>NW_026889754.1:7267500-8647500 GCF_033153115.1 Saccostrea echinata
CCGTAGTACTTTTGATAGCTGTGTTCTGATTGGTTAACTTAGCTTTAGGATCTTTGATAGTCATTTGTTTTTATTTTGGACCTTGCTAGGGTATTTAAACCCGTGTTCGAGCAGTTTACTTCACTTCGTTAGGGATAAGCCTCATGGCCTATACACCATTCATTTTTACAAGTTTTACAGAGTTATCGCTCTTTGTCACTGCGGCGTTGTCGTCGGCCGCCATTATGGTGCTGACAGCGTGACAAGAGTGACACTATGTCCTACGAATAGAGACGTGACAGACACTGTGTTGTCTTTTTTTTGTTAAATGCGAACGCGCTAAATACGACTGCCAAAGTATGTCGGTAGAAAATAAACATGCCAAGAAAACTTGTATGTTTTAAGTAGTTGATTTTATTAACTCGTGTCTACAAATACGCCCGAAGTGCTATTTATCCAATATCTGAACTTGACGTTATGTCGATACGATATATTCTGGTGAGCTTGAGATAAAAGATACCACAGAGTCTGACACCCAAGAAGTATCAGCTGACAAAGTTTGATAATCCTAGGCCTAAAAGTATTAAATTTAAGAGCCGGACACGAGAAAAGCTAACAGACGGACGGACGGACATGAACCCCGTAATACGTCCCGTCTGAAGACGGGCGTATAAAAACGATTCCAGACTCGCTAAAATCGAATTCTCCACGCATTGAAAGGGTTTGCTAGTTACCGGAATAGATGCTTAGTACGACTCTGCAATACTTGCTTTCGACTGCCGATATTCGAGGTAAATCAAAACGTATATTAAAAAAAAAAAATACATTCACATTTATCACGTTTTAATTCTATTAATAAAAACTATTTATAAATAACACTTAAAAAGACAAAATGTCGAATCTCTGTCCGTTTTTAACAAAATGGGCCCTGGCAACAGTACCAGCCAACCAGGGAGGTTGTGTATACTTTTGTTTATGTATCTAGTCAAATTAATTTGTTTAAGATTCAATTTTTCTGTTTTGTTGATCATTTATCAAAAGATTAAGAGAGAGAGAGAGAGCGCTGTGTAAATATCTGGGTCCGCCGTCATAAAACATACTTAAGTCTGAGAATGTTCTCAAGTCTGAGAATTTTCTCAATTCCTCAATTCTCAGACTCAACCGCCGCCATAAAAAAGTTGAGTAACAAAAAAATTCTCAGAATCAGTTTTAATTCTCAAATATTTGAGAACACAAAAAAGGTTACTTAAGTCTGTTCTCAACTTCTCAAAATGGCCGCTGTGCATAGAAGAATCAGAAGAAATCGTAGACGTCGAGGGTTGTTGCCATATCCAAGAGTGTTTAGGGACCGTGGAAATCCTTTAGAAGATTTGGAAGAAGAAGAAGTTTACCAGAGATACAGATTCCGTCCACAAACTGTACTGTTCATTACCGCTGAGCTTCATGACACTTTGGAATCAGACACAAATAGGAACCAGCCCATTCCTGCTCTCCTCCATGTGCTAATTTTTTTTAAGATTTGTGGCAGTACTCTTGAAGTTTCTCCTTCACTACTGTTAATATCTTAGTGAGGAGTAAAGAAAGAGGCTTGGTTGAATATTTACTGGAACCTGCTATGTATCTTTGTTTGTAAGGATTTTTATGAAATTTCGGAATCCAATATAAATATGGTAATTCAAAATTCATTTTGGTTGTTTGGAAAATTAAAAATATTCAAAACTGACATATGATTTTGAAGAATTTCTTCCTTAGAAAGGGAACTATAAGTCAGATTACCACTTGTAGAATTAAATTCAAGTTCCTCTAAAATACATTTAATATAATGAGCCTTACAAACAAAGACAATGTTGGTACCTGCTTTGTCAGCAGGGACCAGTACGTACTGATCATGTAATCTATCTAATTCTTTTTTCACTTCTGGATTATTGAATACAGAAGGATAGATGGTTCTCATATTGCCCCTCAATTTTTTTGCGCGATTTTAACATACATCTGATACATTTAATCCATTCTGACAAAGTGTAAAAGTCTTCTTTTTCATGTCTGGCCAACGCCTGGCGTAGTCCTCTACAGAATCTATAATATTTATGAAATTCCGACGCCAATTAAAAGATCGGGGTTCCCTATATTTAGGACCTTTTAAAATTAGTGACCTAAGGTACCCATTATTAACTACATTTGCGTCACCTGTAATAACGTGTCCAGCAGGACTCTAGTTATAGGGTGAAGAAGAACATGAACACGATGGAGGATTATGTTTCAGATATTCGATATCCAGGCCCTGTAAAGTTTTCTTGTAATTAAAATGTTTGGAAGCAATAGTCGATGTATATTTGTAGGAAATACAAGGTGTAGTCTTTAACTTGAAATATGGTGGAATACAAGACTGGACCCTTTTGTGATTAAGAATATTACTTATATTAACCGCGTCAATTCCTTTGTTGGCATATTGAAGTTTAAGGAAAAAACGGATTGATTTAGCTGCATTTTCCTCAGTAAAACGTGGGGGTTTAAAAAGCCTATAATTTGCGATATCCATAATCACAGATCCAAGCCTATATTCTGGTGTCGAGGAATCAAAAAATGGACTTGCCTTGACCTTTTCAAGAAGACTTTTTAAAAGTTTCAAAGGAACAGAGTAAAGTTTGGTGCGAATATGATGTAGACATAACTGTTGATTTACGTAAGGTAGTAATGAATCAAAAGAGACATCGTGTATTAAAGGTTTATTATAAGACCGATACCCATGACTACGCTTACGTCTCTGTGTATGGTTAAAAAGTCCCATCACATTTACATTGTTACACTGTGGACTGGAAAGATTTCCAACACTATCGACATTGTCACTAATAATAATTCTCTGAAAGTGCTTCAAACTTGGAGTCCAAAAGAATTGTCTAGTGGACAATGGCCAATCCGTTGCTGGTCTTACGATGTCTTAAATCGACATCCATTTCCCATGAATTGCGCTGTTTCTAGACACCATTTTATTTTGTGAAGAGCGTATTGTTGGTTTTAGTGTGTGTGTTTTTGTATTGCTGTGTAAGCTTTTATTATTTTATTGATGCATTGGTATTAAACTTATGAAAAAAAAAAATTAATAAATTGTCTTTGTTTCATTTACTTAATATTATTTTAAGGAAGTTGCATGCGCTGAAAAAAACATCATTTCTTTTAAATGCTCTAAACTTCATTAAAATCAGAAAGGGGGTTGCATTGAATGTCGGACAGGAAACAGATTATTATTTTCAAATTGAACTTATAATGTGAGACAAAAAGTTAAAAAGAATTAAAAAGGAAGATGGTAAAGAAACAGTGTATGGTGTTTCTTTGTGAAAGATACGAGAATTGCAACAATTAAGAAAAAAAAGGGGGTTGAATGTCCTAATAATTCCTACAAAATACAATTTCGTAATGAAGTAAAAATTATACTTTTAATTTATCTCCGAGGTGAATTATAACGGAATAAATGTATTAATTGAAAAATGGGAAGAATTTATTACGTTATACATAAATTGGTGGGAAAACATGAAAAGGGGTGTGTGTAATTGTGGTAAATGACGGAATATAATACTAAATTATGAATAATTTGTTTTTCTCTGATCTAAATTTATAACAGAATAAATGTATTGATTGAAAAAAAAAAATTTACTTTATTCCGTTATAAACTATTTGGGGGGGGGGGGCTGATTGTGCTAATATTTGATATAATGTAACATTTATTCCGTGATTATTGTATAAATTTTTTTCTCTTACATAAATTTTATACACGGAAAAAAAGTATTGATGATAAATGGTATGAATTCAAAAGATGTACTTTTTTCCGTTATAAATAAATTTTAAGGAAAAAAAGTGAAAGGAGGGTGTGTGTTTTTCCTAATAATTGCTGGAATATAACAATGCAAAAATTTTTTTTCTCTCCAAGGAAAATTTATAACGGAATAAATTTATTTATGACAAATGGTTTAAATTCAAAATATGCACTTTATTCCGTTAAAGAATTTAAGATAAAAAAAGGGGGTTGTGTTTTTGTTTGTTTGTTTATTGTTTAACGTCCCTCTCGAGAATTTTTCACTCATATGGAGACGCCACCACTTGCCGGTGGAGAGCTACAAATTTTGACCTATACTCGGCATTCAGGGCCATTGAGCAGTGAGGGATCTTTTTCGTGCCAGCACCTACTGCGACACGGGACCTCGGTTTATACGGTCTCATCCGAAGGACCGGTCTCCACGTCCCACAGTGGGATTCGAACTCGCGACGTAAGGATCAACTCCTTACGCCGCGACTCTAGAGCGAACGATCTAACCACTGCGCCACGCGGGCGACAGGGGGTTGTGCTATTAATTTCTGGAATGTTTCATTTACTCACTAATTATTGTACAAATTCTTTTCTCTGTCCGAGGTTAATTTCTAAATAAATGTATTGATGAGAAGTGTGAATTTGAAAGATGTACTCCATTCCGTTACAAATATGAGAAAACATTTTGAAAAAGGGGACTGATTGTCCTAATAATGGTAGCTTTATTTGTCTTTAAGGAACATATCAATTAATCCGCTTTGCGGTTTATAATGCGTAAACTGCCCCAACCCAGGTTATACCCGTATAACTTGGGTAGGTATTAAATCCATTCCTGAAATGCAAATTTGCATTAATTTTCTTCATATGGAAAGGGAGGTGTCTTTTGCAGAGATCGCTGTTGTTTAGAAACGGAACAAGTGTACTTACTAACAGGGGAAGTGTTTTTGAAGTTAATAAAATTAACAAATTATTACACAATAGAGGAAATATGTACTTTTATAGTTTTCTGTAGTACTCATTATACCCCCGCTCCAAAGGAGAGGGGGGTATACTGTTTTACCCTTGTGTGTCTGTCTGTCTGTCCGTAACAAATTTTTCGTCACAGTTTTCTCAGGAACTACTCATCGCAGATGCTTGAAATTTTAGCACACACTTTGTTGAGGTATGCCATATGGTGGGATTCATTTTTGTACGAATCTGATATCAACTTCCTGTTTATCTGTGCGTCTGTCCGTACCATACATAACAAATTTTGGTCGCAGTTGTCTCAGCAACTACTGATTGCAGATGCTTGAAATTTTAGCACATTCTTTGTTTAGGTATACCATATGGTGGGATTTATTTTTATACGAATCCGATGTCAACTTCCTGTTTATCCGTGCGTCTGTCCGTACCATACATAACAAATTTTGGTCGCAGTTTTCTCACTTTTCTCAGCAACTACTGATTGCAGATGCTTGAAATTTTAGCACATTCTTTGTTTAGGCATGCCATATGGTGGGATTCATTTTTGTACGAATCCGATGTCAACTTCCTGTTTATCCGTGCGTCTGTCCGTGCCATACATAACAAATTTTGGTCGCAGTTTTCTCAGCAACTACTGATTGCAGATGCTTGAAATTTTAGTACATTCTTTGTTTAGGCATGCCATTGGTGGGATTCATTTTTGTACGAATCCGATGTCAACTTCCTGTTTATCCGTGCGTCTGTCCGTACCATACATAAGAGAAATTTTGGTCGCAGTTTTCTCAGCAACTACTGATTGCAGATGCTTGAAATTTTAGCAAGCTCTTTGTTAAAGCATGCCATATGGTGGGATTTATTTTTGTATGAATCCGATGTCAACTTTCTGTTTAGCCGTGCATCTGTCCATAACTGAACTTGTGTACATTCACATCAGTATATTCACATCAAAGCAGGGGTATTACTAGTGAGCATTGGCTCACAGACTTCTTGTTTATTCTGTTTAAGAACAATGGTCGTTTTTTTCTAGTATTTGATTTCTGCACGGATTTAAATGTATTCCAGAACAGGTTAGGAAGAAAAGACCTTTGTTAGTAGCATGGCACTGTAGAGAAGTCTCGTACACTATACTTTTTACAGAAAACATGGAATTTAACGAGTCGAAAATCCTGATGCTCTACTACTAGTATATGCATGTTTTTAAGAATATACAATCCATGACAAGACAAACAGAAAATCTTTCTTCATCATATGTTTATTTGTAAAATTCTCACTGTGTATAATACTCCTTTTATTAGCATCGCGATGCTAATAAGTTTAATAAGTTTAATCTGTCTCGTCTCTCTTTATAAACTCCTGTTATTAGCATCGCGATGCTAATTAGTTTCGGGCATTTCCCCCGTATAGACGTGGCATTTTTAGAGTGAAACACCCCAAAAACTCCAAGCCCCATTTTTTCTGATGAAATCCCCCAAAGGAACCTTTCTCCCGGGAATACTTCCCTTTGTGGAGCTTATAATGTTGATATTTTGAAATGTCGTCTCCCTCGAAACGTCAACAAAGTTTGGGTTCGAATATTTAACGAGCTAAAAGCGTAATATGTAGCGTAACCTCCTCAGTTGACGAATTCACGAGAAAATAAATCCAGAATACTTAGACAACTATGAAGTTTTTTAAAATATAAACATAATGTGGGATTGTTGATCAAACAATGAAATAAAAACAATAAATTCAAACACGCATGAAACTATTTGTTGCCCTAATTATTTAAAGTAAACTACTGGTGAGGCTTTGGGTGAATAACTTCGGTGGATAAATTGTGGTGAATCGACGCCACCAACAATTCCTTATCACCAATACCTTTGCTGCTGTAAAGCTATGGTGAATCAACGCCACCAACAGCTTTCTATAATGCAAAGGTCTTAAACGTGAACTCGGTGTAAAAACATCACCAGTAGTAATGAGCTAATTCCTATTTAATAAAGGTTTAAGTTTCAAGAACTCTATAAGCATACCATAAACTAGTTATAATTGTAACGGGGACCGTTACAGATGTTCCTCAAACGCTCCCCAACTCCCTTTTGGTGTCATTTCCTGAGAGCTTCATTAAATAAGGCAATCAAGTATATATGTCGTTTTACGCATTACACGCGGGCGCACGTGCATACATGTGCAGGATGACCATCTCATCTTTTCTACACTATTAATATATTTTATAAAACTGAGTATGAAAGAATAACATCAAAAAGTACAAAAGTAACGGCTATATCTAGTATATTGGTCATTTTACGCTTTGCACGCGCATGTACGTGCGTGCATGTGCATGTTGACCATATCATCTTGTCTAATAGATAAACATATTTCTATATTCTGAGCATCGAAGCATTTTATAAAAAAGTACAACACTGAAGGTTATATCAAATATATAGGCCATTTCAGCATTGCACGCGCGCGCACGTGCATGCATATGCATGACCATATCATCTTGTCTACACTTATTATATTTCTATTTATTTAGTTTCGAAGCATTTCATCAAAAAAGTTTAAAAGTTACGGCTATATCAATTACATTGGATATTTAACGCATTGCGCGCACGTGCATGCATGTTCTTGCATTCAATTTTGATAGTAGGATAATGTTGGAATCCATTATACCTATTTGTATTCTAAATTTCATCCTGTTTTGTCGAGAACCAAGAAAGGTATAACCATTTAAAGTTTAAGCCAATCAGATTGCAGCACTCGTGCATGCGCGTGTTTTCATAATAGTTCTTATATGTTATATTTTACAACTTACTAATGTATAACTTTGTTTTAAATTTCGAAGTATTTTGTCAAAAAAAACAAGAAAGACTTTTGTTTCAGCCAATCAGAGCGAAGCACACGAGCATGCGCGTGATCGAGTTCATGCTGATTTGACCATGTCATCTTGTCTACTCTACTAATATATGCTTATATAATAAGTTTCAAAGCATTTCATCAAAAACTTTAAAAGTTACGGCTATATCAAGTACAGTACCGACCGGACACAACCTAACACCAGAGCGAACCCAAAGCGCACCCCGGGTTCGCTGCGGTTCCGCTTTCAGAAAATTTCGGACCGCTCTGAGTGCACTTCGGGTTCGCTCGGGGTCCGCTAGAGCGAACCCGGCGTTCGCTTTCCAGGTTCGCTTAACGCACTCATGCGTGAAGCGGACCCCGCTTTAATCTTGCCGTCAGTAAGCCCCGCCCCTTGTATATTCCAAATACTGCAGTGAAATCGATCATTACTGTTTTTATGGCGATCGAAACATGTACAGGTACGTGACAATATGGAGAATGTTGATAAATTTTTCAAGAATTTCACCATATATTCGACGTAGAATTATCACTTTTATTTTTTCTTAACTTACAAGCTAAGTATATCTCGAAAGAAAAAGAAGAAAAGGTGTTGTATTTATTTTCGATGTATCGGATGGTGTGAAATTGATAAGAGTATCTTAATAAAAAAAAAAGCTTTTGTAACAAAATTGGAACTTACCTCATATATAAACAAACTATATATTAACTTTTAATCTATATTGTGTTTCGTGTATTTGATTAATAAGGACGAATGTGTATAAGGCATAATAATACTTATATGTCCTTGAGAGCCATTTAGGTTCTCATACATTCTTTTCTATATACAAATTGTGTCTTAAATGTAGTTCAATATTGATGTAAATATTAATGTGAAATATTATGGGTCAGCGTGACATGTCAGCTTGACATTGATGAAATTTCATAATTGAACGAAAGACCATTATCTAAATATTTATGTGGTCAGCATCCCATTATTGGTATCTTATAATTAGATGTATCTAAATATTTATGTGGTCAGCATCCCATTATTGGTATCTAATAATTAAATGTATTGGGAAATGACTTGATAACATCAATTGACCACATTCAATATTGTAATTGAACACTTGATTAATTCTGAAAGTAAATCGAACGAAGCAATTTCATAAATGTACGGAATAATTTAGAAACTTTCCAATAATAATGCAATGATGTGACGATTGGAAATATTAATATATATTCTGAGACTGGACGGGCGGAGGACAGATTAAGAAATTGAGATGAGAGACACACAGAAACTAACCACTATACGAACTTAAGAACTTTCTGCCTCCCCTGTACTAGTAAGGCTTCTATTGGAATTGACTGTACTAGTGATTGTAAACAGTACTGGTGATTTGTACTAAGAACTCTTACTTGGAAGCTGTGCTGACAATTTGTTTTAACTGTTTATCTACATGACGTCTATTGTACAACTGTGACTTGATATATATATATATATATATATATATATATATATATATATATATATATATATATATATATATATATATAACCGTATCCAAGTCGTTGTGTTATAGACGTTCATTTGGTGCCGTGACCAGGATTTGTATTCGAACGTGGCTTTGAAAACTGCAACTTCTACTCCGTTCTGTAAGTATTTATTATCTCTGCCATAATCTCTTGTAAAAATGTCTGAGCAAGAATTTATAACTGCTGTAAAAGGACTTTCAATAAAGATGGACAGTTTAAATCAAAATTAAGGTACAAACCAAATTACACCTTTTGATGGGGATCCTAAATTATTTAAGAGATGGATTAAAGCGATTGAAAAACATGCTTTTTTGTAGGGGATTCCTACTGAAAATGTAAAGATGATAGCTTTCAAAACTAGTACAGGGGCGGTAAGTGATTTTATTCAAAGATATTTTAAAACAAATCAGCGGGTGGAATGGGACACCCTGAAAGCAGAACTCCCCATGAGATTTGCGGAGATAACAGACTCACAGTATGCTTTTATGCTGCTAAGGCAAGTTAAGCAAGACAAATCCGAAAATGTTCAGATCTTTGCTGAACGGTTGCTCTCTATAGCAGAAGAAGCATATCAAGGTACACAGGACATGAGAAACACGAAAACCAACTTGCTGGGTTCTTTGTCGATGGCTTATACTCGGACAGATTAAAACTGAAGGTCATGAGAGATAATCCTGCTAATATGCAAGATGCAATTAATTCTGCCCGAGCTGAATTTAACTTGCAACAAAGATTTCAGCTGAGAACTGGTCGACATTACTCTGTCCCGGTAAATTACACGGGAGAACCAATAGAGGTTGATCATTATAGGTATAGAAGGGGAACCAGAAAAGACCTGATCCAAATAAAGTAGCTGCGATTCGCACTTTACCTTCACCGAGCACTGTAAAAGAAATACACAGTTTTATCGGTATGTGTAGTTATTACCGTCGATTCATACCGAATTTTTCAAAGATTGCAGAACCCTTGGTATCATTAACAAAAAAATATGCAAGATTCAAATGGAATGACGATTGCCAACAAGCTTTCGATTTCTTAAAAGAGAGTCTAACTAAAGTGCCACTTTTATCAATACCCGATCCAAATAAAGAGTATATTCTCACACTGATGCTTCTGACACAGCAATAGGCGCGTGTTTAGCCCAACCAGTAGATGAAAACGAACAGGAAAATGAAGTGAAAATATTGGGTATTAGAAATGAAAAACCTATTTGTTATCTTTCACACAAATTAAGTGACACACAAACTCGATGGTCTTCAGTAGAAAAAGAAGCATTTGCAATTCACTTTGCACTACAAAAATTTGATCACTACTTGCATAATGCTAAATTTGTCATTCGAACTGATCACAAACCATTAAAATACTTGTTAGAAGCTCCAATGAAAAACAAGAAAATCTAGTTATGGGCTTTAGGTATCGCCGGATACAATTGCCAAATAGAATATATTCCGGGAACTGAAAATACTTGCGCAGACTTACTATCTAGAACGCCACAAACAAACGTGTTAAGTCCATCTGAAAATGAAATTAAAAATGAACAAAATGATCCAGACGTGCATGAGAACTCTTTAGAAATCAATTACATCAATTCAAACGCGATAAATCCTAAAGATTATGTCCGTTATGACATAGATGAGCCTGACATTCCTTTTAAACCTCAAATCAAATTAAGTGAAAACACCGAAGTAAATGTAGCTGAAGAACAATCTAAAGATTCTGAAATAAATCGGATTGTCCGACAATTGCAACAGGGCACAGCAAAGGAATCAATAAGTGACAAACATCTCATTATTGATGAAGTGTTGTACTATTTGTGCTCTCATTCAGTAAATGTTTTATCGGTCTTTTCCTTACTTTGTCAAGTTGAAAATTTAGGAAACTCTAGAATACTCAACTATTTGAATTTTTATTCATTTACAGTACATATAAATATTAGAGAATTTAATTATCTGTTGCCTCGGCATTTTTTATTCAGATTTGTGGAAGAACTCAGGTATTTGGATATTCTTACATACGTGTGAGAACACAGCTTACCAATCAAAGGTAATGTTGCGATTCAATCGATTTCATTTTTTAACAAAGCAAACATTGTTTTCAGGTATCTCTAAACTTGATGAGCAGAGTATATTAGGGAGAACGGAATGGCAATTTTCTATTATAATATATTCTTTACGAAAAGAATAACTAACTGCTTCTAATTTTGGTAAAGCATGGCCTAAACGTAGGCCATCAAAGACGTTTGGAGAACAAGAGGCCCAAGGGCCTTAACGGTCACCTGAGTATAATACAACAATTTAGAGGATCTATAGAGTATAAAATGAACTGAAAGGTGAAGCTTTGTTGCCCAAAGCAAGAAAAATAGGGTGATCAGGATCAACAAAATAAATAGTCTAGGATTCATTAACAGTTCATAAATTAGGTTCTAATTTGTTCCCCATTTATCACTATCACCATACAGTATATTAAAAAACTATTGGTGCTTCTGTACTATTTTAATTCCTTGTTGAAATCTCTTACATTGGCCTCTCTTGGTCTTTAATGAACATTTAATAAGACAAGTTATTCTTGTCTCATTTTATGTATTACTTACAAGTCTACCTGATCATTAATACTATGAAAGTGCTTTTTGAATTATACAATAAAAATTCTTGTATAATTCTCTTATTCTATGAACCGTTCAAGTACATTAATTACAGTGATTAATTGCCAGAAGTAAATGGCAAAGGGAAATAGCTCCTCTCAGTAGAATACAAATGAATAGATCCCTGGCCAGGACCAGAACACTTGACCAAATGGTCCAGATGTTCAAAAATCTGGTTAAAATACCCTTCCTAAATAAAACTTTTACTCTGCCTCCGATATGCCCAGGAGCAGAGAAGATTTTCAACGAAATAATGCATTTTTTTTTACCACAGATTCACTATATTATCATTAGAGCCCCCCCCCCCCCTTACACACCGAGAAACACCAGAGCCTCTGACCCTGGGACCAGAAGTATGCTCATCATAAGTAATCACTTTGTTTATCTGCTTAATACTAAGGAGCAGACAGGATTATTTAATAGAATTAATACATTTTCACTGTATTATCAAGAGCCCCACCCTTACACAAGCACATCTGACCAAGTAGTCATGCAATTTACTTCTCTGGAAGAAGCACTCTTGCTCATCATAACTATACACTTAGCTTCTTTGGATTTTAACCAGAAGCAGAAAAGAATATTTTCAAAGAAATTTTGCTTTTTCACTATATAATCAATCCCCCCCGCCCCCCCCCCCCTTTCCACCAGAAACCTTGACCCAGGGGCCATGAAATTCACAATTTTGGAAGAGGCATCCTTGCTTATCATAACAATGTACTAAGTTAGTTTAAATAATACCCAGGGGCAGAGAAGATTTTCAAAGAAATAATTCACCTTCACTATAGGATCTATATAGCCCCGCCCTAGCACCAAAACACCTCTCCCTGGGGCCATGAATTTCACAATTTTGGAAGAGGCATCCTTGCTTATCATAACAATGTACTTAGTTTTTTTTAAATAAAACCCAGGAGCAGAGAAGAAGATTTTTTAAGAATTAATGCATTTTCACTATGTAATAAATAGAGCCCCGCCTTAGCACCAGAACCCCTGACTCTGGGGCTATGAATTTTAAAATTTTGGAAGAGTCACTCTTGCTTATCATATCTATATATTTAATTTGTTTCAATAATACCCAGGAGTAGAGAAGATGATTTCCAAAGAAATAATGCGCTTTCAAAATATGATCTATATAGCCGCACCCTAACACCAGAACCCCGGACCCTGGGGCCATGAATTTCACAATTTTTGTAGAGTCATCCTTGCTTATCATAACTATGTATTCAATTTGTTTCAATAATACCCAGGAGTAACGAAGAAGATTTTCAAAGAAATAATGCACTTTCACTATATGATCTATATAGCCCCGCCCTAACACCGGAACCCCTGACCCTGGGGCCATGAATTTCACAATTCAAGCGTAAGCTCAATGCTTATTACAATCATGCCAACAATTTGACTGCTTGATGTCCAGGAGTAAAGAAGAAGATTTGTTTAAGATAGCCCTAATTTGACTGTTTTAGCCCCACCTCACAGGCCCCAGGGGGGCAGGGACCATGAAATTCAGAATTTTTGTACCCCTTCACCCATTGATGCTATAAGCCAAAATTGGTTGAAATTTCTTCAGTGGTTCAAGAGAAGAAGCTGAAAATGTTCAAAAGTTTACGACTGACGGACGACGACGGACGAAAACAGATAGCAATAGGTCACCTGAGTGACTCAGGTGACCTAAAAATGAGATTGGGGAGATAAAAGGAATATTGCTAGAGTTGTACAGCAGACTATCATTAACAGTTCACGAATCCAGAACTTGAGAGTTAAAGGATTCAAATCTTCAGACTTTTAACAATAGATTGTGCATATACAAGATACTTTATTCCTGCAGATCGCTCACATATACCAGAACGAAAGACAGTAATGTGCTTGTCATACTTATAGGAGCTAAGCATCTCTTCAGTCATGTGAAGTTGGACTCCCGATTGGATACAACTGTCCCGAGAAGAACCCTAACAGGAAAGGGCAATCAGCCATATGGCATTTAGACACTGTTACATGTATGTTGGAGCGTGGTTGGATACACGGACCGCACAGACTCTGATGTTGTTGTTATGTTATAGAACGTCAGTTAAGGAGCTGCCCAGCTGTACACCCAGAGATGTTATTAAGATTCTAGAGAAAGACTTTGCTCATGACAAGAATATCTCAGGATGACATTGCACTCCTTAACTGTATGTCTTTTATTTCAGTTTGGCAATGAAAAAAAATTGTCAATCTCGTCTATAGCTCTGTTTGAGGGAAATGGTGGTGGAAAAATGTTCTCATACAATTTGGAAAAACTAAAGGATGGAGATTACAGACGTGCCCGAATCCTTTTGGGAATGAGCATCCTGCGTGATGGGGAAAGGATTGAAATGTTTGCATAAAGATACGTATTGGTTTTTATTTGGACAAACGGTGTTGCCATAGTTACTAAATTAAAAAAAAAATTTGAAATTCTTTCAAAACTTCCTTCAAGCTTGGCTTAATGGTGGCTTATAGGTCTCTAATGATGGCCTAATGGTTGTCTGTAAGTCACCATTAGGCACGTGTTGGGTGGCCAGAGTCGCGTTGACAAGTTTCAGACTGTTTCAAGATTTTTTTTGGAATTATCGTTACGAAATCGCCGTTATAAATGGACTATTTTCCAAAAATGCAAAAGGATGTAATTCAGATGTAGGGGGACGGGGGGTGGACAAGTTGAGAGGCATTTATATGAACGAAATTCCATCTGAACTTTCAAAATTAATACGCTTGAAATCATCTAGAAAAACACAATTGTATTTTGTTGACCGCGATCCCTAGCACTTTGGAGTTATTTTGAATTACCTGAGGAATAACGGGGAAGTTGAAAGCAGAACCTTACCAGAGGAGAAAGGATACCTGGCGGCCTTTCTTGTAGAGTATAAATAAAATGGATGTGCCAAGTTTTTGAAATGTTACAAGAGACTTGAGATGTGTAAGTGCCATATGATATGACAAACCCAACTATAAATGAGACCATGATCTGCACAGATTCAAGACTGTAGATACATGTATTGCCGGGGGGGGGGGGGATGTTATATATAATAATTAGCATTCTGATTCAGTAATCTCTAGTATTTTACGAAATATTAAAATAAATTTTAATTAAACGAATCACACAGTAGTGAATTGCTATGTTAACTAGAAAACTGACTAGTCAGCAAGTATAGTAAATAGAAATTTTCATGCAGTGAAAAATCAAATCCTCATTAACTCCAAAGTCCATCATTGCAGTACCTCGAAATAACACAGCTGAAGAAAACGGATTTTGATTCTGAACCGGTGGAATGTGGAAGCCGAATACCAGTTTGCTGTCGATGATAAGTCCTTTAGGTGACTCCGGACAGGAAGCTTTTGAACATGATTCTCCTATGAAAGAATGTGCTGAAATAAAAATAAAATCTATACCAGAAAGCTCCAACACTTTTTTTTAGCCATCTTGCTATTGAACTCCTACTTTATTGTTGGAATGTTTTAAAAGAAAATAAAAGTTTTGAAGATTTCAAATTTTCTTTTGTTCTCTCTAAACAGTGTTTTAATGTAAACACTGCACAAATTGTCTTATCATGAAATGTATATATTTTCATCAAATTTCTAATATTTGCTGTTTTCTGCAAATCCTCAATAAAAAATTAAGTTTTTCTGTAATATTAATTAATATGAACATTTGTCACAGGATTTTTATTTTGTATTGTTTAATGGTCTTTTGAGCTTGAGTACGGTTCGTTATCTCCATATACATGTATTTCATTTACTATATGTTACTATAATGTATTATAATTTGCGCCACAGTCACAACGGTGGGCGCCATTGTCAAGGGTGTAACTTTTTTAAAGTAACAGTAGATGTTGAATAAGAAACTCCGGAACAACCAGACACTGTCCAATTTATTTTATTAATGAATAATCGATATCATTATTGATATCACTGACATGGTGATCTACTATAGATATGAAAAGCTTACGCACTGTTCATTTACATATTTAATTGAAATTTATAGCAAATATTTAATTCATAAATTACGGACAATAAAATAGTTTAATTAAAATACCTTACCATGTAGACAGAATTAAACTCCTAATTATAGGATAAGTTACGACGGTCTGCGGTAGCGTCTGTCTGTTACAGAGGGTTTTTCATCAAGTGATGGGTTTTCCAATCACACGACATGTTATGAAAAACAGGACTTTAATTTGCGCCATGAAAGGTAAGTTATCCCCCCCGGTAAAACAGCAGCTCAGGTTAAATTGTGCAATGTCAGATCAATCCCAGACAGCATTCACGGAATATTTTCTATACCGGGAAAAAAAATGTTCATGAAGATATGATAGCATACAAGGGTAGGCTATCATTTCAACAATATATAAACCCGCATAGCCATCAAAGTTTATAATCGACGTATGGGAAAGAGCTTGCCCTCAATACTAAAATTGCCCTGTACAATGATATGAACAAATAATCAATGTTCATGGAATTTCTAAGAATATCTGAACACCTCAGTAACAAAACTGAGGCGTGCAATCTGTGAACAAAGCACTACAGATGCATGTCGAACACGTCACAAAAAAACAGGAAGTCTGTGATCGAATGCTCACTAGTAATACCCCCGCTCTGATGTGAATATAAACTCTCATGTTGACATCAAATTCAAACAGAAAATGAATTCCAACATACAGCATGTCTAAACAATAAGTATGCTAAAATTTCAATCATCTTCGTTGAGTATTTGCTGGGAAAACTGCGACAAAAATTTGGTACGGACAAACGCACGGATAAACAGGAAGTTTGATATAGGATTTGAAAAAAAATGAACCCCACCATATGGCATGCCTTAACAAATAGTGTGCTACAATTTCAATCATCTGCGATGAGTAGTTGCTGGGAAAACTGCGACAAAAATTTGGTACAGACAGACGCACAGAGAAACAGGAAGTTGACATCGGATTTGAACGAAAATGAATCCCACCATATGACATGCCTAAACCAGAGTGTGCGAAATTTCAATCATCTGCGATGAGTAGTTGCCGAGAAAACTGCGACCAGAATTTGTTACGGACAGACACACAGACAGCTAGACAGACACACAAGGGTAAAACAGTATACCCCCTCGGAGTGGGGGTATAAAAATCAATTCGGAGGCTCAAAGTATTTGCAGTGACATTATGAGGATGATGCAATATCTCTAAATAAAAGTGATCAGAAAGACATAACAGAAATATTTCTGAAAATATTCCCTGGAGCTTCATTAGAAATGAAAACCTAAATGCAATCCCAAGCACAAGCCTTAGAGCTGAATATTACTCGTAAAAGGCATTGTGCACCATATTTCTCGTTCATCGCTGCTATCTGCTACAGCCCCATGTAAGCCGCAGACCTCATAATTTCGCTGCAGAGGTCTGTCAAGTATACACGTACATCTTACATTGCCGTGTTACTCGGTCGGTGAAATTATTTTCCGAGCAACATCAATGTCAATGCATTATTCATAATCAGAAAATGCACACAAAAAAACGACGGATAAACGCACAAAATCTAGATCGGTCAGGAGTGTCAAGTGTGCAATCGGGTATAACGAAATCGAAGGGTTTATATACCTGTGTTACGGTGACTTTTCCCCCTGCTTTCACGAAAGCGAGAGGATATTAAATCTCATTCGTCTGACCCCGTGACCGTGACGATTGATCTACTTTTCTAAAATGTAATCTTTTCTTACAACTTTTGATTGGCAAGAGATAGGGCTTTCATATTTGACGTGTGCATTACCTGTGAGAAGATACCGGGTATTTCCGAGCGTGCTATGATTTTAAGCCTGGACCTTGAATTTCATGTTTGGCCTAATTTTCAAAAATTTCAATTTTGGTAATTGCTTGTGAATGACATATAATGGGGCGTTTATATTTGACACAATACGCCATAAATAATGACATCCCATCCACTAAGACACCGAAAGCGGGGGATCACAATTCTTTGAATTGGCTTGCTATGAGTAGTGTTCAGTTATAAGTTGCAAAAATAGGAAGTCCATGAAATGGGACAAGATGATTCTTGGTGGACTTTGGTCTTCTTTTACTTTGACCAGTCGTCGCCCGCGTGGCGCAGTGGTTAGAGCGTCTGCTCTACAGTCGCGAAGTAAGGAGTTGATCCTTACGTCGCGGGTTCGAATCCCACTGTGGGACGTGGAGACCGGTCCTTCGGATGAGACCGTATAAACCGAGGTCCCGTGTCGCAGTAGGTGTTGGCACGAATAAGATCCCTCACTGCTCACTTTAAGTGCCGGGTATAGGTCAAAATTTGTAGCTCTCCACCGGAAAGTGTTAGTCAAAACTTAAGTTTGTTCGAATCGGGGAACTGGAAATAGGATAGGGAGGACACAGTGTATGATCAAAGTTTTATTTAGGAATTGTTTCATTATTTTACGTGAGGATAAGTATTTATCACAAATGTTTTCCTCCTGTATACAGTCAACAAGACTCATTGAAACGACACAATCATGCAGAAAGATTGTAACTCTAAATGATGCCTCAGGAGAGATAGATATCAAGTTCTGGGGAAAAAAATGGTCTCTAAGTCAAGTTCTATAAGTCCTTTTGAAGAGGGAACACATCTTACAGTCACAGCAGTCAAAGTAGATTATGATGGGGGGGGGGGGGGGCGCTGCTCGTTAAATTCATCATCATCAACAGCAGTTCAAGTATTGATCAAAATATTACTAAACTCGCACTGATACATTAATTATTTTTATTGATTAATCATTCACTATTCATTTATCATATCCCTTTCCTTAATTTTTTGTACTTAATTCAAATTTTTAACAACAGAAATTGGAAAAAGAAATATTTTATTTTTTAACAAATTTTTACAAAACATAGTTCAGGCCAAAAAAAAAATTGTGTGTTTCCTATTACATGGAATTTTCAAATAGGGTAGGTAGGTAGGTTGTCTCTTTTTTTAACCGTATTGGGGTGAGGATTGAAGATTAAATACCTATTGAACATTATGAACTTGAGCATGATGGATGAAAAATAACTAGGTTTAATCAAGGTCTAACCTAGGCCTAAAATTCAGGGACTCTTCATCCCTCCCTCAAAGCAAATTAGGGAGAAGTTTTAAAAATAAAGGGTGGCTTGATACAGCTATGATTAACTACTTTTACTTCCCCCCATTTTAAAACATTAAAAAAAATCAGAAATTATTTATCAATATGAATTTGAATTTTGTAATTAAATTTTCATTCAAACTACCTAAAGAAAAAATCAATATGCAGCAAACCGTAATTATGGTTCAACGTTTTTTTTAGATTTTATTACCCAAAAAAAATTGGGCAGACATTTTCCTTCTGAAACGTACTTGTTTTCTTAAATATTTTTGATCGGTAACAAATGAATAACATATTTCCCTTACTGGGCATATGTTATTGAATCACTTCACTTTGTTGCATAATACACCCATATGGGTCAAGTTATTAATAGAATGATTTAATGACATTTTTTCTGTTTACTGATATTAGTCCGACCCATATCTATTTACGTCCATGATACATGTATAAACAGTAAGCTCTTTGACAATAGTGTGATATCTGTATTTCTTTCCAGTATAGCATTTATGTGTCTTAAATGGCATGAAAATAACTTAATACTTAATTTCAAAACATCGGCCATCATTTATTAGATACTAGATGTATGTTGCATCACTAATTTAATACAATCCCATGTTGATTCTTACTGACATTTTCAGGCTTGTTACTGTGAAAACGGCTTTACAGGAGACAATTCGTTACATTTTTCTCTATAATTAATTTGAATAGGATAATTTTATGATTATATTAACGACACGAAACAGCAACGAACACAGACTTCTTGCAGTCAACAAATGCGCCGCCATTAGGATTTCGTAAGAGAAAGAGACGGTCATGCAAAACTTGTAATTTTCCAGAAAAAAAAATTGTAGGGTCGGGAATTTGGCTGAAAAAAAAGAAAGAAATTGGGTAGTTCGGGTAACCGGAAACACACATTTTTTTTGGCCTCGCATTCAATTGAAGTATTTCTCCCATCTCTTATAAAAAATTTTACCAGTTGAAGGAAGACTTTGATAGTTTACAAGGCGAGATAGAGGCAGCATGTTTTGATGAGTATGTCTACATACTTTCATTTATTTCATCTCTGTCATTTCAGTTAAAGATGCTATTAATTTTACATTTTATACAAACTTTCTTATCTATCTACAATTTATACTAAGAATTTTTTTTTTTTTTTTTAAATTACCAGTTTGTCTTCTGTGCGGAAGATAAGTAAATTTCTGTTTTCTTTACGCCTCAATACTTCATATTTTATTTTCATGGATATAGGAATTCCTTACTTATTCACGTATTAAAATTTTATCTTTCTAAACATAAATTCATTTGATAGGTTCATTGTACAAAAGAATCTTCATTATATAACCACAATTTTTAATGTGTAATCCAAAGAGTATTTTTACCTTTTTAATAGTCCAGAAGATTAGTGCATAACAATAGATTAGAAATAACGCAAAAAATCCCATTAATCAGAGTCACTTTTTTTCTATTTTTAGTGACAATATGTCCATCATGGTACATGTAGGAAACAACATATTCAACATAAGTGACACCCTTATGCGAAGAATTTTTCCAAATCTGAAATTCTGTCCTGGAAAAACACTGATGGCCATTACTTCATCTAATCAAATCCCAGACTTGTAAGTACATGAAGTTATTCTCAATTCTGTGAAATGCAAAACACATACATATATTAAATGGTTCAGCTTTTCGTCACCATCAACAAGAATTTTCTAATACATCAGAAAGTTATTTCAGGGTGGAGGTAAACAATGATCATGAAGATTAAGATGAATACTACCTACCTATCGATTCAGAAGTAAAACCACTCCACAAGACTGTTTTTTTATATTTGGGTTATGGTACCTGAGTCATTGACCTTTCCAATAACCTTCGACTGTATTATTTATTGTAATTGTATAAAACTCGGTCTTAGAGAAACTAGTCATGATATATCCATCAAACCTCTTACACTTCTTACTAACAAATAAAAAAAATAATCGCTGAGCTTTTGCCAAAACTATAAAATTCATAGCTACTTCAATTTTTCCTAATATTTTGATAATGCATTGCTTCTAAAAATCTGTACTCATGGACATTTACAATGCAAAATCCTTAAAAAGAAAACCATAAAATTTTTAACCTCCCTGTAACATTGTTCAGGTGTCAAAATTAAGTTCATTTTTACACCTTTACTTAAATAACAAAATCATGGCTTAGATCCTGTTTTCAAGCATTTAAAGGATTGAATAAAAAGTTTATATTGTTTATGATTCCAACTAGACATGCATTGTTCCAATATACTAAAATGGAAAATGTACACTTTTTATTAGAATTTAAATGAATACTTGTGCTATTTTGTTATTTACAACCTTGCTTGACTTACTGCATTGTGGCAATATGTTTCACATGTACTTGCAATTTCTTTTTTAAATCTCTCCAATTTGATTTTAGTCTACAATTGTAGAATACCCAATTGTATGGCCGTTTTTTGTAACATCATACATGAGGATCCGTATTAATTATGATACCATACTTGTATGGTAATGACTAATCATTGTAACCATCATCAATCTTTTTTTTTTATATAAAGAAACATTCGTTGAGTGTATAATATTTGCATTTTTTTTTTCATTTTTATACACATGTATATACATGTTTACTCTCAGTTTCCTAACTTAATCATCACATAAATAATTTGCATATAGTTTAATGTCCTATTGTATTTTCAATACTCTTAAACATTTTGCATGTCTCTATGATGCATGATTCACCCTCTTTACACTAATTCTATCATATGTTTATTTATCCAGTTGGAATAATCTCTCCTTAAATCTTAGCCCCCCTTGTTTGTAAAGATACAAAGGCAAGCAGCTACAGAGACACCCCCCCCCCCCCCCCGAGATTTTCGACTTTTGACACTTCCCCCCTTTGCTTCCGACGCCTATGATGTTGAAAACAACACACAGATATCCTTGGTATTTACATCCTTTCACAAAGTTATTTCCACATCCAAATATTTTCTTATAGTGCATAGAGGGTTTTTTAATCACGAAAGCTATCATTGAGTCAAATTAATTCAATGAATCATGTTGAGTAAATTGAGTGACATGTAAATCATTATAGAAACCCAGCATCATGCACATTTTACCACTGCATCAATAGTGTACCTTTATCTTGATTAAACACTTGAAAACGGATGACACTTTCTTTTAACAAAGGTAGAGATAGTTTAAAATTAAAAAAATTTAAGATTTTCCGATATATTTCTATTAAAAACTTTAATTGCTCTTTGTGTCCCACACCATTCCACGGAATCATGACTTAAACAAACTTAAATCTACTCTACCTGACAATGCTTCCTTGTAAATATGGCTGATCATGGCTTTGCTGTCCTTGAGAATTTTTTTCTATATGTAAATGTTTGTTGTCTAATGTCCCTCTCCAGAATATTTCACTTCACTGGAGATGCCACAACTTGTCGGTGGAGAGCTGCAAATTCTTTACCCATACTCAGCACTTACGGCCATTGAGCAGTGAGGGATCTTTTTCGTGCCAGCACCTACTGCGACACGGGACCTCGGTTTATACGGTCTCATCCAAAGGAGCAGTCTCCACGTCTCGCAGTGGGATTCGTTACCACTGTTGAACTTCATCCAATGGTCCAACCCTAAACAAGGGTCAAAATTTGAACGAATTTAAATCTAGTCAGGAAGCTTTCACATGAGATTCAACTTGTTAAAGATTTAGAAACGATCACATCTAATCTTTACTAATTTCTTAATTATCTTCCCTTAGATGATAATATGGCTCTTTATTTTTAAAAAACTTAAATATCCTTTACTCAATAATACTCTTTGCCAAGTTGAGCTAAAATTGGTTAACCCTCTTTCCCGCAGTCACGCATTTTAACGCATATACCATTTCCTATTTCTAACGCAAATCACGCATATACCGTTTCCCCGCAATCACGCATTTTTCACGCACTTTGAAAAGTAAATTTAATCTTTAATTTAATGCCAATTCACTTCTAATTTATACTTGCTAAAATCTCATTAAATAAGAAAATTTATAATCTTTTTAAAATATTACCTCATAATTATTTACGCTAAACTTTAGAGAAACTTTTACCTCGCTATAAAGTGCTTGCGGGGAAAAGGTAACGTCATATTTTTATGACGTGAACAATAATTACATGTTGCGTCACAGTTCAGTAAGTTGTAAAGAGTTAAAGAGAGTCTTCCATATGTTTTTGGTTTTGGATAAGAAGTTGAAAATGTGAAAAGTTTGACAATGACACCAATGATGACAACCAAAAAGACAACAAATTTTGATCAAAAAAGCTCACTTGAGCCATTGGTTCAGGTGAGCTCAAAATAGCTTGTCTTAAACAAGATATTTAAATTTGAAATATTTGGTCCCAAAAAACTAAATAAATATTTTTTTAGACTCAAGAAATGACTCATGAAAATAGAACTGAACAGCCAGGAACACAGAAACCGCTAACATTGGTGACATACCTTGTTTGTCTTTTTTTTTGTTTTTTGTTTTTAGAAATCTCAGTATGACTTCTGTATAGTTCTCGAGGAGGTAGAAACTCGGCAATATGTTACGCACACAAGGTCAGAGTTCTGAACTCCAGTTTTCAACATGAAGTCAGGGAGGGCGCTGACAGTTTCAACAGAGGGCAACTTCCCCAAGAAGAGGGGGGAAATATTCCAAGTTCCTTCGGATGCCATTTTTGCAACGAACTTCAACCACCAGCTGAAGAGAGGAACTATAGTGAGTACCTGTACACTAGTCTGTTTCTCTTTTCACTGAGCCTCCTCTTTTTAATTGCTCTTACTGACAGACCCTACAAAACACACATCCAGTTAAAAAACTTTATTATAAATCATTACCAATAAGCAGTACCAAAGAAAATATAGAAAATCTGTTGTAAGCAGTTGCTTTATAACAGACGTGTTGGAATAGCTTGTGGAACCCTAATCAGGATTAAGTAGAATGAATTTTCAGAAAAGTGGTACCAATTTTTAAAACTGTATCAATTTAAACAAGAGGCACATGGGCCAAAACGCCCACCTGAGTAACTTTGGCCATCCTGTTTTTCATCAGATTTCCCCCTTGGAATACCTATTAAGCCCCCCCCCCCGGATCTACACTACCCAAGGCCTAGTGGTTCTTCAGATGAAGATTTTTCGAGATTTTTTTCTCTCTACATTTCAATGTATAACTTTGATCCCTCATTGGGGCCCCACCCTACCCCCAGGGTTCATGATTTGAACAAATTTGAATCTACACTACCTGTAGATATTTCCATATTAATATAACCAATGATTGTTTTGCTGTTCTAAAAAATATTTTTGAAGATTGTTCCTATATATTTTTCTTTGTAAAACTTTGCTCATCCATTGTGAAGAAGATTTTTAAAAATTTTCCCATTTATGTAAAACTTTGATTACCTATTGTGGCCCCGCCCAACCCCGGGGGCCATGATTTGAATCTTCAGTACCTGAGGATTCTCATATAAATATGAACAATTATGACGTTGTTCTTGACAAGAAGATTTTTAAGGATTTTTCCTATGTAAAACTTTGATCGTCCATTGTGGCCTCAACCTACCCCTGGGGTTCATAATTTAAATAAATTTTAATCTACACTACCTTAGGATGATTCCACATGAGATTCGTCTTTCCTGGCCCAGTGGTTCTTGAGAAGATTTTTAAAATATGCCATTAATTGTTCACTAATTTGTAATTATCTCCCCTTGCAAGAGGATGAGGCCCTTCATTTGAACAAACTTGAATCCCCTTCACAATAGGATACTTTGTGGCATGTTTGGTATAAATTGGCCCAGTGGTTCTTGAGAAGAAGTCGAAAAAATAAAAAGTTTACAACAGACGGACACCGAACAAAATGTGATCAGGCTCCGGGGCCATAAAACTTAAACAAGCTCACTTTTGATCTCGGTCTCACTTTTCCTCTGTATAGTTCTTTTGTAAAAGTGAGACCGAGATCAAAGGTGAGCTCATCTAAGTTTTATGGCCCCGGAGCCAGAAAAGCTCACTTGAGCCTTCGGCTCAGGTGAGCTTAAAATATTTATTCTCCTTTTCATACATATTTAGAAGAAGCTATAATTCTTTTTGTATCAAAATGTTATCTATAAGCTTATAAAGAGTACTCTCTTAATTTTCTTGAGTATTAAATAATCCAAGAGTAAAAGAAAGCTCAGATTCATATGTATAATCATTTTTTGATAAAACTGAATTATCTTTTGCTCACCGAAAAAATAAGAAACCTACCTGCCACAGGCTGAGGAAATTTTTCTTTGGCTTTATTTAGGATGGCTCTCTGTATTATATTAAATAAACTTGATTTATTGCAGTTTAAACACCATCCAGAAAACGATAAAATGGTCCGGAAAAAGAAATGGGAGGCAGAGATACGAGAATTTACCAACCCTCATTTGATATCCCCATCCGAGACTCTGTTAAAGGAGGACGAACAACGAGTCTCCATTACTGGTGTAGTAAGAGAAGTAAGTAAGACACTTGTGTATAGTTTCATATGAAACACACAGCAAGGGTCGGAGATGTACCAGCAGTCCGAGCAGACTCAACAGTCTGAGCAGACTCAACAGCAGACTAATGAGTAGACTCAACAGTCTGAGCAGACTAAACAGTCTGAGAAGATGGGACTGCCACATCCTGAATCTGAACAAGAACTACTTCAGGAGAAGATGAGACTGTAACTTCGTGAGTCTGTATAGGAACTACCTCAGGAGAAAATGACACCGCCACTTCCGGAGTCTGTACAGGAACTACATCAGGAGAACACAACACTGCCACTTCCCGAGTCTGTACAGGAACTACCGCAGGAGAAAATGACACTGCCACTTCCGGAGTCTGTACAGGAACTACCTCAGGAGAAGACGACACTGCCACTTCCTGACTCTACAGGAACTATCTCAGGAGAGGACGACACCGCCACTTCCCGAGTCTGTACAGGAACATAAGGAAAAGATTATACTTCCACTTACTGAGTCTGTTCAGGAACTACCCCAGGAGAAGCTCGGAAGGTGGCTAAGCAATCTCCTCAGTCTGTGATAGCTGATCCTCAGCCAGACCTTGTAGTCAGAGGAAGTGACGTCCTCTTAGCCTGTTCCACATGTGTAGCTCTTTCTTGACAGAACTTAACTAGATAGTTACAAGTATTCTCAACAGTGGATCTTAAGCGGGTCAACACACTCGTAGCGCTCCATGTCTTAAGGGCCCTTTGGTGTGTTACTTTTCAGAAATGGAGCGCTCCTCTTACAGTACCCTTATATATTCGACAAACATATGTTTTCTTCATTGTACCATTACTTAAGACAATATGTAATAATATTCTGACATTCAGGAAGGAACGATCTACTATTCAGGAGGGAAGACACCATGGAAATATGGAACTCTGTACATCTGCCCTTCCATTTCCTACACAATCTCGGTAGATTTTTCCCAATCTTGAGCTGGATACAAACGTCAAAGGGGAAACGCACCAGCCCTTAAATAGAGGGGCGTCATGGAGATAAAGAACTCTGTACATCTGCACTACCATCCCCTTCTCTACCCTCAGTTGTGTTTATAAAGGAAAACCAGCCTATCTTGAACTGAAGGAAGACCTCCCAGGAGGAATGTCCTACAAATCAGGAAGGAGAACATCAGGGAAAAGAGGAAGTCTGTGTATCTACCCCTCCATCTCCTGTATTATCTTTGGTAGAATTTCTTCGGTCGGTTCAGCCAATCCTGATCTTGACACAGACCTCTGCTAAGGAATGTTCCAGCATTATAGAAAAGAGGAAGTTTAGCCATTAACTGAATGCGAGAGTTTGCAGCACGTTCTGTGTGAAAGCATTCAAGAAGCAAGAGGAATCCGAGTCGAATTGTCGAATCGACGCTGTATACAGCCCAAAAAGAAAAAGATTGCGAGTAATTCCACTAACGGAGGATCTCAAAACGCTACATAATCTTCAACATGCAATGTACATTTGTTTAAGCACAGTACATTTGAGGTTTATCCTTTACTTATCTTTCAGTGAGGATTAAAGATTGAAGGCTTAGTACAGAGAAGTTGCTGGTAATTCTTCATCAGGCAATGTAAAACAAATGATCAAACTGATAAAAAAATAAAAAAGACTTTGATGATCATCAATATATTTTTTAAATAGATATTTCATCATTGCGAGAAAAAGTTCTGACAATAGTATGAAATTTGACTTACAGCACTGCCTTAAAAGTATTCGTGGAAAAACAAAATGGCGGACGTTGTAAACAAACGCCGTCTTAAACATAACTGAAATAAATATGAAAAAAAAATATAAACAACGGAAAAAGTGGCAACATTGGGCAATTTCAGTGTTTTATAATAAGTTTACTGTTGAATAAAGGGTTATATAAGAAGGCTTATTCCCTACATGTACTCACATGGGTCGCCCGCGTGACGCAGTGGTTAGAACGTCTGCTCTTGAGTCGCGAAGTAAAGAGTTGATCCTTACGTCGCGGGTTCGAATCCCACTTTGGGACGTGGAGATCGGTCCTTCGAATGAGACCGTTTAAACCGAGGTCCCGTGTCGCAGTAGGTGCCGGCACGAAAAAGATCCCTCGCTGCTCTATTGCCCTCAGTGCCGAGTATAGGACAAAATTTGCAGCCCTCCACCGGCAAGTGGTGGCGTCTCCATATGAGTGAAAATTCTCTAGAGGGACGTTAAACAACAAATAATCAAAAACCTATTCACATCATTTTAAACCATATTTCATTAAATATAAAATCACTCAAAAATTCAATATGCTTACCATTTGGGAATTTTTGTCTTAATTTTGGCGGAAAATGAGTCCATTTTCAATTGGGACAGGGTCCTTTTACAGGACCTGGATGCAAGGGTTATTAGCCCTGCATGGTTTTCCAGAATTTCTTGGTACCTTACAACATTAATATTTCCATCAGCTTTGCATAAAGTCCCAATGCCATACCAGGTTACAGAACCCCATATCATTATTGACGCTCGCTTCTGAGCTGGAGGATACAGACACTCCGGAAGGTAAGCCTCATTAGAAGAGCGCCACACATAAACACGATTATTCTGTCCTATTACAATCTGTGATTCATCACAAAATATAACCTGCTTCCATTCATTTTGTACTGTCCATTTTCTCTTCCCCAGACACCAGGAAGGTCGCTTTCTTTTGTTCACTTCCCTTACAATCAGTTTCTTTCTTACAATTCACCTGATATTCTTGTTCTTGTATAAAATTCTTTGTACAGTCTTATGATGGACATTTCTGCACCTCCTGTATTAATATAGGTAGAAATATCCCACAGTGGTCTCTCGCGGTTCCTTCTTACCAGTTGCATGTCTACTCTTTGCCTGTTTCGTACCTTTCGGTGGTCTGCCAGTTCGAAGCAAATTTTAAACGTTTCCCGTGGTAATAAACTTTTTCCATATGGAACGAATTGACGACTCCGATAAATTTAACAATTTCTCAGTTTCTGTGCCCCTCGCGTTTTAAATCAGCAACGAGGCCTCGGGGCCATAAAACTTGGAGGAGCTCACTTTTGATCTTAGTCTCACTTTTTCCAAAGGAATTAATAGTGGAAAATTGAGACTGAGATCAAAAGTGAGCTCGTCTACGTTTTATGGCCCCCAGTCCAGTTGTTTAACATCATTACATATTTCTTTCGACTTGCGTGCCATGTTGGAAAACATCAATGGATAAATTTATCAGACATTGATACGTCATCAGATTAGGACATTGGTCATGTGTGATCAGTATACGGCAGATAACTCTAAATTAGTCACCAATCGATGAAATTTAACATAAAAAATCTTTTTTTTATTTGATACTTAAATGAGATATCCGCCATTTTGTTTTTTAGGCGAATACTTTTGAGGCAGTTCTGTATACTTGTAAATAACTCCGGAAAAAAAATACTCAGAAAAGACAATTTGATAAAAAATTGAACAAGTAATCCATACATTTTAAATTTTCACCAACTAATGTTTCATATTTTAAAGTATTAGAATTTATCTGATGTACGGAAGTCTTATTTTGTATGATATATTGCAATTTAAAACAGAAAATGTTATTCTATTTCTCAGGTCTTTTTACATGAACAGCTCTTTTACTTTTGTTGACTATCGCCATCGAGAAAGAAGGTAAGGCGTAGATAATTATATAATATCGGTTACACTAAAAAGGATAGAAATCAAGAAACACATTGAAACATGATGCAGTGTACGTTTCTTTGCATTGCCCTTTAATAATAATAATAATAAAATTTTATATAGCGCCTTATCTTATGTGAACTCTAAAGCGCTTTACATAGATATAACAATCTACATATGAAAAGAAAGACTAAAACAATCTTATATCACCTATAAAATAGGAAGACATTCTGAAAATACAGTCACGTTGATATTAAAACAAGTCATACGTATATACACTTTCCACTTCAAGTAAAGGCTTTTTTAAAAAGATGAGTCTTAAGTTCCCTTTTAAAAACTTCCAATTTGTGAACTTGTCGAAGTTCTACTGGCAGCTGATTCCAAAGTGTTGGAGCAACTCTATCGAATCTATGATCACCGTATGTTTTTGATCGGACTCGAGGCACAACCAACTTGTTTGACGAAACCGAGCGAAGTGACCTGGCGGGTCTGTATTCGCAAACTAGTTCAGAAAGATAAGTCGGTGCCAAACCATGAAGTGCTTTGAAAACAGACACGTAGTTTGTATTGCACTCTATATTTGACAGGAAGCCAATGTAGCTCAACAAGTATGGGCTGAATATGTTCACGCTTGCCTGTCCTAGTAATAAGTTTAGAGCCGTGTTCTGAACACTCTGCAATTTGCATATATACGTGTTATTTATGTTGAATAAGAGCGCATTACCATAGCCCAATCGTGACGTCACCAGAGAGTGGACAAGTGTTTTACATGCCCCATCCGTAAGAAAATGTCTAACGTTTCGGTTAATTTTTTAACTAAAAGCTGAACACGACTCGTAAATAGGCATACGCCATTTTCGATATTATATCTACGATACATCAACACCAGGGTATACTCTTCGCATTCGTTACACCTGACTGCTTATTGTCACGGGTATCGGCGTGGAATGGCGACCCGTGTTCGTGCTGGTAATCTTGCATTACCTTTGTTTACATTTTATTGTAGTTATATGTATCTGTGTTTGTTTGTTTAATTCACTGATCTGTACAACTATACTTGTAAGTTTCTTTTGTATCTACTTCCCTGCATTAGACGAGGTATTACAGTTATTTTTGTCGCTACCTAGTGCTGTATAGCATACGTCCGTCTACACCGGTGTCGACTGATTATACTGAACAGTGTCCAAGTCAGGCCCTTTATGTAGGGGTCCTCAGATATAGTGAGAATCCGAACAAAAATGGCGGACACATTGCTTTTACGAATCATGTTCAGCTTAAATAAATAAATCCAAGTGACTATCGAGAGTCACATCATGAAGTCAAATATCATAAGTCAAACTCTTCATTAAGACATAACGATTTTTCAAGTAGAGTGTCATGCTTGAAGATACCTGACAGTTAAACTTCAAGTGCCTTTCTTAAATAGAATATGTTGCTCTTATCTCACTGCATTGAGAAATGATTAGAATAAGATCTTTGTTAACCGAGTCCAAGTTCAGCATTAATATACTTAGCACGCACAGGAATATTTCATGGAACGACTGAATGTTCAGTTTATATATTCATGAAAATTTATCGTACAGTAAAATTTCGATTACATACAGTTAGCAATCAGTCTGGTAGTTAATAGTGCTTCCTAACTGAAAATGTGTGGCTGTTCCGTGCCCACTCCCTCCCAGAAATTGCTACCGTAATGTGTGTATTCATCATTCTGATGCTCTCATTCTTTGTGTTAGTAAAGCAAAGCCGTAGGAAACGGAGCGCCGTGCCCCAATGATTTTGCCGATATAAAGAATACTATAGAAAACATAGCTACTGTATGCCTTAACCCCCTCAATAAAAACGTCTGATGACTTTTTTTTGCTTGTCGGGCAACTTTTGTTAATGATCTTCATAAGAGGATTCATTTCAGACTTCCCTTTGTGAAAGAATGTGATTTTCTTTTCCAATTGTTTCAAAAGCTGCTTCTCTTCGGCTGCATCTGGAATATTTAAATCCTCCTCCTTTAAATTATTTAGATTATCAAGGTTATCAAAACTAATATATAAGATTGCTAATGATAAATTAATGCATTAAAATTTTCTATACATAACTGAAATATGCCTCGAAACATAAATTTGAGCAAAAATGATACATGTACAACAAATGGATACAACTAATTAACTTTTATTCTTTAAACATAACTTAAATCAAAATATCGTTTTAGAGCGTTTTGTTGTAATTTCAGAATTTAGCAGATTACGATATCTACAGAGAAATCTTTTAATTTCATATAGATATTACTGTAATTTACAATACACATACTCAATTTTTTTCCCGAAAACAGAATCGTACTGTAAGAAAATGTCTGTACCAGTGATGGGATCAATTACTTTAAAAAGTAATTTATTAAATTACAATAACTTTGACTTTTTCTTCGATTAAACTTCGATTAAAATACAGGTTTTATAAGACGTTTAATTAATTTAATTACATTTACTTAGGAAAAGTCATGAATTTTAATTACACATTACATTTAAATAAAGAAAACAAATGTTCATATGTTAATTTGTGAATGAATATAGATAGCATCCTTTTATAAGCCATTGCAACCTCTGCACAAAGAATACAAGAATTAAAAAATTCTATTCTTATAGTGTATCTTTGTGGTTTTATAACTTTCATTTAAGATACATTCAACAATTAACCGAGATCAAAGAAGGTTCTAGGAACATTTGCTATAATTGAAGGTGGTTTAATCACCAGAAGTCTTTGATTAATTATTTCAACATAGTTGGAAATGGAAAAGATCTCTTTACTGTTAGTGCTACTAATTCATAATTTTGTCAGCCGTTTGATAACTTCAAGCACTACACCACGTATATAGTCTATAGATGTTGACTTTACATCACGTATATAGTCTATAGATGTTGACTTTACATCATGCATATAGTCTATAGATGTTGACTTTACATGTATATAGTCTATAGATGTTGACTTTACATGTATATAGTCTATAGATGTTGACTTTACATCACGTATATAGTCTATAGATGTTGACTTTACATGTATATAGTCTATAGATGTTGACTTTACATCACGTATATAGTCTATAGATGTTGACTTTACATGTATATAGTCTATAGATGTTGACTTTACATCATGCATATAGTCTGTATAGATGTTGACTTTACAAAGTCATATGACAGAAGTCACCAGAAATGATGGACCTTTTATTCCATTTATTGTTTTCTGGTTTTCTGTGCTAGAATTGCATCCCTAAGACAGTTTTCAGATATTCTCCTTTCATATTCTTGTAAAGAGGAATTGTATTAAAATATGCAAAATACATTTACTCCCTTGAGTTTTGTATGTTTCTTCTAGATGTAAACATTTCAAGCAGATGATCTGCCATATGCCTCTGTCCTTAAATTGCCTTTGCAACTGAACCTGTGATATATTTTACATGACAGTGTATATTCACATCAGAGAGGGGGTATTAGTAGTGAGCTTTTGAAGTTTATATGACCGTTTTTAAAAGTTATGTAGGATATAATTGAAATAGTTTTATGAATATATGTTGTGGAATAAAATATCGGTCATTGTTGTATTGCATTCAGGGGATTTGAAAACCAGAAAGTGTGACAATTTAGGACCATTCATAAAAATATTGATATATAATAAACGAACGTTTTGTTTTGACAGAAATACGTGTGCATCTTTTTAGTTTTTACATTAAATAAGAAATTCATTTTGCCAAAAAATTATCCTAGTTTTTTGCTCCGAACTTATTACAATATGGATTATGTTCGTAACGTGTTGTGTCAATATGTGTTGAATCTTTGGCACATCTGTACAAACAGTAAATGATAAGGCAAGTCCAGTTTCTCTGTTTAATTAATGAGTATGGATGATCAGTTATTCAAAAAAGATATGCTTCATAAAACGAAACTCAGTCTTTTAGTAATTTTAAAACGTTCTCTTATCGCCAGTGTCTTGATCATTACGAACATAAAATTTTTCGATATGAAAACTAAATATATAACAGCCAAATAATCAAAATTAAAGATTAACATTATATCTGCGTGGATGCATGTTGGGTACCGTTGAACATTGCTACTAAATTTCCTCCATTGCTCTCATAATCCGAATAACTGTCACTAGCCAAGCGATCATCAAGAAATTTTTGAACAAAGTATACTGATGAACAGGATATCCTATTCTCCTGCTTTTAATTATTTGATACAGATTCTTGTTTAAATTCTTTGACATACTCTGGGTCTGTTAAAAATTGTGAATAAATGCCATTACAATATTTTTAACACCTATCATTCACCATGCATTATTTAATTTACTCATGAATGGATGAAAACAGATGGCTTCAAATGAAAATGAACATGCAGGCTGCAGCATCAAAGGAAGGTAACGTTGACTCCAAAGAGTGATCCATAAAAAAGTAAAATTTCGGACGTACGTTCTTCAGTAAGCGGAAGGAGACGATGTGCGAATGCAACAAACTACAGAAATAATCACAATGGTTCTCATGCCTCTCATTTCATTAAACACTAATGTTTACTTTTGCAATTTTATTAGAGCTCTTAAAAGTGTACCATTTTCATTTACCAACTTTATTTTCACCAGTAGTCGGCCAGGCTACGCAAAGGGGGCGGAACCTAATTTATTCGAGAAATGTTTACTGTGACACATCACACACAAATAGGAATTGTTCAAAATACCAGAAAATGAATTAATTTACGATTATAAACGGTATACTAGTAATGAAAATGATTATTAACATCACGGACAGAGTATGTGTGATATTGAGAAACAGGAGGTACTCCGTTTGAATTTTCTGAACAGTGAAGCCAACACAAAACAAAACAAAAAGCATTCAAATTTCTGAATTAAAACGATAAAAGATTTAAATGCATTCGAATACATGTGTAAACACGCAATATTTATTTTCTAGTTTGAGTTTGTTTGTATGTTGTTTAGCGTCCCTCTCGAGAATTTTTCATTCATATGGAGACGCCACTACTTGCCGGTGGAGAGCTGCAAATTTTATCCTATACTCGGCACTTACGGCCATTGAGCCATTGGCCAGCACCTACTGCGACACGGGACCTCGGTTTGTACGGTCTCATCCGAAGGACCGGTCTCCACGTCCTACAGTGGGATTCGAACCCGCGACGTAAGGATCAACTCCTTTCTTCGCGACTTTAGAGCAGACGCTCTAACCACTGCGCCACGCGGACGACTTTAGATACTATGAGTAAAGGAAATCGTTTTTCATGAAGGAATACAGAGCACACAGATGTTTGATGTACCAACATTCTGACGTATTAATAGAAGGGGTAATTTTAACTTTCATATACATGTAATTTGAATAATGCTTAAGAAATGTAATTCATTTCTTATATTTACATTCTAACTTTCTTTTTATTCGAAACCCCCCTCTTTGTTATAAATAGTCGTAAATTGATATCGTCTAGTGCTTGATCCAGTGGTGAGCCTCAAACTACGTCATTGTGAAAAATTCAGTGCGGTTTATGATATAGAACATACAACAATGATAATTAATTTCAAAATTTAATCAGTAGACTTACAGAAACAAATGAAAATAAGGAATCTTCAACAAAAATTGATTTATACACGAAAAATGTTTCTGAAAGGCGAATGTGTAAATATTACAACGTTAGTGATCAGGCCGTCAGCATGGTCAGTCATTTTGAAACGAAGTGGAATGTGCACCCGTGAAATGTTGAATGTGTTATGATTCCTTGACTTTGTACTGTTTCGGTAACTGATGAGCTTGAGTGTTGGATATTTATTTTCATTTGCTTAGGATCTTCAACTGAGGAAGGTTGCAGAATTCCATAGGAAACAACACCAGAGGAAAGAGGTGCTGACATTGGAACCGAGCTATCATCGAGAACTGGCTCAGCATTTGTCCCTTGTCTTGGCAAATTTTTATCTGTCATTTTGAAGGTATTGCACCGAGTGCCTTTTTCTGCTGTGTTGAACAGTGTCTATTGTTTGTATGTTGTTTAATGTCCCTCTCGAGAATTTTTTCAGTCATATGGAGACGCCACCACTTGCCGGTGGAGAGCTGCAAATTTTGTCCTATACTCGGCACTTACGGCCATTGAGCAGTGAGGGATCTTATTCGTGCCGGCACCTACTGCGACACGGGACCTCGGTTTATACGGTCTCATCCGAAGGACCGGTCTCCACGTCCCACAGTGGGATTCGAACCCGCGACGTAAGGATCAACTCCTTACCTCGCGACTCTAGAGCAGACGCTCTTACCACTGCGCCACGCGGGTGACTCTTTTTTTAATTTATCTATTCATTTGTTGTGAAACATCACTTTGTTGTTATTTTTTTCTTCATTGGAATTTACCTTAAAAGTAGTTCCGTATTCATGCACCGCTAATTTGCATGCAAGGAATATTCAAACGCTTTATACTAGTTAATGAGAAAATGAACAAAATTATAATTTGTAAGGAATGTTAAAGACAAACAAATGGAAATGTAATATATATGTGTGTATTTTTACAAAAGCAGAGCTAAAACTATAATAAGTAAGTTATGGTTTATCAATAAACGAGAATAGAAATGAAGTGAGACGTTGGGTACAAGAACGAAGAGTAGCAAGTATATGATATAGATGTTCATTTCTTGTTTTTATAATTAGCTGAAGACTAAAGCGGACCGAAAAACCCCAGCTTCTTAATAGGAACTAGGAGATGGTTTGACATATGGTTCATATATTGTAGATGTTGTAGATTCGTTTGACATATGGTTCATATATTGTAGATGTTGTAGATTCGTTTGACATATGGTTCATATATTGTAGATGTTGTAGATTCGTTTGACATATGGTTCATATATTGTAAATGTTGTAGATTCGTTTGACATATGGTTCATATATTGTAGATGTTGGACACAGCTTCTTAATAGGAACTAGGAGATGGTTTGACATATGGTTCATATATTGTAGATGTTGGACACAGCTTCTTAATAGGAACTAGGAGATGGTTTGACATATGGTTCATATATTGTAGATGTTGGACACAGCTTCTTAATAGGAACTAGGAGATGGTTTGACATATGGTTCATATATTGTAGATGTTGGACACAGCTTCTTAATAGGAACTAGGAGATGGTTTGACATATGGTTCATATATTGTAGATGTTGGACACAGCTTCTTAATAGGAACTAGGAGATGGTTTGACATATGGTTCATATATTGTAGATGTTGTAGATTTGTTTGACATATGGTTCATATATTGTAGATGTTGTAGATTTGTTTGACATATGGTTCATATATTGTAGATGTTGGACACAGTGGACAATCCTATTCTAAACAAACACTAAAGGAGAAATCCAGACTTCTGTAGAAATTGAAGCAATCTAAACAAACACTAAAGGAGAAATCCAGACTTCTGTAGAAATTGAAGCAATCTAAACAAACACTAAAGGAGAAATCCAGACTTCTGTAGAAATTGAAGCAATCTAAACAAACACTAAAGGAGAAATCCAGACTTCTGTAGAAATTGAAGCAATCTAAACAAACACTAAAGGAGAAATCCAGACTTCTGTAGACATTGAAGCAATCTAAACAAACACTAAAGGAGAAATAGTGTCGATTATATGAAGAAGAAATCCAGACTTCTGTAGAAATTGAAGCAATCTAAACAAACACTAAAGGAGAAATCCAGACTTCTGTAGACATTGAAGCAATCTAAACAAACACTAAAGGAGAAATAGTGTCGATTATATTAAGAAGAAATCCAGACTTCTGTAGAAATTGAAGCAATCTAAACAAACACTAAAGGAGAAATAGTGTCGATTATATGAAGAAGAAATCCAGACTTCTGTAGACATTGAAGCAATCAAAACAAAAACTAAAGGAGAAATAGTGTCGATTATATGAAGAAGAAATCCAGACTTCTGTAGAAATTGAAGCAATCTAAACAAACACTAAAGGAGAAATAGTGTCGATTATATGAAGAAGAAATCCAGACTTCTGTAGAAATTGAAGCAATCTAAACAAACACTAAAGGAGAAATAGTGTCGATTATATGAAGAAGAAATCCAGACTTCTATGAAATTGCAATAATCAAAACGAACACTAAAGAAGAAAGTGTCGATCATATGAGAAAAAGGTAAATAAAAGCATTCTTGTTTAAACAATCAAATGGTAATGTAGACCATTTAAAAGAGATTTCAAATTTTACCAGTACAAACACATCACACAGGAGAACTGTAACTGTAAATGAAACAGGAACAATTGAAATAAAGTTGTGGAGAGAAAAAGTCAATATAATTACTCGGGAGAACGACAAAGCAGAAACCACATGCCTGACAGTAGATGTATACTTGAATCGGGTGTCTTTCAACTCTTGTATATCAACCGAAGTACAGCTATGCTCTTTTTAGCTCTACTGGTCAGAGACCAGAAGAGCTTATGCGATAGTAATGTGTCCGTCGTCCGTCCGTCTGTCTGTCTGTCCGTCTGTAAACAATTTTTCAAAATGCTACTCCTCCTACAGTTTTGGTCTGATTTCAATATAACTTGGCACACAAGTAGACTACACTAAGATACATAATTCTGTGTATCGGTTTTTGATTTCGATGAACGGTGTTGCCATGGTTACTAAAAATAGAAATTTCTGTGAAAAACATTCAAAATGCTACTCCTCCTACAGTTTTGATCTGATTTCAGTATAACTTGGCACACAAGTAAACTATACCAAGATGCATAATTCTTTATATCGGTTTTTGATTTCGATGAACGGTGTTGCCATGGTTACTAAAAATAGAAATTTCTGTGAAAAACATTCAAAATGCTACTCCTCCTACAGTTTTGATCTGATTTCAGTATAACTTGGCACACAAGTAGACTATACTAAGATGCATAATTCTGTTTATCGGTTTTTGATTTTGATGAACGGTGTTGCCATGGTTACTAAAAATAGAAATTTCTGTGAAAAACATTCAAAATGCTACTCCTCCTACAGTTTTGATCTGATTTCAATATAACTTGGCACACAAGTAGACTATACAGAGATGCATAATTCTGTTTATCGGTTTTTGATTTCGATGAACGGTGTTGCCATGGTTACTAAAAATAGAAATTTCTGTGAAAAACATTCAAAATGCTACTCCTCCTACAGTTTTGGTCTGATTTCAGTATAACTTGGCACACAAGTAGACTACACTAAGATACATAATTCTGTGTATCGGTTTTTGATTTTGATGAACGGTGTTGCAATGGTTACTAAAAATAGAAATTTCTGTGAAAAACATTCAAAATGCTACTCCTCCTACAGTTTTGATCTGATTTCAATATAATTTGGCACACAAGTAGACTATACTAAGATGCATGATTCTGTTTATCGGTTTCTGATTTCGACGAACGGTGTTGCCATGGTTACTAAAAATAGAAATTTCTGTGAAATACTTTCAAAATGCTACTCCTCCTACAGTTTTGATCTGATTTCAATATAACTTGGCACACAAGTAGACTATAATAAGATACATAATTCTGTATATCGGTGTTTGATTTCAATGAACGATGTTGCCATGGTAACTAAAAATAGAAATTTCTGTGAAATACTTTCAAAATGCTACTCCTCTTACAGTTTTGGTCTGATTTCAATATAACTTGGCAAACAAGTAGACTACACTAAGATACATAATTCTGTTTATCGGTTTTTGATTTCGATGAACATTGTTGCCATGGTTACTAAAAATAGAAATTTCCTTGAAATACCTTCAAAATGCTACCCCTACAGTTTTGGTCTGATTTTAGTATTACTTAGCATACAAGTAAACTACACTAAGATACATAATTCTCTGTACCAGTTTCGGATTTTGATGAATGGTGTTGCCATGGTTACTAAAAATATAAATTTTCTTGAAATACTTTCAAAACGCTACTCCTCCTCCACTTTTTGTCTGATTTCAGAATAATGTGGCATACAAGTAGACTACAGAGATACATAATTGGTGTTATTGTTTTTTGATTTTGTTGAATGATGTTGCCATGGTTACTTAAATCAAAATTTCAGTAAAATTGTTTTAAAAGGCTACTCCTCCTACAGTTTTAGTCTGATATAATAATAAATCTTGCCAAAAAGAGACTAAACCAAGGATCATTATTCTATTTATTGCTGTTGCAAAGTTTCAAGTCCAAGTGCTACTTTTATCTTCCTTTATAAATACAACCAGTAGAGCTACAGTCTCATCAGAGACTTCTGGGTTTTTTTTATAAACTTTTAAATATTAAACACCTTTTATAATATTCGTGCAAGAACAAAGTGATAAATAATGTTAAAGCCCGATAGAAACATTTCATAAGACCTTAGTATTTGTTGTGACCCACATTTAAGGTCACTTAATCGCACTATAGTTCAAGATCATTGACCAAGGAAAAGAAATTAATTGTAAACCTTATCTCTTTAATACTAAAGCCTAGGAATATTATGATAGTTTGTGTACATGAAATATAAAATGAAATATGCACTATTTGTTTTGTCTGAGCAGGCTAAGGGTCACCGCCACTGGAAAAAGTAAATTTCCTTTCAGTAGTTCATACTTGATATAAATGATGTTCATATCACCAGTGCTAAACTTATAAACACCAAGAATAAAGTTACTGTCAACATTTTTAAGAGATTATCTAATTACCAACAGCTTCATGTCTATGGACATCTTAAATACACAAGGAAGTCATGCCTCATTATTCAGCATCTCATGCATTGCTTACAAAATGAAATGAAAAACTGTTGTGCCATTACGCATAAACCATTTCTGAATTTTTATTGTTTTTTCCTGTTTTTTTTTCTTAAAAGCACATTTTCAGACCCATAGAAAACACAAATAATGTTAATTTTGTATTTAAATCACAAAACATAGGAAAGGTGTAATGTCGCACTTACGACTGCATGCAATGGAAAAGCTAATATGTATCCTCACCATTGTGCTGCATGAAATAACATACGAGACAGGTCTATGATTTGCAGTGAGGTTAGGTACATATTGTCGCTGACGATAACGTGTGCAGAAGAACAGTATGTGCCGTCACCCCCCCCCCCCCCCCGCGAATGTCCTTTCAAATGTGCTCTTCCAACCGAGCTATCAGGTCATGGTTTTAATATATCTCCTTTAAAATTCAGTTTCAGGGGAAAAGAATAAAGTTATACATACTAGAAAGCACTGAATAAAGAAATGGCATGGAGCGAAAAACGTATAGAATTACTGATGTGCTTTCTAAAAGCTCTAACTACAATCAGCTTTATGAGCTAAGCACACCAGAGAAGTACACTGGAAAACTAACTGGTCAACAAGCAAATTCCTCCTCAACCAAAATTTCGCAGTGTAGGATGGAGGTCCTGAATCAGTTTCTGTGGCATGTATAGTATTATACTTATTACTTACCTTTATCAGTTATTATGTAGATTTTTATACGCCCGTCTTTAGACGGGACGTATTATGTTATGGCGTTCATGTCCGTCCGTCTGTCCGTCCGTCCGTCTGTTAGCTTTTCTCGTGTCCGGCTCATAACTTTAATACTATTAGGCCTAGGATTATCAAACTTTGTCAGCTGATACTTCTCGGGTAGAAGGTGTGTCGCGCACTAAAAGTAGGTCGCTCTGACCTTTAATTAAGATGCTATGGCCAAATATGGAAAAATCCTGTCCGGCTCATAACAAGAAAAGTATTGGACTTAGAATCATCAAACTTGGCCAATTTATGCATCTTAGGTAGAAGGTGTGTCGCGACCTATTTCAAGGTCACTGTGACCTTTAATTTAAGTGAAATAAAAAAAAACTGTCTTTTTTACTATTAGATTACACAATCCCAAAAAATGCAAGAGTGTTGCAGTATGCTAATTAAAAAAATGTTAAATCTAGGGCTGTTACGAGTACCCGAAATAACCGAGAACCGCGGTCCAAGTTGTTCGGTTCGGTTCCGGTTCCATTTTTCCGGATTTCGGTTCGGGTCTGGTTTATATATTAGAGTCTGTTCAATACAAAAAATGGCGTCGAAATCAAAGGGATGGTGACGATAACAGTGATAAATAAACATCACAACTGAAATCTACTTCATCTGTTCATTCCATGACAAAACACTTGTCACGGAAGTATTAGATAATTATCAAAACGAGCAGGAATGGTCAGGTTGTGGCTAATAGTAGGCCAAGTCACCGATGTCTAGACGCTCGCATGGTTAAGACTTGTTTTCAATGTAAATTTAATGTAACAAATAAAGATTTTTCAAGTTAAATTCATGAAATTAAGGTTTAAAATAGATGTAAATACCCGACCCGAAAAACCCGAAACCGAACCGAAAATTTACAGAACCGACCCGACCCGAAAAATTTTGGAACCGTGACAGCCCTAGCTAAATCATGAATATACTTATTTTTTTCATTATATACCTTACAGCAATCTCTAAGAAATGTAATGTTACAAGAGAAATTCCACCTCTCCCAGGGGTGTAATTATCAAGCACTGGTCAAGGAGAATTTGATAACAGAAAATTGCATGTCAAATTAGAGAGAAATTAATGAGTTTAGTGTGAGGAGATAACTGGTAGAGCATCTCTGATCAAGCAGGTGTTATCTATATCTCTTGGGAACTGGGCAAAAAGAATCAGCTGTGTTGGATTAAATAGTTGGTTAGCCTAACTTTTAAAATGAATTTGGTGAAAAGTAATTAAAACTTATTTGATATTGTATAATAAATTAATTTGATATTGTATAATAAACTAATTTGATATTGTATAATATAATTAAAACTAATTATACTGGGGGGGGGGGGAGGGTGATATTGGAATGAATTGCAGCTTAAAACCAGTCTGACATTAAATCTAAAAAAAAAATCAAGTATTTAAAAAAAAAGTTTTAATTATGGTAGACAGTCCCTACAAATCTTAGAGTAATGCAGGAACCTTAATTAAAAATGTTGCATCAAGATTACACGTTTTTTTTTCTTTTTATAAATCTTTGTAACAAAAAATACATTTGTTTACAAATTTAATTTCAGAATGACATAAATATGCATTTTTATTGCACTACAAAGCAGATAGTGTGTATAGATCCATTCATCCGTTGGGATTAATGAGTGGACATGCATCCAGTTAAAGATCAGTGTAGGAAGGCTAGCTGTCTAAATCATTTCTTGTAGAGGATCTCTGATCAAGCAGCTCTTATCTGTATCCTTTGGGAGTTAAACAGAAGAATTTCTTGTCAGTTTATAGCATATGTCATTTGATGGTCAGCCTTTTATTTTTAATATTAATTTGATATAGATTAAGTTGTTAAGACTAAATTGATATTGTTTAATATGATATTTTTATTTAACTTTTTTGAAAATTTTAACTAATTCAGAGCATCATGTCTGACAAATCTGAAAGCGGGGGGGGGGGGGGGGGATGGGCATTTGTCAAACCCTAACACAACCAGTTGAGGATCTATAATGTAATATTTGTTATTATTAATGCCTACACCACAGGAGATGTATAAACAAATATTATAAGGAATGAAAAAATCATTGAAATCCTTGTATCAAGGTTGACATGATTTTCTTGCACTCTAAACTGTTTATGAAAATTGAACAATATTTGACGGGCGTATCATGCTGTGGCGGGGCACTTTATTATGACTTCAACTTCATTGTAGGAAAACTGCTATATGTTTGATTTATTAAAAAAAATCCATCCATACAACATATTGATGTTCGCAATGAACACCACCAAAAGTATGGTTGCATTTTATATATGTAATTGTAGGCATATCCTTTTATACTCCTCAGCTGTTTGATGTTGCCGCGGATCAGATTCCAAAGGAGGGGAAGGAGAAAATCACCAACCATTCTTTGGAGGATACCTCTACAGTTAAAACTTTGGAGAAGGGAGAGCGAGGGAGCAGTGGAAGGAGCAGGTTTGGATTTCTCCTTAATCCACCAATCACCAATATATATAATGCTATTTTTTAAAAACTGTATTAACAAATAAAGCAATAGCACTCTCACTGTGTTATTAAAACACACAACATTAAACCACACTTTCTTCTTGCATAAACCAGGTAATGACTTCAGACAATGAAATTAAAACTACAACTGATGATTAAAGTAGCCATAAAAATCTGGGGGGTTTTTGTTTGTTTTAGTTTTCTCATTTAACCAAGACAAATCTTAAGCAATAAAGAATGTGCAAAGGATTGAAAAAAAAATATCATCACTTTCTGTAAAATTTTAGGTTTCATTCAAGTATGATGACTTTTCAATCACAAGTTAAAGCATATAAATTCTAATTTTCTTATCCTAATTTGCCAACACGACCAGTCCTCTACACTTCCTTAACCATTCTGTTGGTCTTTCCACGCTAAGTGGAGGAAGTACTCCTGGTGGTACATGAATGTCCTTATTGTAGCCATGTTAAAAAAAATTGAATGAGCGAATACTCTTTGAAGGCAGGGAACCTAAAATACAAATTGACATGAGACTTGGAAATTGTAAAAATGATACAGATTTTAAGTTAAAGTCACATATATCTGTATATGTTTAAGACTTCCATCCCTTTTTTTATCCTAGATAAATTTCGGTTAACAAACCTGAGAACAGAACTGCAGAGGAGAGTTCATAGATTCTTGCATAGATTGATCCAATTGACGGCTGGCTGCACCATGTTCTTTGGTAACCACACACACCATAGTACTGGATTGGTTTATTGTATATTGTTTTACGTTCTGTTTGAGAATTTTTCACTCATATAGAGACGTCACTATATACCGGTGAAGGGCTTCAAATTAAGACCTTTACTCGGCCTTTGAGCAGTGAGGGTTCTTTATCGTGCCAACGCCTACCGTGACACGGAGCCTCGGTTTTTAAGGTCTCATACGAAGGACCAACAACTTTCACTTCAAAGTGCCGAGCGCTTGGCGAAGGAACAGTTGCAACCTATTTTTTATCGGCTTAGGTCAGTCGCGACCGTGATTCGAACACACGATCTTCCGATCACAGACCATAGTACTTGAATACTGTAATAAACGTTCCCCTGCAGTGCTCTATTTGTCCTAGAATTGGACGTGTACATAAGAGCAATTTGAAAACAGGCTCAAAAGTAGTGTTCATACACAAGAAACGTCCGAGATTGTCAGATCTGACAATTTCATCTTCATTGAAGGCCATTTGATAGACCCTTAAGTGGCATATTTGGTTGTTCTTTATCATCTCCATGCATGTTTTGTGAGGACTGATCACTTGCGGGGGTACATCACTTATCTCTTGCAAGAAATAATCACCAGCAGCATTCTGTCCATGTCTTTCATTGTCCTTGTATCTTAATGACAGAACATCAACATATAGAGTTCTCTCGGTCTTGTATCATCTTGGTCTTGCAAGGACTGCTTACAACCTTGAAGCAGATTTGGTGGCTTTTGAACATCTAGGTCTTGAACCAATTGATCACAGCAAGATAACTTATTTGGTTGTCCAGTTTGTCAGTTCTGGTTGACACTTGAAGGCTTTTTCAGTGGTTCAGTTGGTTTTGGTAGTGCAATCCTAAGAAGTTTGCACCAGCTCCCCTTTGTCATCTTGACTCAGTCTGGACTTCGCTTTTTCCGAGTCATATAGATATCTTGTCTTCTTTGAGGGCCTTTCTGATTTTTTTTTTTAAATGAGATATAAAAAGTATTAGGTGATCCTTTCCAACAATCTCAGTTAAAGAACCAAGACTAATCATATTTCATCAATAACTCAAGTGATAACCACCACTTTTAATTTTATTCATCAAAGCATGAGATTTTATTTTGCATACGATATTCTTTTCAAATGGAAAATTTATGCACGTGTTCACATAGTTGTATTGCATCCACGACTTGATATATCGTGAATTCCTCAGCGATCACGAAAAGGTAAAGGTCCACAGTAATCAACGCTTAGGATTTTCAATGGTTCTTTTGGCTTATTAGCCAGCTTTAACGTTCAGTACAACTCTATCGGTAATGCTCAAACTAGGCGAACAGGAAATGAGTTTATTTTCGACCAAGTCGGTTAGTCCTCGAGCTTAACACTGCTTTGTTGCGATTTATTTTTTTTATGCTTTTCATGATTGATCTTTGAAGACAGTTCGTTCATGGGAGATTTAGGTATCAATACGCAGTTTTAACTAGGACATTGTCGAAATACACGTACATTTCATCTTGAACGTTCCGAATAGCCTCTTGTTCTCATTTAATGTTGGAGGTGCTATGGCTATGTTGAAAAGACGGCATTTTCAATCCTAAATTATCTTAAACCATGTTATAACCAGAGACAAAATATTATTTTAGTTTGGAGGAAGATAATACTTAAAATAGATGGAGTTAGACCATGCAGTAAAGCATTGTCATGCTTTTACTGTGGAAAAGTACTGCGTCAACGAATCAAATAGCATCTGGAGAAAAAACATGGAAATGCAAGACTAGTAGCAGAGGCATTGTCAAAAGGGCAAAAATAGGACAAAAAACACCTAGACAAGATTTAAATCAAAGTACTGAAAGTACTGAAAGCCGGGCTTTAATATGTTCGAGTGTATTGTCTAATCCTGAATTAGTACATATTTTAAAATCTTTCTTTCTGACCATTGATATTTAACAGGTCGAGTTTGTATGATTATAATTAACAATAACCCGTCTACCAATAATTAAAATTTACGGTCCAGAACCCAACGTTAAGACCCCAGGATAGGACTTGGTGATATTTTTAATGAAAATACATTTATACCTTTCTAAACATTAAGCTCACAATGGTTATGCATGGTAACAGTGCACTTTGAGTGGTTTTGCTGATTCATACAGGCACATATATAGTATCGGAGGAGCTAGGGGTGTCACCATTTTTCAAACATAAACTTTTACAATGGACAATGTACATTGAAAGGTTGATTGACTCTTCGCAATCAAATTTAAATTGGAACTTTCAACTCACTCTTCGTAATATAAACCAGGTATTTATCACGAGCGACGAACAGATTTACTAAAAGCAAAATGGATAGTCTAATTTTAATTAGATTGTACCCATCATTTTATTGTAGCATATTAAAAGTACGGTAATTTGGTAATGAATTAATGAAATTCGAAATGTGAAAGTAAGTTGTAGCCCACCCCTACTCCTTCTCCAACGGAATAGGATTTTTTGGGTTTGGACAATTCTCCTTTTTCTGATAATGATACTACATGCCTGTATTAATCAGAAAAGAAATATTCTTTATTTTTGGTCCTCTAGGAAACCAGCTGCACGAAAATTATAATTATCTAATCTTTATGACATGAATATGAGTCTAGTTCTAGTTCCAGGTTCGGCCATAATGGTCATTGCCTGAGAAAATCATGATGTATTCAGGTCTTTATGGCTCGTACATAGATGGCTCTTCATTCTGAACAGGAAGTTTTGAAGCAAAGACTAACCAACTTTTTCTGAAAAATTATAATGTGTTGTACTTAGATAAAGACTAATGAACATTATTTTTTATATGTTGTTTTCTTTTAATGATATATTAACATAAACGATTTTTATTTCCCAGCACCCTTGAGAGCTTGCATATGTTTTAAGACCAATTTTTTTTTTTTGGAATGCGCGCGCACGCTCAATATACTGTAAAGCGCTTTGGGAGCACATGCGAGATGAATCCAAGGTGAGAAGTCTCGAACAAAATTTTCACATTCAAAATATACCATTGACTTTTCACTAAAAATTTGATCTGAATTTGTAAGCATAAAAATTTTCGACGCTAAATTGATTGTTAAATGGGTATAAATAATTTATATATTATACATAAACATATTCACATGAAATTTCTATCTTAAAGTTTACATTTTTATTTATTTATATTCCATGCTTCACAGGATATAAATCTTTATCCCAGTCATTTAAATCAATACTATTAAATTAAAATATTAACCAAATGGAATCGCATTGTTTATTTCATATTATGAAAGAAAACAAATAGCTTTGAACTTCATTTACATCACCTTTACACAAGATCTTAGTCGCCCGCGTGGCGCAGTGGTAAGAGCGTCTGCTCTAGAGTCGCGAAGTAAGGAGTTAATCCTTACGTCGCAGGTTCGAATCCCACTGTGGGACGTGGAGACCGGTCCTTCCGTTGAGACCGTATAAACCGAGGGCCCGTGTCGCAATAGGTGCTTGCACGAAAAAGATCCCTCACTGCTCAATGGCCGTAAGTGCCGAGTATAGGACAAAATTTGGAGCTCTCCACCGTCAAGTGGTAGTGTCTCCATATGAGTGAAAAAATTCTTGAGAGGGACGTTAAACAACATACAAACAAACAAACACAAGATCTTTACCATCATAAGGATTTTTGTTCGAAATTATTTATTAGAAAGGAGAAAGTTATTTTAATTGCATTCAGGGTTATCGAAGTAATACCGTATTTTCAAACCCTTTTCTTTAAACGCATTCAAATCTTAACTTTTTTTATTTGAGTAGTAATTTATATATTGAAAACATTTCAGCATTACCAGTATTACAACTGTAAGATTAATCTTCATGAATATTTACATACATACATCATTAGGCTAAAAAAAATTTGTTTGTTTCCGGTTATACTCGACTGACCTCCTACACATTTTTTTTTTCAGAAAATTACGAGTATCCGTAACTGTCTCTTTGTTTTACGAATTCGTAATGGCGGCGCACTTGTTTGCTGCAAGTAGTCGGTGTTCGCTGTTATTTTATGCCGTTAATATAATCATAAAATCATCATCTTTTTGCAATTATTTTGAAAGGAAAATTTTAATAAATTGTCTCCTGTTAAGCCGTTTTCACAAGATCAACCCTGAAAATATCAGCAGGAATTAACACGGTATCGTACCAAATTACATCTGATAAATGACCACCGATGTTTTTAAAATTCATTATTACATTAAATTTCTTGCCATTCAAGACACCTTAATGCTATACTGATCTTAAAAAAAAAACAATTACAGATATCACGACATTGCCAGTGGGCTTACTGTTTATACATGCATCACGGACGTAAATAAATATAGGTCAGACTAATTATACTATAATATCAGTAAACGAACAAAAAATGTCATATTTTTTTTTTAATTCTACCAATAACATATGGCTAGTGAGGGGAATATATAAGTCATTTGTTTTATTTAATGTCACTAATTTAAACATTTAAGGTCACTTATTTTAACTTTTAAGAAAGCAATTAATTTTTTTACAAAAAATGTTTGCCTGTCAATTGCCAAACTTTTTTTTAAAAGAATGTTGAACCATATGGTTTGCTGATTTTTCTTTAGATAGATTTGAATTAGAATTTAATTTTAAAAAAAATTAAATTCATATTGGTTTAATAATTTATGTAATTCATAGTTAAAGAAATGCACATATTTTTAGAGATATTCTTAAAGTTTCAAACAAACACTACTTTTATCGCCGACTAGATACACCAGATACACCATGTACAATTGTCATGCGACCTAATTCAGGCATAACGCACATTAATTCTTTAAACTCCAATTTACTTATCTATTTATTTGCTGAAAGACAAAACAGAGAATATAACCACTCACATAACATCGACGAAAACGATATGAAATATAGGCAACCTGTCGAAAAGCCCGCGCTTATTGAAAATAGTTTGCTTACAATATGCATTCAGTAGCGCATGTGCACAAATTGTTATATCACGGTAATAATAAACTAAATATCTAATTCCTCTTTCAATTTAATTCTCAAACAAAAATATTGATCAATAAACAATTCCGTAGATTGAGATGTAAAAAATATTTGTTTAAGTATCGTCTTTCAATGTGACTATTTTGTTTATCGGAAGCGTCTGCTTTGACGCTGTTAGGCTTTTTGTTTACTTTTCTGAACATGTGCTATTTATAGTAAGGCAGTCGATCACAATGCCTACAGCCAGGACTTTGCTTTCAGCAAAGCCCGGCTAAAAAATAGGAAATTTTAAGAATAATTTGAAGGTTCTAAATGATGGGAAGGGTTCCTAATTAGTACGCCGAAGGAAATCATTTTGCAAAAGAGTATCTTCCATGTATATACTGCTTCGGCTTTTTCTACAAAAAGGAGTTGTGGAGACATTGACGAAGTTGCCTTTGGAATGATTCCAATCATCAACATGGAATCATTGCAAGGTCTAGGTTGTCTCTTACAGGAAATTAAAGACACAATACTTAGTAAAGTGAAGCAGGATGAGATCTACAATGCCATAATCAGTGACTTGTTCCTCCAATTAGGAAAAGTCCTCATTAATTAGTTGGTGCCACGAAGGACCAACCACATATCTTAAAGAATGAGGCTGTTAGCAATGATAAAAATCCAGTCGAATCAGAATGAGGCTGATACAAGCAAAGACACCCCCCCCCCCGTCTTTTGACTTGATTGTGGATGCTGGAAGCAACTTGCTGGTTTTGCTATAAATAAGCAGCAAATTTCGATCTTCAAAATTCCTTTATTAGCAATATTTATTGGCCATAATCTTGTTAAAGCTGCAGAAATTTTAAGAGGAGTAGCTTTAAGGACAAATGACGTATTTGTAAAGGGAAAGAAATGGAGATGACTTTCTGCAACTGCATTCTTCTGAATGGACAAAATCCACATCTTTAATTGCTTTGGCGTCTTTCAGGGCAAACAAATTTAATAAGCCTTCTGGTATGCCATTTACCAGCGACTTGGTAAAATTGAAACTCCATTTAGACGCAGAGATTATCATGAAAGAGGTAGAGGAGAGTCCAGATAACACTGCATGGAGGACCTTGGCAGAGGTGACCATGGTCCCAGTAAGAGCGAAGTATCAAAGCTTTTGAAAGTCAACAGCCTGAGCTAATTTCATCAAGCCGCTTACGGAGATACATTGCCACTATCTCACAGTAGCTGCATATGGAAGATCATGAGTTAGAATGACAATCCAGGCATCTAGTTCATGATGTTTACATCCCAAAAAGCCATTACTAGCAGCATTATGCAGCTATTGAAAAAGGTAAAGTGAGAAGCCTGCTATTGGTTGCAGATGAGGGACAGTCTGTAGGTTTGCCGGGAAGAAGGTATCAGATATAGATTGACAATTGACAATCTTATCGCACGTGTGTAGACCTAGGCTATTTGGTCTTGGAAGCACAGGTGTGTGTACTGTTTGCTAGTGACGCTTAGACTGGTGACGGTATTTGCTACAGATAGAAAGAACTATACACCAGTTTCATAACATGTACAGTTTTTTTCTAGTGAAAATTGGAGTAAATTAAAAGTCGAATATTTTGGATATGGGGTAACCCATATCTATTCTTGTTGCAACGACCGTCAATGCATCCATGGACGAGTTCATTGGTTACTCTGAAAGGTGGCACAGGTTTACCTTTCGTTAACATTTTCTACAATGATCTGCCTACTTTGAGTGATTGTACTTTCATAGCAAAGTTGTTAAATTTTATTCCCGATTGGCCTATAGTTTTGTCATTTAACTGAGGAAAAAATCGGGCTATTTCGATACATGTAATGCTTAACGACTGGGACTTGACATCTGTACTAGAATTATACGGAATTATCCTATCATTGGAAAGATAGATGGTACACGTGTAGCACAGATCTGTAGTATGCAGATTTTTTTTTTTGGGGGGGGGGGGTGTTTCCCCCTCTCCCTCACATGGAAAAACGTTGCTACAGGCCTTTATTAAGCTATATTTGGATTGCTGTCTATCAAATTATTTTGCAAACCTTGATGCACAAAACTAATGCCGGTAAATATGGTAAAGACTATCTTTTAAAACTTAGTATTTTTAATTCAACATGTTTAAGCTGTTAAGCTATCTCAATAAGTTCTTCCCACTTATTTAAAATGCTTGTACCATAGATTTTAGCTTGTATATAAGGATATATGTATTAAAGAGAAATTCAGATCTTGGTTACGCCAAAGAATACATTAATACGATGTGCAGATTTTAGAGCAAGGTTTGCTAATGATTGGCTCATTCTAATTCGAAGAGGGCGAATTGGTCTACGGGCAAGTTATCTTAGAGGCGAACTCTCTAGCATCCTCGCGCATGCGTAGCCTGACGTAAGCCCATGGCATCCGGTTTAACTCCGCTAATATATTTTCTGCGTGGAACTCAGGGTCCACGCAATTAATTTAAAAATTGCCTGCTTTAAAACAAATACAAAAAAACCCTTCCCCCAAAAATCAATTAAAAAACAAACTAAGACTGCAATACTAAAAACCAGTCATGTAGTGATCAACATTCACGATGTAATATAGTGCCAGTTTACTCTTATAAATATTAGACAATGTATCGGGTATAAATCCACTTTCAGGATAATATATAGGTTAGATCCAGTATCCGATGCAGGTCTGGATATGTGCATTTCCAAGATTTAATGTGGCTAAAAGTTACTTACGAATTAACCTGATATCAAAAGTACTAAATCTTAACATCCATTCCCCTACATGATCATTCTTCTTAGGAACGTCTTATCCATCGTCAGAGAGGGAGTGAAAACATTTCCAATCAAGCGTGACGATGACTTTGGCGCGTAAGAACGCCACGTCAAGATTGGGCTATTCATCCTGCCATCTGTGTTATCGCTATTTACGACCACCGAAACCTCTATTAAATATAGAAGGCAATCATAATCGTTACATTCATCCCTAAACTAAAAGAAATTCGTTGCGCAATTTTGGTTTGTGAGCTCGTCAACTTTACGACAGTGTTCCTCTCGCTCAGGCGCGTGTGAGCATTAAGCCCTATTTTATCAGGATGTGAATCCACGGCCAAATGAAGCCAGGCTTTCTCGCAAACATTCACATTAACCCACTCTAATGGTGTCCGTAAAATCTATCGTTTTTTGCCAGTAGAACATCTGTGGGACTAACTGGACGATAGGGTTTAAAAGCGTCGAAATGCCTAAGCTACTCTCGACCAGCGAAGTGCTACCTTGTCGAAAGGATTGAATAATATCCGTATGAGAAGGATAAATGCTCTTATGAACTCCATATGCTCTTATGAACTCCATGCAGAGGAAAATTAAGGCTGTAATAGATGCGCTAGGGAGGCATAGGAGACAATGACAAATTTCACTTTAGCGCTCGCTCCGTGATCGGGAGGTCGTGAGTTCGAATCTCGGCCGCGTCGATAGAAAATGGGTAGCAACTGTTCCTTCGCCATGCACTCGGCACTTTGAAGTGAAAGTTGCGGGTCCTTCGGATGAGACCTTAAAAATCGAGACCCCGTGTCACGGTAGGCGTTGGCACGATAAAGATCCCTCGCTGCTCAATAGCCCTGAGTGTCGAGTAAAGGTCAAAATTTGAAGCCCTTCACTGGTATATGGTGACGTCTCTATATGAGTGAAAAATTCCCGAACGGGACGTAAAACAACATACAAACAAACAATTTTCACTTTGGGAGGTAGGGTCATTTGAGTTTCAATACCTCATGAATTATCGGTCAAATCAAATGAGATTTTGCTTACTTGTTGATAAAAGAGTTTAAATGTAAGCTAACAGTACTGGAAAATACGTTTAAAAATATAGCATTAAATCACTTCAAAAGTACACCCTTCGTTTCTTTTTCCTTTCAGTATATACGTGCTACATTATTTTTTGATGGCTCAACGTGGTCGACCACATGTGCCGCGTGAATTTTTCAGACAAAGAAAAAAAATGTCAATTAGCCTAAATCAAATAAATTTTGGACTTCATCAAAGTCTAAATATCATGGCTTGAATCACAAGCTACAAGGAGGACTAATCAAGTCCTAGGTGTGAACACATCATGTTCTAACACCCTGTATTACTAAATTATATATACCTTGAGAGATACGATGAGGCCGTCCGGGTCTGCAGCAGAATCGAAAGTGAGGCTTGAGGCTTTGCATTATCATATATCGCTGAGAATGTTTGTTCTGGCATTGGTCTGGAAGATACTCCAGTTCCTAGTTGCCAAACCGCACTTCCAATCCAGTTGCTGTTCATGCCACAAGCTGCTGCAGTTCCTGGGATGTTGCTCTGGTCGATAGGCGATCAAAAGCGGACTGAATGTCTGCCGAGGGCAGAAAGGGCAATGCCTTGAAAGACCTGATGTAGCGATATTCGGCACCACGATTGGTATATGTTTTCCTCAGTCCCAATTCCTGCACTTTCCATCGCACTGCCGGGTCAAAATGAAATGCAATTGATTATTCATTATTTCTACTACATGTACATATACTTTACCATTCTTTCTTTAGTCTCTGAGATGTATGTGACATTCAAGATACTTGTCAATATTGAAACATTCAAACACGCCAAACTAAGGTGTTGTATCCAGGGTCTCAATATGTGTTGAATCTTTTTGACCACTACAAAAAGATAATATACTTAAGTAAAACAAAATTTCAGTTAAAAGAAATATTTAATTCAAGAAGAGTCTATTGCTGTAAATTTTGAATGATTTTTCTAAATTCAATATTTGAAGTACAGTTGGTCAAACACTCGTAGCGTCCAAAAGATACACATTAGAACGAAATAGGAATTGATCACAATTATCCCACCCTTTCTACTTCGGAAAAAGATTGTATATTAATAATTGTAATGCTGTTTCCTTTACATCTACATAATACAGCTGTACTTACTGATAGAAAATTAGACTCTAGCTTTGAAATGGTTTTAAAGAACTGATGGTAAAAATTCTTTCATTTCATTAAAAGTTAATTTTCGTTTCCTTCGTATAGCTTTCATTTTGATTGTGCCTTTCAAAGATCAGCTCTTCTTGACAGAACACGATAAATTCGAGTTAAGTTGATATATGTCAATTGTACATGTAGACATGGTGTTTCACATCCTGTTTTGAGATGTATTAGGCTTTTGCAGTAACAATTTTGTTGAATTTTTCTTTCCTTTTGGATCAAAAATATTTTTCTAACAGCAGCCGGTGCATTATTTTCAGTTTATAAGCGGTGCATACATACCAATTCCCTGATAGAAGATCGGGATTCGTCCAGAAATCCCTCTCAAAATACACTTTTTAAAATATTTTTTCTTATATTTACGTATATTACAGCTGTACATCTTCACATACCAAAACAAACGCAATCTAACATGTAAATAGTAAGAAGCATGAACACTCGGACATGACAATGGATACAGTCTTCGGAAATTGTACTATACGTATCTTATCTTATAGAAGATTATTCTGCAAAATACATTCAGCATCATTTATAGAAATCACTTACTTGTTCCGTGCAAGGATTTTTCAGAGAATAAATCGAATTAGGGTCATTTTTGACAGTTTTACAACTTGTATCAAGTGACTCCAATACATTTATTTCAGCTAGCAGCCGTTCTTTTTTTCCAGTATAAAACATTGAATGCGTTTTTGTTCCGATAACAACTGTTTAGGTACTACACCGTGAAATATGTACATCTGGTTTATTTAAGGAAAATAAATTAATGATTTTGAATGTTAAAGAAAGCAATATCAAGATCCTTTAAAGATAAGAATTCATATCATTAGTAATACCAAAATCCTAAAGAAGATTAAAGCAATATTAATCAGTATTTTAACTTAAGGACAGACGATACCTTCCTCAATAATATATAATTTTTTCTAAGATTTCGTCATTGAAGTATTGCTACTTTAACATGTTTACTCGCAAAAAATTGAGGTACCTTACCAGGCATTTGTGCAAGATACCAGAGGATGTTGTTTCCTATAAAATCCTTTTGGAAAAAACCTAATTTGCCAATATCACATTTTTTAGTGTTCCAATTTTTAAAAGACAATTAGAAACCAGTTTAGAAATCAGAAGGTAATTAGAATTTTGAATATTTTCCATACAATACGAAGATATACAAAACAGATATTTGAGGAACGTCTCGTCTGACCTTAAGGTTGATAAAATTCGCACTCTTCTATTTTGCAGTCTTCTAAATGGCAAGGATGGTTTATGTACCAGTACCATTTAAGGTAAGTTTCTGAAACTTGAAATGAATGGATTTCTGTTCTGTAAAAGTTTTCTGCACTGGAATTCACGACCAGGTTGTTTTTCAAATGCCTGGATAGAAATCAATTCATAACCTACAATTTATTAAAGATTTCCTTAAGTTTATGTCCAGTTGAGACACTTTTAATCTCTGATTCATAAATTCAACTTATCTCAGATTCCTTATAAATCAACAAAATATACATTTTATACTTCTTTATTATGGGGCTTCCAGGGATTTCAATTTCAAAGCAGAAATGAATCGATTCAGTGGGCAGAGGAGAATAATTATTTACATCAAAACAGCGTTACAAGGAAATTAACTGATCTGGAGTCAGAGTAAGAAAACTGTGTTTTAATTTCTTTTACATAAGGTACAACTTTTGTACGAATAAAAATTAAACAATTTTTAAAGAAGGGGTACATTGAAGGTATACGAGAAATATTCAAAATTTATTTTAAACTTTTAGTCAACGCGTTAACAATTTTAGCTAATAACTATTATATGTAGAACGAAAGTAATGAGACGAGGACGAGGATACAACTGACGAGAGCAGCCAAAACGACGAAAGCGACGAGAACTGGATCAATACTGATGGCATACAGTTTCATTTTATATATAATTAATATTAAAATGTATTTGCAATAACCTTATTTAACATATGTATTATTACATTTTACATCACTATCACGAGTGTTACGGTATATTATTTTTCTCAAATCATTAAACAGGTAAATGAATGTTTTAAAATTGATTCATCAAATGATGTTCTTTTATGGGAATTAAGTATAATCCTTTGAAAAAAATCAATTAACAATAAAGAAATGATAATAAAGCTTTGCGTAATATCATTGCTGAAAATAAATCAAAGTTTCAGGAAAATCAGTGCAGACGTTATGCTGACAAACTTATATTTAAATTCCTCAGTGATTTGTTAATGAGTGTAAGTCCATATCCAACACATGACAATTTACACATTTAAATAATTGATGGAAACAAAATTATGATGTAGTCATATGAATTTGTTTATATACTGTACTTAAGAAATTATTTAAGGCAAAGCACAAAAATGAGGGGGAGGGTTGAGAATTATCCAAGATTTTGTGTGTGCGTATGTTAAATCATTAATATTTTGATCTTAAAATCAATAGGGGTCTTTTAAGGTTTGAAATATTTTACATAAAATTTCATTACAAAAGCTGATTCCAGTGGATTTACTTATTACCTAATAGGCAAAACTCTTAGGGCAAAAATAATGGAATCAGAATATCCTGGTAATATGCACATCTACACACTGTGTCCTAAATATCTGTAGAGTGTGACCAAATTCTGTGCAGCGGTCTTTTAGGAGTTGCGCTGACAAACTGTTCATCTCTATATTGAAGATATGGCCAAAAATCTAAGTTGAAAAGTGTCGAAATTCCCAGAAAAATAATGGAATCGGTATTTCCTGGTAATATGCACATCTACACATCGTGTCCTAAATATCTGCAAAGTTTGACCAAATTCTGTGGAGCGGTTTATGGGGAGTTGCGCTGATTTAAGAACAGGACTGACTGACTGACGGGTCAAAAACATTATACCCCCCCCCCCCGCAACATGTTGCGTGGGGTCTAATTAACATTCATCAAACTTCATAATGTAGATTGTTTTTTTTTTCATTATATAATTTACAATCCCTGAACCAATGCTTAATGCCCCACAATTACCTTGTCAACAGTTCCTTTCAAGGAGGCTCTTTAACCTTTTTCTCTCGATTTTATGGTTGCAATGTCTTGAACTGCTGGTGCAGTGTGGCTCTTCACAACTTGATCTATGACTGCTGGCGTCATTGCTGTATTCATCACCTGTAATTTTACATTTGTAATATTTTTGCAATATTTTCAGCAGAATATGATTCATGTACTAACAACAGTATAATAATAAATGCATTCATGTTCAAAATTAATATATACAGGGTGTTTCATAATATATGTTACATTTTCAATATTCAATTTCACAAACACAAGAAAACGATATAGACAAGTGTTTTTGTCAACTTGATGCATGTATCTATAAGATTCATTAAGTACAATTACAAATTAAAATATTACACATTTGACGAAATCTCAAACATTAATGAAAATTAGTGAAATTTCTAAATTACTTCATTTTTGTTATGTTGAATTTCACAAGGTCAAAAGCCCACGTTACATGTTCTTAATGATCTCGACTATTTCAACTACAAATGAAAGTTGCTTCTCGCAATTTGTATCGCCTTGTTACACATTTTTGCTTAGACATTCCTCATTTGAAGGTTTATGTTTCTTTTGAGCTCATTCAGTATCTGCGATCTAGGATTGTAGGCCCTGTTCCTAAAGAACTCCTACAGAAAAAGGCCCAAAGATTTAAATTGGCGAATGCAGCTAACGGTCAAATTCTTATTTCCTTGGGGTATTGCATTATTGAAAATTTGTACATTGATAAATTCATATCATATTTCAAAGTTCAATATATGGTAGAAATGCTGATATTGCCAGCATCAATTTCTGAAAACATCTATCTGACACTTTTCGCAGGAGTTTGCTCAATTATCAAAGTCTCCACTTCACCAATTAAATCTTTGGTTATTAAAGTCCTTAGGCTTTCTGGAGTACCGTGTCAATTATCGCATATTGCCCGCGTCCCTGTCCTTTAACCTTGTTACTGGCCTTCTGATAAGCATCCTTAAAAGCTTCCATTCTTTTGGAATATTTCCTTCATCAACTTCTGAATGAATATTGGCGACATGTATTGAAAAAACAGCTTTACAATTCAGCAATATGTTGATTAACTAAGTTAAGTCCATTTCGAAAAATATTCAAATTATGACTTCGGCGTTTATGTCACAATTAATCATTGTGATACCATGATTTCCTTGATTTTTTCACATGGAATAAAAATGCAGGATTTGATGTTTAAAATGATATATAGCTTATAATAAAATTATGATAGGTAAGAAAAATAGTTAGATTTAAAAATGTAACATATATTTTGAAACACCCTGTATTATTAAGCTAAAATTTTATTTACAACTTTTTGCATCTAATGTCAATTTAAAATCAGTTCCAACACAGATCAAGTTTGACTTCTTTATTATTTATTTTGTATGAAATCAGTTTCTGTGTATTTGAATTAGGAGACAATTGACGTTTGGGTGGGTAATAGCACTCATGGCATTCATACTTGTACAGCCATACAAAGGTATGATTTACCACCAAGTAAACAATATTTTTAAAACGAATATTTAATACTTTCAGTGGTCGACTCGGAGATTCTTACTGAAGAATCCTCCCTCAGGGTGAACCCTTTCACTAGGGGATGAACCCTTTCACTAGGGATGAACCCTTTCACTAGGAGTGAATCCTTTCACTAGGGGGTGAATCCTTTCACTAGGGGGTGAACCCTTTCTTTAGGGATGAACCCTTTCACTAGGGGTGAACCCTTTCACTAGCAGCATCTTATGTTTGCCCTCCTAAATTTTTCTGACATGTTTTTATGCAACATAGAGCTCATGCCTTTTGGCAAACTGTGTAGTGCTGGCCAGCACATTCGTCACACCATATAAGGTCCCTTGCGGGTTTGTCCTTTCCTCTGTAGCCTCTAGGACAAACAGTGTCTTTTGTGCCACTTGGGACTGAAATCCAAGGAACATATTGAACAGATTGTATCAACCATAACTCGAGGATTTTTTTTCCAAGGCAGAGTTTTTGAAATGAAGAAATATTCGCTGCTTAAGTGGACCAGTTATTTAGTGAAATTCACTGTTCCACACAAATATTCACTGGTCCATCAGCATACATATTGAGATACTATTTAAAAAAATCTAAAATTAACAATAATGATTACTCTTTGTCTTTAAGATAAGTGTTGATTATGTTGTCATATGTTATGTCCCAAATAAAGCTACAATTCACATTTTTTGTATAAATTGAATCGGCTGATTGAACATAAATACAGATATGGCAGAAAAAAGAAAATTCATTTGTGGGTAATTTGAATGGGTCTGATTTTCTTTCACCGAATTAATTAGGCCATGGCACAGTCATTTTGTGAAAAAGAAACAACCCAGCAGGCACACAACGTTGAATAAATCAACGTTGATGTTCTATGTTGATTCAACATCTATTTTATGTTAGATTTTGAAGATTTGTTTCAAATGTTGGAAGTCCTAACGTTGAATCAACATTGATAATCAATGCTCGGTGTTACTACCAGAGGCAACAAACTTTCTCATTTTACAACGCATACATGCAATGTTGGCTTCGCAATATGACTTCCTCGAGTATACCTCGTTATTATAATCATACACTGAAAATTAATAAGCCTACAACAATAAACTATTACAGAATTTTGTGCTTATATCATTATTTAGCAGTAGGGTGTTGATGATGCTGCCTTGATGATATTAGTTAGGATTTTAAGTTAAATATGAATTAAATATATGTAAAATATTCTAAAAAAAATGCCACAATACTTACATAAATCATTTGATCAATACGAAAGCAAGAACCTTTTGAGATTCAATCTGCAGAGGAGAAGTACAAGTTTATTTGACAAATTACCAAAGATAAATTAGAGTATATGTAAACCTTAATCCAGATAAGATACTTTTTAAAGTCGAAGTGTTGCAAAATACTTTTAGAATTCTATTATCTAAACAGGCATGTTATCAAGTCTACTGGAGTTATAGATTAGTCTTCTCTACATAAAAGCACTCCACTTCACTTGTGTCGTATAAAAAAGATTGTTTTTTTTAACTCTATAGCAGGCAACACGTGTTCCTTGGAACACTTTAATTTAACATTGATTAGTTTACTTCAGTTACGTTGGTAAAGATTGTATGTTTGTTATGTCCAATTACATACTCTTTATTTAAAACTTCAAGAGATTTGGTCACCTTGTTGGGCACAGTGCGACATCCTAGCTGCATTTTGTATTAGCTTTTTAGATCATCATCTGAAATATCCCCTTTTTTAGGAGAGCCTGGATGTGGTTCTTGGATTGTGGCAAAGGATAGAGAGGAATCCAGTTACATGGATGCCAATGTTCTATCACATACTAGAACAACTTTTATGAAAAAAAGGTTCACTGAACTGTGTTAATTTATCGGAGGCCCTGAAGGCCGCAACAGGAGAATCAAAGAAGATGACACAATATATGCATGTTGACGCAGGATATTCACAGAGAGTTTCAAATGAACACTATTTTAGTTGTGATTGTGTCAAATGAATTTAAAGTATATGTTTTGAAATTTCAAAATTTTACTTTAAATCTAAACAAATTTTACAGGCGCAGTGGTTAGAGCGTCTGCTCTAGAGTCGCGAAGTAAGGAGTTGATCCTTACGTCGCGGGTTCGAATCCCACTGTTGGACGTGGAGACCGCTCCTTCGGATGAGACCGTATAAACGGAGGCCCCGTGTCGCAGTAGGTGCTGGCACGAAAATAATCCCCCACTGCTCAATAGCCGCAAGTGCCGAGTATAGGTCAGACTTCGTAGACCTCCACCGGCAAGTGGTGGCGTCTCCATATAAGTGAAAAATTCTCGAGAGGGACGTTAAACAACATACAAACATCAAAGGAGTAAGAGTTATTGCCCTTTGTTGCTTATTATATTTATCGTTTTACGAAACCTTTTTTTTTATTTATTAAAAATAATTTTTTTTTCATAATATATTTTTATTGAAGACGAAGATTAATAGATGGAAGATTTTGCAAAGAGCAATTAGACACGACAAAAGAATAATTAACTCCGTTTCTGAAAATGCAAGAAGAGTAATGCTTAACCTGTTCTCTAATTGTTCTTATTATCCAGTCAGACTGCTCTCTTGCTTCAGAGGCAGTTTCTGACACGATGGCATAATAAAAATTGGGATTTTCCCACCTTAAAGTATTCCATGGGTTGCATAGAAAAAAAAAGGAAATTTTAAGTGAATTTAAACTTAGTTAATTTTTATTTACATTTTCAAATCAACATTCTGTATTTATTTGAAAATTATAACACAACTATAAAATATATTTGCTTACTTTAACTAATATACTTTATAATTCCTTTTAATTGTTCGTTGCGGAAATTGTTTTGGTGCATCAGTTTTGCAAACTACAACATTTATTATGATCAATCATAAATTGATATGTATGGCCTAATCTAAAAATATTTGTGTACCAGGTATGTTTTACAGTAACATAAATCTCAACAATCAAGCGTTAATTTGAATCTGGAAGTTTAGACAGAAACTAACTGCAGAGAAGTTGCATATTCATCTAATTGTCTCAGCTGGGGGTTCCACCTTCCATGACTATTTTTCGTTGATTGCTTTTAGAAGCACTGAATATAACTCTTTCCGCGGATCCTCTGGTCCTCTGCCTGTTCCCAATAGATTACAACTTCTATGGAGAATCTCGAGTTGGGAATGTTTGCTATTTCGTATACAGTCTTTGAGGAGATTTTTACGGCTGACAAAAATGCCAGCTGTTTCTCCCTCAACAACCTCATATTCTAAGAAGACATCTAGTGACCTTTTCTGGAGGATTAGTCCCTGGAATGTTGAGATTAGTTAAGATTGTCAATGGTTTCACATTGTCTTTCCTGAAACAGTATATGATACAGTGTAATTTACCCAATGAGAAAATAGTATTAGAATCTGCAATTATAGGAGAAAGGGAGATAGATGGTAGACTAAACAATTGGCAATTTCTTGTCCACTGTCTGGAATGTGTTCACAATTTCACTGTTGCATTGTCTCCAGTTGTCTATTTTTTACAATTTGTAACTTTGAAGATTCATTACTCCTTCAGAAATGACTGCTCTTTTCAAGACAAAACAAGACGGGGCCGAGTTTAATCATAATGTCCTCTACTGAGCGGACTGAATGAAGGTTACCGACTTTAAGAGGGCTGGGTGGTTGTGGCCATTTTCAGACTATATTGATCTCCTTTAGAAGAAGAGTTCCATATAAAGATATACAAAAATGATCAAATTTTAAAACTAAAATGTGTGAAATTTTTGTTTGCCAAATGATAGTTGACAGCATATCATATCTAAAAAATTAAGTTATATCTGATGGTTAATTTGTTGACCCCCCAGCCTCCTTAAGACAGTCATGGACTATGTTTTGATCAGTGATCGAGCAATATTACGGGCATCATGACAAGAACAGATAGATATCGTGGTCGGTATTAAATCCCCTCTGCATCTTTCGATCCTAACAACAGTAGGTCAGTGAACTGAGTAGTAATTTTAATTACCTTTCTCTGTTAGAGTACACACGAGAAACACGTTAAACATTATCGAGGAAAGCAAACTACATGTATACTTAAAGGAAAAAGAAACGCAGGGTAAACTTTTGAGGTGAATTCAAGCAATTTTTCTCGAAGGTATGTTCCAGTATTATATATATGGTGATGCAGAGGAAATTCGCACTACATTTAAATTTTTCATTTTTGTCAATTACATTTTCTTGCAGTATCATTCACAAATTAAGATTCTTTTTTTTAACTTCATTTTGCAAATATTATGTGTAGATAACGTATCTCAATACTTTGATCACTGACCTCATATGATTTTAATACCAGCAGAATAAGGGCGACAAAAGTAAACAGATGTTATTTAAGGAATGTTTTTAACTTTTGTGTGAGTCATTGGTGTGTAAATCACACAGACCTGTCACGTACGCATATTTCATGAACGCGCTAGCATGAATTTTGACATTTCCATCTCAACATACAAACTGTATTTGTAAAACATACGAGTATCTTAATTGGTTCAAACCAACAATATACACCTAAGTCAACATACACTAGTCAATAATAACCTTCTTGTGTTGTTTTAAACTACAACAGTGCATGGGTTAACTAACTTCCAGTAATTTGTTACATGCAGGTAACATTATTCCAAAAAATGGAAGCAACAATCTTGCAAGGAGATATACATAAATTCAGATACCAATGTAAACAGCATGTAAGTCCCTGTAGATTAAAAGCAGTGTTGGTTGCAAGCTTTCTGATTTCCATGGCATCATTTTCAAAGTCTTCCACTATAAGATCTTCTTCATATGAACTGAGTGAAATCTTTCTCTTCTCTAAGGACAGTCTACTGAAGCTGATGACATGAATTCTTGCTGACTGAATTTTCTTTTGCTATCATTATCCTTGACTGTTATCGTTTTAACAGACATCTCTTCTGCGTCACACTTATGTCCAGTCACTTCACCTTTCTCAAACATTTCCCTCAGGAAATTGATTTGTTCCCTTGGAAATTTTCTGACTCTTCGTTTGAATTTAAAGGCCCATCCTCTCTGTAATATTACAATATCTGATGGTAGGGTGGTTGCTGGTCTTTGAAGCAATGTTGATTTCTTAATATCAGTTTCATCCACACACTCCTTTCTTGCCTTATCAGAAAGAAAATTAACATCAGTCACGATTTCCTCTGTCTAAATGTAGGAATACATATATAAAATTTTGTCAGCAAGTCTAGTTACACAACATTATATGCATATGATTTAACTTTATTTTTGCTCCACAAAAAATAAACCTTGTTATTTTAAACTTGGTTGGACAGAGAAAAACCTTTGAGGTAGCCAAGGATTAAAGATTACATAGTTAAAATATAAAAAGGTAAGTCAATTAAGACTTCAAACTCAAAAGTGAATATTTACCTATAAACACAGCAAGATCTGCATCACATCAAATGGGCAAAAACTGCAAAACTAAGGTCTTTCCTGATTCAAGTGAAAATACACCTCTGTCTGAAAAATTTTAAGATACAGTAAATATACATGTAAAATTTTGCCATTAAATCTAGTAATATGTATATTATTACATTATATGTATTTGATTAAGTTGAATTTTGCTATTTTGCAGTTGATGTGACTAGGACAAACAAAAAACAAAAAAAAACGAGAGGCCCATGGGCCACATCGCTCACCTGAGCACACTGGCTTGGAATAAGCACAAATCAGTTCAGTATTGGGGGGGGGGACTTCAATTTTAAAATACACAGGATGAAATTACACCATTCAGTCGACGGAATTGTAACTGAAAGGTCACTGAAAAGTTCCTTTACCGTGACTTTTCCGTGGTCTTCCAGTTACCATTCAGTCGACTGAATGGCAGATACATTTCAGTTACCTTTCAGTTATCTTTCAGTTGTATCTTTTTTTGAATAATCGGCTTATTTTTTAACTCAGAAATTTTATTTCACGTTTTCGTATTATAATGGTATTAAATTAACCTATTTTCGAATAAAACAAAATTTAAAAAAAAAATGATTAAAAGAAAAAAAATTCATGCCGACATCTGAGATTGAACCGTGGTCTCCCGCTTGATAGTCCGTGACTTTATCCATTACACACGGAGGCTTGCTGGTTAGTTAATGATTTAAAATCAATAAATTTGTGGAAATCGAATTGGGACTCCCAGTTCACCTGTTGTATCAAGGAGCTGGGATGTGTGTATATATCTTGTATAAATTTTGTATATTCTATGTTAATTGCACGGATTTTTGAGGCCGACTAATTAATTACACATTTATTTATTAAATAAATTTCTCAAATAAGGGTTGTCCTCACCTTAATTATATCAATGATGCTTGCTTTCTTTGAGTTAACGTACATGTATGTTATTATACGGAAAAGATGACCATTTCAATCACTGTAGATTTAACGAACATGCACGTAATTTCAAGCAATAAATTTACAAGCGTAGTCCCCTCTTTTTCCGACTTTCAAAGTACTACTGAAAATGTTTCCTTAAATTCAAACCGTTTTCAATTACATAGTTATCCCTCCTCTTTGGGATATTCAAAGCACCTCACATACCCCGCCCTCCCCCGTTTAAAAATTTCTGGATCCGCCTTTGTTCTCTGAATGGCGCGGTTAGAGAATAAAAAATTCTATTGAAATTACACATGTACAGTTTGTACATCCCAATGGACACGTGAGAGTTTATCTATAAATATCGAATATCCCTGTCGCTGTATGCCTGTCTGATATGTACGATAGCGACAGGAAATACCAGTCTTACTGATAAAAGATCTGCTCGTCTGAGATTTACGGAGATGGCCGAGCGTCTGGGTGAACTAGACTTTGTCGCTGACAGATTCTGCTTTGAATTATTTACTATATTGGCTCATGTGTAAGATTCGTCCTAGCTATAGATATTGGTTAGCTATTGGGTAACCAGAAAATTTGCTTATGTGGAAAAAGACAAAAATCCCCCCATAGCGCATGTGTAACATATTCAGAAACAGACGTTATGCATTTGTTAAAATTTTCCTTACAAGAATTTTTAGCCCGTTGATATTTGATCTTACCGTACACTTCTCGTAGATATTTGACAAAGTGTTGGAAGGATTGCTCCTCCTTCATTCTGGCGTTGCTTCCCTCTGCTGAGAAATCAACATGGATCAACTGCATCAATCTGGAGACACTAAGCGTGTTGGTTCCATTTGTGAACAAGTATTTAATGTTCGTTCGTTCAATGAGCTGAAAGTAGTGAACACCATTGGAAACATACATCGGAAGTACGGCAAGTTATTTTTTATTACAATGTATATAGACATTTTTCCACATACCTGCAGGACATCCCTCTTCTCCAACCCGCGCCTTAACTGGGAATGGGCTGAGGTGCTGCCATCAATAATAATTGGGAGGCACCCCAATAGAGGGCCTCCTTGAAGAACGCTCAGGCCTGTGCAGATAGAAACAATGATTCTTCCAAAACCGAAAATAGAAACTTGTTTTTATGGAATGACAATTTAAGATATAATTCATAACCTACCGATTACCAGGCCAGCGTAAAAGTAATGGTGCCTTGCGAGTGCTTCCTCTTGAAGATGGACCTCTATAGTACCTGCATTTACATGGAGGAGTCGGTATTTCACCTCCTCCATGAACGTGTGGAAGAATTCCCTCCTGGGGCCGCCCAAATCTACAGCCGCTTCCCCGTGGAATGTCACTTCCAGGGGAAGACGGACATTCTCCAACGAGGAAATTTCATCAATAGCATCTTGGAAAAGATTGAGGCGGCTGATGAATATGCCTGCACTCTCCCCCTCCGTGGGGACACTTTCATCTGTAATGTCTAAATCTCTTCCTTGGAGGAAGAGATTTGAGTAGAGCCTCAGGAGATCCCTGGGATCTGTTAATGCGGCCCTGTAAAAAGATAAGTTTATTGAAAAAAAAAAGGTTTATTTAAATGCAATTTTTTCTGCAATAGCTGCGACGTTAATTTCCACGCTAACAAAGAAAGAAAGACTTTTTATTATTTATATTTACATTTGTATATTTATATGAAAAAAGCATTCAAAGTAACATTAAATATGTTAAATATTGTAGTATTATACGTCTGATGTTTCTTTATTTTAAAAAAACTAATAAAACTTACACACTTTCACTTTTGATCTGCCTATTCCACACCTTTTTAACTGGACCAAATATAGCTATGTACACACTATCTTAACTAGTTTTTTTACACCTAGAAAACTTGGATTGGTTTGCGCCCCTTTTGTTATATAGGGGAGAGGTGAACATATATAGGGTGAGAATTGGACAATAAAATTAGAAATTATAACAACGAAAATTATTATGTGCATTACAAGTTTCCATTTATTTCTTACTTTAATAAAAAAAAAATGAAAGAATAGTGCACTTATGGGCCCCGGTAAAATGTGAAAAAATAAAGAATCAAGGAAAGCAAAATTTTTCATCTCAGATCATTAATTGATATCTCAACCATGCGATTCAACAATTTTTACCACTGAACTTCATGAATATACAAAGAGCAAAGCCATACAATGTGGTACCAGGGCTCAGCCGACATTCATGATTTTCTATAGTAAATCGAGAACGGTCATTCATTTCTAAGCTTCTGTTTACTATGAGCCTAACGTTGTGCGAATGACAAAAGACGCATTATATTTATTTATACAACTTGTGTGATAGTAGGAAGTTTGTACAAAGTAAGGCTGGTACCTAAAATATTACAAATGTATAAAAAGTTCAATGTTAAACGAGAGCTATTTCCCTGTATGACCTATGTTGAACCCACATGTGGAATAATTTATTTAAAGTACTGATAGTAACGTGCGTTCCTCAAAGGTGCTCACTGTATATAGCCAGGTTTTTGGAATGTATTTGGTTTTAGGAGTAGAGGGTAAAGAGAGTTTAGTGTCGTTTATAAAAGTGTCAACATTTATAACATTCATCCATGACAATGAGACGGTATTGAAGTCCATCTAAATGCTCTTTTTATTAATTTAAAATTCAAAGAAATTAATATCAATGCATTTTTTAATGCAAGCGTGCAATTTTCTTAGTTTAATCACTATGACTTCAGACTACTACACAACGTCATTTGATTGTTTTAAACAGATAAAACAGCGCAAGAATCTTTTGGCAAAAGCGCCCGTCGATGATCCAACATCAGACAGTTCAAGTGTCGATTTAAAAGTCGGATTTGGATATCTAAAAGCATTTAAAAATCCCCCCCCCCCTCCTTTTCAAGCTGGGGTATAGTAAGATCTATCCCTAACGTCCCATACAGATAAGTCAAAAAGTGATTTATTTCTCAGGCTCAAATTTCATGCACTAGTAACTCACTTGGTAGTTTCCTCTAGTAGGACTTCTACCGTTCTTTTCGTTTCTGCATTGTGTCGAGCTGCAACTGGGAGGATCGAAATATTTGGGTCTTCTTCACCATCAGATTCGACTTCTAAAATATAAATACATATATAGGATTATTTAATAATTATTTAATCATTTCCCATCATAAACCTTTTCATTTTTGTATCTAAAAGTTCAAAAAAGTAGAATACATACTCTCATTTCCTTCTATCATCAGTGAGTACGTGGTCTCTTTCCTTCTATCATCAGTGAGTACGTGATCTCTTTCCTTCTATCATCATGCAGTGAGTACGTGATCTCTTTCCTTCTATCATCAGTGAGTACGTGGTCTCTTTCCTTCTATCATCAGTGAGTACATCGTTTCTTTCTTTTCGAAGGCAATTAATTTTCCTTCCATCACACTTGGTGGTGTTCACTTCGCTAATAATAAAAATAAAAAAGTCCAGATTTTTACACAGAGCTCTCTCTCTCTCTCTCTCTTAATCTTTTGATAAATGATCAACAAAACAGAAAAATTGAATCTTAAACAAATTAATTTGACTAGATCTATACTTATTAATTAATAAATTTTGCAAATAAACTCCGCAACGGATGCACCAGAGTTTTTACTTACTCCTCTAAGAATACACTAGATACAATATGATGTCCGTAAACTATATTTAGATTTCACTCGCATTGTAAGTATCGTACATTAAATCAAAAGTCTACTTTTATTTTCTATAAACAGCCATGAAATAGCAAAAACGTGAGTACGGTGGCGTTTCCGGTTGGCAGATCTAAGTTTCTGGCATTTTTCAATGAAACTGACAACAATCAATCGTTTATTTATTTCATAAAATGTCATCACTGAATTATTCAATCAAAACTTGATTTAAATGACATAAAAGAAATAAGTTTTGATAACCGATTAAAAAGGGAAATGTGCAAATAATTTTTGTCATTCACCGATCTTAATATTGACGGAAGCTTCTAGAACATCATATAGCATCGAGCCCGATGTTAAAAATAAAAACGAGACGATTATAGCTGCAGGAACATAAAAAAAGCTTTTGTGTGAATGGTCATTGAAATAATGGTAAATCATTGATAACACTTTAAGTTGTGAATATATTTATATATCGAAAGACTATTACATATGTGTAGTAGGTTTTCCTAATAAATTTATCGGTATAATGTGTATATTTTCCTTACTGAGAGCATCGTGGCAACGAACCCGAAGTACAATTTCTACTTCGTAAAAAAATTGCTTACATGAAAAGAGAAAATTAATGAATAAAATATTGCTCATATACAATTAAAGCTGTAAAATTTTGTGCTTTAATCAATACATTTCAGTTTTTTTTTTTCTGAATACAGTCTTTTGTATCAAATACACGGCCTATTCATAGGGCGTTAAAAGCTAATTTTTACACTGGTACTTGCGTCTTGGTTTTATACACATGTATGTACCTTATCGATATGTAAAAAAGGTAACGCACATTTTTTACATATCAATAAGGTACATACGTATTTTAAACCAAGACCCAAGCACCTGTGAATTGTTAACCCCCCCCCCCCAGAAAAAAAAAAAAATATCAGTAAAATGTTCATATTCGCTGCTTTTATTCTTGACGGAAATGAAATAAAAGCATCTGAAGTTCAATATCCATAACATATTATAACAGATTTCACAACAAACATCAATTAATGAAATTGTTATTTTTTCAAGTTTTTACAAAAGGGGGTGGGGTGGGGGGTTGCAGACGCACATGCGGGATTTTGAACAAAGTATTTCTTCCTGCTATAAGCCTGTAGGCTGTCAGTATAAACTATAATATATTTTCTGTTGGTAGTGGTATTTTAATTACCCGCGCTTGCGCGGGATTTCATCTAGTACATATACAAAAGGAAACACAACCTCCCTGGTTGGCTTGTACTGTTGCCAGGGCCCATTTTGTTAAAAACGGACAGAGATGCGACATTGTGTCTTTTAAGTAATATTTATAATAAGTTTTTATTTATAAAATTAAAACATGATAAATGTGAATGTATTTTATTTTTATTTTTTTTTTAAATATACGTTTTGATTTACCTCGAAATCGGCAGTCGAAAGCAAGTATCGCAGAGTCGTACTAAGCATCTATTTCGGTAATTAGCAAACCCTTTCAATGCGTGGAGAATTCGATTTTAGCGCGTCTGGAATCGTTTTTATACGCCCGTCTTTAGACGGGACGTATTATGTTATGGGGTTCATGTCCGTCCGTCCGTCTGTTAGCTTTTCTCGTGTCCGGCTCTTAACTTTAATACTTTTAGGCCTAGGATTATCAAACTTTGTCAGCTGATACTTCTTGGGTGTCAGACTCTGTGGTATCTTTTATCTCAAGCTCACCAGAATATATCGTATCGACATAACGTCAAGTTCAGATATTGGATATATAGCACTTCGGGCGTATTTGTAGGCATGAATTAATAAAATCAACTACTTAAAACATACAAGTTTTCTTGGCATGTTTATTTTCTATCGACATACTTTGGCAGTCGTATTTAGCGCGTTCGCATTTGAACAAAAAAGACAACACAGTGTCTGTCAAGTCTCTATTCGTAGGACATAGTGTCACTCTTGTCACGCTGTCAGCACCATAATGGCGGCCGACGACAACGCCGCAGTGAACAAGAGCGATAACTCTGTAAAACTTGTAAAAATGAATGATGTATAGGCAAGTTGAAGTTTTTGTGGACAAACAGACAGCTAGACAGACCACCAGACAGGGCAAAAACTTTACCCCCCAATCTTTGAATACGGGGCATTAAAATAAGCTTACGTTGCTAAATTTATATTTTATTTGTAACTTACTGAAGGGATACGAGGTAGTAAAATTGCCCAGATTACATTAGGGAAACTGCATACCTTTAGTAGCTTGTAAAAAAAGTTAGGAAGCCTTTGCTTGTTATTGTCTCCTGATGTCTTTACTTTAAATTCAGCAACTGTCTTAAAGCAGCAGCTGCTACAGGTTTTATTTTCCCACCAAAAAGTCCCCAACATTTCTCTCGTGTCCCCTCTTGCCGAAGAGCACTTACAAGCTGGTGGTTATCTTATCATAAAAAAACAAGTTAAATACATATAATCTGATAATACAATGTTGGGTAATTTTTAACCTTGCAAGGTCACTGTAGATAAGAACGTCTCCTTGCAACTTGTTTTCATTAAAAGAATAAATACAGATAAAGGACAAGGTATGGTAAAGGTTGAATTTGGCTCCTCATTTGATGTAAAAAACAAAACACAGAGAAAATTGTGATAGTTTGCAGTTAAGAACTTTAAATGTTGCTTGTTTTAAAACCAGCAATAATTTTGATTCAACGAGTACAGAGAGGCCACAAGAGGATGTCAAAGCTAGACTTTTTACTGAATTTCATCAATTCTGATGGAATTTCGTCAAATATGAGATACTTTTTACTTCGGGAAACAGAGCACAAGCTTGCCTAGCTGAGATTTTTATACACAAGAAGCATCTGATACTAATGCATGAAATATATAAATTTGGTGGATAGGCAAGCTTGTGCTCTGTGTTTTCTGAAACAAAATGTGCTATAAAATTGATTAAAATTTGCAGAAATATCAGAAAATTCGGAAATTGACATATTTTGTGACCTCCCCGTGACCTTTATGTGCCCCATAACTTAGAATCAATTCTCATTTTGTGAGAGAGGTGACAACAGGTTTGTAATTATGCATTATTGTATCGCTCCTTGAGACACCACCAATCAGGGGCCAAAAAGGGGTCTTAGCCTATCTTGTCCTTTACTGCATATTATTTATACGATGTTTTAACATGATACATACTGCACGTTCATAGAAAACATATTTTTAAAATATTATTCATTTGAGTGGAATACTTAATTCACATTATTGTTAATTAATTACGGCTGACAACTTGGTTTTCTATTAGGCATGCTTGAAGTGTTGGCACATGCTTCTCTGTAAATCGTGTTACTGGTACGAGAAATCCAGCATCAGTAGCCGAGTCTGTAATACTCGTGTAGTGATGCTGTAATTCAGTTCTCGAACTGCACGTAAATTAACATACAATCGACCTTTCTTCTACATTCCCTCCATTTCATCTCCTTTAGCCCGCATTCAAATGACTGGGTTGCTGTTTTCATGCAGTACATATTTCCATAATATTATTTATGGCCAGTTGAATGTCTGTCTTTTTTGCATTTGCTGCACACAATACCACCAGATTCCTTACATACTTCCTGTAAATTATTTCAGCTTCCTCTTGTAGCTCTTTTCTTTTCCTATACCTGTGGGTAGAATATGATACATGTGTAGGCACTTGAATGCCGGAACTGTGAAGTATGGGGGTGGTGGGTGTTGAATTTGTTACAACATGGATGTTGTTGTTGCTGCTCTGAAACAGAAGCGTTCAGAATAACTAAAGGCTGTATTGATTGAGTGGGGACAAGGAGCTACACAGGTGGAGCAGGTAAAGGATTAGAAGGCCAAATCGCTGTTCTACTCTTTACTTATCTGCAGTGTTGGTGGGGAGACAAACTCGTGTGGGTTTTCATCTTCTCCAAAGGGCAGGGATGCAAGCTACTGAAGAGGTGGAGATAAATTTGCAAGCTCTCACTGGCGGATTTGAGAGATTGATCCTTGTTCCATGATGTACCAGTCTTGTTTCTTCTCACGACGATTTTACCTGAAAGTAGAAGTATCTGTGTTTAATAGAGCACTGGAACAAAAGATTCAGCTTCTTTTAGGAATCTTGTCTTCATTTGCATTTAAGAGTGTAACTTGTTTTTAGAATGGGTGAAAACAAGCATTCAAGACCATCACCTTGCCATACTGATCAATGACTAAATTTTTTTTACATATATATTAAATGTTCTCTTCAGATTTTGTATTGGTGTCTAAATAGAGATATAGCTCCACATTAGAATTATTTCATTTACAACAATGATTATATACGTGAATGTGAATGCAAGAAATGGGAAAATTTTCTGCGAGTATACAGTAACAGAAAGTTATAGGTGACAGAGGGTGAGGGTGATGCCTTGGACTCATCGTTGGAAATGGAGTTACACAACCCGACCCAAACAAAGTAACAGCTGTCAATGAATTCTCATTGCCGATCACAAAGAAAGATTTAAAATCATTTTTTGGTCTGACTGGATATTATCGGCAGTATATCCAAAATTACTTCGCCTTGACGGACATGCTAAAGAAAAATCAACCCAATAAAATAAAATGGACTACCAAATCAATCGAAGCATACAAAGCCCTAAAAGAAGCGCTAACATCAGCCCCTGTTCTAATAACACCCGATTTCAAAAAAAAAGTTTGTATGTTACAAACAGATGCAAGTCAATTCGCTATTGGAGCAGTTTTGAGCCAGGACCTGGAGGACTGCGATCACCCCATGGCCTACCTTATAAGAAAAATGTTACAAAGAGAACAAAAGTATTCGATAGTATTCAATTCAGCATATTCCAAAGTGGAGCAGATGACAACACACTTTACAAAAACGAAACACTTGATGAATTTAAGAATTTTGGCTTGTCTTTGAATGTCAGAAGGGATTATGACATTTTGTTTAAGTTAAAAAACCTAGAAATTTCAATAATTGTTATGAGAATTTCAATGAAGTTAGTGCATATTTTTTATTCCTTGCCAGGTTCTCTGGTAATTTTATAACATACTATTAAAAATCAAATACTGTCTTTTAATTATATTTAATACACATTTGCGAATGTACTTCAATTTTAAAATATTAAAATGTTTTTACTTTTAATATAAAGTGAAGCAAGTACTTTAATTGTTTGTTTGTTTGTTGTTTTTTTTTTTTTACATAGTAACGCATTGTTGCACAAATTGGTGGCAACGACACATCAAAAAGGCCATGGTAAGGTAACATTTGAGCTGTTTGCTTTAGTTTTCAATGATTAAGTTTAGTTAATGTTGAGGTCTAATTTGTGTCCAGTTATGTAGAGTACAAAATGAACTGTACTCTCTGTACTATTTTAATACCTTGTTGAAATCTCTTACATTGGCATCTCTTGGTCTTTGATGAATATTTAATAAGACAAGTTATTTTTGTCTCATTTTTATTTATCTACTACTTACAAGTCTATCTGATCATTAAAACTATGAAAGTACTTTTTGTATTATACAATAAAAGTTTTTGCAAAATTCTCCTATTCTATTTACCTTTCAAGTACATTATTTACAGTGATAAATTATCAAAAGTATATGGTAAAGGGGAATAACTCCTCTCAGTAGAATACAAACTAATAGAGCCCTGGCCAGGACCAGAACACTTGACCAAATGGTCCAGATGTTCAAAAATCTGGTAAAAATTCCCTTCCTTATAAAAACTTTTACTCAGTTTGCCTCAGATATGCCCAGGTGCGGAGAAGATTTTTAAATAAATAATGCATTTTCACTACAGATTCACTATATTATTAATAGAGCCCCCCCCCCAACCCCCCACCCCCAAAACACCAGAGCTTCTGACCCTGGGACCATATGTTTGCTCATCATCACTTTGTTTATCTGCTTAACACTAAGGAGCAAACAGGATTATTTAATAGAATTAATGCATTTTCACTAAATTATCAAGAGCCCCACCCTCACACCAGCACATCTGACCCAGGGGTCATGAAATTCACTCCTCTGGAAGAAGCACACTTGCTCCTCATAACTATACACTTAGCTTCTTTGCTTTTTTAACGAGAAGAAGAAAAGAATATTTTCAAAGAAATTTTGCTTTTTCACTTTATAATCAATAGAAGCCCCCCCCCCCCCTTTCACCAGAACCCTTAAACCTGGGGTCATAAAATCCACAATTTTGGGAAGAGGCATCCTTGTGTATCATAACAATGTACTTTAGCCTGTTTAAGCAATACCCAGGGGCAGAGAAGATTTTCAAAGAAATAATTCACCTTCACTATAGGATCTATATAGCCCCGCCCTAGCACCAGAACTCCTGTCCCCAGGGCCATGAATTTCACAATTTTGGAAGAGGCATCCTTGCTTATCATAACAATGTACTTAGTTTGTTTAAATAATACCCAGGTGCAGAGAAAAAGATTTTTAAAGAATTAAAACATTTTCACTTTATAATCAATAGAGCCCCGCCCTAACACCAGAACCCCTGATCCAGGGGCCACGAATTTCACAATTTTGAAAGAGGCATCCTTGATTATCATAACTATGTATTTAATATGTTTCAATAATACCCAGGAGTAGAGAAGAAGATTTTCAAAGGATTAATGCATTTTCACTATATAATCAATAGAGCCCCACCCTAACACCAGAACCCCTGACCCAGGGGCCATAAAATTCACAATTTTGAAAGAGGCACTCTTGCTCATCATAACTATGTACTTAGTTACTGAATTTAATACCCAGGAGCAGAGAAGAAGATTTTCAAAGGATTAATGCATTTTCACTATATAATCAATAGAGCCCCGCCCTAACACCAGAACCCCTGACCCAGGGGCCATGAATTTCACAATTTTGGAAGAGGCACTCTTGCTCATCCTAACTATGTACTTAGTTAGTTTATTTAATAACCAGGAGCAGAGAAGAAGATTTTCAATGAATTAATGCATTTTCACTATATAATCAATAGAGCCCCACCCTAACACCAGAACCCCTGACCCTGGGGTCATGAATTTCACAATTTTAAAAGAGGCACTCTTACTCATTATAACTATATACTTAGTTAGTTTATTTAATACCCAGGAGCAGAGAAGAAGATTTTCAAAGGATTAATGCATTTTCACTATATAATCAATAGAGCCCCGCCCTAACACCAGAACCTCTGACCCAGGGGCCATGAATTTCACAATTTTGAAAGAGGCACTCTTACTCATTATAACTATATACTTAGTTAGTTTATTTAATACCCAGGAGCAGAGAAGAAGATTTTCAATGAATTAATGCATTTTCACTATATAATCAATAGAGCCCCACCCTAACACCAGAACCCCTGCCCCTGGGGCCATGAATTTCACAATTTTGGTAGAGGTACTCTTACTCATCATTACTATATACTTAGTTAGTTTATTTAATACCCAGGAGCAGAGAAGAAGATTTCCAAAGAACTAATGCATTTTCACTATATAATCAATAGAGCCCCACCCTAACACCAGAACCCCTGCCCCTGGGGCCATGAATTTCACAATTTTGGAAGAGTCACTCTTACTCATTATAACTATATACTTAGTTAGTTTATTTAATACCCAGGAGCAGAGAAGAAGATTTTCAAAGAAATAATGCACTTTCACTATATGATCTATATAGCCCCGCCCTAGCACCAGAACCCCTGACCCTGGGGCCATGAATTTCACAATTTTGGTAGAGGACTCAATGCTTATCACAATGATGCCAACAGTTTGACTGCTTGATGTCCAGGAGTAAAGAAGAAGATTTTTAAAGATTGCATTAATTTTGGTGGTTTTAGCCCCACCCCTCAGGCCCCAGGGGGGCAGGGACCATGAAATTCACAATTTTTGTTCCCCTTCACCCATAGATGCTATATGCCAAAATTAGTTGAAATTGGTTGAGCGGTTTCAGAGAAGAAGCTAAAAACGACGCACGACGCACGCCGACGGACAAAAACGGATAGCAATAGGTCACCTGAGTGACTCAGGTGACCTAAAAATGGGCTATCTTTGATAATCCATAACGGCTTGAACTTGATTTGAATTTTTTTTTTTTTTTTTTACAGAAGATTATATCATTGGAAAGTTAGATGGTACACATGTAGCACAGGCCCATATAGTACGCGGGATTTTTTTCGGAGCTCCCCCCCCCCCCCTTCACTTTGAAAACGTTGCTACAGGCCTGTAACATGCTATTTGGTTTAAATATTCCTGAAAATGAACGAGGTGTTAAATACATTTTTAAAATTATACGATTAATTATATTTAGTCTATGTTCTATGTGAAATTAAAACTATTTTTAGCGACTTTTTGATAGTCACTACATGCATCTACATCTAACGTTATATATGAACATGCAGTTTGTTTCCTAGTACATGCATATTTTATTCAACAAAAGATGTTGAAACTCAGTAGCCTAAATATTTTGTCGTTTTAGGATATTTATGGCACTTTTATTATGACTTTCTACAGCTTGAGTATCTCTGACGTTTTGTCAGTAAATACTTGTTTTTTTATTAGAAATCATCTGAGCACAATGAAAATTCGAATAAATTAAAAGTCGAATATCTTGGATATGGGGTAACCCATATCTATTCTTGTTACGATACCGATGGGGAAGACATACAAGACATCGTTCCTAACCAGTTCGAGCCCAATGCTTCCGAATCGGACGAGCACAACTCATCGCTTGGGGGGGGGGGGGACGATGAGGAAGAGCAAAGAATAGGCAACAACGACTTGTATTAATTTTATTATTTCTTTATAATAGATTAATTTCTGTGACAAAATATTGAATAACTACACATTGAAATTCTATCGAAATTCTGTTGTTTATATAACCTTATCGTTCGTTATATAGACTATAGGTAACGCACAGACAGCATGAACATAAAAAAATACTGTATCCGAGTTTACGAATCTAGGATGTTCTTTCATTATTGGTAGACATATTTTTTTTAATAAAATTTCCAACAAAGTTATTTTTTTTAATTCAGTGCTTTATGTTTAGAATTCACTCTTAATCCGACTTTACTCTATTCCTCTGTTTGTGCAAATAATAAAATGCCCTGCTAAAATATTTCTGATTGGTCAGATAACTGAAAATTAAGTACCCTAGAATTATTCCAGACATAAAACTACATTTTAGCCGTGCAATTAAAAGATGAAATGGAAGAAAAAAAACGTGTCAATTCATGCTGGAGGAGTCTAATGACAAGAAAAAGAGGACAATGTATTTTCATACACATTAATAATTCATGTCTCTAGTATTATGTATGTTACCCTGTAAAAGAGCAAGTGAATAAATTCACCCTCCCCCACTTTATTTTTAACATGCAAAAATTCTTTTCTCACCTATTCACACATATTACTGCCTCTGCTGATTTCAAACGAATGATGACACTCAACTATAGATGCTGTTTCTAGACTGAATTGCCATTTTTTGTACCAATCAATTTAATTTAACAATTTAAAACAAGAGGCCCAGGGGCCACATCGCTCACCTGAGCAACTTGCTAGGTAGAAGCTGAAATGAGTTCAGTATTGAAGTGAGTGCAGGGGAGGGAGGGTTTGTACAAACTTAAATCTATACTTCCTACAGATGCTTTTAACTTAACAATTTTATCTTTGTATTCCTATGTACCGTAAAAGCTTGATCACCCATAGTAGCCCCACTCTATCCCCGGAGATCATGATTCAAATTCTACTAGACAAAATGGTATCTGCACTACTTAAAGTAGCTGCTTGCATATTGATTCAACTGTAATTGGGTAGGATTAAAATGCAGCTGACCAGACTGGGATTTGAAGTTAGGATCTTTGAATCTGCAATCAGGTGCTCTACCAAGCTATCTGGCCACCGGTGATTGAACTTAGCAGACTGCCACATTACTCTGTCCATATAGGTTATCCAGTGTGTAGTGAAAACTTTAATAAATTTATCCATGCAGTGTCTGTGTGTAGTGAAAACATTAATAAATTTCTGAGTTTGATTTTTTATTATCTATCAATTTGTCAATAGTGTGAAGAAAAAACATTAGAAAATCAAAAACCTACCTACCTACCTACCCACTTTGAAAAATGTGGGTTGGAATACATCAAACAAAAACATTTTTAATTATGGCCTTAACTTGACTACTTCTACGAGAAAGATAGAAAAGGACTAGTTATGTAAATTAAAAAACAGTAGCAATATCACTAGACCCTGAAAACACAACTAAGGGTCTGTAAATCATCAAATAAACATGAAAGGTACTAATGCTCATAAAAAGATTAGGACTTGACTAGTCATGTAAATTAAAAAGTACAACTATTTCCTAAAACACAAGTAAGGGTGTCCGATTCATCAAATAAAGACAAAATGAACCAAGATATACACTGTCAGTTGTTTTAAAGGGGCTTGAACATTATAGGTTAATTTAAAAAAAATCAGTAACTTTTCTTCAGCATTTTGCATCAATATATTATAAATATAAGCCATGTTTATAAACTTCTTTTGTCTGGAAATTATTAATATTGGATTTTGGAATGTGTTTAATCAACATACATCCTAGCAGTTTTATGAAATAAAATTTGATAATCTAATATTTAAGGACCCTCTCTACACAAGTGCAGTTTTTTTTGGGGGGGGGGGACTGAAAAAAATATATATTGTATAAAGGAGTTAATATTGTGCTTATTTATTTAATTTTCACTGTATGGTGTGTGCATTTACCCCCAGGAAAAATGTTCAAAAACAACACAGTATCAGTGAATAGAAATCACTGTTAATTACTTCAATAGAGAAAATACATGTAAATAACACGTTCAGTTATTTTATCTTGGCCTTTCAAAATGCTATGAATACTTGAATTAATTAGGAATTGAGAAATATATTGTAAATTTCTATCTTGTAGAATTTAGATTTAAGGGAAGATCACTCTAACTGCAGAAAAATACCTTAGAATCAGAAATCTTTAGGGTGCAGTGTAGAGAGGGTTCTTACACTATAGAGTAAAAATCCAAGAAAGGAAGGAAAACCAGTACATCAGCATTGTGTGTTCAGAAATTTAAAACACCTGGTAAAACATTATTATATAATATTAAACACAAAAATGACTAGGCCCATGTTTACAAAGACTCATGTTTCATTCAATGTTATGAGAAATGTTATTGTCATTGAATATAGGCATTTTCATTTAAGTTCAATTTATGAAACTGAAAGTATATGTATCTTTAAAATAATTATGTCAAAATTGAAATTGGCAATAAATTGTGTCCAGAACCCTTCAACATAGTGAAAAAAAGAAGAAAAAAAATTGGCAACTAGCTTGAAAAGATTGTATCCCCCAATTCTTACAAGTACATAGCCCATGTACAAGTTATCTACTTATTCTACTAGACCATCTATTTAAAACAAGACATGGATAGCATTGCATTGGTTCATGAATTGGCAATAAAAGGCGATATCATTATCCATGTTATCTGTCACATTGTTTCTGTAAATCAGTGAAACTTTTAAGGATGCTGTTTGCCTTAATGACGGAATCGTTGATTGTAAATCTCTCCTTGCCACAAAGAATCTGACATTTCATTGAGTTTTGAATGTTGGCCGTTTTCTGCTTCATCCCACATTTGGCACATTTCAGAAAAGTTGCTGCTGCATTAAACGATCCGATGCTCTTGTGACATGCAATACACACATGAGTGATGGCACAACTCACGGAATCAATGATTAGTTGTTTCTGATTTCTTGACACTGTATAGACATTTTCCAATGTCGTCAGTTTTTACTAGAACACGCAGCTAGGTTAAGGCTGTCCGAAGGCTTAATATGCATTAAATACATACTATTTTATATTGAGCAATGTTTTGATTTCAATTTGTAATCTATGTATACTTACACAGTTAAGTTGTAAAGAAAGTTGAATAAGGTATTACAAAAAAGCATTTTTGTGATATCACATGACTGTGTTGATCACGTGACGGACACTTAAAAATTTCTTAAATGTTGCACAAAAATCGCATCGGCACAAGTGAAAAACAAAATTATTGTGAACGGCTTGTTATATAAATCAATTAAACGTATTCTTGGGTATATATAAAGTGCTGGGGGCAAGTCTGAATTTTATTTCATAAGAAAATATTTCACGAGAAATTCAACTTACCCACATACAAGGGGTCATTTTCCACTCTTCATCGCAATTTATACAAAATAGGATAAATTACATACAATCCCCCAGCAAAAATAAGTTAGAAGACATATTTCTCTAGTAGATTCACACAGAATATGTTCAATTAATCCTTATTATTCACTTGTGCCAGTCTAATATATATAAGATTTATAGATTCTAACTCTGTCTAGAGACAAGTAAGGGGGGCATTTCACATCCTTTTTTAATTGCTTGAATACGTACATGTTAGACAAGAAAAAGTAATAACGATATTTATAATGCAAATATTCACCATCATTACAGCCTTAAAACAGCAATCCAGACACATGAATTAAACATTAACGTAAAAAAATTCTACATGTGATGTGAAAGGAATGTAAAAGTTATGACACTTTCCCCGTCATGTCAGCTCAAGTATGCAGTGACTTGACGTCATATGCCATTATGACGTCATATCTAGGTAGTTCAGAGAAGTTACTACGGCTGGTACACTGTGACATTCTTCGGACAGCCTTATCATAGCCGCGCAGTGTCTGGACTAGTTGTCAAACTTTTCCCATCATATGATCGGACCGAGACATTCGTTATGGAGTAGGAGTCGCCAATCTTGATTTCCTGTATTTCTTCACCCCAAATTGTAAGAGGAATGGTTCCAGAAATATCCGAGACAATTAATTTACACTTGTTCAATTCTGTTCCGGACTTGAGGACTTGGGTATCTGCTTCTGCTTTTTCAAAAATCTTTACTTTGACACAAGTCTGAAATATAAAAATATTTATAAGTAAATATTTACATTCACTGTATGTATTTTCCTTTATTTCTTAAGAAAACCCATTGCCATTAATGAGTGCATGAACGACACTGAGCAAGCCACATGTGTGTTTTCTTGAACAATGGTTGTTCCATCAGTTCTACATACAATGGCATATTCATCTTAAAAACAATAGTAAACAAATTTAATTTTACTTTATTTTTTAATACAGATATAAATATAAACAATAAAATACTTTCTTTGTTTGTTAGTACGGGGAATTAACGTCGCAGCAGTTGCAGAAAAAAAATTATATATTTTTTCTGCAATAGCTGCGACATTAATTCCCGTACTAACAACCAAAGAAAGTATTTTATTATTTAAATTACAACGTAAAACTACACTGAGTGGCCAAAAGTATTGCAAAAACATGGCTGACGTCATCATGTTTAACTTGCTTCAAATTTGTTTTCAATATTGACGCATAATGAAATAGATTTGGTATATAAAATTCGGGGTGTGAATTAGTCGGGGTATGATTTAATTTCTGGAATGTTTAAGTTTTAACTTGAGCATACGATTTCCAGTGTGTTGTGAACGTAAATAATGTCAAAGAAAAAGAGAGAATTGTCAACTGAATTAAAGGAGCGGATTCTACTATTTAACTAAAGGGGATTTAACAACAATTAAATAAATGAAGCATTGGGAATCCATCGGAGTACAGTGGTGCGAGTTTTGTTAAAATTTAAACATAAGGGAAGTGTAGAAAACAACCCTCGAAGTGGAAGGCCACGAGTGACAGGTGAAAGGGGTGATCGGAAACTTAATCAAATTCCTAAAACAAATCGCTGACAATCTCTGGGAAATTTTACATCAACTTTCAACAGAAATGATCTAACAAACGTGTCCAGTAGAACTGTTTGACGTAGATTGCATCAATTAGGATACAGGCAGGGTAAAATCCAAAAAACTCGGACAATATGTAAACTAACTGACAACGGAGAGTACTGTGGTGCCGAGGCAAAAGACATTGGAATTCTGATCAGTGGCAAAAAGTTATATTCTCAGACGAAACACAGGTAGTTATTGGACAAAACTAGAAAACTGACCAGTCAGCAAGGGCCCCGCTGAGGGGTAGAAATATATTTTAAGGGTGCAGCTCATTGAATGAGAGTTTTACTTGATTACATTTTAAAAAAAAAATATATGAAGATTATAGGTAGCAACTGAATTTTTAGGAACTTACCCAAGTTTATCTATAAGAAAGATATGGACTGGACACTAATTAAGAAATTTTTATTCCAGTAACCTTGAACTTCCCCAAATGACCTTGGGTCAAGGTCATGACACACCCTTAGGTCATGAGCATTCTGTGTCATGTAGTAGATTCTCATGTTTCTCCGTAAGAAAGATATGGACTGGACATGTTTGCACAGATAGACGGACGGACAAGCTGATTCCTATAAACCCCCCCAGACTTCGTTTGCGGGGGGTAATAATTTAGGAATGACTTTAATTCTTGGCCAAATTATTCGAGTATAACCTGGTTTGGGTCAGTTTACGCTGTTTTATAATCCGCGAAGCGGATTATAAAACAGCGTAAACTGACCCTTCGCGGATTATAAAACAGCGTAAACTGACCCAAACCAGGTTATACTCGAATAATTTGGCCAAGAATTAAAGTCATTCCTTATAATTTAGTTTTAAAATCATTAAATAACTATGGGTGTAAAATTTCGTTGCTTTTTATTAGTTCAAATTTGCCGCTTAATAATACAACCATAGTAACGGAAGTGATGGGAAGCGAGGGGAGGTAAAAACTAATACACAGGCCTAGCAGCTTTGTTGTTTATTTACATGTGGTAAGATCGAATTATTGTTTGAAGTTAAAGGTACATTTATTAAATATGGAATTTTCCATGAATCCCGAGGACTGGAAAGGATACAGATGTATCAGCTGGTTGTCAGGGGGGTGTGTCCCAATACCAAACCAGGTTATACAGAAATAATTTGTGTTCCTTTTTGGATATTAACCAATCAGAGGCTAGAATACAAACAAAATTAAATTATTTTACTGTATACTCTTGAGACATTATTTTTAAAACTAATTAGGTTTTATTTATTCCACAAATTTTTAACGTTTGTTTCTCAGAAATTGAGCTAACATCCGATTTTTACCTTCTGGAAAGCATTGAGGTTTTCCTCTATTTCTTTTATGGTTCTATATTTCGAATGCTCTGGCAACTGGAACTCGAAGTCCAAATTTCTTGCAGGGGTCATATTTGAGCGATGGTTATATTTGACATCGAATTTTCCGCTTGATTTCAGACTGGGTGACATTTGTACATTATGAAGTGTCACTGGTGTTCTGAAATGTAACCAAGAAAGAGTTTTACAAACAGTACAATAACTACAATTAGGTACACATTTAACAAGGCCAAGTCTAAATATTTCTACTGTAAGAGATTTTAATAATTTTTCTTGAATTAGTTTTTATATTATCATGATTATATTGTTAAATTGTTGGAAGATAAAACTAGAAATTGTTAGTGTTTTCCCTTTATCTCAAAGTCAAAGGGTTAGAGATCAATTGTAACAGGCCAGGGGCTGAGGTTTATAAACAGAAACTCTGTGGATCTTACAACAAATTTTCATTTCAAAGCATTTTTGTCAATTGAAGCCGTCAATTTGGTTAGTAGCCGGTTCTTAGGGAAAACACTGAATTGTCAAGAGGACATGAATGGCCCACAAAGGGTATATTAGTAATTAATGCAGTGTATGAAATTTGATCAGAATTCCTTTAATATGTTAGTTACATTACAATTGATAAATTCTCAGAAAATTATGTATAAGTGCATACATACATATGTACTTTATCAGCATATTAAGTTTAACAAGAGGCTCATGGGCCACATTGGAACTGAGCTAAACGCAAAGTGTGATGGAGGTCAGATGGAAGGACAAAAGGACGGACATGACAAACACTATATGCCCCGGCCATATTCATGGCGGGTCATAAAAATTGAATGGTTTTTGTTTTGATTTCTCAGGGGACCATTGCTGAAGTTGTCAAATTTGGACCATGTGGGAATTAATTGGAAAAGTGTCAAATTCTTTTTCTTTTAATATTGTTTGTATTTCTACCTTAAGGATCCTCGACACCATGTGACTTGTGATGTATATAGAGAAAAACTTTAAATGTTTGATTGTTCATGTGAAAAATATTAAATATTTATAATGTAATTAATTTAATCTTTGATAAATAAAATTTAATTGAAATAAGTCTGAAAAAAAAATAGTAGTTGAGATCGGGGTGATTATAACCTTTAATGCATTGATTCATTAATGTTGCTTTCTTGTCAAACTTTCACTAAAAAAACAAATATTTGAGACAAATATTGCAATATATTATTTTATACGTTTTATAATACTGTTTAATCAAGTTTTATATGCATAAATAAACAGTCTAATTATATATTAAATTGCTTTTTTTCTAGTGTACTCTAAAGAACTCTATCGTAATCTAGCGTACTCCGCTTAGTAGTATCCCGGAAATGGTATTGAAAACAATTTCACTGTTGGCTTACTAGAAAATGTACAGCAGATGTAAATATTTAGGTGTATGTATTTGCTATTAATTCTGATTCATTTCTTAAATGAGCTATTTTTTTCAGCATGAAAACAAGAAATATGTTCTTAATAGGCCTAAAACAATTTCTTACCAGTAATCCGACTGACCCATTCAATTTAACCACGGGTGCATATTTTGCGTGTCAAATCTGTGTTTGATCAATCAGCTGATTTCTTTTTCTAGCAATATTGATTGTAGCTGAATTTGAGACGTTACCAATATGTCAACCTAATCAACATTTACTTTGAATATAAAGAGTATTAAGGCCTTATTTATCAATGTTTTATTATTAAGATTTCCTGCAAATTTTGATCTACATCGACTCAAGTTTGTCACCTCCTAGCTGCAATAATGTATCCCTCTCCTATTTTTTTATCTGATGTTTTCTGGAGAGGGCTACAATTCCACAGCATCTCCGTAATGGTGCAAAAATATTTTTTTTAATACGGGCGACTGCAGGCAGAATAAATTGTTTTTACATTCAACTTCTAATAAGACGAAATTTTTATTTACGGTCGACATCATAGCCTGTTAAACGCGAAAACCATGTAAAATAAATCTGTGTGCCTTACTCAGCAGCCATGACAGTTCACGCGTGACGTACTGAGACATGCGCTTGAAATTTAGAATAACTCAATAAAGTAAATATCGGTGTTTATAAATAATTGTGATGAATAGAAACACTAAACATCGATAAATAAAATCATTCCATGTGTTATTTTTTCGTAAACAGCGATACTTAGGCTTAAAATAAGGTAATTCCCAAGAAATCCGCTCCCTATAGATCCTTTATCTCATTGGCTGTCCCAAAATAAAATCTGTCAAGGTCAGTAAACATGGCGGATAAATTTAAGTTGTGATGTTGACATACACGAAAAATACGGACATATGGATTGTTCTGTTATATTTTTGGATCGATTTATGTCTGGGATAACTACATTTTGGAAGTCCAGGTAAGACATATTAATAAAATAGCCATTTACTGACAATTTGACCCGAAATCCGTGCGGGAGTGAATCGCTGCCGCATTGCACCATTACGGAGATCCTAAGGAGTTGTAGCCCTCTCCCCCCAAAAAAAGGGGAGGCTACATTATTGCAGCTAGTCACCTCCAAGATGGCGTGCAAGGAAGATAAGTCGGAGAAAATACGTCATAAGAATTCAGAAAACTAGGTACTTGGAATTACAATGAAAAAAATCTATACATTCAACTGACGCTATTGAAAAAAAAGCAATTACTTACTTGCTTTTTGACATTTCTAGCATTTGTTGGTGTGCGGATGCACTGAAGGACACGGCATCGTTGTATTCATCCTTTCGTTGTATTGTCATATTAAAATATCTGCTCCCGTTTGTCGAAATTTTTACTGGGGACACGCAGTGGATAAATCCAGTCACCATGGTTACAGAGTTGTCTGATGGTGGTGGATTTTCATCCATCTTTCGTTTTTTCTCTCCGAAGATGCCATCTTGGCAGTTCCTTGACTTCACTCGTGGAAAACCAAAATAAAGCATGACGTTATGCTTTTTCGACGTTTTCGGGTTTTTTCATTAAAGTATATAAAGAAGTCCGAGATTTTTTCCCCCTAAATTCTACACTCCCGCCAAAAAAATTGCATGACGTCAGTCGTTTTGTTGTTGTTGGAAGTCTTCGAGTCGCTTCAAGTATATAAAAATGGTACAAGTAGAGCTTTCTAAAAAACTTATCGTTGGTACATAAAACATTCAAATCTATTTAGTGGTGAATTTATTATGATAATAGATAGTTTTCGATGGACCTAAATTTAGCAAAAGTTACCTCCCGTTGGCCGCCATATTGGAGGTCGACTCGGTGAGTTTTCCTCTTTGTCTTACCAAGTTTAAGAAAATATAGCAGAAATATTTGGTGGAAAATCTTTATTCATTTTTTTTTAAATAAACGAGGCTTCCAAAATTTATATACTTCAGAAAAATATCAGCTAGGAAAACGCACAAATCAGATCAGAATTGAAAAGTTTACTGAGAAGGGGGGGGGGAGGGGGATTGAATTCTAATACTAAATCATGGCTTTGCTATTCTTTAGAAAAAGATTTTTTTAAAATATATTTTAATGTAAAACTTGGATCCCTCATTGTGGCCCCACCCTATCCCTGGCGGTTATGATTTGAACAAACTAGAATCTACAGTATCTGAGGATGCTTCCATAAAAATATCACTAATCATGGCTTTGCAGTACTTGTGAAGAAAATTTTAAAGATTTCCTTATATATTTCTTTGTAAAACTTTGATTGGCCATTGTGGCCCCACCCTACCCCCGGGGGCCATGATTTGAACAAAATTGAATGTACACTACCTGAGGATGATTTAACATGAGTTTCATCTTTCCTGTCCCAATGGTTCTTGAAAAGAACTTTCAAGAACATTTTTAAAGATTTCTCAATATATTCCTATGTAAAACTTTGATCGGCCATTGTGGCCCCACCCTACCCCAGGGGGCCATGATTAGAACAAACGTGAATGTACACTTCCTGAGGATGATTCAACATGAGTTTCATCTTTCCTGTCCTTATGGATCTTGAGAAGAAGATTTTTAAAGATTTTTCCTATATATTCCTATGTATAACTTTGATCGGGCATTGTGGCGCCACCCTTGCCCCGGGGGTCATGATTTGAACAAACTTAAATCTACACTACCTGAGGATGATTCCACATCAGTTTCATATTTCCTGACCCAGTGGTTCTTGAGAAGAATTAAGATTTTTTAAAAATGTCATTAATTTTTCACTAATTCATAATTATCTCCCCTTGGAAGTGGGCGTGGCCCTTCATTTAAACAAACTTGAATTCCATGTACCCAAGGATAGTACTTTGTAGCAAGTTTGGTTGAAATTGGTCCAGTTGTTTTTGAGAAGATGAAAATGTGAAAAGTTTACGACGACAACAACGACGACGACGACGACAGACAACGGACAAATTTTGATCAGAAAAGCTCACTTGAGCCTTCGGCTAATAAAAACAAAAAAATGTGAATAAGATTTTACTTTTATTTCTTTACAAAATAAGTGAATAAAAAAAAAAGTGAATAAATATATTTGATGGTTAACAGACTCTGACTTTGAATATCAACTATTATTTTTGAAGAATTTTTAATAAGTAACATTTAATTGGAGTATCTGCATGAATCAGATCACCGAAACTTGATGGTAATATTCTAAAATAAAATGATTAAGATCTTTTTGCAATAATTTTGATTTTAAAGACCAGTCATGAGAAATTATAGTGATCCACCTTTTTTTCCTCTCTTTTATAGGAAAAATTGTAATGTTATAAAGAGGTAGGTTTATCTCTCTTTACGGGCTGTCCATTGACCCCCTCTTTTCATTCTTGCCTGGGTATAAGTGTTTAATATATAGTCGATTCTCATTAGATTATAATATAATGGTTGTCACAAATTAAATATCTTAATGCTGGAGAATATTATCATATGTCAATTAACATGGTTTTAACTGAAATTAGCAATATACTAGTAACTCAGAATGAGTTGTCAGTTACTCTCTGAGTATACAGGTTGCTTTCCTATTCCACACAAGTAACTTAAGCTAGAAAAAGTAAATGTTTAAAGCAATTTATGAATGTTATGAAATACAAAAATACAATTTTTATACAACAAATCAAAAAAGATAAATAATCAAGTCAAAATATTTCAACACAATGTTTCATATATACAATGAATATTATTTCAAAACAAAATGATGTAAATGATATACTAGTATATTAAAAAAAATCTTTAATCGAGCTGTGCTTTCAAAATTCATGTATCAAATTCTAATTCAGCTACGAGAATAAACAAGTCACTCTTTACAAAAATCAGTAAGTATGCTGGATGGTCATGATCAGTAAACTAATTACTGGGAGCTCTGTATGGAATTATAGATAATGGCTTTAAATATAGTGTGTGATCACCTGCAAGTATTTCATTTTTAGGTGCATCTATTGGTTAATTTGTTGACCACCCAGCCTGTTTAAAGCCTCAGCAATTGTGATATGTACAATACTACATGAGATTGATTATAAAGTAATTACATAGAGACTTGAATTACATGTATGATAAGAATATTGACAGTGATGTTATTGCATTTCCTCTGGGGAACAAAATCATATACACTGTAAAAGTTTATACTCTCATGTACTCCAGTATTGTTCTGTAGGGACTAAATGACACAAGACACAGTAACATCAATAAACTAGCAATATTTCTATACAGCAATTTTTTCACGGACAGATAATATTTGGTGAATTTACTTCAAAAAACTATAGAATACAGTGTTGAACATATATTAAAGACACCAATTACTTGATGCAAGTGTATATTTCTAGTACAACTCTAATCATTATTTAGCAGAACTCATTAATTTCTTTATATTAAACTTTGTAAACAATTCATGTAATCTCAAAATATTTCATGTATATTCAACATAAGTTCATGATATTCATGCATCATTACATCAATATATAGTATATACATTATTTATGAATATTAACACATAATACAATGATCATCATTTTTTGACATGAATCATTGTCATTGATGGTACATGAATTTTCCTTAACATGCAACATTCAATTATTTTGTACATTTATTTATTGTCTGTTGAAAATTAATCCACAATAAAAAGTCCTAATGAAGGTTTGCTGTTTTACAAAACTTTTAAAGTCCAATTATTTTGTGATCATTGATGAGTTGTTTGCAAATTCTTTAGGCTATTCCATGCATGCATATAAAAAATAGTTTAAAGTATACATTTTCTTAAAAACAAACAAAATTTTACATCAAGTAATTGGTGCCTATAAGATACTGTATACAGTGAAATATTCGCCCCCATTTTATTTTTGCCCCTGTCATCCATCTTAGAGGTAGACAAAGTTAAAACGGGCAAATTAAAAGAACACAGTATTTCTTCAACAAAACTGACTGGGCGAATTTAAAACGTTGCAAAATTGTGTGAAAGGGTGAAAATAACACAGGGTGAATTTAACCCTGTATACAGTAACCAATGTACCAAATGTCACTAAGTGACACTGGCACAATGGTAGGTGGGAGAGGGGACAAGATGACATATCTCCCTCAAATAAATACTCATGCGTCCCTTATATCAGATTTATAAAGTACAGTACACCATTTTATGGTCTGACCAATATGCCTCAATCACATCAGTTTCACAATGAGGGAAGTTTGTGAAAATCAAATCTATGGAAGGGAATTACCGCCAAAAGTCTATGTGTCTTGCTTCTGTTCTTATTCTGCCTACTTGTTTATTCTTTAGTATTATTGCAATTATATGTACTTTATTGTTTCCATATTCGTGCTTATTACATTTCACTTTAAACTTTTTTCATACTTTATTTTGTCCTTACTTCTATGTTGCTTTATTCTTGTAAATTCGTTCTTCTTTCTTTTAAATTGATACAGTTTTTTAATACATTATAATGATTATCTCCATTACAAACGTAAATTCAATCACGCAAACCACGAAGCGCATTCAACGAAGACGAATACAAGTCGAGTGAATTTAATGCCGCATTATAACGCCAGGTAGCAGGGTGTTCGCTCCAACAGCTACTCCCATTTACGAAAATATGCAGCTAGCTCTATATGAATGGAAGCGCACATGCTGTTGCCAGTGTTGGTGGCGCGGCTCGAGCTCAGAACACAGCAGTCCTTAAAGACTACAACATACAGATGTAAGTACTAAGATGAATTATTTACATGCTAAAGCAGCCAGTAATTCATTTTAATCTTGATGCAACTCCAGGCACGGATTCAGACGGGATCGCTCCAGGCGCGCGTCCCAACCTAAACAAAAGTTTTCAGTGTCCTGCATCGATGTTAAAAAGATAAAACACTCATTTGGTTATCAGAATAAAGTCTACTCATCAATTCTCAGAAGCTTTCAATGTTCCCTAAAAATATATTTAAACGCTTGCCGTTTTCAACTTTTGTTTTTGTACGACCATGCATACATGCTAACTTATGAAAATTCCCTTGGGGAATTTTGCGCGTGACGACAATTTTCAAAGCTTTAAATTCGCGACATTTTGTCGTGAAAATAAAATATTCCATTTTTTTTTTTAATTTTGTAATATTGATATCACTTATGAAACAGCTTAACTGCTTTAGTATAATAAACACAAAATTTTTCCTTCCAAAGTTCAAGTGTCTCAATTTGCTTAAATAGGTGCCTATCTCACTAAAGAAGTGATATCTGTTTAGGTAAACAACATGATGTTGATTAAAAGACATAAATTGGTGAAAACTGGAAAATATGTACACATTTCAGTTCAATAAAATTGTTTGCAAAGTTTTTAGAAATATGTGAGGTTTTGTTACTATAAGGTTTCTGGGACACATTTGTAATATTCTAAAAAAATTTATTTGTGTTAAAAACCTTTTAAATATGTGCAACTTTATTTCCTGTGATTAATTTTATCACATACACAAAACAATTTGAAAAAATAAATTTACTCCTAAGTTCATCAAGTATTTAACACAAGGATACCGCCTTTTCCAAACAAAAAAGTAGTAGGGTATATACTGTACAGTCACTTTACAGTCAAGATGACGTCATGGGGATTCCCAGGTCTCACCCACACAGGTCATAATTAAGGTCACAATTCAGGGGTGACTTTACAGTCAGGGTGTACTCTACAGTCAGGGGTGACTTTACAGTCAAGGTGTACTCTATAGTCAGGGGTGACCCTGCAGTCACTGACGTCACGAAATATAACAATAAATACCTCGTAAGATTTGCTTGAGTTGTTATAATAATGGAAACTCAGGGAAAGCAGTACAAATGGAAAATTTTAGCCTGGAATGCTCTAAGAAGAAATGAGAAGAAATGGACATTGCAAGAGAGTCGATGGTTTGACAAAAAAGAAGATTGCATTGCTAATTTTAAGGAAAAAATGAAAAATGGGTATGACGTTGCAGACAGCTGGGGATCTGAAGAATACCTATTGAAACGTCGAGTTATGCCGCGAAAATACTTCCCGCGCTTCGAACAACAGTAGCAATTCAACGAAAAGAATAATTATGCTTAAAAAAGTCAAATTTAAAGATCATGTACAAATTAATTTAATTCCGTACGAAGAACGGAACGGAATTGGGATGGAATATGCCATAAATAGAGCCCATTTCAAGAGAAGAATTCAACAAACAGAGAATGTGTTATTGCCGGTACTTCTTCAGAAATTGAAACGATGTTCACTTAAAAGTCAAACAAGTATAACATAAAAAGCAAAGTGTCCTTTTACGGTGGTTAAGATATAAATCACAGTCAAGAGGTACTCTGCAGTCAGGGGTGACTCTACAGTCAAGGAGGATTCTACAGTCAGGGGTGACTCTACAGTCGAGGAGGACTCTACAGTCAGGGGGACTCTACAGTCATGAGCCACGTGACAAAAAACATATATAAACTTTATCAATTTGAAAGACCTTCACCAGTTCTCAACAAGTCCTAAGGAGAGAATTCAGGAGAACTATTTTTTTCCTTGTAAGATTCTTGCCGAGAATAAAGATGGAGCTTAAACATCAGGACATTATCAAGGCAAACTACTCTACATTGGTAAAAAAGATGATGGCTATTCCTGTTGCAGAACATCTTTTCGCCTCAAACATAATTACCGATGAAATGAGACAGCAAATAGAAGTTGAGAGAACCAGTCATGACAGAAACAGAAAACTGATTAGCATCATCTTACGTCGGGGATCGAGGGCTTTTATGGGACTCAGAATCGCATTAATGAAAGCCAATCAAGCCGACTTATCACGTCTGTTAATGAATAATGACGATGACACAAAGTCTGAATACGAAAAGAAGTTGGCCATGGCAAGATCATTGGTTGTCAATACCAAAGAAAGAGGAGATTCCAGAAACGATTCAAAGAAAACTACACAGTCTAAGGAGCTAAGGTGTAGAATAAGTCTGGATGACTTTAATAACCTGTTTCTCACCGCCATGCCTTTCAAGGGAACGATTTATATTCACATTCGTCATCTCAAAGAATCCCATGGTCGTCTCCTTGCCACCAAAAAGGGTGTTACCTTTTCTTTAGCCCGTTGGTTGAAATTTGAATCTCTTTTACCAGATATCCAAGACTACATAGAAAACACTGGGAAAGGGGATGAAGAAGTACAGTGGCATGTTGGCGGAGGAGTGTTCGTTTCATTATCACCAGACTATCCTACAGTGGATGTAAGACACTTTTGGAAGCCAGACAACGTTCCAGAACCAATACCAACCAAGAAAGGAGTCACTTTGAACAAACACAAATTGTCCAGACTTAGAGATGCCCTCGAAGAGATGCATGAATCTGTTCCAGAGCTTAAAGACACAGAACTTTCCATACTGAGCGAGTCACATCAGAATCAGCTTGGAATGCTAAGCTGTCCTGAATGTACCCCCTTTGGTTATGATTCACAAGACAATATGTCCATGGAATGTAATGCAGGTGATTTACAGATCGTGGAATCAATTGAGAGTGATCTTGAATGACACTGTGACCATAAACACTGAACCCAAACGAATTAATGATACGAATGTAACTTTTTGTATATATCAATTATTGTATCTATTTTTTTTCGTCTTAACAATACGAAATAAAATATGGTTTTAAATAAAAGTATCTTATTATTACTGGGATATAAAAGGCAACAGTCAAAGAGAGAACATCAGTTTTTTGTCAGTATGCCAAACTACACGGATTACTTAAGGGAGATCTACTACACTCCCTGTAATCCGGGGGCATATGCAGGCCCTGAAAAATTGTATCAAGTCGTCAAACAGGAAGGCAAATGTAAGATTGGCAAACAGAAAATAAGACAATTTTTAAACAACGAAGACTCTTATAGTCTGTATAAACCTATTCGTAAGACATTTCCACGCTCAAAAGTGATAGTGAACACAATTTATTCTATGTGGGATGGTGACTTAGCTGATGTCAGTAACATTGCATCCCATAACGACGGCTACAAATTTTTATTAGTGCTAATAGACGTTTTCAGCCGATATCTATTTATAGTTCCATTAAAAAATAAAAGTCATCAAAACGTCATTGACAGTTTAAAATCGGTTTTCAAGAAAGGGCGAAAACCACACACTCTCAGAACAGATAAGGGTAGTGAATTCAAAAATCGTTGGGTTAAAACATTTCTAAAAAGAGAAGGAATTAATGTCATATACACTCAAAATGAAACTAAAGCAAACTATGCAGAGAGAGTGATTCGTACCATGAAAAACCTTATGTATCGCTATTTCATGAAAAACAAAACTTATCGTTTTGTGAATGTGTTACAAGATTTGGTGAAGAGTTATAACAATAGACCCCACAGATCTTTAGGTGGCAATGCTCCAGTCACTGTCAACCAGGAAAATGCTGATGAAATCAGACTAGATGCTTATCTGTCGGGTAAACCAAAATCGGACATGACAGAAAATAATCGTAACTAGCTTAAGGAGTCAAACAAAACAACGAAAAAAAGAGTAAAACCATTTTTCAAGTTAAAAATTGGAGATAATGGCAGAATATCACAGCTTAAACACCCTTTCCAAAGAGACTACCAGCAAAAATGGACAGGAGAATTTTTTAAAGTTAGTGAAAGATACAAAAGAGGTCAAATACCTGTATACAAAGTAAAAGATTTGGCGGACGACCCTGTTGAAGGCACCTTCTACGAATCTGAACTTCAAAAAGTCATAAAGTCAGCGGACGTGGCTTACAGAGTGGAAAAAATTCTTTAAAAGAGGCGTCGTGGAAAAACCAAAGAAGTGCTTGTAAAATGGGAAGGATGGCCAAAGAAATTCAACTCGTGGATTCCAGAGAGCTCTCTAGAAAAGCAATAAAAACCTGTTTTCTCTGTAAGACGTATTCAAGATGAGCGTTCGGATGGTGTTGACGTCTACGGACAGTTCTGAATATTTTGACAATAAATCAAATTGTTTTCGAGTTCAATTAAATAAACAGATTCAATTCGACGGATATTGGACTGTTGCCCTGACAGAATTTTCTTCAGAGAGCTGGATTGCGTCCAAGAAGAAATCCGAGTTGTTTGTGTGTTGTGATATTTGTGAAGAAACTCATTGGTGGGAAGGAGGCACCCCTCCTAAGACGCGTGTACCTGGGGGAGAAAGCAGAAAATATCACCTACACACTACCATATTACATTCCAGTAAAAATCGGCCAATTACAGCAGATTGGAATATATATAACGGACAGAGATGGGAACTTAGTTTCATTCTTAAACGGACCGGTGACCGTGACACTTCATTTTAAGAAGTTTCCTTACGTACTGTGATGATGAATAGCCAGACTTACGTCAGTGATCCCAGATTATGGGAAGCTTTTTACAAGAACATGGCAGAGAAAAAATTCAACCCTTATAAATACAAACCTAAACAAATTGGTAGAGGTGTGAAAAGTTATGTCTTACGTTATTCCACTGAGACCTCACTCACAATTAGAATCTGAACAACACACTAGCACTCCAATGACCCCAGTAGCTGCCGTGGAGGAAAGAGCCAAAGTCGAACATGCCAAAGATGTCAAAGAGGGCACACCATTCGTCAAGGTGCAGGGAAGTATAAAAAGACCACGTTCTAAATCTTCTGTCATTCCTTCAAAGAAATTGAAGCCAACAACATCTCAAACGTCGAGGAAGAAGTCATCTAAACCTACAAAACAAAGAAAAACGCCAGGAGAAAGAAAAAAAAAGTCCGTCAAGAAACAGCGAGCAGCACCAGGCAAGAAAACGCAATCAAAAACGTAGAAAGAGTTTAAGATCGACAGTTATAAAAGTATCTTTAAACAGTGAAAATGGCCTTTTTAAGCAGTAATAATAAAGACATAGCTCAACCCATGGAACTTTCACTTTTTGCATCACCAACCAACCAAGTAGCGGTCGAGAAAGTGTACTTTACAGAAGCAAGACCTATTTCTAGCATTGGAGTGTCCGACACACCGATCGAAATCGTAGTTTCTGGTTCGGGAGCAGAATACATTGATTTTAAAAGAAGTAAATTGTACGTAAAGGCCCGAATTTTAAAAGCAGATGGAACGCCTCTGGCCAGTAATGAACAAACAGGCATCGTAAATTTACCCCTTCAGAGTATGTTCTCCCAGATGGATGTCTACTTGAACAACAAACTAGTCTCTTTCAATACGAACAACTATCCTTGGAAGGCTTATTTCAAGACAATTTTGTTTAGCGGGAAAGACGAACTCGATTCACAAAAACAATCTGAGCTGTTTTTTAAAGACGAGAGAAATCTTAGCGACGCAAATGCATACAATGGAGGCAATGCCGGTCTGGTCCTGCGGTATGGTTACACTCGGGAAAGTAAAGTCTTTGAGTTGGAAGGAAACCTGATGGAAGACATCCTTGATATAGATAAATATCTGATAAACGGAGTAGACATTTACATAAAACTTTTTAGATCCAGTGCCCCTTTTGTCATGATATCTGCTGAATCTACACCGGCTTACAAATTAGAGTTGCAGGACGTCGTGTACAAAGTAGCCAAGGTGCGAGTAGATCCCGGCGTTCTACTGAACCATAGTAAACAGATAGAAACCCCTGTAAAATATACCATTATGCGAAATGAATTGAAAATGAATACCATTCCTAAAGGATCCACGGAGTTTTACTGGGACAACATTTTCCCTCTAGCGGTCCCTGATCGCATCGTGGTGGCCTTGGTGGACCAGAAAGCCGTCAATGGGGATTACACGGCCAATCCCTTTAACTTTGAGCATATGGGGTTAACTGATGTCGGGATATACGTTAACGGAGAGAGTGTACCCGGTAGGCCATTAAAGACAGCCTTTTCAGCGGGACTCTTTTCGACGGCTTATGCTCGTTTATTTGAAGCCTCTGGAAAATGGAACAATGATGCCGGACTGATTATCACTCGTAGTGATGTTGGAAGTGGATATTCTCTATTTGTTTTTACCGTAGATCCCTGTGGATTTGGAGAAGAGTATTTAAACCTGATCCGTCGAGGAAACACCAGACTGGAACTGAAATTCAAACAAGCAACAACCAAAGCCGCTAATGCTATAGTATTTGCAACGTTTTCATCTCTACTAGAAGTCGACAAATCACGTGACATTAACTACATTCAACCATGAATTCGATGCAACTGCTGAATCTGGTGAAAACGGACCCCTGCTTAAGACGTTATGTAAAAGGTGTATTTGCTATCAATACATTGCCTCAAATCGTTACACAGTATCCGAGCGCCTTCATCGTCAATACGCAACCTTTGCCATTTCCTGGAGAACACTGGGTGGCATTAATCATACACAGTCCAACTCAGGCAGAGTTTTTCGACAGCCTTGGAAAATCACCAGCTGATTACAATCAAGACATTCAGAACTTTCTGAAGAAAAACAGTGTACAATGTAATTTCAAATCTATTCAACTTCAACCTCGTTATTCCGATTTATGTGGTCTTTATGTCTTAGTATTTTTAATTGCAAGATTGTGTTTTAAAAACTCATTAAATCATGTGTATGCTTTATTTTCTGAATACATTCAATTCAATGATGACTTTGTGAAACGTTTTATGCATGAATATTTGGTGTATCATTAAATTAAAAAATCGTTAAACATATACAAGGGCGTTATCTGATTCAGTAATTGAATAAAGTAAATTGTTTATATGTGCGTGTGATATTACATTAGACTTCATTTAGAGAAAGCCTAACGACTGAGAAACATGGAAAACGAGAGCGTGAATGATTGGTGGGACACTCATTCCTTACTTCCGTTTTTGGCACCTACCACCATTCTCATATGTGGTAGTACACAGAGTGGTAAAACACATTTTACTAAAAGACTTCTTCAAAACGCCAAGGCATGTTTTCTATGCCAGTTGATAAAATAATTTATGCTTACTCTGAACATCAACCTATGTTCGAGGAAATGGAGCAGACGATACCAAACCTTTCATTACATCAAGGGTTGCCTTCTAAAGAAGACATAGAGCAGTACACAGAGGGTGTAAATCACACTATAGTGGTATTGGATGATCTCATGTTACAAGTGGCTCAGTCTCAAGATTGCGTACATCTGTTCATGGTGACATCTCATCATAGAAACGTGACCACCGTGATGCTGTCCCAGAACCTGTATCCCCCGGGAAAATATGCCAGAACCATTTCTCTAAATTGTCTAAATGTCATTTTGTTTAAGAATTACCGCGATGCTCGACAGATCATCACCTTTGGATCTCAGAAATTACCAGGTCAAGTTCCGTTTTTCAAAGCGGCGTACGAATCCGCAACGCAGCCCAATTTCGGTTATTTACATGTTTGCCTGGAACCTACACAGAACAGAGAGTACCAGTTAAGAACTCACATTCTTCCGGGTGAAGAGATGATTATTTATCAACCGATATAAATAAACACGATATTAGTTGCTAGTTTCATTAATCAAACATGAAGCAAACGGTAAGGAAACACGAGACTTTCTTAAATTTTCTTGTGCATGCAGACAGTACCCAGCAAAAAGTAATCGTCAAAGCCTTGACCAGTGAACAGTACGATGTGCTTAGCGAAATAGCACATAACATTTACACAGGAACTTTTCCTTTGAGTAAAAAGTATATAAACCAACTGAAACCTTACGACTCTTACATTCGATCCCTGGGATCCAGAGAAGTCAGCAACCGAGAGAAACGCCGAATATTGTTGAAAAAGATTTCTATTAAAACCTATCGTCCAACATATCAAAGGAAAATGGCGAAGGTAATGATACTTGTGCCGAAACTTAAATATGAACGTTTACTTAAAAATTGGACCCTGTTGAGGAACAGTCGACCCAAGATACGTCAGTACGAGAGATCGAACAGACTTCGAAGCAAATCCCAGATCAACAACAAAATGGCAGTGGCTTAGCGGAAACTGGTACGGGCCATATCAGTAAGAAGATAAAGGTCGGAAAACCTCCTGGAATTTCCAATGTTCGACGGAAAAGAAAAAATGTTCCCTGGCTAACATACTGACAGTGTAAAAATAATGAACAATAATGTCTCGTTTATCATTTTATTTGTGAATATTGTTTAATAAAAACATGAACAATAAAATTCTCTTATTTTTTTTTACAAAAAAATTTAAAATCCAAATGGCAATGTGTCCAAGTTAGGAAGGATTCTCCTTTTGGTGTAAACCATTTTATAATTTTTACATTCAACTCTGTTCAGCAATTTTCGCTTTCTACTGTCTCTCGATATTTTACAAGGATTGACAATTTCAATTTGCCGGTCTTGTGATGTACAGATCATCGATTTAATGGCATCGAAATTGATTAATTTCGAATTGGCCCAGTTTAACGTAAAACCCCTAACTTTACATTCTTCTTTTCCAGACAGTGTTCGATAAGCATAATTTTTAGGACCCCCCGAGACAAATTCAACAATGTACCCGTCTTTTGGGGAGATCTCATTTGTTAACTCTCCAAGGTAATTACCAGTGGGGAGATAATTCAAATCGTCTGCCTTTTTGGCCTTCAAAATGACACTGTATCGAAATATAACACGCTCTCGTTTAATTTGTCAAGAACACTGTATAATTTCAATCGAGCCCACATGGTGGTAAAAGAAGCCAAGAATATGTTCGTTTTGTTGTCGAATGCTGCAAATAATGGATTGTTGCTCCATTCTAAGTGAAGTATGTCTCTGGAAACGATGTGAAAATTATGGGGGACTTTAGTAGGATCGGAGAGCATCTGAAAAAATTTGTCGGCTTCTGACTCGTGAATGAACACAGACTGTTGCATATTCAACCTTTGACCGAATTTACCCCAGAAGCTATTTAAACAGAGTTTTGCTAAACATCGCAAACCGGGATTTTTCTTTATTTTCTCGTAATATAATTGTATGCCCTCTTTTTCTTTATATTCCCTTATATAGGTTTGTTTGGCCTCTTCTGTATCACATTCAACAGGGAATCCTGAAGCCTCTTGTATGATTTTTAAAAACATGTTAACATACAGAGCGAAAAGTCCCCCCTCACCCGACGCAAGGTCGTATTTTGAGGTTTCGGCAAAATGATAAATTTCATCAATATTTAAAATTGTGTACCCCTTGGACGTTGCCATTTGAATTTCAGGAGTACACCACGTGCCCGTGATGGCTCTCTCTTTCACAAAGCATGTACAATCAGTTTGATTTTCACTGTCCGCACACGTTCTACACAATGGAAACTTTAATTTTCCATTCGAATTATAAGGAAGTACGGGGTGATAAAGTTTTCTAGGAGGGAGAATTTTAATTTTGGCAAGTCCAAAATATTGTGACATGTCCTGAAAATTGTCTGTAATGATGGTTGGATGACCGACAGGGTAGCGACAATACTTGTTCGTCCATGGATATAAACTGGTAAAGTCGTAATACTGTATGGTTTCATCTTCTTTGGCTTGGTAATGTTGTTTGATGGCATTGGTTCGACCACCGAAGAAACTATCACGTGGATCAAGTCTGTCTTGGAGATCCAAGGTCGACACGAATTGTTGTAAAGCCGCATTCTTCTCCAGCTGATAGTTGAATTGATGCTCCCACACAGTAATCAACTTGTAGCCCATATTTTTTAATTCTTTCTCACGTTTTATCGTCATATCATACAAGTCCTTGATCGTCTGATTTGTGGAGGGGTGTTTGGTGGTATTTCGGTCGTCTGGGTAACAGGAAGGGCAACCATGAAAGACACAGCCTATATAAAAAAAGACAACTATTTGAATCTATTTGTGGTTAAGTTCAGGCACGCCCCCCCCCTCCCCTCAGTTAGGGTCCTCCCTCAGTTATGGGGCAAAACTACATTCACAGACATCTGTGATATTGTTAATTTCTTACCATAAAATTCGTAAATGGTTCCCATTCCATCGGGGGTTTTGGCAAATCCATCACATCTGTAATTAGTGCCAGGAACTCTATATTCGCCTCCGTTGAGGGCATGAGAAATGTAAACAGGGTTCCCTCGGTGACGACTTTTTTCCATCAACCATTCTAACCATTGGATGGAAATCTTGCTATGATTTTCACGTTTCGTATATCCTTGGGACGGCACAACAGCTATCGGACTCTGAAAATATCGTTTTCCAATTTGCACACATTCGTCTTTTTTTAGGTCGACAAGAGACGTCCACGACTCATTGATATTGACCCCATCTATTCCATTCGGACATTCCACATTATACCAGTTGGATTCCCCGTCTTTGATAATTTCTATTTCATGTTTTTCCTTTAAAAACAAACATTTGAAAATGCCCATGCAAACACTTGCAATAGTGACGAAATCGAATGGGTCTACCCCACTCGTGACTGTTGTTTTGGTAATTCCGTCAGCTTGGACTGTTGATTTTTTTATCGTTGTGGCCTTGATCATTAAATTTCTAAATTCCAGACATCCCCGCCTCAAAATATCCACATCTGAGCGACAGTATTGTAACATTTCCTCTCGAAAGTTAAAGGTTTTGCCCTCTTTCGTAGCGTGCCATTCGGCAAGCTTTTTCCGCTCTCCGGACGACATGAACTCGTACCCGTAGTCTTTTAATGCCGGGTACGGCCCCACGTACTTCTGATTGGCTTTGGTGTTGAATAAATGGGGAAAGTATCCCTTACAAAGTTCTTGCAGACCAAAGGCTTCTGGTATCTTTGCTAATTTCATGGGAAGAAAATTTAGGGAATCCACAAAAGTTAGGTTTAATTTATGAGCAATGTGCATGTACATTATTTTGGAACCACTGTAAATGATTTTGCTTGGTCGAATAGAATGACGGTCAATAAAAACTTCTAGTACAGGGTACAAGTCGAAACTTTTCGCATTGTGAGCTATCAAAATTGAATTTTGACATTGTTTACTAGTCACATAGTTACAAAATTGTATGGCTGCATCATCTCCCGAAAATACGAGCTCTCTTTTCCCACACGAGTCAGAGCAGGGGGGATGTATGAATTCTCCCTTACAGGTCTTGGAACACGTTTGACATCGTGTCCCGCAATTGGAAATGTAGAACCCTCCTCGAGTTCTCTCTCTTCACACTGGTGACAAGTGGTTTGTAATACTGCAAAGTTGACTTTGTGCTGTTGCAGACCACAAGACGGATCTCGACATTTCTGACAGAGTCTACAGTCTGAGCACTGGCGTTCCTCTTTTACACATTCGCTACATCGTATAGAAGACGGCTTGTATCCTTGCTGGCATTGAAATATGTCATCTTGACGCGTCTAAAAATCGTAAAAAATATTTTTTTTTGTTTCTCTTTTCTAATTGAGACCCACCCCTTTTCTGATAACAGCGATGTTCACCCATTTGATATTCTTGACAGTTTGGACATTCCCACTCTTGACAGACGTGAAGCTCTGGCGGACGCTTGAGTCTTTGTAGGGTGACTCGACACATCTTGCATTGGTAAAACAAGTCACAGGCAGGGGGATACGTTTTTTTCTTGACGTTACGTTGTTCTTTATGTCTTTGAAAACACTCCATTGACCGACAGACACGATTACACAAACGACAACCTAGTTGTACATTCGATTTTGGACAGTTGTCGCTTAAACACACCTCACAAGAAGTGGCACAGGAGTGTTTGAATTTATTTTTGTACGGTTTTAAGCATGTATGGCAAAAATAGGATGATTTAAAAAATCCCTGTATCCTAGCAATCCCGTGCCAGTGTTTTTCATGTTCCGACTCCACATGATAGAGATAAAGGCGGGGCTTTTCCTGGTCTTCCGTCACCCTGATGAATTTGTTCCCTACTCGATTCGACACGACGTTAATACTAACATCAAGTAGACATTCAAAAGGTTCGATGTCATTCAGACCCAGATACCTGTCAGTGGGTACACCGACTCTTTCACACAAACGCATTGCCATCTCCGTCTGCATTTTCTTTCTTGATGATTTTAAGATATTGTTGTAATAGGATCTTGGAACTGTTCGATGTTTGATGGCATGATCCAGCACCGTACCGGAATCGCCACCCACTAAATTTTCCCAAGAATCACCATCAACTTTTTCGCATAATTTAAGGAAACACAGACCATGGAAATGGCCATACATAGTTTATCATTTTGTACATAAAAGAGCGATTTTTTTCTTTCAATACTATTTTGGGGACCAAACAGAGACGTAACAGGTAATTTAGTTCCCCCTTTAGGCATGTCGATGGACCCCACAGTGACAAGCAGGTTTTCGTCTACCGATAGACTTTCGTTCGAATTCAGTACCTTGGTGACTTCCCCCATCAAAGTGTCAGCATTCAGTATTTCCCAAGACTGTAGCGGGACAACGATGGGATTGTTTGAACTTGGATGACTGAGGACCACCCTCCCCAGATCGGCATCATGACCCCTGGCCTGCGATAACAAGTCATCAAACATATTGTGCAATTTGTTTTGAATATCTATCAATTTATCCCCCCGCCACTGCTCGTTAAATTTCACCTTGAACGTTGTGTAGCGGGCCAAATTTTTCTTCAATGTTCGAGTATCTCTCTTCCAGATGTAATAGGGTTTTTCTAAAGGGTCCCTAAAATCGGAACTCTCCCCACCCCCTGACTGGGCACTCGTTGACGGCTGGTCGTCATCGATGGAAAGTCTCGATTTTTTTGCAGGAGATTCAATGGCAGAGAGAACCTCTTGCCATAAGTCGTCTACGTGCTTTCCCCACTCAAGTTCCTTTTCATGCTGGAGTTCTCTTAATCGGTTCTCGATTTCGGCGTCGCCAACAAGACCATTGGCTATTGCAAACAGCTGTATGGTGTCTGGGTCTGTCAAAGAGTCCAGGATTTCTTTGAGGAGACTACCGTCCGACATGTTCTAAATTAAAAATTCAGATTGTTTATGAATTTCTTGAAAATGTATTGTCAAAATTATAACCTATAATTCAACAATGTATAATATATTGTTACACCACAACTCATCCAAAGAAAAACAAAGCCTTTTTTCAACTCCAAAAAAACTTTTATTTAAATTCACAACTTTTAATTGGTATATTCAGTTGTAAACTGTATGTTAAAAATCAACTGTATAATCAAAAAAGTGTTCCAACAAAGTATATTCAAATGTACCTCAATGCTGTCATAAAAAAATAAAATAAAAAAAACAATAAAACTGATGGATGCTCCCTACATGACATGAAATCAATGAACAAGAGAGATTTTGTTCTGAGGGTCCAATAACTGAGCATCACTGACTAGACGTTTGTTTAAATGCACAGATTGTGCATCAAAATTGCTTTTGTATTACTTTCACATTGAAAATAACAATTTTCCCTCATAAAATAAGGATAATGTTCTTAGTGATTAGACCGTAAAAACCTAGAATATATGCTATAGAGTTCATTATTTTTTTAAGCTGTAAACCAAATTTCAAATGACTCGAACAAGAAATTAAATTATAAAATTTTTTATCAAAAAAAAATTTTTTGGGGGGGGGGGGGGGATATTTGACCTTGAACAGATGACATTGAATTCCCTTTCTTTTAAAGTGTATATCATGAATATCATTTAAGCGAAAATATGATTGAATTTCCATGACGGATATGGGATATATGAGCTCGGATGGACAGACAAACGGACAACTAAGTTCCCTGGACATTTTTTCAAGGAGCATAAAACATACATAAAAATCACAGTACAATTGTAAATTTCAATTGTAAAAAATCATATAAAAAAATCAACAGTTTAATTAAAAAAAGTATTCTAACTTATACTGATCAGGTATTTCCAGATACCAATTGTCATAAAATGTAAAAAAGAAACGTAAAAATCACTTTTTAAACTTCTACACAAGATTCTGAACATTTCCATAAGACTTCAATGGTAAAAAATCCTAGTTCTATTCTCACAATAAAATCATTTTAAAAATACACATATGTTAATGAGTATTAATTACCAAAATCAAAAAATTCTGATTTCAACTGCATAATCAGAAAAAATTGAATTTAAAAAAAAAGACAGTTTAACATTCTTCTTTTTTTTCTAAAAAAAAATCTCAAAGTATTTTTCCTTCATACAGGACATACATCATTAAATCCAGCTAAAAACATACAACTACAAGACAAAATTAACAGCTTTTTGTCAATTATTAAAAGTCAAAATAAACACTAATCACATGGTAGCAGTCAAACCAAGGAACACTAGCTTGACAGAATCTGCAATTGTTCAACAATGTTCAAAAATGCATCCTTAATGAAATAAAACTTTTCCCTTTGCTTTCGATCTCGTGTTATGCGCTGGTGCATCGGGCAATAATTTAGTGGAGGATTGTGGGGTGTTATAATTAGATGTGTCCGGTGTCGATTGGGAAGATTGACCTACTCCATGACTCGCATCAGGTGTGGCATCGGTGGGTGGGTGTGCTGAAAGGTCTGGTAAAGGAATGTGCTCGTGTGTATCAGGAGTGTCACTACTGTTTCTTGTATGGGACATACAGAATCTCTTTAAATATCTTTTAAGAAGGTAGATGATTATGGTCAATGTGGAGGTAATTGCCCATACTAAAACAGCTAATACAAAAAAAAAATATTGTTAACAAATATTATAAGTATTTCAGCAAAATAATGATATAACTGGTACCCACTGCTTATTCAAATCAATTACACATATCGCTGTCTTTCTAATATACTATATCCATTTAAAATCCATTCGAAATAATTTAGTAAAATAACTACATGCAATATTGTACTTCAGTTAACTTGCATAGATCATTTAAACTTCGGAGGCATCAAATATAGAATCATAGTCATTGTCTGATTCAGAAGATATTAGAGATTGTATTCTGCTCAACTCTATTTCAGTTGTTGAGGGTAACTTCTTTGGTTTATGCCTGGTGATTTTCTCTCTCTTAAATATTTTTTTTCTAACTGATGACACATTTTTCTTCTTTTTTAATTTACTTCCAACCTTTTTAAGATATTCTTTGATAGAAATTAGCACAACTACTAGAATGAAAATACAAATCCCTATATTAATGCACAAGAGTATGATTACACGCTGACCTGATTCTGTAGACTCATCAAAGAGACTGTCATCATCATCATCATCTGGCTTGAATGATCCTACAATGAAAAGATTACTTCATACCTGAATTTATTTTAATACCACAACATCTGTTATGTATGTTTTTTTACAATGAACATTGCATAATCTTTGTCAAATTATGGAATTCCACAAATCATTTATATTCTTTTACATAAAATATAATTTTCCTTGGCAAAAACTAATAATACCTTTTATTAAAAAATGACTGGAAATTATATGGGTGTTACTTTATCCCCTGAAATTCCATACACATTAAAATTTATCTAACTGAAACACTTACTGTGATCCACTGTATTGCCCTTGTATCTCATTGCTAGGGTTGTCCTTACTGACGACCGAGTTGTTTGGATCCTGCGGGTTGTCCTTACTGAAGGCCGAGTTGTTGTTTGGATCCTGAGGGTTGTTCTGACTGAAGGCCGAGTTGTTGTTTGGATCCTGAGGGTTGTTCTGACTGAAGGCCGAGTTGCTGTTTGGATCCTGCGGGTTGTTCTGACTGAAGGCCGAGTTGTTGTTTGGATCCTGCGGGTTGTCCTGACTGAATGCCGAGTTGTTGTTTGCATCCTGAGGGTTGTCCTGACTGAAGGCCGAGTTGTTGTTTGGATCCTGCGGGTTGTTCCGACTGAAGGCCGAGTTGTTTTTGGGTCCTGAGGGTTGTCCTTACTGAAGGCCGAGTAGTTGTTTGGATCCTGAAGGTTGTCGTTACTGAAGGCCGAGTTTCGTCTGAAATTACAAAAAAAGTGTTAAATAAAATGAATTACAAAAAAATACTTACATAAATATTGCTTTAGCATAAAACAACGATTGCTAGTATTGATAAACTTGCTTTAGCATAAAACAACGATTTGCTAGTATTGATAAACATCACCTAATACAAGATAAACATTTTACAATGTAAGTGAATGATGTGACTTAGTGTAAAACTCAAGTCACAGAGTCAGACAAGGACAGATAAACAATTTTGCCTGTAACATCTACGCTTCTAGGCTAGAAAATAGAATTTGCAAATTTTATACCTAGCAAACGGTTTCATATATTTTCTGCCACTTAGTTTTCTTACAACATTGCGTGAAATACACGACACGCAAGGCAAAATAAATCACTGAATTATCTTACTATAACTACCGGAAATATATATATTAAAAAAAAGAAATTCAAGCGAATTATGAGATGACACCCACATTCCATAGTAAAATTTCATTCCTTTCTATTGGCCTACTTTAGTCACGTGATTAGTCTCTTTCCCACGGTCCCTTCCAACTTTTCCCATTCATAAGTAAAAGCATCTTAGCGGATCAAATAAGATGAAGTATGAGGGGTTGATATTTAAAAAAAATACTCACGATGGCAGATTTCGCCGTCCCTGCTCCTTATTAAAGGCAGTCGTCCGTCCCATCCGACAATCCTAACAGCGCAGCTGAACAATCGGATTTCCCTTACAGGCGCAGGCTCGGTTTCATTCTTTATTAATCGCACGCATGTAGTCGCAGCTGTACAAGTGTACACCCCGTGTACTCCTGTACACAATTGACATGGTAAAATGGTACCGCAAACTAGGCTTAATGGAAATAACCAGACAATGATCGCGATCTTCATTCGCACGTCTTCATCCATTGCTATCTACCCTTCCGATGCCGCGAAAATTGCACGGGATTTTTACCCGTGATCATCATCATGTGATCAAAATGTAACCTTATTTGGAAAATGTACTCCAACATGAGGGCGCAACAATACAGATCATTTAGAGAGTGGCGCCTCTTTTTTAAACTGGATGACAGAAATGTTAGAGTGACTCAGATTAGTAATTAAATTAAGTTGTTTTTAAATTAGCCAAACAGACCCATATTGTTCTAAATCTATGAAGGCAACTTTAACTGGAAAGTGATCTAAACTAGGAAGTGATTTGATTTTTTTTTTCATAGTTAAGACCATATATGGCGTAACTGATCAAAAAATATATTTTTGCAAAATACAAAATTAAGTAAAGAAATATAGTTAATACATTTAAATTAAAACTTTTCATACAATTTTGAACACGGACAACACCTCGTTTCAACTAATAATACGATTTTATTTTCTCTGTAATGTGTTATTTAAATCTTTCGTATTTTCTTCTAAGTCGGAGAAAATTCCGAGAATCCAAATTAAATTGTGATATCTTTATAACGCAATTGACTTAGATTTTGTAATTTACGGAAAAGTTCTATCTTTATATAAAGTAATGATACAAATAATAAGTTCTTATAATTTTAGTATAATAATTTTCATTGTACATACGCCATATTTGGCTTTAACAGACAGATGATGAAAGGTAAATTATCATCTAACTATGTATGATTAACAGCTAATTATTCAATTGACGTTTTAAAAACTTCAAATGGATATAAAAGGGTCGTGTACACACACACAGATAAAAGCCATGACGTTTGCACTTGCTGAAGTACACCTGATACTAGGTCATATCAGGACACGCTACACTACCTTTGCGCGCAGGTGTATCGTGAAAAAGCGGAATTTATAAAATGATTTAGAATTGCCCGCTTTCGGATTAAGTACGACAGATGATGAGCTGTTTCGTATATATTTCTGGTTTTACTTTTTTCTTTTAATATTTTTTTGATTTGTTGGTTTTCTTAAACAACATCCTCAATTTTTTTATCATATTAGAAATATCATCACCAAAATAAACGTAAGTTACGTATACAATAACATTGCAAATCAGAGTGCGTAGGTAGGCGTGAGGGTCACGTCATAAAGTGAAATTTCACAACACCCCCATAATATTTCGTAATGAAATATGTTGTCTCCTACATCCAGGGTGTACGCTCACCCCTCTAATTTACATTTCACATATGATTTATGAAATTGATTACTGTTCTTAATATCCACCCTTAAAAAAATAGCAATGTAACCACGACAAACACCCTAACAGACTATTTGCCATTTCTCTTGTATAACTTTTCCGCCTACTTACTTCCTCCCCATGGGTATAAATTTGGGAGGAGTAATCTTTAACGGTACCTTTCACCAAAAAAAAAGAAGAAGAAAGATAGCAGTACTAGTGAGAGAAGAAGATGGCATACGAAATTTTCAACTTTCTGTAAGTATATCATATCTTAATCTAATGTTGTTAATTGATAACAATTCTCAATTTTAACTTTTAAAAAGATCCTTGTGGACCAACTTCAGATATTCGATATATAATGACCAATATTTATATATCTAGTAAATGGGTGATAGGATTTTTTTTGTGAACCTGATATCAATTTGAAGGGTTTATCAAATGAAAATTATCCACCATAGGAATTTTCAGAATTTTGATTTATACTCGAAGCATCTCACCTTTGATTTAACATTGAAATTTATGGGAAGGGTGTATTTAATTCTGATATCTTTAGATGAAATTATATTTTCAAATAAATCTCTTGGTAGAAAGTTACATATACTTCCTCTCTATCAGGATATTAATCAAAATTAATCATTTACGATGTAAATTTTCAGAAAATTAGATTTTTCTCAATTTTATCAAGGGTAGATAACTCTTCACGAAAGTCCCGAGTGCAAGAGGGCCAGCTTCTAATCATGTACAATTCCTGTAAATTTGATGTACTTCACTATTGTCGTTACTGAACTATGGACATTTATGATCATTTAAATCACTAAGATGTGTCCATTTACCTCTCGTTACATTTTTAGAGGATTTTTGACAACTTGAAAATTTAGTCATACTGTTTTATTTTATTTCAGAGATCTTACAAACTCCGCCAACTCTTTCGAAGAGTTTGAGGCTCTACGGGTACAGATGGGAGAAGATCTTGAAAATGAAGATTTCCCTCCTTCTCCTCAAAGAACGGTCACAATCAAACCTGTCGATGCAAACACTTTTGAAAGGTAGGAACTTTTACAATTAGAGTTATCGTTCTTACCACACTTAGATTTAGTCTTGCGAGGCGATATATTATATATATAAATTATCGATTATTCCTAAATGATTAAGCTACAAATGATATTTTAAGATCAACAAAAGTGTATGTTTGTTTTCTCAAATGTTTTTCAGTGCATCAAATGAAAGCAAGACATTCATTACATTAGAACCATCAACCCCCGTCGTCCCGCCGTCCTCAACACCCAAGTACTCCCCTCCAGCTGATGAAAACTGGCCACCAGTTGTTGTTGACGAAGAAACGGGCGAGGGATCGTTTGAAAATGTGGAGGATTCTATCCTCACCTCCTTTAGATAAGGTCTTTTCTTTGTATTATTTAGTTACAACCTTTGAGTGTAGAGTGATAACGCTAGTTTCAGTAAAGAGTGTTTTTTTCTATGAAACATCTGTTTTTATATACCCACTGTTAAAGACTCGTATTTATATTTCATTGGATTAATGTATGACCAAACCTAATTAAAAATGTATAATTTAATTTTTTTTCATAAAGAAGAAAGCATCCTAAAAAATATAACGCGCTGGAGAAAAAGATGCGCCAGCCATTGAAGGAAAATGTGAACGAACAATTTAATATATTGAGGAATTTACATAAGAGAATGGCTGAGGATATGCAGCAAAGCTCCATCATAATTAACCATTTAGAGGAGAAATTTGAATGCTCAGCTGGACCTGCCAGAAAACATGTGAAGTTTTCTTCTTTATAATTGTTCATAGAGAAGTTGCGGTGATGAATTTGTAAGAAATGAACTTCTTTAAGGCAAAGAACTGTAATGATGAATTTCACAAGGATAAATTTTATAACAATGTTACGTAGTTTATACTTTCTAAAAGATTTTTTCATCACTTTTGTTATATAGATTTAAAAACAACTTTTATATTGTGTGAAAATAAACATACCTATAGATGATAAAGTGTTTGGTGATCTTTTTCCCTTTACATCTGAAATTTGACTGTGAAAAGCTTGTGAAAACTTGGACTTTTTATACAGGTGTAATCATAAAGTTGTCTGGGTACAAATATCTTTAGAAGTTGCATTGTAATTTCCCTACAAGTTGCTATGTCATTCCCCAAAATGTTTTAAAGTTGCATTGTCATTTCTCTAAAAGTTACAATGTCATTTTCCCTGAGTGTTGCTATGTCATTTCGTAAAGATCTGCAAGTTGCTATGTCATTCCCCAAAATGTTTTAAAGTTGCATTGTCATTTCTCTAAAAGTTACAATGTCATTTTCCCTGAGTGTTGCTATGTCATTTCATAAAGATCTTAAAGTTGCTATGTCATTCCCCAAAATGTTTTAAAGTTGCATTGTCATTTCTCTAAAAGTTACAATGTCATTTTCCCTGAGTGTTGCTATGTCATTTCGTAAAGATCTGCAAGTTGCTATGTCATTCCCCAAAATGTTTTAAAGTTGCATTGTCATTTCTCTAAAAGTTACAATGTCATTTTCCCTGAGTGTTGCTATGTCATTTCATAAAGATCTGCAAGTTGCTATGTCATTCCCCAAAATGTTTTAAAGTTGCATTGTCATTTCTCTAAAAGTTACAATGTCATTTTCCCTGAGTGTTGCTATGTCATTTCGTAAAGATCTGCAATATCATTTCACCAATTGATAACATCAGTGACTGTAGAGTACACCTTGACTGTAAAGTCACCCCTGACTGTAGAGTACACCCTGACTGTAAAGTCACCCCTGAATCGTGACCTTAATTATGACCTGTGTGGGTGGGACCTGGGAATCCCTATGACGTCATCTTGACTGTAAAGTGACTGTACAGTATATACCCTACTACTATCAATATAATTTTCAAATCCGAAGTTTTGTTTGAAGATTCTGTAAATCTGTCCTTTTGAAGAATTAATTACTAGACCACTTTTGAATAAATTGATCTTGTAATATTTGTTTTACATTAGCAGCTATCCATTTATTATTAGTTCCCTACCGGTAAAACCGGAGCGGAGTATAGATTTCCTCTGAGTCTGTCCGTCCGTCTCTGTCCCTCTGTCTGTCTGTCAGTCTGTCCCACTTGGTTTTCCGCACTTTTTTCTAAACGCTTGCAGATATTGAGCTGATTTTTGGTATGTGACTGTATCTTGATAAGTTACAAGTCAAGTTTGAATTTCGTTCCGCTTCAATGATTTTTGACGAATTTACGACCTTTTCAATTTTTCAGGGTTTTCCGTAATTTTTTTTCTAAACGCTTGCAGATATTGAGCTGATTTTTGGTATGTGACTTAACCTTGATGGGTTATAGGTCAAGTTTGCATTTCGTTCCGCTTCATTGATTTTTGACGGAATTATGGCATTTTCAATTTTTAACGGGAACCAGATTACACTTGCCGGTAGGGGACTAGTATTGTTAATGCAATAATCTCAGAATGCTTGTTCATATTGACACCCTGTTCGTACCATACAATTGACAGACCACACATTATACCATATTTTCTGTATGCAATCTAACCATGGGTTTGTTAAATTTCAACACAGTACAGTTTAAACATATGTTTGTATAAATCATTTACAATTTTATTTTGCGGGCCTGAAAACACTGGCACATCCTTGGTTTGTGTATTTTTATTGATATTAATTTGAACATGAAATTAAAATATAGTATACAATTAATTCAGACACAATTTTAACTATAACTATTTAGCATATGTCTCCATATGAGTGAAAAATTCTCGAAAGGGACGTTAAACAATAATAAAACAAACAAACAAATTTTTCCATTATTCTATCATTCCGTTGTCAAATTCGCAATGTCATGGTCATGACATGAAAAGAAAGAAGTTGGCGGATCTTACATATCTGTTTGTGTCTACTTTTACAAACCAACAGAAATAATTACGGTAAGTGCATTTTTTTCATTTTATAACGAAGATATATATTTTTGAAAGAGTCTTAATCTTTTCATTTGCCCCACTTTAGTTCGGCAATTTGATATGTTTTAATTATTGAATATTAATAATATTGATAATAAACATATTAATGGTCAAGTATAATATTTTTCTGAAAATTCATAATTATACATGATTATCGGCCTTTGGAACAGTATGGATAACATTGTATAGTCTGTTTAATTTTGTGCCACCAATTACATCACTAATCGTCATTTACATTTACCTGTGTGACAAGTGGATCGCTTCTCTCCCTTGACGCGTGACGTCATAAGAAACAACGAGAAATAGAAAGTACAAACTTTATGGATGCGTTCCATTCATTCGTTCCGATTCGATTCCGGACGTTCTGTTCTCCGTGATGAATGGAATGAACCGGAACAGAAGAGAAATTTTCAACATGGCTGCCAATGGGCGGAAAACCTGTCTGCTTTTTGTTTTATTTCAAGATTCCAACACTGACTTTGATTCTGAGGACGAAAATATCTTATTACCTGCACTAGCAGGCGCTATGTAAGTAAAGGCTATTTATGAATCAATTAAAAACTAAAAGGTTTTTGATCACGTGTGTTTTATAGTGGCTTAGGTATAAGTATTGAAACAAAAATGAAAAAAAAAAAACTAAATGAGGTTGGCATATGAAATAAATATTCATTTGGATGTTTTTTATTTACAGAAAGAAAGAAAAACCAAAAATATATGGATATGTGGAGGATGTGGTTCCCCTTTATTCTGATGCTTCATTTAGAAAAATGTTTCGACTGTCAAGACAGACATTTCAAATCCTCTCTTCATATCTAGAGGAAGTTCCAGAGATGAAGAAAGACGGTAATGGTGGTAAAGAACGAATGTCTCCACAAAAAGATATTTTAACCACATTATGGTACCTAGGGACTCTCGACAGCATTGACAGGATAGCAGACCGTTTTGGCATTTCGCCATCCTCGGTAATCAGGGCTAGAGACCGAGTTATGAATTCAATTCTAACTCATCTCAAGTCAAAATTTATAAAATGGCCCAATCCCAGTGAATTAAACCAAATCGCAAACAATTTCCAGCAAAAGAACGGATTTCCAGGGATTGCTGGTGCATTAGATGGGACTCATATTAGAATAGCAAAACCAACAAACCATGGAGATTCATACATCAATAGGAAGGGATTTCCTTCCTTGCAGTTACAAGCGGTATGCAAGGAAGACATGATGTTTACTCATGTATTTACCGGATTTCCAGGAAGCTGTCACGACGCAAGAGTTCTTAGGAATTCCGATTTATGGGAAAATGGATTACAAATGATTCCATATATATACCATATCATAGCTGACGCAGCCTATCCACTAAGAATATGGCTACTCACTCCCTACCGAGACAATGGTCACCTGACACACGAGCAACGCCGCTATAACAACTAACTACCTGTCCAGCAACAGAATGGTAATTGAGAGAGCATTTGCTCTTCTGAAGGGTAGATTCCGCCGATTGCGTTTCCTGGAAACCCAGAAAATTGAGTATGCTGTCAAAATTATTATGACCTCTTGTGTTTTACATAATGTCTGCATTTTCAACCATGATGAAGTCGACGATTTCATTCAGCAAGATGTTATTGCAGCAAATTATAATGTTCCAGGAATCCAGGATTGTGAAGCCCAGGGTGTACAGAAACGTAATCAAATAGCCAGGAATCTTTTGTGATAGGCTAACTTCAGAATGAATGCATCATGTTTTTAAACATCATATTCAATAAAGAATACAGTAACTGTTCAATACAATTTAATACAGAAAAATATAACAATGTAACAAAACTCAACAAAAGATGTCAAATCGAACTTATATGTTTTTTTATGTAAATAAAACTATGGAACATGTCAAAAAGAGTAAGATATATCTTGACAGGTATTTAAAGTCAGCTGTAAAAAGTCCTTTACAGATGTTTTGATGAAATTTACAGTGTAATCCATGTATTAAGACTACATGCCACAAACATTCTTTTCCTTACAGCTTAAAAGATAATAACAACAAATAATACTTAAGTTCAATATATCATGGTCATGGAAGAAAAAAAAGATTTTTTCTCCAATAGACATTGCCATAAATGAACGTAATACAAGGTCAAAAAATTAATTATTCATTGCAGCTGCCTACAAATCCACTTATAGATTCAATGAATCTAACCCCCCACCCCCGACCCCCATTTCACCTATTCATCAAACTTATTTTTTAACACTTAAGTTTAAGAGAATTTAGTTGTCTAAGCAATAAATATTACAAAAATTTTACTTAGTTCTCAATTATGTCCATCAATGAACTTGGTTAGGGACTCAAATAAAGCAGGTTGGTGCATTCAAGCATCCTTTAAAAGTCACAAGATTTGTAATGTATAAAAGCCAAACTATTTCTTTAAAAAAAAACAAACTATCTAGCCATCTTAGAATTGTGGGTAAACAACTGCAAACAAAGTTTTTTTTTTAGCTGTAGCCAAGTCTAAATTACATGTAATACATTATCCATCCATGTTTTTTTTTTCAGTTCCAAGCAAGTAATCATGAACTAATGTAGAAAAAAATGTTTAATACTTGGACATAATAAAATAGAAAAATGATAATGAACATAACCTATTTGGGAGTTTGTAGTAAATAATAAAAACTATTTGTTAAATTGTACCAAAACAAAATAAAAAATGCAAACAATTCTGACTAGCAATTATCCAATAACAGTTTGTGTAATGTATAGTACATAGTTGAATTTTCAGGAGAATAACTTTTCCTCTGCAAGAAAAAAAAAACAACAGATGAAACAAAAGCAACTGCATTGCTTTCAGTGATAAAACGAAATATTGAAAATCCTACCACAAATACTTTGAAAAGTTTTATGGCACAACTCAGAACAAGTTTTAAAAAATGAAAGAAACCATTCACTATTTTGTGCCCTTCTGCTTAAGAGTCTATGTAAAAAACACTTTAACTTTTTTCGCAATTCTTGATCTGCATATTGGACAGACTTCTAGAGCTTTGCTGCATGGAATACAGCACACAAGGTGGCCACAGTCAACAAACACTACTTCTTTTGGATGACTTTCTTCCATGCAGATTTCACATTCACCTGAAAAGAGATTATATCAACAAAAATTAAACAGGAGTTCCTATGAGCAAAGTCAAGATCATGTAATATGTAATCTTTAACATGGAGTAAGAACTTGTAAATGGATTAAATGTAACAATAGTACATGATTGTACATGTATTGTAAAAATAATGACCAAACGCATGTAATGGAATGTTTCCTACTCTTTGATTTCAAGGAACTAAATGTGTACATGTATTTAATATAATAATGTTAAAATTAAAATTAGATAATTCAATTTTCTAAGGATTTACACAGAAAGTACAAGTAAATACATGTAATAATAATTTTCAGCCATATGCATATTTTAATTTTATCATGTAAGGATATTTGTGCTGAGCCAAGGTATAAGGAACACAACACTCACTAGTGATGTGCTCTCATTGTCTCAATGAGTTTTTTTCATCAAATCCATCTTTTCATGATGCATTTTTTTCTTTACGCTCACTTTCCTCCTTTCTTCTTTTTTCCTGATTTTCAATAAAGTTTTTCATTACATCAATAACCTCTGTTGAAGTAGATGTACGCTTTCTTTTCTTTGGATTAGTACCTGAACCTGATGGTGTGGGCGTAGACGACCTTGAACTCTCATCGTCACCATCCTCTGAATCGTTGGGAACTTCTGCAGAAATTTTGGAGTCAGTGCTACAGGCAGTTATTTCTGGAGTAATGGCAGGATCTTTGGAATATATTTCATCCAATTCAGACTCATATTCAAAACGCTTTCTTCCAGTTCCACTTTTCTTCTTATTGTCTTTGACTGCTTTGTATCCTCTCTGCAAAGTCTTCCATCTCCCTGAGACTTGCTCATGATTATAGGAGTATCCTTCATCTTTCATCCCTGTGGCAATTTCCTCCCACATGGTTTTCTTCTTGATCAAAACTTTCTTAATTTTCTCTTGATATGTTTTGTATTTGGTTATTAGAAGTAAGGGACTAGAGCGTGTCCAAGACATACCTATATCCGCAGTACTGCATGAGGCAACTTTACTCTCCTTTTCATCTCCTAGAAAACATTAAAATTAATAAATATATACTTTCAATGCTTAACATTTAAAAAAAAATACATGTTAGACACAACCTGTTACATGTATTTATTTATGGTGTTTATTCCAGAATATGAAGATCGTATACTATATAGAATTACTTCTTTTGAGTAACAGTTTCAATATTTTTCTCTTGACGTGAAATATATCTACTCCTATGTAATTAGTACAAAATTAGTTACTACTTATTATGGGAGGAGGAAATATTAATCTCTTGAAAGTGCAACCTCCCAGGTATACTAATCTGTAAAATTTTAACTTTAACATTAATTACCTGATGATGGTGTCTCTGCTGGTGGTTTCTGACATATGTGCTCAGACATCAACTCCATGTCGTTGAAGTATATGCTGCACTTGTGGCACTGGGTTACCGTGCGTTTTTTCATTTGACTTTCGGCATTAATTTCATGTGCTGTTTGTTTTGTCACAAGGATGGAATTATTTCCTCCGCCTAAATGAGAAAAAATATCTTTTATACTAATAGTATACATTAATATCAAAGTACATACTGCTGCATTGCAAATTATAAAACTCAATTGCAAAAGATATAAATGGCAGAATTAAAAAGGGGGAGGGGTGCTAAAAGGTAAACCTTCATGTAGTTAATACCATTTGGATATGCTTTCAAAAAGACGAGGAGATTCGAAAAAAGATCGCCACTGTGATCGACCCCTTTCCCTACTATTACAATTTTTACTTGTCCTTTTTAATACACTTTTTTCCTCGTAAATATGTCATTTTTTAGGTTTGTACCCCCCCCCCCCCACTTTCCCTTTAAAAATCTATGATTTTCTTGACCCATCTTGGGCCTTTATGATGGCTAATAAGGTGCGCACTAAATATCCCTATAAATTTAAGTTTTTAAATAAGCATTTGCAGTAAAACGTATACACAGTAACAAAACTCACTTGATTCCGTTGTGCATCTATGCATTTTAACATCATCTAAGCTGGAAAAGTACAAATTGCAGTCTTCACATTGATAAAGCACGTTTTTCTCCGCCATTTTTGTTACGTAATAATTCCCGCTGCACCACCTCTTTAGAAAGGACAGAGAGAATCCGTCCGGAATCGGATTCCAAATCGTTCCATTGCAATTCTACGCGTTCTGGACTTTCGGAAGCGTGAAAGGAACGCACCCTATATTGTCGTGTTTGGAACATTATTGTTGGCGAGATGTTGCCATGTGCGCTTTTAACTGTACCAATAAATTGGAACAAGACATGAGTATATGTTTATTTTCTAAGGACCCGAAATTGAGGAAAATATGGACATTAAATTTTCAAAAAGAGATGGTGTTGAACCCAATCAACATGCGACGCTAACTGAGCGACAATTTACATGGATCAGTTTACAGTTTTATTAAACATAAAATGACTCACGAATTTCTTGGTTTTATTTCAAATTTCTATTGTATATCTGTTTAGGTTTTTAGGATTTTCGTTACCGTTTAGTAGTAGACAAGATCATAGGCACTTGACGAATGGTTTGTGTATATTGCCCCCCCCCCCCCCTTGAGAATTTAACTTAGCAAATATACATGAATTCCTTGTCTGTCATTAATTCAGGAATATTCTTGCATTAAAGATAAAACATTTTTATTATTTGGGGAGCGATATGCTTCATACTTTTATTTTACATCTTAACACAAACTTTAATTTTAACCTATAATTGTCTAGAATTTCAACTTTTCTTGCTGTAAATTAACCTCCGTAACGATACTTTTACCGAAATTTTAATTTGATATCAGATTCATGCCAGACTTCTCAAGAATCATACTTCAGCATTCTATACTGAACAAAATTGGTCAAATTCAGCTTTATTTAAAAAATAATAATAAGACTTGTTGAAGCATTAACTTCCGTAACATCACCTAAAAATCAATGGTAAAATGAAATTGATGTAATAAGTTAACTATACCAGATTTGTGGACAATTCTTTTTTTTCAAATTCACTGATATGTCCTTTAGAGAATTATGATGTTCAATTTTATATTTGAAACAATAATTTATATGTTTTATACCCTGAATTGGTCCTTTTATCGAGGAATGACTGATATACCGTTAAGGAACAATCTCTACAACTTAATTGACAAAAAATGGAAAATGATATCAAATATCGAAGTATTGGTATAATAGACAAGAAATTTATGTATATTTCCTAAGTTATCATGTCTAAAAAAACAGTGGGGATGGGGGTATATAAACTAAGAATTCGTCAGAGCTGCGCACAAGAATTCATCTGTCCTTCCCGAGGCGTTGATATACCCATCCGACAAATCTGCGGGATGTATGTAGAGTAGGAAATGATTCAGGAGATACCATGTGCATGTTGTTTTTTTTTTCATTGTGTACATAAATGTTATTCTTTCAAAGAAACAAAACAAAAAAACCCAAACCAAAAAAAAAAAAAAAACCTTAAAAGGGGTGAGGAGGGGTAGTCTTTTTCTGAATAAAAAATTTGGATATATTGAGGTGTGGGAAATAGAACTTACTTTAACAAAACGGGGAGGGCTTTGCTACCATCCTTTCCTGAAAATTTAAAAGTAATAAATTACTTCTAGAAAAAAAAAGTAAGGGTTAAATGCAAGAAATTAATTCTAGGAAAAAGTCAGGGGGGCATCCCCTCCCCCCATACTTCCTGCCTGATCGTAAAACATTTTCCTCGGATATTATACAAAGTGATTGTTCCTCAATTTTACTGTACACAATATTTGTTTTTCTGCAGCATTTATTTTCTCTTGCTGTCGGCATCGTAACACAGTTACCACACAATTACCACAAGAAATCAGAATAGATAATTGAATATTAATTTTTTCTTTAATCTAAAAACTAATTTAGGTTGATGTAATTGATTTTGAAATATTTTTCAATGAAAGCGTCTTTTGGCATAGCCAGAATGGAAGTGAAGTGTACGCAGATAGCGGCAGGGGGTCGGGAGGTGAAGGTGTTAGGCTCCAACTTTCTAAAATCAAAATTTTATTAAAATTGACAAAAACGGAAAATGATATCAAAAATAACATTACCAAATTACATTGATTTTAATACACTTCAACTAATGTTTGGGGGGGGGGGGGGGGTTAATCACCCTTTCAAATAACATTTTCAGTAGTAAAAGGTGAGGTTTGGAAATAAGTGGGGGAGGTGGGGTCCCCCCCCCCCCTCCTGGTAGAAGCACAGAAGGTTCTGGCTTTTAACAATCATTTTATTCATTTTCTGGCAAAATAAAAATTATGCCATGTAGTTTTTGTTTACAAAATAAAAGACATAGTACTATTTATCATCTTAACGCAAAGACAGACATATATTTAAATGTCTCTGACAAAGTTAATACTTTCATGGAAACTTTCATGAAAAGCTTTGATACTAAGAATAAATAGACAATTTGTAAGTGTAGACAAGATGGCATGGTCATTATGAACATGCATGCAGGAGCGCGTGCGCCCAATGCTAAGATGACCAATATACTTGATATAGCCGAAAATTATATATTTTTGATGAAATGTTTTGATACTGAGAATATAAAGATGCGTTAATAGTATAGACGGGATGACATGGTCATCCTGCACATGCGTGCACGTGCGCGCGCGTGAAGTACAAAAAACGACCAATATACTTCATTGCCTTATTTAATGAAGCTTACAGGAAATAAGACACCAAAAGGGAGTTGGGGAGCGTTTGGGGAACATCTGTAACGGTCCCCGTTACAATTATAACTAGTTTTTAATAGTTTTAAGCTTTTTTAAACGATTTTTTTTTATATTTTCACATTTCCAAAACCACTGGACAAGTTTAAATTGCATGCCCTGGTCATGTGTGTAACATAGAGCGAATGTATATTAAGTACCAAGTTTAAATGGGAAAGCATATAAGACTAAACAAGAAAAACTATTTTAGAAGGAACTGAATATATGAGATGTTTTGTTTGGTTCCTATGCAGGAATACTTGAGTAAGAGTATAACTGAGTTGATGTTCCATCACCTCGTAAAAAAAACAACTTTATTTTTTTCCATCAATAAGAGACATCATAAAGCCGACCAAGAGAGTGAGGAATTAAGTTTGTTGAAAATAAATAATCTAGGAAAAACTAAGTACTCCCTTGAAACAAAGTTTAGAGTTTGACAGTCCCCCCTTTTCTTTCCTTGTTACTGAAAAAGAAAGTACATGTTAAATCATCTTGGAAATACAAAACCTCTGTCCTTCCATGTCATGGAAATAAATGAGTTAAAATGCTCTAAGTATTTGAATAAACACTGCAAAGAAAAACACTAAACTAGAATTGCAGAATCAACAAAAAGTAGGGATGACAAACTTGTAAACAATTCATATTTAGTCACAGCTATGTCTGTTTGTGCCTGTCTGTGTATTTCATTGTTTATAATGAAGTACTTATTGAAATAAATGCAGATTGCCGAAGTATATGAACAATTCACATCAATTTTAGGATTTGGCTGCTGTTGCAAGTTCAACAGAAGCCACAGGAAGCCGTAATAGAGCAAGTGTTTCCATTGACAGTAGCGCATCTCAACATAACAACACTGCAGATGATAACGATCATGCAGATGATCAAATAAACACTGTGAGTAAACATGATATTTAGTTTAGATTTGTTCAATGATATCTGTCCAATAATGTTTAATAAGAAAGCTTGTTTAACAAGAACTCTAAAAAAAAATTTTATTTTCTAAATTACTTACTTTACGCACAAAATAAATAAATAAATCAAATAATATTAATAATAACATCTCAAAAAAGAATTTGAGCACCTTTCAACACAGCCACCAAAAGATCGGCTTCTTTTGCAATAATATCATCGGAATGCTTGTGTCCTTAAGTCACGGTTCTAAAGAGGTACATGTATATTGCCCTTGCCATGTCAGGCGCGGATCCAGGATTTTTTTTTTCAGGGCGGGGGAGGGGTTCCACAATAATGAAAAAAAAAATCCAACCTAAAAAATTATTGACAAGCCAACAAAAAATATAATAAAACCTAAACTCGCCCTAACGTGAAAAACCAATTTTGTGTTGGGGGGGGGGGGGGTTTAAGTCGTTGACTTCTATGACTTTTCATGCCAACTTACCACAGATCCGCGTTTTCCAGGGGGGTCTGCGTTTTGCAGCACTGTTAAGGCGTACTTCGAAGAAATCAACAGAATATAAACGTGCATAAATACATACCTTATTAAAATGAATTTTTATTTTGTAAAGGTACTATATTATTTTATGACTTTAACATTCTTTGAAATAACATTGTATACCCCGCTCTGTACTGAATTTGGTTTGGTCACGTTATTTGATAGTCACGTGATAAATGCATGTAATGTATACTGTATGTAGGTCACAAACAAATTTCAATATCGCAAGGGCATACCCTAGTTAAAATTAAAAATTAAAGAAATAGATTGTTTCTACATAACTTGTAGTTTATGGAAAGTGCCGCTGCTTTAAATAAAATTCGCATTTTTAGGTCACCTGAGTCACTCAGGTGACCTATTGCTATCTCTTTTCGTCCGTCGTCGTGCGTCGTCCGTCGTTCGTAAACTTTTGAACATTTTCAACTTCTTCTCTGGAACCAGCAAACCAATTTCAACCAATTTTGGCATATAGCATCTATGGGTGAAGGGGAACAAAAATTGTGAAATTCGTAGCCCCTGCCCCCCTGGGGCCTGAGGGGTGGGGCCAAAACCATCAAAAATAATGCAATCTTTAAACATCTTCTTCTTTACTCCTGGGCATCAAGCAGTCAAACTGTTGGCATGATTGTAATAAGCATTGAGCCCTCTACCAATATTGTGAAATTCATGGCCCCAGGGTCTGGTGCTAGGGCGGGGCTATATAGATCATTTAGTGAAAGTCCATCATTTTTTTGAAAATCTTCTCTACTCCTGGGTATTATTGAAACAAATTGAATACATAGTTATGATAAGCAAGGGTGACTCTACCAAAATTGTGAAATTCATGACCCCAGGGTCAGGGGTTCTGGTGCTAGGGTGGGGCTATATAGATCATATAGTGAAAGTGCATTATTTCTTAAAAAATCTTCTTCTCTGCTCCTGGGTATTATTGAAACAAATTGAATACATAGTTGTGATAAGCAAGAGTGACTCTACCAAAATTGTGAAATTCATGACCTCAGGGTCAGGGGTTCTGGTGCTAGGGCGGGGCTATATAGATCATATAGTGAAAGTGCATTAGTTCTTTGAAAATCTTCTTTTCTACTCCTGGGTATTATTTAAACAAATTAAATACATAGTTATGATAAGCATGAGTGACTCTACCAAAATTGTGAAATTCATGACCCCAGGGTCAGGGGTTCTGGTGCTAGGGTGGGGCTATATAGATCATATAATGAAAGTGCATTGTTTCTTTGAAAATCTTCTTCTCTACTCCTGGGTATTATTTAAACAAATTAAGGACCCTCTTTACACTAGAGGAAAATATTTTTTGGACATTAAGAAAATTATAATGTGTAAAGGTGTAAATATTGAGCTTATCTATCACATTTTCAATAAAGAGTGCCTTGCATTTACCCCCGGGAAAGATGTTCAAAGACGATGAAGTACTGATGAACATAAATCACTGTTGTTTACTTAAGTGGGAAAAATACCTGCAAATGAAGTGTTCTATCTATTCATCTTGGCCTATTAAAGTGTTATGAATGCTTGATTTGATCACAAATTAAGTAATAAACTGTCAATTTCAATTTATTTTATTCTCGATCAAAGAGCAGATCACTCTATCTGCATAAACATACAACAAAATCAGAACTCTCTAGTGTGCAGTGTATAGAGGGCTCTTAAATACATAGTTATGATAAGCAAGGGTGACTCTACCGAAATTGTGAAATTCATAGCCCCAGGGTCAGGGGTTCTGGTGCTAGGGCGGGGCTATATAGATCATATAGTGAAAGTACATTATTTCTTTGAAAATCTTCTCTTCTCCTGGGTATTATTTGAACAAATACATGGTTACGATAAGCAAGGATGCCTCTTCCAAAATTGTGAATTTCATGACCCCTGGATCAGAGGTTCTGATATTAGGGCGGGGCTCTATTTATTATAAAGTGAAAATGCATTAATGCTTTAAAAATCTTCTCTGCACCTGGGCATATCAGAGGCAAAAAGAGTAAAAGATTTAATAAGGAAGGGTTTTTTTTACCAGATTTTTGAACATCAGAACCATTTGGTCAAGTGTTCTGGTCCAGGCCAGGGCTCTATTAATTTGTATTGTACTGAGAGGAGTTATTCCCCTTTGCCATTTACTTGTGATAATTAATCACTGTAAATAATGTACTTGAAAGGTTAATAGAAAAAGAGAATTATGCAAGAATTTTTATTGTATAATACAAAAAGTACTTTCATAGTTTTAATGATCAGGTAGACTTGTAAGTAACAGATAAATAAAAATGAGACAAAAATAACTTGTCTTATTAAATGTTCATCAAAGACCAAGAGAGGCCAATGTAAGAAATTTCAACAAGGAATTAAAAGAGTACAGAAGCACTGATTATAAGTCTGTCTGGTGAGAGTGATAAATGGGGAACAGATTAGAACCTAATTTATGTACTGTTAATGAACACTAGACTATTTTGTTGATCCTGATCACCCTATTTTTCTTGCTTTTGGGCAACAAAGCTTCACCTTTCAGTTCATTTTATACTCTATGGATCCTCTAAATTGTTGTATTATACTCAGGTGACCGTTAAGGCCCTTGGGCCTCTTGTATTAGTTTAAATTTCAAGTTATCTGGCTAATGTCGAAATATGTGTAACCTTTACTAAGTATTTTATGTATTTATTAAGTTATGCTATCGTTTTCCGGAAAGCAGCAGCACTTTTCAAGTTAAGGAATACGTCCATTATGTGTATTCAAAATATGGTCAAGATCTATTAAGTGTATGCATTTGCGAAAAGGCGATTTAATGAGGCACCTCAGCGTGCAACATGCACATCCTGTATACAAAAACACGGTAGAATTAATTCAGTACATTCTCTCGATATTTTTTAAATAATGGCACTAAACAAACGTCTCAGATTTGTATTATTGGTCTACCTAAGATTTTTAAATAATATTCTGTTTAATAATAAAATGCAGTTTTCACTGTAAAAAAATTAGTTGATCCGCCTCTCACTGCACATAAAATGCGTCAAACTTTACCATGATGACGTCATGTCGACAAGTTCATTGCGATCAGTAACTTGTTTATATCTTACTGTGTGGAATTTAACTAGCGACAAAAATGAATGCAGTGGTAAGTTTTTATGTTGTTCATTACTCTTATGCAGTTTAGATTCGCAAATTATTTCATTTTCTGTTATTGTGAGGAAATGCTATATTTGTGTGATGTCACAGTAAACTTTTTAGGCCCCGCCCCCTTTATGCAGCCTAAACAGAGCTGCTTTTCTAGGGGGTTCCACTTTTTACTTGTTTCAGTATATAAATTTAATAATTCTGCAAATTCCAAGGGGGGTCCGGAACCCCCCCCCCCCAAGACCCCCATTCCCCTCTAACTCCGCGCATGCCAGACAGTATTTCGCCGACTAGCAAGTTTAAATGGAAAGTACCTTTAGCTTTACTCGGCGCATTGAATATGTATTGAATTTAGGAGAAAAAAATAAAAACATGCGGAACTGCCTCTACATGAATATGTTTTACGTTGGGGCGAGCGCAGTAATTCACTTGTAACGTTGATCTGCCACTTCAAACTTCAAGTCGCACGAGACTGTGACGTCACACGACGTAACGGAGCTCGTCAAAGTTTACGGAGACAGCCGAGCGTCTGGTTTAAACCACTATAGACTGTGCAATTTTTGACGAAAGACATTGTAGGTTATTTTTTTTTTCTTTTAAACTACATGTATCTGCCGGTTAACTTATACGCTGATTCGTGCTATAAATTCACGAGAAACACTTTTAAAACTATATTATAATTGTATATACGACATTTTTCACTCTAGCCTTTCTGCGTATTTGCATGTCACTATAATCAATTTAAAAAAATCATGATTATTTAATATTTCTAATTTGACATTTTACAGAATTATATATGTTAAACTTTTTCGATTCTTGACTGTTTTTAAGAAACAGTTTTCTTGTTTTCATGAAAGGTCTAGATAACTATTCACTTCGGGGACTATTGCTGCTATCCACATTTATCTATCTCTTTTTTCCAAAATAGTACAAAATCCGGGTTGGGAAAAAATGTATAGATCTATATGTTAAAACTTATGTGAAAAATATATTATTAAAAAAATACAGGGCATCCCTACTTGGTAAAAATAAGTAGGGATGCCCTGTATACGAAACAAGTGCCTGTAGATTGAACCGGAAACCCGAACAAAAAAATAGTTCAGCGTACACCTCTAGGCTACGCAAATTATTGAAAAAAAAAAACAGGTTCATTGCTGACTAGAGGGGTTATTACTGATTACCGACTGCAAAGTGCAAAACATCGGCAAGACTCTTACTCCAATAGTATTTATGCATATCTTTTTAAGAAATTTGAATTGTTTAGTGTTACACGAATCTTTATTTCATGTAATATGCTATTGGGATTGTGACAAGTATAATGCGAGACCATTTTAATTATGTTCATGTTATTATTCATTTCAGAATGAAACAAAACAGATTGTATTCAGAGATTTGGACACCAAGCTCTTGCGTACGTTTTATTTGTAACTAAGTGTCAAGTCTGCTTAGTTTGTGTATTAAAAATAAATTGAAATAGGATAAGTGTTTTATTAACATATTCCAGCAAACAACTCACGACGAGAAAGAAAGAGAGAGAGTAAATTCAATTGCTTTACTCCGGTGTGAAAGAGGCATGCAATAAGTTATCGATATATCAACATTTTTTATTTCATTTGCATGCTTATTTAATGTAAAGGCAGTTGTTTATTGCATGTTCCTTCCCAAATCCAAATTGGTGTCTATAAAAATGTATACAATTATTCCCCCTTTATAGGGAGAAACCTGCTTGTTCCGGTATCTAATTTGATTGAGCCTGCCTGTGTGAGAAAAGTGAGGGATCTAGACGAATTCCATGTTAAAGAACTGGAAAAACAGCTCATAGATACTCCGCAAGTGTTTTCCGTCTTAATTGGCAACATACATGAAGATAATGCAGAAGAGGCATCATCGTCAGTTGTGCAAGAGGAGGGATTTCCCCACATTGAGGTTTTGGGTGGAAACCATACACGGCAGGCACTGCAAAATTTAGTTAAATGAGAAGGAAGTATTCAGAAGGTGTGCATTGACATTTATAAGAATCTCACGCCAACAGAAGCAATGCTCCTTGGGCTGAACCACAAGGCCAAACACGAATACTCCAAGCATACTTCCTTTGTTGAACTAGTGAAACTTTTTAGAAAGTTGCGAGAAGAATGCCAATCTAAAGAAAAATCTGCAAAAAATGCGCACTTATCTGGAGGGGACAGGCCGCAGTAATAATGGGTATAAGAATAAATGTTGAAAGTCGTCTCTATACTACTTAAATGAAAGAGACCACTTAAAAAAACGACGGCTTTAGTAATTTACTTTTAATGAGTTTATTCTTAATTGGCAATCAGTTTTCATAAAAAATAAAGTAGAATTTATTCAGTGGATGTAGATATTTATAATTGCACTTTTCTTGCTGACAAAACTTCACTTTCTGCTCGATCCATGTGATTCTGATAAAAGTTTCTATTTATGATACAAATATTACAAAGAGTATTTTTATAAATTTTTTAGTCACTGTGTCTACATAGCTTTGTTTGCTTGTGGGCCTGTAAATGGCTTTTTTGTATATAGGTGTTTGAGAAAATGCCTCTTGTTTAAGCATATGCATAACTGTAAAGTGATATTCAGAAAATAGCTTGTAAATACTTTGCATAAAACTAAACTAAAAAATTCGTACTAAACACATCTTCGCTATGCATCATTAAATGATGATTTATGGATTTTATTGGACGGTTTCGTCCAATCCTGGAAGCTGAATAAAATCAGAAATAAATCGAAAGGCGAGTTAAGGCAAATACATCTAATGCCATGGACACAATGTGAAGAAAAAAAGAAAGGAGAGCTGTTGAAAAAGATAACAAATGGAGATCTTGATTTTGCCAAATTCAAGGAACAGTGCTCAATGAGGTTAACAATTTTACATGTCTTCCATAAAGCATAAAATCTCAGAAATTACATATTTAAATGTCAATATGGATTTTATACAAATGAATAGTTTAAACATTTTCTCGTTCATTTCAGTAAAAAGTCGCTTTTAGAATCAAACGTCCAAGAGATTCAGGAAGATCAAGAGCCTGGTGAAGACGAGTAAGTATTATTAATTCATCTCTGCTCTGCTTCTACATGTACATGTACTTCACTTTACATTCCTGCTCATAAATGTGTTTGATAAATAATGCATTTAAGAAACTTTGAACAAATAAAGGCATTCTTTTTTGAAATGAATAATAGGTTATTTATCACGTCAAATATCTTTATGTATGTCTTTTGTCATAAATGTATTATCAATTGATATGGAAAGGGATTAATGTAATCAATAATACTAAAGGTCGAAAGACCATTTAAGAAATTGTTAAGTTTTATGCACAGCTGTCAGGAATAAACAAGATGTGTTTGTGAAACACTGATACCCCCGTATGGCAGCTTATGGCGAAGGTTAAAGTTTCTCAAATGCAAGTCAAAATCCATGCCAAAAGATAAAAAATGTTAAATTTGAAAGCCCTAGCTGCAACTGTTCAAAAGTTATGGTGAAGGATAAAGTTTTTTAAAAGTAAGTAAAACATCAAGGTCAAGGTCAAAGTTGTTGGTATCCAAAGGAAGGTCTCGTCACAAGGATTACATATGTAAAGTATGAAAGCCCTAGTACCAACCATTCAAAAGTTATGCCCAAGGTTTAATTTTTTTCGAAAGTAGGTCAAACTCCTATGTCAAGGTCAAAGTGGTTGGTATTCAAAGGAAGGAAATGTCACAAGGATTACATATGTGAAGTATGAAAGCCCTAGCATCAACCATTCAAAAGTAATGGCCAAGGTTAAAGTATTTCAAAAGTATGTCAAACTCCTAGGTCAAGGTCAAAAGGTCAAAGTGGTTGGTATCCAAAGGAAGGTCTTGTCACAAGGATTACATATGTGAAGTATGAAAGCCCTAGCTCTAACTGTTCAAAAGTTATGGCCAAGGTTAAAGTTTTTCAATAGTAGGTCAAACTCCTAGGTCAAGGTCAAAGGTCAGAGGTTGATATCGAGAGGAAGGTCTTCTCGCAAAGATTACACATGTGAAGTTTGAAACCCTAAGCATCAACCATTCAAAAGTTATGGCCAAGGTTAAAGTTTTTCAAAAGTAGGTCAAGGTCAAAGATGTTGGTATCCAAAGGAAGGCCTTGTCACAAAGAATACACATGTGAAGTTTGAAACCCCAAGCACCAACTGTTCAGAAGTTATGACCAAGGTTGAAGTCTCATAAAATTTTGCAAAAGTGGGTCAAACGTCAAGGTCAAAAGGTCAAATATGATGGTACCCAAAGAAAGGTCATGTCACAAGGAATACACATGTGAAATATGAAAGTCATAGCTCCATCCAATCAAAAGTTAAAGTTAAAGGTTAAAGTTGACAACAGACAGACAGGACAAAAACATTATACCTCCGGGATCTTTCGATCCGGGGGCATAAAAAAAAATCATTGTCATCAGCAATATAAATTATATTTTTTATGATACATTTGTTTAATTAATCTATTGTTAGGAAAATAAAAACTTGTCTTTAAAGGAGGGAGTAATATGTTGCAATTTTAAGTTTGAGCGCTCGCTCCGTGATCGGGAGGTCGTGAGTTCGAATCTAGGCCGCGACAGACCTAAGTCGATAAAAAATAGGTAGCAACTGTTCCTTCGCCATGCGCTCGGCACTTTGGAGTGAAAGTTGCGGGTCTTTCGGATGAGACCTTAAAAACCGAGGCCCCGTGTCACGGCAGGCGTTGGCACGATAAAGATCCCTCACTGCTCAATGGCCCTGAGTGCCGAGTAAAGGTCAAAATTTGAAGCCCTTCACCGGTATATGGTGACGTCTCTATATGAGTGAAAAATTCTCGAATGGGACGTAAAACAACATACAATCAATCAATTTTAAGTTTAGAAAAATATAGATTATGCTCTTTAACTATTTATGATGTTCCACATTAATAGAATGAATTGCTATTATAATGCATTTTTAGCTCACCTCGACGAAGTCGAGATGAGCTTATGCTATACCCCCGGCGTCGGCGTCGGCGTCGGTGTCGGCGTCGGCGTTAGCGTCGGCGTCCCAGGTTAAAGTTTTAGGAGCAAGTCCCATTCCCAAGTAACTATAAGCCCTACCTGGACCAAACTTGCATGGATGATGCATCTAGGGATGGACACTACCGAACTTGCTTCGGATGCTGGATCTGACCTAGATTTTCCAGATGAGTGACCAGGTTAATGTTTTAGGAGCAGGTCCATTCCTAAGTAACTATAAGCCCTACCTGGATTAAAATTGCATGGATGATGCATCTACAGATGGACACTACCACACTTGCTTCGGATGCTGGATCTGACCTAGATTTTCCGGATGAGTGACCAGGTTAAAGTTTTAGGAGCAGGTCCATTCCCAAGTAACTATAAGCCCTACCTGGACCAAACTTGCATGGATGATGCATGTAGGGATGGACACTACTACACTTGCTTGGATGCTGGATCTGACCTAGATTTTCCAGATGAGTGACCAGGTTAAAGTTTTAGGAGCAGGTCCATTCCCAAGTAACTATAAGCCCTACCTGGACCAAACTTGCATGGATGATGCATCTAGGGATGGACACTACCGAACTTGCTTCGGATGCTGGATCTGACCTAGATTTTCCAGATGAGTGACCAAGTTAAAGTTTTAGGAGCAGGTCCATTCCTAAGTAACTATAAGCCCTACCTGGATTAAAATTGCATGGATGATGCATCTAGGGATGGACACTACCACACTTGCTTCGGATGCTGGATCTGACCTAGATTTTCCGGATGAGTGACCAAATTAAAGTTTTAGGAGCAGGTCCATTCCCAAGTAACTATAAGCCCTACCTGGACCAAACTTGCATGGATGATGCATCTAGGGATGGACACTACCACACATGCTTCGGATGCTGGATCTGACCTAGATTTTCCAGATGAGTGACCAGGTTAAAGTTTTAGGAGCAGGTCCATTCCCAAGTAACTATAAGCCCTACCTGGATTAAAATTGCATGGATGATGCATGTAGGGATGGACACTACTACACTTGCTTGGATGCTGGATCTGACCTAGATTTTCCAGATGAGTGACCAGGTTAAAGTTTTAGGAGCAGGTCCATTCCCAAGTAACTATAAGCCCTACCTGGACCAAACTTGCATGGATGATGCATCTAGGGATGGACACGACCAAACTTGCTTCGGATGCTGGATCAGACCTAGATTTTCCAGATGAGTGACCAAATTAAAGTTTTAGGAGCAGGTCCATTCCTAAGTAACTATAAGCCCTACCTTGATCAAATTTGCATGGATGATGCATCTAGGGATGGACACTACCACACTTGCTTCGAATGCTGGATCTGACCTACATTTTCCACATGTGAGACCAGGTATAGATTTAGGAGTAGTCCCATTCCCAAGTAACTATAAGCCCTACCTCGACCAAACTTTCATGGATGATGCATCTAGGGATGTACACTAACCAACCTGCTTCGAATGCTGGATCTTACCTAGATTTTCCACATGAGTGAATTTTAGCCATATTTTAACCAAATTAGCATGGATGTTGTATCTAGGGATGGACACTTCCAGACTTGCTTTGGATTCTGAATCTGACGTACATTTTCCAGATGAGTGACCAGGGTAATTTTTTTTGAGTAGCTATATAATATTATGGCCTTTTATGATTAAACTTGCATAGATGGTGCATCTAAGGATGAAAACTTCCAGACTTGCTTTGGATGTTGGAACTGACCAAAATTTTCTTGATTACTAAACAGGTCAAAAGTTTTTTGAGCAGGTCTATAATTAAATCAAACTTGCATGGATATTGATCTTGGGATGTACCCTAACTAGATAAAAAATATGATGTGAAATTTGCTTTACATGTAGATAACATTCGTCGAGGTGAGCTTCGTAATCTTTGATTACCTATGTTTCACTATGGATGTAAGCAGAAGTAAAGACAAAATAGGGAACGATGGTGAAGAGACTGTACTTAGTGATTAAGAAACATCCCTTATTTCCCAATCATGACAAGGAGCACACGGCGGGTGTGACCGGTCGGCAGGGGATGCTCACTCTTCCATGGCACCTGATCCCACATCTGATGTTTAGAGGTCCGTGTTTGCTCTGCTCCTATTTTGTATTGTTTAATGGACTTTTGAGCTTGAATACTGTTCGTTATCTCCATATATTTCATCTACTAGGTACATGGATGATTATTTTGTATTTAATGTGCATGTAATATAAGTAATTTAGTAACTAAAAGGATAAAATCAGAATCATAACTAAGAATCCTCATTGTATAATTTAATGAATGCAATCACTAATTCAGTTACTAGTAATTAAACGGACATGATGAAGAGTTATATTTATATAATTTTTGATTTCAAGAATTACCTCTTCCAGATCAGTTTAATTGAGAGACGATTCAGGAGAGATGGATATAGCAAACCCTTCTAGTACATGTATAATTGGGGACCTACAAAGCAAGCTGAATGACGAACAAAAGCGAAATAAGGATCTACATAAGAAGTTAAGAGCCGTTCTCTGTAATGACTTGAACATTTATATAGGAGCTGTGGCACGCATAGTCTCAGAATTTTCCAAACTCTCTATGATAAAAGTCTTTGATACCGTATACTTAAATAAGGCAAAAATTGGTTGCTATGTGTCATGGTTACCCTAGCAACATGTCCTAAAGTTTGAAAAATGGCATTTTTTAACATGTTCAGAGTCCCAGAGTTAACGTTTGCAGCAAAGCAAACAAATGGCAAAGACAGTTTCTGAAAGTTGAAGGCCTGATGTCTTAAATGCATGATAAACATGTTTGGTAAATCAACTATTATATACGTTACTATGGAAACAAAATATTCAAAAGTAATAATTTTGTTCATTTAATTTTATAAAGTCATACACTTAAGAATAAAAAAAATTATAGGTTGAAGATTTTCAAAGAAATAATGCACTTTCACTATATGATCTATATAGCCCCACCCTAGCACCAGAACCCCTGACCCTGGGGCCATGAATTTCACAATTTTGGAAGAGGGCTCAATGCTTATTACAATCATACCAGCAGTTTGGCTGCTTGATTTCCAGGAGTAAAGAAGAAGATTTTTAAAGATTGCATTAATTTTGGTGGTTTTAGCCCCATCCTTCAGGCCCCAGGGGGGGGGGGGGGCAGGGACCATGAAATTCACAATTTTTGCCCCCCCTTCACCCATAGATGCTATATGCCAAAATTGGTTGAAAATGGTTGAGCGGTTTCAGAGAAGAAGCTGAAAATGTTTAAATGTTAACGCACGACGGACAAAAACGGATAGCAATAGGTTACCTGAGTGACTCAGGTGACCTAATAAAAAGAAAAATATTTTAAGAAGGTTAAAAAAGTTTTGAGTTGGTCATTTTTAGGCAGTCTGTCGGGAGAAGGCAAACCAAACAATATTGTAAAGATGGCCCGAGGCATTTTCTTCATACCTTATACATGAAGAAGGACAAAAGTGATATATCACTAGCTTTATTGGAGGCACAGAAAAAGTCAACAATAGGGTGAACACTGAAAATCTATCTTCATGTAAAAACAAGTAGGTAAAAATTGTTTTCATAAAGTCATCTTATAAGACACTTAAACCTTAGTTTACAAAAGTTTAGATACAGTAGTGATCACACATCCATTCTGAAGCAAGGGTAGGTTCCATTCTGAACTTAATTGTATTACTGTTAGGATTGTGGTCTCTCCAGTTTCAAAAGAAATAAAAAAGTCTGATAAAACGCACGTCGTCATAAAATCTGAAATATGTTGCATAACAAATTAGCTGAAAAAGTAGGCATAGTATGGAAGAGTTCCTTAATAGTGTGCATCTAAAACAACCCATACATGACCTTTATGACTAAGAATGTCTGCAAGGTAAATGCCCCCTACACTCTGATGATAGAGATAACACTCCCTTTCAAAAGATTCACATATAATGGAAAGGAATCAAAAGAATGCACCAATAATAACAAATGGGGGAAAAGGGGGATTTGAATTCCGATGGTGGTGGTTACTTTTCAGATTGTTTTTTTTCTGAAGGGGGGAGTGGGGCATCTAAAAATCAGTGGCACTTCAATCCCCTCTTTCCCTCTTGTAGTCATTTATACTGGAATAGCCCTCAATAAAATTTAAAGAAGTACAAAAGGACAAGTTGTTTGACAGGTCCATGAAACAAACTCAACACAGTCTATATGGCAACTTAACGTTCAGTCATGTTTTTTTTTCTTTCCATGGTGGTTACTTTCAATATGACATGCTCCACTTAAAATGTTACTGCATGCATATTCTTCAAGATGGTGTTATGTTGGGCACCAAATTGACAGCTTTGAAATAGAAGTTGGTAAAGAATATATTAAGCACCAATGCTCTAAGTAAAAACATGAATGAATTAAAAAATATCAACTAGTGATATTTATGTAAAAAATAAAAATAAATTTCAAAAACACGAAACTACAAAGTGGACAAGTTGTTTGATATGTTCATACTACTAAGGTAACACATACGCAACTACAAGTACAACATGAATCTTTTCCCTAGCGTTCACCTTGGACAGCACATTGTCCAAGTAAAACCTTGAATGCATAAAATTGATATTCTTTTTTAAGATGGTCTTTAAAATTGTCACAATAAAATAGAAGTCCCTTAAGAAAATAGGTAAGTGGTTAACAGTGGCCTAAGAAATATAATTAAAAAAGATAAGTGTTTTAAAAAAGTGCATAGGAAAGGAGTTGTTTGATACATAAATACACAAACTAAAAAATGGGCAAGTTATTTGACATATCGATATTACTAACTAATATTTAAAATTATGGAATCTCTATCTCAACACTTTTGCTACGTTTAAATTATATGTAGAACAGTGGAGTTACATAGCAATAATCTTGGAAACCACATCGCGGGTATGTTAAGGATACACCTAGAGAAATCCTACTTGCCTTTACAATATGACGTCATAGTAAGCTGTATGACGTGAACTTTAGAAACAATGATTTCTTAATATTTATATTTAAAGTTTAATTTCAGGTCCGAAAAATGGATGGAATCATTAAAAACATAATATAAACTAAATCTTGTCGTTTTTGGGTGGTATAAGTAGCTAATTATTTAGCACGGGGGTTAAATACCAAACCCATGACTTCATAACTATTGATCAACTATTTGCCGTCTAGGGTTATCTAGATATCAATGACTGGAAGGTTATGGATATACACTCGAAAGGCCATTTAATTTCACCTTAAAAAGTAGATCATCCCATCTGAGGTCACCTTCATATCTGAATCAGGTTTAGGTCACATTGATGAAGTCCGTCCGGAGTCATTGCATCCTGATGTCCATCTAATTTGACCTTAATATATGGGTCAACATAAAGAGAATATTTTTAAAATCAAGGTTTTCAGTTTCAGGCCTCCCTGAAAAATCATTATTGCTATAATCTTTGCTTCCTTGATATTCGAAGGTCTTGATTGATTGTATGTTGTTTTACGTCCCATTCGGAAATTTTTTACTCATATAGAGACGTCACCATATACTGGTGAAGGGCTTCAAATTTTGACCTTTACTCGGCACTCAGGGCCATTCTTAATTGTGCCAACGCCTGCCGTGACACGGGGCCTCGGGTTTTAAGGTCTCATCCGAAGGACCCGCAACTTTCACTTCAAAGTGCCGAGCGCATGGCGAAGGAACAGTTGCTACCTATTTTTAGCTCTACTGGTCAGAGACCAGAAGAGCTTATGCGATAGTAAGGTGTCCGTCGTCCGTCCGTCTGTCTGTCTGTCTGTCCGTCTGTCTGTAAACAATTTTTCAAAACGCTACTCCTCCTACAGTTTTGGTCCGATTTCAATATAACTTGGCACACAAGTAGACTACACTAAGATACATAATTTAGTGCATCGGTTTTTGATTTCGATGGACGGTGTTGCCATGGTTACTAAAAATAGAAATTTCTGTGAAATTTCTTTAAAACGCTACTCCTCCTACAGTTTTGGTCCGATTTCAATATTACTTGGCACACAAGTAGACTACACTAAGATACATAATTTAGTGCATCGGTTTTTGATTTCGATGGACGGTGTTGTCATGGTTACTAAAAATAGAAATTTCTGTGAAATTCCTTTAAAACGGTACTCCTCCTACAGTTTTGGTCCATTTTCAGTATAACTTGGCACACAAGTAGACTACACTAAGATACATAATTTAGTGCATCGGTTTTTGATTTCGATGGACGGTGTTGCCATGGTTACTAAAAATAGAAATTTCTGTGAAATTCCTTTAAAACGCTACTCCTCCTACAGTTTTGGTCCGATTTCAATATAACTTGGCACACAAGTAGACTACACTAAGATACATAATTTAGTGCATCGGTTTTTGATTTCGATGGACGGTGTTGCCATGGTTACTAAAAATAGAAATTTCTGTGAAATTCCTTTAAAACACTACTCCTGCTACAGTTTTAGTCTGCTTCTAATATAATTAGGCATACAAGAAGACTATACTAAGATACATAATTTATTGCATTGGTTTTTGAATTCGATGAACAGTGTTGCCATGGTTACTTAAAATAGAAATTTCTGTGAAATTCCTTTAAAACGTTACTCCTCCTACAATTTTGGTCTGATTTCAATCTAATTTGGCACACAGTAAGAATACACTACGATACATAATATGTATTTCTGTTTTTTTTTATTTGGGTGAGTGGTGTTGTCATGGTTACCGGTACTAAAAATAGGAATTTCCGTGAAATACTTTCAAAACGCTACTACTCCTAGTTTTCATTTGATTTCAATATAACTTGTCACAAAAGTAGACTACATTAAGATACATAATTCTATTTATTGTTGCATGTTGCAATGTTTCAAATCCAAGTGCTACTTTTCTTTTGTTATACAAACAGACCAGTAGAGCTACAGTCTCATCAGAGACTTCTGGTTATCGACTTGGGTCAGTCGCGGCCGAGATTCGAACTCACGACCTCCCGATCACGGAGCGAGCGCTCTACCGACTGAGCTACCGTGAACGGTCGTTTTTAAATCGAAGTGAAGTTTAAAAGCCCAAATTTACGTTAACATAATGAAAATCTACCTGTTTCAAGATCAATAATATACCGCCTTTCGATTGTTAAAAACTAAACAATAGCTTCTGATTTGATTGACAGGTCTGCTATCTGTGCTACCTGATAATTTAAAGACAATTGCCTGGTCACGCGTTAAACACTTTCATCAGTGTACCGCCTAAGTAGTCGCTTTTTATACACTCTTGATGAAAATAAAGACATTAGTGTTGGTAGTTTTATTTTAAAAAGAATTGAAAGTAGATATTTAAATCTTGCTTTTTTTTGAATCTCCACTTGTAAGCGATATGTCGTCCAAGATATTTGTAGAACTTGAAAATGAAAAACTAGCGACTCTTTGAGCCCTTTATTTCTTCAATGAGTTGGGCTGGGATCCTAGAGGGAAGAAGTTCCAGTAGCAACTCAGACCGATAATTCTTCCGAACCCCTTTTATTCAATGGAATTTTAGAAAGCCCGTCATGCCCTTGTCGACCTTGCACTTGGGAAACAGAAACTCAATTTGCCGTAATTGGAAGTGCAACAATTATATGATTAAAATGAAATACAATAAAGAAGAAAAATATAAGCTCTGATTTTGACAATATCTTGTATCTCGACCTCGATATCATTAAATATAAAAATTACAAGATTTACTGTGCGACGCACATACCTTCACGCTGTAAACAAGTTTGTGTTGTTATTTCACTACCCTGGGGAATAAAGGCATTGGCAACTGCTCTAGCTTACCCAGTGCCAGCTATAATGAGATGCACATGCAGGTTAGTTTAAGTAGCTATTTTCAAGGTGTTAGTTGCATAATTAATAGTGGCATGATTGGGTTTCAAAAAGTTTAAAGTAAGTATGTAGACAAAACTGTCTTGTATGACATGCACAGTGTACAAACACAATACTATCAATAAACATTTCTACATCTAACGTTCCCAGCACTTTTAAATAGTTTCCCGTGACACCTATGATTTTTTGTATATTAAGCACTTAGAAGGGGAGTGTTTTTGTAGCAAGTCCAATCTAAAAATTTCTGAATTATAATGTGTTATGCTAGCACCATTATTTAATAGAGCACAAAAGTACAAATCAATAGTATGATTCGTATTAATCAGTACATGTGCAATGAAGGGAAGAAATCTATCTTACTATTCATAAAGTAAACGCTACCCTGCATTCCTTGCAACGTTAACAGTTTTATTAAATGGGCACTTTAAACACCTTTCCTCGGCCAGGAACAATATAATCTACCTTTTGAAGAATTTTGGTTCTTCTTTGCTCCGGATTGGCGCTGATTTTTCTCCAAAAAGCTGGGTCTACCAGGTCCTCTTGGTATTGGTAGAGATACCAACTATCGCTACTGTCCCCAACTCAATTAAATACGTACAAATACAAGTACTTCTTTAAAAATACAATATTAATTTCAAATGTTTAAAATGTTAAAAAAAAAGAATAATATCAATAATAATGAAAAAAATAGTACCTTTCAAACGAACAATGTAAAAAGACTATAAATGGTTCAATGTGAAGCCAACATACTCTAATTCTTAAGTGTAACTACACGCCAATTTTGGGTACCAGGACCCCTACTTGGTTCTTTTGTCTTCGACCTTATTTCTTCTTTCAGACATTTTAGGTCCTCATCTATATCAATACACCCATGTTTTTGTTCTTTTTATTTCTTCAAATACGGAATAATGACATGCTATAAAAACCAAAACAATGAAATTAATTATAATGATAAATGTTAATTTTATCAACTGTTCAGATGAACGAATTATACAATGTTCATTGTGGCGTTTTGATTTAAATATAAGAATTTTAAATAAAGTCAATTTATTTCTTGTTAGTAATGTTTCACTTTGTATTTTGATCCGAAGACGACCCTCAACAATCAGAAGATGACAGTTCAGTCTGCGCAGTCCGTCCAGCCTCATCCTCAACAAGATCCTGAAAGATCGAGGGAGGGAATGTCAGCGACAAATGCACAGGCTGTTGTTAAAATTCTGGCAAGGTAAGAGCTAGAACAGGCTGAGGGGACGGTAGTTTCACTTTCTCTTACTGTACAAGTTCTGACTGAGGATCAGCTATCACAGACTGAGGAGATGGCACAACCCTCACTACATATTGTTCAAGCTTTTCCTTAGGAAGATCATGCACAGACTTGGGAAGTGGCAGTCATGCACAGACTTGGGAAGTGGCAGTCCCATCTTCTCAGGTTGCTGAAGTGCATCTCAGGCCTTCACCGTCTGCTTCACCCTGGACGTCCTCACCGGAATATCCACCACGTAATCCTCCATCCATTAGGGACGTCGCCTGATCATTTGGGATCGTATGAGCGCCACTCTTCAATAATAGAAATATTTATGTGAAACAAAGCTATTTTTCTAAAATTGCATTATATATTACATACAACAGAGTATAATGCTTAAATTTTTTGGCAAACTTGCACAAGTTTGCGTCAAATAAAAGCACCATCGGTTGTATAAGCAAAGCTTCCTGACTCTTTCCACCATTAAAATAATGGGATAAATCCTATTATTTTTGCGAAATAGGAAAAACAAGTTAAATGTTAACACAAAATATGGTCGTAATACATTTAATAGCAAAATTTATATTATTAAGTAACATAAACGTATTATACCGATTCAATTTGCTACTCACTTTCCTCAGTGATGGGAAATATGTTTATTATACCTTGGGACGTTCTTTTTGAAGGTGTGGAGAGTTGTCAGAGGAGGATTGCTTTCTTGTAAATACTGTTATTTGACCTTTAAACATTTTTAACTTTGAAAATTGAATTCTATAAACTGACCTCTCATGAATTCTAGACTTAAAGTACATACTTACCGACAACGTGTAGATCTTGAATGTTTTGACCCAATTTATGACCAAGTGAAACCTCTTGACCTCGAAATTTTTTTTTACCAATCTAATGACCTTTTAGGGCTTTTGAATATCGAAATTCATGTATCTGACTAAGTGATTTGTTTACAGATGTAGAATGATGTCCTTAAAAATTCCTCGTACTTGCTTTTCGGTAATACGTCGCGGGTTCGTCGGATGAGACCGTATAAACCGAGGTCCCGTGTAAAAGTAGATGCTGGCACGAAGAAGACCCTTCAGTGCTCAATGGCCTTCAGTGCCGATGATTGGTCAAAAATTACAGCTCTCCACTGGTAAGTGGTGGCGTTTCTATAGGAGTGAAAAATCCTCGATAGGAACGTCAAACAACAAATAAATATCGAGATCTAGATGTGCTTTTTAAACCAATCACCTGGAATATCTTGTCTATGATGGATTATGAGCTGAATTTTCTATAATTCAGTAGCAGCTACCTCCGGTTCTTCTACATCTAGGTGTTCAGCTGAACTTCTTGTTAATTTCTGATAGAATCTACAATTACAATTTATTAAAATGAAATGTTTTGATTCTGAAATTAATGCAAATTAAGAAAATGAAGTAAAAATATAACATATTTTACAAATAAAATTTAATGTCTTTCACCTGATTGTGTTGTGACAGCATGTACTCTTTCAAGACGTTCTTAAAGAATTGTCGACTCTAAAAAAGGAGCAAAAACAACATCATGGAAGACAATTTTGAGATGCAATGAAACCAAGAGGCCTGTGTTAAGATGATTTGGACTCAACATTCCGGCTACCGGACGCTTATCAAACCTACAATAAAACAACGGAAATGAGTTTGAAATCACGAAGAAATCGCGGAGATCCTAAAGGAACAATCTGAACTTTCCAAAAAGCGTGGAAGTCTGATACAAAGAAATAGGACCGTGAAATACCCAGTTTGGAACAGTGTCAGCACAAAATGTTTCCTGAACCTGTGAATTAGGACTGGGAAATACCCATCTTGGAACAGTGTCAGCACAAAATGTTTATTGAACCAAACTAATAAGCAAGAGGACTAGAAATTCAGAGGTTTCTGGAGGGAAGTTGGCGACGTCTAAAGAGTCTGAGTGAGAGCGAAAACAGTTAACAATTCCCAGTGTTAGCTGTACAATAACTCATCCCTCTGATCCAAAACAAATGTTTTAGTTCAAAACGTTCATAACATTATGTCAAAACTAAAATCACAGTGGTTATATTATGTCTCCTTGTATGATCAACCATTCGATACATATGGTGTTCTTCAGTTCCATTGGTGTTATGTTTAAGACATATCACCATCTGAAATAGCGATGTTTTCTGAAGCAGAGGCTCTTGATATCTGTGATTTTCACCTGTGAGTGTACTGCAACTGAACTTCTGAAACATATATAACCAAAAAAAAAAAAATAAATAAATAAATCACCAGATATTTATGTTTCTGATTAAAAACACTTACTTGATTTTTCCTCCACTGGGTTTCCAACATTTGTTGCCACTGTACATTCGCTGCTCTGTACATTTGCTACTCAACGTTTTTCTAGTCTAGATAAAAAAACTTTAATAAATTATGTTTTCTTTGGTAAAGAGATACTTTCCGGGTGTTTTTCTTTTCTCTTGAAAGTTTCTCATCAACAAAACCAGATATATTAACTAATCTGTAAGAACAAAGTGCAAATAAAGAGTTGTGAACATTATCACTTATAATCATGGTCTTTCAAGCATTCATTATATGTACTTACAGTTAATTAATTTTGTTCCTTGCCTTGTCCCATTAATTGGGACTAGAGACATGAAGGTCTTTTTGGGAAAAATATCAAGAGGCTTTGATGGTATGATGTTGGTGACTTCATTTCAGCTAGTCCACTACAGTAAAAAAAACAGAACTTGTTAAGGTAAAATAAATTATCCAGTTCACCTTAGCTTAACAACTAAATGAACTATTCTTATCCGTTGTCTGATGTCGGTAATAACTGTCATATAAATTGTCCAATCTTTGTCAAATCTTTCTCTATACCCTTCAGGGTAGGTGGGTCCACTTATTACTCTAGCCCAAACAATCTTTGTTAAAGTTTCAATAACCACTGAGCAAGAAACAATGAAACTTGTGTGAAAGCTTTATTGCATAGCGAGGATTCAAGTTTGTTCAAATAAGGACCTCAGGGGCTTGATTTGGGGGGGGGGGAGGCAATGGGCGATCAGATTTTTACGAAGTAATATCTAAGGAAAATCTTTAAAAATCTTCTCAAGAAATGCAAAGACATGATTAGTCATATTTATATAGAAGCATCCTAAGATAGTGTAGAATCATGATCCACTGCGGTAGGTGGGGCCACAATTAGGGATCAAAGGTTTCCATGGATAAAGTAAAATCTTTTAAAATCTTGGGAACAGCAAAGTAGTGATCAGTCAGATTAATATGGAAGCATTCTGAAGTAGTGTAAATTCAAATGTGTTTTTAAAAAAAGACTCCTGTGGGGTTGGGTATGGCCCACGATAGCCAATCAAAGTTTTTACATAGGAAAGTTACACACAAAAAGCTTAGGAAATATATTTTCTGCAAAACCATGTAAATTCATCCAGAAGTAGAGTACATGTAAGTATGTTCAAATCATGCTCCTAGAGAAAAGGCAGGATCACAATGGGAATAAAAGTTTTACTTATAAATTTCTTTTTAGAACAGCTAAGTTTTGATTTGGCATTTGTATGGAAGCATCCTCAGAGAGTGTAAAATGTAGTTAAGTGTTGTGGCCAAAAGGCCTCTCGTTCACAATTTTCAGTAAAACATGCAGCGAATTTTAGTTTTCATTCCATGCGTCTTTGCAGCGTGTTGTAAATGTAACACCCACCCACCCACACACATATACATATATATATATATATATACACACTTGCACATACCTTTTAAATTCAATGATGGTTATAACACCAGCTATTTGTTCTTCTGGTTCCTGCTTTTCCTGAAAAATCAACAAATTAAAATAGGATTGTTCAGCTGCTTTCCACAGTAAGCCAACAATAAATGTTTTGTTTAATATACTCTGAGCTTGTTTGCTGTTTAACATCCCTCTCGAGAATTTTTCACTCATAGTGGAGACACCACCACTTGCCGGTGGAGAGCTGCAAATTTTGACCTGTACTCGGCACTTACGGCCATTGAGCAGTGAGGGATCTTTTTCGTGCCAGTACCTACTGCGACACGGGACCTCGGATTATACGGTCTCATCTAAAGGACCTGTAATATACTCTGTCAGGTCAAAATTTACCCACCCAATTTTTTTCATTATTTTTTAAAAGATATTTTGTTTCTGGTAAAATACAGGTGATCCGATTTTTTTTTCAAATGTTAGATTCAGCCGATGAAATTAGTGGAACCCAAGGAAAGGAAATTCTTTTACCCCCCAAGTCAGACGTTCTGATGTTGAGGTGGATCTATTAAGGCATAAATTCTTTGACAAATTTTCTCTTCCAATTCTGGATATTTGGCAGATTATTATCTTTAATTTGCAGCTTACTGCAAATTAAAGACAATAAAGTGCATCCTTTAAACTTTTGATCAGAAATGTCAGGAAGGCTTATCTTGTCAGATGAAGGAAGTCCATTACTGGCTAAAACATAAAACCTTTTCATCGGAAACTAAGAACACAAAATATATAACTTGGGTAACTATTAAATTCATTCATTATTCATTCATTATAATTTAATTTTTCATCATTAAGTGTATAAAATAAGACAATTTCTCCTTCGAAAATGCCTTCAAATTGTACGTATTTTAAATGTAACGTCAAGCGGATGGATACGTTTTTGACTTAAGTCATTGTGACAAAGGCAACCAAGGTTATACGATTTATTCTAATTTTCTTATCCAATGAAATGACGCGTTACAACCAAAATTAAATTATTGTACTTTATTCACAACAAACAAATCTATAAGTCTAAGTTAAAACTATTTTTATTAAATACTGATGCATCACTTTCATTGGAGGTTGTGTCTCATTTGATTCCAACTTTATCTGGTTCATGCCCATCAAAAGCATCCTTGATGGGATGCTCACTCCTCCATGGCACCTGATCCCACCTTTGTTTTTGTGTTTGCTCCCGATTTGTACTGTTTTAGTGGACTTTGAGCTTGAATACAGTTCGTTATTTCCATATTTTATCCTGCTGGATTGGCAGTATTGACAATGATTATTTGGTCAGATGAAGTCCAGTCCTCGCCATCGGCAAGGGTTATTATGGTTTTGTCTTTTAAATCCTGGAGAATTTCATCATCATCCACCTCTGTTCCATCTTCTAATAAAAATGCCTTTGTGGTTATTTGTACTTTACATTTAACTTTAACGAAAAAATTAGGAAATTTCATTCAGACAGGATTCAACTACAATCAAAGTGCAGATATTGTAGATATATAATTGATTTTTAATCACCATTTTCCTTGAGAATGTCAATGGGATGTCAATGGGACCTCTGACAAAACAACTAGTTTCTTTTTGTTTCAATTAAATAAAATTACTAGTACATGCATTTTTACCTGAAGTAAATTTTAATGTGAATGAGGAACTTGCATTCAAAGCATTATTTGAGGCATTTTGTGCAAAAAAAGTTCCAACAATCAACATCTTCGAACATACTTGTTGAAAATGGTACAAATACCACCAATAATTTTCACAAATTATGCATATAAATCGTACACGAAAGTTTTCCTGAAGTATGGAACCTCATCTCAGAGACCTCCATTAGAAGCCCAGCTATTCATTTTTCTCTTGATTTCTGGATGAGTCTGATGCGTTTGGGGGGGGGGGATTATTTCAGAAGTCTTTATTTACACGGAAAAGAAAGATTTTTATGTTGACTTAGAGGGACCCTTTTATACGAATATTCGTCAACAAGATCGTTATTTCATTAACGGCGTGGAGGTCGGTTTAAAGTTTTATCCAAACATCTTTTTCTTTAAATTTATTGGTAACAATTTATATTAAATCCTTTTATGCTAATTGTTTCATTGACAAATGATAAAGAGTCATTACTGAGTAGTAAACCATCAATCTTGTTAAAGGTTATCATACCATTACTTTAATAGGGTGTTGGGTATGTTCAAAATAATACATGACATATTTATTCTATCAAAAGTTTTAATTCATTTAAAAAATGAGCCGTGTACTATATGTACAGAGTACTTGTTGGGCCATAAGTTCAAGCAAGTTAGATACACTTTGAATATCTGCAAGGTCTTTTTTTTCAGGACCCAGTTTAATATATAACAATTCGGTCTCGACTCCATTGTCTCGACACCCTTCTTTCACAATAGTGGTATGAAAAACCCCACCTCTTTTGCTCATAAGTAAATACGGTGTTGTTTCGAAATCTTTTTTGCCAATGGCGGGATCCTTACTTTTGAGCACTTTCTTATATGCTTGAAGTGGCGCATTCGCAAATCGTTTGCTTATTCCCTTACAACAGCATTTGACATTTTGAAATGATCTTGGATCACACGGCTTCAGTCGTTTTGATTTTCTGTTGCTAGCTTACTTTGAAAGTTGACAAACTTTTGTTGAACCCCCGGATCTCGAATGCAGGATTGGCTCAAATTATGTCTTTGTGCAAAGATTTATCATTTCGTCTCCAGTATGTTCTAATTTGAATAAACGAAGGGTTCTATTGTCACGCCTGCCTGTATTTTTCCATTTTTGTACTATAATATTATTGTAAACCATGAACCCATGACGAAAGTCACCTCTGACTCCTGGCTTCATGGTAGACCATAGGCTGTGTCCATTTCGCAGTAAGAAGAATCACTTATATCAATATATTTGTCCACAAAGACATAAAAAAATTGCAACATTCTTAATTTGGCATACTGTGAGATGAAATATCTAAGCTGAAGTGGGAGGTCATATGAAATTCTACTATCTACTTTTCTATTACAAAACATTGTATCCCAGATCGGCTCGATTATTGAATCTTGAATGAACAGTGATGTAGCGAGTAGATTTTTCTGCCCTGCAAGTCCCTACCAAGAAGTCGACGAGGATTTCTTTAAAATTGTTTTACTTCCATGTTCCTGCATGTAAAAATTAAATTGCCATAAATTTGCATTTATCAGGTACACGGAGGATTTTTGTAGTCAAGTTCCATACAAAAACAAAGGCCTATCAATTGGCAAACGAATTTAAGAGGAAACAAGTATTCACTGTTGTATTGTGTAGTCTTAAACATTGGAATTTTGTCCAGAATAAATGAAAAATGATCTCCAAGTACGTTCTCACGCATGTAAAAAATGGGTATAAACAACAATGTAATTGGGTTGGGTTTTTCTTTTTGCAAGTCATCATTACTTTAATTAGAATTTGTTACATTTCACAAGTACATTTCTGTAGGGACGTTTTTCTGAATTTATTGTAGTAAATATTTGCTTTATAATGATAATGCAAGTTAGCAACTTCATAATACCTAGAATGGCTCACTGTCAAGTACAACTTAATGCAAAGAAAGGAACATAGGGGGTAATACCTTGAGTGAACTAAGGTTAACACTCTTCTCCCTTGTAATGAGATTTTAAATAATTGGCAATTAAAATGCATTCTAATTTAAATAGGAAAGTGTATTGAAAACCTAACCTCTGATGAAAGGAGATTCTTGATACTTTTCCATTTTGTTGGTAATGAGAGTTCATGCAAATTCTGATCGATAGCTTGTTGTCTTTGACAAGACATGTTAAATGCCATAATTTCTTCCGTGTTTTCCTGACCTCTGTTGGTTCAGCTTTGTATGAATTGTGATGATTTTAAGTACTTAAAGGTCTAGACTGCGCATTAGGAGACACGAGGCTTTGCTTAAAATTCAGTACAATCAATAACACAAACTGTATTGGGAAATATTAGTTTAAAGAACTTGGGTAAAAACTTCTTTAAGTTGGTGTAGATTGCCAAACATATTACGGTGTTAAAATATGGTACATAAAATTCCCCTATTTTCCAAAAATTTGTAATGCACGTGTATTTGAAACCCCATAAATGTTTGTTTTTTTTAAATGTAAAAACAGCAAGACATAAACGAAAAAGAGGCATGATAAATACTTCATGTTTTAACAGGTCCAGTTTTCCTATCTGTATTTTGCTAGTGGAATGGGGATTTCTCGCCACAGTTTCTCTCCCATTAGCCACATTTAGCTAATACTTCAATCGTAGAGTACTGTTTGGTAGAGGGTGTGCAATGACCTTCAGTTGTTTTTTTTTAATAAAAAGTCAAGATCAGAAAACATGTAAATCCTTTTCCAGAGCAAACTGTCTCTCCCCTTGGTCCTTCCTAGCTTAAAAGTTAAGCCATAAGAGTGTCCATGAATGCGCAGTGCCCTTGAGACAAGTTTATAGATTAGTGATTAATATAAGCGAATCTATATAAACTTCTTTCTTGAGTTTGCTAAAGGTGGCCCTGTGAAAGGGTTACTATCTTCTTTTCTGCATGCAATAGCAGCCCTTTTCAAGATATTGGAAGAATGTTCAGCTATTGTAAGGAAAAGCGGTTAGGGAGAAAACATTTTAAATCTTTAAGGTGCTTGACAACTTAGTGAACAACTGAAGACTTAGAGCCACTAACTTCATAAAAATCCTAATTCAAACAAATATACATAGCGGGTTGCAGTAAATTTTAAACCAAAGCTCTTTACTATTCACTAAAATATTAACAGTAGTGAAGGAGAAACGTCAAGAGTACATGGCAACAATATATTCGAGAAATAGTGTAAATCATATGTGGATACTTAAAAATTCCAAGGAACTTTTGGAGAATTTGAAATCACAAAACGTTACCAAATTCAACAACATGAAAACTTACAACTTTTCAACTTAATATACAACCATTCCCAATGATAAATTAAAGTCCAGGCTTTTTGACATCATTGACTGCTGCTTTTTCAATAAAAATGGAACTCGTATATTTAATTACCTTGTCATTGGTCATTTACAAAAGTACTTTGTACAAACAAGTACTCTGAAGTTAATATTAAAAAGATGCTTGAGTTTCTGATTAACAATATCTATGCGGTTTTTGGAGACCAGGTCTTCCAAAAATCTATTGGAATTCCCATGGGTACCAATTGTGCCCCGTTATTAGCAGACCTATATTTGTATTCATATGAAATAGAATTCGTTCTTACTCTAATAGGTGGGGAAAAAAGACACTTGCTGTGGACTTCCACTCGACATTTAGAAATATCGAGGACATATTGTCTGTTAACAATGGTTATTTCTATTCTTATGTCGACACGATATATCCCGGTGAGCTTGATATAAAAGATACCGAGTCTGACACATCTGTTTCATATTTGGATATTTTACTAGAAAAAGACGTAATCTTGATGATAAACGTGATGACTAACTTTTCAAACGTCAACTCCCCTTACTCGTGCAGCAATATACCCTTATCACCTGCATACGGGGTTTATATCTCTCGGTTGATTCCATACGCAAGAGTATGCTTTACGTATGAACAATTTCTAAAACGAGGTAAGTTATTAACAAAATCTTGAAACAAGAATATCAGCAGTCTCGTTTAAAGTCATCATTTCGTAAGTTTTATGGCAGATACAATGACCTTGTCAGCAAATACAATCTATCATCAAGTCATATGCTAACTGACGTTTTCAAACAAATTATTATGCCATTATTAACACATTTGTTGACAGATTTTTCCGTTATTTCCCGATCATGAGAAGGAGCACACGGCGGGTGTGACCGGTCGGCAGGGGATGCTCATTCCTCCATGGCACCTGATCCCATCTCTGATGTTTTAAAGGATTGTGTTTGCTCTTGATTTGTATTGTCAAATGGACTTTTAAGCTTGAATACTGTTCAAAAAAATAGTTCAACTCCAAGTTTAGGGCTGATCACATTGTTTAACACACTCTTTGTTTAAGCACGCTATATGTTGGGATTCCTGATGTCAATTTCCTGATTATCACTGTGTCTGTTCATAACTGAACTTGTGTATTCACATCAGAGCGGGGGTATTATTAGTGAGCACTGGCTCACAGACCTTGTTTTTAAAACAATGAAAAAAAGACATGTAATGCTATAATTTTTAGCGACATTTTATCCCATCGCCGACTAATACCCCGCATGACAATCACTTATCTTTCTGATCACATGACTTAATTACTTATAACAATTTCACTATAGTTTATAGAAAATTCAATATCGCAAGGGCATAACCTTTTTTTCCCAGAGAAATCCTCTACACCGATATATATAAATGAATTTCCTCAATTGAAAAACTGCTGCTGTTTTAAGATATTCCCACTTTACACAGGGAAAAACAGATCGAAACCATTACAAAATTTCGTTGTTTCGGATGAAAATGCTGAATCACGGATATGCCGAGAAATGTTTGTCAAATTGCTACATTTCTAGACTTAATTGCAATTATTGGAATGGACTCCTGGTCAATCATTACAAAAGGATAATGGCACATAGATGACCATGAGCCCCCCAAATGCCACATGGTTCTCTGGAACGGAAAAGCCAGCGGATACTTCTATGAACTATGGAGACAGTAGTACTGTATTCTCTAAAACAAGATGCAGTTGTTTATGGTGTAAGATATTATTGAGATGAGGGCTCATTTGACACGTGACAAGGAGACTAGACCTAGATGCTACAGTACATAAGATTAAGTCTAGATAGTATTTATGGAAGTATAGATAAGGGGGGGGGGGGTTATTAACAGAATTCAATCGCTTAAGACAAAAGCAGGGTAAGATGTAACAGCTTGGAGTTGCAGAGTAGAGCGGATCATAGGAAAAGCTGTTGACAGAGGACCTGTACAAAGAAAAAGACAAAAAAAAATTGCTGCATTGCTTCACGCTACACTATGGACTGGACACCATCTATTTTTATACTTCGTATTCTTATTAAATCTCTACTGATCCAATTGAAATCTTGACCTGTAAAGCAGCTGCCGCTGCTTCAGCCATGTTGAGAAGAGGTGGGTTGAAGAAATTATCCCTAATAACTTCTTCTGAAGAAGAAAGTGAATGTACCCAGGAAAACGGCATTCACGTCCCTAATCTGCGTGTGGCATACCGTGTCTGTCAACATTGTGGGCATTTACCCATTGATGATCCTTGTCCTCAATGTCGACACATGGGACCCCGTCAACATGTGTTTAAAAGGGCAAGATACTTTAAAACATGTCCATGATGCCTTCCGCTTTCGGATTCACCGAATTGTAAAAGGGTATTTCCCTCACTTCTATCAATACGGAGCAGAACCAGAATTATGTGGGGCCTTATCCCCCGGCATTTCCTATTCTGTCATATAGACCTTCTTCATTACTTGCAGTGTTTTGAAAGAGTCCATCTATGCCTTTGTAGCCCGTAGGCTGGTTTCAATTAAAGACATGTGGCTTAACGCACCAGTGATCGCTTACGGTAGAGACATTAAACCAGGATTTCCTATCTGTGAGGAGTTCCCATCTTTCATCTCGGAGTCAATCATTACGAAAAAGTCTTTTTTTTTCACAAAAAATGGCTGAAATTGCACGAAGTCTGTTGCAAATATGACTGCAAAGATTTTTGGGCACAAAACTAGTTTTACTTCATTTGACAAATTACTTTCCGATCTGAAGCTTGACCATCACCGTCACTGACCTTGTGAATTACTGTCTTATTTATTTTACATGCTCTCCCGAGTTTTTCTTGTATAATTATTTTTTTCAATCTTTTGTCGTAGACAATTGTGTAATCTTTTCACTTCCTCGACAATTTATGGAACAAAAATGTTGAGCAGTCACCCTGTTCAATTTCAAAGGAAAATGGTTTCATTTCCACCTCTCTCATTAAATGACAAAGAAAAGATGAATTTGAATATGATACACTCTATATCTCTGGAAACAACAAAATTTAAGTATGGTAAAAAAAAAAAATTATAGGGACGGATTGATTTTGATGCGTTGCTCAAACGGACCATTTTTATTGTTAGCCCAGTGTAGTAAAGCTTATGATCTGGATCATAATAATCTTGGGTCAGAAAAGTCTAGTGTGAAGTAGTTGAGTTTTTTTTAAATAACAAATTGGAATTTGAACGAAAATATAGATAGAACAGACAAGCTAATTTTTCTTCACTCTTGTAACATTGCTGGAGAGTTTGAGAAAAGCAATTATGCAGGTAATGTTTAGAAAAAAAAACTTGTTCCGAGTTTTGAGAAGCAGTTCTGCTCAGTTTGTCCACAATAGGTGCGTTCCTTATGTGTTGGCATCTCCCTGCAATAAAAACAAGTGAACCAGTTAGGCTGTCCTTGCACATGATCAGCAGATGGATGGTGTCCACTCCCTGGGCCCTGCTGTTCTCCTCCAGGACATCAAAAGCCAAACTTGGGTTCCTCTGGAAGAGTTGTAACATAAGATCTCTACAGTTATCTTCTGGCATATTATGAATGCGTTCCTGAGAAAGAAACACTGAAACATATGATGCATCCACTTCATGCAAACATCTGTTACACAATTTATCGATATAAGGCATCAAATGAACTTTTATAAAAATCATATATGTTCTATACTTGTAAGTGTATTTAATAAGGGAATATTTTAGTAGACCTACCTGCAACTGAATATATTTAGCAGCAACGTCCTAACCTAGAAAAACCTATAGTATACTATAATTAACTATAGTAAACTATAGTAAATCAAAATTTTCAAAGTTATCACAACTCAAAAGTTATCATAGTGATCACTATTGTAAATCAAAGCTTTCACTTCAGTAAATAAAGTTTTCATAGTGATCACTACAGTAAATTAAAATTTCATAGTTATCACTTTCGTAAATCAAAGTGTCAAAATTATCACTGTAGTTGACTATAGTATTTTTTGTTAGGGCGCACCTATTCTATCAGGTACCTTCTGCCGCGTCGAGCAGCACGAACACCCTGTCCCCTGGAACGACCCGATCTTACTCTTGGATGACAGACACGCCCCCTTGCAAATCTTGCACCTCTAATACGTCTTAGTTCAACAGAGCTTGAATCAGTACCAGGGCCCTACGTAAGGAAAATTTCTAGATGGCACACACACAAATTAATTAGTTTTAGTTAAGTATAATCAACACCTATAGGCATAAAAATAGAGAAGTTAATCATGTAGTTCATTTTAATTTATTATGGTCCATAGTATGGTTCGTGATCGTCAGAAAGTGCAACCGATTCTTAATTATCTTTTGAGCTGAAATTTTATAGGTTTAGATCATCGCCGCTGCGGCCGGTGATTGCACAGTGGCAGTGTATTAAACTGACGTAACATTAGCTTCTCTCCCACTTTTTTTGAAGTAGCGATCAATTAAAATAAAACATAAGACCAATGATATTAATAATTATATCGGACAAGAAATTGTTACAGATATTTAATGAGGCATCGGATCTGATCATGCGACAATCAACATTTCACGTTAAACTCGGTCTGACAGTGTCGATACAGTAATTTTTTATGTATGTAGATATGTATCTCCGTTTTCGAGAAATTATTCGGGATATTAACTTGACCTTTGAGTATAATTCTTTTTTATTTATAGTTTAAAGATAATAAAAATATACAAAGATATAGACTCTGAAACAGTTTTCTGAAAGGGAATATGTTACTTTACATCAAATAACGTAGTCCCGACAACCCCCATCGTGGGCCGCAACGAACATTTTCTTTTATTTAAGAAGTTTTCACGTTTAAACTAAAATTTTATGAATTGCAGAGTGTGTATAATTTTTTTTTTGTCATAAACTTTTATAGATTTAAAATCTGTTTTTATTAACTGGGCTTATAATAAACTGAAAAAACTTACAACTAGCGTATTGGAATCCATCTTGCTTTCGACCTCGGCTGACTCCAAACGTCTTCGTCATCAATGACGATTGCTACGTCAGACTCAGCAGCGAAAGATAATAGCACCGATCGATAACTCTTGAGTGTGCTAAATATAACTCAGTCCCACAGTGCATTACGCGCGTCGCCATACTTTCGGACGATAACATCATGGAGGTGTCTGAGGTGGATAATGTATTAGCAGTTAATATTAGCGAAAAACACGAACGCAGAGGTGCAACTAAGCATTGTGCATATGGTCTATGTAAAAGTGACTCTAGATATATGGATAGACTAGGTATGGAAGGCGTTTTCTTCATTCGCTTTCCACAATTTCATCGGGAACCGGAGAAATGTACTCGATGGGCCAGTGCATGTCGACGAGAGCATTTTACTGCTTTGTCAGTAAAGAAGGATACATATATATGTAGTTTGCATTTCAAGGGCGGTAGAGGCCCCACGGAAGAATATCCTGACCCAATTCCGGCAACAGCTACCAAACATGAGGTAAACACAGCTGATCTGACCTACATGTAAAAACTTTTTTAAAAGGCCGACATGTCAATGTTTATGGTATTACATGTATGTTCATTAGTCTAAAATATCACACTAAGATTATAGGTAGATACATGCGAATTTAACAAATATTGTGTACCCAGCACTACAATAACGTATATATCATATGCCAATAGGGTTGAAATATGTGCTATATTCTAATAACATATCACTGTTATAAGTAAAGTGTCGCATTTTATCATAATTTAAAAACAAATCGCTCTCAACAGAGTTGTTGACAATACAAGTAAGACGTTCATTCTCATTCATGGAAATGTGTGTGCGTGCATGTAATGTTTGCTTCATAGAACCTACATTGTCATGTAAAATTCCCAAAAATATCAAGAGTAAATAAGTAGTGGGTTCATATTGTCGAATTTTTTTAATTTATTTGATATCATAGTACCACTATGCCAAATTATATACATATCTAGAAAATGTAAATTCTTATCGATATATTTGTTTTCAGCTTGAAAAATTTGTCAGAAACAAAAAAAAGAGGCCGTTAGTGCGAAAAAATTTAACATGGTCACCAGAACCCAAACGCAAGAAGAGTGATTTGGTGAATATAGACATTGTTGAAACGAAAGCTACTAGTGCACCGTCAGATGAGGATCATTGCACTACTAATCATGATACAGTCCAGGCAGCAGAGGCATTATTAATGTTGCAGAATTCTGAAAGTGAACAAGTGAGTTAAACTTTGAGGGTTTTTAGAAATTTTCTGTATTATATCAACAGACATGTGCTATCTCCCTTTCTCTAAGGTATATATTTTTTAGAGGTGTGTCTGGTCAAATGTGTACTGGCTTTTCCATCTAAATAATAAGTTGTATATAAATACTAAATTATTTTTACAGTGACAATACATTTTCACCCACTTAAAAATTGAAATGTATTAAAACAACAAAATGCTTTCATTGTTGTTTCATTACTCAATATAATGGTAAGTTTGTTGCAATAGTTGTGAAAAAATATGCAGGTGATGCAGTTTTTCTACAATGCCTACAACTGATTTGCTTACATGATTCAACAAAGAAATAATTTAGCATTCAATTAATCCTGATCAGGTAGGTTTAAGTTAAATGCAAGGTCTTCCATCTCAAGTTCTTTTTTCAGTGGTTGACACTTAGCAAGTACCGGTCTGTTTAAAAGAAGTTGATCTTTGAAGGAGTAAGAGTCAAAACTTATTTTATTTTGCAGGTAAGCATTGTTTCTGATGGGCAGAAAGGTCTAAATATCCAAGATCCGTATTCCATGTTAAAGAATTCATGTGATGAAGAAACCCAGACATCATCTTGTTGCTTAACCTTGAATGAATCTTTAGCATTAAAATCAGAAAATTTTGATTTAAAAAGCAAGATTTCTGAACTTGAAAAAAATGTATACAGTCAAAGACATTTTCCATTGCTGATGTGAAAGTTGATGACAAGAAAATGATATTTTACACTGGTTTAACTTATGGGCAATTTATGTGTTTGTGGAAAGGACAAGGTGCGTTTGGTGCAAAATATTGCCCCGTGTCAAAATTAAATAATATTCCTTAAAACTCTTTGAAAGAGTGTATATTTTCATGAAATTATCAATATATGCATGTACAAAGCTTTATTTATGTTTTATATAAACGTAAAAGTAGCATAGTTTATGATAACGTTGTGATATTTTGACGTTGCTTTATGCGAAGTCATGAACAAGAATGGGACGTCATGTTTTAAAATAAATCCAGCTTACATGTAAATTTTACTATGTACGTATATTTAATCTCATTTTCATATAAACGTACATTTCGATGTATTGGTATACATGTTATAACATACTTGTTCCATGCTTACTAAATTATTTTTCATAATTAAAGACAAATCTTTTAATCAATTGGTATGGTTGGCTTTGAAATTTTTTGAATCATAAGGGAAAAAAGGGATGTACATGTACAGTACATTCTAAGCGGATTTCTGACTTTCCGAGCCCCGCATTGGCACAAGCAAAGTATTGGTTTTATTAGTCCCCTACCGGTGAAACCGGAGGGGACTATAGGTTTCCTCTGAGTCTGTCCGTCCGTCTGTCTGTCTGTCTGTCCGTCTGTCTGTCTGTCTGTCTGTCCCTCTGTCTGTCTGTCAGTCTGTCCCACTTGGTTTTCCGCACTTTTTTCCTAAACGCCTGCAGATATTGAGCTGATTTTTGGTATGTGAGTGTATTTTGATGAGTTACAGATCAAGTTTGAATTTCGTTCCGCTTCATTGATTTTTGACGGAATTACGGCCTTTTCAATTTTTACGGGTTTTCCGCAATTTTCTTCTAAACGCTTGCAGATATTGAGCTGATTTTTGGTATGTGGCTTTACCTTGATTAGTTATAGATCAAGTTCGATTTCGTCCCGCTTCATTAATTTTTGACAGAATTATGGCATTTTCAATTCTTAACGGGAACCAGATTACATGCACTTGCCGGTAGGGGACTAGTATTGCTAATGCAATACTCTCAGAATGCTTGTTGTTTTAACTTGACGATCCGTAATTGCCAAGCTTTGTAAAAAAAGACTTAGAGGATCGTTAAACTTTTTGTTGGATTTTGATTGCAGGTGTTCAAGGAAATGATTTTGTGTGTAATAATATATCTTCCTGCTTATCTGCATTATATTTTCAGGAAAAAAAAGAAAAAAAAAACACATTTTACGCTCCCTACTGGACACTGCTTTTCTGTGGTTTGATTTACATAAGTTTACCTGTGTCTACCTATTATAATATTTTATTTGCGCTGTCCAGAGGTAGAGCCCATCCTTAAAAAAAGGAAAGGATGTGAACCTTCATTTATTCTTTTCTTTCAACAGTTGGGAAATATTCCAACATCGAAGTTATCAGCAATTAATTTACCCTTTTTTTCTTCAAAATTGCAGCTTGTTCCGACACATGAATATATTAGGATCTATAGGTTATTGAACAGATAGCATGTTTCAACGACATTTTATACGTATTAACTTATACATCTTCACATTGTCAAGGTTTTGTGATATTGTTTCTCTTCACTACCTTTTTAAATAGGAATGATTTCACAAAACCTTGACATTGTGAAGATGTATAGGTTATTGCGTAGATGACCTACAATCTACTTGGTCTATTAACGATGTTTTAGAGACTTTTACAATTATTCATCCCCGTGGTAGACAAGGAGCAAATGTACTACCTGGTTAATAGAAGTTTTTCGCGGAAAAGAAAACAAACACTAGTACTTCATGATAAAGAAGGATTTTCCGCGGAAAAGCAATGTTGACTCGCGGAAAAATTTAACAGCGCAATTGAGGAATTTTCCTGTAATTTTTCCCAGAAAAAGTATCCACACCAACTCAAAAAACAAAAAACAACTAGATCGACCCAAAGGACAAAACCTTATTTAAAGAAAAGAAAACTAACCTAAACCTGAAAAACCTATTTTGAAAGGGGGGATGTCACTTTACCTTCCTACATGTCTTACCAACTTTACAAAGTTTACTTGACCCTTCCCCCTTCATATTTTTGGTATTTTGCTATATGAATTTTATACAAGTGGTGGGTATCGATCGGGATGGGGTCCGGATACCCCCCCCCCCCCCCGCGGATTCCTTACTGCTTCCTCTAAGTAATCGATATACCTTTGTAACGACAACCTATGCAAGCGTGTGTTTTAATGAAGCTGTAAACACCAAGGGAAAACATTTTTTAGACTTTGAGAACATCTTATCATACAAAGGTGTACATTATGAGCTAATCTAGTTCATTTCCAGGATAAAGTGCCTGCCTTATTTCCCCAGGAAAATTGTTCAAATACAATCGAGTGTTAGTGAACAGAAATCACTGTTGTTTACTTAAATTGGTAATCAATATGTAAATACTGTATTCAATTACTTTATCTTGGTTTATTAAACCTTTACTGATTTTTTCCCTATATAACATTAGATCGTTAGATGTGACTAATTCCCTAGAAATCGTTAAGAATGGACTAATCCCCGTGTGTTAGTCAAGTGAGCTAATCCTTGCTTCGAAAGCTAATTCACGATTATCCGTAATCCTCTAGATTTTACTTTTACATTGGTATGATATATGAATGGACTAATGTTCATGTGTTAGTTCAGTGAGCTAATCCCTGCTTTGAAATCACGCTATCTGAATCCTCTACATTTTACGTTTGTATCGGTATAAAAAACAGTGAAAGGTATATCATCTGGACCAGGACTAAAAGTATATCATTTCGACCAGGACTATTTCCCTCGGCTTCACCTCGGAAAATAGTCCTGACCTTGGGGAACTGGAACTTGCTAACTCCCTCAATGATAATTATACTTTAACTGTATACTAATATAATATTAAGAATACGTCAATTTAATATTGTGAACCTGAAATCTTGAAAATAGATGGCCCTTTGTTCATAATAAACAGAAAGCAATATTAATTTTATTTTGTAATTCGGGGGAAAGGAGGCAGGCAGTACAGTTGAGACTTTTTACATGTTCTATGGGGGGGGGGGGTCTATTCAAAGAGAACTTTGATTACATGAAATATTTATAGTTCCTATATCACGTTTAGTAGGCGTAGAAATTAAAGCATAAGTAATTATTAATTACTTAGTAAATAATTATTGATAATTAATTGTATATTTTCAAGATGACAACAAATAAAAAAGGGACAAAAAAAAGGATTGACGTGGAAAAAGTATCATTATGTTCATCGTGGTAATGAAATTTCAAGTAAAACTTTACCATTTACCCATGTAGGGGGCAGGTTCACATTTTTTTATCGACATGAAACATTTTTCGAATCGGAATCAGCACTGAAACAAAACGTGTCTGAACGTTACGTATAGATAAATTGAGAGTATAAACAGGTTAAACAAAGAAAATGCACACAAAAAAAAAACAAACAAAAACGAAACCAAAAAAAAAAAAAACAAAAAAAAACAAAACAAAACTCGAACGAGGAGGGGTGGGTGGGTGGTGGTGCTGGACCCGCCTTTGAATACGTACTAGATTGTTGATATTGATATCCAGGAAGTCATTATTTCAATAACCTGTGAGAACGACATTTTCTACAAAATCCAGCACAGAGGAATCCATTTCACAATAAAACCGATGCTTACATTGTATGTGCATTCATTAATAATTTTCTATGTTCTATGACACCCTATTTATATTTTATTTCAATTTTACCAATCAGTTGAAACAAATTAACAAGAATAAAATCAGCTATATTTTCTACGGTTATTGCATTACTGTTCGAGAATATTTCACTTATCCACAGATCTCTGTGGATATATATACTTATCATTTCTTAGCAAAGATTAATATTTGTTTTAGTAAACAAATCAGAATTTCAGTTTTGCATGTGCGCGCAAATAGGCAATACTTTTTTGGATATTAATACAGAAGGAGCACAAATAAATTACGTGATTCTTGACAATCAAAAGAAAACAAGCTGTATAATTTCAAGTTCACGAGATAGCCGCATGAGGAAAAATTCTGGAATAAGATATTCTCTATGAAAAGCCTCAAGTTGAGGACACATGTAAGACCACAAGTCATTACTGACAGATATTCTCTCCACTGACATACCCTTTGGAGACCAGACAACAAAGTCGCAAACGTCCAATTCACACAAAGCTAACTGCATTTGAATCTGATAATAGTATTTGTGATTTCTTTTGAGTCTCAAATTTCCTTGATTATCTTTAACACAATAAAAAATTTTTACATTGCTTTGTTGACAGATTGTCTATGAAGTTCAAGGGATTACAATTTCTAAGCACATATGGGCATTTGATCTCAACTAGACCCTTTGTTTCATTTAATTTATCAATGAATATTCCATCAGGACTACATTCAAGAGTAGGGTGTTTTGGGTTCAACCACAAACCCGTTTCCTGCACATTGTAGTTTGGATGTTGTTGTTTGTAATGTGCATGAGCATCAGATTCATGTTTACTCCCATACAGTAGGGCTGCTGTTACAGGGGAAACTGACCACAGAAGTCTATTGACTAGACTCGTAATACCTGTTCTGACACATTTGATATCTTTCGCATTTGATGCTGTTACCCTGCACCATCTATTTACCTGCCAGTCCAGAGATAATGCCTGACCTACAGTGTTATCAACTACAAATGGGGAACATTTATCAGAACACATTTCTTTTAAATTATCAATAAATTGTCTACATTGAATCTTTAGAATAACTACACCATAATCATCTATGCTGAAATTTTCATAATGAAAATCTAATAAATTTGTCCATCCACATTCTTGTCCATTCATGACTAAATTTGATAGAAATTCATTTTTCTGTTCATTTGATAATTCATTCTCCCTCAGTTCTTCAGGTCTTGAATCAGAGTTTAAGATATTTCTGACTGAGGTTTTTTGACGTTTAAGAGTTTTTTTCATGGACTTGTATTCCTTGTTGAAAATTGTCTCAGGATTCTTATTTTTTCTTCTACCTTTGTTCCACTGTAGTAGTTTGTCTGTGCAGGTAGGCAAGTCAGTCCCAAATTCAATAGTGTAGTCCTCCAATGCAAACAACAGAGCTGCAACATGAGAACATATGCCCAAGCCAGAAGCAGAGCAAGTGCATGTTCCCTCTAATACTGATCCTGATGATTCGGATAATGTTATTGTACAGTTGTAGAAATGTTGTGATTAGGAAGCCAACACTGATGCTTTAACAAAATAGTGTCCTTTACAACTGACATCATGTATGTTTTTCACATGACAACTCCTAAAAAGATTCATACCCTTAGTAAATGGTTTGCTAGTATGTACATCATCTTGACAGTCATCATCAGAGCTGTTTGAGTCACACTCTACTGATGCTACTGATTCCACAAGGTAATTAGTAGATATACCCATGATTAAAATGTTTTGGTATAGTTCTTCCAGCCTTGAATTGGAACATAGGGAACTTGGGATGCAGCAGGTGTTGGATTCTTTTTAAGATTCAGCCATTTACCATCGTCAACTTTCAGATCAATTTTAACATTGTTGCTTACAGCATTCTGGCATCTGCATAATATAAGGAAAGTTATTTAATGGCCAAAAGGTCAAAGCATGTTTTTTTTTTTTTTTTTTGTTTTTTTTTTTTTTGAAGATTTAATCATTTATTAATTTAATTGAAACGAAACATTACTGAGAAAAAAATGTTAATAATTTATTGTTTACGTTAATGTTTCAATCGTGATACTCGTGATTTTCGCTGTTTGCATAAAACATTATCAAACATTGAGTACCTTTCTATCAAATCCGGTCGTTTTCCAGAAGTACGAAGCCCACGACATTTCAACCATCTTTTTAACTGAATATTTGTGTGTTCCTCTACCGACGCGTGAACAAACTTTGCCCCGGGAATGTCCTCTTCTACTAACAAATCAGCCGCCATCATAACTTTCTGTCCGAACCGACTACAGCGCCTCTAGCGAGAAACTTATATTAATTTATGCGCATAAATTATGACGTAAATTTCTATCGGTGCTATTAGATCGTAATTTTTATAGAATATCTTACTCATGTGATCCTTTTACAACCAGAACTCCAATGATTTATTGTTTTAGAATAAAGGTGAGGTCACACGATGCGATTTTTCATTCGATTTGCTTTCGACTAAAATCGTACCTTGTAACCACCCAAGTTGAAAGCAAAATCTGAAAGTCGATTGGAAATCGGATGGGCGTCTGATTTTCAATCGACTTCCTAATGAGAATCGTCATTCGCGACGTCATAATGACAATTTCAGCGTCACAAAATTAAAAAAAAAACAGAATAGGTCTATTAAATAACAGTTTAAATTTAATGGTGTTAATCGAAAGCCGGTTGACCAAATCTGCTGTGACGATATGGTCTCTGTCCACGGCTCCGTCATCCCCCTTGAGCCTTTCACCCTCCTTGTACATGGTGTCCATGATGTTGTTTTGGGACCTTTATACCATTGTACTGTGATTTCCTTGTCTTTTATGTCCTTTACCTCGCAACGCTGCGGCCACCAAGATCATGTCTTGAAGATTGAAGGCCTTGCTGGATTCGGAAGGTGGGTTTTCTTTCAACTATAACCTGTAAATTAAAAAATTTATCATGTTTAGTTAAATAAATTATAATATTTATGAATGACAAGTAATCTCATACATGTGCAGAGGTTTAGTGAAAAAAGCTGGAATCGACACATCCGACACTCTCTCTCTCTCTCTCTTTAAGAAATGGGGTTTTCGAGATTGAAAATGTACGTTTTGATTTAATTTCGTTTGTCAAGAATTTTTCCAAGTAAATTGTCAATAATTTGTTCTGATCCACCCCAAATACGTGTCTGAAATGAACCTTGACTATGGGCAGATAGTTTTAAAAGTAGCTCTCGTGACTAAGTTAAACTTCGTTACCCTTGACTACACTAAAGACAAGCTCTATTGTTCCATATACTCAAACACAACCTGAGTGGACTCGTCTGTAACTGTAACCATTCAAGATTTAGTCTGTAGTTTTGTATTATTGAAAATTGATAGAGCATTACCTTTTTTTATCATCGAAAATAATTATACATATCATTAATTGTATGGCTTAATTTTTCTTTATGTGTATACATATATTTCGATAAATCTAACTATGATTTATCATTCATTGGTGCTTAGAATTTCTATTATTATTTTTTTCACCTTGTGTTTCCAGCCTCAAAATCTCTGTTCTCGTGAACAGGCCACTGAATGATCGTGTAGATATACGTAGTACACCTACCTATTTTTTTTTCATCATCGAAAATAATATCTATCTATCTATCTATCTATCTATCTATCTATATATATATTAAATTGTATGGCTTAATTTTTCTTTGTTCGAAAGGGAAACCTACTGCTGTAAAGAAAACTAGGCGATGAATTTTTTTCACCACATTTGTTAATGTTTTGCCAATACTGTGGTTGTGTCAGGTAGTTTTGGACACTGGGAATTTGACAGAAAAATTAATGAAAAGGCAGGTGCATCGTAGGATATTTATGCATCACACTTTCATAAAAACCAAATCTAAATGCTGCTGACATATTTGAAGATTTTTTTACTTGGTGCTGTAGTATCTCTGGATGACCATCATTGGATGCTGTAAATGTCTTTGCTGTTGCGGCTAATGAATACTTTTGCAAAATTACAGAAATTCATGTTGTACTTTTTGTTTAGCTCTACTGTCAGAGACCAAAAGAGCTTATGCGATGGTAAGGTGTCCGTTGTCCGTCCGGTTTTTATAGGATTCATTTTGAAAGTAAGGGGGATTACCAGGGGAAAAAGAAAAAAAGTGTCGGGGGGTCCCCTGCACCCCCTTTAACCACCCCATCCCAAATTATATTCCCTAATGTTACGTTCACATGAGTAAAAGTCGGGGGCAGGTGAAATAGCTTTCCAAAAGTATTTGTATCAATTTCGAATTTCCCGACCTTTTTTTAGATCAATGTAGAGAAAATAAATCCATATATTCACCTGGAAGGTCGCGTGCAGGTTAATATAACGTAGTATATTTTCTAAATTGTTAGATCTCAGCCAATCAGAAAGATAAAAAATTATTCAGTTAATAATAATTTACATTTATTGCATGATCGTGAGGGAAATATGAAGATTTATTCAACCAAGAAAAAATCACATTCTCCGAGGGTTTCATGCAGTAAATTGTTTATTATACCGAAACAAGCAAAAACTTTAAAAATAAACATTAACTTTCAAATTCGGCACTGCTTTTAAAGTCCCTTTCAATTTTAATCTAAAGTTACTGAAATCCTTGGACACATAACACTCTGATAAAACGATCAGCAATTTTATGACGTGAACCAGGTAATTGTGACCTCAACTACTCTCGAGAGTTTTCGTTCAAAGAAAGATTTCGGGAAAATGCACTATGCAGTATCTGAAGAGTTTGAATAAGATGAAAAGCATGCCGACGACAGTGAAATATGAAGTTTTATGGCCCTGTCACGTTAAAATCTAGAACCAATCAGATAACGCGATGTATAGAATAATTATAATGAGGTATAATAATTGTAATTATTATATTGTTTCCACAGTTGGCAAAAGTCCACTTGATATTAGGTCCCTCATCATTCAAACACCATCTTCGAATCATTAATCCCTCTCTAGAAAGTTATAGAGGTCCAGCACAGGTCTAATGTCACCTTTTTTGCATCCCGAATTCCTTGACCCCTGGACTGGGCAAGTTCTTCAGTGCTAGAAATAAGCACAGCAAACTTGCTAGTCAAGGTGTAGGCTGCTTCCCCACCCTCATTCTGGCTCGCAGTTGTAGTGGCTTTCCTAAGCTTGGCCTTAGAAACCAACATCTCTGAGTTTGAAATTCTGAAAAAGATAATTTACATATGTAACACAAAAGAATAATTAAATGATCCTTGTGTTATTTTAATTCTTTTATTCTTAAGTTGACTGAGTTCAGTTGACAGTGGTCCTAAAATAAACAATTTACAGTTGAAAGTGATAGTCATACATAAACTCTTTGACATTTCATGGGCCACAGCGCTCACCTGAGTAACTTTTGCCTTGCTGTTTTTCACCTGATTTCTCCTCTCCCCCCCCCCCCCCCCCCCCCCGTTGTACTTATTTTGGCACCGCTGTGGCAACGCACTTTGAAAAAAATTTCAAAGTGCGTTAATTTTGGGACAAAATCAACGCACTTTGAAAATTTTTTTCAAAGTGGGTTAAGAGTGTACATAACAATTTTTTACTATGTACACACTTTGAATAAATGTGTATAAAACAAAAATTTTGGACTTAAATTTTAGTAATAGACAACATTATCCCCTCGCAACGTTTGAGGGGATATAGTACGCGATTATGTGTGTAAGTGTGTTTGTTAGTTTTTCCTGTGCGAAACGGAAGTGACGTAATTTGCATCGAGATCGCTATCATATTCAATATGAACATAGACTGATTAGTTTGATAATAATAAAATAAAAGATTAGCCACAATACTCATTTGACTGGAACTTTTACAAGGGCACCGCAAAGCGGAGCATTCTTTCTAAAAAGCATATTCTATAAATCAAGGCAGCATATAGAGAGAGAGAGAGAATTTTCATGGTAGAGAAAAATCATAATTGCTCCTTTTTCCATTTAAGTCACATCCACCGAACTTATTACAGACTGAATTAAAATAAAAAAGGAAAGAAATTATGCTATTAAACAATCATTTCTTAAAAACCAATTTCCCTTTTGTAAAATTTACGAGAACTGTTCGAAAGAAAATAACCCCTAAAAATCTTTAAAACGTGTATATCTCAGATCCTGAAGTGACATCATCACTGAAAAAGTATGAAACCAGGTTCAAATAATTATTTATCATACCTAAAATTTGCAAGAATATTGACCAAGCCGTGCACATTTTTTTTCAAAGTGCGTTAATATGGTCGATATTAACCCTTATCATGCTTTATAATATTTGTATATCAATATAACAGGGTGCTGTATAAAACAATAAAATCATTTTTAAAATATTGGTATCTTTAAATTACAGTAGAATTTTTATTTTTTAAGATACATCCATAATCCTTATATAATTTTTAGCTAACCTGAGCCGAAGGCTCAAGTGAGCTTTTCTGATCACATTTTGTCTGTAGTCCGTCTGTCTGTCTGTCTGTCCGTCCGTCTGTAAACTTTTCACATTTTCGACTTCTCAAGAACCACTGGGCCAATTTCAACTAAACTTGCCACAAAGTATTCTTGGGTGAAGGGGATTCAAGTTTGTTCAAATGAAAGGCCAAGGGGAGATAATAAAGAATTAGTGAAAAATTAATAGCATCTTTTAAAAATCTTCTTCTAAAGAACCACAAAGGCAGGGAAGATGAAACTCATGTGGAAGCATCCTCAGGTAGTGTAGATTCAAGTTTGTTCAAATCATGACCCCCGGGGGTAGGGGGGGGGGGGGCCACAGTGGAGGATCAAAGTTTTACATAGAAATATATATTATTATGGTTTTGGGCCATTCTTTTTAAAATCTATTGGTCCAGTGGGACAGTGAATTTAGTACTAAGCTGACCAGTAAAAATTTAAGGCGATAGCCCGTGTGACCGGTAAACAAAAATAATTATTTCTAGCCCTTGTTGGTCAGGTCACAGGAAACAAACATAATTTTTTTTTAGGCCTTATTATCATTTTGTTTATATTTTTTTTGCAATGTAAAAATGTTTGTATTGAAAGCATAATTGGATTATTGCAAATATACCTGTTATTATATAGTAGCAGACGTTTGCATAAAATCTCAAAATTTGAAACAAATTTAGAGACATTGTAAGCTAATGTAAACTAGGACTTTTGTTTCCTGAAGTGAACATATCTTTTTCCTTTCCAGGATCAGCAAAGGAAAAAAAAGTTTTTATGGAAGGTAAAATATCTAATTATTTATAGAACATCAATTTTAGTGATAAGAAACATTTAAAAAAAAAAACAACTATGCATTATGTAGCTTACATTTGAAAATAAACGAAATTAAAAATAAATAAAATGGACAGTGAGAATTAGAGAAACCTCAACCTTGGTCAGTCAGTAAACCACTGAGTGCTGTTTAATCAGTATATAACTAGAGCTCTTGACATACCAAACTTGGTATTGTTGTACCCTAGGTAAAGTCAGTGATCCCTAGGTTACAAGGTCAAAGATTAAGGACATTGGCAAGGTTCCTGGTTATTGTATAAAATTTTTCAAGAACTCTTGAGTTAGGTTTAATTGTACTAAACAGGCTATATTCTGGATTGTTTAACCTACCAAGCCCAAGCCAGCTTTCTTTTTTAGATTTCGTCAAATCGGTGTTTTCGCAATTCTCAATGCGTTTCCTATGTAAAATGTTGATAAAAGGGATCTACATAATTTTTCACCATAATATTTCTCCAAAACCCACTTATTTCATTTAGTTTTTAGGTCACCTGAGTCACTCAGGTGACCTATTGCTATCATCATAACTATATACTTAGTTGGTTTATTTAATACCCAGGAGCAGAGAAGAAGATTTTCAAAGAAGTAATGCATTTTCACTATATAATCAATAGAGCCCCGCCCTTACACCAGAACCCCTGCCCCTGGGGCCATGAAATTCACAATTTTGAAAGATGCACTCTTGCTCATCATAACTATGTACTTAGTTACTGTAATTAATACCCAGGAGCAGAGAAGATTTTCAAAGAACTAATGCATTTTCACTATATAATCAATAGAGCCCCGCCCTAACACCAGAACCCCTGACCCTGGGGCCATGAATTTCACAATTTTGGAAGAGGCACTCTTACTCATCATAACTATATACTTAGTAAATTTATTTAATACCCAGGAGCAGAGAAGAAGATTTTCAAAGAAATAATGCACTTTCACTATATAATCTATATAACCCCTCCCTAGCACCAGAACCCCTGACCCTGGGGCCATGAATTTCACAATTTTGGTAGAGGGGTCAATGCTTATTACAATCATGCCAACAGTTTGACTGCTTGATGTCCAGGAGTAAAGAAGAAGATTTTTAAAGATTGCATTAATTTTGGTGGTTTTAGCCCCACCCCTCAGGCCCCAGGGGGGCAGGGATCATGAAATTCACAATTTTTGTTCCCCTTCACCCATAGATGCTATATGCCAAATTTTTTTTGAAATTGGTTGAGCGGTTTCAGAGAAGAAGCTTAAAATGTTCAAATGTTAAAGCACATCGCACGACGACGGACAAAACAGATAGCAATAGGTCACCTGAGTGACTCGGGTGACCTAAAAATATTTCTTCTCAAGAACAGAAAATTTAGTCATATTGATATGGAAGCATCTCAGGTAGTGTAGATTCAAGTTTATTCAAATGATGACCCCTGGGATAAGGAGGAGCCACATTGGGGGATTAAATTTTTACAAAGGAATAAATGGGAAATTTTTTTTAAAAATCTTCTCAAGTACAATAAAGCCATTTGTTATAATGACATGGAAGCATCATCAGATAGTTTAAAATTCAAGCCCCCCCCCCCCCCCCCCCCCGTAATCATTTCAATACTGAACTGATTTGTGCTTTTGCCTTGCCAATGTGCTCAGGTGAGCAATGTGGCCCATGGGCCTCTTGTTATTGTTGAAATCAGCACCAATTTCATCAGATTCATTCTAGAAACCCACCTGTGTAAGTTACAGGTGAGAAAAGGTAATGCAAGTGCTTTCTACACAATACTATACTAAAATTTCATTCTTTCAAAACAAATACGTCTTTTTTTTAATTAATAACAATTTTGATGCGATGATATTTCATCACCATTTACTAGACATATTCATACGGTGATACAGGTACGCTCAGGTGAGACAGGTATGTCAGGTAAACCTCATTAACCTTTAAACTAAAGAAAATTTTCAGGGAACTATGTTTATTTATTTCATTAGACTGAATAATTGTAAAAAAAAAATACACTAAACAGGAACAAAGAACCGGTTTACACGGTTTTATTTCAGAGGCACGTCAGCAACGTCCCAGTTATCGTCTTCTACGAAACGACAACTGTATCAAACGAATACATCTATATCTCCGGTAAAAATTCATCGATATTAATAAAACCAATATATTGAAATCCATCACAATCAATTTCTTAATCAAATAATCGAGATAATTTAAAATAAATGCAGTTATATCGGCGTTGTTCAAGAATGAATCGTCAGTGTCGATACATTCCGCCATGTTTTTAACTGAGGTAAACAAGGAACACAACCTGCGTCTTTTTGATGAGCTTATGTACTTTCAACCAATGAAATCAGGGTTTACAAACAGTGTTTCAGTTTGTAAATCGGATATGATGAAATACCAACAAAAATTAGTTTGTACAAGAATTGTTTATTCTTAAAATAGGAATGGGAAATTCCGATATCCAAAAACCGACTTGTGCTGCGATCAGCACTGACACGCAAAGTTGCCGATCGCGGCATTTGCCGCGATAAGCTTGATAAGGGTTAACGCACTTTGAAAAAAAAAATGAAATTTTTCTAAGTGCGTTTACGTGGTCCCAAAATTAACGCACTTTGAAATTTTTTTTGAAAGTGCGTTGTAACACACCGCCCTACCCCCAGAGGTCATGATTTGAACAGTTAGAATCTACACTACCCCAGGATGCTTCCACATAAGTTTCAGCCTTTCTGGCCCAGTGGTTCTTGAGAAGAAGATTTTTAAAGATTTTTTCTGCATATTTCAATGTAAAACTTGGATTCCCTATTGTGGCCCCGCCCTACCCCCGGGGGTCATGATTTGAACAATTTAGAATCTACATTATTACCGCAGAATGCTTCCACATAAGTTTCAGCTTCTCTGGCCCAGTGGTTCTTGAGAAGAAGATTTTTAAAGCTTTTTACTATATATATTACCCAAGGATGCTTCCACTTAAGTTTCAGCCTTTCTAGCCCAGTGGTTCTTGAGAAGAAGATTTTAAAAGAGTTTTACTACATATTTCATTGTAAAATTTGGATTCCCTATTGTGGCCCCGCCCTAACCCCGGGGGTCATGATTTGAACAATTTAGAATCTACACTACCCCAGGATGCTTCCACATAAGTTTCAGCCTTTCTGGCCCAGTGGTTCTTGAGAAGAAGATTTTTTAATGACCCAACCCAATTTTTGTATTATCTTGATTATCTCCCCTTTGATGGGGACCTGGCCCTTCATTTTTACAATTTAAACTCCCCTTCACCCAAGGATGCTTTGTACCAAGTTTGGTGAAAATTGGCCCAGTGGTTCTTGAGAAGAAGTCAAAAATGTGAAAAGTTTACAGACGGACGGACGGACAGATGGACGGACGACGGGTGATCAGAAAAGCTCACTTGAGCTTTCAGCTCGGGTGAGCTAAATATTTATGACCTCTAGTAGCTATTACACTTTATCATACAACATAACATCTAAGTATAAAGAAATAATATGAAGTATAAATAATGTAATAATAATTTACACACTTGAGGAATGCAGTATCATAGCTTCCGGTTACTGTGACGTCATCATACAAGAGGACTGTTCAATAGAAATATATCAGGTCTTATTTCTTAATTTATAAAAACTATACATACTTGATAAGGAACCACTATAGACCCTTTTTCTATGACACATTTTGCTTAGGAGTTATTCCCCTAAGCCGCCATCTTGTATGGCAAAGCAGTGAATTTACCTCTTTGAGCAACCAATTTTAAACATGCATTCAAGAAAAATATGGGGGAAAATATTTACAATCTTATTATCATGAATTAATAAAGGATATAACAAATGTGTATTCATAAGAAAAATAGTGTTATCTTTACCTCAGTAACCAGTATAAGAAATTGAACTTGGTTGAATAATGAAGGGATCTGGGAATGTTGCCCTCCAATATGGTGGCTAAGGGAAATAACTCCTAGGCAAAATATGTCATAGGAAAAGGGTCTATTGTTATAAAAACGTTTTGCATCAAACAATCTTTTAAAATCATTTATACCACCAGGATCCAGTTGTATCAATATTTAATGAACGATTAAAGCATCATTAAACAGATCATTTTTAATGTGTCATTTAATTCCGTTGTATCAATCTTTAAATGAACGAATCGGTGCATTAAAGCTTCATTAAACTCCTCAACTTTAATGAAGGTAAGGGGGCTTCATTAAGTATGGCAGCCAGCCTTACGTTTTGCCAGCTAGGCAGACGGAGAAATGACAGAGTCTTTCGTGAGCGTTTTTCACTGCACACTACGACGATGTGGACGATGAGGAAATTCGCTACCGTTTCCGTTAAGAAAATATTGGACGGCTTGTCACATTACTGGAACCGTCACTAAGGCATTCCACAAATAGATCGCACTCTTTGTCTACAGAATTACAGGTATAAACATGCTTATTTCCGTAAAAAATCAAATTATGGATAAAAAACATAATAGAAATTCCCACTGCGTCAATGCGTTATCATTCACTGAATCCAAAATAGACTTTGTTCGATGTGTGACGTCATTTCTTTCGTCATCATCTATGCGGATCTAATATTGTATACATTTACTGTTGATAAAAGCTGAATTAAACATACAAACAAACAAACAAAATAACCCGCGTCCTTGAAAATACTAGTTCTCTTTCATTTCTTTTCCTCCATATATCAATAACATGAAATTTATCTATTTTATGAATGCTTTATAGCTCTGATCATATTTATATTTTGTTTTTCCACATCTATCAGCTTCACTAAGTGTGTTATTAAAATCACCCATAATGATAAGATTTTGTGTTGCGGGAATAACCTTCATTATATTTTGAAAAAAAAATTGTTCTTTCTTAAAAATCATTTGGTGCATATAGATTGATGATGTCAAAAATTTCATCATTTTCTTTATATCTTATATGTAAAAATCTTCCATCAAAACGTTGAACACAGTCTACATATGAGTTAATATTATTCTTTATCAAAACTGCTACACCTCTTGCCGTACGTCGTAATAATATTACTGTAAATAATTTCTCCATTCCATATGTGTTTGTAATTCTCAAATAATTCATTATCCAAGTGAGTTTCCTGCAAGGCAATAATAATATCAAATCTTTTTTTCTCAAATAACTGAATTACATTTTTCATCTTATCTATATTACGTAACCCATTGCAATTCCACGAAGAGATCACAACCATTAGAAATAAAGAGAAGGTAGATAATTTCCCCATTGTTATTTATTTTTCTTTGCATTACTCTTCTTATTTTTTTTTTCCTTTTCTTTTTACCATTGGCCGTGTTCAAAACGATTTCTGTTTCCGATTATGAATTGTCTTAAGTTTCCTCTTCATCCGTTTGACTCTCATCAGCAGGGGCTTCCTCCATGTCAATATAACTTTCACCCACGTTTTCTCTCTCTTCACGCTGAACTTCATTACTGTCCGCTTCCGTGTTTGTTTCTGTATTTTTGTGTTCTTCACCAGAAATTGAATGTTCACCTAATTCCCCGTCTTGAACCTCTTCTTTATCGTCCTCATAATTCACCCCCTGATCCTTGATATCAGAACTCCATTCCTCATCTCCGGAATCCGATTCATAATCTCTCATGCTTTGTCTACAGGTATACCTGTTTTCCCATTCACCACACTTATGAAAAAGATGAGATTTACAAGCCCTTGCGTAATGACCCTGACCTTTACATACAAAATTGGGACACGCTTTAAATAAATGTTCAGTAGAATAAAAAAGCGAACACACTTTGCTCTGATTGTTATGTATACACCTATAATATTCTTTCCGGAATCTTATTGTGTACGGGAATGATGACATATTCTCTGGTAACTTAACCTTCGCGTAACGTGTACCATCTGCAATGGTTGTGCCCATATAATATCTTCTCTTAATTGGGGATACTAACTCGACATTCATTGATCGGAGTGCCGATTCTATTTCCTCGTCTTCTACATAGGCAGGTAGATGTAACAAGAGGCCCAATGACCTTGAATCGCTCTTCTGATAAACTGTACAAACTATCACTTCTATTTGAAGCCTCTAAGTATCCTATATATTTCGATAAAGCCTTGAAATTCCAAACGTAGGTCATCATGACCTACATTTTAGATGAAACACTCTGAGAACCCAAGATGATTCTAAGCCAATTAGTACCTGAGAGAAGGTCATGGTGACCTTTTTATCGCTTGTCATTCTCTGAGGACCCAAGATACATCAACTCAGTTTGGTGATTCTAAGCCAAATAATATCTAAAATATTTATAAAATTATAACCATAAAATTTCTTAAGTAGGTCATTGTGACTTTCTTTTCAATTTTTATGACTATAATTTTGGTCAATTTTGAAGTGACCTTGAGACCTCGCCCTTTGCCGCAGGGTGATTACCCGTGTAAATCTTAATCTACGGGACATCCTCATCCTTTTTTGTAAGTTTGGTGATAATCTGCTAAGATTTTTTGTAACCATAGAACCTGTATCTATTAAAGCTTCTGTCTCAACACCATTAATAATGATTCTACTTTCGTTTGAATGACCCACCATTCTTGACAACAAATTTTGTTCAGGGCTCTTATTTACAGATTCCTCCCCCATTTGCCCTTTAATAGAAGAGGTTACTAGTTTGTTGAATTGTTACTCCTTTGAGGCACTTGATTGTTTGACCGAGTTCGGTTGTTCTCATCTCGGTTTGTCCCGAGCCAAACATACAACGTCAAATGGCCGTACTGGTCCAAAGGAGCACGTAAATTGTAATTTAACCATGAATAAAAATCTGTAAATCGAGCACCAGGTCTACATTCAAAATGCAAAAATAAATGATTTTGTTTTAAAAGATCTAGATGTTTTTTCAGGTAATTACCCAAACTTGTACTAACTAATACAGGCTGACTAACTAATTTCTTCTTTTCTACTGGTCTAAATATTTCTGTAACTTACTATTACTCATTAAATATCAAAGCTAATGACAGTGAATTAAACTCTTAAAACAACAAAATATAAACTAAATACAAAAGTAAATTTTGGTTTAAATCTGTTGATTTCTTGTAATCTGTAATAAAGAAAATAGTAATTAATATTTCTTTGTAACTGCTACACCTTGTCCTGTGATCTGAAATAACAGAACGAAGTAATGTAGATCGTGTATCAGCTAGTAGTAAGAGTGTAAGGCTATCAGGTGCTGCATGCATAATAACCCAGAGTTCAACGGTAATTTACACGGTAGAAGTAGTTGTACTGTCACGTTGCGCTTAAATCCGAAGTATTTCATTCTAAGTATCCATGAATGAAAACTTAGACCATGTACACATGTATGCCGATCTCCTGAAGAAATAAATCACGGGGCAAGAGAACGAAAATACATACCAAATGCATATTCATCACGATAACCGAAAACACTTACTAATCTGTAAGTCATAAAAACGATTAAATCCTACAAATTGCCAGAGAAACGCAACGATGTCGACACTGCCAATACACTGCAGACAACTCCTGTTCCACGTCATTTTTCGAAGTACGACGTCACAGGTACACTGGTTTCCCGAACTTTCTGTAACAAAATGGCGAATGTGCGAATAGGCACTGAACGTAATATAAGGTATTCTGTCATTGTAGTACAACACTTAAACTTTACTTCATTAGCAGAATGTTTTCTTTTACCTGAGCAATCAAATATCACAAAAGGAAATGAAAGCGAATAGTGTTTAGTACAGAAAACGGACTATAAAATTTGAAGCTCCAGGATCCGCCTACTTGTTTCACCTCAGCTTAGAGGTGCAGATTTAGTGTGCACATCTAAAGTTTTCGATCTATTGTGACGTGTCACTCGGGAACAGTAAAATCATAAAGAGAACGACATTAGTCTATGCAAGAACAGAACATCTGTGATATAAGAATTATTTGTATTTATCGATTCCTGTTTTCAAATAAAAAAGATTAATAACATTTTAAAACTGATGTTTTTCAAGGACAAGTAAATTAATATTCTGTATCTCAGCTCTCTGATTTGATTCTCAAAAATTTCCAGCCCTCTCATTCCTTTCTCAGAATCAAATGATCAGAGATCCACAAATATATAGAGAATATACTTGGATAATAAGGATGAATACATGCGTATATTAATCTACGTTTTTTTTTTGGGGGGGGGGGGGGGGGTAATTATTTATTTTGTTTAATTCGTAACATCCAGAAGAGGAATCCAAAAATCGGCATGAGTATTGAAAAAAATACTTTGAGAAAATGACTAAAGTAACAGTGTTTGCATTACATTTTGAAGATATTCCATACATTATATAAGAAATCCAATAACCTTTGCCCCCTCCCCCTCTTCACTCAGTCTCTCTCACATACACACCAGGTCCGTAGTCCTGAATAAAGCAAATAGAAAGATCTTTTTTAATTTTAGTTAGTCTGAACTTAAAAAAAATACGCCATATATGACTGACACTTTGAGGGGGCACAACCGTTCATTATTTTCAGTTGGGGGGGGGGGGGGGGGCTCAACTACTATGACCAGCAAGCAAGAAAAAATAAATTATTTAGTTAATATATGGCAGCGAAATGGGACATGCATAGAAATGCCGCTACCCACTTTAAAATAATAGTCAAAATAAATTTTCAAAGTTTCCGTAGTAAATTTAGTGTATACGGGAGAAAAAACAACAAATGAAAAAATATTAGACTAGCGATCCCATAATGTCCGTTCCTTCTCTTTCGCTAGTCTAACATCACTAAGCGTCCTCCCTTTGCGTTGATGAAATAAATCTTAAACAAGAACTGTAAACCATTTGTAATTTTTGATAAATTAATTGTGTCTTCTGTGTTTATTTGATAAAATTAATACATTTAGTACTAAAAAATCATTTCCGTTGAACTCCATGTTTATATACATTCATAAAACGTGATAGAAAACAGTTTCGGGTTTAAAAGAGCTTAACGGGGCTCAAGAAAATTAACACACGTGTATTATATATTACATTTTCACCGAGTACCCCGGTACTCGATCGAAAAAACGTCCGAGTAACCGATTATCAAAAATTGACCGATTTGACATCCCTAGAAATAACAGCTCTATAATCATGTAAAATTATGTCCCACGATTTATAAATAATCAGTTGATATATGTTTATTGATACATCTACATCCCCTTCCACCGACCGCTTATGTTATTTTCAGGGTTTAAGAACTACCCAGCGGTAATATGAGAAAGGTTATGGCAAAAGACGGTATGTTGAAATACTAGTAAACTTACCTGTGTAACTTTTTATGTTTTTATGTATTTCACAAGTTGAAAAAGATTGGAATTGCTCATTTGGCGCTGTATAACTTAAATCTTCAGGTACATATCTAAACTGATCTGCCTTTAGTCAGTTGATGAAGTCTTAATTAGAAAAATATATTTGCTGTCTTTACATGTAAGAGTACAGCGTTTTGAAGAAATGGATGTCCTCATATTTGTTAACCGCATCTGATGCAAGCTAATAATTCATCATGTACAATATTATCATACTAACGGGAAGTTACAAATAGCTTCGTGAGATAATGGGGGGGGGGGGGTTACTTTGCTTTATGAATTGAATTAAATAGATCTAAAAAGCCCGATTAAGGGATTATGCATCCCCCTTCTGTTCCGCACTTGCAAATGAAATTCGGTAAGTTTAAGAGTGAACTGAAAACCCTTAGCGTAAAGATATTCCATGCTTGAAAAAGAGAAATTAATTTTTGAAAGAATAATGGGTAAATTTAATCATTAAATACATATAAAATATGCACATGAATTTGATATTCATGATAATTTGTCATGATAATCTGATATCATTATTATAATATTTTGAACTATTTATATACTAGTGTTGCGTTGTAATATTTATCAATAAAATCTCTCTCCCTCCCTCTCTCTCTCTCTCAGCGGAAATGTCTCGACTCCGCATATAACGATCTGATTGAAGAAGAATATGTTGAATCTTTTTTGGTTGCCTGTACGTTTTTCCCAGTATTTTCTTATTTTAATAGTTGGTGCCCCCCCCCTTTTTTTTGTTTTTTGTTTGCTTATCTAGTTTTTAGGTCACCTGAGTCACTCAGGTGACCTATTGCTATCCGTTCTCGTCCGTCGGCGTGCGTCGTGTGTTAACATTTGAACATTTTTAACTTCTTCTCTGAAACCGCTCAACCAATTTCAACCAAATTTTGCATATAGCATCCATGGGTGAAGGGGAACAAAAATTGTGAATTTCATGGTCCCTGCCCCCCTGGGGCCTGAGGGGTGGGGCTAAAACCACCAAAAATAATGCAATCTTTAAAAATCTTCTTCTTTACTCCAGGACATCAAGCAGTCAAACTGTTGGCATCATTGTAACAAGCATTGAGCCCTCTACTAAAATTGTGAAATTCATGGCCCCAGGGTCAGGGGTTCTGGCCCCAGGGTGGGGCTATATAGATCATATAGTGAAAGTGCATTATTTCTTTGAAAATCTTTTTCGCTGCTCCTGGGTATTAAATAAAGTAACTAAGTACACAGTTATGAAGAGCAAGAGAGCCTCTTCCAAAATTCTGATATTCATGGCCCCAGGGTCAGGGGTTCTGGTGTTAGGGCGGGGCTCTATTGATTATATAGTGAAAATGCATTAATTCTTTAAAAATCTTCTTCTGTGCTCCTGGGTATTAAATAAAGTAACTAAGTACATAGTTATGATGAGCAAGAGAGCCTCTTCCGAAATTGTGAAATTCATGGCCCCTGGATCAGGGGTTCTGGCCCCAGGGTGGGGCTATATAGATCATATAGTGAAAGTGCATTATTTCTTTGAAAATCTTTTTCGCTGCTCCTGGGTATTAAATAAAGTAACTAAGTACACAGTTATGAAGAGCAGGAGAGCCTCTTCCAAAATTCTGATATTCATGGCCCCAGGGTCAGGGGTTCTGGTGTTAGGGCGGGGCTCTATTGATTATATAGTGAAAATGCATTAATTCTTTGAAAATCTTCTTCTGTGCTCCTGGGTATTGAATAAAGTAACTAAGTACATAGTTATGAAGAGCAAGAGTGCCTCTTCCAAAATTCTGAAATTTATGGCCCCAGGGTCAGGGGTTCTGGTGTTAGGGCGGGGCTCTATTGATTATATAGTGAAATTGCATTAATTCTTTGAAAATCTTCTTCTCTATTCCTGGGCATTAAAGTGATAAACTAAGTACATAGTTATGATGAGGAGGTGGGCCTCTTCCAGAATTGTGAAAGCCATCGCCCCTGGCTCAGGGGTTCTGATGTTAGGGCGGGGCTCTATTGATTATATAGTAAAAATGCATTAATTCTTTGAAAATCTTCTCTGCTCCTGAGTATTATTTAAACAAACTAAGTGCATGGTTTTGATGCATAAGGATGCTTTTTCAAAAATTGTGAATTTCATGGCCACAGGGTCAGGGGTTCTGGTGTTAGGGCGGGGCTCTATTGATTATATAGTGAAAATGCATTGATTCTTTGAAAATCTTCTTCTCTGCTCCTGGGTATTATTTAAACAAACTAAGTGCATGATTTTGATGCATAAGGATGCCTTTTCAAAAATTGTGAATTTCATGGCCCCAGGGTCAGGGGTTCTGGTGTTAGGATGGGGCTCTATTGATTATATAGTGAAAATGCATTGATTCTTTGAAAATCTTCTTCTCTGCTACTGGAGATTATTTAAACAAACTAAGTGCATGATTATGATAGGCAAGGATGCTTCTTCCAAAATTTTAAAATATATGGCCTCAGTTTTTGGGGTTCTTGAGGAAAGGTGGGGGGGGGCTCTATTGATTATATAGTTAAAAAGCATTAATTTTATTAATTAATCATTAATTAATCCTGTCTGCTCCTTAGCGTTGAGCTGATAAATTGCTTAGCTATGATGAAAATGGGAGCTTCGAATAGAATTTTTAAATCTTGTGGTCCTAGGGTCAGGGGTTCTGGCATAAAGAAGGGGGGGGGGCTTTTGATAATATAGTGGAAAAGTGTTAATTCTTCGAAATCCATAGTTATGATGATGAGGGTAACTCTTCCAAATTTGTAAATTTCTTGACCCTTGGTCTTTGGTTCTTGTGTTAGGGTAAGGCTTTGTTGAATCTGTAGTGAAAATGCATTGCACCTGTGAAATTCTTCTATGAATTTGTATTCTACTGAGAGAAGTTATTCCCCTTTTCCGTTCACCTTTGATAATTAATCACTGTAAATAATGTATTGAAAGATTAATAGAATAAGATAATTATGCAAGAATGTTTATCATATAATTCAAAAAGTATTTTCTTAGTTTTAATAATCAGGTAGACCTGTAAGTAATAGATAAATAAAAATGAGACAAAAATAACTTATCTTATTAAAAGTTCTTCAAAGACCATAAGAGAGGTCAATGCTAGAGGTCTTAATATGGGTTCAAAAATAGTACAGAAGCACTAATAGTTTGTTAATAGTCTGAATGGTGATAGTGTTAAGTGTGGGACAGATTAGAACTTAATTTATGAGTTGATACTGAATACTAACTAATTATTTTGTTGATCCTGATCTTCCTACTTCTCTTGCTTTAGGGTAACAAAGCTTCATCTACCAGTGTATTTAACTTCTAAATTGTTGTATTATACTCAGGTGACCGTTAAGGCCCTTGGGCCTCTTGTTTTGGAGTAGGACTGACATCCTCAACACCTTACACACATACTCTTTGAAAAACGATGTTTAGTGCTTGATAATTTTACACCCCAGTACATAGTAAAAAACAAGCTTTAACATATAGCTTCTCAATGGCATCTCTTTTAATTTTATTCTTCCAAAGAATTCCTTAATTTCTTGAGACCCTTTCTTAATTTGTCTTCATATATTCTTTTCTGTTGTTTAATATATTTTTGTTGTTCATTAAGTTCCTCAGAAACATTTACTGTGACAACAGTCCGCAGTTCTCTAGGTATCTCCCCTCTGGCGGCCTCATCACAGAATTTGATAAATGAGCTTGGCCCCAGTCTAGTGTTGACTTTAATGGAATCTGTAAAAAAAAAAAAAAAAAAAACAGTATTTTTTTTATTAATGTAATATACTCTCCCAGAAAAAGAAACACAACATGCGAAATCCCGACTTTTGTAGAGCACATTAAAGGTAGTACACAATCGATAGGCCAAATTTTTTCTTAAAATCAAGTTTTTAAAAATTTTTTTCAAGAATACAAACCCTATACAGTGTATTTACTAGTATATGTAATGTAAAAGAAATTCAACCGCACATTTATTGCCCAAAAAGTTTGAAATATATGCCCCATCAGACCCCTGTAAGAGATTGTGAAATCAGACATTGCACTTCAGAATAAACATTTTTTTTTATTACCAATCAATCTTTTGCAAATTTGCATTTTATAAATACAACGTTTCTGTTACTAAAGAGCCATAGCGCATTTGATACATGTAAGCATTTTCGCCTACTGTAGTAGTGATTTCTCAAATATAACCAATATTTTGTTATACTATCTTAGATTATACATTAGTAAACTCAAATTACACTATAATAGTATTTAAATATTAATAGTTCCCTTTAACGATTAATATGGACATTATTCAGTTTGTATGTGTAATATAGTAAATATTAAGGTAGCTACCTAAACTATGACAAACTGTTGCAAAAGGCCACCCTTAACCAGAAAAAACAACTTCTGAATAATTTTATTTGGGTATGACTGCACCTTATTACATTTAGATAATTTTGGTTAAAGATGGTCTTAATATTGAAATGATAAAAATATATATTCAATTTTCCTTCTCATATTTCCGTAAGATTTACGAATCTGTCTAAAATTTATTATTAGAACATGAATGGCTTCGTGGCGCAGTGGTATGATCGCTGGGCTGAAAATCCCGTGATTCCGAGATTGAGACCAGTATTTTCTATTCATGTGCTTTTTAATATTTTTTTGCGTTTCTTTTCTACGTTTTTTAAAAATATTTTCTAATGAACACAATTTCGAAAAGTTTCAATATACACGTTGCACTTTGAAAGTATCTCGGGAAAACACAGTTCTAAACTATTTCATTAAATTTCACAAATCCATACCTCCTTCTTTTATTGTTAAAGATTTTCTAAACCTTTTGTCTGAAAATTAGAGTAATGAGCATGTAAATGACTTTTATATGTTATACTTGCACTTAAAAAGATATAATACACATCAACAAATGATATTTAATATGTTGGCTTTGAATTGAACAGGAATGTCTACGAATGAGTTCCTTTTAAATTCTCGAGTCGGCCGTGTCGTCGGCAAGGCAGCTCTGGCTCTTTTTAATACGATATGGGAAAAAGGTAATTTTCTACAATCCTGGATACAGGCAACAATTATTCCTATTCTAAAGCCTGGAGAGGACCATGCAGATCCACATAACTATAGACCAATTGCTTTAACAAGCTGCATATGCAAAACCATGGAACGGATGATCAATGAACGCTTGATATGGTTTCTTGAAACTAATAATATTATTACAAATATACAGTGTGGTTTTAGAAAAAACCGAAGTATAATAGACCATCTAGTAAGGCTGAAAAGTATGGAAAGCGATAGGGAACCCCCATGTCATTTTCTATATATTTCATTGAAAATCAATCCTGGCCGGTCAGGATGGTAATCATGACCATGTCAAGATTTCAGACATGACAAAGCAATGAATTTTATCATCTTGATCAAGTCAGGATTGATAACACGGCCATCATATCTTGACCGGTCATGATTCAACGTTGACCAAGTCAGGATTGATAAAATGGCCATCCTATCTTGGCCAAGTCAAGATTTATAACATGGCCATGCTATCTTGGCCAAGTCAGGATTGATAACACGGTCATCCTACAGTACCAACCAAACCCAACCTGACACCAAAGCAGTCCCCGGGACTGCTTTGGGACTGCTTTGGGACTGCTGTGGGACTGCTCTAGAAAGCAGACCCAGCAGTCCCTGGGACTGCTTTGTTCACTCATGCGTGAAAAAGGTTCTGAGTGACATGATAGCTCCGCCCCTTGTGTATGCTGAATTTGCAGCTCCTTGTTGTTGTTTTAATTTGTTTACTTTCTGCAGAGAGGTGTTTAAGATAAAAGCAAATATTAAAAAAAACAAGTATTGATTTTTTACAAAAATTAAATAAATAGAGATAGTTATACATGTAATGACTAAATGTCTTCAGAGGGCTGTAAATTTACACAATTGTAGTCTAGAATTAATTGTAAGATGATAAAAGTAGTTAAAAAGCGAAGTCAGAGGATGATTTTTATCCCTTAAATTAAATTTCAATACAGGTGTTTGAAAAAAAAATTATCTAGGCCTATTTAATGAATTAATACTGTCAAATTACATATGTACTCAAAGTTTGCATTAACACTATTTAAAAAAAAAAACAAAACAAAAAAACAACAAAAAACAAACTTGTCATTTCACTAAGATACATGTATTTAGAGGAACGTACTGTACTGGATTTTTTTTCTTAAGTGAAAAAGCTAATACTATGCTTAAAAAAGAGCACTCCATGCTATTTTTTACCACCCTCAAATAAAACCTAATAATTTATTTAATGACCATGAAATAAAATTATTCTACCATTCTTCTGTCACATAATCAATGTGAACAATTATTTCAAGGATTTATTTATGAATTAGTTTTTAATTTATAAACAAGTCATTGAAAGAGTACATTTATTTAAAAGAAAATTTGAAAATATCGGGAATTGTGACTTGTTTCTTATTTCTTTTGTTTGTGTTTACCTGGCCGGTTAATACAATGGGATTGTATAAAATGGTGTCAACACCTGAGGTTTCAATCGCCTTTGGGCATAATTAGCAGAAAGTCAATGCATGTTATTTGGGTATCAGTGTTACACATCACTGAACACGCTGGTCAACATTGACACTAATTTCAATCTATGTCATGCAAAAAATCTTAGTTTCAATAATTGTATATAAATTTATTTCGGGATTAATTAATTTTGAACGTAAGCTGAGGGTTCCATTTGCGTGATTTACAGAATGATGTACACTCGAACATTTATATAATAAAACACTTAAAACTGAGAATCTAAAGATGATTAAATTGGGAAGTCATTGAAAATAATCATGACTGAAATACAATACTCGGCAATGTTTCACAAAGAATTTTTCAAAAGCTCCAATACTTTAGAAAAATGCATTCAGAGTATAATATGGGAATCGGCCTTGCTCTATAATTATTATTATCTATTTAAAGCTAATTCTGGTATAAAATAAACAATTCAAGTTTAATTTTCTATATAAAAAAATAAATATGAAAACCAATATCAATCACAAAAAATGAAGAGGTTGGTTTATTTTGGTTAAAAATTAATATACCAAATAATTGTGTTTAAATATTCATGTTATTAATAGGTGTGAACGTCTTCTTCATTCAATAATTATAATTTGTTTCTATACGCGTACTGTGATTTCCTTAACAGTTCAGAAATGACTGTCGTGTAAGAATTGTAAATATTTGTTGATACTTCTCAGAAAGAATTGCTCATCAATTTCAACTGCCTTTTATATAGTTACATTGTTTATTGGTAATCTCATTCTGAGTAAGCTCCGCCCATTAAATTAATTAACCCCGCCCACTGGGACTGCTTTCTGGGACTGCTGGGACTGCTTTCTGGGACCGCTGGGACTGCTCTGGGACCGCTCTGGGACTGCTTTAGCAGTCCCAGAAAGCAGTCCCCGGAACTGCTCTGGGACTGCTTTGTGTCAGGTTGGGTCTGGTTGGTACTGTATCTTGGCCGGGTCATGATTCAATGTTGACCAAGTCAGGATTGACAACATAGGGCCATCCTATCTTGGTCGGCCAGGATTGCATTGCGCCAGGATATATTACTTCCAAACGCAGCCAATATTTCTTCAAGCGTCAATCCTGGCCTAATCAGGATAACATTGCGCCAGGATGTATGACTTCCAAACGCAGTCATGATTTATTCAAGCGTCAATCCTAGCCAAGTCAGGATGTATTTCATCAAACGCAGTCAAGATAGCATTGCGCCAGGATGTGTGACTTCCAATCGCAGTCAAGATCGCTTTTAAGTGCTTCCCTAACAGCGAGAAACCGCTAGATTACACACTTTACGTTCGCCTTAGCTGAGAAGTATTAATGTAAGTACAGGTAATTTTACCCTGAATCTTAGTTTGTTGTTCTAAATATGTATTTTACGTAGAGTTTCTTTTCAATAAACGGTATGAACAGCAACAACCAAAAGAATTTTTAGTTTTCATCGAGGAAATTCGAATTTGTCTCTTCATACACGTTTGTATACAAAATTTTAAAAGAAGGCTATTTAAGAACAGGAAGGAATATGGTATTTTATAGGTCATTAAGAATCAATATGTTACACAATACATTCATAAAAAATCGATTACTCCCTAATCAAGACCTACTGCATTATATTTTGCATTGAAATGCATCTGACACATATATTATATAAATGTTACTTTTAGTACCAAGAACTTGAATCACGTCAATAATCTGACAGGAGTTTTTGTTTTCCGTCTTTAAGAAAGATACTACCTGACTACAACTGACACAAGGTAAGAAACTATGCAGTTACAGAATAGAATAAAATTTATTTCGAAATTAAGGCCTCATGGGGCATATCATGTAACAACTAAGGAATTAATTTCATAGCTACCCAAGTTATACTGTATAACCTGGGCTGGGGCAGTTTACGCATTATAAACAGCAAAGTTGTTTATAAAAAAAAAAGAGTAAACTGCTCCAACTCAGGTTATACCAGTATAACTTGGGTAGCTATGAAATTCATTCCTTATGATTTAATTCTCCATTATGAAGTTTTGAAACTAAGTTAAATTATCTTTCAAAAATGCTTTCAAATTGAACAAATTGTAAATGTAACGTCAAGCGGATTGAGACGTTTTTGACGCTAGTAATGCAAGTTGTACAATATGTACTAATTAGGGCCCCGCTCTGCGGGTCCCCTATAGTGATCAGTATGTCCGTCCGTCTGTCCGTCCGTGATCTCTTGTCCGGAGCATATTGTCACAGGAGTAGTATTTACTATATGTTACTATGTAGGATAATTTGCGCATGCGTCATCTCATTCATTCATTCATTCATGGTTTGTAAGTTCATGACCTCTGATGTCATACGGTGAGTATGGGATGTGTATGGGTGTGTTTGACTGGTTTTTCCAGTCATTGCGCATGGCTGGCGCGAATTTTATTAACCTTTGCATGCAGTAATATTATTTTAAATCACTTTATGAAAATTCTCTGATATAGACGGACGTTACGAGGACTGTCATTGTCCGTAACATAGCCTCATAATTAGGAGCTTAAAATTCTGTCTACATGGTAAGATATTTTAATTAAACTATTTTATAATTTCAGTAAATTAATTTATGAATTAAATATTTGATATAAATTTCATTTAAATATCTAAAGTGTGAATGGACGGTACGTAAGTTTTCATATTTATTGTAGATCACCATGTCATTGATGATATGAAAAAATACTGCATCAAATACCATCATGTCGATGGAAAATAAATAAATTACATTGAACAGCTGTCCGGAGTTTTCTCTTATCCAAGAACTGTTAATTAAAAAAAGTTAACACCCTTGACACATATTTTCTCTCTCCTTGGCCCAATCTGGCTCATACTTCACCCACAGAGTGCCTTTGGGTAAAGGGTGTGCACTGACCTTGAACCATGTTTATAGGTCTTAGGTTAAGGTCATAGCAGAATTATATGAAGAGTCCTTGTCCAGAGCATAACTTCTCTCCCCTTGGTCCAATGTGGCTCATACTTCACTCACCGAGTGCCACTTCTCAGTGGATGTACAGTGACCTTGAACGAAGTTTCTAGGTGAAGGGTTATTTTTGAAAAAAGCCTCTCTTTTTAAAATCTTTGTTCGGTGCATAATTTCTTTCCCTTAAGTCCATTCAGCCTCAAACCTTACCAATTGATTTAGGGTACGGATCATTTGTGATTTTCCTTCCATATTTCTGATAGAGGATATGCAACAATTTTCATAGAGGATATGCAGTATTCATGATTTTTGTGCCGTTTTTTGATGGAAGGTGTTGAGCACTCGTGATTTTCGTGGTATTTTTTATTATAACAAGATAACATACATTTCCTTGTTCATTGCTGAAAGCGGGGCCCTTTGAGATGGCCACCATCTCAATAATATCTAGTTAATTTATCCAATCAAATGACGCGTTACAGCCAAAATTAAATTATTTATGATAACATATCAATAAACATAGAACACATTAGTACAATTTACATTAACTAATTAGCTCATTGTTAAGTTTGTATAGTAATATAATAATATGAAGACAGGGCTAGAAATAATTATTTTTGTTTACTGGTCACACGGGCTATCGCCTTAAATTTTTACTGCTCAGATTTGTACTTTCACTGTCCCATTGGGCCAGTAGATTTTAAAAAGACTGGCCCAAAACCATAATACTTATAGTAATATTTTCTTATATTGTGATACTTAGAAGTACAACTTAACAAAACAAGAAACAGCAGAAGTTGGGGCACACAACCCTGCGAAGTTAACTAGCCCGACTGTAAACGAATCTTATTATGCATAAAAAATGCTGACCCAAAGGGCACTTCCCTTTGCAATGTACTAGCCCAGATTGAAAATTCACTGGCCCCAGACTAGCGGGTTATCAATTAATTCGAGCCCTGGATGACTTAGGTACCATGTAATTTGGAGAAACAACTCATTATTGAAATAAATATTGTGTAGAAGGTAAGTAAACTAATCATATAATCATTTTTTTTATATATGGGCCGCTCTCTGGGAAAAGGGGTCTTAAGGACATTTTTTTTTTTTTTGGAAAATGAGTTTTCCATTGGATATTGATGGCACTGCTCTGATGAATAATATTTCTAAGTTTGGTCGTTTAACCCCTTCACTCCCACATCGGTCAATTTGACCGGTGGCGCTTTAAAACACGACTTCGAGAAAATAAGATCTCCGTATCTATGATAGCATAAAGGTATATAAACTATATCATCTTTTTGGAAATTTTCTCTACTTTTAAACTATGTTAAAATTTTATGTCTTAATGTCCCTGATGAATAGATTGTACGTTTTGAAGAATACATGACTTTTTGAAAATGGCGCAATTTTCCATAGTAATTGACGATTTTCCCGACGATTGACATTTTTTTCCTGATTAACTTAATAAAGAAAATATGATATATTCTTAAAGCATATTTTCTCTGCTTTTAAAATATGTAAAAATAAATTTTACTTTAAAATATTTTGTAAAAACAAGAATTTTCTTACACTTATGTGTTTTTTCTTGTTTTTATTCGTAATATTTAAACAAAGCTCAGATTTACGTGTATTTCTGTACTGAAATAGGGAAAACAAAATAAAGCTGGTAAAAGTAGAGGAAATTTCCTTTTCAACAAGCCTTTACAAGTCTTCTTACTCTCAGTATTTCCTTAATTACGATAGTTTGATTTTGTGACCTTCGCATAATTTTCGTAGAAAAATCGGGGGCGAGCAATATTTAACGTCAAGGTCAATTTTGTTGCGTCTTACTCGGAACAACATATTGTTTTATAAGTACTATTTTAATATATACTTTTAATGAAATAAATGCTTAGTATAAAATAATTAGTTTAAAAAACAAATATATACTATCTTTCTACCTTTTGTGAAGTTTTTTATAATGTAATGAATTTATCTATATTACATGCAATAATGATTAAAAAAAAAACCGTAGATTCCCTAAAGTGTTTATTAAATTGCTGTATGTTATTTATATTCTTAATATGAAATGTAATTAGATCTATACTGACACGGAATATAACAACTTTGAAGCAAGCACAAAAACTCGCATTCACACGACTTATCACTGTAAGATTTGATACGGAACGACTTTACTGGTCCCCAGAAAAACGCGCTAAAGTATAGTGTCGCCGAAGGCGACTTTAATATATAGGAGATCGCGTGAGCGATCGAAAAAAATTAAAGTATGAGGTTTTAAGCCTTTTTTACCCTAAAACCGAATTCTACGGTTAAAAGTTTAGTTTTAAACTTTTTTTAAACGAAGTTTTTAACCTCGTTCTCTGAAGAAAGTAATAATAAATATTGTTTATTCATTGAAAAGGAGACAAAAAAATAATTGTCAACGAAGGGCGTGCGGCGCATGCTTAGTGCAGTTTCTTTCGTACTTAGGTCATTTTTCATGTAAAAAAAAACCTACGAGATGTCGTTGAAGTTAAATTAAGATCTTGCGAAAAAAAAAACAGAAGGAACTGAATTTCTTAATTCATCTAAAAGAACAAGACACTATCTCTAATCTCTCGGATGGTATGCGAGGACTAACCCAAATCTCCTGGATGCTAGACTCGCCCATATGCGAAGACTAACCCTAATCTCTCGGATGGATGCTAGACTACCCTATTCAGTCAAAACTTGTGCAAGGACTAACCCTAATCTTTCAGGTGGGTACAAGACTAACCCTAACCAGTCGAAAAATGTGCTAGACTAACCCTTATCAGTTGAGTGACGTAAATCTTACGTCATAGTGCAATGAGCGCGCGGATCTTGCGGATCTGGGGACCGGTAAAGTAAAGTCTACCCGTTGATACGAATGGAGATTACCACGTGTTTCCGTTGTAGCAGTAAACAACAACATGATCTGAACAGTGAACGTCAATTTTCATGATTATTTTACGACGACGAACATCACATCAATGATTCAAATAATACGGTCTTTCCTTTGGTATTAGAGGTGAGTAAGTATTGACTGAAGAGTTTAAAACTGTCTTTAAAATGCATTAATTCACGTTCAAATGAAAACAAAATGTACATATGTACAAGATCTTCCTGTATAGGCGCTACCCTGTTTAAGTGTTTGTATCTCGTATTTTAGATTGAAACTGGTTCAGCCAGTTTTGTGTTACTTTTGAAGTGTATGCTTTTGACGACTACCCTTAAGTACCTTTCAAGTAAAATCAAGTTGGCATAATAACGGAAAGTTGTTGTCAGTATGTGTGTACATGTAACACTATCACATTAAATTTTTAAGGTGTTGGCACCATATGCTTCAGTACTTTCATCAGTGAAGACCCACTTGCTAACCCCACCACGCACTTGAAAGACCATTGTGTGGGGACGCATGTGCTTATTATGACCAATGAACAGGTAAATTTTTGTTTTGGAAGTGAAATTTTCTGTATCTCTAAAAATTCTAAATAAAGTTAAATATAAATTGCATTCTCTTGATATTGAATTCACACAAGTTTATAAGAATTTGATTTATATTTTGAAAAAAGTGTGTGATACACGATATTTATGATGCATGATTATACATATAAACACACTATTTAAACACACAATATTTATTCGAATTTATGCTCAGAAAGGGAACAAGTTGTCTTTTATAGACTGCCGTGGTATTTTCATTCTCGTGAAGTATGTCTTTACTATTTCCATTTTCTCAATTTTTCAGTCACTTTCGAATTATCATGTACATGTATACATGGGTGGTCAAACTATATTCACTGGAAGGCTATTTATCAACACTCCCATGTACACGAACGGCCTTGCCCCAGGAATTTTGCCCTGAAGTAACTGTTTTCAGTCCATTGTATCCTTTTTCTAAACAACCCGGAGAGCCAGGTATGCTATTTCTTTTAGTTCAATATTTCAACTATGATAGTTTAATACTAGGTTGATGATTTTTCAGTCCTGATACAATGACTTAATTAACCAAATCATTTAACTACCCGGTACATGAATCACATAATAATTATACTTTTAATTTTAAAAGGAAAATTATTTCAATGTATTAATTGTAGCATTCTTAATTTTATATATGTAAATTCACATAATCTGTTTCAAATATTTAAATCTTTTACAGGACAGAAGCTGATTACATGTACTTGACAGAAAATGATCATGTCTTCAAGAAGTCAAAGAAGTTTCTCCAGTCTTTCAGAGAAATGGCAGTTGATGAAAGAATGGTGGCCACAAAGTAAAAGTGCTCTGGTCTTCAACATTTCGTGGAAGATTAAATCGGTCTGATTTAGAATTCAGCTTGCAATATTTTTGGATTTGTATATTTGGATAAAAACATCACATTTTCAACTTATTGATTAACAGTTTTGCGTTAAATATTGCCAGTGCCATCTGTTATTATTTTTCCCTCCAAGATGACATGTCAAGTCTTTATTGTACCCCTTAAGCACCTTTACCAGAAAAATCTTGTAATGAAAACAATTAGTTTATTTTTTCTTGTTAAATTAAAAGTTGGGGGGAAAATGTATGAAAATAAAGGTCATTTTTAATGGCATCAAGAAAATGGATTTTTTTTTTTTGTTTAACAGAAAGATTGTACACGTGTTGTAGTTACTGTTATGTAATTTTTACTTCACTGTTCAGCCAGACCTTTTTGTCATTTTTTTTTTGAGTGAGGAAAAAATTTAAAAACCTTTATTAGCCTCATCTTTCAGGAAATGTATAGGACCTGTGGGTCTGTTGATTTAATTTGCATGTAAATATGCTTCATAAATTGGAACAAAGTTGCACTGGTGGAAAGTACTGCGTTTTTCTTAATTTACTTGATATTGTGGTTGTGATTTTTTTTTTAATTAGAACACAAGGAACCCTCCTTGCAAATTGTACTTCAAATTTTTGACAACCTTTTTTTTTATTACTTGCATTGTCAATTTATTATTGCCTTAAAAGACCAAGTCAAATGTTTCTCGTGAATGTCATCTTCACCAGCGAAGGGATTTGCTATTCTTCTCACAAACCTTTGGTCTGTCTTGCTATCAGAAGTCAGGATTTTTTTCAAAAGTTGTGATTGGAGTAATAAATGTAGTTAAAGAAATAAAGTTTTTAGGTGTCATTTTTGATAATAAACTCTCTTTTATTCCACACATAAAGATGCTCAAAGAAAAATGTTTAAAGGCACTCGATATTATTAAAGTAATAGCAAACACAAAATGGGGAGCTGATAAAAGTACTCTACTTAAACTCTATCGCTCTCTAGTAAGATCGAAATTAGACTATGGGTGTATTGTGTATGGATCAGCTAGGACTTCCTATATAAAAGCTCTTGACGCAATCCACCATCAAGGTCTTAGATTGTGCTTGGGGGCTTTTAGAACTTCTCCTAAAGATAGTTTATATCTAGAGGCAAATGAACCACCTCTAGACTTGAGAAGAATTAAACTTGCTTTACAATATATAATTAAATTAAAAGCAAATACCGATAATCCTGCTCATGACTGTGTTTTTCATCCACCAAATGCAAATTTATATGATAAAAACAAGAAATGCATAAAACCACTTTGTTTCCGATATAAAAATCATATAAGAGATTCCGAACTACCATTGGATATTGTAAAACCTTCTACTCTTTCTGAAATACCACCATGGAAATTAATTAAACCAGTAGTGAATAAATCTTTATCAGATCTTAAGAAATCAGAAACAAATCCTCTCATTTTTCAACAGAAATTAGCTGAAATAAAATCTAAACATCCTTCAAGAGAAATTTACACAGATGGTTCTAAGGACAGAGGCAAGGTTGCTGCTGCTGCAGTGGTCAAAAATGATGTTTTTTCTACACGACTTCCGAACGAAGCAACAATTTTTACGGCCGAAGCAAAAGCTATACAACTTGCTTTTGAATATATAAAAACTTCTAGTGAAAATTCATTTACAATATTTTCAGACTCGCTCTCATGTTTAGAGTCCATACACAATATGAACACAAATCACCCATACATTTTGGATATATTAACTAAGTTTTATCATCTTACTCAACAAGGCAAAGAAGTCGAATTTTGTTGGATTCCGAGTCACATTGGTATTTCGGGTAATAACAAGGCCGATAGTTCTGCAAAAACAGCTCTTCAGTATGAAATTGTACCTTTTAAAATTCCTTACACTGATCTTAAGTACTTGGTGAAACTTTACGTAAATTCCCTTTGGCAAATATTTTGGGATTTTTGTGATAATAATAAACTTTATACCATACAAAACAAAGTTAATCAATCATCTGACTTTGGCCTGAAACATCAGGACGAAGTAATTATTTCAAGAATAAGAATTGGACATTCAAGGTTTACCCATTCATATTTACTGAGCGGGGAACATCAACCTGAATGCATATCTTGTGACTGTGTAATAACTATAAACCATATACTTTTAGAATGTTCTGATTTTACGCCTGTTCGAAATAAACTTTTTAATGGCGTGCAAACAATGCATGATCTTTTTACAAATGTAAATCCTAGTGCAATTTTACAATACTTGCAAGAAACTGATTTTTACAATAAGATTTAAATGTATATATTTTTATTAGCATTTTGTAATTTTCAATTTAACTGTTTTTATTTTTAAATTCCAAGTCCGTCGGATGGGACGTAAAACGGTGCCCCGTGTCAAGGATTACAACCCCCGTGGCACGCTAAAGATCGTTTCTCTGGTTTTCGAAAAAGAGTAGGCTCATTGGGGGCCGCCAGAGAAACCCAAAAACTCTCAAAACCGTTCATACAGTATTTAATTCATACCGCCGAAATATGGCTGAAATATTGCCGACTCGGCGTAAAACAACAATAATCAATCAATCAATCATCTTTTGACCAAGTCCTATAGTAAATGACGATATCTTCATTCAGGATATTTCTTGACTCTCTAGTCTCAGTAATAAAAACCCTTGTATACAATGATTCATAAGATAACATTCCATTCTTGAATCCTATGGCTTATCATCCAACGTGAAGATTATGTGCACATAATGTAATCTGGAACCTATATTGCAGATAAAGACTTGCAATCTTACTAACAAATAAAGCTATCTGCTTGTTTATTATTCTTCAGATACTTCACTTTTATAAATGCTCTTTTTCTCTATGAATGATGCAAGCTGTGATTCGAGATCAGGTGACGTAAACAATCCTGACTTTTGATAGCATGACAGGCTAAGGGTTTGTGAAAAGAGTAGCTAACCAGAATCCTTTGCTTGCAAAGATGAGCGAATGCATGCCACATAAATAAGATGAATGAAAAGATTGTAATGCAAAAACCACTTTTTTGAGAATGAGATTGCAAATTCCATCCATTGTCCATCTCGTGAGGTTTCTTCATGCTTATCAAATGACAAAAATGTTTTAACAAGTAACTTAGTATAGATAGGATATCTGTTAAAAATTAGAAAATTTAAGATAATTCTTGTAAGAATTTTTTTTCTGAAAATGATGAAATAATATTATTTTGATATGTGTGTCACTAAGGTTGAATTACATGCAATGGCATCTTACGAATTTTATTTCAGTTCACAAGTTTAAATTGGATTTTTGGAGTGGCAACCAAGATATGTAAAATAAAAAAAAGATTAATTCATTTTTTAAAATTTCTCTCAGGATTTTGTTGTTCACAATTTTTTACGTCAGCTATTAGATGATATATCCATAGTGATTGCAGAATTTCAAAATTGATATACACTTGCAATTTAAGGCAGAATTCTGTACTGATATGACCATGACCCCCCCTAAGAACAGAAGTGTCAAGGTCAATACTTGACTCAGTAATGTTCTTTACATTATTTTGGCTCATATCTTACTTACAATATCAAGGAATACACAAAAAGTGTCTAGAATGAGCGATAACGAACATACAATGTATACAGCCAAAAAATTGAAAATGTTGTTGCTTAGCAACCCTTTAAAGTCATTTAACAAATATTTGCACTAAAATGGTGTATGGATATTGCAGTTCTGATGCCTTCTTGAGAGAATATTCAGATTTTTCTATTTCAGCATCCATTGTGTAAAATTTTAGCAAGAATATTGAAAAGTGTTGAAAAGGTTCATGAAATTTTTGCACTTATTTGACCTTTGACCTCTTAAAATAGTTCTAATGAGGTCAAACTTTAGGACAATTTATCTGCTGTATATCCCTTTTTATTTCATGACCTCATATCTGACTTTAAAATGTGCTGGAATGCATAAATGCGTCTAGGAAAAGCAAAAAACGAAAATTGCTGCCCGAAAATTGAAAAATACCCCGTTGCTAAGCAACCCCTTTAAACTCATTATATGCAGAATTGAAAAAAAAAAATTATGTGATTAATGTAGTACAGTATAATGCTCTTTTGTGAGTATATTCCAAATTTCCAATTTCAACATATATCATTGTAAATTTTTAGCTTGAAATTTAAAAAGTATCGAAAAATTCGACAAAATTTTGCACTTATTTGACCTTTGACCTCCATTTCTACTAATACGGTCAGCCGTTGGGTATCTGAATAGTCATGAAATATCAATTCTAAGAAAGTCCCTTCAAAATGGTATGTATTATGCCTAGCTTTCTTCTTGGATAAAAAGGTTAGAAATAATTTGATAACGCTTTGTCAAAAGGTCTCCAACATCACGTAAAATGGGCCGGTAAAGAAATCCTAATAGTAACCTAGTTACAGCCGATTGAATGACGTCATTTATAAATGTTCCCAAACCCATGCAATGTTGTAACGTCATTTTAACGTTGCGTAAGATATATTTTGAAATTCTTTAAATACAGGATTGCTTTTATGTAATATTTTTTTAAAACGTATATTATACGTTAATATTTATTCAACATAGTGAATGTAACATTATGAGTAGAAAATATGTTAAATCAGTGGTTTGTAGTTTAAGCACATAGATCCCTGGTTACTAAAAGATGGTAGGTATAAAGTTAGACACACGTGCAACAGAACATAACATTTATTGTTGTAGTGTTTTCATACAGTCCGGATTCGACTCTAACTTTTACTATGTATCGTGTACTTCCATAAACATTGATTATACACATGCCTTACAGTGTTTTTGTGCCATAGAACACCATAGGAGTAAGTAATTATTGTTATAACTATGTATGCATTGAACCGTATCATAGTATCATCATTTTGCTTAGATATTTTCTGCATTTAACCAGTATTTTCTTATATTTTGAAATGCTTACAAGTTTGTGGCTAGGTAGGCCTATTGTAAAATGTGGATTATCCTATGATTTATGTCATAATTTTAGGAATGCAACTGTTTTATGAAATATTAGCTATATAAATACAATTATGCTTTAACTTAGATAAGGGCAAACGTAAGCTATTTAGTGTAGTAAATGTCTGCTGTGCTTAAGTGAAGTTTTTCATGTAATTTTTGAAAATAGCAAAGTGTAAATTATGGAATGTCAGTCTATTTGATATCAGCTGTTAAATGTCTGTATTTTGAATCTTTACTTTATTTTAACACATTGTAATTGTTTGTTACAGTTTTCACCCTCTACGAGGAGCAATAAATAAATTCTGGTCACGCCTGAGTTTGTACTTGCACAATTGTAATGTCTTCCGGTTTTCGTATGATTAGACAATTCGTACATAGATCATTGGTAATATGTGACATCCCCCTTTTTATAATGAAGAAAATGACAAATGTCAATTTCTTGAATCTAAAAAATTAGTTCATTCATTGTGAATTAGATACACATCTTATGCGACATTAACATGAATGTGCTATAATAAAACATTAATTAGAAATGGACAGACATATGCTACTTGCATAATACACAATGAAAACTTTAAACATGTTCATCAATTGCAATCACATCACAAAACACAGACACTAATATTTCACAAAATCCTTGAATCTCTGAGGACACACTACATTCCTCCCAGATCGAGTGCAGGTTTTGTTTGGATCCGATACAGGCTGTTCATGGGGTTCGATTTCCGGCATTGGCTTTTCAAGTGAAGCGTTACAAGGAGTGTTCGGTTTGCATGGTGTATCCATACTCTCTGGAGCTAGATGAAGATGATCTTCAGTTTTGGGTTCGCCTGAGATTGTTGCGGAAGTCGGACGGATGTGGCGTCTGTTGCGGCGGTAGCGTTTCCTGGACTGTGTTTCAAGAATGTAAGATCTTGGAGAACTGTGTTGTTGCACAACTACTGCAGGAGTCCATTTGTTTTCGTGGCGCCTGACAGTAGTCTCCCCAGGATAAAGATCACGCAACTCTTTTCCAGCATGTGCATCAAAGTTAGCTTTTGTTGGTATTTGCGGGTTTTACGGCGTTCTTGAATATCCTGCATGCCAATGATTGTAGATTCCAGGAGTATTGATGCTACAGGTAAGTCAGTCTTGAGACGTCTACCAAAGAAGAGTTGTGCTGGGGACATTCCTAGCATGTCAATTGTAGTGTTTCTGTAAGCAAGTACGGCTTTGTATGGATCAGAACACTTGCGTAGAAGTTGTTTAACTGTTTGTACAGTACGTTCAATCTGTCCATTTGCTTGCGGAAAGTGTGGGCTTTTAGTTACGTGAATGGAACTATAATCCCTTGAAAATTGCCTGAAGGATTCGCTAGAAAATTGGGGACCATTGTCCGATATGAATTTTTCGGGTATCCCACAACGTGAATAGATTTTTCAAATGTAAGATGGTGTTACCACTAGTTTGGTTTTCAAGTTTAGCAACTTCAGGCCACTTTGAGAAGTGATCAATGCAAATTAAGTACGAGTGTCCTTGAAACTCAAAAAGATCAGCTGATATAATGGACAACGGACTTGATGGGGTTTCAGTTTCCACAAGAGGTTTCTTAGGATTCATTTTGCTATTTACTGCACAGATGGAGTTTTCTACCACTTCTTGAATAGAAGTAATCATCCCCGGCCAGAATAATGTTTCACAAGCTCGGCTCTTGCATTTGACAGTTCCAAGATGAGAGCTGTGGATGCGATCCAGCATTTCCTTTCGCAGTGTGGTCGATACTATGATTTTATGTCCTTTGAATATTAAACCATCAATGCATGTAATCTCGTCCCGGAAAGGCCAAAATGGGTAAGTGGATCTTAATTAGGTGTCTCTGGTATCCGGCCAACCGAATTTGACGACTGCCTGCAATGTTTGAAGTTCCAGGTCTTCCTGTGTTGCTTTCTGAAATCGCTCGTGCTGTTCTGGTGTCATGGGTAAGTATGCAATAAAGTTGACTTCAATATCAGATATGAGCTGCTCTTGAATTGTTTTTCTTGTTCGACGTCATTGAAGGCTTTCAGGCTTTTGATTTATCAACTTCGGTCAGTCGCGGCCGAGATTCGAATCCGCGACCTCCCGATCACGGAGCGTGCGCTCTACAGACTGAGCTTCCTTGAACGGTTTGCCTATTCGAAGTAGACATTTTAATAATGTGAGAAGGGTCCTTCGGATGAGACCTTAAAAACCGAGGCCCCGTGTCACGGCAGGCGTTGGCACGATAAAGATCCCTCACTGCTCAATGGCCCTGAGTTCCGAGTAAAGGTCAAAATTTGAAGCCCTTCACCGGTATATGGGACGTAAAACAACATACAATCAATCAATCAATCAATAATGTGAGAACGATGTATGAACCCTTTACAAATGTAAATGTTAATACAATTTTAGAAAATTTACATGAAACTGATTTTTACAGTAAAATTTAAAAGTGAATAATTTAAACAATTTTGATGACAAATACATAGAGCAATTTATTTTTTTAACAGTTTACACATTTTTTTTTAATTCTAAGTCCGTCGGATGGGACGTTAAATGGTGCCCCGTGTCAAGGATTACAACCCCCTTGGCACGTAAAAGATCGTTTCTCTGGATTTCGAAAAAGGGTAGGATCACTGGGGGCCCCCAGAGAAACCAAAAACCTTTCAAATACCGGTCAAAAATACTTAATTTTCCGTCGAAATAGGGCTGGAATGTTGCCGACTCGGCGTTAAACAATAATCAATCAATCATACTTTGCACACTGAATTGTCAACGGATTGTCCCGTTATATCCCGATCATTACAAGGAGCACATGGCGGTTGTGACTGGTCGGGCAAGGGAAGTCCACTTCTCCAAAGCATTTGATCCCACTTCTGGAGCCTTGGAGGTCCGTGTGTGCTCTTTTCCTGATCTGTACTCTTTGAGCTCGAATACTGTTCGTTATCTCCATATATTTCATACATATAAATTTCTTTTGAGTGTGGGTGGGTTCCACGTCTGGACTGCACGAAAAGAGAATCCTTCGAATGGTATTTACTTGCTTAACTCATGAAAAGGCGTATGGCGTACTAAGCATATTAAAATATCGGTTTAACAGGTTCAAGTTATGTTTGTCTGTCTGTCCGTAATAAATGTTCGTCGTAGTTTTCTCAGCAATTAATCATTGTAAATGTGTTAAATTTTAGCACAATTGATTAGGCAAGCCATATGATTGGATTCATTTTTATATGAATCCGATGTCATTTTCTTGTTTATTCTTGCGTCTGTCTATACCACACATTACAAATTTTCGTCGCAGTTTTCTCAGCAACTACTCAGCGCAGATGCTTGACATTCTAGCACACTCTTTGTTTAGGCATGCCGTTTGGTGAGATTTATTTTTGTACCAGTCCAATGTCAACTTCCTGTTTATGTGCGTATTTGTCCGTACCAAACTAAATAAATTTTCGTCACAGTTTTATCAGCAATTACTCAATGCAGATGTTTGAAATTTTAGCGAACTATTTTTTTAAGGCATTCCATATAATAAATTACCGTTTTGTATGAATCTGATGTCAACTTCCTTTTTCTCTATATCTATCTTTATCTAAACTTGTGTATATTCACATCAGGGGGTACATCTCTTCTTTGAGAAAAAGATATCTTTATTTCTGTGTCAACATGCAATGAAGAGACAGTGTACATTCCGATAACGGAGGCATCCACACAAGACAGGTACATTTGCCCGAGATATTCCCTATCTACAAAAAGATGAATCTCGGAATCTTTAATTGGTAATCGAATCTTGTATTCGTGATAACAATTTATTATAGAATTACCTCGTCTGATGTGAGGCTGAACTAATTTGTTGTCAGGCCTATAATTGCAAGTGGTTGAAATTGGTGCTGGTAGGATCGGCGAAACACCAGGTGATTGTCCCTCTTCTCCATCACATGATACTAACATATCAGGACTGGCAGCTAAAAAAGCAAGCCCATGAAATAAAAAATTACACAATCCTTAAATCCATCACAGTCACATGATACTAACATATCAGGACTGGCAGCTAAAAAAGCAAGCCCATGAAATAAAAAATTACACAATCCTTAAATCCATCACAGTCGCATGATACTAACATATCAGGACTGGCAGCTAAAAAAGCAAGCCCATGAAATAAAAAATCACACAATCCTTAAATCCATCACAGTCGCATGATACTAACATATCAGGACTGGCAGCTAAAAAAGCAAGCCCATGAAATAAAAAATTACACAATCCTTAAATCCATCACAGTCGCATGATACTAACATATCAGGACTGGCAGCTAAAAAAGCAAGCCCATGAAATAAAAAATTACACAATCCTTAAATCGATCACAGTCACATGATACTAACATATCAGGACTGGCAGCTAAAAAAGCAAGCCCATGAAATAAAAAATTACACAAATGTTGTATTTTTATGTTTATATCTGTATAAATTGCAGTAGATATACTTTGCAAGTGGCTCGGATGTGAATGTTTATCATCTTTCTATTTGAAATTGTATTCCCTTGTCAAATTATTAAAATTTATCCCTTTATTTTAGATCGAATTAAACATAAAGTACAGGCATACATTCAGACGTTAATTTGTTTGATGTTTATTTCAAATTTTTCTTGAAGAAAGTGATGACCAAAATACCCCAGCTGACAAGACTACAAAGTCTTGCTGCACTAAACAAAGCACACGCCCAAGTACAAGTCAGCAGCTTATAAGACTCACATTTGCCGGAGGGTTGAAAGAAGTTGAAAACATCTCTACTAAGGAACGCTTGAAGTATACACTAAGTACGTAAAAAGTTTTCAACCATCCTGAAGGTGTGAGTGTTTGAAATTGATTTTTAGTTGATAATACGTTTGTAATAAAATGATATTTTAGGCAGGGGTGTCAAAATATTTTACGAGTTTAATAAGGGAGGGGGTTCAAGATATTATGACCATAAAATATTGACCCCCTATGTTTGTAATCATTATGATTGCAAAATTATTGAATCTCTGTTACCCTTTTGAGGGGTTGGGCTTCAAATATCATGGCTGTAAAATATGACAGGTTAATGGGAACTGGCTTCAGGATACGATGGCTTAAAATATTGACCTCCCGATAAAGATCCCTCACTGCTCAATGGCCCCGAGTGCCGAGTGAAGGTCAAACTTTGAAGCCCTTCATCGGTATATGTTGACGTCTGTATGAGTGAAAAAATCTCGAATAGGACGTAAAAAAACATATAATCAATCAATCTTATTACATTGTATTCATTATGGGGTGGGGCTCAAAATTTTATTGTTGTAGAATTCGGACACCCCTCTTCTTCTTTTTTTTTTATTTAAGTGTCCAAAAAGAGGGTTCAAAATAGTTTGGCTGGTAGGTACAGTACCGACCAGACACAACCTAACAAAGCGAACCCAGAGCGCACCCCGGGTTCGCTCTCTAGGTTCGCTTGGGGTCCGTTAGTGCTGACCCCGAGCGAACCCGTAGCGAACCCAGAGCGAACGCTGAAAGCGAACCCCAAATTCAGTAGCGGTCCAAGAAAGCGAACGCGCGTTCGGTGTTGCATAACAAAGCTGTCAATCAGGATTAGCGATTAACTCATCAGCGTGTCGACCAATCAACATGCCGAACAGGTCTGTCAATCAGGGTAAGTGATAAAATGCGGTGACCATCAGCGCATCGACCAGTCAACATGCCAGTTTGTAATCTAAACATTGTAAAAGCAAAGCGTGTGAATGTACAGTGTAAAAATATTATTAATATGATTTTTAAACATGATTTTACATTTATAAATTTTAATTCTCCGGAAAACATGCAATATTTACACATCTATTTTCATTATTTTTTATTTTTAAAATATATTAATACATTATATATTTTTATTATCCAGGTAGCAGGTTACATGTATAGTTACATATTTATTTTCTTTATATTTTTAAAATCCATTAATATATAAGTATATATTGCGTAAATTTATCAGACAATATACTTTAATTCATAATAGAAAAAAAGAAGATAATAATGGTTATAACAATTGTTACAACAAAAAATGGTCTTCGATAAATTAAAGAATTCTATTATCTCAAGATACAGTATAAGAACATGCAAGTGTTTTAATTTAATTATTGTTTATTCATTATTTCAATTTACATGCACTTTTTAATGTATCCAGATCAACATCGAGATTATCGATCTTAATAATTGATCATGAAAAAGATGAAATGTCATTGTACAGTATAAATGTGCATTATGTCAATACGTAGATTGGAGAGAAAAATCTCATTTTTTTAACTTCTATATTTTTTTAAATTAATCTTTTACCAAAATTCATTAAATAGCTTGATTTAAATACATGTATATAGGGAAAGATTATTTTGTCAATTTTAATTATCCTACATGTAGACCTTACATTGTATGTTTTTGAATTTTTGTAACTACTTGCAAGTCAGTGACAAAAAAAAACAAAAAACAAAAAACAAAAAAACAAAAAAACAAAAAAAAAACACAAAAAAAAACGCAAAAATGCTTATCACTTTCCTTCGCGTCGATATATATAATTATACAGGTTTACATATTCACGAACCTCTTACATGTACTACATGTAATTTTCGAAATGCTTTATATGGGTATAAAAAAAAATACTAGACGGGTACGTTTTGTACTTGTGCATGAAAAGTACACGTAATTCCAACATTAGTAAATTGAACTTGCTAAGATACCTTAATACGAAAACGTACATTTATTTTTTCGTTACATAGGTACCTGTATTTGAACTTTGTAAATGTCATAATTATTTAATTTTAACACTTTAATAATTATAGTTTCAAAGTGAAGCCAAGGTCATTATGTGTCGGTAATCATCCACCTGTTTCGAAGATATTGCAGGTGCTACATTTGTAAGAGCAATTGCGGTGGGGGTTTTTAATTGACACTTGCTAGCTGGATGTATACTGTCTCCATGGTCACGGTATACCTGAGTCTATACTCCCCCTACATTCGATGCCCCTTAAGTTACATGTTCCTCGTCTGGGCACGTTATCAATGAGAAATTCAATTATTTTTTTTTTTTTTACCTTTGAATTTGGAAACGTCATAGTTCTTTGGTACGTTGCATGAAGAGTACATGTTCATGTAATTTGCTGCCACCTGAATGCCGAAAATCAGTAAAATAGCTTTACGAGCGAGCGAGCGAGCGAGAGAGAGAGAGAGAGAACACTGTATATTATTTGAAATTAAAATCGCTACAACCGGTCCATAGAAAACAATTCGAGTACGGAGAGGGTTGGGGTGGGGGTGGGGGTGGGGTGGGGGGGGGGGTCATCGAAATAAAACAATATTAGAAAAAAAAAAAACACAGAAGTCTCTGACGAGACTGTAGCTCTACTGGTTGTATTTATAAAGGAAGATAAAAGTAGCACTTTGACTTGAAACTTTGCAAAAGCAAGAAACAGAATAATGATCCTTGGTTTAGTCTCTTTTGTGGCAAGATTTATTATTATATCAGACTAAAACTGTAGGAGGAGTAGCCTTTTAAAACAATTTTACAGAAATTTTGATTTAAGTAACCATGGCAACATCATTCAACAAAATCAAAAAACACCAATTATGTATCTCTGTAGTCTACTTGTATGCCACATTATACTGAAATCAGACAAAAAGTGTAGGAGGAGTAGCATTTTGAAAGTATTTCAAGAAAATTTCTACTTTTAGTAACCATGGCAACACCGTTCATTGAAATCCAAAGCTGGTACAGAGAATTATGTATCTTAGTGTAGTCTAATTGTGTGCTAAGTTGTACTAAAATTAAACCAAAACTGTAGGAGGAGTAGCATTTTGAAGGTATTTCAAGGAAATTTCTATTTTTAGTAACCATGGCAACACCGTTCATCAAAATCCGAAACTGGTACAGAGAATAATGTATCTTAGTGTAGTTTACTTGTGAGCTAAGTAATACTAAAATCAGACCAACACTGTAGGGGTAGCATTTTGAAGGTATTTCAAAGAAATTTCTATTTTTAGTAACCATGGCAACAATGTTCATCGAAATCAGAAAATCAATAAAAAGAATTATGTATCTTAGTGTAGTCTACTTATTTGCCAAGTTATACTGAAATCAGAGCAAAACTGTAAGAGGAGTAGCATTTTGAAAGTATTTTTATTTTTAGTAACCATGGCAACACCGTTCATTGAAATCAAAAACCGATACACAGAATTATGTATCTTATTATAGTCTACTTGTGTGCCAAGTAATATTGAAATCAGATAAAAACTGTAGGAGGAGTAGCATTTTGAAAGTATTTCACAGAAATTTCTATTTTTAGTAACCATGGCAACATCTTTCATCGAAATCAAAAACCGATACACAGAATTACGCATCTTAGTATAGTCCACTTGTGTGCCAAGTTATATTGAAATCAGATCAAAACTGTAGGAGGAGTAGAATTTTGAAAGTATTTCATAGAAATTTCTATTTTTGGCAACCATGGCAACATCGTTCATCGAAATCAAAAACCGATATATAGAATTACGCATCTTAGTATAGTCTACTTGTGTGCCAAGTTATATTGAAATCAGATCAAAACTGTAGGAGGAGTAGCATTTTGAAAGTATTTCACAGAAATTTCTATTTTTAGTAACCATGGCAACACCGTTCATCGAAATCAAAAACCGATACACAGAATTATGTATCATAGTGTAGTCTACTTGTGTGCCAAGTTATATTGAAATCAGACCAAAACTGTAGGAGGAGTAGCATTTTGAATGTTTTTCACAGAAATTTCTATTTTTAGTAACCATGGCAACACCGTTCATTGAAATCAAAAACCGATACAAAGAATTATGTATCTTAGTGTAGTCTACTTGTGTACCAAGTTATACTGAAATCAGACCAAAACTGAAGGAGGAGTAGCATTTTGAAAAATTGTTTACAGACGGACGGACATACAGACAGACAGACGGACGGACGACGGACACCTTACTATCGCATAAGCTCTTCTGGTCTCTGACCAGTAGAGCTAAAAACAAACATCGGGCGTTATTATCTTAATTTCATTTAAGTAATCATGCGAGTTTACAGTTATTGAATTCTTGTTTTGTTTGTTTTGTTTCTTGTTTTTATTCATTTTTAAACATTTAGAATTTCGGTTGTTAACATGCCGCTCCAGTATGTACATGTATGTAGTGGGGCGGGGGGGGGGGGATCATGAACCAGTAAGGAACACAAACTATTCAAGTGATCATTTACATGTATTTGAAAACAACTTTAAAAAAATAATATATTCTTATCAGTGGACCAGTTATTAGTTTTTGTTTGTTTGTTTTGGTTTTTTGATTGTTGTGGTTTTTTTTGTCATAAGTCTTCCGTTAAACTCGCCTCATAAAACAATGATTTATAGCATTGAAGTAAATTATAAAAGATCTGTAAAACTATACTCAAGTTACACTGTATGAAATTTTTAGTGATTATCACTACCTACATATACATGTTATGGACGACAATCTAGCTTAAATATGAAAACTTAGCATTTTACGTGTACATTGTACAGTACATGTATATCTCAGCTATTTCATAGATAAGATCATAATTCAGTTGGTTGTCTTTCAAACATTTAAATTACGATTAAGCAATTGCAATTACAATTGGAAGTTCCAACTTATTTAAAAACGCATGAATAATGTAAACAAATGAATTTGAAAGATTTTTTTTATTAAGATACTCTTATCAATATACTCTTTTTTTATTAAGATACTTTTATCAATTTCACTCCATCCGATACATCGGAAATAAATTTAACACCTTTTCTTCTTTTTCTTTCGAGATATACATGTACTTAGCTTGTAAGTTAAGAAAAATAAAAGTGATTATTCTACGTCGAATGTACGATGAAATTCTTGAAAATTTATCAACGATCTCCATATTGTCACTTACATGTACATGTTTCGATCGCCATAAAAACAGTAATGATCGATTTCACTACTGTACAGTATTTGGAATATACAAGGGGCGGGGCTTACTGGCGGCAAGATTAAAGCGGGGTCCGCTTCACGCATGAGTGCGTAAAGCGAACCCGGAAAGCGAACGCCGGGTTTCGTTCTAGCGGACCCAGAGCTGACCCCGAGCGAACGCAGAGCGAACCCGAAGCGCACCCAGAGCGGTCCCAAATTTTCTGAAAGGGGACCCGCAGCGGACCCCAAGCGAACCCGGGGTGCGCTTTGGGTTCGCTCTGGTGTTAGGTTGTGTCCGGTATATCACAATATACTTGGCATTTTTATTACTTGTAAGAATAATATGATTTTAATTATGATTGATTGATTGTATGTTGTTTTACGTCCCATTCGAGAATTTTTCACTCATATAGAGACGTCACCATATACCGATGTAGGACTTCAAATTTTGACCTTTACTCGGCACTCAGGGCCATTGAGCAGTGAGGGATCTTTATCGTGCCAACGCCTGCCGTGACACGGGGCCTCGGTTTTTAAAGTCTCATCCGAAAGACCCGCAACTTTCACTTCAAAGTGCCTAGAGCATGGCGAAGGAACAGTTGCTACCCATTTATTATCAACTTAGGTCAGTCGCGGCCGAGATTCGAACTCCTCCCGATCATGGAGCGAGCGCTCTACCGACTGAGCTACCGTGAACGGTATTTTAATGATGTAATTCAACAAAATCTCATCCCATATTAATTTTTAGAATGCATATGAACATTTTTCATTAAGGTGGAGAGTCCTTAAATTAGCTAATAATAATTCAATTGCATACAAGACAAATAATGAATATATTAAATGGCACGATGCTTTCTTTTTCTTTACAATGAAATATACAAGAAAAACGATAAATGTAAAACTCCTGGAAGTAAACCCGTCTCAACTCAAGAACGAACTAAAACAAAATAACAGACTAGTGCCTCCAAAGCAAAGGTGTCCAGAATAACCTTAGGTCTTTCTGACTCCTAGTGAAAAGAGAAACCATGAAAGCAAATTTCTACAGTCTTTTCGTTAATTATATTTGTTCCTGTTAATAAATTTAAAATATAACAAAGAGAAATTAAACATTTTTTGGATATATATTTTGAGATTCTTGTAGGTCATAAAAAAATACTTGTATTAAAAATTACAAATAAATAGTTTTTAGTTGATTTATCACCCTTCAAAGACACACATTATTTCTACTTTGTAAAAGGCAGAATCTCAAAAGATTTCACGCATTGGAAGAGAGAAGTTGGTGACACCAAGGACCCCATACGAAAGACCTGCATTACGTGAGGAGTTGGCTGCATTGAGTGAGCTGATTGAATGTATCCAATCAGACTTAGCAGAGACAATTACATCACAGACTATATTTAAAAACTGCAAGCGAAGAGTTTCTTTTAAAATGTTGTGAAAATAAAGAGTGGATGATATTGGCACTCGAAATTGGATGTTTCATTAACTATTTGTTGGGTTACATTTTTTTGTTAAAATTATTTTATACATGTATATATACATGAATTGAAATTGCTAAATCTTTGTCGTTTGTACATTAACAAACATATTAAAAAATTCTTATTCAAGTGTCTTCTTTTTACTTTATGAATGCTATGAAGAATTTTATGTCCAATCCTCTTATAAGAATTTTAAACTAAGTCAAACTAAATTAAGAAAATAATTGAATACATTTTAAATTAAGCGTTAATATTACTTAAGAACTTTAGCGTCTTGATAGAGTATTTATTTTTTTGTTTTTTGGTTCGTTATAATTGACCACAGTAAATAAATAAAACTGATAAAGTGATAATTTTAAATAAGGATGCACATATGATTGAAAAACAAAGTAATTAACAGTAAAAGCCATATATATATATATATATATATTTTTTAAGAAGAGAATTTTTTTTAAAAAGGAATTATTTATACTTACTGTTTTACATTCACTGTGTGGTATATTGTCAGTAAAAGTGACTTCTGTATTAATTTTACAAATTGAGTATCCTTTTACAGCATTGGATGTAAGAAATGACCATGACCTCAGAGTTTTAACTTTTTCATGAATTATAACTTTGACCAATCCTGACCATGAACACGTGACCTTCACCCTTAATCTTCATTTTCACCTTGATTAAGTAACTCTCATCTTTGACCCAATTTCAATCTGTGACCTGAATGTGTGACCTTCATTTGGAACTTATTTTAACCTTCATCGTAACTTTAAATAAGTGACTCTCCTCGTTGATTTAAGTTTAACCTGTGACCTTCTTTTCATTTTATATGGATCCTGGAAATTATTTTACCCTTCAATTTTCTTTTGAACTTGAGGGAACAGAAGTGTTCAAGACCTCAAAACGGTATATTATTGAGCGTAATTAAACTTGTAGTGATTTTGAGATGGAATCCTCACCTTCTTGTGACCTTTTACCTCTTCATATGTAAAGATCTTGAATTATAGATGCACATAGGGTGTGCCATTCACGTTGATGGGACGTTTCATTTGACTCAATTTAAGACCAAGTTCACTCCAAACTCTAAACCTCATATGTCCCATAAGAAAGAGGGTGACCTTGGACAACCATAAATATGTATGGGACCCTAGACGGACCCATAGAAGGGTAACCCCAGAGGGACCCAATGGTGCGGTGACCCCATGTAAATGAGTGACCCCAGGCGGACCTTGGGAGTGGTGACCTCAAATGACCCCTGACTTCATTGACTCCAAACTGAACCCAGACTACTACCTTACTACTGGTGCCATGTTATGCAATTTCCCCCATGTCTTCAGTTCCGGACACTTGTTACGCAACTCCAAAATGTTCATGGCCAAACCGTACCCCTATGTATGCTAATAGCCAATAAGAAATGGCCATCATGGTCACGTGTTTTGATGCCCTCGGTAACTCGGCGTTGGGTCATTCTCGGCTCATCGATAACAGCAAAACATTTGACAAAGTAAAAAGAAAGAATCCTGCGTTAATCCTTCAATTGTAAGTGTGTTACAAAGCATTTTTGTTTTTGGTGAATGCGCTTGACTATCATTTTGAGCTCGTTCCGGTTGGGGTACACTGTGCATTGTAAACAATGACCGCAATGAACGTTTGTGTTATCGGACATTCTTATATCAGAAGATTTAAGGCATATTGTGTTCTAACAGGGATGGGGAATTTTGGTTTGGATCCAAAAGAATGTCACTTTCAGAGGAAAAGGTGGACTGAAATTGACTAAACGTGATTTCCACTCCGAATTTCTGTGTTTTGACAATATCCCGAATGTTATATTTTTACAAATCGGCAAGAATGATATTTCCAATTCCAGGAAAAGCAGAAAATTAGCCATGGACATCATTTCGGTTGCACAATATCTTTGTGACAGATTCGATGTGAAATTAATTATTGTAGGTCCGTTCATTCGCCGTATGCAGTTCGTATCATGCAGAGACTTCAATTACGGTGGTTGAGACCAATTTACATGTGAAACGGATGAGCGACCCCCTATGTGGTATTCTTTATTGGGGACATAGAGGCTTCTGAAATGACCATAAAAATATTGATCCTTATATTGCCAGACGCTTGTGATGTCAAACATTAATTTTTGCTTTGCATATTGGTTCATTATTTTATTGCATTTATCACCATATTGTGATAAATGCTTTTAATACCAGTGCAAGAGCGATAACTCGTGCGTTCTTGGTAGTGGTTAAACATTATTGAGACCATGAGTTTTAAAAAGAGGACGCATTATAATCAAGCACCTTATGACCCAGGTTTTCATAGTCTACCGAAAAAGATAGAAGGGCAGACATGTTGCAAAATTGCATGCGGTGATGCTAGGATAGAATGACATTAAAAGTCCTTATTCTGGGGCATTCAGTTATACGCAGAGTTGAGAACTTTGTTTGTATCAATTAGTTCTGACCATGGGGTGACGCCGAATTTAAATCTTAATTCAGAGGAGCTACAGATTTTCTATTTAGGTTATGGGGGAGCGTCACTGGCTCAAATTCGCGCCCAAGGCACTCGTTATGTAAGAGACTTGCGTCCAGATGGTGTTTTGTTACAAGCTGTATCAAACGATTTGTGTCGGAGAAGCACATCAGTGGAAGACATTTTTCATGAACTTGCGGACTTTGTAATTTATCTCCGTGATGCGGAAGATATGAAAAAAATAGTGGTGCTTCAGACATTGCAAAGAATTCCCCCGACAAGACGTATCAGGTTTCATGTGTCCAATTACTTGCAGAATGTAGAAGGAGCAGCATTCTTTCGCCTATCTGATTTCTAATGTCCACATAATCAGCGGACGGTATTTCTGGCTGACGGGGTCCATTTGAATAATCAGGGAAATAAGGAATATTATAATAATTTGAGAGCTGTTATTGTTAATGGTGGGTACATGATTGTGCAGCATTTATATTTGGTCTAATGATACATTTTACAATTTTCATCTGTTTATTTTGAAAATCCACATATGCAGTGGTGATTTAATGCAATCTAATATAATGATGCATATAGTCATATAAATATTGTATCATTTCATTTACACATTTATGACACCCCCGTAAAGTTGGGGTTGTTGTAATTATCTGTGTATTATTTATTAACAGCTTATTTAAGACTAACGATAAATTTTAATTTTAGCAGGATTTTACACCATTATATGCTCGGGGTTTAGTTTTAGCAGGATCTTGCACCCCTATATGGTCGGGGTTTGAATTATAGCAGATTTTGCACCCCTATATGGTCGGGGTTTACTCAAGCAATATCCTGCACCCCTATATGGTCGGGTTGAATGTTAGCAGGATTCTGCACCCCTATATGGTCGGGGTTTACTTACGCAATATCCTGCACCCCTATATGGTCGGAGTTTAATTTTAGCGGGAGTTTGCATATGTATGGTTGAAGTTTACTTGAGCGATATCCTGCACCCCTGTATGGTCGGGGTTTAATTTTAGCAGGATTTTTCACCCCTATATGGTCGGGGTTGAATTCAAACAAGATGTTGCACCCCTATATGGTCGGGGTTCAATTCAGACAAGATGGTGTACCCCTATATGGTCGGGGTTTTATTTCAAAGGATTTATCCCCCTAAATATTGGGTTTGGTGAACTGAATATATTGCATAAAATGAATAAGATACATATATTCCAATAGTGTTGAGATTTCTAGAGGTTTCTTATATATAGAATTGTCAATGATGTAGATGTTTTTGGAATTCTGCATATATAATCACCTCCCATTTATAGAGCTTAATTTTATATATAAACAGAAATGATATAATTTTAGACACAGTTATAATACACTCCACTGTCATTTATTCTTATCCGATGAAGTATCATAATTGCATATAAATGTAGCTGTAAGGTTAGCTAGAATTATATTACCAATATGGATTGGGCATTAAATGATTTAAGTTTTAGAAGTATTCGATGATATTAAACTTCATGGTGTGAAAAGAAATTCTATTGGTGCCTTCATTGGTCTTGTTAAGAGTTCTGAAATATTTTTATTGATAAGGTTATTACATATTGTATATTACATAGATGATTTTGTTTACAGGAAAATTGGGAGACACTATATGTAAACATATGCTAGATATTTTTTACTAGGTTTGTATTGAACGTGGCATATCTAATGACAAGACAGCGGAACTCTCAGGGATAGAATGGAGACAGTTTTATCTATGCTTATGTGTTTACCTCAAGATACATTAACTGAGCTATGTAACAATCCCAGGTTAGGTGTCTAGAATGATAAACACAAATTAAGTAAAATAACTAAAAAAAAAAAAAGTTGATGAAGTTATGAAGCTGATTTTCGTAATCTTGAATATCCGCTTCCCAGCCAAGAAGGATAACTCATTAAATTGCATCATTTAATCAAGAAAGACTCCAATTAAGCTTGAAATTCAATCTTTTCGTGCAACAATTTTTTTTCACGCAACTCAAGTTCTTCGTAGTCTAGAAACTGGGAAAAGTTGACATTTGTGTCCCATAAAAGTATTTAAAAATCTTTAGATAAATCGAATTTCCTTCAAGCTTGGTTTGTTAACCATGATATGAAATTTGAAGTGATATTTGATGTCTCCAACGATAGCACATGCTTTTTACACTACAGGTATGAGTTATATAATGATTGAAGAAAATACAAGAAAAATACCATTATGTTATGAGTATTAATAACATGCAATTTTTTTTTCCAAATTCCGGGATACCTATAAATGTTTATTCAGATACCTTTGGCTAACAACAGAATATTATTGCATACCGACAAGAAATCGGTCGTGAAAATAGTAAATTCTGCTGAAGTCAGACTATTGGTTAGAAACTTGTAGTTAATATCACTTATTTCACTATTACATTAAAGTGACAGTACGGCGCATCTCATCAAAAAACTGACTTGATAAAATTTTTTACTACTCATAAATATATAAACTTTCAGAAAATTACAACTTTCACAATTAAATAATTTTGATTATTTCATTAAAATTAATAGTTATTTATGGGACGTAAATATATACATCGCAACGTGTTTGGGGTTCCACATTCCATGCCATGCACGCATGCATAGTTTTCATAAACAAAACAGCATGGTAAGAGAGGGGAAGCCCGGTAGGCCTGCTACATTGACAAAGTCGACCAAAAAGAAACTGAAAATAGAGCTTGAAAAAGCAACTTTCCTGACTAAAATTTAGTTTGGGGATGAATATAATCGTTGGATAAGGAAGAAACGGGAACTCGGCGACACTCACGCAGGGCTCTCGAAGGTTCTACTCGACAGGTTTGTTCATACTTGTTATCATTTCTCATTTTTCCATCGCTTTCAAAGGAAAAAAAAATAGTGTAAACTCAACATAAAAATACACCTATGACTTATAAACATTGTTGCCATTTGAAGCGCTAATTTTTTTAACTGTGCAGAAAAATATTTTGTTTGACATTTGCTGCGATAACGTATGTAATGTCTCCGAATCAACTATGTATGAGTTAACTTTTTGTTTTGTTTGTTAGAAGAGTTACTTCCCGTAGTTTTGGCAAGCGCCATATTTGTACATGTGCAAAAGTGTTAACTAGATTTTGTGACTTTGTAGCCCTATAGCGTAAGTACACTTTTATAAGTTATAAACATAAGATCTTAATATTCATGTGTTAGAACTCAAACCTTTATTGTCAAATATTTTAGTAGTTTAAAGCATTATCTATGCATGGTTAACATGACCTGGTTTTTTTGTGTAAGGCTAATTAGGCACGTGGTTTGTGTTCAAATCATTTTCTGAGATTTATACAATCTAGTCACTATGTTATACTTGTATATGTGAATTTGTAAGGATAATTTGTTGATTTCTTGCTGAGTTATTATTACATGCCAGTTTTATTGCTTATAAGTTGACTGCTGTTAAAAGAAAAAAGTATGGAAACTCGGTTTGGTCATAAATGTAGCATAATAGTCAATGTTTTAAGTCCATCATTTTGTATGTAATTTCTTATAACCTTTTTTGTAATTTTCAGTCTTTTACTACGTCGATGCTGAATAAAAACAATGAGTCAGTACAGTAGAAGAACTAGGACTACGTAGGCAGTCATGGAGAACCACGGCGGTTCAACCACACCACACAAATTTCCTCTTACAGATCAGCGTTCTCAGAGATCTACTAGACAGTTGACAGCGGCAGGGAGGCAAATGTATGAACAGCATGTGAATAACTTCTGTGACAAACTACGAAAGCTTAGAAAAAAACTAGAAAGTGAAATGAAATACTCGTACAATGAACTTACAACTGGAAAGACAGAAATCCTGGTAATTTTGAAAGAAAGTTTACTGAAACTTACTCAGGACTACCATAACATTAGTGAAGAGTTTCTGAATTTTCTTGTAAGAACAAATACTGAGGACAGCAGAAGAGAAAAAGCTGCACAAGTGGTAGTCATATCCTCCTTGGAACAGAAAGTAGAAAGTATCCTCCAGGAAATTGACACAATCATTGAACAACAGGATACAAAGTTTTCACCAGATTCAAAATCCAAACTCTCTCATGACCTGAAAAACAATGCGTCTCTTAAAAGCACAGCAAAATCTGTGAGTGGAAGGTCAAGATCAAGCAAGTCATCAGCATCTAGAAGTACGACTTCCAGAGGCACAACTTCCATGTTATTGGAACAGAGGGTAAAAGCAGAGGCAGCCAAAGCAAGACTGCAATTTGTACAGAAAGCTTCAGAATTAAAGAAAGAGCAAGCAAGGCTTGATGAACAGGAGACAAAGTCTAAGGCAGAGACCCTCAGAAAAAGAGCAGAGTTAGAGACCGAGTTAGAGTGTCTTGACGCACAAAAGGAATTGGCAACAGCTCAAGCAGAGTTACGAGCAATGGAGGAAGACAATGGAGACATAGACAATTTATCTAGAAAATCTATTTCTTATATTGACTCCTCAGAACGCACAAGAAAATTCATTGAAGAAGTTAACCTGTTAAGGAATTTGGAGTCAGTTTCAGCAACAGAAAATGTAGAATACACCCAACCGAAAGTTTCAGCAGCAAACAATACTGCTACTTACTCTCCAATTTGTGAACCATCATTTTCATTGAATCCTGAGGCTCGACCCTTTGAATCACAGAAAGACAACCTAGTCAATCTAGCAATCTTTATGTTGAAAAAGGATCTGATGCTTACAAGACTTGTTAATTTTGATGACAAGCCAGAGAACTTTGTAGCATGGAAGGCAAGTTTCAAATCTGTGGTTCAGGATGCATTAGTTACACCTCTCGAAGAATTAGACTTATTGATCAGATGGCTCGGCCCTGAGTCCAAGGAACACGCTAAAAGCATCAGAGCAGCAACAGTAGGGAATCCCTCTCAAGGATGCCAGACCTTATGGGCTAGATTAGAGGAAAGATACGGTTCACCTGAATTAGTTGAAACAGCATTAAAGTCCAAACTTGCAAGCTTCCAGCGACTCAGTGCAAGTGAACCTAGACGACTGTATGAACTCTCAGATATCTTAAGTGAAATATTTGCCTTAAAAGAAAACCCAAGGTACAGCCAACTTTTCAGTTACTTTGACACATCAGTGGGAGTGCTTCCAATAGTACAAAAGTTAACACCCAGTTTGCAAAACAAATGGACTTCTAAAGCTTCAAAGTATAAGCTGTCTCATGGGGTCCCATACCCTCCATTTAGTGTCTTCTGTGACTTTGTAAAGGAAGTTTCAACCATGATGAATGATCCTGGCCTACAAGTAGCTCCAACTTTCGCCAAAGAAAATCGAGACCCGAAAACCCCAAGATTCAACCAGCATAACTTCAAACCAGTAAAATCTGTGACTGTTAAGAAGACGGATTTTAAAGAGTCAACAAGAGACCATAAGGTGACACAGAAGAGATGCCCTATTCACAATGCTGAGCACACATTAAACCAGTGTAGGGCATTCAGGAAAAAATCCATTCGTGATCGTAAACAATACCTGCGAGAGCATAACTTGTGCTATAGATGTTGTGAATCGGACACACACACATTCAAAGCCTGTCACGCAGAAGTGAAATGTGAGGATTGTGGAAGTGAGCAGCACCCCACTGCTCTTCATCCGCCTGAGAGCTCTAAGGGCCAGAGACAGCATGGCGGGGAGGAAGGTAATGTTTTCACGAAATGTACAGCTGTGTGTGGAGAACAGTTTTCTGGACGTTCATGTGCAAAGGCCGTCTTGGTGGATGTGTATCCGAAGGGAAGACCTTCAAAACGTCTGCGCCTTTATGCTCTTGTTGATGACCAGAGTAATACAACACTTGGAAGATCTGATCTGTTCGACTATATGGATGTTCCCAATAGTCAAATTCATTCATTTACGCTTACCTCATGTGCTGGACGCATTCACTCAAGCGGTCGCAGAGCCTCTGATTTGATGATAGCTGCAGTCGATGGATCCATTGTAATGGAACTTCCTACTATTACAGAGTGCAATGAGATTCCAGATGAGCGACACGAGATACCGACTCCAGAGGTCGTCAAACACCACCCGCATCTTAGGGATTTATCATTACCTCCACTCGACACAGATGCCAAAATACTTTTACTGATTGGTAGAGACTTGATACAAGCACATCATATACATGATCAGCGAGTAGGACCTAAGGACTCACTGCACAGAAGTTGAGTCTTGGTTGGGTAGTTATAGGAGATGTGTGCCTTGGCAGATTACACAAGCCACAAGGTGTCACTGTCTACAAAACTACAGTGATTGAAGATGGCCGTCAGTCCATTTTCGAACCATGTCAAAACAGTTTCCGCCTGACAGAGGGCATTGTGCCACACCAGGACGTGGTTAAGAAAGACATTTTCCAAATATCAGCTGACGATGACCAAGTTGGCCTCTCTGTAGATGATCGTCAATTCCTGCAGATCATGAAGGAAGGTTTTGAGAAAGATTCCAATGGAAAGTGGAAAGCTCCATTACCGTTTAGAAAACCAAGGCCAGTCTTGGAAAACAACCGACTTCAAGCTTTGAAAAGGGCACACATGCTGGATGCTAGTCTTGAGAGGAACTCAGTGAAAAAAGAACATCTTGTGACTTTCATGAGATGACTCATAGACAGTGGTGCAATGGAGGTGGCTCCGCCCTTGCCTGCAGGGAAAGAATGCTTTTACTGACCTCTCTTTGGAGTTTATCACCCGCGGAAGTCTGACAAAATACGCGGTGTATTTGATTCGTCCGTTAAATACAAGGGCCTATCCCTCAATGGAGTACTGTTATCAGGACCAAACCTGACCAATGAACTACTGGGAGTCCTTATGCGCTTCCGTATGAACAGAGTGGCCTTTATGGCAGATGTAGAACAGATGTTTTATTCATTCCTGGTCCGAGAGGACCATAGAGATTTTCTACGTTTCTTCTGGCACAGAAACAATGAACCGTGTGAAGATTTAATCGAATACCGAATGCGGGTGCATGTGTTTGGGAATACACCCTCGCCGGCGGTAGCAACATATGGCTTACGCAAGACAGTTGAAAAAGCGGAAGTTGAGGTACAGAATTATGTTACCCGAAATTTTTATGTTGATGACGGGCTCATGTCGGTGGGATCAAGTGACGAGGCCATAAATCTGCTTCGAAAAACGCAACAAGTGCTGAAGGATGAAGCCATGATCAGACTTCACAAGATAGCATCGAATAGCGTTGAAGTAATGGAGGCTTTTCCCGCGGAAGATTTAGAAAAGAATCTGAAGTCGCTCGACATTGCGGCTGATGATTTACCGATCCAACAGAGCCTTGGCTTAGCATGGGACATCAATTCAGATAGTTTGAATTTCAGTGCACGCATCCCAGAAAAACCGTTTACAAAAAGAGGTCTTCTGTCCATAATTAACTTAATTATTTAATTTATTTGATCCTCTTGGGTTTATCGCACCTATAGTCATACATGGTAGGATACTTTACAGGGAGATATGTGAGGACAATGACGACTGGGACGAACCTCTACCCAATGATCGTGAAGAAGAATGGACTATATGGAAGCAATCTCTACATGCCTTGGAGAATCTGCGCATTCCGAGGATGTATACTCCAGTGTCCTTGAGTTGTGCTTCCTCAAGTAAAGTTCATGTTTACTCAGACGCCTCCGAAAAGGCAATTTCTGCGGTTGTGTACTTACAGACAATTGATGATTTAGGTGAAGTCTATATTAGATTTGTCATTGGGAAATCGAGAATAGCACCTAAACAAGGAAATACTATTCCACGCCTTGAGCTTTGTGCTGCTCTTCTAGCCACGGAACTAGCTCAGACAGTATTCCAACAGCTTGACTTAAATCAAGATTCTGCAAAATACTATACAGATAGCAGGGTCGTTCTAGGATACCTACATAACCGATCTCGTCGATTCTACAATTATGTCAGCAACAGGATCAACATGATACACAGGCGATCTAAACCAGAGCAGTGGACCTTTGTTTCCACACAGGACAATCCAGCTAACATTGGAACTAGGTGTTACACATCTGTTGAGGACATGTCTCAAAGCGATTGGCTCAGAGGACCGATACAACTGAGGTCTGTAGAGAATGTAGAGGACAAAAGCTTCCCCTTAGTCAATCCAGATGCAGAAATACGACCCATAGTTTGTGTCAAGAAAACAGAGGTGAAGGAACATTTAGTGGATAGATTTGAGAAGTTCTCCTCTTGGACAAGATTGGTGAATGCAGTCTCATATATAAAGAGATTTTGCAGAAGAAAAGCTGAGTTTTCTTTGCACAGTATTGAAGATACTCAGGAAGCAGAGCGTTTCATTATCAGGGAGACTCAGAGATTCTGGTATGGAGATGATATGAAGAAACCACTTCCCTTGAAAAGCAATATCATTGCTCTTCATCCTTTTGTAGATAATAAAGGAATTTTACGTGTTGGTGGACGTCTAAACAAAGGACCCTTCACTATAGATGAAAGAAATCCTGTAATTCTTCTAGGAAAATCCCACATTGCCAGACTTCTCATTACTCATCTGCACGAGAAAGTGTATCATCAGGGTAGACTCATCACGGAAGGTACAGTGAGATCCAATGGCTTTTGGATTATCGGATGTAAGCGCCTTGTTAATTCCATCTTGTACAAATGTGTAGTGTGCAGGAAACTTAGAGGGAAGTTAGAATTTCAACAGATGGCGGACTTGCCACCTGACCGAGTTACATCTGGACCTCCATTCAGTTCAGTAGGGGTCGATGTATTTGGGCCGTGGCCAATAGTGGCACGACGAACTAGAGGGGGCCTTTCCCACAGCAAAAGATGGGCTGTGCTTTTTACTTGTATGAAAACAAGAGCAATACACATTGAGATCATTGAGGAGATGAGCAGCTCATCATTTGTTAATGCCTTACGTCGATTCATCTCTATTCGTGGACCTTTGAAGGAAATCCGTTCCGATAGAGGAACCAACTTCTTAGGAGCCCTTGATGACATAAAGGCTGAAGCTGTCTACACTGAAAAGGGACCTATTCACAATTATCTTCTTGAGAATAGGATAACTTGGACTTTCAACCCCCCACATGCGTCACACCAGGGCGGAACCTGGGAAAGGATGATTGGAGTGTCACGAAAAATACTGAACTCCATGTTACTAAATGCGAACACAAAACAACTCACTCATGAAGTCTTGTGCACATTTATGTGCGAGGTTTGTGCCATTGTAAATTCAAGACCCATTTGCTCAATATCATCTGATCCAGAAAATCCACAGATTATCAGCCCTTCGATGTTACTTACTCAGAAGGAATTTCCTGATATTCATCCTGTTAGCTCATCTGACATGAAGGAAATATACAGGAAACAGTTTTTTTTGTGCAGAAGATATCTCGCAAACGGTTCGGTCGATTTTCATGAAATTTTCAGGGGTAATGCCTTTTGATCTGAAGATGATCCTTTTTTGTTCAAATCCTTAAAATTCACTTCCGGTCGGAAGTTATCGCCCTTTAATCGATTTTCAGTTAACCATTTTGTCGACACAAAAACTAAAAAACGGTAAAAACTAGAGCGCTGAAATTTTCAGCGATGATAGACGACATGTTGAAGTTTTGCACCTGGGTTTTCAAATTTTCCGGAAGTACCTAGTATGGAAGCTCGGTAAGGGTCGAAATTTAGGACATGAATCAGGAGTGAATTTTCGAGACGTTTTTTATCATCTCTCTAAAACTATGGAGATTTTCTAAAAACATATTGAATAGAAATTGTGTAGAATTCCAAGATCTTTTATATGATATCAAAGAAAAAGGGCTGACTCATCACATTAGGGGCTGAGAGAGGCCGAAAGTCTTTAGTCAATAGCTCTTTAACGATAAAAATTTTTTAATGCATTACTGAAGCAAAAATGTTTATCTAAACAATTTACAACTATATATTATAATATTCACATCATATGTTACATAATTAGGGGCCATTAGGGCGAATTGTCGACGGATTTTTCCGTTATTTCCCGATCATGACAAGGAGCACACGGCGGGTGTGACCGGTCGGCAGGGGATGCTCACTCCTCCATGGCACCTGATCCCACCTCTGATGTTTGGAGGTCCGTATTTGCTCTGCTCCTATTTTGTATTGTATAATGGACTTTTGAGCTTGAATACTGTTCGTTATCTCCACATATTTCATTTCAGTTCAGGGCTCTCCCGTTTGGCCTTTCGTCAAGCCCGCCAGTATTTTGCAGAGTCCTTGCACCAGTTATAGAATACCTTCATGTACAGGGTATTCAAGCGGTTTTTTATTTGGACGACGGACTGATAATTCATCAGTCCCCAGTTATTTTGAAACAGCATACGGAACGGGTGTGCAGCTTACTAGCTCGGTTGGGGTGGACTTGTCAAAAGAAAAATCAAGACTGGATCCGAGTCAGGATTTCATTTACATAGGGGGGCAATTCAATACGAAGTTGGGCAGACTGAGTCAGTTCAAAGAATTCTAGGGATACAAGCCCTTCTAGAGTCTCTTTTAAAAGCAATCAAAGTTTCAGCAAGGTCAATTTTAGAAATTCTAGGCCACATGGCATCTCTGATAGATTTAGTGCCGTTAAGCAGACTTCACATGAGGAGTCTTCAGTTCTGTCTCCCGAGGCAGTGGAAACCGAAAAGGGACAAAATCTCCAAGCTTATTTTGATCACGGAAAGTGCAAAAGCAGATTTAGGTGGTGGATGGAAACACCACTTCAAGCCCGGAGGGGGGGAGGGGGGTTATGTCACAACAGATGCGTCCAAAACGGGTTGGGGAGCGCATTGGGAGTGCCAGATGGTCCAGGGCACTTGGAGCCCGGAAGAAATAAAAATGCATATAAATTTGTTGGAAATAAAGGCAGTGATACATGCTTTTACCAAATGGGCACAATACTGGAAGACGAAGTCTGTGCTAGTTCGGTCGGACAACGTATCAGTAGTCCAATACATAAACAGACAAGGCGGGACAGTGTCTCCCCTTCTGGGTCATTTGGCATTAGAGTTATGGCAGATGGTCGTGGAGAATCAGATAGTGTTGCGAGCAGCACACATAGCAGGGATTCGCAATGTTCTGGCAGATCATTTAAGCAGACAGAAAGTCGAAATCTGTCGGACAGAATGGTCTCTAAAGGAAACGATTGTTCAGAGGATCTGGCTCCGGTACTACAGTCGTCACATCGACCTGTTTGCGTCCGCAATGAATCACAAATAGCCGACGTATTGCTGTTGGCAGACAGACCCCAATGCATGGGCAATGGACAGCTTGTCGATCTCATGGGAAGGGATGCTGGGATACGCCTTCCCACCAATAGTCCTGATTCCCAGAATTCTATACCATGTGTCGAAGTTCAATTGCATAGTACTATTAGTTGCTCCGAGGTGGCCACGCAGACCATGGTTCACTCTGATTCTCAGCTTGTTGCACGACATGCCGTCAGTGATTCAACTACAGCCGGACCTACCGAGAATAGCGGGGACGGAAGTTTTTCACCCAGATCCAGAATTTTTGAGATTGGTAATTTGGCCGATTTCAGGCGTAGAAGCAGACCGGCAGGTATTTCAGTCGCAGCTAGCAAACTTATGCTGGCAGCCTGGAGAAGAGGTACTCAGAATGTCTATTCCTCTCAGTACAGAATCTTCAGACGCTGGTGTTTGGAACGGGAGATTGATCCCTCTACTGCATCTTTAAATGAGGCCTTGAATTTTTGGCCTTTCTTTATGAATCAGGGAAACAGTATAGAACAATATGTGTCTATCGTTCTATGTTGTCAAATGTTTTGTCACCAGTTGATGGGAAGAATATAGGAGAACATCCTAGTGTTGTGAAATTATTGAAAGGGGTGTTTAACTCTAGACCTCCTAAGAAACAGTTGGTTCCAGAATGGGATTTGGAATTAGTGTTGAGCTCTTTAAGAGGTATGCCTTTTGAGCCTTCGAAGAAGACTCCTCTTAAGCTTATTACATATAAGTTTGCCTTGCTTTTGGCAATTGTCACAGCCAGAAGGGTGAGCGATCTGAGTCACTTGGCTATTGGGGAATTCTGTAGAATTCAGAACTCTAGAATTACCTTCTTACCAACCAATTTAGCTAAAGCAGATGATTCATCTCATTTTCTAAAGGAGATAGTGATTTCCTCCTTCCCTGACAAACTGCTTGATGTCAGGAGGGTAATGATGTACTATTTAGGAGCTACGGAAAAATTAAGGGTGTCATCTAAAGACCCCAGGGCCTTACTAAGAGGTATGACAAAGCCCTATAATCCAGTGTCGTCCCAGACAATTTCAAAATGGATAACATCGGCCATTAGGTTATATTATGAGGTATCAGCTCACTCCGATATTCCATCAGCAAGGGCATATTCGGTTAGAGCAATAGCTCCTAATTGGGCTCTCTATAAGGGAGTATCCAAGGAAGCAATAATGGAGGCTGCGGACTGGAGGAATGAAACCACCTTCATTCGACATTACCTGCGCCATCTGGACCAGTACCAGGCCCAGTTTGGAAGGGCAGTGTTACATGCTGGGGATATGGTGGAGACCAACACACCCTCCTCCTAATGGTGAGTACTGCTTCCAAGTCTCCATAGGTTATTTTGAGGTCAGTATCACATGTGAAGCGAAGTAAAATTAGAGATTTCTCTCGTAAATCTTGGTTTTGCGAGCGAACATGCGATACTTACCTACCCTCCCTCCTTCCCCCAGTGTTTGTCGAGTCTCTTTTTACCTTATGCTTATGGCTCATTATTGAGAAAAAGCACATGGTGATGGGCGCATGCGCGGAAGTAGGGGGATCTGGAGGGAGCGTTTTTTCTCTGTGGTTGAGTTGAGGTACTAGACAGGGAAAATCCATAGGTTATTTGAGGTAAGTATCACATGTTCGCTCGTAAAACCAAGATTTACGAGAGAAATCTCTAATTTTATTTAAGAAGCCAATGATCATTTTTTTCTCTTTCGAAGTATTTGAAGTATTGTTAAGTTTGGATTCCTATTTTTCCATGAAGCCTACACACTAAGTTATTTTGTGCCGTGAACTGTTTTATGCTGGTCCAAGATCATATATTTATCTATCATCATATTTGATAAATATAGCAAATATATTGTGAAAATCCAGAAAAAAATAGCCCCAATTTAAGCTTAAAATTAAGACTATTTTAGTAATATCTAAAAATTAACATCACAGACCCCCACTTTTAATTTTCTTTTCTGAATATATAAGATACTTTTAAACATTCTTCTTAATTTAGTAAAATAAAATTACCTTCAAATGATTTTTTTTGTTGTAAACGAGGAAAGGGTAAGCCCCATATAAGAACAATACTTATATCTGGTATGTTGATACCCATATCCACAGCTACAGTATCACTCCACCTTCAGAACAAAAAGTATCCAAAATTCTCTCCTTTGATTTGGTATCTGTGTGCATGAAATATTTCTACCATCCTTGTCTGTCATATGCTTTTTCTTTCATTGCACTATGCATCCAGATTTAGATTTCTTCACATTTTCCAGTTGGTTTGTCTTATAGTACATTGTATGTACATTATTATATTGAAAATTCTAATTGTTTTAAACATCCATTCCATTTTTTTATTAATATGTACGATCATACCATTTGTATAACGAAATGGTGATATAAACACGTTGTGTGTGTGTGTATGCTTTTGTAATTATAACGAGTAGTGGTTCTGTTCAATACTGAAATGATTTTTGCATTTTTCCTAGCCACAGTGCTACATTGAGCGATGTGGCCCATGTTCCTCTTGTTTTACTAACACAATCTGTTGGTGCTATGATTTTGAACTGATAATATCCAGAAAAAAGCCAGTAGATTACAATATTGTAGAATAGGTTGTACATGTCCGTAAAATAATAAACTGTAAATGTACAACCATAGTCAAAAGATATATGATACAGAACAGTGCCAACAGGATGTAACCTGTAGTTTGGGTCATTCAGATTGGTGTGGCCTCGTAGTACAGAGCCAAACAAACAACTGATTTTAATCAGAGGAAGTGAATAAAGTATCATGTGTTGATCAAGGCGTCAAGTTTTACAAAAGCCCTATCCCTGTTAAATAATCCAGACATCTCGTGTAGGCTTGTTCTGGTGTCAGACAAAAGAGATGGACTAGTTTCCTCTGGACTTGAAAAATCCTCTGGATTTAGCCCATAATGCCTTAACTGTACTTCCAAGGTTTCTTCCAAAGGTCCTCCAAAGAGATTTTGTACAGGTGTGGCATCTGAATTAATGTGGGATAAAATGCCGCTTTTCCATAGCTGTTCTGGACTTTGTCCATTTTCCGTTGACAGTTTATGTTTGTTGTACCCTTGTTTAAATATTACCAACTCTTTATTTATTATTGGAAGATAAACCTTTTGAAGTGCAAATTTCCACATCTAAAAGACCTTCATCTTCCATGCCATAGAAGAGGTTGTGGTACTTCTGGCAAACCTGTATGAATACATCTCTCCACAACCTCTCTATTCTTATGTTGTGGACAGACCTACCAGTAACATGACTATGCCTATGGTCACCATCCATGAGGTTCATGAAAAGGGCTACCATGATATTTTCTCTGCCATGATCTGATCTGACTCTAGATGGGACACCATACTGAAGACAGGCTTTGATAAAATGGTGTAAGACTGTTGATGCTCTATTATCAGTGTCTGCTTTAGAAAAACTACAAGACGGATAAAGTCATCGATTCCACCATGTGTTGATATTTCCCATCTGTTTAAAAGATATGGATTGAACCCACCACTTAAAATGACAGAAATTGACAATTTTGGGGGGGGGGGGGGGTTGCCAGATGCATTATAAGGCTTTACATATTTTAACTAGAAAGTCAAGGTTAACAGCAAGTCAAATCATTGATAAACAAGATGGATATACCTTATCAGCTTCATGTGGCCATCTATATGCCAGTATGAATTGCTCTTTGGAACAGAGTATCTCCTGCGCTTCCGAGTCTTTGTTAATGTGTGTACGACAGGAAAAGGACTTGTTCTGTTTATGCTTTCCCTTACTCTTTTTTACTCTTTTCCTCTGAACATTTTCACAACTTGATTGCAACATACCACTCAACACCTGAAAAGAATTTAAATACAGTTAAAATGTTTAAAAAAAACATAGAAACTGTCCATCCATCTGTCAACTTCTCTAATTGTCTGACTTCTCCAGAACCACTGGATTTCAACCAAACTTAACATAAAGCATCCTTAGGTGAATGGGATTCAAGTTTGTTTAAAGGACATGTCCTCTTTGAAGGGGAGGTAATCAAGAAAAAAATGAATGTGTCTTCAAATATCTCAAGATATTCACAAATGGGGGAAAGTGGGGGGGGGGGGGTCTTAAACTCCGACTGCATCGTATTAAATTAAAGTGAAAAACGTAACTTACTACAGATCCAGCATTTGGAAATTTCGTCTGAAGCAGGCTAACTTTGGAGTCTAATATTGCTGTAACAATCCCTGAGTTTTAAGCCTTCGTCCTTTAGTCTTTTATAAATGAGGGGTAGTGAGCATCCAATTTTTTCTGCCATTTGTGTGACAGTAAAATTTAAATCGTATAGCATTTATAACTGCTCGTGCGGTATAATAACTGTGTATCTTCCACTTCCACCTGTAATTAATGTTATAAATTTATGAGGTAAAAACTACGAAAGGGGCACAAACCATTTACTTCATGCCGCCTTACTTATGTTGACTGCTTACAATTTTAAATATTTTATATGTTAATTAATGTAGTCAGGTAAGCACCCTCTCCCCCAAAGTGTCCCGATTCTAACACCATGTCCTAATCCCTCCAACTCCCCACAAAATAGGCTTCTTCAATAGTCACAGTTTTCCTTTTTTTCGGAGACGTGGGGTGGGACCGTGGGGTGTTGTCAATTACTCCTTGTTTACTTTTTCCCTCAGATTTATGATTTAGTAACCCTTGGTCTTTTGAATTTGGTTGTCCTCTAATATTTACAGGTAGTAGTATATGGTAAAGTAAGGCGATCTTGTTTTTTTATTAGTTGGGTTACGGATCCGCCGACCGAATTTTTGGCATTGATATGTCTTATTAAACAAAATTGATTGCTTAAAATATTATCAATGTTCTCTCAAATTTCACTGAGGAAAGTAAAGTTTCTCTAAATTTTGGGTCTAGCTTGGTTGGTCCATGAAATAAATTGTAAAAGATTAGGATTCCATGGACCTAAGTCGATAAAAAATGGGTAGAAACTGTTCCTTCGTCATGTGCTCGGCACTTTGAAGTGAAAGTTAAAGGTCTTTCGGATGAGACCTTAAAAACCGAGGCCCCGTAAGCTGAATCCCTCGCATCTCGGCCTGCGCTACAATACGAATAAACCTTCGAATGTGTGAAAAAACGATTGAATGCAGTATTTTATGAAAGATTTACAATATGTCATACACCAGGAATTCGACCTAGTGCATTGTCGTGTAATGTGTATAGAACTAATTATATTAACAGACGTAAATAACCCTCATCTGGTTTTTATATCTGAGTTATCTGAATTATTTATAAACTAACAAAAACTCTTATACAAAAGATTTTGGAGAGCCACTGAGGAAAACCCATATTATGTGAAACTTCATTCTGCTGTAGATATAAATTTTTATTATGTCTGGGGGGAGGGGTTAAATGGATTCTCATAATACGAGGGAGGGGAGATATAATCTTTTATCAGAAATGATTGAAACTTAGCAATGGGCATTTTGTTCAATCTTACTTATATGATGTACTCTGCGACAGTGCCACAATATATACGTACATGATATAGGCCTAGATCTTCGAGAAAATGCGGAAGGTATTCAACAAGGTCGTGTCTGCTGTTTGAAAAGGACGAAGCAGACAAAGAAAAGTAATAAAAGTTCAGATCTTTATATGCATACCACTTTGAATAGGTAAAATAAAGCCTAGCATAGTCCGTAGATGTTCCATGTTCAAATTCGAGAGGTAAACAAACTCTACAAATACCAAAGAGTTACCTCCCGTGGCGGGTCACTAATGCGTTTGAAAACTATATTTAGAATGAATGTTTCAAGACTTCGATTTTAAACTAAAAAGTTCAAGGGCAAGGCGACATATGAAGAGGCGAGTTTTTGTATTAAATTGTTTACTTTACTGCATACTTTTTGAAAAGGGATGCTCATTTCTCTGTAATTCACAAAGTAATTTATTATTTCACTTGAAATGTGGAAAGTACCCTATTTTTCAATACCGGTCTTTGTTTTTATTGAATAACTAAACAATACTAGAAATCTAACTGAATGAGCATTATTTTTGAGATAGGATAGATATTTGGAGACACATTGAAACCTTGTGCAGTGTAATTTTTCTTTGCCTTGTCCTTGAACTTTTCGGTTAAATTTCATATTTTATATCTTGAGCTAAAATAGGAGCCCACGTGACTACTAAGGGTCACATGATGACAAAAATATCAATATTTAAAAGGGAAGGACACTCTTCAAGAAGACACAAAGATATTTTCAGTAGAGTCTTATGCTAGAAAATAAGACAGTTAAACTTCAAGTGTCTTTTTTTAGTGTCTTTTTATAGAAAATGTTGCCTCAACTGTACTGCGTCTAATGTAGATTCAATAAATTAACAAGGCCAGAGCACTTGTGATATTCATCCAAGTTGCCAAATGTAAATTAGACCGGCAAGGCCAGAGCACTTGTAGTAATATGCAGTCAGTGCTGCTTAACGTGACTTAAACCGACAAGGCCAGACGCTTGTGGTAATATGCAGCCAGAGGTGATTGGTCTATGTGATCTCTTTACTACATTAGTACAGTCAGTAAAAGCCCTAGCACAGTCCATTATCTAGGCATACAAGGCTTTACAAGCATAAAATAGAATTATACCTTTAGGAACTGCAAAGTTCAAAGCAAAACCAGTGTTAACTTTTATATAGTTGAAGATGATAGCTGTAAAATGCCAAATAAACGATTAGTATATCAAATCACTTAAAATACAATAAATCACATATAACGAAAAAATACAAAGATAAGATGACAAATAAGTTAAGCATAACAGTAGAATATTATAATTAATAGTATGATTATAAACATAGCTTAAGCAAAAACTTTTTTTTAGTTAAGCCAGAAGCACCTGCCATTATGGCTATACCAAACATATATAAGTTTGCTAGGACAACAGAATCACTCTCAGCGGAAATACTTCCGCATCCCCGTAGAGTTCATGTGTACACCATCCGAATAAATATTGACAACACTGTTGGTAAATCCACGTAAGCACCAGTAAACGAGATTGCATGTGGTACCCTGTTCCATTAGAAATATATTAGCTTTTACAACACGAACATAATACACTGCAGTGCTGATGTGCCTAGTTTCTTCCCTTGGGACGAGTGTAATGACAGTTATTCTTTGAATGGAAAATCGGTTCTGGAGAGTTGAAAGAATGCAACAGGTTTCATCACAACTAACTCGAAATGTCTTCTTCACTGTCCAGGTCATTTCCTCCCAAAGGATTATCATGAACGTTGGCAGGTGGCGTTGGGTTGCTGCCAGTAACAAATCTAGATGACTAAGATTTGTTCCAGTACCTCCAGGAGTGACTGCTTGAGGTGCTGTGGGGGTGCAGAGGGTTGGTTTGCTTGTTTAGGGGGCTGGTTTTCTGGTTGGTTTGCTTGTTCAGGGGGCTGGTTTTCTGGTTGGTTCTCTGATGCAGAGGGTGTGCCGCAACTTTTCATTTTGATGAGGATGAATATAGTGACGTTAACCAAAATAAGCATGATTGAAATGGCCCATGCCAATAAACCTGGAAAATTCAAACAGAATATGACTCAATATCAAATGTCACTTCATCTTAATCATAATCTGATTCAGGATAAGATCTCTTACTTTGATGGTAATCTTCCTTTATTTTTAACAATTTTAACAATTTTATTACCTCTAAATAAAAGTATATTAAACCTTTTAACTTTTTCTGATTTTTCATATTTTCTACATTTCCTACATTTACATTTCATTTGATTAATATTGAATATTATAAGGAAAAAAAGATTTAACAGACAAATAACCAATAAAACAGTGTATGTTTCAGTTTTACCATCAATTAAGGCCTCATCCTCATCTCCCCAACCAGAGATATCAGTCACTCGTCTTCTGGGTGTGATTGCCGGGGGTGGTATTGAGGTTGTTGTGGTGGTAGTTCTTGACTTCCGAGGTGTCGGTTTGATTGTCGGGGGTGGTATTGAGGTTGTTGTGCTGGTAGTTTTTGACTTCAGAGTTGTCGGTTTGGTTGTCGGGTGTGGTATTGAGGTTGTGCTGGTAGTTCTTGACTTCACAGTTGTCGGTTTGGTTGTCAGGGGTGGTATTGTGGTTGTTGTGGTGGTAGTTCTTGACTTCAGTGTTGTTGGTTTGGTCTCTGAAAGGCTGTTTTTGAAAGCATGTCATGTATAAAGACAAGACCCCTATAAAATCCGCCATTTGCAATGTACTTTCGGTTTCAAATCTTAACATTTGGACAAAATAAACAGGAAAAACAACTTTCCAGAGGCTATCGAAGTCCAACTTGCCCTTCATCGATAAACATATATTGTTTATGCAATAATGGCTTTCACTAAAAGACCGGAATTAATGAGGTATATTTTTTAAATATATAAGCATTTTTTTTTGAAGATTTTTTTCTCGATAAATACTTTCTTTATGTATTTGTTATCAAGTGATACTTTCTATCTGTTAATCAATTATATATTTATAAACTGTAAAAGTTTTAACTATATAAACCACATAGTTTTGGAACTATTGTAAAAATAAATTTTTGGACATGTTTACCTTTGGCAAAACCTTAAATCTAAAATTCAAGGAAAACTGCAAGAGGTGACATTTTTCACTTCCAAGCGCAATGCACCTGTAAACAATGCTGTAATAATCGAGTAACTTTTGGTTAAAAAAACACTCAGAGGGCCAAAGCGGGGAGCTGAATCAAACATAATGTCCATCAACAATAAGAGGGATTGACAATATCTAGTGGTTTTTGGTGACCAGGTCTTCCAACAATCTATTGGAATTCCCATGGGTACCGATTGCGCCCCGTTATAAGCAGAACTATTTTTGTATTTAGAGAGTATATGAAGCAGAATTCGTTCAAAATCTTTTACGTGAAAAGAAGAAAACACTTGCTGTGGCCTACAAATCAACATTTAGATATATCGACGACATATTGTCAACTAACAATGGTTATCTCCATTCTTATGTCGACACGATATATCCCGGTAAGCTTGAGATAAAAGTCTGACACATCAGTTTCATATTTGGATATTTTGTTAGAAAAAGACGTTAATGGAAATCTTACAACAAATCTTTCTGATAAACATGATGACTTAAACTTTTCAATCGTCATCTTCCCTTACTTATGCAACAATATACTCTTATCACCTGCATACGGGGTTTATATCTCTCAGTTGATTCCATACTCCATTGCATGCTCTCCTTATGAAAAATGTCTAAAACGAGGAATGTTATTGACTAACAAGTTGATTAAAAAAGAATATCAGCAGTCTTGCTGGTGTCATTATTTCGTAAGTTCTATGGTCGATACAATGACCTTGTCAGCAAATACAATCTTTCATTAAGTCAAATGCTGACTTACTTTTTTCCATACTAATTTTTAGGCCATTAGTACACATAGAATTGTCGACGGATTTTTCCGTTATTTCCAGATTGTGACAAGGAGTACACGGCGGGTGTGACCGGTCGGCAGGGGATGCTCACACCTCCATGGCACTTGATCCCAACTCATATGTGTTAGAGGTCCGTGTTTGTTCTGCTCCTATTTTGTAATGTTTAATGGACTTTTGAGCTCAAATACTGTTCGTTATCTCCACATATTTCATGTAAATTATGTGAATCTGATAATGTTTGTGCAGAATCATCACTTCTAAATACATGTATATGTGAACTTTGTGAAGCTCAATAAAAACTGTAATGGAAACCTGCCTTTAAGAAAACCATGAAAGGACATGTTATTGCGCTCCCAATGCTCCAATGACAAAATACAGGTATTTCCTTGTCATCATCACCATATCTGCCCAATAATATCAGGTCACTACAGAAGACTTCATGGTTTCATGTGTAGTGGAATGCTTCAATCTTATTACATAAGATTCTCTATTGGAAATGGATTGGAATGAATCAACTGGGTCAGGAGGCAACAATTTTTTGAAGCCGAATATCAAGATTCCATCCACGATGATCATCATGAAGAAATCCGGAGTTATAAAGTCTTAGAAGGCAACGAAAGACATGGATGGCGTAAAAATGCAAAAGACACATCTGTAGTAGCCATCGGTGAGAAATGTCATTAAGTTTTGGATAGTGTCCATGTCACAAAACAAACAAGACCCGGTTTCTCCACGACATGAAAGAATTGGCACAGAGGCTATTTATGAAAGTTTCACCTCCAAAGGTGTCAACATCAAAATTCACTCTCAAAAACCTTAGTATCATCAAAATTATTAAAGATACAGAAGAAACAAATCAGAATGATTTAAGGCACTCAGTGAACAGGTTGGGAACAATTCCCCTGTAGCGAGAACATCTCTATAGCGATATAAAAATATTCCGGGAACCGGAGATTTATATTCGACTTCCGATAGTAAACGTTTTTACTTTCTTCGAAGAAAAATCCGGAAACATGCCGAGCCATATGGTAATTATTTAATGTCTAACCTTGATATATATGATATATATGTCTTGATATATATTCTGTACTGCTGCATGTGTTTAGACGTCACCATATAACAGTGAAGGGCTTCAAATTTCAAATTCAAATTTCAAATTTACTCGGCACTCAGGGCCATTGAGCAGTGAGGGATCTTTGTAGTGCCAACGCCTATAGTGACACGGGGCCTAGGTTTTTAAGGTCTCATCCGAAGGACCCGCATCTATCACTTCAAAGTGCCGAGCGCATGGCGAAGGAACAGTTGCTACCCATTTTTTATCGACTTAGGTCAGTCGCGGCCGAGATTCGAACCCACGACCTCCCGATCACGGAGCGAGCGCTGTACCGACTGAGGTACCGTGAACGGTCGCAGGAGGAAAGACACATTGATTGAGAAGGTTTACAAATATTATTTGGGGATTAAAATTCATTGAAGTACTGTTTAAAATGTTTCGAATAAAATAAACATACCTTTTACTTGTTTTCCAGATCAGTTAAGAACTTAAAGTAGCCCTCCTTCTTCCCCTTTATAATTTGTATCAAATCCGCCTTTTCCTTCTCAAGATTAAACTGTTCTATTTTATCTTTCAGCTGCTGCTTAGTCATAAAGTTAAAATCCTCTGACCTTTCCTCATTTTTTAGGTCACCTGAGTCACTCAGGTGACCTATTGCTATCCGTTTTTGTCCGTCGTCGTGCGATGTGCGTTAACATTTGAACATTTTTAGCTTCTTCTCTGAAACCGCTCAACCAATTTCAACTAAATTTTGCATATAGCATCTATGGGTGAAGGGGAACAAAAATTGTGAATTTCATGGTCCCTGCCCCCCTGAGGCCTGAGGGGTGGGGCTAAACTTTGTAGCCCTCCACTGGCAAGTGGTGGCGGCTCCATATGAGTGAAAAATTCTCGAGAGGGACGTTAAACAACAAACAATCAATCAAACGGAATTTTTAAAAGAAAATATTACACATAATGTCACTTTTCTTTCCCCATTTTATGGTGTAAATTAAGCATATCAAGAAAATTGGCAAAAAAAAATATTTATTAAAAGTGTAGCATTGGATACACAGTTTGCTAATGTCTTGCACACAAATTGAGCTGTATATTGAACAAATCAATACAAGTAAATGTTATTCAATGGAATCTTTTTGAATTGAGTCATTTTTGGGGTAATCCTTCACAAGCCAGCTTATTCAGTACTGAATAATATAATATTATTGTATATAATACAAGATGCATGAAAATACAAATAATCGTGGATAATGATTTTTTCAACCATAGGTCCAGAAGCTTTCCTGAATAGGAGGTCTGAACTTAAGAGATGGTATGAAAATGATTTTACAAAAGTACTTATGGATGCCATTTTGAGAATTCATATACACTATTCACATTTCATGTTTAACAAAATCAGTGACTTTCATAATTTTTATTTCCAAAATTGTTATAGTCAATATCTTTAAGGTAATACCATCTTTCCTAGTATTTCCATTCATTAAACTTCTTTCATTTTTTTTTTAAATATTCAATTGTTAAAAGTCAAATTTTAGCCTAAAATTTTCAAATTAACTTTTTGGCAGGATTATGACTAATGATTTATGTCTCTAACGAATGTGAAGGAATTGGAGGGAAAATGGCTTTTTTGGATCTACATTTATATTCCAGGTAGTGATTAACAAAATTTGATGTTTAATCTTATGACAAATTAAAAAGAGTTTTAGCATATTTTTTTTTAGTAAGTGCAGTTCAGCTCAACAGAGTGATATGCGACAGAGGCAGTAGCCCGTTGCTTAAAGTATGTTGACATTGAATGACTTGTTTGGAGAACCATGCATCTCTTGCAATTCGAACATAGAGATATCATATTATTCTGCAAATCTTAGAAATTTTTTGACACCTGTGTGCCTCTACTGTGGAACAGAAGATAATCTGTTGGATGACAATGATGACTACATTGTAAATTGTTCTGAAAATTATTCAATTGTCAGGCCCATTTGTAGGCAATGCAGTTCCTCTGGACAGGAGGCAGGGACTTGGGGGAGGAAATTCTTTAAAAAGACATCATCATTTAATGTTGCAAAGCATTGCATTCATGAAAATAAAGTCTTTGAAACCTGACACATTTTTATTAATTGAAAAAAATAATAAGTTCACGTGGTATGCAAATGATATCTGTCTTTATTTTTTTTTTTAGGCCCTCGCTCTTTGAAATCACACTTAATTAAAAAAATTTATATTAATTATATTCGCTCGCCTCATAATTTTGAAACCCGAAATGAAAAATATTTGTAAAATTATTTCGCCCTCTCGCCTCACTTTTTATTTTTGAAAAAAGAAGTACTTTACAAATTGGTGTGGCGAAATTGATATTTTCTTAAAACAAATTAATTAACAAGTTTAGCTTTTGAAAAAAGCTTAGAGAGTCAGCCAGTGGATTTTTCTATCTCCGAGATAATGTTTTAAAGCATCAGGAAACAGAAATTTGGTTGAAGGAAAATGTTTTCAGAATTAATTTGCATATATATAAAGCGGAATTGGTCACTGAGAACTTTTTTCTTAATAGTTTTTCGGCATGGTAGGGGAGGGTTTGGGGTTCAATGCAATCCCATGCATGCAGATCCTTGCATTATTTTGTCAATTAAAAACAAAACAGAAGGTTGCATTATCGAAATTCAAATTCACGTAACATAATTCCCTAAAAAGTCAGTAAAGCTGATCTCATTAGTCTGATCTAGGATTTTATGAATAAAATAGAGGGGGAAGGGGTCGCCACATAGCCGTAAATGTATGTAGGTATAGTTTTCACAACCCTCTAACTCCCTATCCCATTTACAATTCTTATTCCCTAGTACGTAACAACGTCTAGCTAGTTTTAAGTCTTTCTATTAAGTTTTTTTTATTATGACCTCTTTCTTTGATCTTCTTAAGACTTTCATAAGTTCGAACCTCCTGGACCACAATCCTCGTGGATCTGCCATTTAATCTTGACATTTACTCAAACGTTACATTTATTGTTATTTATTTTAAAAAGCTGAAAATGCGCATTCATAAGACTTAAGGACAGATGATACAGACAAAAAAAATGGATGCCTGGAATGGTATATATTTTTGGACCTTTTTAGGTTGTAAATGATGTGAATATAAAATTTCTAAAATATTAAGAAATTGTAAACCTTCTATGACATTCAAAATTCTATCCTCTGAAATCATCCTTATTAATCTGTGGATTTTTTTTTCACTTAAAATCACGTTATTGTGAAACGGAGAATGAAAAATAATCAAAGTACTGAAAGCCGGGCTTTAATATGTTCGAGTGTATTGTCTAATCCTAAATTAGTACATACTTGAAAATCTTTCTTTCTGACCATTGATATTTAACAGGTAGAGTTTGTATGATTATAATTAACAATAACCCATCTACCAATAATTAAAATTTACGGTCCAGAACCCAACGTTAAGACCCCAGGATAGGACTTGGTGATATTTTTAATGAAAATACATTTATACCTTTCTAAACATTAAGCTCACAATGGATATGCATGGTAACAGTGCACTTTGAGTGGTTTTGCTGATTCATACAGGCACATATATAGTATCGGAGGGGTGTCACCATTTTTCAATGGACAATTGAAAGGTTGATTGACTCTTCGCAATCAATTTAAGTTGGAACTTTTAACTCACTCTTCGTAATATAAACCAGGTATTTATCACGAGCGACGAACAGATTTACTAAAAGCAAAATGGATAGTCTAATTTTAATCAGATTGTACCCATCATTTTATTGTAGCATATTAAAAGTACGGTAATTTGGTAATGAATTAATGAAACTCGAAATGTGAAAGTAAGTTGTAGCCCACCCCTACTCCTTCTCCAACGGAATAGGATTTTCGGGATTGGACAATTCTCCTTTTTTTCTGATAATGATACTACATGCCTGTATTAATCAGAAAAGAAATATTCTTTATTTTTGGTCCTCTAGGAAACCAGCTGCACGAAAATTATAATTATCTAATCTTTATGACATGAATATGAGTCTAGTTCTAGTTCCAGGTTCGGCCATAATGGTCATTGCCTGAGAAAATCATGATGTATTCAGGTCTTTATGTCTCGTACATAGATAGCTCTTCATTCTGAACAGGAAGTTTTGAAACAAAGACTAACCAACTTTTTTCTGAAAAATTATAATGTGTTGTACTTAGATAAAGACTAATGAACATTTTTATATGTTGTTTTCTTTTAATTATATATTAACATACACGATTTTTATTTCCCAGCACCCTTGAGAGCTTGCATGTGTTTTAAGACCATTTTTTTTTTTTTGGAATGCGCGCGCACGCTCAATATACTGTAAAGCGCTTTGGGAGCACATGCGAGATGAATCCAAGGTGAGAAGTCTCGAACAAAATTTTCACATTCAAAACATACCATTGACTTTTCACTAAAAATTTGATCTGAATTTGTAAGCATAAAAATTTTCGACGCTAAATTGATTGTTAAATGGGTATAAATAATTTATATATTATACATAAACATATTCACATGGAATTTCTATCTTAAAGTTTACATTTTTATTTATTAATATTCCATGCTTCACAGAATATAAATCTTTATCCCAGTCATTTAAATTAATACTACTAAATTAAAATATTAACCTAATGGAATCGCATTGTTTATTTCATATTATGAAAGAAAACAAATAGTTTTGAACTTCATTTACATCACCTTTACACAAGATCTTAGTCGCCCGCGTGGCGCAGTGGTAAGAGCGTCTGCTCTAGAGTCGCGAAGTAAGGAGTTAATCCTTACGTCGCGGGTTCGAATCCCACTGTGGGACGTGGAGACCGGTCCTTCCGTTGAGACCGTATAAACAGAGGGTCCGTGTCGCAATAGGTGCTTGCACGAAAAAGATCCCTCACTGCTCAATGGCCGTAAGTGCCGAGTATAGGACAAAATTTGGAGCTCTCCACCGGCAAGTGGTAGTGTCTCCATATGAGTGAAAAAATTCTCGAGAGGGACGTTAAACAACATACAAACAAACAAACGCAAGATCTTAACCATCATAAGGATTTTTGTTCGAAATTATTTATTAGAAAGGAGAAAGTTATTTTAATTGCATTCAGGGTTATTGAAGTAATACCGTATTTTCAAACCCTTTTCTTTAAACGCATTCAAATTTTAACTTTTTTATTTGAGTAGTAATATATTGAAAACATTTCAGCATTACCAGTATTACAACTGTAAGATTAATCTTCATGAATATTTACATACATACATCATTAGGCTAAAAAAAATTTGTTTGTTTCCGGTTATACCCGACTGACCTCCTACACATTTTTTTTCCCAGAAAATTACGAGTATCCGTAACTGTCTCTTTGTTTTACGAATTCGTAATGGCGGCGCACTTGTTTGCTGCAAGTAGTCGATGTTCGCTGTTATTTTATGCCGTTAATATAATCATAAAATCATCATCTCTTTGCAATTATTCTGAAAGGAAAAATTTAATAAATTGTCTCCTGTTAAGCCGTTTTCACAAGATCAACCCTGAAAATATCAGCAGGAATTAACACGGTATCGTACCAAATTACATCTGATAAAAGACCACCGATGTTTTTAAAATTCATTATTACATTAAATTTCTTGCCATTCAAGACACCTGTTAATGCTATACTGATCTTAAAAAACAATTACAGATATCACGACATTGTCAGTGGGCTTACTGTTTATACATGCATCAAGGACGTAAATAAATATAGGTCAGACTAATTATACTATAATATCAGTAAACGAACAAAAAATGTCATACAATTTTTTTTTAATTCTACCATTAACATATGGCTAGTGAGGGGAATATATAAGTCATTTGTTTTATTTAATGTCACTAATTTAAACATTTAAGGTCACTAATTTTAACTTTTAAGAAAACAATTAATTTTTTACAAAAAATGTTTGTCTGTCAATTACCAAACTTTTTTAAAAAAGAATGTTGAACCATATGGTTTGCTGATTTTTATTTAGATAGATTTGAATTAGAATTTAATTTAAAAGAAAAATTAAATTCATATTGGTTTAATAATTTATGTAATTCATAGTTAAAGAAATGCACATATTTTTAGAGATATTCTCAAAGTTTCAAACAAACACTACTTTTATCGCCGACTAGATACACCAGATACACCATGTACAATTGTCAGGCGACCTAATTCAGGCATAACGCACATTAATTAATTCTTTAAACTCCAATTTACTTATCTATTTATTTGCTGAAAGACAAAACAGAGAATATAACCACTCACATAACATCGACGAAAACGATATGAAATATAGGCAACCTGTCGAAAAGCCCGCGCTTATTGAAAATAGTTCGATTACAATATGCATTCAGTAGCGTATGTGCACAAATTGTTATATCACGATAATAATAAAGTAAATATCTAATTCCTCTTTCAATTTAATTCTCAAACAAAAATATTGATCAATTAACAATTCCGTAGATTGAGATGTAAAAAATATTTGTTTAAGTATCGTCTTTCAATGTGACTGTTTTGTTTATCGGAAGCGTCTGCTTTGACGCTGTTAGGCTTTTTGTTTACTTTTCTGAACATGTGCTATTTATAGTAAGGCAGTCGATCACGATGCCTACAGCCAGGACTTTGCTTTCAGCAAAGCCCGGCTAAAAATCTATGAGGTTCACATTATTTTTACTTCTGTAAAAAGATGATTTAAGTTCAAGCGCCACTTCTCAGGCCTTTCCGACAAGCGGGAAAATATCCTCGAATGTGTTACGTAGGCGTCCTTGATAAACCTCTTTTCATGAACTTTGAAATAAATGTAGATGGAACCGTTTTCAGTATTGAGGTAAACTTTATTGGATGTAAAAATATTACATAAAATATACCGAAGAAGGGACTTTCAACTTAGTCTATCCAATACTTTAATAAATAGGAAGCGACTCCATTTTGTATATTTTTTTGCATCCGCTGATCAATGTTAATATATTCGAGGTGTTTTTTCCGAGAGACCCGAGAAGATACGATTGTTATTTTCATGATTTTTTATAAAAATTTGTATCATCTGTCCTTAATAGATTTCAAAAACACAAAAATTAACAACAAAGAACTCGAGGAATATAATCAAACACAAAGTATTATCCAACAAACTTTAACTCCAGGAGCGATGAAGTTTTCACGTCAGCAATTCCCTACCAGCTTGCAGAATGCCCTCTGGTAGAGATTGTCTCGGTTGAATCACACTCGGCAACTGCATTTAGGTAATGGAAGAGACATTTTTATCCCCTTGATTCCTTGACAGACATATTAAACGTCCTTATTGAAATTATTAAATACAATTTCTAGTGATTTTTAGAACATGAAAATAAATATTTGCCGAAAAGGGGATCTTTTAGAGTTTACTTTGCGTTATATTTTATATTTTAGTGTGCTGACTTTTAAAATTAAACTTAACTTCATTTGATTTGAAATAATGTAGAATTGAAACAAAATAAATAACATTAAACCTAAATTTCCATAAATTGAATGCTTTAATTTAATGATAAACAGGTGAACTTATTGGATATCCCAAGCAATATAAAAAGCGAAGTCAGCTGTGTCTGCCCAGTCTATCCGCTGCATACCTTTACAAATCTTATTGGCCTACTCGGTATTGACATCGGGATCGAAATGCTTTATTCAAAACGAAAGTAAAACAAGTAAAAATAAACGACTTCAAAATCTGGAATAAACCAATATTTATGCTGCTGATCTGAGTATATATACACGTAAAATAATTTTAAGATATACTTTACGAAACAGTTTCAAATGACACATCAAACGCTACATTAAATGAATTTATGCAATTTAATATTTCCTTGCGCAGAACACACGTTTCATGATATTTGATGTTAACGAACCAGTTTACAAAACTTGAAACTCCAAGACAGTACTAAGCTTCTGCTTCAATATAGGATGATTTTTAAAAAATGAATCAGTATCAAAGGCCTTCATGTTTTAAGTTCAAATAACAGTTTACCGGTATTAGGTGTTAAAATGGGGAATTCATAGTTTAATCAATATTGATTTTACTGAAACGAAATTAAAAGGAGTGAATTACTCAAAAACCTCTTCCCAGGTGGTCACGCAAGTCGTTTGATCCCCAATTCAAACGATGCGGTAAGCGTGTAGGTGACCTAGACTACCCAGAATTCCAAAGTACGCAAGCGCATTTGAAGTTCTTCGTAAGATAACTAGTCAGCCCGCGGGCTGACTAAAAAATACTGCTGCGGCCATAATACGCTTCACATCTCCATGTGTGAGGTACCCGATATATCGATAATAGATATTATCGAAAAATCTCGCGAGTCACGTGCCGAGACTTACAGACCCTATTTACCATTTACAACACCCCTGTTTCGGAATCCTGCTTGGCATGCATACCGTAGCAAGAGAGTTAACGACTTAACTCATATTTGTTTTAAAGGGTTTCGTCAGATTGCTCTAAATGTATTCGATTTAACATCGGTAATTTTTAAACTATATAAACCCCTCAGCTTCTTCTTAACGCATGTTACAAGGTCCAAAGTTGCCTGAGTGCTTCTTTCCATCGACAATCAAATTTTAATCTTTTCACTTCCTCGACAATTTATGGAACAAAAATGTTAAGCAGTCACCCTGTTCAATTTCAAAGGAAAATGGTTTCATTTCCACCTCTCTCATTAATAGAAGCGTTGTTTCATCTATCTGATGAAAAAAACAAGGTATGAAATCGGTGTAATTCCTTTAAGCAAAGTGGCCATTTCAAATTTGAATAATAAATCTCATGAGTGCACAATTTTATCGATGTGTCAGTATTTCTTTTCAAGTTCAAATCAAAGTCATTTTAAACCGACCAATCACTATCTTGTTTTACGTCATGTTCATGTCATTGGGGCGTGGAGATCGGTCCTTCGGATAAGACTGTTCACACTGTAGTCCCGTGTCGCTGGTACGAAAAAGACCCCCTTTACATTCTTCTCAGAAAATGACCCACCATTCTGATTACACCAGATAGCTACATATTCTGAAAAAAATAGATAATACTAAATTTCATATTATCAAATTTGAAATTTTGTTATTTTTATATATTTTGTTGGCACACTAAGTACTACGTACTACTTTGAAATTTCTTGATTTTATCATTGTAATTCTGTAATCATCATTGAAGACATGTTACTGATGTCTGTACCCTTTAAGACGTCCATTTTGGAACTATCCAAAAACAGATCTCGGGTCCCCTTCTTTAGATTTGATTCCTTGACCCCTGCTAGATGCCAACTCATCCCAGTAGATTATGGCCTGTAGAAGTTTGGCCGTCAAAGTTAAGGCCTTTTTGTAGGATGGGTCTTTTTGACAGCATCTTAGGCCTTTCTCAGAGATTCTCTTTTCACTTTCAAGCTGTGATGAGCCAGGAGTTTTGTTACCTGCAATCAAAGTAAATTGCTCATTTCTGATATAACAGATTATTTCTAATGGGAAACAAATCTAACTCAGAAAATAGGAATCATTTTAAATTTGACATTTCATAAGGTATAAAAAAAAGTTTGACTCACATGGCTATCAGAATCCTCTGGTGTTGAGGCATGCTTTCTCGGAGATCTCCTTGGAGTAGCTGGCAGGGTATTTTGTTGTGAAATGATTGGAGATGTGGTGCTTTGAGGTGACATCAAGGTCATGTATTTTGTTGTGAAATGATTGGAGATCTGGTGCGTTAAGGTGACATCAAGGTCATGTTCTGGCAGTGTGACTGTGTTTAGCAGTGTATTTGTGTTCGGTACTGACTGAGTGACTGCGTTTTCATATGGAATTGTATTTGTGATATTCAATGGTTCTGAGTGTGTGTGTTCTGTGGTAAAACATTGTGGGTTGTCATCAAGCTCTGAGGTGTTGAAATGACATTATTATCCTGTAAAGTTGTAAGGTGTTGATATTGTGTGTTGCATGTTGTACTTTGCTTTGTTGGTTTTTTGAGTGTTGGTGTATTAAGTGATGCCTGTGGTGTTTGCACTGATATGTAAGTGTCATGTGTGGACCATGGGAGTGGCTGTGTGTAGTTTGTGTATGGAGTCCATGTTTGTGTAATCAAGGTAGGCATCCCGATCTCCTACTCCAAAGATTCAAATGATTTTCCTACCATCTGAACAAATAAGGAAAAGCAGAATGTTGAAATAGTCATATGCACACTCTGGACAACTGATATATATATATATATATATATATATATATATATATATATATATATATATATATTAGGGATGGCAATCGAATACAGAATTGCTAATCGGTTAACCGAAAGACGTTCCGACCGATTAATCGTATCAAAATACACATTTTTAACTTATATTTTATTTTTTAAGGAAAGTCTAGTTATATACACAAGAAAATTGAAAAATTATATATTTTATTTCAATTTTGAACATGGTAGTTTATATGTTGATGACTTTGTTCTGTGTTATAAGTCTAAAAATATGAATTTTATTGAGCGGCGGTTACAATCATGTCTAAACAAAATTCAAAATTGGGCCGATACTAATGGTTTTAAATTTTCAATGAATAAAACCGCGTGTGTACATTTTTGTTTAAAGCGGAAAAGCCATGATGATCCGAATTTGCAATTAAATGGAAGTCCAATAAATGTAGTTAAAGAAATAAAGTTTTTAGGTGTCATTTTTGATAATAAACTCTCTTTTATTCCACACATAAATATTCTCAAAGAAAAATGTTTAAAGGCACTAGATCTTATTAAAGTAATAGCAAACACAAAATGGGGAGCTGATAAAAGTACTCTACTTAAACTCTATCGCTCTCTAGTAAGATCGAAATTAGACTATGGGTGTATTGTGCAGGGGCTGACAAATAGATTTTTTAGGCACTTGTCTAAGGGCAAGTGCATGGTCAATATTCACTTGTCCTACCTGAATTTTTGCTTGCCCCACCATCGTGACCATAAACTTATACTAAATATATATATATATATATATATATATATATATATATATATATATATATAGTATAAATATATATATATTTCAAAAAATAGGAAGATATTAAATATATATATTACATATATGTTATATATGTAATTATACTATAAGAATATAATGCAAGCCCCTGTGCCTAGCTTTATTCAGTTGTTTATTTGACTTATATGTGGATTTAATTTTTTTGAAGTCACTTAATTGCCCACGGGCAAGTGGTTGATAAAATTTCACTAGCCCAACCCTAAAATTCACTAGCCCCGGGCGTCGGGCAATTGGATTTGTCAGCCCCTGTTGTGTTTGGATCAGCTAGGACTTCCTATATAAAAGCTCTTGACGCAATCCACCATCAAGGTCTTAGATTGTGCTTGGGGGCTTTTAGAACTTCTCCTAAAGATAGTTTATATATATGTAGAGGCAAATGAACCACCTCTAGACTTTAGAAGAATTAAACTTGCTTTACAATATAGAATTAAATTAAAAGCAAATACCGATAATCCTGCTCATGACTGTGTTTTTCATCCACAAAATGCACATTTATATGATTAAAACAAGAAATGCATAAAACCACTTTTCCGATACAACAAATCATATAAGAGATTCCGAACTACCCTTGGATATTGTAAAACCTTCTACTCTTTCTGAAATACCACCATGGAAATTAATTAAACCAGTAGTGAATAAATCTTTATCAGACCTTAAGAAATCAGAAACAAGTCCTCTCATTTTTCAACAGAAATTAGCTGAAATAAAATCTAAACATCCTTCAAGAGAAATTTACACAGATGGTTCTAAAGACAGAGGCAGGGTTGCTGCTGCTGCAGTGGTCAAAAATGATGTTTTTTCTACACGACTTCCGAACGAAGCAACAATTTTTACGGCCGAAGCAAAAGCTATACAACTTGCTTTTGAATATATAAAAACTTCTAATGAAAATTCATTTACAATATTTTCAGACTCGCTCTCATGTTTAGAGTCCATACACAATATGAACACAGATCACCCATACATATTGGATATATTGACTAAGTTCTATCATCTTACTCAACAAGGCAAAGAAGTCGAAGTTTGTTGGATTCCGAGTCACATTGGTATTTCGGGTAATAACAAGGCCGATAGTTCTGCAAAAACTGCTCTTCAATATGAAATTGTACCTTTTAAAATTCCTTACACTAATCTTAAGTACTTAGTGAAACTTTACGTAAATTCCCTTTGGCAAATATTTTGGGATTTTTGTGATAATAAACTTTATACCATACAAAGCAAAGTTAATCAATCATCTGACTTTGGCCTGAAACGTCAGGACGAAGTCATTATTTCAAAAATAAGAATTGGACATTCAAGGTTTACCCATTCATATTTACTGAGCGGGGAACATCAACCTTAATGCATATCTTGTGACTGTGTAATAACTATAAACCATATACTTTTAGAATGTTCTGATTTTACGCCTTTTCGAAATAAACTTTTTAATGGCGTGCAAACAATGCATGATCTTTTTACAAATGTAAATCCTAGTGCAATTTTACAATACTTGCAAGAAACTGATTTTTACAATAAGATTTAAATGTAAATATTTTTATTAGCATTTTTGTAATTTTCAATTTAACTGTTTTTATTTTTAAATTCCAAGTCCGTCGGATGGGACGTAAAACGGTGCCCCGTGTCAGGGATTACGACCCCCTTGGCACGCTAAAGATCGTTTGTCTGGTTTTCGATAAAGAGAAGGCTCATTTGGGGCCGCCAAAGAAACCCCAAAACTCTCAAAACCGTTCATACAGTATTTAATTCATACCGCAGAAATATGGCTGAAATATTGCCGACTCGGCGTAAAACAACAATAATCAATCAATTTCGAACGGCAAGAAAAAATAAGGAAACCATGAAACATCTCTTAAATATCGCAGAAATTGATATTGTTACAACACAAGGTCATTGTGCATTGTCACCATCAAACAGAAACTGAGTCTGAAATAATTTACAATGTTTGTTTGAAAATATAATTAATAGATAACTGGAAGGATAGACAGAGTAAGATACACATTGCAATTACTCACTTAACAGAACTCAACAAAGATTTAATTAATATCATACTTAAGACAAGCTGGGTAACGACATGGTATTTAAACAGCAATTAACACTTTGCAAAGTGACCAATTACCCCCAATAAATTCAATCTTGAGAGTCTTAATTAAATTATTTACCTCCAAATCAGCCTAATTAAACGTGGAAACGTCATACCTTATCAATATTCAGTGTTTTTTAACATTGTAGATCGTGTTTTAAGGAAATTTCCACCCATTTTAATTTTTTTTTCGACTAACCGATTATAGATTTTCTAACCGATTACCATCGTTCCGACCGAGTAACCGGTTAACCGATTACAAATTGCCAAGCCTAATATATATATATATATATATATATATATATATATATATATATATATATATATATATATATATATAAAATGTCTGATAATTGAATACACTACCTGGGAGTTCACACAGCTTTCAGACTGTCCAGACTTGAATTGTTTTACAACGACCTGCATGCAGTCCTGCACACTAGGTTTTTGCATTATTTCAGAGCTGAACTACGTCTGCTGGTGGAACTACTGTAGAGAATAAAATACAGTCATATACTTATTAGCATAATAATTATCAAAAGTGTAAAGAGCATTATTACATGTATCATTTTACATTGTTATGTAAAACCATACAAATGAATTATTTACCAGGAATATTAGATCTTTCCAAGGGCCTGTCCTCTGGAACAGTTATGTCCAACTGGCTATTTCCTAAGTCTTGGTGACACAAAGCCCAAGTCGATGTTATAGGCGTGTCTCCATTTACAGCAAGTGATTGAGAGGATGTTTTCCCCGGGAGATCTCCAAATTGACTGCACAAAGAAAATGCTAATATTCCTTTGGTAGCTAATGACTCGACATTACTTTCTGCCTTTTTCTCTTGTTTGTCTTGTATCCCGGTGAGCTTGAGATATAAGATACTACAGAGTCTCACACATCTGTTTCGTATTTGGATATTTTACTTGAAAAAAACGTTAAAGGTAATCTAACAACCTAGCTTTATGATAAAAAATGATTGACTAAATGATAGATTGTATTTGCTGACAAGGTCATTGTATCGACCATAGAACTTACAAAAGGATGACTTTAAACGAGACTGTTGATATTCGTCCTTCTTCAACTTGTTTTCAATAACTTAACTCGTTTTGAAATTGTTCATACATAGAACATGCTCTTCCGTATCGAATCAACTGAGAGATATAAACTCCGTATGCAGGTGACAAGGGTATATTGTTGCATAAGTAAGGAAAGTTGACGATTGAAAAGTTAGTCATCACGTTTATCATAAATGTTCCCATTCAATATATGAAATGTTAAAAAAAATCAAAATATAACTTGTTTTATGCTTTTTAACTTCGATCTGAAGTAAACCTCAAACAAAAACATGCTTGTTTGACTACTATGTGCAGTTTTTATCATTCTAATTTACTATAAATGTTTTTTTCCGGCCTTGAGAAAAATGTCTTTAATTTTTTTCCCAATTCAAAGGGAAGGGTGGTAGTTTAATAAAATAAACATTACAGGACATCTCTATATGAGTGAAAAAGTTCCGAATGTAAAACAACATACAATCAATCGTCATCTTCTACACCAGCACATGTAGGAAGTCTTCAGACTGAACAGCTGCTAAATGGCGCGTCACATCCAATCATCTTCTGCATGAGCTTTGGTAATCTACATTTGTAAATGCAAGGCACATCCAGATAGTTACTTTCTTGCGGTTTAGCTTTGCCTTGGTCTCTATTCTAGGGAGTGTATTGAAGTACTCCTTTTCTAGACAATGCACCAAATGAGGTCGTAAATATAATTTATCGAACTTCCCGATAATAACTGTAGCAAAACTGTATGGCAAACAAAAACAGTCAACACTATTAATATGCGGTTGAAACTGCGGACGTTGATATGATAGAAATCGCTGCCTTACATGCTTGCAGCTGACTCTGTAGTGATGGCGTGACATTACTATTTGACATTTAATCAAGAACATAAATCTGTCCCTCTAACTTCACAGATGACACCGAGAGATATGAAGGTCACATAGAGTGGGCAGATACTATCCTAACCGGAAAACCAGAAACATTATTGTAAATTTTATTAGCGATAGAGTCAGAGTTTATTGAAACAAGAGAAATTTTAAAATCCTACAACCAAAATCCGACAATAAAAACGGTCCAATCTACATAATGAAGCTCTGACGTCCAGACGGGGCAAACTAAAATGAGAAAAATTAGAACAGCTGCCGGGCGTACGATGGACGCATTTATGCCGGACACTGTGGAACACGAGGGAAGAAAATAATAATCAACACATGAGAGAACCTCGAGAGTTTTTAGGATGACAACGAAGGCGAACAAATCTTTGCTTCGACGCCAATATCATAAACAAGATCGTAATATTGTGTTTACAAACGTCTCCACATGTTTGCGTCTCTCAGACATTGGAACGTCGTCCAATCAGCGTTTACGTACTTTCGTTTTCATTTGTCAGATCAGCGTTACTGATGTCTCAAGCAATACGTACAGTAACTTTATGTTCAAATTTATTTGTATATTAATATGTTTGTCACACTGTCCTCAAACTGATCAACAGATGTATATTTGGATGTTATTCGTGCTGAATAATCGGAAAAATTTCATAATCGATAATCAATCAAGATTGGAGAAGCTTATTCGATCAATGATCGATTTAATTGGTAATTCAAAAATTTAAATACAAAATTCAATTTCTTTCTAGCTTTTATTATTTATAGTACAAACCAATAATAAAATTATATCAAGTTTATTCTGAAGTCAACTTTTTGTTGTATAAATAATAAAGCAATAGAGAAAAACATGTTTGAATAGATCAAAAGTTCAACACATTGAACAAGTAACACTGCAACAGATAGTAAAGCAAGCGAATAATCTACCAATACTTGATGGTTTTGTTTAAAAAAAATTAGCAGATCCACATTGCTGTGGCTAGGTCTGCATCTTTTGTTAGAAACAATTTGTCCCCCACGGCTGAAGACCCTCTCGGACGACACAGAGGAAGAGGGAATAGCCAGTAGAGAGTCTTTGAAAAAAGAGCATTCTTTTTCACCACTCTAAGACCGTTAAATTTGATCCATTTCTTCAATCTGACAGCCTAAATATCTTTATATTTCATGTTCTGCGACACTTCCTACATCCACACTCTCTCCAATACATACAACGTCCTCCAACCAGTCATCATTTAATTTTTTTCCGTTCTGTTCGACTCGTTCTCAGTAATTTGGAAGTGGTGGAACATCAGTATCTTTCTCTGCTCCTTCAGGTTCCTCTGTGTTGTTTTTCTCTTTTTTCAGGTACAAAGTCCAATCCTTTTGTAAAAAGATTCAGCAAACAACCCACGAGAGAAATATCCTCTGACTTTGTTCTTTTAGTCATTTCTGCTTGCATCTTTTGTTTAATTTTTTTTGAATCCTCATCCGATATCTCAGTTACCTGAAAGTTTTGTAACAATGGGAAGGACTTTGTGCATGGTGGGATGTTGATCTGCACAAACTATTGTGGTAGTTTTTTCAAAGGATACAAAAATGTTTACCAAATTTTCAACTATGGTCAATTCATCAAAATTGAAAACAGAGCTCTTGAGAGTTGCGTTGGCGTGTTTAGGCAAGGGTGGATCATTAGCCAAGGCCATAAGAACTGGTGCTTATTTAAGGAGACGCTGTAGCATATACAGGGTAGAATTCCACCTTGTTTCCACATCAATCGAAAGCATGTGACCCACTTTACTGTCGCTGAGGAGTAGCTTCTGTTCATCATGCAGCATAGATGTCATGCTACTGGATTTATGAAAAAAAAACTACCAGTGTTCTAGCCGTCCATAATACTCTGCTAATCTCAGGAAATAAAAGAGAATTTTTCACAACCAGCTTGATCCTGTGGCCATAGCATCCAAATCTATTCCAACCCAACAATTCATAACCGTTTTGTTCATTCGCAGCGTTGTCTGACGTTGCTGTTGGTACTGGAAGGGACCAACTATCATGAGTATTTTAAGTTTGTTTGCTATATTTTGCGAAGTGTGACTCCCTGCACAAGTTTTACTGTTCCGAAAACAACACTTTGTAGGCACCAGTCATTGTCAATTAAATGTCAAGTCGTTGTAATAAGATTCTGTATTTAATCTTGCCCAGCCATCATGTGTTATGGAAATGTCTGAGGAAAGCTTCAAACGGCTTTTTAGTTTGTCTTGACATAACTGCTTAAAAGTCTTACTTACATGCATCTATTATCTCAAACTTTATTTATATTCTATTTTTATAGTATTTTATAGTTCTATTTGAAATGAATTTATTTATTTAAAAAATAGGTTTTATTTCTTAAAATATTTATTAAAAAATGTGCAATCTTTTTCTTACTTTTTCCTATCTTATAACCTATTTATGAAAAATATTTAACAATCAAGACTGTGATATAACTCTAAAATTCTAATATTTTTATATTTTCTCATACCTAGGGTCTAAGAGTTCCACAAGGCCCTGAAGTAGATATAATCAATGATGTTCACTGGTAAAACCTTGCCAATGATCGACTTATTCAATACATCATCAATTGTTGACTGCCTTTGTGGACTTATTTTTCCGACAGGTTTGTTAGATTTGACAAAGCTATCAAGACGAGATCTAGACTTGATGTCCACCAAGACAAAATCATCGATTTGAAATTGCTTGGTGATATTTGTCTGTCCACAGGCCTTTCCTATAATGACCTAAAATGATATATTTAAAAATACAGGCTTGTAATGAAGTTTTGTTTTTAAATGTCTAATGAAATATGTATATATTCCTGATATTTATTTACCTGATGTATTGGGGCATCTTCATCTTCGTTAAAATCAAAAACGCTCGAGTCATCTTGGAAATTTGGTTCTGAAATTAAAAAATATATATATATATATTTGAAAAAAAAATAGTCCAAGCTTATAATTATTATACATACCTGTTTTAGAGCCCAGGATTTCCTGAAGGAACCACACTGTGTCATTTGCTAGAAAAGAACAGAGTAGCTATGTAAACACCATTTAAAAACTAATAATAATATTAATAATAATTTTTACAGGCTACTAAATATTGTGCCTGTAAACATTTACTATAGGAAAATAAATACCGTTTTCGTCATAATTTTCAAAGAAAGACTGCCATCACTTTTTAACTTCGTCTTTTGCGAAAAACCTGATATCCCCCTCCTACCTATCCATGTTGTTAGCAATCTTGGAATTTAAGTCCCCTTGAACAATATCTGGTGTGTTCTTGACCTGAGTTTTAAGAAATTACTCGCCAGTATCATTCAAAGTCTGAAAAATTCAGATACGTTTTAGTGCTTGGATATGATCTGTATATATATCCTTATGTTATACTTTGAGTTTTGTTTGTGTGTTTAAAAGAGAATTGATAGAAAAACCTCGAAATTGTTGTCAAATGCGAATATCAAAGTTATTAACAGGGAACATCTCTGAATCACAATCAATAAATACTTTCTAAAATAAACTTCATCTCTAATTTTACGATGCGTACTTTATCTTAGTCCACTCTTTCCAATAAAGGTTTGCCCTGCCATGTTCATCGTTGATTACTTTGAAGACGTGTGGCTTGGATTGTCACCGGATAGTTTAATTGTATATCAACCTATTACAAAGTCCACAATAGGCAGAAGATATTTTAAACTGAGAGAGCATTGTTATATACTTCATCACATGATCAAGTTTGAGCCAATTAGAGATGGTACATTAGCTTTTGAAGTTTATCAAGTCCAGACATACTGGTTAAAATAAGCTATTTGGTACACATCTAACATCTCTTACTCATTCTTTTCCGACTTCTATTCTCACAATGTTAATTGAGGTTTTTCCCATAACTTTGGAGGAATACTATAGAAATAAACCTTAAATAGATTGTACTCGGCCACTGTCATGCCCTTGGTTTTTCCTGTTATTAAAACTTGGTCGAACTCTTTCCCTGGCAGATTTATTTCCAATAACATAGGTTCAGAATCCCTTATCTCCTGCGTCACTAATGAGATGCAGATGCCTTGGGTTATGCCCTTATCTCTGATGCCCGTATGATGCGGACAAACATTATCTTGTACGATCATAACAATGGCGAGTACTAGTAAGTTTCAGGCAATCAAATTAACAGAAGATGATGTTCCTGGTGCAAAATTGATTTATCCAGAGGTTGAAAATCACTCTGTTGTACAATTAAGAAGATCGCTACTTTGCAGAGGAGTTAAAACATCTGGAAATAAGTGTGATCTAGTGCAGAGGTAACATAAACTTTCTTTGTTTACATTATCAAGATATTTTCTGCTTGTATTCACTTCTTAAAAATCCTTTTCATTAGCTTTTATATAGTTTTTTTTTTAAATCAATGAATATGAATGATTTTATTTCATATCTTAAACATAGGTAATCAAAGATTACGAAGCTCACCTCGACGAAGGTTATCTATAAGTAAGGCAAATCTCACATCATATTTTTTCTAGTTAGTGTACACCCCAAGATCAATATCTATACAAGTTTGGTTTAAGAAGGACTTATAATTACTTGGAAATAGACCTGCTCAAAAAACTTTAACCTGGTCACTCATCTGGAAAATCTAGGTCAGATTCAGCATCTGAAGCAAGTGTGTAGTGTTCATCCCTAGATGCATCATCCATGCAAGTTTGGTTCAGGTAGGGCGTATAGTTACTTGGGAATGGACCTGCTCCAAAAACTTTAACCTGGTCACTCATCTGGAAAATCTAGGTCAGATCCAACATCCGAAGCAAGTGTGGTAGTGTCCATCCCTATATGCATCATCCATGCAAGTTTGGTTCAGGTAGGGCTTATAGTTACTTGGGAAAGGATCTGCTCCAAAAACTTTAACCTGGTCACTCATCTGGAAAATCTAGGTCAGATTCAGCATCCGAAGCAAGTGTGGTAGTGTCCATCCCTAGATGCATCATCCATGCAAGTTTGGTTCAGGTAGGGCGTATAGTTACTTGGGAATGGACCTGCTCCAAAAACTTTAACCTGGTCACTCATCTGGAAAATCTAGGTTAGATTCAGCATCTGAAGCAAGTGTGGCAGTGTCCATTCTAGATGCATCATCCATGCAAGTTTGGTCCAGGTGGGCTTATAGTAACTTGGGAATGGGACTTGCTCCTAAAACTTTAACCGGGACGCCGACGCTAACGCCGACGCCAACGCCGGGGGTATAGCATAAGCTCATCTCGACTTCGTCGAGATGAGCTGAAAATGAACACACTAGCTTCTAGTACATGATTATTATACATGCATGACTGAGTTTTAAACCAGATTTTCATTACTTTGCAGAGTAAAAGACTGCATTTCATCTGGAAACACGGACATACGTGTTAGTGTTGATGCTGGAAAATGGATGGACATGAAGGCATCAGATCTTAAATCATCAACTTCAGATGATGCATCATCAAGCAACCCAAAAATTCCCCCAGTTTGTTGGAAAGTTTTCCCATCTACAAACTTGCCACAATATTTCAATGAAGGTCATATTCATCATTATATAATTGAAAGTGTGCAGTAAGTAGACCAGCCTGGAAATGATTCTGGAGAAGATGAAATTGATGACCTACATACATCAAAACCCTTAAAAAAAGGAAAACAATATTTCAAGAGTGGGCATGTCTGCAACTTGAAGGACTTTAAGTCAGGGAATGTTTATTTCCTGAAGGCCTCTGTAATGGCATCGTACAGAATTAAGACATCCCACAATGTCACAGTTGCAATGTCTGCAGAAACTGGTTTTGTGCAGGATGCTTCATACACATGCATGGCTTCATCAATGGGAAGGTGTAGTCATGTTGCAGCTGTGCTATTTGCCCTTCTGGACTATTGTCAACAATATGGCCATGAACCTGCTGCATGTACCTCAAAAAGTGTGAGTGGAATGTTGGTAGGAAGAAAAGAAAAAATCCACAAAAAATTACAGAATCTAAGTATTCCGGAATTAAACAGAAGAAGATTGATGAACTGATCTCATATGACCCCCGACCACCAACATATCAGACTGATGACAATCCCGATGTTGAAGAAAACACATTTTGGCAGGAACTACAGTATCAAAACTGTTTCAGTAGTATGTGGGCCACACTTTCGAAATATAATTATGAAGATTATGACATAGATGACGTGCATGCAGAAGAGCTGAGGAATAAACGCAAGTTGCTTTTGGAAAATCTTTCGCTGTCCTTAGACACAGATACCACGGAAATTATATCTTCTCAGCGGTGTGATGAGTGGAACTGTCATCGACGTGTCCGAATTACAGCTTCAAAATCAAAGACAGTGGCTACACTTAAGGAGGAGAAGGACCTTGAGCTGAAAAAATACTTGTCATTCAATTTTTTTCATATTTTGTGTATTTCTAATTAAGTATGTCCCACATATCTTAAAGCAGTTATATCATTAGGTTTCTTACCTTATTTTGGAGATATTGATTGACAAATACTATGCCCTACAGTATCTAAGTGGTGTTTTAATTCTCCATTTTTCCGGGCTTATTACTCTGTCCATAATGGGATTTTTTAAGCATACACAAAAAATATCAAAGTGGACATGTATCTTTTAAAATATTTCAGAGTATAACTAGGATTTAAAATTCGAAAAAGGAAGTTTTGTGTATCACACTGCATCTGGATAGGGAAAATGACACACTTTTTAAGACAACTTAAACAATAAAAAACGTAATTTACAAAAAATTCTATCATTCAATATTTTTTAATTTACGTTGAAATGCAAATCCTTCAAATTATTGATTAACTGTAAAAATTTCGAATGGTGAAGCTGACCTCAATATTGCACAAGACATCGTTAAAGAGGACATAAGCATGACAAAAACGTGTCATGTTACATTTCTCGAGTACGGGAAAAACCAACTATGACGTCACATGTAAGCTAAATAAGCGAAATAAGATATACCTACATAAGATTTCCGTCATCAGCCATGCAAAAATAATTTTTGTGTTCCCCGTTTCTCAAAATATTTCATCATATACTGATTATGACCTGTTTTACATAATAATACCGCCCCTGTGTTCACTGAGTATGATCTTGCTGTACTAACAGATCGTGTATGACGTCACCGACTTGGTGGACGCGCAGTTTAGGGAAACAGAGGAGTGGATCAATCTTTTTCATAATTTGTTGATGTTTACAAGAATGTTAAAACTTTTTAATTTTTTTTATATAAGATGGTAATTAAAGTTAAAAAATTGTCAAATTATTATACAAGAACTCATGCTTTACACATTTTACACTTATATAAACGGAGACTATGACGTAGTTAAACAGAGTCATGTGACCATGTGTCCTTCATCCCCTTAAATCCGACTCAGCCATCATACATACTTTGTCAAACATTATGTATCCATCAACTTCATATCAAACTAGAGCAATGCTTTATGGGATTGAAAAGGAATCACTTGCTTTTTCACATTATACTAGTTCAAAGAAAGATGCTACTCCTTCATTTGAAGCCTGTACGACAGGATTCTGGGTATCTCCAAAGAATCCAGCACTAGGATGTAGTCCAGATGGATTGGTAACCGATCCTAGTGAGCAGAATGGAGACATTCATGGTCTAGTGGAAATAAAATGTCCATATATCCTTAAAGATACAGAAATTGAAACTTCTGATTCATTTTTGTCTGGTTCACAGAAATCAATTTTTTTTCTCGTGAAAAAGAAAAGTGGAACCATTGCTCTAAAGCGAAACCATGACTATTATTTTCAAGTTCAAATGCATTTAGGAATAATGGGTCGTAATTGGTGTGATTTTTATGTCTGGTCTTCCAAAGGATCTTTCTGTGAAAGAATCAGGTTTGACAAAACATTTTGGGAAAGTTTAGCTCAAAAACTTGTTAAATTTCATCATACTAGACTCTGTCCTGAGTATTTTGAGTTTAGAATTCCAAGGAGACTAGAACCAATTGATATATCAGAGTAAATTGACATAATTGTGGTTTAAAGAATAAAGTTTTATGCGTCCTCAGATATATGTTTTTTTTTTCTTTCTTACTAGAACATACCCTGCTTTCATATCCAATCAGCAGTCACTAAAGATTCTATGAATTTACTTGTTAAAACCACTTTTCTGTGTAAATACAGTCATGCGAGATGCTTTGAGAAAGAAAAACAAAGGAATAAAAATATTTGATTAGCGCAAAACTTTTGATCAGCCAAAGTAAAACAGGTTATGTTCTAAGTATGTTAGATCACGGAAAGTAAAATTTTAGTAAATGAGAAGGGTTTTGATGGCTTAACTCTGTTTATCTCCTCAAAATCACTAAAGTTTTATTTAATGTGATTTAACTATTATTTAAATAGAAATCCCTAAATAAATATATAATCTCATTAACTTCAGATACATTTATTTAACTATTGGATCTTGAAAATTAACCAAACAACCTACAACAAATATTAATTGAGAAAATACTGGCTCTTTGGTGCAAACTTGCGCAAGTGAGATCTACTTCGAAACATTTTTGATCTGAGAGGAAGAAATCTTTTATACAGAAACTGAACCCATGTGAGAATTATTCTAGAAACCATAGAGGTGCTAACATTAAATCTGTATGATAGATCTTCAACAAGAAATCCATGTCTTAACCTCATGAGTGTCATGAAAGTTTATTTTTTGGTTCAAGTTTGTGCTTTGGACCAGGTCTCTTGATTGGTGATCTGTCTGGATATTCACAATCACAATAATGACAATTTGTGAGACAAAAAAAATCAAGTATTTAACAAGAAATCCATGTCTTAACCTCATGAGTGTCATGAAAGTTTATTTTTTGGTTCAAGTTTGTGCTTTGGACCAGGTCTCTTGATTGGTGATCTGTCTGGATATTCACAATCACAATAATGACAATTTGTGAGACTAAAAAAATCAAGTATTTAACAAAAAATGTTTTAATTATGGTAGATAGTCCCTACAAATCTAAGAATAATGCAGGAACCTTATTAAAAATGTTGCATCAAGATTACACAAGCTTTTTGTTTCTCTTTTTATAAATCTTTGTAACAAATTTAAAAAAAATGTTTTCAAATTTAATTTCAGAATGACATAAATATGCATTTTTATTGCACTACAAAGCAGATAGTATGGATAGATCCCTTGGGAGTAACGAGTGGACATGCATCCATGCAGTTAAAGATTAATTAATGAGTTCAGTGTAAGGAGGCTAGCTGTCTCAATCATTTCTATTAGAGGATCTCTGATCAAGCAGCTCGTATCTGTATCCTTTGGGAATTAGAAAAACTGCATGTCAATTTATAGCATATGTCATTTGATGGTCAGCCTTTTATTTTCAAAATTAATTTGGTTAGATTAAATTGTTAAGACTAAATTGATATTGTTTAATATATTTTTATTTAATTTTTTTGAAAAATATCAACTAATTCAGAACATCATGTCTCACAAATCTGAAAGCTGGGGGGGGGGTGCAGATGGACATTTGTCAAGCTCTAACACAACCAGTTGATTTATAATGTAATATTTGCTATAATTAATGCCTACACCACAGGAGATGTATAAATAAATATTAAAAGGAATGAAAAAATTCTTGAATCCTTGTATCAAGGTTGACATGATTTTCTTGCACTTTAAACTGTTTATGACAATTGAACAATACATTTGACGGGCGTATCATGCTGTGGCGGGGCACTTTATTTATGATAGAACACCTATTTGCGATATCTGTGACGCCGGATTCGTTTATTCATTCAAAACTGCGTTTGAACCCGGTTGACCTCTTAAAAAGTCTGAAACTTTTTTTTCCCGGATAAAGTGGATCAAATGTTCCAGTGTTAAATAGTTATCCGGAGGAATAGTTTTAGATTTTTTTTTTCTTAACAAGGACATATACTACAATAATCATGGATTAACATTACTTTGTTATTAACTTTTACTAAATAGTTATTGGTTTTACTGTTATATTTTATATTTTACTCACGATTTTGTGTTCAGTGTGATCAAATAAACGGCAAAACAGCTAAAATATTGACAAAAATATGAATTATGATTTGACTTGTGTGGAATGACCTTGAAATAACTTGATTCCCCATTTTGTGCTTCCTTTTGTTAATACAGATTACCTTGCATCCTGAAAATTCTTCATTTCACCTTCAGAGGCAGATGTGAATCTATTTGCTGGTGGGGGTGTATGAACAGGCACATGAAGACATGACAGACCCCGAAACTTTCAGATCTTGCTCCATTTCATTCTCCCCAACACTCAGAGGTGCCAAAAAGGAAAGATCTAGTGATGCAAATATGTCATCGTCTAGCAGAAGGTACAATTCTGCATCAACCACATCAAAATTGCCAAATTCAGTATTGTTTACATTAGAGTGACCTGGTGTCAGTATACCAGACGGAAATTTAGACATACTTTAAGACATCGTTTTGCAGAAATGTTTTATTATTGATGAAGTCCACTGCTTAGAATACACATAAAATCATAAATACAATTTGTGACGTTGGTTATATCTATTTTTAGGTCACCTGAGTCACTCAGGTGACCTATTGCTATCCGTTTTCGTCCGTCGTCGTGCGACGTGCGTTAACATTTGAACATTTTAAGCTTCTTCTCTGAAACCGCTTAACCAATTTCAACCAAATTTGGTATATAGCATCTATGGGTGAAGGGAACAAAAATTGTGAAATCATGGTCCCTGCCCCCCCCCCCCCCGGGGTCTGAGGGTGGGGCTAAAACCACCAAAATTAATGCTATCTTTAAAAATCTTCTTTACTCCTGGACATCAAGCAGTCAAACTGTTGGCATGATTGTAATAAGCATTGAGCCCTCTACCGAAATTGTGAAATTCATGGCCCCAGGGTCAGGGGTTCTGGTGCTAGGGCGGGGCTATATAGATCATATACTGAAGGGCATTATTTCTTTGAAAATCTTCTTCTCTGCTCTTGGTCGCCCGCGTGGCGCAGTGGTTAGAGCGTCTGCTCTAGAGTTGCGAAGTAAGGAGTTGATCCTTACGTCGCGGGTTCGAATCCCACTGTGGGACGTGGAGACCGGTCTTTCGGATGAGACCGTATAAACCGAGGTCCCGTGTCACAGTAGGTGCTGGCACGAAAAAGATCGCTCACTGCTCAATGGCCGTAAGTGCCGAGTATAGGACAGAAATTTGCAGCTGTCCACCGGCAAGTGGTGGCGTCTCCATATGAGTGAAAAATTCTCGAGAGGGACGTTGAACAGCATACAATCAATCAATCAATCTCTGCTCCTGGGTATCAAATAAACTAATTAAGAACAAAGTTATGAAGTCTGTACAAAATCCAAAGTTTTATGATTTGAGAAATTTAATAATGAATTTAAAATTCATTGTCAGTAATACCAGAAATGTTTTCAATGTTTTATCTTTAGTTATTAATTGGACAAATGTTCGTGAACTTGGAAGTCAAGATGTCAGATTCTTGAAATATGTCAGTTGAAATGCATCGTTTAATTATGAATAAATAAAAAAAGAACTCTGTGAACACTTTATTACTTGCACTTCCATCTTTATCGTTATTCAATAAAATAATATTAACTCTCTCATCATGTAGCGTGAATAATGTGTAAAGATGCACAATTTGGATCTATACCTTTAAAGGGGCTGGGACACAGATTTGAAAATTTTGTATTTTCTAAATAATATCATGATTTATATGTTGATAGAGCACTTTTTTTTTTATCTGAAAATTATTAAAACTATGAATTTCGGGATGTGTTTGATTGACATTTATCCTTGCACTCTCACAATGTAAACAGTATCCATAATACTTAAGAAAAGTAGAAAATATGTTGTGTATTAATGAAAAATTTGATAACCCCAATCCAGAAAATTTAGAGCAGAAATGTGAGAACGCAAAACCAAATCACCAATATTATCAGTCTGTGATCAGTGACGTGTGCAGACTAAACAAACTGAAACACCCGGTAAAACATAAACACTAACAATAACAGCTCGTGTCCTGTTTACAAACATAGGTGTTTGACGTGATGGTATTAAGAACGTCACTGTCATTAAATCCGAAGAATACTCGTGTAAGATCAATTCATTAAACTGAAGTTATTTTTTGAATAAACTTTGAATAAACAGAGAAATTTTAAATGTAAACATTGAAACTGTGTCCAGGCCCTTTTAATACTGCATTTGCCCTAATGAACAGCTGAATGCCCCTTGGATCTACATGTAAGATATTATAAGAATAATTAAGGACACCTTCCTCAAATACTTTTTAGTTGTCACCGTGTAATTCAGCAGGGCTAAACCACTACATGTATGTATTAATGATATAAAATTAATTTTGATATAATTTCTAAATTAAGTGTTTACATTGATTATTTTCCAATATATATCACTTTAAATGCATTTGATGAGGGTGCCTCTATGAAAAATATACTTCCATTTGTTTTAATAATTATGTTAATGTCTTGTAATAAGTTGTAAGTTATAAAACTGGCAGTCCTTACAAGCACTCCCTTTTTGTAATTTTTGATACTCGCATAGGGATCTTGATAGGGCGAGTATGGTACAATAATCCTATTAAATTTTGAGCCCCTCTCCGTGGGGAAGGCTAAGGAAACGAGTCGCTAGTTTACACAACAAGTCGGTAACATGCCTAATTGCCCTGCCAGCTGCTCTTTTTGAAACATTCAATGTATCTCCAACAGTAAGGTAGAACGACCTTGTCAAGAAAAATCGCAACGAGACCAAGACTTGATTGAGGGGAGTCAGTGGGTTGTTTCTAAGACTTGTGAATTCAAGGTGATCTTTCAGGAAAGCAACAATAAAAAATATGATTGTTGAGGAAAAAAAAGATATCTGTCGAAAATCCCCCATCACTGAAACCTTCCAACGGATTGGATCGATCTATGACTTCCGAAGGGCACGTACTCTCCGACGAAGTTGCAAGCGTCTTCTTACAGCCATTTTGGTGAGTAATCTCTGTAGCAATATCAAGATTTTTTGAGAAATATCAGATTTTTTTTCTCAGCTGAGTCGGAAAAGACGTTGGTGGCACGCGCGTATGAGAAAAATCTCAGATTTTAGAAAAAAAAAACTGAAGATAAGTCGGAGTTTGAGAAAATATTTGTTTGGTGGCACAGTTCAGTGAGAAACAAACCAAATTTTCTGAGAAACTGTTTTGTTTGCTTCAAGTCCTTTGAATATTTTTTTCAAGTCTTTCACTTGATTTTCCTTCTCCATATCGGCAGGTTTATTTGCACTTGGACCACCATTTGGATTCACCAATGAACGGACTCGATTCAAAAAGCGTTGGTTCAAGCAAGTGCTCTGTCAGTAAGATAAAATGGGTACACTCCACAAAGTATTTGGAAAGTTCCGAGTGTGCAAAAACACAAGGTAGCATCATCTTGAGAGAATATTGACAATAACAAAGTTCCCTTCTCGAATTGTGTCTTTAATGCACAATAAATTGGAAAAGTAGTGAAGGTTATGCTTGGCATATTTAAATAGATCATCATCTCCTTTCCTCTTGATACTGATACTAGTTCTATTAGGAAGCTTCAGCAGTAGAGGGTTTGCTAAGGATTTTACAAGTTAACCATAATTTTATCAGCAGCTAATGGGATAGATGTATATTCTCATTTCACATGCTTTTACTGGGCTAAAAAATAAATTTTCATTAAATGTATTTCAAACATTCAGATACTTACTAGTAATCTGTCTAATAATCTAATTGAGGAAAAAATGACTTTAGAAAATCATAAAACAGTGGAACCTGTCTTATCCGACAGGCACACAAATTTTGTTTTGGAAAAAAAACATGGTGACAGATTGCACAGCGTAAAAAAACATTAAAGAACAATAAATGGGAATTGAAATGAGTCATAATTTACAGTGAAACATTGCATAGGTGTCAGATTAGACAGTTTTCACTGTAGTATGTCAGTGAGTGTGATTACACTGTACATGTAATGGTTTAAATTTGCATTTTCCTAGGATGTCAGAAGCGAGATCATTGACTGAAAAAAAAAATAGGTCTTCTAAATGGCATTTTAATGATTTTATGTTGAGATGAGAAAAGTTTAAGAAATCGGAGGTCATCACGGTCTTTAATTATTGTGTCCCTAGAAAATGGAGAAGGGTTGCAAATTTAAGACATGACAAGGTGTCCAAAATAGTGTTTGTTGTGTGTGTTCTCTCTGTAATCTCGTGCCTCCACTTATTCAGTCATAGTCTACTATGTAAATCATAAAATGTATCTTTCAGAATATGCATCAAATACTTCATTGTTTGAAATCTACGTACGTCTTTACATTATTTATACTTCAGTATGTCGATCATGAATCATAGCAATGATGAACCAGAACAACTTCATTCATTTGCACTGCCATTTCTTATGTCAGAAAATCTTTTAAAATTCTTTTTTTTAATAAAGATTTAGAAAACTCTCAGTTCATGTTTACTGTCATTAAAGTTTCTGTAAAAATAAAGTTTTTAAATGCATCATATCCTTGTATCGTTGCAATGACCTTTGGCCTTATGTAAAATTTATTACTAAATTAAGAGGTAATGTATGTACCTTCATTTAGAAAATAAGATAAAATGCTCTATTATAAATATATTGATCAGATGCTTATTACAAAATACATTATGTTAATGTTGATTATGATATGAGAGTGCGTGTACACATATCCTTAATGCACAGTTATGTCATACCTCATTAGAGACCTTTAGTAACATATGTCAGTACTCATCAAAATTTTAATTAAAGTCCCCTTTTAACTCTGAAAAAAGCTAAGGTAACACTGCAGAACAATAAAAAGAATTCAGTTTTGGAAGCATTTCATTTTCCCAAAGTTCCCCATCATATAAAATTGTTTCAAATTCGAGACCTTTATTTGTCCATATGATAAAGTGACACCAATTTGTTTGACTAATAGCCATTTCTCCTTGTACCTGGTAGTAATATGCATAATTCCTTTTCAATCGTAAATTTCCAATTCATCTAAGATACAAAAAAATTGATCACTTAAAAGCCCTTCTTTGGGATGCACATCTCAGGTGACCTATTGCTGTCGGTTTTAGTCCGTCGGCGTTCGTCGTGCGTTAACATTTAAACATTTTCAGCTTCTCCTCTGAAACCACTGAACCAATTTAACCAATTTTGGCATATAGCATCTATGGGTGAAGAGGAACAAAAAATGTTAATTTCATGGCCCCTGATCCCCTGGGACCTGAGGGGTGGGGTTAAAACCACCAAAATTAATGAAATCTTTTAAAAATCTTCTTCTTTACTCTTGGACATCAAACAGTCAAACTGCTGGCATGATTGTAATAAGCATTGAACCCTCTACCAGAATTGTGAAATTCATGGACCCTGGTCAAGGGTTCTGGCCCTAGGGTGGGGCTCTAATGATCATACAGTGAAAATGCATTAATTCTTTAAAAATCTTCTCCTCTGCTCCTGGGTATTAAGCTGATGAAATAAGTACATAGTTATGATGAGCAATGGTGCCTCTTCCAAAATTGTGAATTTTATGGCCCCTGGGTCGGGTTCTGGTGTTAGGGCGGGGCTCTATTGATTATGAAGTGAAAATGCATTCATTCTTTAAAAATCTTCTCCTCTGCTCCTGGGTATTAAGCTGATGAAATAAGTATATAGATATGATGAGCAATGGTGCCTCTTCCAAAATTGTGAATTTCATGGCCCCTGGGTCAGGGGTTCTGGTGTTAGGGCGGGGCTCTTATGATTATATAGTGAGAATGTTAATTCTTGAAAATCTTCTCCTCTGTTACTGGGTAATAAGCGGATAAACTAAGTACATAGTTATGATGAGCAATGGAGCCTCTTCAGAAATTGTGAATTTCATGGCCCCTGGGGGGGGGGGGGCTTATTTATTATATACTGAAAATAGGTTAATGCTTTGAAAATCTTCTCATCTGCCCCTTGGTATTAAGCAAACAAACTAAGTACATAGTTATGACGAGGAAGAGTGCCTCTTTCAAAATTGTGAATTTCTTTGCCCCTGGGTCAGGGGTTCTTATATATGGGTGGGGTTCTATTCATTAGTGCTTCGAAAATCTTCTCATCTGCCGATGAGTACTAAGCAAACAAACTAAATGCAATAATATCAATGTAAGTGTATTAAATATTATTTTAAGTATATGTGCCTTTTCTTTGCTCCTGGATATCTATGAGGCAAACAAAGTACACAATTGAAATAAGTTAAGCAAATGAGAGTTAATCCCCATGCTAGTTGATGTTAATCAAGAAATCCTTGTGTATAATTATTATTATTATTATGATTATTTGATTGAATGAGAATGCTAAGTATATAGAAACAAAATATAATGAATGTTTGGTTTAAGGATGGATTCTTGTCAGCATTTTACGTCGTCAATGGGTCTCCATAAATTATGCAAGTCGTAAAATGCAAAATTCATATTTAATTATACTGAAGGAAAAACTATTAGTTAATTTGTCAGTTTAAGTAATGTGGAATCTATTTCTTTTGAAATTAATAAATTTTTCGTAATATTTTCTTTGATTTGCGACAATCTCCATAATATTCGCAGTTCGGTAGCGAATGTCAACATGTCCAGATCATTTCCCGTAGAAAACCCCGAGAGGGTTGTTTTGTAAAAACATTATCGAAGCATTGCAGAAGCCCAGGGACAGTTATGACAAATTAAATCATAGTTATTTATGCCCGGGAAATTCCGATCAGCCAAAAGGGAAGCTTGAACTTGAAGGTCACAAACATGTGCAAGATTGCAGATCCACGTTGCCTCGTCTGAAGTCATGTCGTGTGCAGTGAGCATGTAAGTTAGTTATATATGTCTGAAGATTTTCATAATTTTGAAATTGAATTCAATTACATGCTGATTTGTATTGATTTATGGGAATTCGCACGGAAATTATAGTCCTGTTATCAATATTTCGTCTGCTTATTTCCGCGACTTGTCAACATTTGAAGAGGATATATTTCGTGTGTTCGTCAGGTTTATGAATAATAATTCACAAAAATAGCATTTTTTGTATATGACTACAACAAATTTTATATTTTTAACTAGCCTACTTTGTTCAAGACACAACAATCATCAAGTTATTAGAAAAGTAAGGTGTCCCGCTTGGGTACAAATCAAACGGAAAAAAAACTTGATATTGTATGTGGAAATATCAATAACATTGAAACACACAATTATCGAATAAATAGAGCAAAATGAAACATTATTGTTAAAAAACTATTTATATTATTGTTTTTTTTACTTTTCTGTACTTTTAGGATAAAAAATGTCTATTTATTTATATCCAATACATTATAAGACATTATGCATATGGTAGAATCTATTAAAATATCTTCATTCATTTAAATCAATAAATGAAATACAGATGAGATAAGTTGTTTAAACTTATAATCAATTTCCATTAATTTAAAAAAATAGTCTAAGGGATGTTCATGTTTAATTCTTAGGAGAAAATCAACCCTACTTTACCCTAGACTAGAAAAAAGACTGGAGGTCAGAATGCAGGATGATTGAGCAAGGAGTGCTGGCAGATGGACTATTGAGGTACATGTATAAGAAATATGGACACAACTTTATCTAACTATCATGTAATGCAGCATCTGTGTTGCTATGTAAAATATATTACTTTTTTTTTTAAATTATAGGTCAACAAAAAATTTGGACTTTCATCAGGTGGACACATGTTCAGCAAGAAATTCTCAAATCAAATGAATGATGGCTGTCTGTGGAAAAGAGATTTTCTCAGAATATATCACAGATTAGAAGCAGGAGTTACATATTTATCTGATCAAAGAAATGTTTTTGTGTGTAGAAATGTGGAAGTCAATGCATGTTATCATAGTTACTGCTGCTTGTTGCATGATTCCATTCTTGATTTTTTTCAGAAACTTTCAGTCAAAAATATTTTTATTTATAATTATATAATGTTAAATTATTTGATTCCCAAGTACCCGATACAGTGCACACTTTGTAGAATGTGATTACTTTACAAAATCTTTGATTCAGATTTGAAATCTTACTCCAAGAGTGAATTTTTCAAGCATTATCTTTCATTAGATTACAATGTGAAGATTTACATGTACTGGCATTACAACAACTTGTAAATGATATATACCTAGCTCTATGTATTCAGTTGCTTTACATTTTCAAATACAGTTAAAATCTTAAAATACAGTTCTGGAATACATAAAAATGTGCCTGCTTTAGATCATTTAGTTAAAGGGTGATTTTAAGCAAGAGCATGCTGAACAAAATTGCTGGTAGTGGCCGGGTTAAAATTTAGATTTTTACAAATGAACTACATACATGTACTTGCAGTAGAAACCCTCAAGAGGTAATTTTTAATTCATTTCAATATAAGTTATAGACACTGATCAATAAATGTTTGTGCTACAAATTCTTAAAAAGAAATTTCATCCTTGAATAAGTATTTTGCATCTAAATGTGAAATTAAGTTTGATAGCTGCATGCATATTATTGTTACAAAGTTCAAGGATGTCATTTTCAGGCAAAGATGTCAAAGGGCATTTGATTGTCATAGATGGCTTTTTTGTTATCTTAAAACTCCAGCAAATTTTACGCAATTTGTGATCACAATGAGGAGTTATATTTATTGGTGCTGAAAAAACTATATACTTATAAATGTGTGTAGGTATTTATTGTCCCTCGCTTTCGCGAAAGAGAGGGGACATTAAATCTCATTCATCTGTCGGGCTGTCTGTCACAAAAACTTTAACCTTGGCCATAACTTTTGAGTGAGAAGAGATTGGGCTTTTGTATTTCACATGTACATTACCTGTAACAAGACCTTTCCAAATATACTGTGAATTTTGACCCCGTGGCCTTGGCCTTGAAGTTTGATCTACTTTTCAAAAAAATTAACATTACCTTAAATTGGTCATAACTTTTGAATGAGAAAAGATAGGACTTTCATATTATGCCTGTTTATTACCTGTGACAAGACCTTTCGAATTTATACTATGACTTTTGACCCCGTGACCTTGACCTTGAAGTTTGACCTACTTTTCAGAAAATTGACATTTCTTTAAATTGGTCATTAAATTTAAATGAGAAAAGATAGGGCTTTCATATTAAATATGAACATTACCTGTAGGAATACCTTTCCAAGTGTACTATGATTTTTGACCCCATGACCATTACCTTGAAGTTTGACCTACTTTTCAAAATTTTTATCTTTTCTTATAACTTTTGATTTAGAATAGTTAGGGCTTTCATATTTAATATGCGCATTAGTAGTGACAAAGTGTTTCAAAGCATGCTATAATTTTTGACCCCTTTACTTTGACCTTCATGTTTGACCTAAATTTCAAAAATTTTATATTTGGTGATTACTTTTGAATGACATATGATAGGGCGTTCATATTTGACAAGTGCATTACATGTGTCAAACTGTTTCTGAATATGCTATGATATTTGACCCCGTGACCTTGACCTTCCAGTTTGACCTAATTTTCAAACATTTCATCAGTTTGCTAACTTTTGAAGGAGCAAAGATAGAGCATTCATATTTGACAAGTGCATTACCTGTGACAAGCATTTCCAAATGTACTATGATTTTTAATCCCATGACCTTAACCTTGAAGTTTGACCTAATTTTTAAAAAGTTTATCATTGCTAATAGCATTTGATTGAGAGAAGAGATGGTATTTACATTTGACATGTGCATTACCTGTTTCAAGACCTTTCTGATTGTATACTCTGGTATCTGATATTTTTTTTTACATGTGCATCACTTGTGAGAAGATCTTTTGGATTTTATGATATTTGACCTCATGACCTTGATCTTGAAGTTTGATGTAGTTTTGAGAAGCTATAGTCTTTGCCATAACTGTTATTAATTCAATAATTTATGTTTTTTTGTATGAAGCACAGATAAGACAGGACAAACAAACAAGACAGTTAAAATATGCCATAAATAATGGCATTGGCATCCCATCCACTAAGACATCGAAAGCGGGGGACCACAATTCTTTGAATTTGCTTGTTGTTTTCAAAACTCAGTTTACAAATGTAAAATATCCAATAATTACATAATACCAGGGACCTATATGTATATAACTACATATACATGTATAGGCATATATATTAGTCCCTCTGATATTCATATATTAAGCTTTGAATGGCATGTTCACTATACATGTATATTGATTTCATGTTTATGTCATAAATAATGTATTGAAATCTTTTCTAGTCTATGGAAATTTTATGTATGATTTTTCTCATAACTTTTTGGAAGGTTTATTATTTATTCCTGGCTATATTAAAGGTTAAGTTGCTTTGAATTAGTCCTGTGCATGTGAAGAATGTATGTGATAATTTTTCTGTAATTGCCACTAGAAAATTGATGTATTTTATAAAATTGTCAAACATAACATCCATAAGAATAAAATGACAGAGGAAATTCGAAATGAATATTTTGAATAGCATTAGTGTAAAATACCATAAAAATAGAATGTATAACTGGGAGAAATGAATGTATTTATGTCACAATTACACCAAATTAATATGTTTTTGGGGATTAAAAATCTTTTTTATAGACATTTAAAACACTCTGTAAAATGAAGATTTCAGAAAGTATAGAACAAATTCGGGCTAATTTTTTTCGATAATTTGCCTGATTACTATATCTTTTTTACCTTGTAAATTAATCTTGAACCTTTGAATATTCATCAGACAAAAATCTATATATTTGACATTATATGGTCAATTGTAAAAATTGAGATGAAATTTCATGTGAATTCATAAAAACTGAGAATTTTGAAAAAATATCGAGGAAATTCGGATTAAATATATTTATTGAATATAGAGGATTTCATGTTATCTTTTCACCAGCTCATTTCATATGAATTAGTCATCAAAAATAAGTAACAACTTTAATTTTATAGTGAAAGATATTTATTCAGTCAGCAAAATTTATTCATATGCATAAATTTCAAAACTTCTCTGTGTAAAAGTACTATTTTTAGGACTGACTTTCAAACGACCTTGACTGAAAATCAAGGCCGATGACACCAAAGTTTTTGGATGTTAAAAGAGTGTAAACAGTCTGAATATTGAGTATTCAGAAAATAAAGATTCTGCCATTATAAGAAATATGAGAAGAATCCATCCTTAAATGAGCAATGCATGCTCAAAGTCAGATTCTTGTCTGGAAAGCTATATAAAATATGATAAAGATTATTTATATATTTAGCAAAAGTAATTGTACACAGTATGATCACACTGTTGTGATCTGTTTGACAGTAGATTAGTTGATGTCATTGGCGAAGTCATGGTTGACAATAGACTGGATTAAGTTGTTTATACTTTATCGAAGTGAACAAAGAATCACAGAGAGCCAGGTGACTTATTGTAATAAGTGACAAGTGGCAAATAGACATGTTGTATACCCAAGTTTGCGTGTATTGAATTGTAGCACAAGTGACAAAAACATATTTTTTTTTTAACAATGAATGACCAACTCTGTTTACAAACATGACAATGCGCGCGAAAAAATAGCGTCGGGTATGGACTCTTAGCATGTCAAATATATATATTGTTCAGATTAAAATATGAAACGTTCAAGATTATTATTTCACCTATGAATAATTACTATAACTTGAAATTGATGCACACAAATATTTTTTCTGTCATAACTAATCAGAAAATTTGAAAAAAAAGATGAAGAAATCACTTACCAGGTCACACAACTTTGTTTCAATAAACACTCGAACATTTGCCGGTACATGAATTTTCCAACATTGCACATCTCCAGATTGTATTTCAACAACTCTCAACTCTGGGAGGTCCTGAATTCAAATTTCTCCAGTGTTGGAAAATCGTCTAAAAACAATGGTGTCAAAGTCTCGCAGGCTGTTGGGTGAAGTGGTTGTGTACAAACCGGGACCTTTCCAGTCACAACCAAGGAGCCCTCCAGTGGAGGGTTTTCATGAGTAATTATCAATGAGAAACACTGACACAGCAGCATTTGTAAACAAAATGCAACAAGCGCAGACAGCAAAGTTTAGAAAAATCATCCTGATCGTATTCGTAGTTCTTTCTGCAGTTAAGTTTGTGTATTGTGACGTCACTCAAAAATATTTAATCTTACATAAGCTTATTCGTTTCACACTGGCTATGACATTTACTGTTTTGAAATCGTAGTATTAAATGAAATAATATTAGGAACTTTTTACATTTTTTAATAAATTGATTTGCGACTGATTTTCTGATTTTATTTTTTTAAATTTTTTTTTAATTAAAATTAAATTTTATTATAAGAAGAGTTCACATATGCCCCCATTTTTTTATGGATCCTCAGAATATAGTACAAACGAGTTCACATTTGCAATGTGGATTTCAATACAAAGCAATAGAAAGGTCAGAGGTCATCATGTAGAGCGGAGGTTGCTTTTTCAGCTCCGAAGTTAGTGTTTTATTTGAGTGTTTATCTAGTGGACAATTTGTGTGAAAATGAACCAATTGTAAGTGCTTTGTGTATATATTCTGCAATCTGAAAATTTAAGCTCATATATATATGTTCTGAAGATAAACTTTTGGATCCCTTTGTTTAAAAAACCCGGTAACAATTCAAGGCTTGTCGCCATTGTGAGTACATACTCACCACAATACTTGATCATTCGACCTGTTAATCCAAAATGGCTAGGAACACAAACACAAAAGACAACCCACTGAAAAGATTCAGATGTGATAGCAGCACCAATTCAGAAAATTTAAGTCAGCTTAACGATTTGCTTGATTCAATGTCTGGTGATGAACATTCGTTTAAACAGGCTATAGCCCTAATCTTACAAAAAGAAAACTTCAGAAATGCTATCACAGAGGTTCTTGTACCAGAAGTTTCATCACTTCGTGAGGAAGTAAACGATCTGAGAGACAGGGTGGAAGAGATGGAGCAATACTCAAGAAGAAACTGCCTGAAGATCACCGGGATACCTGAGGATAAAAATGAGAAAACTGATGAGCTTGTATTAAATGTCATAAACAATCTGATTTTCACCAAACAAGATGAGAAAATGTCCATTAATGACATTTCAAGAAGCCACAGGGTGGGTAAATTCAATCCAAAATCAAACACAAGACCCAGAGACATAATTGTCAAATTTTTTAGTTACAGAAATAAAGCAAAGGTGTACTCAAAAAAAGCAATCTTAAGTCTTACAATCAAAATCCAACCAAACAGACCGATCCAATCTACATCAATGAGGCATTAACCAAAAAAAGATCTTCACTTTTGTGGAAAACACGTAATCTTGTTAAACAACATGTCTTGGACAGCTGTTGGACCTACGATGGCAGAATTTTTGCTAAAACTACTGGCCCGAGGGAAAAGAAAATTTCGATATGCTCAGAGGACGATCTGATAGCATTCCAACCAGAAAATGCTCGTGGGGTGTGACACAGATGAACTATCAATTGAAGACGAACAGGAAATCCAGTCCTCAACTCCTGTAAGTGATACCCGTAAATAAATATGTACATATACCCACGTGTATAAATAAACTCTGATCTTTTGAACGCTTTACTTCAACAATGATACTCGGGGTGTTCAGAGTGAGACAGATTAAAACCCTCCGCGTGAAATTCGTGACTCATCTTAATCTTAAACCAGCCCTTTGCTTGAAAATATTTATCTTAATTTTTATTGAACAAAATAAATATATATTATTAAAATATAAGCATACATGTATATATCTATACATTTTGTTAAAAAAAACACTTCGGAGCTTCCCCATTGCTTCGTGAACTGTAATGTACATATTACGTGTGTATTTCATGCTATATTTAGTACTCTGTTTATACAGACCAAAAAATACTAGATCTTTTGCCACGCTTTCGTACAGCGAAAGTATCTTTGTTTGTAAATATGAGGTTTACTGCTATTTACACCTAAACTTATTGGCATGCTTTTGTGTTTACTTTGTTTACAATGTTTTGATGTTCTTTATTGTGGTCCGCCACCTTTATTATGTGGGGAAAACATGCATGATCTTTGACTCTTGTACTCGTTTCAGTTTCAATTCCATTTACATTTGTTTTTTTACGTTCCATGTTTTTTTACATATTGAATTTGCAACACATTCTAGCCATACTTCTGTATCAACTACCCCTTTTGCGGCGGTTCGTTATAGATTTTTCTTTCTCTACCCATGTGTCTAATAATATTATCATACTCGGAGATCTTTATGTTGATTTTCTTCAAATAAATCCAAATCATGAAATCTATAATATTATGAATATTGCTGGGCTTTCAAATGTAATAAATGAGCCTACGAGAGAAACACAAAATACCAAAACGTTAATAGACCCTATTCTTATAAGTCAAGAAAAATTTGTGTACGATTCAGGTACACTAATGGTTGACAAAAATATTAGTGACCACAAAGCTACGTACATATATATACAACAAAATTATTGTAATAGTTCTTCATATAAACGAAAAATATGGAGCTATAAAGAAGCAAATTTAGAAGAACTTAATATACTGTTAAGAGACTTTGATTGGGAAAGTATTATTTCACAACCAGTTGATATCGAATCCGCAACAACAAACTTTACGCAACAATTTATGGTGATTATACGCAAATGTATACCTGAAAAAACTGTTACGATAAGACCCAACGACAAACCATGGATGGATTCTTTGTTAAGAAGAAATATGCGACTACGCAATAGGTTAAGAAAAAAAGCACAAAAGATCAAAGAGAATCAGACAAAGAGAAATTCCGGAAAATTAGAAACAAAGTAAATAATATGAAGAAATATGCAATAGCAAATTATTATGACAACATTGATTCACATCTAAATGACGCAAATTAAAATAATAATAAATTATACTGGAAATTATTAAAAGATGTCTTTCACGCTAAAACTACATGCGAAATACCCCCTGTTCAACAAATGAATGGTAACGGTGATCCTATATATGCATTTTCCGATAGAGAAAAAATTGAATTGCTTAATATTTTTTTTTACATCGATCTCTGATATAAAAGATGACGAATATGAGTTATCAGCTTTCGAATCCAAAGATGTAAAAAGATTTAGTGACTTGTATATACAAGAAAGTGAGATTATTGATATTATCTCTATCCTTCCCCTAAATAAAGTTGTAGGCCCTGATTGTATTAGTCACAAAATGTTAAAATCTTGTAAAGAATCAATAGCTAAGCCACTTTATTATTTAATAAATCCCTAAGACTTGACTTAAAATTTATCCTGAAAGTTGGAAACTAGCACATGTACTACCTTTATTTAAAAAAGATGATCCATCAGTGACTTCAAATTAGAGACCTGTATCTCTTTTGAGTTGTGTGAGTAAAATATTTGAAAGAGTAATTTTTAAACATGTATATAATTTTTTTCATACAAATAATTTGTTCTACAAATATCAGGCAGGTTTTCTGCCTGGTCACTCAACTGTGTACCAACTTTTAGAGACTTATCATACTATTGTAAAAAGCATCGATGAAGGGAAACATTGTTGTATGGTTTTTTGTGATTTATCTAAAGCTTTTGATAGAGTTTGGCATAGGGGATTGATTTATAAACTGAAAATGTATGGTATCTCAGGTAATATGTTAGAATGGTTAGAAAGCTACCTTATCAATAGGAAACAAAAAGTCATGTATAAAAATTTATTTTATTCCGTGAAAAAAGTGCATGCTGGGGTTCCCCAGGGCTCTGTCCTAGGTCCTCTTTTATTTCTAATATACGCGAATGATGTTGCCGAAAATATGATATCTGTTTGCAGACTATTTGCAGACGATAACTCTTTACAAGAAAGTTCAAGTGACGTGCGCCGTATTGAACATAACCTAAATCATGATTTAAAAATTCTGGATGAGTGGTCCAAAAAATGGCTATTAAAATTTAATCCAAGTAAAACAAAAGTAGTGTTTTTCAGCTTAAAAAATACAAATCAATTACCTGCATTATTTTTTGGGAACTGTCAGCTAGAATATGTAACACAACATAAACATCTTGGTGTTATTTTCTCATCTAAGTTAGGCTGGACTGATTACATTGATAGGCTACAAAAAACTTGGACTTCTAAAGAAACTTAAATTTTCAGTGTCTAGAGATACTCTATCCAAAATTTACGTTTCCTTTATTCGACCACAACTTGAGTATGCATCTGAAGTTTGGTCAGGCTGTTCGTTTGCAGATATTGAAAAACTTGAAAAGGTTCAGTTAAGCGCTGCAAGGATTGTGACAGGTCTGTCTGTATTAGCGTCAAGAAACTCGTTGTATGTTGAAACAGGATGGGAACCTCTTATATAAGAAGGGATAAAGCTAAACTTTAAGCAATGTTTAAAATCCACAAAAACCTAGTTCCTGGTTATTTAAAAAATATAGTACCAGTAGTTAGAAACAGTGTTTCAAATTATAATACTCGTAATTCCAGTAATTATTTTTTACCGAAGTGCAGGCTTGAATTACTAAATAAGTCATTTGTCCCTGATACTATTCGCAAATGGAATTCATTGAGTAACGAAACAAGGGAAATAACTTCAATAGGAATTTTTAAAAGAAAATTGAATAATAATAACGACAAGCCTCCCAAGTATCTATCATACGGCAAAAGGTATTTGAACATTTTACATACAAGATTAAGGCACAATTGTATTTTAAATCATGACTTGTATAGATGTAACATTATAACGAATCCAAATTGTTCTTGTGGATATAAGGAGGATAGTCATTATTATTTCTTTGTGTGTAGAAAATATCTTGAAGCTAGGCGTTTAATGTTGAATGCATTACTTGTAATTAATAATGTAAAAATGTTAAATGTGCATAAACTGCTATGGGGAGATGAATCATTATCTTTGCAGGAAAATGAAAAAATATTTGGTATTGTTCAACAATTTATTCAGGATACTGGTCCTTTCAACTAACACTTACATGTACTTGTATTTACTACCTTTTAAAACTATTTTAATATGGTTATTGACGTCATTATAATCATCATTATATCAACTGATATTCCTTAGCAATAATAACTATTGTCTTTGTTCTTCTACGTTCATGTGTAATATTGTAAATCTTTGGAAATGTTGTATGGCTATTAAGATTTTATGTATGGGAGAGGACTATCTAAGTTTTTAGAACTTGTGTCCAATCCCTTTGACACATTGTCAATAAAATATGTTCAAAACAAAAAACAAGCAATAGATTCTCTTTTATTTATTCATCAGCTATCATCCGTAAACTTTTCTACAGAAATAAAAAGATGGGTGAAATTAGTCTTTAAATTTGTTGATGATATGGCCAAATATGGAAAAAAAAAATCCTGTACGGCTCATAACTAGAAAACTATTAGACCTAGAATCATCAAACTTAGCCAATATATTAATCTTAGATAGAAGGTGTGTCGCGACCTATTTCAAGGTCACTGTGAACAATTATTGACACAAATTAAATGGCCATTCCTTACATACAAAAAGTACATGTTTTTGCATACATATACGTCAACAAAAGTTGATAATGAAGAATTAAACATGTAAACAATACTTTTAAGAATAAAGAATTGTATTAGCTGAAAGATCTTAAATAATTTTGAATTTTTTCTTACATTCAGAAATTCACTTACATGCATGTATGGTACATGTATATACATATGTTTGCTTAACATTGCAGAAACTGATTGTTCATATAATGGATGGTAAAAACAGGGCTTGAAGAGGGCATTTCCTACGGATAATGGACTTACTGGCTGTCTTAAAATCCTAACCAGCTACAGTGATTATGCGGAAAATTGGATGGCCAAAATCAGTAACATGTTCCGGGGGAAGATGATTTTCCTTCCCCACATAATAGGAATATGTGGTATTGAAGCAATCGAGAACCCCCAACATTTTAGACTTAGACATTTGGAAAAACTAAAAACAAACAAAACACATGTGCCACTAAAGATATATATGCAAAGGCCAAAGGGAAAGGTAATGCATTAAAATCAACTTGATAAAGTGCAAGAGGCCCAATGGCCTAGAATCGCTCTTCTGAAAATTGTATAACCTACAATATCATCTGTTTTAAGCCTCTTGATAACCTTTATATAAGTATAAAGCCTTGAATTTTCAAAATTATGTCAGCGTGGCAACAACTGACAAAGTTTGATAATTCTAAGCCAATTAGTATCTGAAATAAATTTAGCCATGATGTTGCAAATGTAGGACTCAAGATGCGTCAACTGACAAAATTTGATGATTCTAAGCTAGTTTAGTATCTGGAATAGCCATCAAATTCCTAAAGAAGATCACGGTGACCTACTTTTTGGTTGATACACTCCGGATACCCAAATGCATCAACTAACAAAGTTTGATAATTCCAAGCCAATTAGTATCTGAAATGATCAAATTAAGCCATGAAATTGCAAAAGTAGGTCACAGTGACCTACCTTTTGGTTTACACAATTTGAGGACTCCAGATGCATCAACTGACATAGTTTGATGATTATAGGCCAATTATTATTTAAAATAGCCATCAAATTCCTAAAGCAGGTCACGATGACCTACTTTTTGGTCGACGCACTATGGGTACCCAAGATACATCAACTAACAAAGTTTAATAATTCCAAGCCAATTAGTATCTGAAATATTCAAATAGAGCCATGAAATTGCAAAAGGTCACATTAACCTACTTTTTGGTTGATGCACTCCGAAGACTCAAGATGCATCAACTGACAAAGTTTGGTGATTTTAAGGCAATTAGTAACTGAAAAAGCCATCAAATTCCAAAAGTAGGTCATGGTGACCTACTATTTGGTTGACACACTTTGAGGACCCAAAATGCATCAACTGACAAAGTTTGATGATTCTAAGCCAATTAGTAACTGAAAAAGCCACCAAATTACAAAAGTACGTCAAGGTAATCTACTTTTTGGTTGACACACGCGTACCCAAGATGCATCAACTGACAAAGTTGGGTGATTCTACGCCATTTAGTATTTGAATTATTTTCATTAAGCCATCAAATTGCAAAAGTAGGTCAAGGTGACCTATATTTTGGTTGACATACTCCGGGTACCCAAAATGCATCAAATGACAAAGTTTGATGATCTTATGCCTCAAAGTGTCAAAAATATGCCTCTAAAACAATTTGAAAATGAATACCTGTAAAATTCCAAAAGGAGGTCACTGTGACCCATTTTTAATAAATCTGTTTTAAGGTCCCTAGGTGCATCAACTTACAAGGTTTGATGATTCTATACATCTTAGTATCTGAAATAATGGCCTTTAACATTTACAAAACGATTAGCCATAAAATTCAGAAAGTAGGTCACGGTGACCTACTTTTTGGTTGACACACTTCAAGGTCTCATGATGCATAAACTGACAAGTTTGGATGATCATAGGCTTCAAAATATCCAAGTTAGGCATTAAAATGAAAATGAATACCTGCAAAATTCAAAACGTACGATGTAGGTGGCTGGATTTCAAGGACTTTCACAGGCAGATAAATCTTCATACTTTGCTCTCTGTTAATGTTTTTGATTTATTTCAGTGTTTTAGCTAAAAAATGTAAAGTTTATCTCGGCATATGTAAAATATTTGTTGTTGTTTGTTTCTTTGAAGCAATAAGTTTTAAGAGTATAATTAATATTACCAAATATTTGTAAGATTACATGATTTTTATTACGTACAAAAGTAAGAATACAATATGTCTGAAAACTATGAAGCTTATAAATAGAGACAATTGCGTACTTATACATGTATATCACTGAGAATACAATATGTCTGAAATCTATGAAGCTTATTAATAGAGACAATTGCGTACTTATATTTGTATCTCACTGAGAATACAATATGTCTGAAATCTACGAAGCTTATTAATAGAAACAATTGTGTACTTATACATGTGTATAACTGAGAAATCATCTTATAGTAATTTTAAAACACATATCGAGGGGACATATAATAGTTCATTTTTCTCCATCTTTTCTGTTGTGTAAGCGCATGTATCCATCAATGACACTTTTATCAGCTGTTATTCTGCTGACGGCAAGGCTTAATAATTGAACACTTGGTAATGCGCGGACTCTACTTAAAGCAACATAAGCTTGACCATGTTGAGATAATGAATTATCCAGTGTAAGGGCAGCTTCACCTACAGATAACCCTTGTACTTTATGCAATAAAGAGTAACAGGGAATATTTCTCTTATAATAAGTAAATCGCCCTCAACTTAAAAATTCTTGTTTGTACACATCTGGTGGAATTAAATCTAATTCATGGAATTTAAATTGATATGAAGACTCTGAACTATGCCTCCATTTAGAGATAGTTGTATACAAGTAATAACACCACATGCACCATTTATTAAACCATATAGAAAACACAGATTGCGAAGTAGCATAACTGTCGAACCAACAGAAACGGTTAAAGATGAAGGTAAACCCCCTTCATCTCTATCATTTTAACATACTCGTAAAAGTAAAGTGCAGTACAGAGACAATGGATTTGGAATTATATACTGAAACCCAAACGAAACTCGAAATACTGTTCTAGGGGGAAAATTACCGGTATATACAGGATACAACTTTGTACCGAAAATTTTAAGGACATCTTCATTTTCGTAAATATCAATTATTTAACGGTTAAATTTTCTGACAATTTCACAACTACACCGTGTGTCCTAAATATCTGCATAGATATGATGAAATGATACTAAAATGACTGATATTGTGCTCTATTCTATTCGGCATAGCTTTGTTACAAAATAGTCCATTGAACGTTTACGGCCCTTGAATCGCAAAAGAAATCCACGGACAAACAAGCTTGGCTACGCATCGTTTACATTTACCTCGTATCGATCGATATGAGTGTCGATATGAATAGCTTACGTTTACCTGAGCTGCGAGAATACCTGAGGACACGAAGTGTGACAATCACAGTTATAATAAGGTGTCTCTTAGGGAAATTGCTTTGTCAGTGCTTAGATATTCTACTCATTCCAGAAGAAAGATCCCAATCGACTCAGACTGCACTGACCTAGAAAATATTTCTATAATCAGGAAAGCAACAACCTTTTTTGAACTTAACAACATTTCAAATACAAATCTACAAGAGAATGTTGACCAGCTCTACAAAATAATTACCATTAATAAGAGTGATGTGAGTATTAGAGACAATCCTCAAATAAACTGCCATACCCTCAGGAAAGGTTTAATAACAGCCTCAAATTTTAGAGAGGCTTGTAATTTTATTGACAAAGACAGACTCTCTTATCAGAAACTTTTATGAGGAAAATCATGGGTGAAAGTCATCTAGAGGAACATCTTCTACCACCGCCCCAAAAATAGGGTAGGAGAAAAGAATCAATTGCAAGAATTCTGTATGGAGGGGGTGTTAAAAAGCAGCATTCATCTTTATGTAAATCTATTATGGATAATGAAGATGGGCTCTTAATGAGCGAAAAGTACCCTGCATTATCATGTAGTGCCGATGGTATAGTTTCTGCAGATGCAAGATACAACACATAATAAAACTGGTAGAAATAAAACGTCCATATTCCTTAAAGCTGAACATGATTCGTAAAAGCAATGTGTCCGCCATTTTTGTTCGGATTCTCGCTATATCTGAGGACCCCTATATAAAGGGCCTGACTTGGACACTGTTCAGTATAATCAGTCGACACCGGTGTAGACGGACGTATGCTATACAGCACTTGGTAGCGACAAAAATAACTGTAATACCTCGTCTAATGCAGGAAAGTAAGATACAAAAGAAACTTACAATTATAGTTGTACAGGTCAGTGCAGTATACAAACAAACACAGATACACGTAACTACAATAAAATGTAAACAAAGGTAATGCACGATAACCAGCACGAACACGGGTCGCCATTCCACGCCGATACCCGTGACAATAAAGCAGTCAGGTGTAACGAATGCGAAGAGTATACCCTGGTGTTGATGTATCGTAGATATAATATCGAAAATGGCGTATGCCTATTTACGAGTCGTGTTCAGCTTTAATTGAAAAAAAAAAAACCTAAAGATGTGGCATTGTAAAAGGACTGTCAAGGTAATCAGTGATATAATTTCTCAAATTATCGCGATTTTAATACCTGCAAACCCTGAAATTTTATGTACGAGTTGACAAAACTCACTTTCGGTTAATTTAACTGGTTTTTTGTTTGTTTGTATGTTGTTTAACGTCCCTCTCGAGAATTTTTCACTCATATGGAGACGCCACCACTTGCCGGTGGAGAGCTGCAAATTTTGTCCTATACTCGGCACTTACGGCCATTGAGCAGTGAGGGATCTTTTTGTGCCAGCACCTACTGCGACACGGGACCTCGGTTTATACGGTCTCATCCGAAGGACCGGTCTCCACGTCCCACAGTGGGATTCGAACCCGCGACATAAGGATCAACTCCTTACTCCGCGACTCTAGAGCAGACGCTCTAATCACTGCGCCACGCGGGCGACAATTTAACTGGTAAATTTGGGTCGCTTCGATAAGTTCTACTTTGCATTTGCGTATTGTCATATTATTGTGCGCATGTTGAGACAGTCTGTATGAATTAAAAGTGTCACCTCTGACAATAAGTAATTGAAATAATTTGATGAAAGTCGCGGTTTCATTACCAAATCCCCACAAGTGTCTGTTTACAATATGGAATTTATTCTTGAGACGCACGTAATTCTTAAAAACTATAACGGCATTTCGCAAGTTTCATTGACCTCTCAACACCGGTGTGTTGTCATTTTTCATTACGAAATAAAAATATTGCTTCCGAGGGTATTCTCAAATTTTATGCATATCGCATGCAACTGTGGGGAATACTCAGGTCGGTAACTTACTGAAATTTAGAGGATACGTGATATGTTTCTGCTATGACGAGGGGAACTGTCCAATTACGTATGAATGTTATGCCTCCACCAAGATGCTAAATATCTTGAGTTTTGTTAAAATTGGACCCACCGAACTCCCAGATGATATCGACCTTAACTTCTGTTAAAACTTAAATGTTGCAGTACATTGTATTATCTTTATTTTATTTTAAACTTCATATAGTAAAACTGGGTGCCCTTAAGCTTGATAACTAGATGATTGTATCTTGTATAACGTCCCTCTAGAGAATTTTTCTCTCGTATGGAGACATTGCCATTACCGGTGAAGTTCCTGCCGCGAGGGGATGCTCCGCTTAGCGGTGTTCTTGTTTGTTTTTTTTTTAATTATTTAAAGGTACAAGTAACTTTATATTCAAGCAGGGGGAGGATTGTAGTGTCTTACTTTATACTGTAAATGGAATATTTCCATATACGACTTCCTATCCGGTAATATCGTGGTCATCTGTCATGATACCACTCAAATATGCAGCACTTTCATAACATCATGTCACTTACTCAAACCTTGTGAAGTACCGATACCTGGCAGACTAATCTGAATGCCGCAAATCCATCTTCTGTTTTACGCATCACCTCAAACCCATCCACTGTTTCTCCAATCTCTGTCATGTGACATGTCTTTTTGACATGTTTTTATAATATCCAGACCTCTAGCCTCTTTTTAGCAGTACATCTACGTCTATGGCTTTACAGTGTCAATCTTTCTATAACTCATCTATCTTAGCAGTACACATATTTTTATGGCTTTACAGTGTCACCTACTTTTATGGCTTTACAGTGTCAATCTTTCGCGAACTCATCTATCACTTCAGCTATTTCGTATTCATTGGGGATGGAGGAAACTCAGTGTCAGCGATGAGAGGAAAATGAAGTTACAATCAGAGACAATATGGGTTGAAAGAAAAGATGAGTTTACAGAAATCCAACAATCAAATTCAACTAGTTTACATGAAAGTATAATATAACGAGATAACTACCTATTCCGAAACTCCTTATAACTACACAATTATATCCTTTTACTCAGATAAATATCAGATTATATAAGAAGATAACTAACTCAGTATGAAATAATTAATTAGTTTTAACGAGATACTACATGTTAACTCAAACAATTCTTTCGTTCATTGGATTCAGGCAAAATACAATTAGTATAAGGACTATAAATAAATATGACTCTCTTTGAAAACAAATTGAAACTTTAAACTTTAGACAGCCTTGATATATTGCACTTTAAAATATGTGACACATCCACGTAGATGTACCGCTGTGCCATTAGAGGTGTTAAGACATCGAATCTGAGGAGTTTTACATTTCTTTTGAAAGTTAAATATTCGGGTTGAGACTCCATGATTCGAAATATATGCTTACAAAATTCTTACTACAATTGAACAGTATATAAATAAAAAAAAACCCATTTATTTTCCATTTAAAAATTAGTTTCTCGTTTATATTTTTTCACAAACTAGAACTGTCCAAAAGGGACAAATACCCCCCGCTGGGTTTTTCAGAGAAAGTACCAAATCACTAATGTTTTCTAGATGTGAGAGGTGTTCACAATTTCCTTAAACATTTACAGTGAAAATTTAATCACTCATTATATATTTTTATACGTCCGTCTTACGACGGGACGTATTATGTTATAGCGTTCATGTTTGTCCGTCCGTTAGCTTTTTCATGTCCGGCTCATAACTTTAATACTATTAGGCCTAGAATTATCAAACTTTGTCAGCTGATACATCTAGGGTAGAAGGTGTGTCGCACATTAAAACCAGGTTGCTCTGACCTTTAATAAAGACGCTATGGCCAGATATGAAAAAATCATAACTAGAAAACCATTAGACTTAGAATCAAAAAACTATGTCTTTCAACTTTTAAATTACACAGTCCCAAAAGATGTCAGACTATTGCAGTATCTTTATTAAAAAAGTGTTAAATAAAGAAAATGCTAGTCTTATTTTTTTCATTATGTTCTTTACAGCAATCTGTAACAACAAAAATTCCACCTCTCCCATGGGTGTAATGATCAGGCACTGGTCAAGGAAAATTTTGATAGCAGAAAATTGCATGTCAAATTAGAGAGAAATTAATGAGTTTAGTGTGAGGAGATAACTGGTAGAGCATCTCTGATCAAGCAGGTGTTATCTATATCTCTTGGGAATTGGGCAAAAGGAATCAGTCTCTTAATTAATTGCTTGTGTTGTATTGAATTGTTCTTGTTGGCTAGTCTTACTTTCAAGATAAATTTGATGTAATTAAAACTAATTTGATATTGTATATAATAATTAAAAGTTATATGATATTGTATAATATAATTTAAACTAATTATTTATTGTACATTTTTTATTTGAATTTTTATATCTTTACAACAAATTGCAGACTGCCTTGTCTCGCTAAGATGTCATTCAAACAATTGAATCTAAACTGTTAATGATAATTTAACAATATTTGATGGGCGTATCATGCTGTGGTGGGGCACTTTATTTAATGAATGAAACTAAGGTGCAGCCAAATAAAACATCAACACTAATAATTACAGTGTTTTTTATTACATTGAAAAAATAGTTTGCAACTATCTGCCATCTTTGTGAGACATGACACTCTGCAAATTGATTGTTGAAAAAAAGAATATCATAATTAATTATAGAAAATCAAATTGATTTTAATACCTTTATATCAAACTCATTTTAAAAATAAAAGGCTGGTTTTAGTAACTATGTATTTGACAGACATAAATTACAAGTAAGAGACTCAGACAACAGAGATCTTTATTTCTTTCTGCCCAATTCCCCTGAGATATAGATAAGACCTGCTTGATCAGAGATGCCCTAACAGCTTCCCACACTGAACTCATTAATTAATCTTTAACTGGATGCATGTCCACTCATTACTCCCAAGGGACAAATGGATTTACACTATCTGCTGTGTAATGTAAAAACTGTTTTTAATACTTTGTGGGTTTTTTTTTAGTTCTAATGAGTAGTTTTAAGCTGTAGTTCACATTTTTGTACAGATGTTCTAGATTCTATGTCTCAAACCTTAGAGATGAACCCGAAATGACTAAGTCAATAAATTAAATTAAAAAAAAACACCTGTAAAATGCAGAAAAATTATCAAATAATGTTGAAAATACCAGGTGCACATCTTCATATGGTAAATAATAAGTGTACAAATTTTCATACAAATCTATGCAATAGTCTCTGGGAACAGATCCAGACAAAACCACATAATAAAAATGAAAAAAACACCTGTAAAATGCAAAATAATTATCCAATCATAATGAAAATACCAGGTGCACACCTTCATATGGTGAATAATAAGTGTACAAATTTTCAGACAAATCCTTCCAACAGTTTCCAAGAAATGGTCCGGACAAACTCTCGTCTACAGACAGACGGACATGCTGATTCCAATATAACCCCCCCCCCTAAACTTCGTTTGCGGGGGGTATAATAAGAAGTGGAAAAACAAACAAAACCATCAAAACACGCGGAGAAACGGACAACGATCTGATGACTCAGATGAGCCAGGAGAATCGGTTAATGAGAATAATTACCACCTCCAAGAAAAGTTGCCTGGAAATGATGTGCATGTGGACGAGTATGTAGCAGTGGCGTATGATGACGCGTGGCATCCTGTGATGCAGATAAAGGATACTTGTGTTGTTGTTCAATTCCTTGATTGCACAAAGAACCAAGGTGTCTACCAGTGGCCACGTAGTGATGACATTCAGGATGTCAATGTTCGCTATAATCTCAAGAAAGGATTTATCCTGGAATGTTTGAATTCAGGACTGATGTGGGGGATTTCTGAATTTAGAGACATTGAAAGTTTGTACAAACAGTTCAAGACAGTTTTTTCTAATTTATAATTTGTATGACATATCAGACTTTGGAATTGAAAATGCTTATTGCTATGAATAGTGATTATTGGATATTTGCATGATCATGATGTAAAATTTTGATGCGCATGGTTTGGGAAATTGTATGTCTACATCTTGTATCATTTTATGACAAAGTATATTGATTTATTCATTTTAATTATTAAATTTTGCAAGCATATTAATTTTAATTATTAAATTTTGTTACAAAGTAAAATCATGATGCATTCTGTTCATTTGAATAATATATTAATATTCTTATTTAATATACTCCATATATATGTATTATGTGATATTTCACTTTCGTGATAAACATATTCATGATCATTTTGTCATGTTAAGGAACAAGTTGCAAAGAATTAGCATTTTACATGTAGTAAAAATTCATTTTTTTTATTTTTATCACAGAGTTGCATATGATATTTTTAACTTAATTATGATGGCATTTTCATGCAATGAAAAAAAAATATCTTGTTTTTACAATAAATTTATTAGAACTTATGAACATCTTGACTTTTTTTTTCTCTATGAATGCTTAAAGATAGAGAAGACACAGTGGCCGAATCAGTAAGATCAGAACTTGTCCAGTCAGAGTACCAAATTTTATGAAAATCTGACAAATAAAAAAAAATAAGATAACTAATTTTTTAGTCTTCCGGGTCCGCCTCTGGGCGCTTTGAGATTCATCATTATTAAGGTATAACATTCTAGAAAACGACCGAAATTTAATGACTTTAAAATGCCAAAACTTTTTTTCCAATAAAGATGTAAAGATGTCTTCATCAAATAAAAAGTATTATACAGCATTTAATGAGCTCTTTCAAATGGCATAAAGTTTGTTTACATTTTTCAAAAATAAAAAATTAGCGTGGGTTGCTATTCAGCTTACTTATTGACATAAAAATGAAATGGAATTCCCACTGATTTTACACCAGGTGGCATAAACACTATGTCGTCCCTGGCCTCTTAAGGTATCACACCGGTAATTGACCAATCAAAATGAACTTAGTCAATTGTAGTTCCATACATAATAAAGAAATATTTTTTTATTGTGAGAAATTTTTTTAATTTCCCTTATTCTATTTTTACATTTTTGGTATCTGTGCTTAGGATATTTTATGTACTTTGTAAAATATTAAAGGTTTTTGACAGGAACTATTTCTTTCGGGGCATAGGAGGCCACTTCCTGGGGTGCACACAGGATGTTTATAAACACATTGAATGCACGTGGATTTGAGGGTATTCCTGTTTGCGGATGGAAAAAATCAGAAAATGCCGTGTAGGTACCCTATTTTTTGGTGTCGGCTGATGTGACTGGTAACGTTTAACACTTCCTGCTAAATATTTTTTCATGAATTCGAATACCTGATTTTTAATGATTTTTTATTCTATATAGAATTACATAGTGAAAACAATTACCGGTGTGATACCTTGAAGGTGATTGTGTAAAATCATCTACACCCATATTATAGGCAGTTTTAATTTTATAAAGGCATATTTCAACAAAATATGTCATTTTATGAACTTTCTGTGTGAAAGCACATATTTTTAAATTTATAAGCAGGGTTGACATTAATTTATACAGATTTCTATGTAAAATACTAATAATATGTCATGTTTTACCCTCAAAACTCCAAATTATGACTTTCAAAGGAGAATTGTGCATCTGACATGTAGAAAGAAGTTAGAAAATGTTGGTTTTTTATTTTATATGACTTTAAACTCTGTGCACCACCTGACCGCAGTCAATTATAGAGTCTACAGACTGTGCCGTAAAAGCACTTTAGGCTGATTTTTTCAAGAAAAGACTAATTCTGGGTTTGCGAATGAGTTTTCAACAAAAGCGACAACTGCGATAAAATGTGAAGAAGTAAAACATGTTTTTAAAAAGTGTTAAATTTTACAGAGACTGGGTTTACTTTCATTTTATTCACCTTAAGTGATTCATTTATTACTGGAGTGGAGGAATAGAAATAATGAAATGAGTTAAATTTGTCTAATAAAAGTAATGCACAAATAAAATTTATTAAGAATTTTTCAAAAATAAGAAGCTTATGACCAAAAATGCCTAAATACTGTCAGGGCATGAGAGTGAATACTTATTCTGAGTCCCAACCATGCATCACACATATAGTACAGAATGTCACTTAGCACCATGGTATGCCTGTTATGGTTCTCTAGACTTTTTCCATGCTTTCGCAGCTGACATTCAAGATTTTTCAGTTTGCCGGAGAATGTTTTTTGTCATTTTACCACTTTTATGTAGGTGTTGACCCTCTCTTTTAAATTAAGTCTCAGTCAGGATGTTTATTTTAACATGATTTGTTAAGCACATTAATGTACTGAAATATTAATAAATTACAAATTAAAGTGATGAAGAAATTTGACATATTTACACAATCAAAATATCAGAATAACCATAATTCAGCTAATAAAGTGCCATGTTCTTCTTTTGTCACTTCCTATAAATTTTATCAGCATTTTTTGTACACCCACCCACCTCCAAGAATCATGGAGGATGGCCTGATATTAGTTTCTTTGTTGCATTTATTCACATTTAAAAGTGTTAAGACCCATAAAAATGTTTAAGATTTATATTTTTAAATTTAAATGTTGAATTTTTATGTAAATTTGGTGAAACAAAAAGCTGTAATCTTGAATTAATCATGCAAATTCATCAAACACCTTTGAAATTCCTGAGTAATTCAATGAAAAGAGGATAATTATGTATGTTCAATTGGAATTTCATGGCTAATTTGTGTCTGCAGAGAAAGCCAGTTACATAAATCACAACAATAAATTACATCTGAATTGTTTTCACCATTTTCTTATCATCAAAGCAAGTTTAATGGAGTGTCAGAGCTGTCTAGAACCTCCCCAGATGCTGATATCATTTGGACTGCCCTGTGTTACAACACAGCTTTTAGATAAACTTCTGCATAGCAGGTTGTAGACAAGTACCTAGGCTTTATTTGGAACATAAATTGACCAGATGCAGATTTTATTATCAGCCTAATATTTAACAATTTCTGTAAATTTTGTCATTCTTAGGAGGGTAAAATGCAATTTTGTTATGTAATAATTGCATAATGGTCTCAAACTTGTGAATTATTTTTTGTTTGTTGTGAAGAACAATGCATATACTCTCCACGGATACAAAATTGGTTGCCAGGCTTAGTCTATTAAGGATGAAATTCTGCTTCAAAATATGCACAAAAAAAATTCTGTCAGAGTGCTCAGTGTGTATTCTTGACTGCTCTGGAGTAAGGGAGATAAATGCATCATATCTCCAGCAATAATGGGAATTAGATCCCCAGACTTCAGGATGTTAGTGACAGTTATTTAAGAAATCTCAGGTGCAAAAATGAAAAAAAAATCTGACAACTTCAAAGGTCCTTCAAGGTATCACACCGGTAATTGACCAATCAAAATGAACTTAGTCAATTGTAGTTCCATACATAATAAAGAAATATTTTTTTATTGTGAGAAATTTTTTTAATTTCCCTTATTCTATTTTTACATTTTTGGTATCTGTGCTTAGGATATTTTATGTACTTTGTAAAATATTAAAGGTTTTTGACAGGAACTATTTCTTTCGGGGCATAGGAGGCCACTTCCTGGGGTGCACACAGGATGTTTATAAACACATTGAATGCACGTGGATTTGAGGGTATTCCTGTTTGCGGATGGAAAAAATCAGAAAATGCCGTGTAGGTACCCTATTTTTTGGTGTCGGCTGATGTGACTGGTAACGTTTAACACTTCCTGCTAAATATTTTTTCATGAATTCGAATACCTGATTTTTAATGATTTTTTATTCTATATAGAATTACATAGTGAAAACAATTACCGGTGTGATACCTTAAGGACATTGGCAAGTCAGGGTTTTCCGGAGAAAAAAGGTTTAATACATGGGTTTTTTCACTTATAAAATAGTGATTGAGAGTGATCTCCCGTGTAGAATTCTCTAAGCGGTGATATGTTACAGAGGTAAACAAAGCACGTGTACTTCCTTCAACGGGTAGAATCATCTATACAGCAAGAAAGAAAAGCAGTGATGGCTTTGTTGTACATTGTATTCAGGGACAAAGAGCCAACAGGTTATTATTTACCATAGTTATGCTCAGTTTGCTGGGAAGGGCAAAGATGTGACATATGCTGAAAGGTAGGTCGACCATGCCGACTGAGATTGAGAACAGTTCTTAGGTCATGTGAAGGAATCGGCATTTAGTAATTACGAATAAAAATTAATCCATGCCAATATTTTTATGACAATGCGTTTCAATTAATTCAGTCAATTACATGATAAAAACAATCAACCAGTCTCTTGACCAATTTTAGCTGTTAAGGGACGCAACTCAAAAATGATGATAGATGCCGGTATATCCATGTCTTGTTTCTGTATAAACATTTTCAGCCAAAATATCTAGAAGTCATAGGAAATGAAGATACAATAATGTATATAATACAAAAACTGTATGAAATAAATGGATTTTGAAGAAATATTATGGTGAAAAATTATGTAGGTCCCTTTTATCAACATTTTACATAGGAAATGCATTAAGAATTGCAAAAACACTGATTTGACAAAATCTAAAAAAGAGTGTTGGATTGGTAGGTAAAACGATCCAGAATATAGCCTGTTTAGTACATTTAAACCTACTCAAAAGATCTTGAAAAATTCTATACAATAACCAGGAACCTTGCCAATGTCCTTAAATAAAAATAAATTTCACGACTACTGTTTGTTCGCTTTAATTTCGACGCACCATTTCTTAAGATAAGTAGCTCGTTCGTATTTTGGTTCCGATCGTTTAATACGGCAGTTGCGTGATGAGTCGGCCATACTAGTTGAAGACCTACATGTAAAGGAAGATCTACATAAAATTTGATATCATATTCTTATCATGGGCGGATACAGGATTTGTGATTAGGGGGGACGTGGATAACTTCGTTCAGGCAGGGGGTCTGGGGGCCGCCGTAAGGCCCCCAGTGGGTCCAGGGCGAAGCCCTGGTGGGGGCCCAGGGGGCGAAGCTCCTGCGTTTTCGTGAATTTTAAGAGTAAAACCAGACACAAAAATAGTGGTATTGATTAGCTATGTACACTAGGATATTTCACTTTTTAAAAGAAAAAACACATACACACACAAACAAACCAAAAAACAACGAACAAACAAGATCAGATTTTAAAAAAAGCATTTTACCTAGATATACCAGAAGTCACAAAAATCTGAATGTTTTTCAAAGTACCGTGGTGAAATTTCGACCGATTATTTTTTTTATATTTAGATTTGTTCAAGTATGTCATTGCCTATTACATGTATTATGCTCAACTTTTACTGGATCCATTTTCCTTCGGAATACCTTTTATTGTTCAGATTACATTGTATTATATGTATTATTCGTCATGATATAAAATAAATGTGTTCATTTTACAAGATATGCGTGTTGGGTAACTTTGACCGCACACGGGGTATTTTCGATCGATGTGCAAATATAAACGAAATTATTCGCGTCACCTCTAATTTAAAAATATATATATATTAATTTAAATTATTCTGTTGTAAAACATAAAAGATTGTGAAAAAATGCTGACAAAAAAGAAGTAATTTTCAAAATATACCTAATTTGAAGACATGAAGTGCACCAGGTGCCTAGAGACTGATTTACCGATTTTGTCAAGGCATGCTACAAATGACATATACATATATGCGCAGGCATCTAAACCGCATGTAAACAGAACAGATTTTTCACTGTTATAGAACTAGTTTCTACGGAGTATTCTTGTACATAATACTTATCCTAATACTTTTTTTATACGGATGGTGGTTCATGATTTTTTTCTGGTAACAAATAGCATTGCGTCATTTTCATCGGTCGAACTGAGTTATAATTACCTGCTGACGCCGTATTCATGCAAAGGGTAACTTCGGCCGATTTCTGTTCAGCTGATTTGCATTTTATTTGTAAAAACTAAATACTATAAATTAAAAAGGTATGAATTTAAGTTGCAAAATTAAACATAGTTGATCAATTTCACGCCAGGAATATCCACTGTGTCTTTCTATATATACAAGATATTTTCAGAGGTGATAAACTGATAATTCCCCGCAATGGTTTAAAAATACTCGTCCGTAATTTTTCGGGCGATGAAGTTTCTTCTTGGATGTAATTTTCCAGTGAAGAATTAAATTTCTCCGATTATTATCGACATTGATTTGTATATGAAAAATGCATTTTCTTTCTGCATAAAGTACATGTAGATGTATGTACACTATAATGGGTTATAAACAAATTATTTTAAGGTATTTATGAACGGTCGAAATTAACCAGGTGGTCGAAGTTACATCATCCTAACCTATATCCTGACGTTAAATTCCATTTATATGGAAAGAATATGAGATGTGTGTAATGAAAAAAGTCTTGTATCTATGTAAGTAAATTACTGCATAGTTACACCATTTGATAAATAAATACATCAATCAGTGGACGGGTTTGTAACGTAGACCGTCTGATTTTTAATTCATTTATTTACCTTCGACCAGCCTTTAAATATTGCAGTATTTTTCCTTGCATCATGATAGGAAATTGACAAGTGCAGTCTACCCTTCAAACGAAATCGGGAGACGTTTTCCGGTTTGAATAATTATGAGATAATATTCATAGCCTAGGGAGGGTGCAAGGTTTTCAGACTTGATTTTTAAGAAAACCGATACTTGGTCTTTAACTAAAATTACCATTTTTTTATTGAACATTAATTATAAAACCAAAGTATGCCATTATTAATATTAGTCATGTCATACTTTGAAAATTTTAGGGGGGGGGGGGGGGCGTGCGCCCCCCCCCCTTAAATCCGCCAGTGCTTATTCAGCATGTCTTTAAATGTAGAGTAAATCTAAACATATTTCATTAAAATAGGTTTTAAATAGTGTTTTTGGAGTCTTGCCAGACAGGCCTCATTTCACGGTCTAGCTCGTCCATTTCTGACTGACCAATTAATACGTCTAAAATATCCATAAGAAGAAAATATCTGAAAAAAAAAAAACAGTTATACAACATGGATAAGATTTTATTTTGAAATAATTCAATTATGTCAAAGTAATACCAGAGTATAGGAATAGGGCGCCAACAGTCCAGCTGTTTTATATGAGTATTCCGACTCTGAGGGTTTAATTGTTCTCCCAACTCTTGTTTTTACAGATCTTTGATCAGGTTGCACCCAAGGACTATTTGAAAGTGGTTCTGCTGTTTCACTTAAAGGTTCCATCAGAAGTTTGATTTTCAGGATCTTCCAACCAATTGACAAGGTTGTCTCCCTTGAAATGGTTTGGACAATTATTGGGTCACTTTCTGACTTTAACTGTATTTCATAGGTAACATCTAAAAAAAATTTGAATAATGAGGTATTGACCCTTAATTCCAACCCTGACCTAATTTATTTGACATTGCTGGACTATTTGAAAGTGGTTCTGCTGTTTCACTCAAGGTTCCATCAGAAGTTTGATTTTCAGGATCTTCCAACCAATTGACAGGAGGTTGTCTCCCTTGAAATGGTTTGGACAATTATTGGGTCACTTTCTGAGTTTAACTGTATTTCATAGGTAACATCTAAAAATTTTCTGAATAATGAGGTATGGACCTTTCCAACCCTGACCTAATTTATTTGACATTGCTGGTAAGTACTATCTCCAAACCCATTCATCTGGTTCAAATTCTCTAGGTTTTAGCCCTTTATCATAATAATGTGTCCGTCTCTGAGCAGCTATACCTAAATTCTGAAATGCAAACTTAAACGCATTGTTCATTGACACTTCTAACCATTTTACATACATTGAAGGATACAATTTCCCTGGATTTGCTGGTGGTATCCCGACCATAATATCTAAAGGGCATGAAATTTCCCGACCCAATTTAAGCAAGTTTGGAGTACATTTTGTACTTACAAATAACAAAATAATGTAATATAAAAACGACAAATCTCATATGTAGAGATACAAGATTATCTACCTTGCTTTGTCTCACATACACTATTTTGTTTTCCCTTTACATATGCAAAAAAAAAAAAAGAGAAAAGAATAATAAAAACATATTACTTCTTCAAATGAAGGAAAACCTGACAAATACAATAAAAAAAAAAAGAATTCAACATAAGTGAATTTAAGATGTGGAATCTCATGTGTGTAAATACATGATTATCTACCTTGTTCCCGTTCAACCTTAAAACTAGCTGTTAGTTCCCTCTCCATATGTAGTTTATTTTTAAAAAAATTATATGAGATGGAAAATTTTAAGGGATTTGGAACATTTTAAGCTCCTTTTAAAATTATCTTAAATATAATGAAAGGAAAATCCTAATTTCAAAATATTGCAAAATCTGAATTTTCTTGTAGTCATAAAATAAACTTGGCTAATAATCACAACTGTAAAAATAAGTTTTAGGTTACAAAAAATTTCAAAGTATTCTTTACACACTTTTGCTTATCCTTTACAGCCCATAAGTAAAAGTACCTTGTATTACGACTTTTCAATTCCATTTTTAAATATAACAATATCTAAATTCTCTTGTACATAAATTAACTTGGCTATTAATCACAACTGCAAAAATAAATTTTTAAGTTACACAATATTTTTAAAAGTATTTTTTACACATTATTGCTTATCCTTTACAGCCCACAAGTAAAAACACCTGTTACAACGTTTCAAAAAACAACATTCCCATTCTTAAAAATAAATGGTAAACAGGACAAATTTGTATTGTTAAAAATATACATTTTGCACTTTATAATAGCTCAACTATCTTAAATGCTGTAAATCTCATGATATTTTGAGTATTCTAGATTTTCTTATATATAAAATATAAGTTAGCTAATAATCTTAACCGCACAAATTTAGTTTATTAGTTTACAAAATTTTTTTTAAAAGTATTTTTACACACTATTGCTTATTCTTTACAAGTTGTAAAGTAAAAGCACTTCTATTCTTTAAAATAAAATGGAATACAGAGCAGATTATTGTCAAAAAAAGTAAATCTTCTCACTTTAACATAGCTAAAATATCTTAAATGCTGTAAATTACATGAATGAATGTTAAATTTATTTTTGTAAAGATTTTATTTTTAGCTCTTCTGAGCCAAAGGCTCAAAGAGCTAATGCTATGGCCATTTGTGCGGTGTGCGTAAACTTTTTTAGAATATGGGCCTTAACTCAATAACCCCTTGGCCAATTATTGTCAAAGAGCTAGGTTCACTTTATGTATAAAATGGCCCTGTCCTTATATCAATTAATTGACTTTCACCCTCTGTCCCATTTCATATATCAAAATAAAGTAGAGACTTAGTGCTTTCACTTACTATGACCAAAGAACGAGTGCACTTATGGGCCCCGGTAAAATGTGAAAAAATGAAGAATCAAATTAAGCATAATTTTTCATCTCAGATCATTAATTGATATCTAAACCATAAGATTCAAGAAATTTTATCGGTGAAATTCATGAATATACAAAGAGCAAAGCCATACAATGTGGTAGGGGTCAGCCGACATTCATGATTTTCTATAGTAAATCGAGGACGGTCATTCATTTCAAAGCTTTTGTTTACTGTCAGCCTAACGTTGTACAAACTTGTGCGAACGACAAAAAGCGCATTATACATTTATAAAACTTGTGTGAAAGTAGGAAATTTGTACAAGATTAGGCTTGTACTTAAAATACTAAAAATGTATGAAAAGTTCAATGTTTTTCCTATAGCAAACGAGAGCTATTTACCTGTATGACCTTTGTTGAACCCACCCGTGGAATAAATTACTTAAAATACCGGTAGTCACGTGAGTTCTACCCAGGTAAATATTCCTCTAAGGTGCTCACTGTAAAAGATAGCCACGTTTTGTATCATTATATCGAAGTCGTGCCGCATACAGAAGTTTGTATGTATTTGGTTTATGAACACGGAAGGGTTAGGAGAGTTTAGTGTCGTTAAAATGTCATCATACATAAAAGCGTCAAACATTTTTAACATTCATGCAAGACAATGGTATCGGTAATGAAAGCCACCTAAATACACTTTTTTTTCATTTTAAAATTTCAAGGAACTAATGTTATTACTTATATTATTATTTCAAATGCAAGCGTGCAAATTTCTTAGTTTGATCACTATGGCTACAGGCATCTATACAACATCGATTTTTTTTTTCTCAGGTAAAATAGCGAAAGATTATCATTCGGAAAACGCACCTGTCAATGATCCACCATCAGATTGTTCAAGTGTCAGATTTAAATGTCTCCTCCCCTTGATTTAAATAAACGAAACTCAAAATAGGTTCGGTACGACTTTTCCGGATTTGGGGTATCTATAGGCATTTAAAAATCTTCATTTCTTTCAAAACTATGCTGATTTAGGTGATGTTTTAACATGATTTTAATTAGAAATATCCACTTGTGTTTAACTATTACCAAAAAGAACAATTTGGTAATATCTTCTAAAGTAAAACGGCACTGGAAAAGGGCCCATTAAGCATTGCTTAAGTGCACTTGTCCTTTCTTTTTGAGAATCCAGGTATAGGGGAACAGGCTTTGAGAAAATGACAACCTTCAGAAAAGAATTAAATATGAGCACAGCCCACGATCCAAAAATTAAAATATGTTTTGTGATCTTCAGATACAGATCTTTCATTATATAATTGCATATTTTAAATGGGAGGTTGCGTTCTATAAGAAATATTTAAAAAATGCCTCGATTTTTGGCCATTTTTAAGGAAATTTACAGGATATGGGAAAAATGACGCATTTTATGACGTCATAATGCATTGACTAGAGAAAAAAACTTACGTCATGTTCAATAGATACACGGTCACCAAGGGTCCAAGTTATAAATACTACATTTTCAACCAAAACTGAGAAGTTTCGATTTTTCAGAAATTCTCAGGGCCAAAAAAGGCCCCAAAAGGCTCCTTGCTCTTTGTCACAGGGTATCCTTGGCCCAAGGGCTTCTGTTTATACTAAAACAGGGGTTGTGACCCTTAAACAAGGGGAGATAATTAGGAAAATAAAAACAAAAGTATTGGTTGCTAAAAAAATCTTCTTCTCAAGAAGCACTGGACAGATTATCACCAAACTTACAAAAAAGGATGAGGATATGTTGTAGATTAAAAAATGTTCAAGGCATTACCCTGGGGCAAAGGGCGTGGTCTGAAGGTCACTTCAAAGTTGACAAAAATTACATTATATTAAAATGTTGATATTTTGCTTAGTATAAGGACTAGGATCATCAAATCTTGTCAGTTGATGCATCTAAGGACCTCATATCATGTTGAATAAAAAGTAGGTCACGGGTGACCTACTTTTTAAATTTTGCGACCATTCATTGTCAAAATGGTTTAGAGGCATATTTTGAACAATTTAAGGCCTATGATCATCAAACTTTGTCAGTTGATGCATCTTTGGCCCTTAAAGTACATCAACTAAAAAGTAGATCACATTGACCTACTTTGTGAATTTTATGGCTAATCTTTTTCAAAACAACTAAGATTATTAATTCGAATACTGAGAGGTTTAGAATCATGAAATCTTGTAAGATGATGCATCTTGGGGCCATAAAACGTATTTTTTTTTAAAGTAGGCCACAGTGACCTACTTTTTGAACTTTGCAGGCATTCGATTTCAAAGTGTTTTAGATGCATAATTTGGACATTTAAAGGCCTATGACTATAAAATTTTGTAAGTTGATGCATCTTAGGTGCTCGAAAAACGTCAACTGGAAAGTAGGTCACCCTGACCTACTTTTGAAATTTTATGGCTATTTTTAATATTTAGGGTACTTTTAGGCTTAGAATCATCAAAATTTGTCAGTTGATGTATCTTCGGTCACCGTGACCTACTTTTCAATTTATATGACCATAATTAAATATTTCGGGCACTACTTGATGCATCTACTGTTCTCTCGACTAACAACTTTTAACGATAGGCCTGAATCCTATAGTGCATGGAAACACAGTTTTTTGTGTGTCACAAATGAACTTCAAGTGATGGACTCAGAGCAGATGGATCTCCTTATCAAGTATTTGGGGCCTGAATCAAAGAAGCATGCTATCAGTATCCGGATATCAAACATAACCAACATTCCTAGAGGACTACAGAGGCTGTGGGAAAGGTTAGATGAACGCTATGGTGCGCCAGAGCATATTGAAGCATCGATAAGGGCAAAACTTCACAACTTTCCAAAGCTCGGTAATAAGGATTATCAGAAGCTCTATGATCTTTCAGACATTCTCATGGAAATGCAGTTCTTAAAAGAAGACCCCAAAGTCTTCGTAGAATTCATAAAGGATATAAGCAAGGTGAAAAATGACCCAGGATTCAACTATGAGCCAGACACAAACAGCACCAACAAATTTGCTGCTCCAAAACTATTAAGTTATGCAAGAAACAAGGTCAATGTGAACAAGACAGGTGTCGACGTAACTGCTCCACTTGAACGTTGTATCATCCACAAAACCAAACATACTCTAGACGACTGTAGAGGATTCCGGTCCAAGTCGGTAGAGGAAAGGAAGAGACTCTTGAAAGAAAACAACATATGCTTCAGATGTTGTGCTTCTAACACTCACAAAAGTCGCGAATGCAATGCTGTTATCTCATGCAAGGAATGTGGAAGCAAGCATCATACAACCGCTCTGCACCTTACCAGAAATGACAAATTGGTTTCTATGGATTCTAAGGCAACTCATCAAGCGAATGGCGGGGAGGAAACCAAATGCACCCCTAATTCATCATTACAGGAGAACGGCGGGGAGTCGAGGGGTAACGTGATGTCCAACACTGTGTCAGAGGTCAACTCAAGCTGCACCGAGATATGCAGAGAACCTTACAGTGGAAAGTCGTGTGCCAAGATCTTGCCCGTTCATGTGTTTCATCGTGACAATCCACACAAGTCGGTGAAGATGTACGCAGTAATTGATGATCAGAGCAACCGCTCATTAGCCTCCCCAGAATTCTTTGAGTTGTTTTGTGTGAAGGATAAACCACAGAACTACACCATATCAACCTGTTCTGGCAAAGTTGTAACCTCTGGAAGAAGAGGAAAGGGGTTCATTGTTAGATCGATAGAAGAGTAGTAAAGGGTACATTATACAGTCAACATTTTTTTTAAAAATTAGGTCAAGGTCATAACTTTATGTAGGTCAAGGAGGTCAAAGCCCAAGGTCATAACATTTTAGGTCAAAGTCAAGGTCATACCATTTATCAGTCACAAACCTTGAGACATATTAGGTCAAGGTCATATTATTCAACAGTCAATGACTATGAAAACATGTCAAGGTCATAGCATTCAACAGTCACTGACCTAGAGAAATTGATCGCAGCTTATAAAAAAAAAATGGAGCAACGTCAAGATTCAACGACAAACTGGAAATTTTTGGGAGCAAAATTACCCAAATCTGAATTCGTTTATTTCTGCCAGATCCTGTTGGTTTATATAATTATCGTTACCGCAATTGTAAATCTTTCTCTTCAGACAGAAAACACTCGTACGGAACTATGGGTGAGCCTCCTAAGCAGTGCGATCGGTTATGCTCTACCTAGTCCCACACTTCAAAAGTGATGTCGATGTATGTAATTTTGTCCTTAGTCAATTTTGCTACAGTCTCAATTAAAAAAAATTATTTCTGACAATCAGTAGCCACCACAGAAATATAGTAATGTTTAAAGCACAGCGAGTAGAAAAATCTCCGAAAAAAACGTGCAGTTTAGAGATTGCATACATATAATTTACATTCCTTACGAGGAGCGGAAAGGAGTTTGGATTGAACATGCTATAAATAGAGCTCATTTTAAGAGAAGAATACAACAAATAGAGACTGTTTTATCACCCATATTACTTCAGAAATTGGAGCAAAATACTGGAGATACTTAGTGACTGTGAAATGTACTTTGGAAAAAAAAATATTCACAGTCATAATTTAAGGTTAGGACACTCTTATGTGACTGTGAAAATGTTTTACTAATCAGAACATTATACAGTCAATTATGTCACTGTATTTGATTCCTATATAAACTCGGGTATAGAAGGCATATATCACCAGTTCTGATTTCGCCTGAGAGGGAGCACAATATTTTGTTTTAACTCTACCTTACGCAAGAAGATGGAGCAAAAACAAAGACATTATCAAGGCAAACTACTCAACTCTTGTAAAGAACATGATGTCTACCCATGTTGCTGGACATCTTTTTGCTTCGGGAATTATTACAGATGAAATGAGACAACAGATAGAGGCTGAGAAAACTAGTTATGATCGCAACAGAAAGTTGATCAGCATCATCTTACGTCGAGGAAAAAGAGATTTTACAGGACTTAAAGTTGCATTGATGAAAGCTGACCAAAACGAACTCTCCAAAGTTTTGATTGGTGAAGACAGTACAATGACCGAATACGAGAAGAAGCTAGCCACAGCCCGATCTTTGGTTGTGAACATGACGGAAAAACCAAATTTAAGCAAAGAATCGAAGAATAAACTCAACAAACGCCAACAGTTGCAAGAGCCACGATGTCGGTTTAACCTGGATGACTTTAATGACCTTTTTCTGACCGTTACGCCTTTCAAAGGAAATATCAATATTCATATTCGCCATTTTACAGTGTCCAATGGTCGTTTTTTTTCCAACCAAGAAAGGGGTTACATTTCCTCTTGCCCGATGGCTGAAATTTGAGTCACTTCTACCAGAAATAGCAAGTTACCTACAAAACACCAACAGAGATGGAGAAATGAAATGGCATATTGGTGGGGGTGTTTACGTATCCCTAAATCCTATTTATTCCACAGTGGACATAAGACACTTTTGGAAACCAGTCGACGCACAGGAACCAATACCAACCAAGAAAGGCGTTACTCTAAACACACATAAGCTGATCAAACTATTAGAAGTTGTTGATGAAATGAAATGTTCCTGAGCTTAATGACGTAGAACTGTGTATGTTGAGTGATTCACATCAAAACCAACTTGGTATGCTAAGTTGTCCGGAGTGTACTCCCTTTGGATTCGAATCCCAGGTTGACAATGTATCCCTAGAATGCAACGTCGATGATGTACAAGACTTACAAATAATTGAAAATGACATTGAATAATTTAAATCTTTATAAAATGCTGACTTTGATGTACTATATTTAGTTACATGTTTACGTACTCTGTATATGTGCATTTTTTAAAAATCATTTAATAAAAGTTTGTATATTAAGATATATCTGCGTGGTTATTACCTTGGTATTTAAGAGAACACAAATAGAAGTAAAAGCTCATTTAGATCCAGTATGTCAAAATACACGGATTACTTGAGAAAATTATACTACACGCCTGGAAATCCTGGTGCTTTTGCAGGTCCTGAAAAGCTATACCAATCTGTTAAAAACGATGGAAAACACAAAAATTGGAAGAGAAAAAATTAGACAATTTTTGAACAATGAGGACCCCTACAGTCTGCTTAAACCTATTCGTAGGTCATTTCCTCGTTCGAAGGTAGTTGTGGACACGATTGACTCTATGTGGGACGGAGATTTGGCTGATGTTAGCAACATTTCTTCTCACAATGATGGTTTTCAATTTTTGTTTGTGTTGATAGATATATTCAGTCGATTTTTGTTTGTGGTGCCTTTGAAAAATAAGCACCATCAAACCATTATTGATAGTTTGAAAAAAACTTTTCAAACAGGACGAAAACCAAACACATTAAGAACAGATAAAGGAAGTGAATTCAAAAATCGTTGGTTTAAAGCATTTCTACAAAAAGAGAATATCAGTAACATATACACTCAGAATGAAACAAAAGCAAATTATGCTGAAAGAGTTACTCGAACTATGAAAAACCTAATGTATCGTTATTTTCTTAAAAATAGAACTTATCGGTACTTAGACGTTTTACAAGATTTAGTCAAAACTTACAATAAGCGACCTCATAGATCTTTGGGTGGAATAACACCCTCAGAAGTAAACCCTCAAAATGTCGACGAAATAAGATTATCTGCCTATCTGGCTGGAAAAAAGAAGATTCGCTCTGATTCCAAAAATATAGAAAATCAAAACAAAATGGTGAAGAGTAAACAGAGAAAAAAGAAAATGTCAACTTTCAAGTTCAAGATAGGGGATAATGTACGTATATCTCAGATTAAACACCCATTCCAGAGAGATTATCAACAAAAATGGACGGAAGAATTCTTTAGAATAAGTCAGCGTTACAAGAGGGAAGGAATTTCTGTATACAAAATAAACGATTTAGCAGATGACCCAATAGATGGTACTTTTTATGAATCAGAACTTCAAAAAGTTTTCAAGTCGGATGACATTCTGTATAGAGTTGAAAAAGTTCTTAAGAAAAGACAACGTGGAAAAAACACAGAGGTCTACGTCAAGTGGGAGGGTTGGCCTAAAAAATTTAACTCATGGATTTCAGAGAATTCTCTTGAAAAAAGTAAATAAATAGAAGAACCGAACAAGAAGTTGCTTTATTTAAGATGAGCGTTCGTATGATACTGACGTCAACAGACAGTTTGGAATATTTTGACAACAAACCAAATTGTTTTAGGGTTCAACTAAATAAACAAGTTCAATTCGATGGGTACTGGACAGTAGCATTGACGGAATTTAGCACAGAAAGCTGGATTTCGTCCAAGAAAAAAACGGAAGTATACGTGTGCTGTGATATTTGTGAGGAGACTTTTGTCGGTGGTAAAGAAGTGTCCCTTTTGAGACGTGTGTTTCTAGGAGAGAAAGTGGGTAACATATGTTACACGTTACCATATCATATCCCAGTAAAGATAGGACAACTACAACAGATCTGTATATATATAACAGATAAAGACAAGAAATTAGTTTCATTCTTAGACGGACCTATGAGTGTGACACTTCACTTTAAGAAGTTTCCATACGTCATATAATGAACAGCCAGACTTATGTGAGCGATCCTAGAATGTGGGAGGCATTCTATAAAAACATGGCCGAGAAAAAATTCAATCCTTATAAATATAAACCAAAACAAATAGGAAGGGGTGTACGAAGTCACAAATCTTACGTCATTCCGATCCGACCTCATTCAGAGTTTCAAACTCCAGACAATACCCCCCTTGTGACCCATGTAGCTGCTGTGGAAGAAAGAGCAAAATCAGAACATACGAAGGATGTCAAACAGGGTGCACCATTTGTCAAAGTCGAAGGAGGTATAAAAAGACCCCATTCTGAGATTACTGTCATTCGTGCAAAGAGAGGAAGGAAGTCAACTTCGCAAAAGCCCGTAAAGAAGAGAAATTATATACCAAATTCTGCAAGGAAAACGAAAAAAAAAATCTCCTAAGAAAACGAAACTAATTTCTAAAGAAAAGAAAAGCGTGGCTTGGAAAAAATCAAGAAGTAAACAAAAACCAAAAGAATTTAAGATCGATAGTTATAAGAACATATTCAAAAAGTAAGGATGGCTTTTTTAAGTAATGACAATAAAGACATTGCTCAGCCGATGGAACTTTCTTTTTTTGCATCACCAACAAATCAAGTAGCAGTGGAAAAAGTCTACTTTACGGAAGCAAGACCAATATCTAGCATAGGGGTGGCTGATACCCCAATCGAGATTGTAGTCTCTGGTTCTGGAGCTGAATATATCGATTTAAAAAGACGTAAATTATACGTGAAAGCCCGGATTTTAAAAGCAGACGGTAATGCCTTAGCAGCAAATGAAAAAACAGGAATCATAAACTTGCCTTTGCAAAGTATGTTTTCTCAGATGGATGTTTATTTAAACAACAAATTGGTCTCTTTCAATACCAACAACTATCCTTGGAAGGCTTATTTGAAAACTGTTCTGTTCAGTGGAGAAGAAGAATTATCCTCACAGAAGCAATCAGAGTTATATTTTAAAGATGAGGGAAATCTTGCAGACCCAAATGCTTACAATGGAAGGAATTCCGGGCTAGTATTGCGGTATGGCTATACACAACAGAGTCGTGTTTTTGAGCTTGAGGGAAACTTAATGGAGGACATATTTGATATAGATAAATACCTGATCAATGGAGTAGATATCTATATCAAACTATTTAGATCCAGTGCCCCCTTTTTAATTATGTCTGATGCCACCACTCCGGCATACAAACTCGAATTACTTGACGTTGTGTATAAAGTAGCCAAAGTACGAGTAGATCCAGGCGTTCTACTAAACCACAGTACACAGTTGGAGTCAACCCCTGTAAAATACATTATTTCCAGAAATGAACTAAAAATGAACACTATTCCTAAAGGATCTACTGAGTTTTACTGGGACAATATATTTCCACAGGCAGTACCTTATCGTATCGTTATAGGTCTGATTGACCAAAAAGCTGTAAACGGTGATTATACAGCCAATCCCTTCAATTTTGAGCATTTTAACGTATCCGATGTCGGAGTATACGTAAACGGCGAAAGCGTGCCAGGACGACCTTTAAAGACAGATTTCACAGCGGGACATTTTTTGTCGGCCTATACCCGATTATTTGAAGCATCGGGAAAGTGGAATAAGGATGCAGGGCTGGTTATAAGTCGGGAGAACTTTAAGGCCGGGTATTCTCTTTTTGTTTTTACTATTGATCCATGTGGATTTGGTGAAGAATATTTAAACCTAATTCGACGAGGAAACACCAGACTTGAACTGAAATTCAAACAAGCAACAACTAAAGCTGCCAATGTGTTGGTATTAGCAACATTTTCATCTCTGCTAGAAGTTGACAAATCACGTGAAATCAACTATATCCAGCCATGAACTCAAAACAATTACTTGATATCGTACTAGATGATCCGTACTTAAAAGAAGTTGTGAAAGGTGTTTATGCAAGTAATACGTTACCAAATACCATACCACATTATCCGTGTGCCTACATAGTAAATTCACAACCTTTGCCCCTTCCCGGAGAACACTGGATAGCCATTATAATACATAATGCACTGGAGGCGGATTTCTTTGATAGTCTTGGGAAATCACCGGCTGATTACAATCAAGATATAAGGAATTTTATATACATGAATTGTACACATTGTAATTTCAAATCTATAAGACTTCAACCATATAACTCCAATTTGTGTGGTCTTTATGTACTAGTTTTCATAATTGCGAGATTGTGTTTTAAAAAATCTTTGGCTCGTATATATGCATTATTTTCAAGTAATATTCAATCCAATGATAGCTTTGTACGTAGTTTCATACATGAATATTTTTTGTCTAAATAAATTAGTTTTATAATGGGGACATAAGCTTTGATTTCATTACATTTTTGTTTTTTTTTCTTTATTACTACCTATACCAAGGACATCTTGAATTTTTATTATTATTTTGAATTATATATATATATATATATATATATATGTGCTAATTTGCTATAGACACAGTATGAAATAAGACGTGGAGAAATAAACATGGAAACAGATATTGTGAATAAGTGGTGGAACACGAAATCCTTACTTCCCTTTTCTGCACCCTCCACAATTTTAATATGTGGTAGCACACAAAGTGGAAAAACATATTTTACCAAACAAATGTTACAAAATGCAAACTGTATGTTTTCGATGTCTGTCGATAAAATTATTTATGCGTATTCTGAACATCAACCGATGTTTGATGAGATGGTTAAATCTATACCGACCCTTTCTTTACACCAAGGCTTACCAACGAAGGACGACATAGAACAATATACAGAGGGTGTGAATCATACAATTGTGGTTTTGGATGATCTCATGTTACAAGTTGCGCAGTCTCAAGACTGCGTACATCTTTTTACGGTGACTTCACATCATCGAAACGTTACAACTGTAATGCTTTCCCAAAATCTGTACCCTCCGGGAAAATATGCCAGAACAATTTCCCTGAATTGCCTCAATGTTATATTGTTCAAGAATTATCGTGATTCTCGACAGGTAATCACCTTTGGCTCTCAGATACTACCAAGTCAAGTACCTTATTTTAAGGCAGCATATGAATCTACCACTCGTGCGAATTTTGGCTACCTTCATGTTTGTCTGGAGCCTACTCAAAACAAAGACGACCAATTAAGGTCTCGCATTCTACCGGGTGAGGACATGATTATCTATCAGCCATTATAAAAACATTTACTGAATCTTTTTGTTTCATTACACAATTATGAAGCAGAGAGTAGAGAAGCATAGAGCTCTATTGGAGTTTCTTTTGTATGCAGACAATGTACAACAGAAGATGACAGTCAAAGTACTGACCAACGAACAATACGATGTCCTCAGCGAAATAGCACTGAACATTTATACAGGGACCTATCCATTACCCACAAAGTATATAAACCAGTTAAAACCCTACGAATCTTACATTAGATTGCTGGGATCTAGAGAAGTCAGTACTAAAGAGAAAACACGGATTTTACTGAAACATATTCAGCTAGTGTCACTTTTGTTGAAACCTATAGTGCGATATATTCAAAAGAAATGGCGAGAGAAATGATACTAGTGCCGAAGCTCAAGTATGACCACCTTCTTAAAAAATCCGACAATGTTGGGAACAATTTAAATCAGGATACCAGTCACTCGAGGAATGAACCCAAACTATTCGAACATACAGAAGATCAAAAACAAAATCCTGACCAGTTAACGGAAAAAACGGATTTGGTGCAAACAGGAAATGGTTACTTACGTAGGACAAAAAAGGTTGGGAGACCTCCAGGTGTTTCCAATACTCGACGCAAGAGAAACATTCAATGGCTTACATACTGAGATAAACTGCATGATATAATTAAAACAGACATTATACAAATTGTCACATAGTTTTATTATTATGTTTACTGCAATATTCAATAAAAATAATATCAGTTATAAACAATTGTTTTTTTTTTCTTTAGAAAAATCCAAATGGCAACGTGTCCAAATTGGGTAGAATTCGTCTTTTCGTATAAACCATTTTATAGTTTTTTGCTTCTCTTCGGTTTAACAGTTTTCGCTTTCTACTATCCCTAGATATTTTACAGGGATTGATAATTTCAATCTGTTTTGAAGTACAGATGATTGATTTAATTGCATCAAAATTAATCAGTTTTGAGTTTGCCCAGTTAAGTGTAAAACCTCGCACTTTGCATTCTTCTTTCCCTGAGAGAGTGCGGTATGCATAATTTTTTGGCCCACCCGACACAAATTCCACAATGTGCCCTTCTTGTGCAGATATCTCATTTGTTAGTTCCCCAAGATAGTTTCCTATGGGAAGGTAACTCAAATCGTCTGACTGTTTGGCTTTGAATATGACGCTGTCTGTATCAAAGTACAACACATTCTCATTTAACTTGTCGAAAACACTATACAATTTCAATCGAGCCCACATTGTAGTGAAAGAAGCCAAGAAAATATTTGTTTTATTATCGAATGACGTGAAAAGGGGGCTATTACTATATTCTAACTGAAGTATGTCTCTGGAAACAATGTGAAAATTGTGGGGGACTTTGGTTGGGTCTGAGAGTATTTGAAAAAAATTCTCAGCTTCAGACTCGTGAATAAACATAGATTGATTCATGTCTAGCCTCTGACCAAATTTCCCCCAGAAACTATTTAAACAAAGTTTTGCTAGACAGCGTAAACCAGGATTCTTCTGAATTTTTTCATAATCTAATTGTATGCCCTCTTTCTCTGTATTCTCTTATGTATTTACGTTTAAACTCTTCTGTGACACACCCAGCAGGAAAACCAGAGGCTTCCTGTTTAATTTTAAGGAACATGTTAACATACTGGGCAAACAGGCCTCCCTCACATGACTTTTCGTCGTATTTTGACGATTCGGAAAAGTGATACACCTCATATATTTTTAAGATTTTATACCCTTTGGACGTTGCCATTTGAATTTCGGGGGTACACCACGTGCCTATAATAACCCTGTCTTCTACAGAACAAGTGCATTCTTTCTGATTTTCAGTGTCTGCACATTTTCTACACAGTGGAAACTTTAATTTTCCTTTGGAATTATATGGGAGCACAGGGTGATACAATCGTCTCGGTGGAAGTATTTTGATTTTTGCAAGTCCAAAATACAGGGATAAGTCCTCAAAATTGTCAGTAATGATAGTCGGATGGCCTATAGGGTATCGACAATATTTATTGGTCCAAGGATAGAGACTGGTGAAGTCATAGTATTGAATGGTTTCGCCTTTCTGGGCCTTGTAGTGCAGTTTGATGGCATTCGTGCGACCACCAAAAAAACTGTCACGTGGGTTTAGTCTGTCCTGGAGATCCAAGTTCAAAATGAATTGTTGCAATTCTAAGTTTTTGTTGAGTTGATACTTAAACTGATGCTCCCATATTGTGACCACTTTATACCCCAGATCTTTGAGTTCTTGCTCTCTCCTTTTTGTCATCGTAAACAATTCATTTATCGTCTGATTCGTGGATGGTAGTTTAGTTTTATATCGATCGTGCGGGAAACATGTGCGACAGCCATGAAACACACAACCTAACCCCAAAAATCAAATACAAATTATTTACTTAATTCATTCCACCCTCCCCTTTCAGTTTTTTTTTTTGGGGGGGGGGGGAGAAAAGGGGCAAATTGGCAACAGACGTTACATAAACAACATTTTTCTTACCGTAGAATTCGTAAATGGTTCCCATTCCGTTTGGAGTCTCTGTAAATCCGTCACATCTGTAATTAGTGCCCGGGACACGGTATTCACCCTCATTCAGAGCATGACGTATGAAAACAGGTTTCCCCCGTTTTAGACTTTTTTCCATCAGCCATTCTAACCACTGAATTGAAACTTTGCTGTGGTTATCTCTTTTTGTGTAACCTTGGGATGGTACAACTGCAATGGGACTGGTAAATTTTCGTTTCCCTATCTGTACACTTTCATCTTTTTTCAAGTCAATTAGGGATTTCCACTCACCATCAATAGAAACTCCCTGTAATCCACTCTTACAATAAACATTATACCATTCAGTCTCTAAACCCCTTGTGATTTCTACTTCATGCTCTTCTTTTAAAAAGAGAGTTTTAAAAATCCCCATGCAGACGCTTGCAATGGTCACAAAATCAAAGGGGTCCACTCCCGAAGTGTTGCAATTCTCAATGGTTCCGTCAGGTTGAACAATGCAGCTCTTAAATGTCGTAACATTAATCATGAGATTTCGAAATTCTAAACATCCTCTCCTCAAGATGTCGACGTCTGAGCGACAATAGTGTAACATTTCGTCTTGAAAGTTAAATGTTTCATCACTCTTCTTTGCATGCCATTCAGCCAACTTTTTCCGCTCTTCGGATGACATAAAATCATATCCATAATACTTCAATGCTGGGTAAGGACCCACATATTTTTGATTTGCTTTTGTATTGAACAAATGTGGAAAATAACCCTTAGAGAGCTCCTCCAGTCCGAAAGCTTCCGGTATTTTGGCTAATTTCATAGGTAGAAAATTTAGGGAATCCAAAAAGGTAAGGTTTAATTTTTGTGAAATGTGCATGTACATGATTTTGGAACCACTGTAAATAATCTTGCTTGGTCGTATAGAATGACGATCTATGAGAACTTCTAAGATGGGATACAAATCAAAACTTTTTGCATTATGAGCAATTAAGAATGTGTCTCTGCAGTGTTTCTGCGTGATATAGGAACAAAACTGTTCGGCTGTGTCATCACCATGGAACACCTTTTCCCTGTATCCACAAGTATCTGGACAAGGGGAATGAATAAAATTGGACTTACGTGTCTTAGAGCATTTTCCACATCGTATTCCACAGTTTGCGCATTTTGAGTCCGTCTTTAATTCCTGTTTTTGGCATTTATGACACGAAGTTTGCAATACAGCAAAATTAACTTTGTGTTGTGGAAGGCCACATGACGGATCTTGACAGTTTTGACACAATCTGCAATCTAAACACCGACGTTCTTCCTTGACACATTGCCGACATCTTATGCTAGATGGATTATACCCTTGGTCACACTGAAAGTTGTCGTCCTGACGCGTTTCGAAGTCGTAAAAGATAAATTTCTTATTTCTTTTTTCTATATCTGATTTATACGACTTCTGATAACAGTGGTGGTCTCCTGTTTGATATTCTCTGCAATTAGGACATTGCCACTCTTGACACACGTGTTTTTCGGGAGACCGCTTACTATATTCTAAGGTAACTCTGCAAGTCTTACACTGGTAGAATAATTCGCAGGGGGGTGGAATGTTGTCATTTTTTACCACTTTGCTTACCTTGTGTCTATTGAAACACTCAAGTGACCGACACACACGTCTGCAAGAACGACATCCTAATCGGATATCCGTTTCTGGACAGTGATCATGAAAACACACGTCACAGGAGGTCGAACAGGAGTGTTGGTATTTTTCTTTGTATGGTTTTAAACAAGTGTGACAAAAATACGACTTTTTAAAAAAGCCTTGTATATTTGCGATGCCATGCCAATGTTTTTCCTTTTCCAACTCCACGTGATACAAATAGAGGCGGGGTTTTCCTTGGTCGTCCGTCACCCTGACAAACTTGTTTCCTACTCTAGACGACACGACGTTAATACAGACATCGAGCAAATTTTCAAAAGGTTCTATGTCATTTAAACCCAAATACCTCGTGGTAGGCACGCCAGCTTTTTCACAAAGCTGGATTGCCATCTCAGTTTGCATTTTTCGACGAGATTTTTTTAACATTGTCATAATATGATTTTGGGATAGTTTGATGCTTGATTGCATGATCTAACATCGTTCCTGTATCACTCCCGATTAAGTGGCGCCATGTATTGCCGTTTACTTTTCTGCACATTTTAAGGTAACAAAGGCCTATTGAGATAGCCATGCAAAGATTGTTATCGTTTTCCACATAAAAAATTGCTCTTTTTTTCATTAAACTATTCTCTGGACCAAAAAGGGATGTAATAGGTAATTTTGTTGCACCCCCACCCCCTTTCGGCAAATCAATTGACCCTATAGTGACAAGCAGGTTTTCATCCACAGGTATACCTTCATTTGAATTCAATACTTTAGTGATCTCCGACATCAGTTTCCGCATTGAGGTTTTCCCATGGCTGCAGGGGAACCACAATAGGGTTGTTCAAACTCGGATGACTGAGTACCACTCTTCCTAAATCTGCATCATGTCCCTTGGCCTGTGACAACAGGTCATCGAACATATCATGAAATTTGTTCTGAATATCTAGTAATTTTTCCCCCTGCCATTGCTCATTGAATTTCACTTTGAACGAAGTGTCACGGGCTAAATTTTTCTTAAACGTTCTGGTGTCTCTTTTCCATATGAAGTAGGGTTGTTTCAATTTACTCTCTTGGCTAGAATCATCCCCAGCCCCCAATTGCCCACTATTAGATAATTGGTCATCATCATGCAGATTTTGTCGAGGTCTTTTTGTTGGGGTCTCGATGTCTGGTAGAACCTCATGCCACAAAGTATCAACATGCTTTTCCCATTCAAGTTCTCTTAATCGCTTCTCAACCTCAGCATCACCAACAAGACTATTGGCTGCAGCAAAAAACTTTACAGTTTCCGGATCATTCAAGGAGTTCAGGATTTCTTTTAAAAGGCTGTCATCTGCCATAACTTGAGTTTTAAAAAAAAATGAAAATTAAATCTCTAGAATTTTTTTTGTCATTATCAAATCAAATCTATATCCTTTAACACATGCTGCAATACAATTTGTATTCTTTAGAACTAAACTGGGAATATCTTATATTTACTGGCATCAATTCATTAAAATTATAAGACTAATTCTTTTTTTTTAGAAACAGTTTAATAAAACAATAAAATTTACAACTTTTCTGGCTGTAATTAAAACATCAAGTTTTAAAAAATATTATTGACAAAATATACAAGTTGGATTGTACGTCAAGTAAACAGTCTAATGGTTATTCCCCTTGCCAATCATGGTGGTGTATTTTTTATTAAACATTACATTTTGTTCCAAACCTTATATAAATGTGTACAACGATTTAAGCTAAATAATTTTTTTTAAACTTGGGGTTTTCAAAGAAAATTCTTACTGATTGTCTTTAAACTAGATCAACTTATTGTGATCCTTAAAGAGATATCAACTACTTTTAAAAAAAAAAAAAAAAAAGGAGAAAAAAAGTTTTAAAAGAGAATAAGAAAAACAAATGTAAAATCTCACTAACCAAGTTATATTGCAACATTAAAAAAATATGAAGATAAAAAAATGGAAGTAAAAAATGTCTGATGGTATACTTAAATAGCAGTTCAATTGAAAATTGTGCATTGCTTAAATAAATGAAATTAAATTTTTTTAATTTTTCCTTTAAGATTCTAAAAAACATTAAAATGATTAATACATAAAAAAAACCCTATACAATTCAAAAATCAAAAAATACCCTGCTGTTTCACAATTCATTGTGGTATTATCTGACTAGTGTAATAAATGTTTTTCATAGAAAATTATTTTGTTCAGAAAAAAAGTCATTTGTATTATACTCATCAAAAGATTTTGCTTTTTTTTTTTGTTGGAAGCATTTATACCAAGACATCTTTTCCTCCCCGAATACTGTTCTTCATAACCCATATTATCTATTCAAAATTGCAAGTTAATGGACAATACAAAATAGGAATGTTAAGAAAACCAAAACATAAAAAACATAATACTAAAATAAAAATGGCTCATACTCTTTCCTTCGAGGTATTTCAACATATGCCATATGACATTAAGCAAGATAACACAGATCCACTTTGTAATTCATCAAATTACAATAAAAAATTCAACTAAAAAACCCGCACAACTGAGGTATTTCAACATGATATGACTACCTATCTAGTCAGTATGAAAAAAAATATTAATAAAAACACTTGTCATAAAAAAAGGTTTCAAGCCTCAGAGATGGGTACTTCCAACATTACAATATATCCTGTCATTTATGTACTCTCTTCACTTATATATAGATACATGTATATACCAGTTCACAAAAAGCTGGAAAAAAAATTAGTAAACGTGTTTAAAAACACACTCTACACTTGCAGATAGGTATATGAAAAGTTATGTATCAGTACATAAAAAAGCAAGTGAACATCTACAAAAAAACAACAACAATGAAACAAAATTGTACCCTCTCCCCAAAAGACATTCTTTTTTAGAAATGGATATACAGGGTACATGACCAATGACAATTTTCTCAAGGCCTTAGACCTTGTGCGGGAGGAAATGGCTTCCTCTTGTGGAGAATTCGAAACCAAAGGTCTTGTTGAGCTTACAGTGCTTGGTGGTGTGTATACAGGATTGTCTTGCACTTGCACGGAAGATGTCTGTAGTGGAGACTGTTGTTCTGATGTTTGTTGATTGCGGAGGGAGCAGTGACATTGTAGCTGAGACATCAATAGTCTTCTTATTAAAATCAGAATAATAGCAAGCGTAGTCACTACTCCCCAGGCAAATAATCCTATTCAAAATTTAAAAAAAATTGTATATCTTTTTGTAAAAGCATATTATATTGCTAAAACTTGAAAAGTATGCTGAAGTGTCATGATTGATAAATCCATAATCACATTTATTCAAAATATACTACCTCAGACTTAAACTGTTGTTTACAATGTATTATTATTACATGTTTCCTGTCTTTTGAATTTTGTTTACTTCCATGAAATTCATAAATGATTTCTTTTGGTTATGTTCTTCCTTAATTAATCTTTACTGAAAATTTATACCTAAACACAGGTAAATCCAGTTCACATACATACCTGATGTTTCAGGTTCTTCAAACAACCCTTAGTCTTGAACTTCATCTTTTGTCACTGTCATACGCCGAGCTGTAAAAGCAGTAGTAGAACACTAACATCTTTAAAAAATTTAACACAGATCTCATGTCAATTCCTATATTATATTAGTTTCTAACAAATATATATATTTATATAGAATTAATTATTCAGTGCCTTTGTTTAGTTATTTTTTCCCTTTACTTATCTTTTTATTGAAAATTGAAACAAAATCTAGAATTAAAATAAACAATTACTAATTATAAAATACAACAAAAGGAATCAATATTTCATATTCATACCACTTGTTGACACATAATTGAATTATTTCTTGTCTCTTTAACTTGTTTACAAAACCATTTGTCATTGTTCTTAAACTGTGTAAAGCATTAAAAACGCTTCCGAGAAATTGTGTGTGTGTGTGTGTGTGTACCTTGAATCTTTGGTGTCCTGCCTAAAAAGGAATTGACCTGACTAACTTCACTAAGTGTAGTCGTTGGGGACTCGGACACTTGGGGCTTCTCACTTGTAATTGCAGTGGTTTGACTTTCCATACCATGGGGGGTTGAGCTTGAGGTGGAAGACCTACCATCATCTCCCTCGAAATGAACTATAGCAAAATAAACAAACATTTAATTATGTGTGCAAACACAAGTTTACTACTCGGTCATCTTCTTCCTTCTTTAAGCACCGATTTGAATATTTTTTCATGTAACCAAATACCTGATTTTTACCGATTTTTTATTCTATATAGAATTATATTATACTGAAAACAATTACCGGTGTGACACCTTGAAATGAACGAGTAGTTACGAAATTTGTTAATCGTTTTCCGAACCCGACAACAAAAGGTGATCAGGCTTCGTCTTGGTCAACCAGATGCTTGGCTGTCTCCGTAAATCTCTGCTTCTCGGAGATTTACGGAGAAAGCCGAGCGTCTGGTTGAACGAACCATCTGCTGACTCGATCAATGAGTCATCTTCTGAAACCGATTTATGTTTTCCTGCCGTAATTAAATATATCAATTCTAATAAACAGAACTTTTTTGCAGAGTTGTATCCAATAAATGTAGGTCACAGACCAGTCTACACCAAAAAGCGTAAATCATTCGTAAACCTCGGTAGATGCCGTTCCTCTGAAACCCTCAAGGTTTACCGAATCTGTTTCCAGAGTTGTCTTCCGCTAATTCAATATCATAAAGAACATGCGCTTTTTCACTAATAAATAAGATATTTTTCTTTTCATTTTAAAAATTCACAATTTATTTCCCCAGAATGTGTAAACCAAACGCTGACAGAGGTCAGTGTCGAACATTTTGGTAGTGCACGAAAATAGAGTTACGTCTCGGACAAATCCCATAAACTGTATACATTTTCTTACTGGTCTTACACATTTAGCTATTCCAAATGAATTTGGCCAACACTTTGTACAATTGTCATATGGTAATGCAGCATTCCTAAGTGAAAAAATGACCAAGATCATCATCACTCTCCTCACGTCCATGATTTTCGATTCACGGAATTGCTTCGGCCGCGTGATTTTTTTTATTCACGTGACATTTTGCGCGGCAACTATTGTTATCTTGCGTAATACATACGTAAAGATCAATTATAGATCCTTTAATTTTCATTTTTGAAATTTTTATATGGATTAATTAATTGACTTTTTCCAGTTTTCCAGTTTGTTCTAAATTAAATACGCATGCGTTTAGTACAAAACACAAGATTGATACATAATCATACATATCTTGGCCTGACCCCCCCCCCCCTTTTCCCTCATCTCTCTTTAATCACATTGGCCCGTATACATTTTAGAGTTGACATGATTTTATTACAATATGTCAAAAACTGATACACGTATTTTTTTTTCTATCAACAAGTTCTTCTGTAAATTTAAATTAAACAAAATCTCTCTCTCTCTCTCTCTCTCTCATTACAAGTGTTGAATTCATGATACTGTGTACATCACATAATTTTTATTATGTTAAAGCATATATGTATTTTTTTTTTTAAATGAGCATTGCGTTTTTAAAAGTAAATTAGGGCACCGATTTTAAGTTAAAAGCAGGTCATAAAAAGTACCCAAACAACCCTTTTAATAAATGTGACTCTCATTAAAGAAAAACACACGCCTTTCATCAAATAAAATTTGCGTCTGTTTTTAATTCTGGGAACGCCAAGAGAACCGCGCTTAAGCCCTTTGTCAAAGAGCATAAGAATTAAGGTGACGCTTTGGTCCTGATGGGAGGTAAAAGAGTTGACCAAGTTTTTTTTTTTCGTTCTCCATAGACCATAGCCTTATAAGGAATTGTTTTCTGTTAGCTAATGATTTCACAAATACATACATCCCCTAAAACCACACCCAGTAAACATAAAATGAGTATAAAATATGATACATTTTTGTCTCTCAGTACTATTTGATCCTTTGCGTATACAAACTACGTGAGAATTCTGCAAGACTCCAAATATCTGTTTTGAAAACGTCTTATTTTGTGATCATGGCAGAGAAATTTCTGGACATTTTGTAAGTACTTGCTTTGTTTTGTTTTTTATGACCAGATAGAAGATTTGATTGTGAAAATACTACCTCATTTTTTTGTGTTTGTGTATTTTTAGTTTGTTACTTATTACTTGAAAGTAGAGAAGTTTATTTATAATAAATTCACGCAAGTAGCTATTCCCTTTGCGACAAATCTTTAGAGATTTACAATAAAATTGGTTGACAAAAGAATTTTTTTATTTTCTTAAAAAAATTTCTTCACCGTTAAAAGCGAACAAGCAACTTCGTAATTGTTGTGTTTTTTTCTCGGATATTATTAAAATTTATTTATTTCATTTAATATTTTTTCAGTTTATTATACTTTCCTACAATATTTTTTTTTCAAAAATTAGAGCAGATATTTTGAAGTGTGCATCTTTCTTTTATTATCTAGGGATGAGAAGCACACATCTAGCCCATCAAGGTCATTTGATGACTTTGAAAAAGAATGGCTCGACTTAGGAACAGATTGGGCACTTCCCATTCTGGAACCGGAGTATTCTCCGATTGATCCCTACTTTGCTCTAACCGGGGATGACGGGACTACCGTGCAGATTAAACAGGAAAATATTATCCCAAGTCAGACCACCACATGTACACCTGTTCAGATCCAAACCATGGCATCCTCCTCTGCCCCTACTACACAGACCACAATTTCAACTCAGATCGACAAAGGCTTAACAACCCCTAAGACGCAAGTCCAGTCTGAAGGCAGAACCAAAAAAAGAAGACTGAGCGAAACTGAAGACTCGATCTTGTTAACTCTGCTCAGGTAAATTATATAGAAATTCTCATCTTTGCTATTTATGCTTAGTTCTATTCAAATAACTCGTCCGAGATATTTTTTAATTTTGTTATATAATGTTATCGCTAAACTTTAATTCATTGTTATCAAAAAATTAAAAGTTCCACATATTTCCCAATGTCAGTAACTTAATTCTTCTAAAACAGCAAAAATATTGAATCACATTTTTTTATTCAGAAAAAACAAGTACGAAACTTCTGTGCCAGTTCAAACCTCGCCGCGGCGTTCTGTGCCAGTTCAACAAAAGACGAGAGATCCACGCCAAAAGACAAGAGACCCGCGCCAACAGAAAAAAGAAAACCAGCATGCCATGGAACAATCCATTTTGAAGGCATTTAGGTAAACACACTTTTTTTTAAACCGATATTGTAAATTAAAAAAAAACCTTCATAACTTAATTCAAGAGCGTAGATAGGTCTTTAATGAAGTAAAGGCTCATTGTACGATGAGAAGGCAAGGTCCTGGTAGGAGAATTTTCATATATTTTGGCGTAATTAAAATTAGAACACGAAGAAGAAAGTAATGTAAAAAGTATTCAAAAAATAGCCAGAGAGACAAAATAAAATCAATATTAAATGAACAAGTTTAAGTTTGTTCAGAAATAGTTACCTCATCCACAAAGATGAGGTAAATTCGGATGTGCAGCCATAAAAAGTTAATTGCAAGTTAATTAATTATTGATTAAGTAAAAATTCCAAAGACTGAATATTAGAATTCTTGCAAAGAAACTGCCGATTATAATTTATACACAGGTAATCTATATATGAGACTATATCAATGGTAAAAAATATATGAAGTCATATTTATTTTCTACAGTTTTGGTTTTACTTTTCTTTCGGAAAATTTTAAGTGTAGGCACGTGCCTTAAGTGTCTAATGGCAGCTACGCAACTGTTATAAAAATCTATAAAGATTAGAGACTATTATGATTAAACAAATCTTTCTTTATGATTTATTGTAATGTAAAAAACAGCTAAATTTGATTTTAATAATTGATTTTTTATACAGAAAAATTTATGAAAAAAACATATAAAAAGTGTATAATTCTACATCGAGCTTTATTTTTTTATTGTAGAAGAAATAACGCCACAAAATATGCAGCACTTAATAGACGCTGCGCAACACCAGAGGAGCCATCATCCCAACCACTTCATGAGGAATTAGAGGCGGTTGACGAGCTCATTAGTTGCATACAGGCAGATTTGGCACAGACGACTTTTCTCATAACATATGTTAAAGATTACGTGAGAAAAAACTGTAAACGGAGAATACCGCTCCAAACTCTATCATGAGAGATAACTGTTCATTATCTCCATATTTCAGACAAGAAAAACTACATTGTATTTAGTTTTGTTAGTAAAATTCGTTGATAATAATAAGCATTTGAAAATCAATAAATGTACATGTGTATAGTGCAATTACTTTTAATGATCGAGTATAATGATTAACGATTTATATGAATTGTGTTTCCGATTATAATATCTTTGTAATTGTCATAATTAAAAAATAATGAGAAAAAAATAAATTCTCATACATTTGTCCGATTATTTTATCATGTACGATTTGCAAGGTTGTCACTAAGAATTAAAATAGCAGGGTTCATCAAAGAACTGGGATTCCTCTACTAACAGGGAGTATAGAGGGGTTATCAAAATAATCGAGGGATACTGTCATAAGGAAATTTCTCGGCTCCATATTCTTAGAGACAGATGAATTCAATTTTATATTAAAAATTGCCCTGTATATGATAATCTTAGAAAACAATAAATCAAATACTATTATATTTAAAAAAAAATCTTGTGTCTTTAAACTAATAAAATTATTAAGGGTTCATATTATCAAAGATATGTTTAAATTGGGAAGATTATTGTTCAGCGCTGAACACAACGAAGATTAGAACAACTAAATTGTTTGTAGCATATAAAAATTGAATTGACGACCTTGGAGTTGAGTTGTATAATTTACCATGTACATTATAATATTTTAGAAAGTATGTTTGAAAAATTGATTTGTCAAATAACCGATGATATTTACAAGTTTAATAAAACTGACCACCTCTATGGGAAAAATGTAAAATACAGAAAATGATGTATAAGATTATACTTACTAAAGCTTTGCTGGTGAATGGAAACATGTCAGTCTAAAACGTTAAAAAGCTGGATTCCAATTTATAGCAAGGCTTAAAATTATCTTAACTGTTATGACCTTGCTGTTGACCTTTTATTTCGGGTTGATGACCTTGAGGTTGAAATCGAAGTCTCAAGTTTAGAAGCTATTGAATGGTATGACCTTGACCTAATATGTATGAAGCGCTTTGAATATTAAATGTTTTGACTTTGACCTATTTTGTTATGAACTTGAATTTGACCTAATATGTTATGACATTGACCTAATATACAAGTTTATGAACCAAGATTTTAATTGATGTATCAAGGTCAGTGACTGTTGAAGGTTATGACCTTGACCTAATATGTCTCAAGGTTTGTGACTGATAAATGGTATGACCTTGACTTTGACCTAAAATGTTATGACCTTGGGCTTTGACCTCCTTGACCTACATAAAGTTATGACCTTGACCTAATTAAAAAAAAAAATGTTGACTGTATAATGTACCCTTTATTACTTAGAAGGCAAGGTAGACTTTGAGCTACCAACCCTGATTGAGTGCGACCATATACCAAACAATCCAGATGAAATACCAACACCTGAAGACACACTTCATCATGAACATCTCATAGAAATTGCTGGAAACCTTCAACCACTTGATGAAGAATGTCACATTCTTTTGCTGATAGGACGCGATTTGATAGAGGCCCATCATGTTCTACATCAGATCTTTGGTCCACCGAAAGCTCCTTATGCACAACTCAAACTTGGCTGGGTTGTCATCGGAGAAACTTGTCTCAACATGCAACATGCCTCACGTGATCTAAGTGTTAAGAAAACTTACCTTCTACCAACTGGTCAGCCTTCAACTATGAAGCCATACAGCAACAAGTTTGAGGTACTTGTAGGTCAGTCTTTGTCTGATGAGTCGCAGCTATTTATCAGGAGGAAGGACGACGATGAACAAGGCATGTCAATAGAGGATAAAATGTTCTTGCAACAGATGGATAGTGAATTTATCAGAGGCCCTTCAGGAAGTTGGGTGGCCCCACTGCCCTTTCGAGAGAATCGACAACGGTTACCGAACAACAAGGAGCAAGCCATTCAGCGAGCTAAACTTCTTGATGTTAGCCTTAAGAAGAACCCTGTGAAAAAAGGACATTTTCTTACATTCATGGCTAGGATTCTGGACAATCATCATGCAGAAGTTGCCCCAAAGTTGTCTGATGGAGATGAATGTTGGTTTCTGCCCCTATTTGGTGTTTACCATCCCAAAAAACCAGATCAGATTAGGGGTGTGTTCGATTCATCGGCTAAATTTAGGGAGTTACCCTGAATGAAGTCCTTCTTTCAGGACCAGATTTATCAAACAGCCTGCTTGGCATTCTTCTAAGATTTCGCAAGGAAATGGTTGCTGTGACTGCCGATGTGCAACATATGTTTCGCTGTTTTTTAGTAGGAGAGGATCATCGCAACTTCTTAAGATTTTTGTGGCACAAGGATAACGACCTTGACAAAGAAATCATTGAGTATAAGGATGAGGGTCCATGTCTTTGGTAACCGGCCCTCACCTGCTGTAGCAACACTCGGACTCGGAAAGGCAGCTGAAGCGGCAAAACCGAACTATGGAGATCACGTTACCAATTTCGTAAAAAATGACTTTTACGTTGATGATGGGTTGACTTCCTGTCCAACCACTGCAGAAGCTGTTCGCATTCTCAAGGATACTCAGAGCGTCTTGAAGGAATTTGATAATCTCCGGCTTCATAAATTTGTCTCCAACAGTCCTGAAGTCATGTCAGCCTTTCCAGTTGAAGACCTAGCATAAAATCTGAAAGACTTGGATTTACAAAGGGAGGGCATGCCTCTGCAGCGCAGCCTTGGTCTAAGCTGGGATGTAAACAATGACACCTTTCTGTTCCAACTATCAAAAGACAATAAACCTGCCACACGAAGAGGTTTACTTTCAACCATCAATGGGATTTATGACCCTCTAGGCTTTTTAGCACCAGTGACTATTTATGGTAAACTCCTACTCAGGCAACTGATAGCACAGACTCGAGAGTGGGATGAGTCCCTCTCTGAAGAACTAACATCTCTATGGAATTCTTGGAAGAATACCTTAGATGCACTTGAAGCCCTGCGTATTCCACGGACATATGTGACAAATCTCAGCAAAGCAGTGACGAAAGAACTTCATGTGTACAGTGACGCATCTGAAAAGGCCATAGCGGCTGTCGTTTATTTGCGCACAACCGATAGTGACGGACAGTGCAAAGTTGGATTCATGTTGGGAAAGGCTAAAGTTGCACCCATAAGTGGACACACTATCCCATGATTGGAATTGAGTGCATCTGTGTTGGCGGTGGAGATTGCACAGTGTGTTCTGAATCACCTGGGCATACAAATAGACTCTGTGAAGTATTACACTGATAGCAAAGTAGTCCTCGGCTACATCTGTAATGAGTCTAGGAGATTCTATATCTATGTTGCCAACAGAGTAGACCGCATAAGGAAGTTTACTACTCCAAGCCAGTGGAATTAAATGTTTACTGATCATAACCCTGCAGTTTTAGCGACGCGATGTCTACCTGCACATGAGTTTCAAGACAGCACTTGGTTACAAGGACCAAAACAACTTCTCGTTATTAAACAGGAGGAACAAAATGAGAATGAACATTCACTCATTAAGCCAGATGAAGATAAAGAGATTCGCCCTATTGTTTCAGCAATGAAAACCTGCACTGCAGACGAAGATGGTGGACAACCATACACTGCAATGACTCAACGATTCCAGCGATTTTCTGCTTGGAGGAAACTTGTGTTGGCCATGAACTTTCTCAGATACATGCTTTTCAAGTTTCAAGGCAAAGACATTGATTCTAACACAGTAACTGAAAGATACCAAGACACAGAGCACTTTGTGATCCGAATGGTGCAGTCTGAGGTGTACTGTGACGAGATTGACTGTATACGACAAGACGAGCCCCTACCTCGACGAAGCCCAATAGCCAACCTTAATCCATTTTTAGATGATCAGGGACTTCTTCGTGTAGGAGGTCGGATAGTCAATTCAAAATTGACCTTGAAAGAGAAGAAACCATTGATTATACCTGGACGCCATCACATAGCAACCCTACTGGTTCGACACTATCACGAGAATGTCAAGCACCAAGGGCGTCACTTCACCGAAGGAGCTATTAGGGCTGCTGGACTTTGGATAACAGGGGCCAAACGACTTGTCTCATCGATTATTCATAAATGTATCACGTGCAGAAAACTCGGAGGGAAGACGCAGTATCAGATCATGGCTGATCTACCAGCAGACCGCCTTGACCCATCGCCACCTTTCACAAACGTAGGTGTAGATGCATTCGGACCTTGGGCTGTAGTTTCACGTAAGAGTCGAGGAGGTAGTGCCAACTCCAAGCGCTGGGGAATATTGTTCACATGCTTAACCACAAGGGCGGTTCATATTGAACTAGTTGAGGAAATGAGTTCTTCTGCATTTATCAATGCTGTCAGAAGATTCACCGCCATAAGAGGTCAGGTAAAGACCTTCCGTTCTGACCAAGGCACTAACTTTGGTGGGGCCGTAGATGACTTGCGCATTGATGCCATATACGTCAATGATGCAGCCTTGAAGAAGTATCTACACAACTCTGGTACTGTATGGGTCTTCAATCCGCCCCATGCATCCCACGTGGGTGGGGCATGGGAAAGAATGATCGGTATTACCCGTAAGATCGTCAATTCAATGCTGACTGATGCCAGTGGAAAGACCTTGGACCAAGAATCAACGTGACATAGCCGAAGAAGATGTAGCTCTTATAAAAGACAAGACTGTTGAACAGAACTGCTGGCCTATTGGCTTAGTTGTGAAAGCCTTCAAAAGTTCTGATGATCATGTGCGAAAGGCTGAAATTCGTACCATTGTGAATGGAAAGCCTACAGTGTATATCAGACCAGTCGTTGACATGATACTTCTCATTGAATGTGAAATTGTATAAGTCTGAGAATGTGTTGACAGACTATTTAAGACTGTTATCGAGAGATTATTGATTTTTGTCATACTCTTAATACAGCAGTTTGTAATTTTGATAGTGAAATCTTGAGATTTCAAACGGGGAGTGTTCTGTCTAATTTTTAATATTTTCATCTCTTTAGAATTTATGTTGTACTATTACGTCAGTTAGACTGAGTACAATACGAATTTTTATTGAATGTGTTTAAGTACGAGTTAATTTTCTGTGTTTGTGCCGCCATACTGTCACGGCGAGTTTTTACTCCCGGTTGAATGTTTGTAATCCACGGTGTAAGTAGTTTAAAGTTTTTACACACTGTTTATTCTTCAGATTATGTTATCGCTTACCTATATCTCTATTGTCAGCTATGCTAATTATTGCAGTTCTGCATAATTTTAGATAATGTTTGTGCCATGTGCTTAAAGTATGGTGTGCTATTCATGTCATATAGTCGATAGTAATTAAGTCTGTATTTGTCTTAAAAATATATTTTATACATGGAATTTGATACAGTTGATCAGAGTATAGTTAGTTAATGATTTATAAGAGATATTGCTTGTCTATGTAATTTTTTTTTAAATTAAGTGAATCATGTTTTGAGAAATTTTTCTATGGAAAGCAGTACTTGTCATTACTTACTTTGGTGTTGTTTTATTGTAGCTTTTTACCAGACGCACGTTCACATGCGCACTTGCACATGCAAGTGAGGGTTGACTATCTGTCAAATAAAACTTTCTAAAGGAACTGAGTGACTTTTTATTGTGGCAGAATACTGGGGTTTCCATTTCCTCTGTTAGTATCCGCTGAATATGCTCTGTCATCATTATTTTTAATAAACTCTTGAACATACTATGGGCTTTTCTAGAGACACCAAACAGCTTCCTGTTCGTGAGTAGTTCTGTGGGTTATTTGAAGTCTCATCTAAGGTTTTAAGAAAGTTCTCCCACCGTGCAATATCTATTTCTGACATCTTATTTATCCAAATCTTCATGTTCTTTCTGAGATTTGTGATGTCATTTTTTTCAAATGTTGCATTCAACACTGCAGGCTGACTTGTTTGAATGCTGATAGTGCCATCCGATCTTTGACTGAAAAAGCTTCCATGTATTACTTTCCAAGAATGATCCACATTTTTGCGATAAAAGATGTCGACATCCCCGTTTTCCTCGATCAGTCTTGATCTGTTATGAATATAAATGTAGAAATTTTAGTTTGTTTTCCATTCGAAATAATTAGAGTTTAGATGTAACCTATGTCATATTATTTGTTTTGGAGAGTAAAATAAGTAATCCAAGCATAGCGCAATGGTTAGAGCATTTGTTTCAGATTCGCAGAGTGTGGAGTTCATAACATTAAATGTAACATGATATTAACAATACATACATCGATCAGTATTTTGAGTTTTATTTACTTCCAAAGTGAAAAAACTAGAGGATATGTTTGTGAAACACTGTTGCCACCGTATGGCAGCTTATAGTGAAGGTGAAAGTTTTCTCAAATGTAAGTCAGACTCCAAGGTAAAAAGATCAAAAATGTTGTTATTCAAAGAAAGGACTTGTCCCAACGAATATAACTTTTATGTTGCACATGTGGTTACCGTTTTCTTTACTCAGGTGACCTATTGCTAGTCGTCGTGTGTTAACATTTGAACATTTTCAGCCTCTTCTCTGAAATCGCTCAACCAAATTCAACCAATTTTGGTATAAAGCATCTATGGGTGAAGGTATTTACTGTTTATTATTATTTTATACTGATTTATTCCTGTTAAAATGAAAATAATTTACAAAATCGTTTTTTGGATTTTTCATTTTATTTATGTTTTTCGTTGCATTGTGCCTCTTAATAATATAATACTTTGATTTTTAACATACCTGGTCTGATATTCCAGTCTGATAACTGGGAGTAAGGAGGACAGGCCCATGTGTCAACAATGGTGTCTTGTAGTGATAAGTAGCAGGCAAGTCAAGGGGGTACACGGACTTCACAGAATCAAAGAGGGAGGAATAGACATCTGACGACCACTGACCTCCACATAATCTCAGCTAGATGTCCTTGAAACTATGGACGTTAAACAAGTGTAGACTATACAGTGTATCTTGAAGGTAATCAAAGTAAATAAATTAGGAATTAAAAATATATCCCCACAACCATAATATATTGATGGTTTTTAAAGCACAGACTGTGTCACTTTAAAAATAGGCAATTTTTACTTTTTAACACCCTTCAATTTATGGCATGTTTTACCATTTTGTTTGTCTAAAACCTTAAAATTTAATTCCTCAACGCCTTATGACTCTCCCTTTAAGTTCCCTGTTAAATTCATGTCTTGCACAATCAAGTGCCTGTAAGTGAACTTTTCTGTATACCACAAGTTTTACTAGTAAATAATTTCGTAAGTTCTATTGTCGAAACAATGACCTTGTCAGTAAATAAAGTCTTTCATTAACTTAGATTCTGACTGATGTTTTTCACTCCTCCATAGCACCTAATCCAACCTCTGATGTTTTAGATGTCCGCGTTTGCTCTGCTCCTGATTTGTATTGTATTGTTGTGTGGACTTTTGATCTTGTTTACTGTTTTGAAGATAGTAAACACTTTCCTTTGTTATTTTTGTTGCAACAATCTCACAAACGTCAAGTTCCATTGGACAGTAACCTTTTCATAGGCTTAAAGGCATATTTTTTTTTGTTTTGGGGGGGGGGGGGCAATATGAAAGCGATGGAAATGAAGTATTTATTGTACCTGTCCCACCATTGTTATAAGTTTTGCCTGATCCCTAAGGTGCAAGAGAAGTAAAAAAAAAACAAAACAGTATTCCTCTGTTGCTTTATTTAGTGCTCTGCAGCTCTACAGAGGTGATTCCTGCAATATACTAGTGTAGCATCTGTCTGCATCATTGCAATCACTACAGCTTTCTCTCTATCTGTGACAAAAACGCAGAGGGATTTCCTGTTAGTATTTGGCACTAACCTGCAAAATCTCCGAACATTAAGATGGATTTGTCAGTTTTTTTCGGTCATGAATATTGAATACCTCAGGAATTTTATGGACTGCTTTTTTTTTAAAACCTTTAAAACCCCTAACTGATACAAAGAAGCACCAATCAAATATGTGTCATTTTTGAACGTGATTATGCCTAAGAATATGGCATCTACATGCATTTCATTCACAACATTTCAATATCAATATATCAATAAGTTATATCCCATAGTTAATTAAATACAAATAAAATTATTAAATATTTACCAGAATCTGGATCATTAATGAAGTCAGCTATTTGCTGATCCATTTCACACACAACCTTTCTGCCTTTCCAATTGACTGTGACTTTTGCGGTGGAAGAAAAAGGATTCAATTCAATGATGTCTCTCTCTCTCTCTCTCTCTCTCTATATATATATATATATGAAATCTAAAGAAATTCAACTTTATAGTGTTTTTTAATATGACATAACGTAGGTAAGAACTTGAAAATTCTTACATTTCAATTATCTCCCCCCTTCCCCTTCATTCCTTCTACCCTTTTCCCCTGGACAAAAGTTTGGGTTCGGGAAGAGGGAATCTCTTTGCTCATCTCTGACTGTCAATAAATCTCCGGTAATTTCCACCAGATTACTGTTAAAAATATTTTTTAAACTTGGTAACAATTTGAAACATAAATAACTTGCAATTAAAATACAATTAAAGTAAAAATTCTAAGTGCCTTACTTAGTGAATCTTAGCTAAGCATATTACTTCTTGCTTAAAATATAACGTCACAATAGTGTGACATCATAGCGGGGATTGACGATATTTTATCTCCCGTTTTACGTCACCAAAAACATCATCATCGTCTGAATATGGCAGAGGAAATACGTAAACCGAACTGGACAATGGAAGAGTGTTTGCATCTCAAGCGGTTGTTCAATGATAAGAAGAAAATTTTGAGGGGCTAAATTCGGCGCCGGACTGACCACTCAAAAGTAGAGAGAAATTTTGAAATCCATAATTGATAAAATTAATGCTGCCAACCCTTCAACAGTCCGGACTGTTGAAGAAGTTGAATAGAAGTGGCATAACATTCATATGAAGGGACGGGGGAGAAATATCTGACTTCAGAAGTTTGCAGAAAACAGGTTCGTGAAATGTTGAACGTTATAGATTCGAGTGATATGAGGGCGATAATGTGGTATAAGCACTATTCTTACAGTAACCGCGGGATTCTAAAATTTGATATTTTAAGAGACCCATATTTTGTTAAAGAAATTAATGACCCTCTCTACACCAGTGCAAAATGTTTTTTGAAGACTGAGAAAATTATATTGAATAAAGGTGTAAATATTGAGCTTATCTATCTAATTTTCAATATATGGTGCGTGGCATTTACCCCCAGGAAAAATGTTCAAACAAAATACAGTATTTATGAACAGAAATCACTGTTGATTCCTTCGTTGGAGACATTATATGCAAAGCTTTGAAAAAAAAAATTCATCTCATAGCGTCTCTATTGGAGCTTTGTCCTCAATTGCATCGTGTCAGATACATGTCAGTTCTTGACATCAGTCCTCTGAATGTTTCATATCTTCTCTGTTTTCATGGCTAATGGATAAACTGTAGGAAAAGTACTCAATAGGTCTCTCTTGTCATACTCTTCTACTGTAACGGGAACTAGTTTTTTTATGGCCGTAAAGTGCACCCAATCCGTCCCAAAAATATATATGAATGGCAAAATTATCTTTTAACCGACAAAGTAATACTAAGGAACAGCCTATGCTCACTATGTAAAAGTAATAACTGGTCCTGTTTTATTCAACCCAGGTTCTAAAATTCCTATATCATTATCACACCTTGGAATAAGAAGAAATTTTGAATTGTAACAATTAATTTAATATAGTGATAATTCTGAATAGTTTAAAGATGACAACAATTTATAAATAAGTTTCAAAAATAATCTCAAAATGTAAAACAAAAATAAAATCAAAGTACTCAGGAGTACAGAGAGCCGGGCTTATTTATAGAGCAGTGACCAGTACCGTTTTACATGAAACATACATGGAATAACTGCTACATAAGAAGTTCAGAAGTATCATTTTGCGAAAACTTATTAAATGCATTTAAGTTTTTTAAAACACAGGCAGTTTTTTTAATCGTCTCTGTATAACATATACCTGTATACACAACCTCGGTGTCAGGATATCGCATTACGTTACCCACATTTGATTTAACTGGAACAACATATTTTGTTCGATATTTTCAATTTGCAGTTCGCAATACTATTGTCATCTGTGATTATTTTTCCCCCCTTTTTAATTTTAATTTAATGTGCTAAATATTGCAACATCCAACCTAGTAACAAGAGGGCATATACTATGCACGCGTGGCGAGGCAGTGAAATTTTCCATCATTCTATAAATAGAGGTTGTCTTGTCAGCTAAAAATATTTTGATTGTGTCGTTCAAACAAAATTATAAAGGAGAAAAGTGAGTGTGATACCCGAAGAAAAATCTATAAAAATAGATGGGAGTTAGCTTCCATACACCTTGAGAGATTTTATACAACGGCCTAAAAATAGTAGTGAGACTATGCAAGTAGACTGAAAATTTCCCCATAACCCTATTTATTACACAAGGGTCAAGGCAATTTATTTTTAGTATAAATAACACTATAAAGGCGGAGGGATATCTAATTCATCCTTGAACCAATGTGACTCCATCTAAGGACTTAAGTTACATTTTACAGAATTTAGTCAATGTCCTAAACAAAAAATAAAATGAGACTGCACAAACAGTCCGAGATTAAACCCCAAAGAGAGAAGAAGAGAAAGCTTGAACCTTTGGGTTCTGTAGCCTAGTGACAAAAAAATGCCGCTGTCATGGTTTATATATAAACTCTGACCAATGAAAATCATTCTAACTAACTAGCTATAAAATAGTAATATGAATATCTAAAATGACTTCTGATATGTTCAAAGAACAGCCTGTCAACCACTGAAAAGTCAGAAAACAAAATAAGTTCGGAATGACAGCCAGTATGGAGGTAAAGGTAAATTTAACTTGAGCACATGTGAAAACAAAGTTACAAATACGGGGCTTTTAACACCAGGGATAACTATCGGAAAATGTATAAAGGTAATTTAAGGCACTAGATATTCTAAGAAAGACAAATTAAATGTGCAATAAAAAAAAACCCGTCACACTCTTCACCCCTTACAACAAAAATTACAATTTTTGTTAATACTAAATAATAATGAAGAATATTATAATTTCTTAAATCCTCCAACAGGGCACTTCTCATCCCTTGGATTGTGGTCCTCCGTCAGCCTCTCTTCCCTAGCCCTCTCCTGCTCCTTGTGACGCACTCTGGGACGAGGACTTCTGCACTACCTTGTTGTGAAGCACAATTTCCTTCCTGATACTAGTTTCTTTGGAGGTATGAAGGTGTTTTCTTCGGAGATGACGTCGTACATCTTGATGTCCTTTAGTCGACAGAGGGGACAGTAATGTAAGGTTACGAATCTGCGATGGTATCGGTGGAAAAGTCTCCAATAACTCCCAAGTCGGTTGAACCAATAATCTCCAGAAGGAAATCCTACAGTGGGACACACCATGCCCAAGTCATTTTAATATAATTAAAATTTGGTTGTAATATGTCATTTGATTGGAAAAAAAATTTAATATTGTATAACCTGTTTTTGTTTTTTGCAGCTTTCAATTTATAATTTATGGATCCTCTATGGATTGTTGTTTTTTTTTTATACTCGGTGAGCTTTAAGCCCTTGGGCCTCTTGTTACGATATCAGTTGAAAAATCTTGTAATATGAGTATTGGGTTGGACACCGTTAAAGCTGAACACTACTCATAAATAGGCACCGTCACACAGGTATTTAAACCCTTCGATTTCGTTATACCCGATTGCACATATAGCGTTTCTCTATATAATTACATGGTAAAACTGTGATGGCGGTCAAGAAAAAACACTATGATATAATCCGCACTTTATTAACTCACCGTCGCCTATCTATACTACTATATAAAAATAATAGACTCGAATTTTTGGCCTTTAATACCGATAAATCGGAAGAGTACTGTCTATTGTTTTATATATTTTAAACATCACTGGTACTTGAAGATTACCAATTTGTTTTTATTTTTTCTCAATTAAGCTTCGCTAATTAATAATCAACGAAAATTCCTCAAAAAATTCCGGAAATCATCTGGATTTTTTGGATTTTACAATCTTGCGCGTGCGCATTACATTCACGCTAAATCACGGTGTTCAAATCAGAGAAGACAAAAGTACTAAGTAGATATATATTTGTTATTTTATAATTTCTCTAATAAGAAATCATAAATATATATGAACAGAATATATAGCAAATTTCCAATGAAAATTCACACGTATTTGTATTATCGTTTCTTAGTTTATCCATGCAAATGTGATATTGTAGCCACGTGGGTAATCATTCGCCATCTCGGAGACACATTTATTATATGTTATTTACGTCTCTGGCCATCTCAACGGAGGCAAAAACCTCATGATCGTAGGAGCAATATTAATGTAACTACCCGATTTTATTTTATCTTTCTTTCTTTTATGCTTTTTTGAGGGGAAGGGAGGGTGTTACAACTCCAGCTAGAATCACATTTTAGTGAAGTAGGCATTCTTTTTACGCCAAAAATTACAATAACATTATTTTCATTTCTTAACTTTGAAATAAATCGAAATAATCAAATAACGTCAATATAACCGATATTTTCAATTTGAAATGTGTCTAAATGATTGCAACTTGAATTTGTTCACCATGTTTACTATTACCTTCACTGCTGAGATTTATAACGCGGTAAATATGAAACATAAACTAAGGGCAAAGAAATATTTGATTCCATGCCAAAAAATTCACATTATATTTCTTACGAGAGTGTAGTGAAATTAATAGCATTATTGTAGGCTTATAGCTTTGTTATGTAAATACATGACCTCTGACCCTGACGTTATATAGAAGGGACAGCCTGTTCTTCTAAATATGTAAAGGTTGTCGTGGTAACTACGCTTAATAGGTAGTCTGAAGTCAGCCCTTGCGGCCCGTACAGTTCATTCTATCAATGCTGCTAAAATATCGATCATTTGCATAGGCGTCGGAAGCAAATTGAAAGTGGGGTGGCTAAATGAAAGTGGAGGGGCTGAACCAACGAAAAAAGGTAAGCCCCAATTTTCAATACCTATACTATGTCTATCTTTGCAAAAAAAAGGGGGGGGGGCTAAGCTAAATACTAAATATTTTGAAAAAAAAATATGCTTTGAATAATTACATCAAAAACATTTATTTTTAAAATGTTTCTGATTACATTGTATGATTTCAATCAAAAAATGGAAATGATATTGTATGATCCAAAAAGAGTTCCCCCCCCCCTCCCCCATGAAAAGGCTTCATTATTGCAGCAAGAAGTACTTTCAAGTTCCTACTTTCCTACTTAAGATACCCTTGGTAAATGTCCGATATGCACATGGATGCATTCATAACAATGTCAACCCGTGCAGGCACGGGTCAAAGTCTAGTGTATATATAATAATCTCAAGACTTGAAGTTACAGCGTGTCTGGTCTGGACAACAGCCAAAGTAGAAGAGAGAGAAGGAATGCGGGTACACGTCACACAATGTGTGCAGTGCACCACGTGACAAGAGGCAGCAGGGCAATTCGTGCCCGGTACCTACAAGTCCACTACATTCCTCCCCATTTTGAACAAAGGGCGTCCCAGCCCGTATATATATAGTACAATGTGACAACCTATAATGTACAAATAATCAAATAAATTAACTCCTAGCAGGGCCTATCACACATACATACATACAAACACACAATAGCAATATCAATTAAACATTAATGTCCATAATAAAAATTAATAAAATTAACACAGTTCCTGACACAATCACTCATCAGAATCATCCCCCGAGACATCTCCGTCCACTACGTGGTCCTACACTGCTCCCCGACTCCTGTCGTCCACCACGTGGTCCAAGACATCATCCATGGATAGGCTCTGCTACATCTAATGTGACATCTACGGTGCGGCCAAAAGTAAACAAAAGGTACACCAGATACACAGATACTATTCCCAAATTGGCAGAGAACCTAGTCATGATATCACGCATACTAACCGAAAATCCCCATCGACTTTCCCCATCCGCCTTGTAACCCACAGGCGGAGCTTCTCTAGCATAGTCTCTTTATCAGCACCCTCGGGAGCCACCCTCAATAACTTCGCTAACTCTAACAGAAACTCTAGAAATACCCCTGGATCATCAACACCCCTAGTGTGAGATTCCCAAATATGAGTTAACATAGGTGTCGCCCCTGCAAACTTCGCACCACACCCATGTACTGCGCACCTAGTCTGAGTACCCCTAGATCTAACTCGACGTGCCCCTGCCCCCTCCGTACCTGCGAGAATTAACCGTAACCTGGCATAATCAGATAGCAAACAGGCACGTCCGACCCCTTGAGGTCGAGGAGTACCAATACCAACACGAAATGCGGTCTTGGGAATATCTTCTCTCATTGCTACTTGATTGTATCCTTGTATAAGGTCTAAACTACTGAAATCTTTGGCTCCATTTAGACTATCCCAAGCGTCTTCAATACGCGGGAGCGGAAATACGTCTTTGAATTGAGTGCTCTGTCATCTACAGTCTTATGCTGTTGTCCTTCTTTCTGACAATCACAACAAGAGAAGCGTATGGACTGGTAATCTTACGAATAATTCCTTGGTTTAACAGTTTTTCTATATGTTGTTTCACTTCAGAAATTTGATTTGAAGGAATTCTGTTCTTTTTTTTTTTGGATACTTTGAATAATGGTGAACGGTGGGAGACATATCGGTCTTTTCTTTAAATTTTTAATATGTCAAGGTCATTTTTTGCAAAGGTTATGCTTACAATATTTTAATGGCCAAGTTTGAAATATTTTTTTTCTGGAATCACTGCAGCTGTCTGTTTCTCCTACTTTGCTTTCATGTCAGTGTGTACTTATTACAAATAATGAAAGTTTATTTTCAAATATGGGTAGATGTTAATCAGATCTTTTATAACTATATGCATAATAATTTGAATACATACCTAAATTGTTGAATTTATTTTCATTTGGATAAGAATAGAATTGAGTGAAAAGTTCCAATTGACATTGTTATACTGTTTCATTGGAAAATAAATCGCTTGAATCTGTTCTAACCATGTTCATTGTATGCCTTTTGGGTATTATATTGAATCTCATATTGTCACTTATTTTTTGAGCCAAGTCTTACCACAAAAAACATTTCTCTCAGGTACATAATTCCTTTGAAGATCTGACAGAAGTTCAATAACAGCTGTTTTTCTCATTACAATTAAAAAGACCAATAGGAAACTGAAAAACAAAATCGATGAAAAGTTCCATATCACACTCAAAACCTAAATATGTAACCTTAAGAATTAAGTAAGCATACCATTTGACCTTGACAGAGATATCATGATGCACCATTTTATTTCCAAGGATACTGCTAAGGTTAATTTGTTTTGTCGCGTATCTGCGGTGTTCTTCTTTGATGGTTCTGTGGTGTGATAATACTTTTACCCCCTTCATATATCACTGCACGAAGCAGAAATCAGGTCAAGAGAAAAACAGATTTTATTTCATAACTACAGACAAAAGGTCATAAAAATGACAGCTATTTCTTAGCCTTAAACCCCGTAATTTAATTAATGTAATTAATTCAAGTAACTGTATTCCAAGTCGTTCAAAAGTTTAACACATCCATTTAATCCACTTTGTTGCAATTGAAAGATACAGTATGTCAGGAAAAAATATCAAAAGTATTGATCTGTATTAATTAATTTTCTCTATCTAAATTGTATCTTGGTGTACTTGTCATCGTTCTCCTCCCGCCATATAAATCTGTACTCATGTTTTCTTCCTTCTCCATCACACTCGAAAATATAAACAGGGAACTTTAAATGCTAAGAAAATAAGAATTTGTTATTTTTAATTCTAGTCATTTACAATATGTATAAGTTTTAGTTAACAATCGAGGAGAAAAATTAAATGAAACAGATTGTCTATAGGTAAATCAGCTATAGTATACAATGTCAAATGTAAAACATTAGTGTGGACATTGGTCAGTTAATACGTACTTGCTTGACCTTTATCCTTCCCTACAATGAAAAAAAATAAATACTGATAATATTTTTCTGTTTTCTGAAAACTATTGTATCTTCCATGAATTTATGATCTATAGAGAGGTTAGTTGTTTTCTTACCAGTAGCTTTTGTGTGCAAGGATCAGCTTTTTTTTTCCAGTTTCCCGTTTCGTTTCAAACTTCTGCAAGAAAAAGAAGCAACAGGACTTGATTTTAGGTAATGATCCTATAAAAAGATTCCACACAAAACATTGAGATACCTTATCGAAGCATTTGTGCAAGATACCAGAGAGCAGTGTTTCTTACGTAATTCTTTTGATAATCTTACAAAAAATGTTTCAATTCTGTTCCTATCCAACACACAACTACTTTTGTTGTTGTTAATATGATAAACAAATTTACATGTACTTAAAAGTCCTTGTATTTTGTTCCTTAAAAAAGTTCTTGTAGGTTGTTGATTGTAATAATGAGTAAACTTCCTGAGGTAGTCCTGAACGTCTCCTTTACAAAGATAGTTCAATACATCTAAAACAGGCCTTTTGGTAATGGTAATCTTATGAATTGCCATTATCACGATATTTGGAGTATTCATTAAAAATATGAAAACTATTTAAAAATTACAAAAGGTGGGGTCGAATTATCTAATGTTGGCGACGTCAGTATTTTCTAATATTTCTTGTTTTTGATACGTCTGGACCACAGGGCATTCTTGATGGCGTTGTCAATGCAATTTCCTTCTTATCTTTAAATTATGGGAACTATCTTTTCTTTACATTCCTTGATATTTTACACTTACATTAATTTCTGTGTGGAAAGCATGGCTTCCTTGGATTCCAGTTGCCTGAGGAAGTTTCTTTTCCCGGCAAACTTAATAAGTTGCGTCTTTTGGACCTCATTCTTAATTGAAAACAGGAGTCATATCCAATTACTTAAGGGTCGTCAGTTGCTTCATTTGTTTGAAGATCATACGTAAGGCAGCAGATCTAATTCTTCGTTCGTTCGTTTGATAGTGCAGCTTTCCTTCATTTCTTCTTCTGTTTCATATGTTTTGCTTTAAGAAAAAAGATTTCTATGTGTTATTCAGCTATAAAAGTAAAAAAAAATTTAGTAAGCATAGAAAGGTACATTCTCAAAAAAGATGTCAGAGATTAAAATTCTGACGAGTTAAAAAGGAAGAACTCGATCATTTGACCGAATATACAAACATGCAGAGTCACGTGTCACAGAGGAATTATCGGAATTTTTTTTCTGAGTTCTGTGAATTTTGACGGTTTTCCGAGGATTTATAGCCAAAATCTAATTCTTCAGGATGAAAAATCACCTTGCAGCTGTATGTATTTATATAAAAACTTTCGTGCAATTTTGAGAGTTTTGTCGTTGATTCTTAACGTGTTTTTTTTTCTTCGGAACTGAGCGTTGCTTAGTAGCCATTTCCTGTGTTCGCTTGTGCTCGGTTGATTACTCTTCAGCGAGAGATAATTCTAACAGTCCTCTAGATAGAATATAAATAATAATGGAAATGTTAAAACCAGTTTATGTAAAAAACAAACATTATAAATATTTGGACAATTTTGTCTGAAATGAAATATATGGAGATAACGAACAGTATTCAAGCTCAAAAGTCCATTAAACAATACAAAATAGGAGCAGAGCAAACACGGACTTCCAAACATCGGAGGTGGGATCAGGTGCCGTGGAGGAGTGAGCATCCCCTGCTGACCTTGTTATGATCGGGAAATAACGGAAAAATCCGTCGATAATTCAGAGTGTAAATAATGGCCTAACAATTAGTATGAAAAACGTCAGTCAGCATTTGACTCAATGATAAATTGTATTTGCTGACAAGGTCATTGTATCGACCATAGAACTTATGATATGGTGACTTTAAACGAGACAGCTGATAATCTTGTTTCACCAACTTACCAACTTGTTTGTCAATAATTTACCTCGTTTTAGAAATTGTACATACGTAGAGCATGCTCTTGCGTATCGAATCAACTGAGAGATATATACCCCGTATGCAGGTGATGAAGGTATATTGCTGCATAAGTAAGGGAAGTTGACGATTGAAAAGTTAAAGTCATCACGTTTATCATAAAGCTTGGTTGTTAGATTACCATTAACGTCTTTCTCAAGCAAAATATCCAAATATGAAACATGTGTCAGACTCTGTGGTATCTTTTATCTCAAGCTCACCAGGATATATCGTATCGACATAAGAATGGAAATAGCCATTGTTAATTGACAATATGTCGTCGATATATCTAAATGTCGAGTTGAAGGCCACAGCAAGTGTTTTCTTCTTTTCACGTACAAGATTTTGGACAAATTCTGCTTCATATGAATACAAAAAAAGGTCTACTAATATTGGGGCGCAAATGGTACCCATGGGAATTCCAATAGATTGTTGGAAGACATGGTCTCCAAAAACCGCATAGATATTGTCAATCAGAAACTCAAGCATTTTTTATGCCCCGCCATGAATATGGCCGGGGCATATAGTGTTTGTCATGTCCGTCTTCCGTCCTTCCGTCACACTTTGCGTTTAGCTCTGTTCAAAGCTCAGTTTCAAAGAAACTATCCAAGATATTTTTATCAAACTTCAAATGCTGATAGATATTGATGAGAGCTATGTAACTGCATCAACTTTTTTTGACCTTGACCTTCCTTTTGACCTTGACCTCACTTTTCTTAAATTAGTGTTTAGCTCAGTTTTAAAGATACCATTCAAGATAGTTATCAAACTTCAAATGCTGATACATACTGATGAGAACTATTCAGCTGCATCAAAATGTTTTGACCTTGACCTTTCCTTTGACCTTGACCTCACTGAAATTGGTGTTTAGCTCAGTTTTAAAGATACCATTCAACTTAGTGTAATCAAACTTCATATGTTGATACATACTGATGTAAGCTGTTCAACTGCATCAACATTTTTTGACCTTGACCTTTCTTTTGACCTTGACCTCACTTTTCTTAAATTAGTGTTTAGCTCAGTTTTAAGGATACCATTGAAGATAGTGTTATCAAACATCAAATGCTGATACATACTGATGAGAACTATTCAACTGCATCAACATTTTTGACCTTGTCCTTTCCTTTGACCTTACTTTTCTTAAATTAGTGTTAAACTTCATATGCTGATACATACTGATGTAAGCTATTCAACTGCATCAATATTTTTTCACCTTGACCTTTCCTTTGACCTTGACCTCACTTTTCTTAAATTAGTGTTAAACTTCATATGCTGATACATACTGATGTAAGCTATTCAACTGCATCAATATTTTTTCACCTTGACCTTTCCTTTGACCTTGACCTCACTTTTCTGAATTTGTGTTAAAATATTGCATTACTTATATACCCACGGCGGGGCATTCATGTCCTATGGACATATTTCTAGTTTTATGTCAACTTAGAATACTTGTTTGTACAATCAGAATGTTTTTTAACAAAATAATTTTGCAATGACCAGTGACAAGGTAAGTATATTTACGAATTCTATTTTTATTGAAAAGGCAGCTGTCAATTATATCAAAAAGCCTGGACTTTAATTTATCGTGTGGAATGGTTGTGTATAAAGTAGAAAAGTCGTAAGTTTTTAAGCTGTTGATTTTGGTAAAATCTTGTGATTTCAAATTTTCCAAAAGTTCGTTGGAATTTTTAAGTATCCACATCTGATTTACACCACTTCTCGAATATATTGTGAACAGTACTCTTGAAGTTTCTCCTTCACTACTGTTAATATCTTAGTGAGGAGTAAAGAAAGAGGCTTGGTTGAACAGAAAATGTTAAAATCAATGTTAAAATCAGAAAATGAACGACGGACGACGCCGGACGAAAAGAAATAGCAATAGGTCACTTGAGTGACTCAGGTGACCTTACAATAAGAAAGGCTCGAACAAAAATGAGACTTGCACAAGTCTCTCTGTTTTGGTGCTCTCATTTTGATAAACACAGATTTGACATAAATATGTTTGAAAACATTTAACGATGATAGACAGCAGAGTTAACAATACAAAAATGAACAAAGAATTTGTCGCAGGGATTAACGATATTTTATTGCATTCTTTGAAAATTTACATCTTTTATGTTTACTTACTCAAGTGATCACAGTGATTTATTGCATCAGTCCAATATCAAAGCAAAGGCCCCACGTGGTCACAGTGATTTATAACATCAGTCCCAGATCAAAGCAGAATCCCCCAAGTGGTCACAGTGATTTATTGCATCAGTCCCATATCAAAGCAGAATTCCCTAGGTGGTTACAGTGATTTATAACAGAGCAGAATTCCCCAAGTGGTCACAGTGATTTATAACATCAGTCCCATATCAAAGCAGAATCCCCCAGGTGGTCACAGTAATTTACTGCATCAGTCCCATATCAAAGCAGAAGCCCCAAATCGTCACAGTGATTTATTGCACCAGTATCAGATCAAAGCAGAAGTCCCAATACCGTTTAAATTGCTGGTGATTATTACCCTTAAATATTTACATTTGCTGTGTTTTTCTACTAAGCCAACTGTGTAATTGATTTGAATGTCATTTCCGTGTAGACTCGCGCATATATATGCCCGGAGAAATTCGCGCTAAAGTGACCTCACAATAAGCTACAGAGACGGTGATAAACATAGGACAGAGAATAATTTAAACACTGAGTATATTTTTGGTGCTTTTGAATATGTAAAATGTAAATAGAAGGAATTTTTTTTTTAAGTATAGTGTTTCATGAAATATGCCTCCGTGACAAGTCTGTGTGATTTACACACCGATAACTCATACAAAATTTAAAAATATTCCTTAAATAATTATTATAATAATTAATAAATAATATAATTATTATAAATTTACATAAATTATAAAGCAATGAATTTTCTTTTTTATCCACTGTCTTTAACATCATTATGAATAAAGGATTAGAACCTGTTTATTCAAAAAAAAGGTGCAATTCTATAGTTTTCTACTGACAGAAGGATATATGAAAACATAATAAACTTACTTGTTTAATTTTTAAGTGTGGAAATTCATTTCTCCAAATGCTTCGAAATGTAGAGAGATGGGTAGCTCATCCTTGTTAAACATGTCCTCTACATAACTGTCATATACCATGGATTTCCTGTTTTTATATGGAAGGAGGCGAATTGGAGAGTCTTGCATTTGTTCGGTGTGAAAATAAATATACTCTTCCAGCCATAAAATAGCAGTTTCTTTGCCTCTTGCAGCCCTCTCTTCTTTCTGGATCCCATAGAAATACAGTCATCCTGATATTTTTTTTTATATATTTGAAGAGGAAATTCCGGCTTAAGTAATATATTTCGCGAAAACGCGAGGCGCAAATTTCCTCTCCATTTCTAGGCTGAAAAAAAGAAGATTGCTTTGTTTTTTCTTTGCCTCGGTCAATTTGTCGTAAAACCACTCGAATCCGTTCTCAAAAGTCTTTGTCCAATATCCTTCTCTCTGTTTTGCAATATCTTCTTTGTTAAAGTTTAATAAACATTTGAGTTTGCAGTTTTCCCTTTTATCGAAGCTAGCGTGCACAGAATCCAATGCTTTCTTTAACAACTATGAATCATTTGTTGCTGGAGTTCGTTTTCTCGGAGACGCTCTCTTCAAGGACTCTTGGAAACTTGAGTTTGAAATGCTGGTGTCCAAGGTCATATTAATTGCATAATGTAAATTCTAAATAGGAAAAAACGTATTAATGTTATTTTGCTAATATAAGATTTGATATTTATGAAGCACTTTGGCAATGAATATTCTGATGATAAGTTGTGTTAAATTAATCATTACAGCATATAAAAGTAAACTCGAGGTACTGTGAGCACTGAGCTCACTAAATGATACCCCCTTCCCCCGCCTCCCATATGATTATAATGGCAAAGTCCATGTTTTGCTATTTTGCTATGGGAGAATCGAAATAAGTGTCAGATCAAAAAGTAAAAATAGGAGGTGCACAATGGCATTATGTTATAAATAATCTGTGAAAGTATCATTAAATTTTATCTAGTGGTATAGGAAGTGTTGAGGATAAGAGATGGGTACCCTTCAATATTATAGAAAAAATGGCAGTGTCCAGGTTTTGCTATGGGAAATCGAAATTATGTGTCGGATCAAAAAGTAAAATAAGAGGGAGGTTCACAATGGCACTATGTAACAAAGATTCTGAGAAAGTCTCATTAAATTTCATTCATTGGTATCAGAGGAGTTTTGGATAGGAAATGGGTACCCCAAAGCGTAAAAGACGGACGTACGGCTAGACGGACGGACGCCCCGATCACTATAGTATACCCTCCCACTTTTCAAGCGGGGGTATAATAAGATTTCACTTTAAAGTATATACTTTATCTGTATAAACAACTATGTTTCTTTCGGGTAATGTTTTCTTTGAAATTTTATTTGGCGTTGATGAAACGGCGTCTCGAAGTTTCCGTTCAAATGCGAAGTATGACAAATCATTTTTCACTTATATAGAAACGCTGCAGAGCTAATTTTGACACTCAAGGCCATTTAGCAGTGAGGGATTTTTCTCGTGCCAGCACCTACTACGACACGGGACTTCGGTTTATACGGTCTCATTTGAAGGACTGGTCTCCACGTTCCGCAGTAGATTCGAACCCGCGACTTAAGGAACAATTCCTTATGCGGCGACTCTAGATGCTCTTCCCATTTCGCCAAGCGCGCAACTCAAGAGATAGTCGTATGTAACTTCATATGCTGCCAATTATTAAGATATATTTTTTTATATTTGTGACTAATTAAACGATTGCTTTTTAATTGTGAGACATAAATAATACATCTAAACCTGGGTATAGTTTTTTTTTAAACAAAAAAAAGAACCAAGAAAAAATCCCCCCTTCTTTACCAACATTAAAGTGCAATAATACGATCAGGGTATAAAAACTATAGTGCAGTGCATCTCGATTCAAATTCCTTGATCGGTGCAAAAAAATTTCAAGTCTTCATGTCAAAAGAATTTTACGTTATGGTCTGGTGGTGTGTTTTTTTTTTAATTTGACCTTAAATAAAGAAAGCGGTCAAGGTAAAATATTTTGATGCAGTGTATTTAGTCTTAATGTTGCCCATCCTTGCTTGAAGTTTGAAATCCTTAATCTGGAAAGTTCTAAGGTTATGACCTGGACTATATTCTCGTTAAAAGATTGATCTTGACTTTATTACAAAGTGAAAAAAAATGTTGGCATCCACTTTTCCTCTTACCACCTCTTCATGTGTCAAGTTTGAAGTCTTCATGTCAAAGCGTTCTGAAGTAATTGTCTAGTTTTTTCTCAATTAGACCTTGATGAGAAAAGGGGTCAAGGTCAAAACTTTGGTGCAGTATGATCTTGTATCATTGTCTTACTATATTTGAAATCCTAATATCAAAAGGGTCATCAGGTTATGGCTTGGACTCTATTTTAAAGTAAAAGATTAACCATGACCTTATAAATAAGATCAAAGCCAAACATTTTGGTGGTTGGCATCCTTTCTTCATACTACCTCTGCGTGTTCCAAGTTTGAAGTCTTTATATCAAAAGCTTCTCAGGTTATGGTCAAATCGTGTTTTTCTGTATTTGACCTTTAAGGACGAAAGGGGTGAAGGTCATAATTCTGATGCAGTGAATTTTGTGTCAATGTTTTCTTTGTATATTACAAGTTTGAAGTTCTAATATGAAAGGAATCTCAAGTTAAAGCCTGTACTCTCTTTTGATGTAAAAGATTGACCTTGACTTTATAAATAAATCAAGGTAAAAAGTTTTAGATGGCATGCACTATTTCTCAACGTCATCTATCTATGTTCCAGGTTTGAAGTCTTAATGTCAAAGGGTATTTAAATTTCAACCCGGAAAAAATTGGAAAAGAAGAATAAGAAAATCGACATTAACAATACGTCTCCCCTTGGAAGGGGAGGCATAATTACTGTTGTGAGCCACCCAATAAATTATCTCTTCTACTCACGCTCCGTGAACGGGAGGTCGTGAGTTCGAATCTCGGCCGCGACAGACCCAAGTCGATAAAATGGGTAGCAACTGTTCCTTCGCCATGCGCTCGGCACTTTGAAGTGAAAGGTGCGGGTCATTCGGATGAGACCTTAAAAACCGAGGCCCCGTGTCACGGCAGGCGTTGGCACGATAAAGATCCCTCACTGCTCAATGGCCCTGAGTGCCGAGTAAAGGTCAAAATTTGAAGCCCTTCACCGGTATATGGTGACGTCTCTATATGAGTGAAAAATTCTCGAATGGGACGTAAAACAACATAAAATCAATCAATCAACCTTCTATTCACACTATACAATTATTCTTTCAAGCGAAGATCGCAAAGACACCACCAGTTTATTATGGACATTGACATGTTTGTGCAGATGTAGAGCGGAAATTATGGATTTGGAAATCAACCAGTTCGTGAAAATGTCTTGAAACTGCACGGTCTGGAAGGTAACTAATTGAAAACTATATACGTGTTATTTAAAGACGTTATCAGGATCTCGATCCCAATCGTTTTTACATAGTACATCACTACACTTTCATAGCAACTCTTTTACTATTGAAAAATCACTCGTCCCAGAATAAGTGTATGCTTATTGGCCAGTCGCCTTGTCGTGAGAAGGTATGATCAAGTGACATAGGGGTTAAGGTTTTAATGATCAAAGTTTTCGGAACAAAGTACCAAGATAAAAATCGAGCAAGTTGCAGCACTGTCTTGTCGTTGTTATAGACGTAATCAGTTTCTGCTGGGTAATTACCAGATACATGTATTGTCTCCTCTACTCTCCACTGAAAAAGGAAAAATAACGGGTGGTACACTTAGATTTTGGCAGTACACTATTTGACTTCATTTCCATCAGGCATATATTCCATTCTTAACCTTTGCCTTTTTCATTAATTGGCATTACAACAAGAGGCTCTGGGGCCTTTACGGTCACCTGAGTATAATCCAAGTATAAAACACAATAAACTGCATCGTCGCAAACCACAGCCAAAATGTACGATCCTCTCCCATTCTGGCCATGCTTGATTCAGAAGAGGACATTTCGCAGCTCATTAAAATATAAAAATATAAAATATTGACCAGTGCGAGTAAAGCATAGTCGGATAATGAACTTTGAAGCGACCTTTTTTGTAGTCAAGCAGCCACGGGTAGGAGAGAGCTATGTGCGCACTCTGGACCGGGGCTTGAAACGGAGAATAAACTGAAAGATGAATTTATGTTGTCCAAAGGCAATAGAAATTTAATGATTTGGTATCAACAAAATAATTAGTTTCGCGAATAGTGAGCTTTGGGAGTCTAGACAAGGAAAGTCGTCCTGGAGGTGAGTGGCTACGATTTTATACTTGCCCCCTGGAGCAAGTGTTCATGAAAATTGTATCACCCTGTAATTTAATTGATAAATTTTTGTCTTGAGCTTAAAACAAACATGATAATAGAGCCAAGGGTTCCCCAAAATAGTATTTGTTATAGACAATCAGTTTGCTCTGCTCCCCATTTGTAGTGTATCAATATATCGATATTCAAGAATGTATGGTATCGAAGAATTAACATCCAATACGTATCGGGCAGTCAGTTTTTCTTAAAATTCTGTGAAAAAGTTAGGAACATCAATCACCAAAGATTATATTTGACTGTTTTGAATCAAAGTAGATCAATAATGATATAAACATAAAGGAGATAGGACATCTTAAATAGTCATTATATAGACCTGGGGTAATGTGTAATGGCAATGCATTTTTTGAAAGTAATGGGGTGTAATGCACCCATTTTTCAATTACAGGTAATTGTAATGTAATGCATTGCTTCCATAAAATGCCAGTAATGACCATTACTTTTCAATTACATTTGAATTACATTTAGCCTATTTTTCTTATTTTATGAAATAATCTGATACATTTTTCAATAAATTTAATTAAGAATTTTCAAAAATTAAAAAAACATTCTTAATTTATTAAAGACATATTTCTTTTTTTAAGTGTTTATATAATTGTTAAACTTTAAAACAGTTTTTTAATGGTAAATTCTTATAATGAAATATATGGAGATAACGAACAGTAATCGAGCTCAAAAGTCCATTAAACAATACAAAATAGGAGCAGAGCAAACACGGACCTCCAAACATCAGAGGTGGGATCAGGTGCCATGGAGGAGTGAGCATCCCCTGCCGACCGGTCATACCGGCCGTGTGCTCCTTGTCATGATCGGGAAATAACGGAAAAATCCGTCGACAATTCAGTGTGTAAATAATGGCCTAACAATCATTATGAAAAACGTCAGTCAGCATTTGACTCAATGATAAATTGTATTTGCTGACAAGGTCATTGTATCGATCATAGAACTTACGAAATGATGACTTTAAACGAAACAGCTGATATTCTTGTTTCATCAACTTGTTTGTCAATAATTTACCTCGTTTTAGAAATTGTACATACGTAGAGGATGCTCTTGTGTAGTTAGACTAATCTAACTGTGTCTCGGGACAAGCCCTCACCACAGTTAGAATGCGTCCCATATACTTGCAATGTAGCAAAACGGAGTGGATCCACTCCGAAATGATTTTGAATAATACAAAAGGAGTTGCACTGAAAATAACTACCAAATTAATCATAACAAACCTTTTTGAGATGATATGTGTCTTTTTACCTAAAAAATAACCCATATAAATACGAAAATTCAACTCATTTTCTCAACGTTTTTTCCTCGCTTCAAATTTAACGCCATGTTGACATTCGGAACTCTCTGGATTGTTCATAGAAAATGCACAGAGTACGAGTTATCGCCCGTGTTTATTTTGCAACATTGCCAATACACGGAACGAATTCTATCGTTAAACCAGGTCCGTAGGACAATATCATTTTAACGATAGAACATTCTATCTAGCTCTTGTGTATCGCATCAACTGAGAGATATATACCCCGTATACAGGTGATGAAGGTATATTGCTGCATAAGTAAGGGAATTGACGATTGAAAAGTTAAAGTCATCACGTTTATCATAAAGCTTGTTTGTTAGAAATTCTGAAATCGATTAAAGAAACCTATATATGTTAAGATTAAAATAAATTAAATTGAAGAAATATCAGATCAGAGACATTTACTCAATACATGTAGTTCAATTCAAAAGATAGCCCCAAGCAAATACTACCTGTTCACCTAAAATTATAAAATTGTGAAATTCTTTCCTGGCTAAAACTCATTATCTTTGAAAATGTCCTTACCGCTAGCCCCAAGCAAATGTTCCCTGTTCATTTTACTCAGTTCTGACCACTTTTCAGCGTGAAGCTATAAGTATTGATTTTCACTTTGCAAACTTCACTTTGCTGAAATGGACTCTGAAAGTAGGATCCTGGATCAATATGATCTTCCAGAGGACAAAAATGGAAACTTTAGGCCGAAATGTAAAAATTGTCCAGCATTTATTTTTGGATCATTAAGAATCACTTCAAACTTCAAAACCCTTTTCAGTGTAATTACAGAAACGCATGTCCTTTAATTAGCTTCATTGACTATGTTGACTAATTGACAATTTTATCATTTTTATTCGCCAGTCTTTAGACGGGACGTATTATGTTATGGCGTTCATGTCCGTCCGTCCGTTAGCTTTTTCGTGTCCGGCTCATAACTTTAATACTATTAGGCCTAGGATTATTAAACTTTGTCAGCTGATACTTCTTGGGTAGAAGGTGTGTCGCACATTTAAAGTAGGTCGCTCTGACCTTTAATCAAGATGCTATGGCCAAATATGGAAAAATCCTGTCCGGCTCATAACTAGAAAACTATTGGACTTAGAATCATCAAATTTGGCCAATTTATGTATATTAGGTAGATGTGTCGCGACCTATTTCAAGGTCACTGTGACCTTTAATTTAAGTGAAATTAGAAAAAAAAAACTGTCTTTTTACTATTAGATTACACAATCCCAAAAAATGGAAGAGTGTTGCAGTATCCTTATTAAAGAATGTTAAATCAAGAAAATACTTGTTTTTTCATTATATACTTTACAGCAATCTATAACAAATGTAATGTTACATGAGAAATTCCACCTCTCCCATGGGTGTAATTATCAAGCACTGGTCAAGGAGAATTTGATAACAGAAAATTGCATGTCAAATTAGAGAGAAATTAATAAGTTTAGTGTGAGGAGCTAACTGGTAGAGCATCTCTGATCAAGCAGGTGTTATCTATATCTCTTGGGAACTGGGCAAAATGAATCAGCCGTGTTGGATTAAATAGTTGGCTAGCTTAACTTTTAAAATGAATTTGGTGAAAAGTAATTAAAATTTATTTGATATTGTATACATGATAAATTAATTTGATATTGTATAATAAACGAATTTGATATTGCATAATATAATTAAAACTAATTATACTCGAGAGGGGGGTGATATTGGAATCAGCATACCCGTTGTTCGTATGAATTGCAGCTTAAGGTTTTGTCAAAGGTCAAGATGTCTAAAAATTTATTTTTACAATAGCTCGAAAACTGTGTGGTTTATAAAGTTAAAACTTTTACAATTTATAAATATATCATTGATTAACAGATAGAAAGTATCACTTGAAAACAAATACTTAAAGAAAATATTTTTAGAGAAAAAAAAATGCAAAAAATTTGCACATTTTAAAAAAAAATGCACCTGCTTAATTTTGTACTTTTAGTGAAAACCATCATTGCAGAAATATATGTTTATCAATGAAGGGCAAGTTAGACGTGAATGGTCTCTTAAAGGCTGTTATTGAAAGCATGAGATGTATAAAGACAAGACCCCTATAAAATCCGCCATTTGCAATGTACTTTTGCAATGTACTTTCGGTTTCAAATCTTAACATTTGGACAAAATAAACAGGGAAAACAACTTTCCAGAGGTCATCGAAGCCCAACTTGCCCTTCATTGATAAACATATATTATTTCTGCAGTGGTGGTTTTCACTAGAAGTACAGAATTACGAAGGTGCATTTTTTGAAAATATATGCATTTTATAAAAAGATTTTTTCTCGATAAATACTTTTTTAAAGTATTTGTTATCAAGTGATACTTTCTATCTGTTAAACAATGATATATTTATAAACTGTAAAAGTTTTAACTTTATAAACCATATGGTTTTGGAGCTATTGTAAAAATAAATTTTTGGACATGTTGACCTTTGACAAAACCTTAAAACCAGTCTGACATTAAATCAAAAAAATCAAGTATTTAAAAAAAAAAATGTTTTAATTATGGTAGATAGTCCCAACAAATCTAAGAGTAATGCAGGAACCTTATTAAAAATGTTGCATCAAGATTACACAAGTTTTTTGTTTCTTTTTATAAATCTTTGTAACAAATTAAAAAAAAAATCTTTGTTTTCAAATTTAATTTCAAAATGACATAAACATGCATTTTTATTGCACTACAAAGCAGATAGTATGTATAGATCCATTCATCTCTTGGAGTAATGAGTGGACATGCATCCAGTTAAAGATTAATTAATGAGTTCAGTGTAGGGAAGCTAGCTGTCTCAATCATTTCTGTTAGAGGATCTCTGATCAAGCAGCTCTTATCTGTATCCTTTGGAAATTAGACAGAAGAACTGCTTGTCAGTTTTTAGCATATGTCATTTGATGGTCTGCCTTTTATTTTTAATATTGATTTGAAATAGATTAAGTTGTTAAGACTAAATTGATATTGTGTAATTTGATATTTTTATTTATTTATTTTTTGAAAATATCAACTAATTCAAAGCATTCTGTCTCACAAACCTGAAAGGGGGGGGGGGGGGGGCAGACGGGCATTTCTTAGCTCTAACATAACCAGTTGAGGATCTATAATGTAATATTTGTTATAATTAATGCCTACACCACAGGAGATGTATAAACAAATATAAGGAATGGAAAAATCCTTGTATCAAGGTTGACATGATTTTCTTGCACTCTAAACTGTTTATGACAATTGAACTATTTTTGACGGGCGTATCATACTGTGGCGGGGCACATATTTAAAATATATTATTCAAGAAAAACATACATGATCAAATATTTGTTATTTATTCTAGAGGAAATATAGAGAGGTACTGATAACAGACACTCAACAAAAGAAGACTGAAAATGTGGTGACCAAATACTTTCCAGCCTGTCGTGTGTCCAAGTAAAACATTAATGACCCGAAACAGAAATTGACAAGGGATGCACTTTTGTTGTTTATTGCAGGAGATCTACTTCCTCTGTCAACCGTGGACAGCCAACACTTAAGGAACTTTGTTGAGAAATTAGATCCTAAATATCAGATCCCAAGTCGGAAGTATTTGTCCAGTAAGTTACTCTATGAAAAGTCAAGTGTAGTGAAAAATATTCTTAAAGTGCAGCTATGTAAAGCAAGAAGTGTTTTATGACAGTGGATTTGTGGTCCAATAGACAAATGAAGGCTTTTATGGGGATCACTGGACATTTTATTGTTGACTGGGTAATGAAGTCTGTGATGCTTTCCTGCAAAAGATTTCAAGGAAAACACACATCAGAAAATATTAGATACGAGTACGAAGAAACAATTGCTCTGTTTGAACTTGCTGATAAGATCTGCTTAATTGTTAGCGACAATGCATCAAACATGGTGAAAACATTACAATTTTCTCTTCCAGGATATAATAGTGAAAAAGAAAAGTCTGAAGATGAATGCGAGGATGATAATGAAAAAGTATTCTCAGTAGACGAGATTGAAGAGGAGGAATTTGAACATTTACCGAAGCACTCACGATGCTATGCTCACACACTTCAGCTGATAGTCAAAGATGGACTAAGGGACTGTACCTCACATTTGAAAGCAGTAATTTTAAAAACTTCCCAAATTGTGAATCATGTGTGCAAGTAAATTCATGCGAAAGTGAATTACTAGAAGATGAGAACCGATTACAAGCCGCAAATGTCACAAGATGGAACTCGCAACCAAGAATGATTAGTCCCTGATGAAAAATTGAACAAACTTGACACCTGTGTTAAACTGTCTACATATGAAAGAAAACTCCAGCAAGAACTGTGTGCTATACTAGATCTTTTTGAATATGCTACTGTCTTGATCCAAGGAAACTTAAGTGCAAGTCTAACTAGACCAGTTACCTTGGGATTGAAGCACCAGATCATTTGTCAGCAGCATACAACAAGATGATGACTACTTTGACTTTGAAGTCTTCAATAAACACAAGACTGAATCCATTTGAAAATGACAATGACTATAAAATAGCAGCTATGCTAGATCAAAGATTCAAACTGAGAGGGTGTGATGCGAATGAAATCAACACTTCGACTGCTTTGCTGAAGAACACTGTCCAGTCTCTTCACTTTGAAGTTGGATTTGCAGATGATATAGATGGACAAGACTTTTCTTCCCCGAATCATGGGGAAAATTCGGTATCAAAGCTATAGAAGATCCAAAAATTTTATGCTGGGACACTTGGAAAAGCTTACAAAGAACAGGAAATATGCGCCACTAAAAATATATGCAGAGACAAGAGGATTATTTAAGGAATGTTTAGCACTTCATGAAAAATATGCCTACGTGCAAGTATGTGTGATTTACACACCAATAATTCACGCTAAACTTAAAAACATTCCTTATATTTATATTTTACATGCTTAAATGCACCAAAAATATACTCAATTTTTGAATTTCTCGCTGCCCTATATCGTCATATTTTTATTAACGTCTCTGTAGCCTCATTGTGACGTCACTTTAGCTCGAGTTTCTCCGTGTACATTTCTACGCGTGAGTATACACAAAAATGGTTTTCAAATCAATTTCACAGTTGACTTTGTAGAAAAACATAGCAAACGTAAATATTTGAATTTATCTATCTGCTCACAAAAACTAAACCCAACATTTACTTAAATATATATTAAGTCAGAATTTGGGCAAACAGAGGAGGCAATGAGAAGTTTATACTCGAGTTTACCTTTAATCTATCAATTTCATGGGAAAATGTTGACATCGGAGATCAAATATCTCGCAAACACACGTCAATACACCCTCATCTTCATCTCAGTGTTACAAGTACAACTTTTAAGACTATTGAAGTAAAGAAGGTTGCAATTATCCACACCTATGCACGAAGTGCAACAAACCTCAAGCAGCATACACCAATGTTACCTAGCCCAACCTTTCAAAAGCTAAAGTTCTCGTGCGCAAAACAAGTTTTAGTCTGATCACACCCAGCTGGGACCACGCCCTGGGGCTTTAAAGCCTAGGTTTTTCGCCATTAAAATTTGACCAAATAACACCCTTGCTTCCGCAATACCCAAATAATTATATAGCTGCAGCAAAAATTCAGGGACTTCATTGGGGATTATCTTGGTCAAGTTACAAAAGGCAGAATTTGGGGTCCACATGTTAAAATGTCTGGTAAAAATACCGTTGCTTATTAAAATTTACCCTGTTTGCCTCCGATATGCCCAGAAGCAGGGAAAATTTTCAAAGAAATAATGCATTTTTACAATAGATTCAACACAGTCATACGCTATCACAAGAAGCCATGACCTAGGGGTCATGAAATTCACAAATTTAAGCGGTACTTTCATTATCATTACTATGCACTTTCTTGAATAGTTTCAATTTTCAAAGAGTTTACACATTATTACTACATTATCAATGCACAAAGGTTGTTTAAATAATACACAGGAGCAGAGAAGAAGATCTTCAAATAAATAATGCATTTCCCTATATGATCTATATAGTCTCACCCTAGTACCAGAACCCCTGACCCTGGGGCCATGAATTTCACAATTTCGGTAGAGGGCTCAATTCTTATTATAATTATGCCAACAGTTTGACTGCTTGATCCACAGGAGTAAAGAAGAAAATTTTAAAAGAGTGCATTAATTTTTATTGTTTTAGCCCCACCCCTCATGACCCATGGGGTCAGGGACCATGAAATTCATGTATTTTTTTTTTATCCCCATCACCCATAGATACAATTGAGCGGTTTCAGAGAAGTGTTCAACTGTTATCGACTCACGACGACAGGAAAAAAAAACGGATAGCTATTTTTCATCTGAGAGACTCAGGTGACCTAATAAAACGTATAAACTTGCATTAATCCCATTATGCTGTTCTATCTGATGACAAGGAAGTCCATTATATTGATGTGAATGTTTCCATCAGAAAATACAGTTTTTATTTTAATTGTTATAAAACAAAATGTAAATGACAACAATGTATTTTATAATATAATTTAGAATTTCAAACCCACTCCGAAGGAAAGTGCATGTTCTACTGCTACGGTTATCAATGAAGATAAAATGCAGGTGTGGGTAATGTCATAGAGAATCCATTATATTGATGTGAATGTTTCCATCAGAAAATAATGATTATTTTTTAATTGTTTAATTGTTCCGACGCCTATGATAAACATAAGAGTTCACAAATGTTTCTAAATATGTTTGCATTATTTATATATATATATATATATATATATATAGTTTATAATTAGCTTTGGTAGGCGTTAAGTAAATAAAACAATCTATCTTCTTAGAGTATATTCCTAGCTTTAGACAAAAGTTACATTGATAAGATCTTTGTATTGCTCAGCCGGAGTCTTAGTAAGCAGGCTAAATGGGAAGATAGGACCTCTTGGTGAGCTAAGTCATTTGATTACAGCATCCGCATTTAAAACCGTTACAGAGACCATTAGCCTTTGCAGTTCGTCTAAGATCCCGAAGATGTCAGAGGCACAATTAAGAGCTGACCTTGAATTGGTATATTTTCATAATTGGTTAATTTGTTGATTTAAACTGGTGATTTTATGGTTAATAATTGGATTAGTTTCTTTGGGAAATTTGGGTGAAATCTGGATTATATATGGTGTGCTTATAGAATTTTTGAAACTTAAACCTTTATTAAATAGGAATTAGCTCATTACTACTGGTGATGCATTTACACCGATTTACAGGTGTTTAAGACCTTTGGATTATAGAAAGCTGTTGGTGGCGTTGACTCACCATAGCTTTACAGCAGCAAGAGTATTGGTGATAAGGAATTGTTGGTGGCATCGATTCACCACAATTTATTCACCGGAGTTATTCACCCAAAGCTTCACCAGTAGTTTTCTTTAAATAATTAGGGCAACAAATAGTTTCATGGGTGTTTGAATTTATTGTTTTTATATCACAGTTCGATCATCCGGCAGGGGATAATTGACACGTTCGTCAGGTTGAAGTTTAGAACAAGTTCTTCAGGAATGTTATACATGTATTCGTGTCTAATTTTCTTTACAGAAGACAAAAAACTCCGACTTCTGTTCTTCGAAATTCATGGACAGTTTTCTGGTTGCTTTTGTCCCTTTTCGTTTAACAAAGCCCAGTCGTCTAAAAAATGATTTAGTCCAGGATCGCTCCAATGCAATGCACCCACCCCACCCCATTTTCTGACAGTAAGGAGCAGTATTTGTACCCAACTATTCCCGTAGCCCCCGCAATTAAAATATGTCTATTAACAACAGATCCAACGTTGCGTAACTTTTTGATATAGTCAATGACTTCGCTGTCATACTTCCCCAGGATTGGGGGTCTTGCCCATGACGATAGTGGCAGAGAATTACAGTACCATCTTCGGAATTCCGTAGTTCCCGTTGATATTGTTTTTTTATCGACCTAACTGTAGATTCATTTATTCCTTGCTGTAATTCTTTAGAATAGTGTTAAGCAGCACTCTTACTTCTATGTTCACAGGCCCACTTAGCGGTCTGGAATGTAATGACTATAGTTTCCACGTTAATGTTTTCGGGATTTTTCAATTGTCTGTGTAACAGGCGTGGAAAAATGTCGGCCAGACTGGGACTCGAACCCGGGACCTCCCGCTAACCGTGCGGGTGCTCTAACCACTGAGCTACCGGGCGACGTACCCAGTCCCCGTTACACTTCCCCCCTTTTTCTTGAGGTTTTCCATCCTGAAAACCTTACCGAGACTTTTTAAAACAACCTGTGGGTTTTATTGTTGGGCGCCAATGTAACAGGCGTGGAAAAATGTCGGCCAGACTGGGACTCGAATCCGGGACCTCCCGCTAACCGTGCGGGTGCTCTAACCACTGAGCTACCGGGCCGACGTACCCAGTCCCCGTTACATCTGCATGACACGTTCATTGGCAACCTGAACGGACTGTGTTTTTTGGTGCATCTTCCAAGGCAGGGTCAGGCAAGAATGTCGATATTTCTGTTTAGATGTACGGACCATTATAAATACGATTTGGAATCAAATATTTTCGCGAAGACATTATAAAAGAATTTTTAAAACAGTCATATCTTCAATAAAAAACACTTGCTTGCTATCATTCTCATTAAAATTCCCAGGTTAAATGACTTAAGTTCGATTACTTCAATTTCACGGTCCGGTGTCTAAATATAATACGTAAGAACACCTCACAACTCTACAAGATAAAATTAACAACATGCGTACCGATGTGGATTTTTTTTTTTATGCGGAAGGTGTTGTATAAAAAAGGCTTTATCGTGAACATTAATTATCGCGAACAAGTGTACCCCTTGTAAATCGCGAAATAAAGTCGTCCGGAATAAAAGTTGGTTTACAGTATGTATCAGTTAGTTCAATTAAATAACTAAAAATTAAAAAGAATTTCTGTATCAGTATTTCAAATAACAGTGTTTAATTTCCACATCTGTCTTGTACGTATTCAATATCGCATTATTCCAATGACCTTACCAAATATTATGTTTGCATAATGAGGTTTTATTCAGGCTAATAGGTTCTAAATAATTATTAATTAATAATTTCAATTTTGTGTGAAATTTTTGTTGACTCGATTTATCCCAGTGAGCTTGAAATAAAAGATACCAAAGATTCTAAAAAATCTGTTTCATATTTAGATATTTTACTAGAAAAACACGTTAATAGAAATCTAACAACCAAGCTTTATGGTAAACGTGTTGACTTTAACTTTTCAATCGTCAACTTCCCTTACTTATGTAGCAATATACCCTTATCACCACCATAAGGAGTTTATGTCTCTCAGTTGATTCGATGCGCAAGAGCATGCTCTACATATAAACAATTTATAAAACGAGGCAAGCTATGGACAAACAAGTTTACGAAACAAGGATATCAACAGACTCGTTTGAAGTCATCTTTTCGCAAGTTTTTCGGTCGATACAATGACCTTGTCAGCACATGCAACCTATCACTGAGTCAAATGCTGACTGTCTTTATTCATACTAATTGTTAGGCCATTATTTTTACGCTGAACGGTCTACGGATTTTTACGGGTTTTGTTTCCCAATCATGACAAGGAGCACACGGCGGGTGTGACCGGTCGGCAGGGGATTCTCACTCCTCCATGAAACCGGTTCCCACCTCTAAATTTGGAGGTCCGTTTTTGCTCTCCTCCAAATATGTATCGTTTCATTGGAATTTCGAGATTGAATACCGTTCGTTATCTTCATAGTTCATTAGACACACTTTACCTACCTACTTCTACCGATAATAAATATTGCTTTTGAGAGATTGACCTGACAATATTTATTTTTGTTTAGCATAAGGTGCTGGATATTGATTGCTCGCATTCTGAATGTTCAGGGGTATTTTTGTAAATGTACATGTATTGCAAACTCAATGTTCAACAAAGTGCCGAGTTGTTGAATGGTAAAATTCTCTAGACTTTAAGTATTTTTTTAGACTATCTTAGCTCTATATAGTAAAAGGATCTATGGAAATCTTTTTAAATAGAAACATAAAGGTATATTTACCTCCAAATTCTTAGAATTTTAGAAAATCCTCTTTTTTGGTAGGAATTTGGTGTTTTTTTAACAGCTGGTGGTGTTCATCGCAAAACACTGATCCCGCCTTTGGCTATACAGCGCACACATGTGGAAAGGTTAAGAATGGATAGCCATCAACTTCCATTGGGACAGCAAACATGCAGTGGCACATGTTCACTTTCCAGCAGCTGTCTATCACACGGAGATTGCTGCAACCTTTGCTCTTGCACACTGATGAACAGTCCTCCTCTCTGTGCTCGTAGAGTTCTCTTTACCACAGACAGCCAATCTCTTTCATTACTTCTTCCTTTGTCGTGGTCTTATTGAAGACAACTTGAGGGTTACGCTCTTGTATATCATTCTCTAATCCCCCGTGAAGTAGACTGTTGTCTCATATTTTCGTGTAAAGTTAACTTGTAGAAAACTGTCATCAGTGGCTGAATTTTTTTTTTTAATTTCTGTAACTATTGTGATTGTCAAAGCATGGTTCAGAAAACACTGAAACTTTATAATTTGAATGCTAAGTGTGTTATGCCATTCCAAGTTTTCTCTATGTTTAGCGTCCAACATCTTCCAAAAACCTACCTACTCTCAAAAACACTCACAGACCAAAGAAGTAAAACACAGATCTCAAGGACATATGATACAAACAAAAAAAAATGGATGCCTGAATTGGTATATATTTGTTGTAAATGATGCGAATAATAAATTTCTAAATTATTAAGATAATATAAACTTTCTATGATTTTCAAAATTCTACCTTTCTGCAACCATCCTATTCTATACAACTATTTGTCACTTTAAATCCCATTATTGTTAAAATTTGAATGAAAAAATAAAATATGTGCGGTTAAACTTATTCATTTTACTTGTATAAATATGACTCAAGTTCTTGTTTTCAAAATTTGTGATAAAAAGGTGTATGATCTGTCCTTAAAGTTGTCGTAATGGTCGACGAATTACCTGACTAATCCCTCCAGATTAGGTCTAATATGACAGGCTATGTCTAACAGACGTCTTGCAAGATGGAGTCAGGAGATCAATGTTTTCTGGATAGGTCGTACACGGATGCCTCGCGCTGTGGTACCACGCTCCTCCCTTCCTTGTAGAGCCAAGGGTATCCATTGGCGAATTTAACCAACATCAGTAATTATATGTACAAAATCCATCCCCCAAATATTGTACAAAATTACTTGAATGTCAACTCGTATAAAAATGTGAAAATATACGAATACTTACCAATCATGATTTAAGGAGTTGATCCTTACGTCGCGGGTTCGAATCCAACTGTGGGACGTGGAGACCGGTCCTTCGGATGAGACCGTTTAAACCGAGGTCCCGTGTCGCAGTAGGTGCTGGCACGAAACAGATCCCTCACTGCTCAATGGCCGTAAGTGCCGAGTATAGGACAAAATTTGCAGCTCTCCACCGGCAAGTGGTGGCGTCTCCATATGAGTGAAAAATTCTCGAGAGGGACGTTAAACAACATACAAACAAACAAACCAATCATGATTAGTTTTCAACAAAGTACTGGTGAGAGACATGATCCCGTCACTTATACAAGTTTAAGAAATATAGTAGTCATGAAAATAATGTCTACATAGGTTTGACCTGGTCTGTAAAGCCCATCAAAAGAAACTATTTGTTCATTCCTTGGGTCTTGTGGATAGTGCAAGCAAATGATTGGTTCATTATTACTATGTTTTCCTGCTTTAAGTATTGTTTGTTTTCTTTCAATTGGTGTTGACCCATCAAGTATTATGTTGATTTTTTTTCCTTCTTTGTTTTTCCACCTAATGGATCATTTGACTAAAATGAATTTCACTTCATCTGTTTTTCTAAATCCGGTTATTGTACTCGACACTCCATTCATTAGGCTGTTTTTATTTCGCATGAGCATCAACCCTTGCTCCGATTGCAACTGCAAAGACTTTAATTTCTTGTAATTACTTTGCAGATGGTCATTGCTATCAGTTACATTAATTCTAACTATTGTTACATCTTTTTTGGACATTTTGCAGTTGGTAATAAAAATTGTGCCCATGCACCTATTTTTTATATTCATCTCGTTGTCTACGTAATGGAATACTTAAGACATGTATATAGCTAATAACATTAAAAATTCACTCTCTTATAATTAAAAATTATATAGGTTCAGAGGCTTTGATGGTAACAATAGCATAAAGCGTTGCCTTTTTAGTGAAATCGTCACGCTGACGCGTGACTATCTTGTAGAGAGAGAACATGTGCTATTTAAATCTACACAACATTCTGAGAAAACTATCAAAGAGATTGTGCTATTCAATGTTATACGGCTCGTTTACCCTTCTCTTTCGTGGCTGCACTTGTTCCACCATGTCAAATATGTGATATCTAAAATCTTTATGTGACAAGAACTTAAGAACTGCCAATTGCAATATCACAAGTTGGAAACAAAATATTTTACTTAGATGTTCAACAAATAAAATACAGTCATTAATAGCCATTTTCAAATAATCCCTTATCAGAACTCTCCTGTAAAAGTAGATAATATACTGTTTATAGTCAAACAGCTGGATTGAAAAGTCTGGTCACATTCTCACTGGCACATTGTTTGTTAAGAGAGAATACATGGAGTGCATCTCTTGGAAATCATCTCCATCTAGAAGTATATTTTTCTGTATTTCATTAAAATCATCACATTCGATTTAAGAAGAATGAAATGTCTAATTTCTGTCTCGTGATGTGAGTAATTTCTCCTTATTTGAATAAATCTTTCCATAGATGTAAGGAAAGTTTGCTGAAAGCATTTAAAGGTGTAGCAAAAATATGCATACATCCCACTGGCTGAAATTGATGAAAATTTCAAACAGCAAGAAAACTTTCTCTTCCAAAATATGTTGTAAAATCTGTTCGCATTATTTATGACGGAGGTGATTGTCATTTAATAGTAAATAACCAATCATCGAAATTTCATCGATAATGATTAATTTCAAATGTTGTTATATAAAGCGGAGAATAATTTTGTAAACGTTTGTAAATGTAAGAAACTGTACTTCTCTAGACGACGAACCATGAAAGGAGTTTTTCCTGAGAAACGAGACCGCCATTTTCATCTTCAGGGCAGCTGGTTAACACGTCAAGTCATATTGCTTTTTGTCACCAAGAATAAAATTATGTTGTATCGATTCAAAAAAGCATCGTAAATTACGTACTACAGTACCAACCAGACCAAACCCGACACCCAAGCAGTCTCAGAAAGCAGTCCCCCGGGACTGCTATCTATCAGGTTGGGTCTGGTTGGTACTGTACTTAGCTAGTTACGACAAACTTAAGTAGTACCTACGTACTGCATTAAGACCGTTTCACGAAAGGTACTTAGAACTGTCGTAAATATGCGAAGAACGTGTCAGTGGTGGAATCCGTTTGCGTGATGAATTCTTTTAACCTTGGAATTATTTTCAAACTCAGTCACTTGGTTAGTACACGAGTATCTTGAATACCTGACTATGAACACCGATAAGTAATGGGTGTTAATGGATAGTGGTGATTTCTAGATAATTCTTCCAATCCTGTCATGTTAAGTGTTGTTTGTTAAGGTTTTGACAATTTTCTGGTAATGACTTGATAGAATAATTCTTCAAAGTTTTTTTTTAAATAGGAATGTATAAGAAATATCTTTAAAATCTTCTTCTCAAAAACAGCAAAGCCATGATTAGTCATATTATTACAGAAGTATCCGCAGGTAGTGTAGATTCAAGTTTGCTCCAACCATGACCCCTGGGGGTGGGGCAGGGCCACAACAAGGGGTCAAAGTTTACCATTAGAATATATAAGAAATGTCTTTAAAATCTTCTCAAGAACAGCAAAGCCATGATTAGTCATATTATTATAGAAGTATCCGCAGGTAGTGTAGATTCATGTTTGTTCCAACCATAGCTCCTGGGGATGGGGCAGGGCCACAACAAGGGAGTCAAAGTTATCCATAGGAATATATGCGAGGGGTGATCAAAAAATTTCGCGAACTATCTCTATATTTACAAAACCACAATTCAGATTAGAATGAAATTTGACACACAAATAGTTATAAGCAAGTTCTATAAATAGCAGATGTTACGTTTGTTTGGTCCCTGTTTATGACGTCACAATGTAAAAATGCCGTCAATAGGTATATGACTTGTGACAAAAAAAGGGTGACTCAGTCTTTCTTACACGAGCATGGAACGGCTGTAAAGTTTAACGTATATCTTGGAAATTCCTTTGCAATGGCATATAATAATTTGTACAAAGGAAGGGAGATGATGAAAAATGTTTGTTCTGATGCCCATTGAAAGTATGGTGGGAAAGAAATGTGTCCTTAGTTGAGCGATCTGTTAGAAAAATGGTTGAATATCTTAATAATAAAATGATTATTAAATTCATAAAATATCAATTACTTTACATATTAAACATACCCGATATGATAAAAAGAACGCGAGTGTACTTGATTCACATTTAAAAGCGAATCATATCCTTATTCACCTATCCTATTGCCGAGATTTGGTCATTTGTGACAAATGGACCGTTCTTGTTATATAAAAAAAAAATAACTATGGAGGGTAATCGTGTTCAAAAATGCAGACTTTGTTAGTTTGTAAATCCAAACTTGTAAGTTTGTAAATCCAAACTTGTTATCATATCAGTTTCATAGTCTACATATGTAAGTAGGTAATTCCGACATCCTAGCATGTAGTTCCGAACATACAACTGTGTTGATTTTGAGTTTATAATTTTTGGTGTTGTAAACATGGTTTTCCGGAATTTATATTTCCGCGCCCTGAATAAAACACAAAGACAATTGACAAGTCTACAAATGTAAAGTAATTTTGATAATGAGAAATTATGAAGGGGCATCAGTGCCACAATTATTAGGGCCCCGCAAGGATTTGCGGGTGCCCTATAGTAATCACTCTGTCTGTCCGTCTGTCATTCTTCCGTCCACATATTTTCTGTTTTTTTCTAATAATTTAGGGTTCACCAATTAAGTTCAAATGTGGTATGTTGGTTGAATAGGCAGTGAGACATATTTTGATGCTAAGATTGGGTCTCTATGTCATCTGGTTTGGAGCTGGGGTGGTGGGGTAGATTTCTTAACTTTATATAAAAGTGAATGGGCAAAGAGAGAGAACTGCTGAGAATGTTCCTATTGTAAACTTTGAAAGGCTGCAATGAGTCTCTTGGGATTAATTAACTTTCCTCTTGAAGAAAATCCTAAGCATTTATCTTTATCTTCCACATTGAGAATAATTAACACCTCTGTCTGCAAATGAAGTTTGTTTTGAAGTTAAGGTCAATTTTGAATGATGTTTACATTCTCTGAAATGTGGATTTAAATAATGTTCATACTTTATTTTGGTGAAATACACAATGAGTTATCATTCTATTCAATTCTAAAAACAAGATGTACATGTAGATAAAGATATCTTTTTTTATTATGATTTTATTGTTTTTTCTTGTTTTCTTTTTTTCTGCCTTATGTAAATTCAAGAATACTATTTATTTATTTTAACAGGTATTCAGATAATAACCTCATTCTATCATTGCTTAAAAAGTTCTTTTTGTAAACTTGGAAGAAAAGGTTTAGAGAGCAGTATAATTGATTGTCTTGCTGGTTGCAGAAAATTTTAGAGGGTTATCTTTCTGTCGCTTTAAGATTGATTAACACCTTTGTCTGCAACTGATATTTGTTTTGAAGTTAAGGTCAAGCCTGGGTGATATTTGCATTCACTGAAGGCTGGCATTTATAAAACACATGCTTCATTCTTCTTTAAATATACATTTAATTTAGTTATTACAGATATGAGGTTTTTTACTGCCTTATGTAAATACAAGGATACTATTTACAGGTTATTGGATATTTAGCAGTTGCTGTTGCTTATTCTTTATATATATTTAAGTTTTGTAATCAAGTAAAATTCTCATTCCCTAATCTGCACCCTTATATTTCTACCCCTCCACGGGGCCCTTACTGACTCGTCAGATTTCTAGTTTTTAAATGTTCTCTTTTTCTTTTTTTATTCTTTTTGTTTTCCAAATTCAATTTTTTATTTATTTTAATTCTTACTTTTTGAAGGCGCGGATCTAGAAGGGAGTCCGAAACCCCCTCCCCCTGAAATTTGCAGACTTATTTAATGTTTATACTAAACGAACTAAAAGTGACCTTGGACCCCCTCGAAAACGCTGATCTGTGTTAAATTGACGACTACCCCCCGCCCCGCGTGGCGCAGTGATTAGAACGTCTGCTCTAGAGTCGCGAAGTAACGAGTTGATCCTTACGTCGCGGGTTCGAATCCCACTGGGGGACGTGGAGACCGGTCCTTCGGAGGAGACCGTATAAGCCGTGGTCCCGTGTCGCAGTAGGTGCTGGCACGAAAAAGATCCCTCACTGATCAATGGCCATAAGTGCCGAGTATAGGACAAAATTTGCAGCTTTCCACCGGCAAGTGGTGGCGTCTCCATACGAGTGAGAAACTCGAGAGAGGGACGTTAATTAACATAAGTGTTCATGCTATTCTTGCGTGTTTTCTCTCGTTTTCAGGCCTGTAGGAAGCATTTTCATTGGGTGGGGGTGGGGTGGAGCAGTGGGCACAAAACAAATTTCTCTATAAGCTCCCCCCCCCCAAAAATACATTCCTGTTGAGGGTGCACAACGATAAATTAGCCTTATTTCTTTTTCTTATGTATTTACATGTACTGACAAAATTATAGAGGGGTCACAATCCGAAATTGCTCTATTTTATTGGTATAGTATATACTGGCACCCTCATCTCACTCGCTGCCTACGGACCTGTTCAGGGGCCATAAAACTTGGATGAGCTCACTTTTTATCCCAGTCTCTCTTTTCTACATACAATTAATTCCTTTGGTAAACATGAGACTGTGATCATAAGTAAGCCCGTCTAAGTTTTATGGTCCTGGTACAAGATGTTTCAAATGATATGACCGCCATTTTTGATTGCCCGCTTATGGTACACAGATATCATCATATAAGGTATCTTTAATATGATATTGGCGTCACATTTTTTTTTAAAGTAGGACAGAGAAATTTTTTTAACTAACAAATCTCAGGGCCGAAGTATAGGAGGGAGCAAAAGGTTGGGCTCCCAACTTTTTTGTGTGGAGAATAATCTTCAGCTTTTTCAATATGAAAATTCATTTATACACTGCACCCTCCTCACTTCTTTTTTTTTTTTTTTTTTTTTTTTTTTTTTTTTTTTTTTTTTTTTTTTTTTTTTTTGGAGTATAATCAAACTCGGGCAAATTCTTGCGATGAAAAAAAGTTACTGAAAAGTTAAAGAAAGATGTTCTAAACATAGCCGCCAATGAAGGAGGAGTTTTGGCAGTTTATATATTTGTTTTTTCATCGTCAAATTTTTTGGAGCCCCCCCCCCCCTTTTCGATAAACATCGATACGGATTTGCATCTATTGAGTGGTTGTTCTTTTTTTTTAATATGATATATTACAGTTACATTAGTTCTTAATAAACTTGGGCACTAATCACAGTAGCCTAGTGGTTTGGCGCTAGCTTCGTAGGCCATGGGAGGGTAAGAGTTCACTTGTCCTAAGTTCCTAGTGCCGGCTGGTAAAATGTAAGACATTTAACATACGTGTTGGTAATGACTATTCCTTTGGCATTGATAGTCAAATTGAATAATTTTTCTGCTGAGACCTTAAAAACGAAAACCCCTCTAGATCCGCGCAAGCCGTGAATAAGCGGGTAATGATTCATGTCACATAAAATACAAGAGGCCCATGGGCCTTGAATCGCTCTTCTGATAAACTGTACAACCTATCACTTCTATTTGAAGCCTCAAAGTATCCTGTATATTTACATAAACCCTTGAAATTCCAATTCACACTCTGAGAACCCAAGATGATTCTAAGCCAATTAGTACCTGAGAGTTGGTCATGGTGACCTATTTATCACTTGTCATTCTCTGAGTACCCATCAACTAAGTTTGATGATTCTAAGCCAATTAATACCTAAAATATTTTTTAAAATTATAATCATAAAATTTTATAAGTAGGTCAAAGTGACCTACTTTTCAATTGTTTTACTCCAAGGACCCAAGTGCATCAACTGACAAAGTTTGATGATTCTAAGCCAATTAGTACCTGTAATATTTAATTAAAGCCATAAATTTTCAAAAGTAGGTCACCGTGACCTACTTTTCAGTTGCTGTACTCCGAGGACCAAAGATACATCGACTGACAAAGTTTGATGATTCTAGCCAATAAGTACCCAAAATATTTAATTACAGCCATAAATTTTCAAAAGTAGGTCACAGTGACCTACTTTTTAGTCAACCTACTCTGAGGACCAAAGATGCATCAACTGACAAATTTTGACGATTCTAAGCCAAATAATTCCTGAAAATATTAAATACAGCCATAAAATTTCAAAAGTAGGTCACCGTGACCTACTTTTCATTGTTGTACTCCGAGGACCCAAGACGCATCAACTGACAAAGTTTAATGATTCTAAGCCAATTAGTACCCGAAATATTTGATTAAAGCCATAAATTTTCTAAGGTAGGTCACCGTGACCTACGTTTCAGTTGTTGTACTCCGAGGACCAATGACGCCTAAACTGACAAAGTTTTATGATTCTAAGCCAATTAGTACCCGAAATATTTTATTAAAGCCATAAATTTTCCGAAAGTAGGTCATAGTGACCTACTTTTTAGTCGACCTACTCCGAAGACCCATGACGCATCAACTGACAAAGTTTGATGATTCTAAGCCAATTAGTACCCGAAATATTTAATTAAAGCCATAAATTTTCAAAAGTAGGTCACGGTGACCTACTTTTTAGTCGATCTACTCTGAAGACCCAAGATGCATCAACTGACAAAGTTTGATGATTCTAAGCCAATTAGTACCCGAAATATTTAATTATCGCCATAAATTTTCAAAAGTAGGTCACTGTGACCTACTTTTTAGTCGACCTACTCCGAAGACCCAAGATGCATCAACTGACAAAGTTTGATGATTCTAAGCCAATTAGTACCCGAAATAATTATAGTCATATAAATTGAAAAGTAGGTCACGGTGACCTACTTTTCAGTTGACCTTTTTTGAGGACCCAAGATGCATCAACTTACAAAGTTTTATGATCATAGGACTTAAAATGTCCAAATTATGCCTCTAAAACGCTTTGAAATCGAATGCCTGCAAAGTTCAAAAAGTAGGTCACTGTGACCTACTTTTTAATAAATATGTTTTATGGCCCCAAGATGCATCATCTTACAAGATTTAATGATTCTAAGCCTCCCCGTATTCGAATTAATGACCTTAATTGTTTTAAAAAAGATTAGCCATAAAATTCAAAAAGTAGGTATAAGTGACCTACTTTTTAGTTGATGTACTTTGAGGACCCAAGGTGCATCAACTGACAAAGTTTGATGATCATAGGCCTTAAATTGTTCGAAATATGCCTCTAAATCATTTTGAAAAAGAATGGCCGCAAAATTTAAAAAGTAGGTCGCTGTGACCTACTTTTGAGTCAACATGATATGAGGTCCTTAGATGCACCAACTGACAAGATTTGATGATCCTAGTCCTTATAGTAAGCAAAATATCAACATTTTAATAAAATGTAATTTTTGGTCAACTTTGAAGTGACCTTGAGACCACGCCCTTTGCCCCAGGGTAAATCCCCGTGCAAATTTTAATCTACAACATATCCTTATCCTTTTGTGTAAGTTTGGTGATAATCTGCCCAGTGGTTCTTGAGAAGAAGATTTTTTAGCAACCAGTACTTTTGTTTCTATTTTCCTAATTATCTCCCCTTGTTAAAGGGTCACAACCCCAGTTTTAGTATAAAAGGGAGCCCTTGGGCCAAGGATACCCTGTGACAAATTTGACAATAATTGGCCAAGGGGTTCTTGAGTTATGGCCCATATTCTAAAAAGTTTACGCACACCGCACAAATGGCCATAGCATTAGCTCTTTGAGCCTTTGGCTCAGAAGAGCTAAAAATAAAATTAAGAAGATAAAATAAAATTGGAACATAGAGACAAAAAGTTAGAATTAAAATTAAATTCAAATTAAAATATTAATATAAAATTTGAAGTAAGAATAAAAAAAGAAAGAAAATCTAAATGGAAAAAGAAGTTAGAATAAAAAAGGAAAAAAATGTGACACTGATGCCCCTCCATAGTTTCTCATAATCGTGTAGACTTTACATTTGTAGACTTGTCAATTGTCTTTGTATTTTATTCAGAGCGCTGAAATATAAATTCTGGAAAACAAAGTTTACAACATCAAAAATACACACATTCATAGTATAAACTCGAAGTCAACACAGTTGTATGTTCAGATCTACATACTAGGATGTCGGGATTGCCTACTTACATATGTAGACTATATGAAACTGATACGATTACAAGTTTGGATTTACAAACCTACAAGTTTGGATTTACAAATTTACAAGTCTGGTTTTTGAACACGATTACCCTCCATAAACAATCTGCATGATAATGATTGATTGTATATTGTTTTACGTCCCATTCGAGAATTTTTCACTCATATAGAGACGTCACCATATACCGGTGAAGGGCTTCAAATTTTGACTTTTACTCAGCACTCAGGGCCATTGAGCAGTGAGGAATCTTTATCGTGCCAACGCCTGCCGTGACACGGGGCCTCGGTTTTTAAGGTCTCATCCGAAAGACCCGCAACTTTCACTCCAAAGTGCCGAGCGCATGGCGAAGGAACAGTTGCTACCTATTTTGTATCGACTTAGGTCTGTCGCGGCCAAGATTCGAACTCACGACCTCCCGATCACGGAGCGAGCGCTCTACCGACTGAGCTACCGTGAACGGTCTGCATGATAATAATCATAAGACTCGGATTAATATTTTAGCTGCTGTGAACAGAACGCTTAAAAGCATGTCACGTGACCACCTGGGCCACGTGTTTCGCGCATGAGCAGAACGATGGCAGATGTGCGATAAAACTGGAGGGGACTACTTTAAAATAATAATACACATTGAAACCTGATTTTATTTTTTTTTTTTGGAAGTAATTCAATTAGTTTGCGAACATTTTGATCACCCCTCGTATAGGAGATATCTTTAAAAAAATCTTCTTTTTAGGAACATCTAAGCCATTATTAGACATATTTATACAGAAGTATCCTCAGGTAGTGTAGATTAAAGTTCAAATCATGACCCCAGGGGGTGGGGCAGGGCCACAACAGGGGGTCAAAGTTTACCAAAGGAATATATAGGAAATATCTTTTAAAAATCTTTTCAAGAAAAGCTTAGCCATTATAAGACATATTCATGCAGAAGTGCTATAACCAGTGTGCTGAGGTGAGCGATGTGGCCCATAGGCTCTTGTTTCTATTTTGAAAAGAATCTGATCAATATCCCCACTTGGGTTGGTTACATTCCACGCACTCTAGCATTGCCTTCTGGTTGTTGTGATCTTATCGCGCACAGCATGGCACCACACTGTCCAGCTCCACTGGTAACTGAAAGTTAATTTCATGCAGGTTGTTCTTTAGTCTTGTCCACTCTAGAATTCTTACGGAGACTCCTTGCATTGTGGGGTGTAAGGTCTTCTTTCCTGTCTCCACTTACCGCATGAATTCGAATTTGCGAATATTTATACATCTGTACGTGGACGTTACTGATACATACATATTTCCTTCAAGGTGCAGAAGATACTTGTAGGCCTTTTTTCACATCCTCCAGTTTCTCTAGAATCGCACAGGATGCGCCAAGACGGGGACATGGCCTGACCTTTTTGAGTTGGTTGGTTGTTGTCGAGTAGGCGAACGTCAACAATTGTTCCTTCCTCATTGGTCTTATGTTCATAAATTCTTGTATTGCGCTCAGACCCCAAATCGAAGGTAAAAATCTCAGTCATGTCTTGGTTCTGCATTTTCTTCTTTCTTATTGGTGTGTTTCGTACTCGCCGAATTGTGAGATGATTTTCCTCCGGTGTAGGAGCAAACTTTACATCGTTCCTTGTTTACATGGAAAATTATCTTGTTTGTGCAAATGAATATTTCCAAATAAAGGTAAACAGCACAAACATGTTTTTTAACTAAATATGAATATCTACTATTTAACGTTTAATACCCAATTTACTAATCTATTAACATCAATTTATCTAGACAGTCCTTTGCATTATCTTGCTCTTCTTTGTAGCTAAACTCCGTAATAAACTTCTTAACTTGTATCATTTAATTACCGTTATTGTCCACCTTTGATCAATAAAATTCAATGTTTGTGGAAACAAAATTTCAAAATACAGGTAAACCGCGCAAACATTTTTTTTTGTAAACTTAGTATGATTATCTACTATTTAACGTTTAATAACCAACTTACTACTCATTCACATCAACTAATTTTGGACAGAGTTCTTCGCATTATCATGCTCTTCTTTGTAGCTTGTACTCCTCTATTGTATCGATTAATTACTGCTATTGTCCACCTTTCTTCAATTCTACTTGTATTTTCTTTTCTTATTGTCTAAATGCAATGCAAGCAATACCACGTCCACTAATTTTACCTTTGTTTATAAGTTGAAGACGAAGACAAATTTAAACATGTAAAACTCATCATATTTTTATTACAGGATTTATAAGAACATAATGACAATTTCTTATTCCTATATATACATCAAGCATTTACATTTCCGAATTTTTTCATAAGATTGAATGATTGATTGTATGTTGTTTTACGTCTCATTCGAGAATTTTTCACTCTTAATGAGACGTCACCATATACCGGCAATTGGCTTCAGACCTTTATTCGGCACTCAGGGCCATTGAGCAGTGCGGGATCTTTATCGTGCTAACGCCTGCCCTGACAAGGGGCCTCGGTTCTTAAGGTCTCATCCGAAGTACCCGCAACTTTCACTTTATAGTGCCGTGCGCTGAAAAAACTCTATAGAACAAAGTTGTAAGAATATTATAAACTTTTTTATAGTTAAGAACCATATTACATGTATATACCTCTTTACTTTAAGAACACGAGTTTAATACAGCATTCTGACGATAATTATTTACAAATACATGTATAAACACAAAAGCATTTTAATATGAAAGTGTCTCTGAAACTCTCCTGACACGCTATGATCGTCTAAGAATATGGACGGGTGTCGGTTCCCTTTGATGTCGGACTGGCACTGAGGCTTCAGGTCTTGACAGAACTACGCACTTCCAAAGTATATAAAGCACTACAAGAAAATGTTGTCCTTTAAAAAATATGTTAAGTCTAACTTGACAGTTTAAAATGGGCCAAACTCCGTCACAGAAATATCGTCCTTCGCGGTTGTTAATCTCACTCGTCGTTTTCTCTGTGCGCATTTCTTCAAGACGAACACTGTACAAGTACACACAGGAATACTACAGACCACGAGGGACGATATTCCTACCGCGATTATCCCGGGAGTGTGTAAAAATATATATATATATATATTATGCTATAAATCTTCAATTAACGCGAATGTTAGAAGTATTTTGGTATTTGTTAACAGATTTCTCGTATAAAAACAATTTTTTTCCAATCAAAAATAAAAATTTAAATACATAATACACTTGCTGCAGGTAAGTGCTGCCGATTCCGTGAGGTCTGTTGTGGTAAACACAGCCTGGCTTGGACGCAATTCTAAACAATTAGAGAATTGGGTTTTAGACCATCAATGTAAATAAATAATATTCTTTTAAACATTGCCAAGAAATATTGACTTACTGTTGAACACATTTTGTCTCCCAGGAAGACTTGGGTGCTTTTTCTGGTAAGTACCCTCTTAAAATTAATCATAACTTTGGTCAAATCAAATCCCCTGTGGTCCACTCTTCCTCAAAAGTCTATCAACATCGGAATCCTTACTCCTTCCACCCTCTCCATGGTCTCTGGCATCATATCGCATGTCACGATGTCATTTTTAAGCTGGCTGCAGCTAGGGTAACTTGTAAAAAGAAAGAAACTGCGCTACTCTTAACATTGCGCCTGCTTCTCGATCAGCGGTCAAATGATTGCGTGAGTCTGCAGCTTTGTCACAAGGGGGCTTCAACCTGGTCGCCCATGCGTGAAGCGCAGACTGGGCACTGACCGTATCAAAGGGATATCGGTATACTGTTATGTCATCAACAAATTGACTGATTACAATATAACGGGTAATGAAAAGAAAAGAAATTATTTTATGTACATATTTACAAGGGTGAAGGTTTAGAACACTTTAATTCTAAATATAAGAGGCTCGATAAAGCACAACTTTGATGTTGGTAACATGTACCACTCTACACTTGCTGTTTACGCTGGCACATAAGGTGTTCAAACAGATTTATATACTCGAATCTCCCTCTCGCATTTCCCACATTACTAATTAATATTGTCAACGAATAATCTGCTGAAAATTAAAAGTATTTTTTACTATTCCGTTTTCCCCTCCCCCAAGAATAAACACCTTAGTTGCTATGTAATTGGCCTTCAAATTTTCGTCACGCTCCCAAGGGGTAGGTTCCTCTGTGCCCAGTTTGATGCTCAAATCTCTGGTGTAAATAAAGACTCTTTCTTTTGGGGTAGGATTTATCGCATTTTCTACAATCCCCGCGCCTTCTCTGCTGTCTTCTCTACGGGACATGAACTAAAAAATACATATTGACAAAAAAACCTATTTTAAAAAAAACACATACAACATGCATAAACAATATTTACCAAGAAAAATATCTATAAAAACGTGTACATAGCAATTAAAAATATATATGAAAAGGGTATGGAAAATTTACGCAAAATAATAATTTAAAAAAAAGACAACATAGGAGAGGTGATTGTGTAGGAGGGGGATCTTTATCTGATTTTTGTCTTAGATCAAACATTACTTAAGATGACAAAATAGAATCGCTCTCCTCCTACAATGACATTGGCAGGTGATTAGGTTCTAAATTAGTAGTAAGAGAAAGATGGCGACAACAATGACAGAGACATGTAATTAAAACAAACAGGAACGACACAACACCTACAAGAAAAGTGAAAAAAAATTGCAGTGAGAATGTAAGGAAGACTGCATGTGATATGATTTAAGAAAAGTTAAAGTGCAGTAGTAGTAGTAGTAGTAGTAGTTGCCAAGCATGTAGGGTATAATAAGGAAGAATAACAAACTGATATATAAAAATCTATTAGAGTCTCTGGGGTTTTCTGTTTACAAATAAGGGTGACTTTTTAGTAAATATTATTTTTAAAAAAACCTGTAAAATAAAAGTGTAAATAAAGACTTATTAGAAATGGCACGAATTGCCGACGTGGGCATAGTGACTTCCCCTGGAGAGAGAGAGAAAAAAAAAATGTTACATTGAAATAAAATATCAGCCTGTAAGAAAAAATTGTGAAGGATTATTATAATATAAAAAGTAAAACCTGTGTCTCCTGGTGGTCTTGCCTTCACCTGAAAAAAAAGGCTTAGATTGTTAAAAAAAAAAAGGGGGGAGGGTAGGGGGATAGAGCCGTGAAAGAAGAGAAAAAATATTTACCATAGGTGGTCAAATCAATCGTATGGGAGATCAAGTCCATACGAGTTGCCCCGGCGTCATCTGGTTTGAAAAAAATAACAATAATTTAATACCTTACACAAAGAGGTCGTTAAATAATTGTGTAAATAATTAAAAATAATAACTTATCACGTGTAGTAGATTTCGGTTTACTGTGTTTTTATAAAAGGAGAGAGAATTGTTTCCTAAATATTTATGACAGATACCCCCTTCCCCCAAAGAGAGAGAGGAGAGAGAGATCTTACCATCGGCATCCTGGTGGTCTCATGAACTATTCACTTAAAGAAAAAATAATTATAAATAACAGAGAGAGAGAGAGTCTTCTCACCTTGACGAGGGTGTACCTGACCATGGATTACCACGGTCAGGTACCGAGAATTAAAAGGTATCTCCCGGGTGCCGATTTCAAATTCGGCATGTAGGAAAACCTGTCCCCCAACCTAAAAAAAACTAGTGCATTCACATTCACCTTCACGATTCACACCCCTCTCACAACACACCATAAATGGTGTGCATTCTGGGGTGGCAGACAACATTCCAGAGAGCAGGAGAGAGAACACAGAAATTGTCAAGACTATGTTCAACGCCATCTTGCATAAGTACTGGGCTGACCATTTTTTGACAAAGGGGCAAGGGAAGCAACATTAGAAATTGCAAGGAGCGCGCGAGACAGAGAGCACACCCACTCATTTTTCAAATTTGTTCAAGCTTTTTAATGATTTCCATTTCAAATGGGGAGGGATGATCCCCTCCCCCATTTCTCTATGATTTCCATTGCCAACGGGGGAAAATGGGACGGCGGTATATAAATATATTTTTAACTAGATGAGATCTCGTTGCGAGCAACGAGTGGGTCTTCCGTCCGATTTTTGATTAGATGAGATAAGAATTTGACTGAGATATTTGTTCGAATATAATGATATTAAATTGTTAAGACGAACAATTTTGCTTTAATAATGTTTAACAAAATATTGATCATTAAAGGGTTATAGATTAAAGACTTTCGGCCCTTCTTGGCCCCTAATGTGAGAGGTCAGCCCCTTTTTCTTGATATCATCTTAAAGCTCTCATGATTTTGAATACTTTGTGTCCAACAACTATTCAGAAATTCTTTTTTGTTTTCGGGATATATGCAAAAGAAATATTAAGGGTCGGCCCTTCAACTCCTTAATGTGGACGTTTAGCAAAAAATTAAAGGTTGCATCCTGTTTAGAACATTATTTTGGACATCTTTTGTTCAATATTGCTTATCAAAATATTTCCCACTTTTGAGATTGAAGCGTCAAAGATTTAGCATTCTGGCCCCTTATGGACCCTAATTATGTAACATATGATGAGAATATCATAATATATAGTTGTAAATTGTTGAGATAAACATTTTTGCTTCAGTAATGCATTACAAAATATTGATCGTTAAAGAGTTATTGTTCAAAGACTTTGGGCCCCTCTCAGCCCCTGTTGTGAGGGTCCAGCCCCTTTATTTTCATATCACTTTAAAGCTCTCATGATTTTAAACACTTTTTGTTCAACAACTAGTCAGAAATTCTTTTTCGTTTCTGAGATATTTACAAAAGAAGTATTTAGGGGCCGGCCCTTCAACTCCTTAATGGGGACGTTTAGCAAAAAATGAAAGGTTGCATCATGTTAAGAACATTATTTTGGACATCTTTTGTTCAATATTGCTTATCAAAATATTTCCCACTTTTGAGATATAAAGCATCAAATGTTTAGCATTCTGGCCCCTTATGGCCCCTAATTATGTAACAAATGATGTGAATATCATAATTTATAGTTGTAAATAGTTGAGATAAACATTCTTGTTTCAGTAATGCATTACAAAATATAAATTGTTAAAGAGTTATTGATTAAAGACTTTCGGCCCTTCTCAGCCCCTAATGTGATGAGTCAGCCCTTTTTTGATATCATATAAAAGATCTTGTAATTCTACACAATTTCTGTTCAATATGTTTTAACAAAATACTCATAGTTAAAAAGTTATCGTAAGAAGTGTCTCTAAAATTTACTCATGACTCACTTCCTAAATTTTGACCCCAGGTGATCAATGGCAATATGTCCTCTATCATCGCTGAAAATTTCAGCACTCTAGCTTTAATCGTTTTTGAGTTCCATTGCAGACAAGGAGGTCCTCTGAATTTTGATTAAAGGGCGATAACTTCCGACCGGAAGTGAATTTCAAAAAAAATGAGAAAAACGTATAAGGTTCAGACAAAGATACATCTTCCCTGAAATTTTCAAGTAAATCGATTGAGCCAACTCCGAGAAATCTTCTGCACAAAAATTGTAAAGAAAAAAAAAGAATAATAATAATAAAAGTGAAAAAGAAACAATAGAATAATAGAAGGGTCTTCCGTTGGAGACGGAAGACCCTAAAAAAAAAACAAAAACATCAACAACCAAACAAATGACAAATTATTTTATTTTTTCTTCTAAGAAAAATAGGTTATGGTTTTTCAATGCCCATATTGCCCGAGAAGGTCTAAAAATGAGCAAACTTTCCGATTTCATAAATATACCCACGAAAGAAGGGAAGAATTAAAATCCTCATTCCAGCTAAGTTACGGAGAATTGTTAAAGAAGAAGAAAACGAAGAGGTCCTTTTAACTCAAAAATGTAAATGATACGGTGCCGTATTTCTCGAAAATGATGAACTTTTTCGATTTCACGAAGAACTGCATCAAACAGGGGCAGGGCCTTCGACCGAAGAAGATGAAATCTCTTATACCTTTCGTAAAATAAACCAAAAAAAGGTATAAAACAAAGCCATTGATCGGCACTGCGTCGTGAATTTAAATTCGGACCTTGTTCAGGAAAAAAGAAGAGTTATAGAGACGCTACGCATGATATAAGGGCCGAAACTTTATTCGTGTCATCGGACACTCTGAATACACCCGTTATTGTCCCTTGGTGGAAAAGCGGGAAGATGCCATCACAGATCAACTAAGACAAAAAGATATGTTATCACCATCAAGAACCAGGACAAAACCTACATGGCTTATGCTAAAACAAGTCATCAGAATGGAATGGCATTTACTCATCGAGGGTGATGACGAGTGTAATTTAAAAATATAAAGAAAAGTTCCTCAATGCGTTATCATCAGGAGTCCTGGACAACGACAGACTAAATTCACTAATGAGCTTTGTAGGTTAGTCGGTGTACCTAGAGATCTTATTTTAGTGTTAAGGGCTGTAGACGGAAATAAATTTATCAAAACCCTTCCCGAAAAGTGTAAAACAACTATATAAGACTTTCTGACATAGTTGAGAGCTGCTTTTTTAATTAAAATTGAACTCGTAAATTTATTTACCTTGTCATGGGACATTTGCAAAATTACTTTGTTAATAAACAATCTGATCGTTCACACTCGTACTCTGAAGTTGACATTAAAAAGATGCTTGAGTTTCTGATTGATGACACAGAACAGTTTAAAAGTCCCCCTTCTTCACTCTTTCGACATCGACCTCCCACTCGGCAATAAAAATACCATCTGTAGTGTCTTCCAGACAATATCTATTTGGTTTGTGGAGACCAGGTCTTCCAACAATCTATTGGAATTCCCATGGGTACCAATTGCGCCCCGTTATTAGCAGACCTTTTTTGTATTCATGTGAAGCAGGATTTGTCCAAAATCTTATACGTGAAAAAATATAACACTTGCTGTGGCCTTCAACTCGACATTTAGATATACCGACGACGAATTATCAATTAACAATGATTATTTCCATTCTTATGTCGATACGATATATCCCGGTGAGCTTGAGATAAAAGATACTACAGAGTCTGACACATCTGTTTCATATTTAGATATTTTACTTGAAAAAGACGTTAATGGTAATATAACAATAAAGCTTTATGATAAACGTGATGACTTTAACTCTTCAATCGTCAACTTCCCTTATGCAGCAATATAACTTCACGGGGTTTATATCTATCAGTTGATTCGATACGCAAGAGCATGCTGTACGTATGTACAATTTCTAAAACGAGGTAAGTTATTGAAAAACAAGTTGATGAAACAAGAATAGCAGCTGTCTCGTGTAAAGTCGTCATTTCGGAAGTTCTAAAGACCTTGTCAGCAAATACAATTTATTATTGAGTCAATAGCTGACTGACGTTTTTCATACTAATTGTTAGGCCATTATTTACACACTGAATTGTCGACGGATTGTTTTCCGTTATTTCCTGATCATGACAAGGAGCACACGGCGGGTGAGACCGGTCGACAGGGGATGCTCACTCCTCCATGGCACCTGATCCCACCTCTGATGTTTTGGAGGTTCTTGTTTGCTCTGCACATATTTTGTAATGTTTAATGGACTTTTGAGCTTGAATACTGTTCGTTATCTCCATATATTTCACTCTAATCCTGAGCAAACAAACTGAATGCATAGATATGATTAGTAAAGGCGCCTCTTCTAAAATTGTGAAGTTCATGGCCCCAGGGTCAGGTGTTCTGTAGGACAGGGCTCTGTTGAATAGATAGACGTCGCGCACGATGTTGGTGTCAATTTCGGTAACGTCAAAATGACGTTAGATTACGTGGCGTAAGAAAATTAATTTGACGTTACCTTTTTGACTTACATTTTCGATGAAAGAAAAAATATAAACCTAGTAGGTTGTCAAATACACAGTGGAGTTCATTGAAAAACAATTAAAATCTCTGCGATTTTGCATGCATATTGTGGGAGGGAAATATGCGCGTAATTTGCCTCACTTAATAAAAACCTCGGTAGAAATTACAAAATTTATTTGACATCATATTTTTTTAATTTACCTGCTTTTTATTTCATTGAGATACATTCAAAACAATGAGCAAGCCCTTATACTAGCCCTGTTGTTTCCAGTATATTGTAGATATGTTGCTGATTTAGCATAGAATTTAAGTTTTTAGATCACCTGAGTCACTCAGTTGACCTATTGCTATCCGTTCTCGTCCCTCGGCGTGCGTCGTGTGTTAACATTTGAACATTTTTACCTTCTTCACTGAAACCGCTCAACCAATTTCAACCAAGTTTGGCATATAGCATCTATGGGTGAAGGGGAACAAAAATTGTGAATTTCATGGTCCCTTCCCACCTTGGGCCTGAGGGATTGGGCTAAAACCACAAAAAATAATGCAATCTTTAAAAATCTTCTTTACTCCTGGACATCAAGCAGTCAAACTATTGGCATCATTGTAATTAGTATTGAGCCCTCTACCAAAATTGTGAAATTCATGGCCCCAGGGTCAGAGGATCTGGCCCCAGGGTTGGGCTATATAAATCATATAGTGAAAGTGCATTAATTCTTTGAAAATCTCAGCTCCTGGGTATTAAATAAAGTAACTAAGTACATAGTTATGATGAGCATGGTAGCCTCTTCCAAAATTGTGAATTTCATGGCCCCGGGGTCAGGGTTTCTGGTGTTAGGGCGGGGCTCTATTGACTTTATAGTGAAAATGCATTAATTCTTTGAAAATCTTCTACTCTGCTCCTGGATATTAAATAAACTAACGAAGAACAAAGTTATGATGAGTAAGTGTGCCTCTTCCAAAATTATGAATTTTATGGCCCCTGGGTCAAGGGTTCTGGTGTTAGGGCAGGGTTCACTTGATTAAATAGTAAAATTCCATTAATTCTTTGATAATCTTCTTCTCTGCTCCTTCGTATTAAATAAAGTAACTAAGTACATAGTTATGATGAGCAAGAGTGCCTCTTCCAAAATTGTGAAATTCATGGCCCCAGGGTCAGGGATTAAGGCGGGGCTCTATTAATTATATAGTGGAAATGCATTAATTCTTTGAAAATCCTCTTTGTTGTTTAACGTCCCTCTCGAGAATTTTTCACTCGTATGGAGATGCCACCACTTGCCGGTGGAGAGCTGCCCACGTCCCACAGTTGGATTCGAACCCGCGACGTAAGGATCAACTCCTTACTCCGCGACTCTAGAGCAGACGCTTTAACCACTGCGCCACGCGGGCGACATAAATAAAGTAACTGAGTATAATGTTATGATGAGCAAGAGTGCCTATTCTAAAATTGCGAATTTCATGGCCCCAGGGTCAGGGGTTCTGGTGTTAGGGCGGGACTCTTTTGACTATGTAGTGAAAATGCATTAATTCTTTGAAAATCTTTTTCTCTGCTCCTGGATATTAAATAAACTAAATAAGAAAATAGTTATGATGAGCATGGGTGCCTTTTCAGAAATTGTGAATTTTATGGCTCCTGGGTCAGGGGTTCAGGTGTTAGGGCGGGGCTCTATTGATTATATAGTAAAATTGCATTAATTCTTTGAAAATCTTCTTCTATGCTCCTGGATATTGAATAAACTAAGTACATAGTGACGATGAGTTATGATGAGCATGGTTGCCTCTTCCAAAATTATGAATTTCATGGCCCCTGGGTCAAGGGTTCTGGTGTTAGGGTGGGGCTCTATTGATTATATAGGGAAAAGTCATAAATTCTTTCAAAATCTTCTTCTCTGCTCCTTGGTATTATTCAAAGGAAGTGCATGGTTATGAATAGGAAGAATGCCTCTTCCAAATTGTGAAATTCATGGCCCCTGGGTCAGGGGGTAGGTGAAGAGGGGGGGGGGACGCTATTGGTTATATATTGAAAATGCATAATTTCTTTCAAAAATTTTTTCTACTACTGGTTTGAAAGCAAAGAAACAAGTGAATAGTTATGATGAGCAAGGGTGCTTCTTCCAGAATTGTGAGTTCATGGCCCCTGGGTCAGATGTTCTGGTGTAAGGATGGGGCTTTATTTAATAATATAGTGAAAATGCATTAATTCTTTGAAAATCTTCTATGCTTCTGGGCAAACAGTAGAAGTTTTAATATGCAAAGGTACAGGGTGTCCCAAAATATATGATACCATTTGAAATACCTACCACAAACACATCCCTTGGCCAATTTATTTGATATATGTCTCTCAAAATATTTGAATAAGTACAATTTTTAGCAACAAAGTACTCAAAAAAAATTCCCACACTTATGAAATTGCAACGTTACAATTTACATCAAACTTTTGGGAAAAAATGCAATTTCAATCAAAATGCATTATAAAAAAGAGCTAGCTACCCTCATTTTGAAACTGTAATTATCAATTAATCCCAAACCAGAATCCTTGACATATATAAAAGGTAAAACTCTGATGAAAATCTAGAAGTTACTACCGAGACAGGTTCTGTTGTCTCAAGTTAAGGAATTTTGTGCAATGTCTAGACATTATCATTACACAGATAGAACGTCATTTTAAGGGCATCATTTAAAAACCATGGCATTTTTCAGAGTTAACCGATTTTGTTGTTTTCTTTTTAATGACTGTCAAAATATGTGAATAAAATTGGACAGTATATGCAATGTTTATTATGCATATGTTGTAATTCAATATTCATTTCATTTGGTTTTACAGAATCTTGAAATGGTATCATATATTCTGGGACACCCTGTATTTTTACAAGAATTTTGAACACCTGGACCATTTAGTCAAGTGTTCTGGTCCTGGCCAGTGCTCTATTAACTTGTATTCTGCTTAGCAAAGTTATTCCCCTTTGCCACTCATCATATAGTCTATAAATAGTCCCTATATAATCTATACAAACGCAAACAGTTCATAATACTACATATTCACTGGATTTGAAGCCATATTCACCGGAGGGTCAGTGCGCGTGCAGCGGCATTGTGACGTCACAATCAATACCTAAAACAACGCGTTGAAAACAATGGTTGCAACGGCCGGAGCCAGCTGCATATGCTGAGCAGGAAAACTTTTAGGCAAATTTCTCGTAGGATTATTTTCCAAACATTTCGATGTCTTGCACACAGCGAAAGGAAAACACGGAAGTTAAAAGTTATAATCTGGAATTTTTTTTTTATTTTTCTACGACAGAAGTTCGTTAATGAAAATGGAGTCGTCATGCAGCCTTCGATTCATTTTCTAACGGTTATTTACAACAAGGGGAAAATATGTTACTGCTGGTTAAATGACAGAACACTAAAGAATGTCCGGAAACGGAACAGGATGGTCTTCACATCCGATTTCTAACTTGTTAGAGCATTTCCATCGGAAAATGTTATGAACATTACGATTGGTATAGAAAAGTTTATGCATCTAGAAAAATGATTGGACAGCAACTTTTTTCTGACGATCAATAACATTTCCGGAAAAACTGTTCATAACTCTAATTCGAATCCTCGCATCAGTCCTCTTCTGCTTTTTCACTTCCTGCTACTTTCCTCCCTAATTACGTTCCTGATACGCCGAACTGATTTACTTCCTGAACCTCCGACCGCCTGAACCTTAATTGCGGATATAATGTCGAGCAAACATTCTCATTTGCCCCCTTTCTATGAAAAGGGTTGTAAAATAAAATATCTAGATAAATCCCTAGAAGGGTTATTAAGGTCACGTGCCTCAAAAATGTATCATTTTCCCCAAGAATTTGTCATTGAAGTATAGCTACGTAAACAAGGTTTCTCGCTAAAAATTGAGGTATACTTTTAGGCATTTGGGCAAGATACCAGAGGGTGATATAATCCTTATGGGTAATCGTTTGAATTGGCAATGTCAGATATTTAGATGGACTTATTTTTTATGACATATTGAAGACAATTTAGAAATCACAATAGAATGACAAGAATAATTCTTGATATAATACCAATGTATACAAAGCTTATATTTGAAGAACGTGTCGTCTTACCTTAAGCCCTGACTGAAATCAATATTATTATATTCTACCTTGATAATGGTTCCTTTTACAGACTCGATCTCCTTTATCAACTTCTGAAACTCTTTTTTGGTAGAGGATCTCTCCTTTTTTTGTGAGAGACAAATGAAATTTTATGTTCCTGCGATTTGGATCGGTGACAAAAACAAAAATATGAAGTCCAAATAAAAACCTCACCTGTAGAATGAAAGCTTGGGGTAATGCTAATTGTAATGGAAATGCATTGCAATGCATAGAACTGGAGGTAATGCTAGTAATGTGTAATCCCAAAAAATTTGCATTTCATGTAATGGTAATGTAATGCACTACTTCATCAAATCCAGAGTAATGCTGGCATTACATAGCATTACAAAGTATTATTTTGTATATACCTATTTTAAAAATTAAAAAGGCATGGAAATTATTTAGGTTTAAATTTTTTTTATATAGAAATGAATGAAAAACGTAAACCTTTTTAAATTAACTCTCTGAATCTATTTAAATACACTTTTTATTCTAATGAAAGTTCAATTACCTTACATTAAATTTTCACACATATAATGATTTTAGATAAGATTTAATTTCAAAGAATTATTTAAAATCGTTTAAAAAATCTTTTAAAAAATAATTCCGGGATGAGGTTCACTAGCTAATTAATGTACACTGTAAACTGTAATTGCCACCTTTTGAATAGCTAGAGTATCATCAAAACACACTATAGCTCTTGGGTTATGTAACAATTAAAACAAATCATTGTTTTGAGAAGTACTCCAAATTACCAGCCCCTTTCTCTTGACTTTGTTTATAAAACATTAACTGAGCTGGTCTAGTTTGAGCTGACCACGACAAATCCATTGTGCCAAAAGGAATAGAAGACATGCAGACGTTCTATGTTTAGCAGAGCAAAATGTACATACTGTCCAACCCTTTTTCACAAGTTTGCCAATGCATTTTTTTCGGTACCAGATCCAAATAATCTACATATATGCTTTATTAATAGATAGTTTTGTACAGGGGTTAAAGTGCCCCAAAAGTTAAATTGCTCTATGTTATATCTTACAGACAGTTAAAAAGTTTGAACTTCCTACGAATAATTAAATATATGCAAGTTATTTACAGTGTAATACTTGTAAATACAAGTACTTGAAATCAAATTTGAATTATAAATCATTTGACATGTTTAGTTTTGAAGGGGTTGGATGCATGCTTATAAAAATAGTTGGCAAGTTTTGTATTTTATTTTTTAAAAAATCCCAAGAGTAATGGTAATAGTAATGCATTACTTAGATAAGAATAAGTAAAATATTAGAGTAATGGTAATTTAAGCCCAAGTTCCAATATTGCAAGGGCATAACCACGTGAAAAATCTAAGTTTAATTTATAATTATTTTCAACACTCTTTGTAGTTTGTGAAAAGTGCTACGAACCTATAAAGATTCTACTATATGATTGCTAAAATTACGTTTGTTAGACCGTATGCTGAATATTTTGCTGGTCAAGTACATTAAATATAGATATAATTAATTCATTTGCAAAATTTCATCAGGTTCGCAGCTTTTTTCAAATATCTTCATACCTCTTGAGTGTATGTGTAAAAGCTTGTCATAATTCATTGAGCGTATACCCCCTTACCAAAAAATAAGGCTTCTGGCGAAGTACTGCGGCAAATCTGCCGCAAATTTAGCGGCAAGGCTTCTGCAGATTGTTTGCAGCAACCTTACGGCGACTTTTTACCATGCAAATGAAGTTTGCAGTAGACTTGCCGCAAACTTGAGATAGCCAAATATGTTTTATGGTGAACCTGTGGTGAAGTTTTGCGGCTAACCTTTGGCAAACTTCTGATAGCCATATACAGTTTACAGCGAACCTCCGGCAAACATTATCAGATAGCCTTATATAGTTTGTGGTTAACCTCTGGCAACTTTCAAATATTTAATACTCTCCCAAACTCCCAATGGCTATAAATAAATTTAACTAGATGAAATCCCGCGCAAGCGCGGGGAATTGAATTTATACCACTACCGACAGAAAAAATCCAATAATATATATATTGTAGTTTCTACTGACAGCCTACAGGCTTATAGCAGGAAGAAATACTTTGTTCAAAATCCCGCATGAAGTAGAAGTACGTCTCCACCCCCACCCCACCCCCTTTGTAAAACTTAAATGACAATTTCATTAATTTCATTAATTGACGTTTATTGTGAAACCTGCTGTATACTATGTTATGGATATTGTATATACTGTATTGTACTTCAGATACTCTTATTTCATTTCCGTCAAGAAATACACATTTTACTGAGAAATTGATTTTTTTTTGGTACATGGGTCTTGGTTTATAAATATGTATGCACCTTATTGATATGTAAAAACTGTACCTTACCTCTTTTCTTTCTTTTTTTTTTTTACAAATCAATATGGTACATACATGTTTATAATCCAAGACCCAAATACCTGTGTAAAAATTAGCTTTTATATAACGCCCTATGAATACACTGGCGGATTTAGACGGGGCCCAACCCCTCCCCTGTTTTGTGTCCAAAATATACATAAAATTTAATAATCAATTTTTGTTGTGTGTGTCCTCGGGCCCCTACCCTAAACTGGTCGCCTCCCCTTTCAAAATTCCTGGATCCGCCACTGGAATAGGCCGAGTATTTGATACAAAAGACTATTCAGAAAAAAAAAAACTGAAATGTATTGATTAAAGCACAAAATTTTACAGCATAATTGTATTTGAACAATGCCTTGTTCATTAATTTTTCTCTTTTCATGTAAGAAGGTTAAATTGTACTTCGGGTTCGTTGCCACGATGCTCTCAGTGAGGAATATATACAAATTTTACCGACAAATTAATAAGGAAAACCTACTAAATATATGTAATAGTCTTTCGATATATAAATATATTCACAACTTACAGTGTTATCAATGATTTACCATTATTTCAATAACCATTCACACAAAAGCTTTTTTTTATGTTAAAACAGCTACTGCAACAAACATCGGGGTCGATGCTATATGATGTTCTAGAAGCTACCGTCAATATTACGATCGGTGAATGACGAAAATAATTTGCACATTTTCCTTTTTAATCGGTTATCACAACTTATTTCTTTTATATCATTTAAATCAAGTTTTGATTGAATAATTCAGTAATGACGTTTAATGAAATAAATAAACGATTGCTTGTAGCCAGTTTCATTAAAAATTGCCAGTAACTTAGATCCGCCAACCGGAAACGCCACCGTACTCGCGTTTTTGCTATTTCATGGCTGTTTACAGAAAATAAAAGTAGACTTTTAATATAATGTACGATACTTACAATGCAAGTGAAATCTAAATATAGTTTACGGACATCATCTTGTATCGTGTGTATTCTTAGAGGAGTAAGTAAGAACTCTGGTGCACCCGTTTCGGAGTTTATTTGCAAAATTTATTAATTTATAAGTATAGATGCATTTAATTATGAACACATTAATCATGGACTTGCATCTAACATGGATTGTCCAATTAAATGAGGGATGACTTGCACTGACATGATCTTTATAAAAATAGAAAATCAAATGACAATTCAAATTTTTAAAGCAATGGTTATTCCTTAAAGATTACTTTTGTAGTCACTGGGGCCTCTTCTTCAAGGTATATGACATTTTGTAACCAAATGTGAACATTAATCAACTGCAATTTGACTCAAGTTATCAATGGTCTAGTAAAATTGTACACCACAACACTTTCTACATGCAAGTGTCAGAATTTAAAATCAGCTAGTGACTAAGAGGATAATATATGTACTAGTTACTGCATTTCTTTTGTGAAGTGTTTTGCCTTGCAGGTTTCCAAAAAACTACACAGCGCGAGTATGAACTATGACTAATGTAACAGTATCAATAACAAATAAATCAATTAATACTTGCTTTAATATGCATAAAAAATACCGGGTACATCAATTTAAAAGAATTTGCCATAGATAAATGTTTCCACAAAATAAGCTTTCTAAAAATTATTTAAAAACAAGTATACACGAGTTACAATCAGATATTATGCACTGAATCAGTTCAGGATTGTTGGTATTCAAGTCCACTTACAATGAAAAGCCCATTTGATATATACATAAATATATGATTTGAAAACATGCATTTTACTAACAATTGGATGAAAAAGCATGAATTTCATTTGAAATTACAGCACTTAATCCAATTTTAGCAAATTAAGATCCAATGGTTTTCAATGCCATTAAGAGAAAAACTACACAATGTTGATTTTTCAATTAAATGAATGAATGCACAGGACATCTACTTAGATAGTCTGTTTTCTTTCACAGCACGGCACATGGTTCCAATCTTTGTGTTTAAGGCTTTCACAATGTCTGTGTTGTCCATTCCCAAAGTTGTGATTGCAAATGCTGTAAGGAAAGAAATACAAAAAATACATAAAATTTATATAAATAAAATTCATATTAAAAAGATATAATCAGGGTTCGACACTAACTTTTTAAGGCTTTAGTCCAGTCGGACTAGTGCCTCATTACTTTTACTAGTCCGCACGCGATTTTATTAGTTCGTCTAAAAGAAACATAAATGTTTTTTTAACATTAATTTAACGTGACAATTAATATACGTATTATTCTCTGAAATAAACAGAGTACTTACGTGAAATATATTATTCCACAGATTCATTGAAATCTCGCAATCAGCAAGTACGATCGTATTCCCGATCTTGTTTTTTGTTTTGTTTTGTTTGTTTGTTTCTTTTTTTTGTCTTTACATTACATCCAAAACGTCCAACATCTTTCTTAAAAGTGTCATACTAAATCATGATCGCTAAAGCCTTATACTTCATATCGATCAGTTGAAAAATTAAGCGCTGAATTGACCCGGCATTGCGTAACTACCCGCCAAAAGCTAGAAATCTAAAAATACACGCGGGGTTTTCCGGTAAAAGTTGTCGAGAATCGGACATCGGTAATTTATTCATTTTTTTCAGAATTTTTTATTGGTCCGTTCGGACTAATTAGCCACATATTTTATTAGTCCGAATGAAAATGTATTAGTCTGAGACTAACGTTAGTGTCGAACCCTGTATAATGAATAAAATTAGTGGAAATAGTTTAAAAACATATTTTATTCTGATGTCACCTTTCAAAGCCTGTCCAAGAGGTGTCTGCAACAAAATCATTGCAGTTTTTTCTGCAACTCTTTTGGTTCATAAAAGCCATTCATTACTAATTTCAAACAGTGAGGTTTTGTCTTCCCCCTAAAAAGACTCTTGATGTTGGCCATCCACTTTGCATCAATGTAGATGTCGTGGCCCTCCACAAATTTGACATAGCCCCGTGGTACTGTGAAGTTTTCTGGGTTCTCAGTAACAATCTAAATTATTGATAAAAATGATTAACCAGACTTAGATATTACTTATCTACATTTTTTTTTTGAAATATTTAAGGGAAATTCAGAAAATTTGGATGCATTGTTGATGATTTAAGTTGAAAGTGGTAAATCATATTACTTGCATAACAACATTTATCTACACAGATCCCCCTCTTGGGAAGGTAGTGGTTATCCTGACTGGTGGATGATGTTGCTTTGTCAGAATTGTTTTCCTTTAATGTGTCTGTTAAAAAAAATCCAGTATATTATTAGAGAGAGAGAGAGAGAGGTGGGGATGTACAGTATATATAGTTAATAAAATCAATATATCTTTTTTTCCATGTACTTTAAAAATTTAAAAACCAATTATGAATAAATCCAATCTGATATTTATGACATAACCATTTACCAAATTGTTACCGCAATATATATATTTTTTTCAATCTGAATGTAAATTAAAACATACAGACAGATACTCAACATGTATTCACATAGAAAGCAGATATTTTTTAAAACAGTAACCTAATTCTGCCCTCAATTTAAGAGCTTCTGATTTCTAGTACGAAATATCCCTTTCTTGTTGTCTTTGAAACTCTCTACAACTATTCAACTCGGTCTCTTTCAGTACACAATCCCCACAACCATTGTCTGAGAGGGCAGATAGAAATGAACTTGACTGTGAGGATGTACTTGGAAAGGTTGACACGTCACCAGCATTTAGGTTAATGTTAGCGCTACTGTCACAAGCATCATTGTCTACTGTGCATGGAGCGTCAGTTGTTAAATTCAAAAGATGTGTAGAACTATCTGAATGAGAAGGGGGACATTCGGATGAAGTGCATGAATTAAGTTTTGGGGGAGATGGCTCATTCATCATGCTACTGTTAGGTAAGACTGAGGGAGAATTTTGGTTGGCTTGATAGAAAGGATAAAAGAATGATGAAAGAGGATGGAAGTGGGGAGGAAACCCTAAGCCTCTGTTAAAATGAGGAAGAGAATCAACAGAGCATGCTGGAGAAGACTGAGTTTGAGGAGAGGGGACTTAACTGGTGAAGGATTAGAATCAACAGAGCATGCCTGAGAAGACTGGGTTTTAGGAGAAGAGGACTTAACAGGAGAAATGGGCTCATATTCTGGAGGGGTTTGGTGGCTACTGGACAAGGTGGTAGAGCAGGCAGTTGCAGAGGAGGATGTTACAGAACTTGACACATCTATGTTATGAGAACTTACATGTATATCATGCGATGCTGTTAACAAACTAGACTTAAACAGCTCCTCCGCCGTCACCATCTCCGTCTGCTTTCGCGCAGACTCTATCTTTTTCTTTTCCTCATTTTTTTCTGAAATTTAAATTTTTTTTTTACTATAATACCAAACCCAAGTCCTGCAATAATAGATTCAGTCATTGTTTCTTAGAATTTTCCATAAGAGGACAAAGGTAATGTCAAAGTAAAGGTACATGTTGATTCATAAGGAAAACAAAGATCTACAGTGTAATTATCTTCAAAGTCACCAGGTGGTATGGTAGTTCACCCTGTAATAAACTTCAATATGTCTTTTAGTTGAATAAACCTGGTGCTGCATGTACATTTGTCCTTTAAAATGAGAAAAAAGAAAAGAAGCCTTTGGTGAGATACTAAACAATTGCTCTGTAGGCGACACAATGAAAGTAAATTTTTAGGTTACCTTATACTTAAAAAGAAATGACACATACTCTAGTATTAACACACTTTATAGTGTTTTTAATGTTGTGCATGCATCTTACCTTCAGAGTCAAGAGTTTTGTTGAATTTCATTTTGGCGTCTGTTGCTTCCATCATCACCATACTTGGCAAACTTCAAAAGCTGCATAAACTGGTCTCCTGTCAGACTGTTAGAGTTACTGCCACTGCACTTTTCGCACAGGACAGCTTCAATTTCTGAAAGAAATATTTTTAAGAGTGCATATTATTTTCTAAATATTTGTGCTTAGGAAATTACCCACCCATATTCTAAACCCTGGACTTGGAGTATATGACCAACACTTTATTTGTAGAACACTCACTGCTCATTACAATAATGCATGCTGTTTAGAGTAAACAAGATTTACAGAATAATGAAATTTTAAGGAGACAATTCAGCCCAACAATACTTAAGCCTTTTTTACCACTTTAGAGGAAACGTTTGGACAAAATGCACAGTATCTGAGAAATATTAGCATAGTGAAATTTCTGTTAAACACAGTTTTGCCCATGTAATAATGAATACAAAGTGGTGAAAATGAAATGTTAGTATAAGTAATTTATTTTGTAATAATTGTTTAAGTCCCAAGAATTACTTCGAAAAATCACATTAAAAAGTAACAAACCAGCACGATAAAACTAAAGCAATAAACCTTGTGCCATTTGAAAATCCTGGTTTTTCCACATTCCACTCCACTTCTAGAATGCTGGATTGCATTATGTCAAAGTCTTTAAGGGTAACAAACTTATCCAATGAATTTATGATGACTTGTTCATTAATGCCAGCAATACCGATCTTAAAATGACAAGTGATTGGGAAGGCCAAAAAGGTCAATGGGACTATGGCGCAACAGTCAAAATTTTTAATGGGCCAATTTGAAAATGAATGGGCCATCAATATATCCTGAAGGGCCATTTTAAGAAATAATAAAACGACAACGAAAATATGAAAAACGAAAGAAAACATGTTTTTATTAAGCGAATCTAATTTTTAACATATGCAGAGCGGCAAATTTTAAGGAACCTGCATAGAATGTGATTTACCCGTTAGATTACGTCAAATTTGGATTGAGCACCACGCTATCCTACAAATGAATGAAGTAATGTACCAAATGAAGTGCTTTGTTTAACCGGAAGCAGTTTTTTGATGGGGTTTAACCTATGAGATTTGTTGTTTTAAAATTGACTGCATTTAAAACGAAAGTAAAACAAGCAAGAAAGTCGTACACAAAATATTTCCAACTAAATCGCTAAAAATTGAATGCGCATCTTGGCACCACCATTGATTGATTTAATGCGCCATTTTTCACTTCAATGTGACTATGGCGCGTGGTGCAAGCCCTTCCCAATCACTGATTTAATGTATAGAGCACCTGAAAAAGTGACAGATCAAAAAGTAAACTTTACAATGTAAATAAATGGTCCATTTTGGTATCTAATCTAAGATTTTATCATTATGTATCTGTTTAGGTGCATCCTGTAATTCATTAGTTATTTCCACCTTCTGTGTGGTGCCTTTAGTGGGGCGTGCGTAGATCTTGCTGAGGTAGGAGTATAATTCATTAGTTATTTCCACCTTCTATGTGGTGCCTTAAGTGGGGCGTGCCTAGATCTGGCTGAGGTAGGAGTATAATTCATTAGTTATTTCCACCTTCTGTGTGGTGCCTTTAGTGGGGCGTGCGTAGATCTGGCTGAGGTAGGAGTATAATTCATTAGTTATTTCCACCTTCTGTGTGGTGCCTTTAGTGGGGCGTGTGGAGATCTGGCTGAGGTAGGAGTATACTGTAAATGAATACCTAGATTATTATAACATATCATGACTTTCTGCTCTAAAGTAGGTGTTGTGAAATAAAGTGGAACATTGAGAATAAAAGGGCCTAGGTATGACAAGCCGTATAAGCTGTGACTATCTGCAGTTTTTATGTTCATGTTGCATTACTGCTGTAATGATTTGGGGGGGGGATTCTTGTCCTATGACGATATTTCTAGATTTCAACAACATTGTAACATAGATATGTAAAACATATTTCTTACTTTTTGGATAGCGATATCTGGTAATTCCGATCTCCAGCTGTTAAAAGAATGGGACAAAGAGAGGTTGATGTTGGTTTCATCTACCATTTGTTCGTACAGAGAAGTTTTGGAAACACAAGGTGCAAGTGGATTTGCGCGATGGTTGGAAGTTTTTGCCACAGTCACTGGAGCTCTAGCCAAGCGAGGGCTTCCAAGGTGCGGGCCTGGTTTGGCTTCGTTTTAGTTTGTTGGATGATAGTTTTCCCTTTATATAAAAAGTTTAAGAACCATAATGATTAATAAAGTGCATCATTTCAACTCCTTTAAGAATTCAAGGAATTCTTAATGAAAACAGAGAAAGGTATAGCAAACCGAATTTTAACAAATCAGAATTCAGCAGATGTGCATATTTTCGAGATGCAAGGCATTTAACATATGATGGGAAACGACTTTTTGTCTTACTGTTTGGCATGATCGTAAACCTTTCTGAAAACATTTCTTTTTAATTTAGTTTGAGGAGAAATTTTTTAGCCATCCTGCCATTGGATTTGTTTTTGTTAGCTTTTCTTTAAAAACTTGAACAGATGGTAAGGTTGGATTTTTCTAGATTAAACTGTATGAACCTTGATAGTTTTTCCCCGTCTTTGTTTTGTTGAAATCCATGTCCTGTGCCTTTTTTTGGTGAAAGATTTCTGTTATGTGTTTTAATCCATTCACAAGCTTTTTAAGTTGGAGCAATTTTACCGGTGTGCTATTTGACTGTTATATCCACAATTCCGTACAATACAGTGCAGGAAACTAATTTTGTTACAGCATCAATGCTGATTTGAATGCTTCCTTTGCTTGCTGATTTAATGCTAGTAATCCTTATCCTGATGCTGTTTTATAATTAGGTCAATGCTACCGGAAGTAGATAATGAATTTCAGCATTGCCGTTTAAAGCAATAAAAGTGCCTTTTACAATTATTTGATCATAATATCTCACTGTGTATCAATAATGTGAATACTTTAACCAATATTCTTTCTTTCTTTTTTAATTTTTTACTGAATTAAAACTCATTGATTTTCTGATGCTAGTAGGATAATGCTGATTTTATGTAGGTCAATGCTGGTTTTATCCTTTGCTTGCTGATGCTGATCCTGGTAATGCTGTTTTTTAAATGCTGATCCTGATGCTAGCTCGATCCTGATGCTACTAATGCTTATGCTGATGCTGGTTTATGTAACAAAATAATTCCCTGCACTGTAATGCTGCAAAATGGTTGCAAGTACCCCCTTCTCTAAAATTTAAAAAAAAAGAATTTTTTTATAATAATCATTATAACAACAACGTGCTAGTAGCATGTTAAATTGTATAACTGAATGCAATGAAAAAAGACACCTGGTACTGTTTCTCAAACAGTTCTTATTAAATGTACAATAACATGTTCATGCACATGTACCTGTATTGAACACATTTTTACCTGTCAAACAAGTGGATATACTAATATTAGAAAATGTTACAAATTTACATTTATCAACAATATAATTATCATGATTAAATTATATAATTTACTTACCCTGAAACACAGTTACATTCTGCTGTGTGGACTATACCAGTGACTTTTGACAAGCACACCCAAGTCCTGTACGCAGGTTTTTTACTTTTGTATTAGGTTGGTATTGACTCTAGGAAGTCACATTTAATAATACTATGTGAAGAGTCCTTTTGTAACTCGATTAATTTTAATGTTCTGTACATGACCTTTCTCATAAAATATTTTGGCTTTAAGTTGTCGTCTTGTTGGTGTAAATCAAAGGTACGTTTCCCCCGTGGGGACCCGGGGTGATAAGAATAGGTCCCTGGCACCCCCTTGCATGTCGTATGAGGCGACTAAATGGAACAACCTGTTGGCCGTGGGTTGCGACCCGTGTTGGTGGAGAAGGGGATCCTGGTGGCTGAGGTCTGCAGGTGCTGGGTGTAATGCACCTGATAGATCAACACTCCACTTTGGCCCCATATTCATCTAGACGGGAGGTCAAGTTTGGCCCGACTTGATCAATCGGCTAGTCACGCCGAGCTTATTTTATCTAACATGCTTTAGTATTGATGTATTTGCAATACCTTTATAATAACTTGTCTTGCTTTTGCAAGTTTCCAATACGCCGACGTTTCCATGTTGATATACATATTAAGCGGTGGCTTAGGGTCAATCGGATATATTCTGTTTGAGTATAGTTTCTTCGTATCCTCTTGGTGTCATTCTTACTGGATATCCGTTTGATTTGACATCGCCCTTGTTGGCGCTCTGAGGCGGGCGGGGAGCAAGGATTCTGAAACTACTTTATCTATGAAAGAAATACAAAAAGTTAAAGCCGAAAAACGTATACCTTACCCAGAGGCCAAAAAACTTGTAAACATGTACAGCGTTCCTAAACCGAATTTACCATCATATTCAGCAGTTGTAAAGTCATCCTCGTTGAGAGATATGTCAACACAGGTCTGTGAGAACGACATTGTTCAACAGACCTCCACAACCAAAGTTACCGCGTCATCTAATGACAAAGGCAATTCAGTTTCAAAACCTGCATCTGCAGGCCCAGCAGCTATCGCTGCACCAAAACCTGCAGCTTCGGCTGCACCAAAACCTGCAGCTTCGGCTGCACCAAAGCCTGCAGCTGCAGGTACATCCAAACAATCTGGGAGGCAAAATAAGTCTCCTTCAAAAAATACGCAGAAGCTATCGAGTGATCGGCTGCCCAAAGGGGCATAAGATCCCGTTGCTCTACACAATAAATTTGGGGTATTCGAGGAGACGGATTTTACACCATCCCATTCTTCCTCGCGAGTCCGTAGTGCATCGCCCCCCAAAAATAAAGGGAGAATAACTCCTGTAACCCTTAATAATAAATAGAAATGAATCATCCTACAATTATACAATGGAATTGTCGGGGTTTTAGAGTCAATTTTAATCAATTATCTTTACTTATTCAGGACCATTGCCCGGTTGCCATATGTTTACAAACATTTGAAAGAAACCGATACAATAAATATCAAATATTCTAGTATGTACAACCATTATGCTCAAACTGAAAGAGCATCAGGTGGTTCTGCTATAGCAATCCACAATAAATATATTCATAGCCAACTATCTTTGAAAAACCAATCTTCAGGCGGTAGCTATACGCATTTCCCTTGATAAAACTATTACTTTATGTTCTGTATATATCCCTCCAAATTACGAATTACAGTCCCGTGAACTTACAGAATTAATTCAACAACTTCCTGCTCCATTTCTTCTAATGAGCGACTTCAATGCTCATAATCCACTTTGGGGCAGTAACAAAGTATCAGATAGAGGTAAAAAAAACTTGAAAATGCAAGGAAAAGGTCCCGAAAAGTATCACCACCCTAAAATTGGAAATCAGACTATTACGGATAAAAAAGAAATATCAAATAAAATAGCTCATACAATTTCTGTAAATTCCTTAACAGACAAACTAAACCCTAATTTTATTAAACATAAAGATTCAAAGGAAAGGGAAACGTTAGATTTTAGTTCTGAAAACAATGAATGTTATAATGAACCATTTACGATTGATCAGCTGCAAAAATCTCTAGAAAAGGCTCATGATACAGCGGTAGGACCGGACCAAATCCATAATCAAATAAAACATCTTCCTAAAATCAGTAAAGAATGTCTTCTGAAAATATTTAATACGATCTGGGAACGTGGTCATTTTCCACCTTCCTGGACACAAGCAACAATTATTCCAGTACCAAAACCTGGAAAGGACCACACAGATCCTAATAATTACCGTCCAATTGCTTTAACTGTCTGTCTGTGTAAAACCATGGAACGGATGATTAATGAACTATGGTTTCTTGAAACCAATAATATTCTTACAAATATACATGCGGTTTTAGAAAAATAAAAAACGAAGTACTATTGACATGCTGGTAAGACTGGAAACTTATATTCGAAATGCCTTTATTAAAAAGGAGCATGCCGTATCTATATTTTTTGATTTAGAAAAGGCATACGACACAACATGGAGGTATGGCATTTTGAAAGATCTTCATAATATAGGCCTAAAAGGGCTTTTACCGAATTTTATCAAGAAATTTCTGAATGAAAGATATTTTAAAGTACGCATAGGATCTATTTTTTCGAACAATTTTGAACAGGAAATGGGAGTACCACAAGGGAGTATTCTATCGGTTACATTATTCAGTACTAAAATAAATAGTTTAGCGGAAATATTAGAAAATGATATGCATGGAAGTTTATATGTTTATGATTTTGTTCTTTGTTATAAATCCAAAAACATGAGTTCTATTGAGCAGCAATTACAGAAAAGTCTAAACAAAATTCAAAATTGGGCTGATATGAATGGTTTTAAGTTATTTGGATTGCTGTATATCAAATCTTGTGATGTACGTGCATTTTTGCACCAAACGGAAAACCCATGATGACCCGCATTTACAGCTTTATGGAAACCCCATTAAAGTTGTTAAGGTGTTATCTTTGATAGTAAACTCTCTTTTGTATCACATATTAAAATGCTAAAAGAAAAATGTACAAAAGCACTAGATGTAGTTAAAGTTATTGCAAATTCAAAGTGGGGGGCAGACAGAAATACTCTCCTTAAACTCTATCGCTCTCTTGTAAGATCTAAATTAGACTATGGCTGTATTGTATATGGATCAGCAAGGACTTCTCATATAAAAACACTTGATGCAATCCACCATCAAGTCCTTCGACTGTGTTTAGGAGCCTTTCGTACTTCTCCTATAGACAGCTTAGAAGTCGAAGCAAATGAGCCACCTCTCGACTTGAGAAGGGTTAAACTCGGCTTACAATACATTCTGAAATTAAAAGCAAATACTGAAAATCCCGCTTATGATTCTGTTTTTCATCCACAGTATGAAGATTTATATGAAAAAAGTAAATCATGTATAAAACCTTTAGGACTAAGATCTAAAAAACACGTAAGAGATTCTGAAATACCTTTGGATATAATAAAACCCTCAAACTATTCTGAAATACCACCATGGAAATTGATAAAACCAACTGTAGATACATCTTTAACTGAATTTAAGAAATCAGAGACAAATCCTCTTGTTTTTAAACAGAAATTTACCGAAATAAAACATTCTAAGAATTCTTCAGTCGATATTTATACAGATAGTTCAAAAGATAAAAACAAAGTGGCAGCAGGTGCAGTGATTGACAAAAGTGTTTTTCTACACGGCTTACTAATGGAGCTACTATTCTTACAGCAGAAGCAAAAGCCATTCAACTTGCATTTGAATATATTAAATCTTCTACTGATAACAAATTTACAAAATACTCGGACTCGCTCTCTTGCTTACAATCGATAAACAAGAGGCCCAAGGGCCTTAACGGTCACCTGAGTATAATACAACAATTTAGAGGATCCATAGAGTATAAAATGAACTGAAAGGTAAAGCTTTGTTGCCCAAAAGTGAGAAAACTAGGGTGATCAGGATCAACAAAATAATTAATCTAGTATTCATTGACAGTTTATAAATAAGGTTCTAATCTGTTCCCCATTTATCACTATCACTATACAGTATATTAAATAACTATCAGTGCTTCTGTACTATTTTAATTCCTTGTTGAAATCTCTTACATTGGCCTTCTCTTGGTCTTTGATGAACATTTAATAAGACAAGTTATTATTGTTCCATTTTTATTTATCTATTACTTACAAGTCTACCTGATCATTAAAACTATGAAAATACTTTTTGTATTATACAATAAAAATTCTTGCATAATTCTCTTATTCTATTAACCTTTCAAGTACATTGTTTACAGTGATTAATTATCAAAAGTAAACGGCAAAGGGGAATAACTCCTCTCAGTAGAATACAAATTACTAGAGCCCTGGCCAGGACCAGAAGACTTGACCAAATGGTCCAGATGTTCAAAAATATGTTAAAAATACCCTTCCTTATTAAATCTTTTTGTCTCTGATATGCCCAAGTGAAAAGTTTTTAAAGAAATAATGCATTTTTACTACAGATTCACTATATCATCAATAGAGCCCCCCCCCCCCTTCCCCACCGAGAAACACTAGAGTCTCTCACCCTGGGACCAGAAGTTTGCTCATCATAAGTAATCACTTAGTTTATCCGCTTAACACTAGGGAGCAGACAGAATTATTTAATAGAATTAATGCATTTTCAATTTATTATCAAGAGCCCCACCCTTACACCAGCACATCTGACCCAGGATCATGCAATTCACTACTCTGGAAGAAGCACTCTTGCTCATCATAACTATATACTTAGCTTCTTTGCTTTTTAACCAGAAGCAGAAAAGAATATTTTCAAAGAAATTTTGCTTTTTCACTATATAATCAATAGAGTCCCCCCCCCCCCAACCTTTTCACTAGAACCCTTGACCCTGGAGCCATGAAATTCACAATTTTGGAAGAGGCATCCTTGCGTATCATAACAATGTACTAAGTTTGTTTAAATAGTACCCAGGGGCAGAGAAGAAGATTTTCAAAAAAAAAAATTCACCTTCAGTATAGGATCTATATAGCCCCACCCTAGAACCAGAACCCCTGACCCAGGGGCCATGAATTTCACAATTTTGGAAGAGGCATCATGTCTTATCATAACAATGTACTTACTAGTTTGTTTCAAAAATACCCAGGAGCAGAGAAGAAGATTTTTAAAGCATTAATGCATTTTCACTATATAATAAATAGAGCCCGGCCCCAACATCAGAACCCCTGATCCAGGGGTCATGAAATTCACTACCCTTGCTTATCATAACTATGTATTCAATTTGTTTCAATAATACCCAGGAGTAGAGAAGAAGATTTTCAAAGAAATAATGCACTTTCACTATATGATCTATATAGCCCCCCCCCCCCCCCCAAGCAACAGAACCCCTGACCCTGGGGTTATGAATTTCACAATTTTGGTAGAGTCACTCTTGCTTATCATAACTATGTATTTAATTTGTTTCAATAGTACCCAGGAGTAGAGAAGATTTCCAAAGAAATAATGCACTTTGACTATATGATCTATATAGCCCCACCCTAGCACCAGAACCCCTGACCCTGGGGCTATGAATTTCACAATTTTGGTAGAGGGGTCAATGCTTATTACAATCATGCCAACAGTTTGACTGTTTGATGTCCAGGAGTAAAGAAGAAGATTTTCAAAGAAATAATGCACTTTCACTATATGATCTATATAGCCCCCCCCCCCCCCCCCAGCAACAGAACCCCTGACCCTGGGGCTATGAATTTCACAATTTTGGTAGAGTCACTCTTGCTTATCATAACTATGTATTTAATTTGTTTCAATAGTACCCAGGAGTAGAGAAGAAGATTTCCAAAGAAATAATGCACTTTCACTATATGATCTATATAGCCCCACCCTAGCACCAGAATCCCTGACCCTGGGGCCATGAATTTCACAATTTTGGTAGAGGGGTCAATGCTTATTACAATCATGCCAACAGTTTGACTGCTTGATGTCCAGGAGTAAAGAAGAAGATTTTTAAAGATTGCATTAATTTTGGTGGTTTTAGCCCCACCCCTCAAGCCCCAGGGGGGCAGGGACCATGATATTCAAAAATTTTGTTCCCCTTCACACATAGATGCCATATGCTAAAATTGGCTGATATTGGTTCAGCGGTTTCAGAGAAGAAGCTGAAAATGTTCAAATGTTAACACACGACGGACGACGCACGACGACGGACGAAAACAGATAGCAAAAGGTCACCTGAGTGACTCAGGTGACCTAAAAATATGAACATCTAACAACCATACATTTTAGATATATTAATTCAATATTATCATTTTACTCATCAAGGTAAAGTAGTGGACTTTTGTTGGATTCCAAGTCACATTGGCATCCCTGGAAACACCAAAGCTGATGGTGCTGCAAAAACAGCACTTCAGTATAAGGTTACTTTAAATTACCATACACTGATATGAAGTATTTTGTTAAACTATATGTAAATTCACTCTGGCAAATTTACTGGGAATTTTGTGATACAAGTAAGCTTTATGCTATAGAAAACAAAGTCAAATCATCTGATTTCGGCTTGAAACGTCAAGACGAAGTGATTATTTCCAGAATACGTATTGGTCATTCAAAAATAACACATGAATATTTACTTACTAGAGAATTGCAACCAGAATGTATATCATGCGAATGTCCGTTAACGATGCATGAACTTTTTGCAAATATAAATGTTTATACAATTTTAGAATTTTTACATGAAACTGATTTTTACTGCAAAATTTAAAATATTACTTAAGAATTTTGTATATATATTTTAACTGTTTACATATTTTTAATTTTTGAGTCCGTCGGATGGGACGTTAAATGGTGCCCCGTGTCAAGGATAACAACCCCCTTGGCACGAAAAAGATCGTTTCTCTGGTTTTCGAAAAAGAGTAGGCTCACTGGGGGCCGCATGAGAAACCTAAAACTTCATAAATGGGCATATACGAGGGGTTATCATAAAGTTCGTGGACTGACGCGATAAAATTAATAATATGTAGTCTTTGCTTACAAAATTTATGCGGAACATAAAACAACAAAAGTTTAAGAAATGTTGAAAATTTTAGCTTGATACGTTGATAATTTGCCAAATTATTCTAAAATTAAAAAGACTTTATGTGATCACCCGGCGCTGTCGCCGTTTAGTGTCATGACGTCCGCTTAACGTCATTGTTTCTTAATGTCCGCTCTCTCTACCTCATACACTTATCTTGATGAGATTACCTGAAGTTAAGTAAGGACTTAAACCCGTCTTATTTATATGAATTTACAATGTCGTGAGCAGCTGTTTTCAATGCATATAATATTGTAAATGGATCTTTATATGGGGAAAGATCCTCACTTGATTATGCCAGAATACTTAGCTTGTTGGAGTTCAATTTCTACCACAAATGATCAACGTCACTTTTCGACGTGACTGACTTTTGACACCCTGACTACAAATCGAAACTAACTGTGCACATTTCATCTCTCTGAATCTTTTTGGGCATTAAAAAACAAGTACTCTGGATGCATTTTATTTTTCTGTAGCCAGTTTAAACATTCCTGAGGTCAATACCAGTTTTTCCAGGAGCGAAACTCTATGTTTGAAAAAGAAACCCCTCCCCCTTTTTGACGTTATTTTCAAGCCCATAATTGTTTGGACACTCCATATAAAATTTACGATAAAATTTCATAGAAATTACAGAATGGGGTAAAAATTGCAAATTTTACTGAACAAATGTGTCGTACCACAAGCCTGAATTAACGAGATTTTTTGATGACAAATACTCATATCTAACGAGTTTTTCTCAGTTACACTCAGGTAGGAAAAAACGTCATATTAGAGGTTGCGCCGCCTGGACATACCTTTGCTTACAAAAACACTAACAATTTATTAAAAAATAAAAATTATGATTTATGGTTTATTCTATAGATAAAAAAGATGATGCTAACTAAATGTGTAAAAATTCATTGATGTACCTAAAGCGCTTTTAATTTTATGACGCTAGTCCACCAACTTTTTGATAACCCCTCGTACACTTAATTTGATCGCCGAAATATGGCTGAAATATTGCTGACTCGGCGTTAAACAATAATAATCAATCAATCAATCAAAGGTACGTTTACTTTATACCAGGTAATTGTAAATTTCGTTTTCCGTTAGGTCTGGAAAATACTCGCAGTTCGTTACCCAGCCTTAACTTTGACGGTACTGGTATTTTTTCACCAAGCGGTGTTATTTTTTTTTAATTATTATTTTTTTACTGTAGAAATCCCGAATCCCCGCTGTCGACGTCGTTATCATGGCTATCTACATCTAATCCTAAGTCTTTTGCACCTTTTTTCTCTATATATAAGTTCGGGTTTACTTCCAAAAGTTGGTTGTCTACACTTTTAAAGAAAGTCCATTAGTTGTTTCTTTGTCATTTTATCAAAACCTTCCATTTTTAACGATTTTGCATAAACTGAAACGTCCTTGACGCATAACGCTGCATCAGCAACTTTACCAACCGGAAGTTAAAAATCCAATACTAGAGAGTGCATATGGGAAGGTAACTGGGTAATAAAAAGAGGCTATGCCATTATCTAACAAATTTGTTTTGTTTGTTTGTTGTTTAACGTCCCTCTCGAGAATTTTTCACTCATTTGGAGACGCCACCACTTGCTGTGTATAGTCAAAAAGAATTGATGGTTCAAATGCTTTTAAAGAATTCACAAAATCACCCATCTAATAATAATGCTCTCAATATATGGGCAGGTGTTGTATAACATCAGTTCTTTGTTTGAAAATCCGTACCAGTTCCTATGTTGTACTAAAGGTGACATCAAACACGATTGTTACAACGATGGAAATGGTTCAGTAACGAGACACCCTGCATGTGGATCAACAGAGTCCAACTGAAATTTTAAATCACTCTCTTGGTTCAAACAGGAAATGCCGAATATGAAAACACCCTGCCTTGTCTGATCTTCCTAAGATTGAATTCTTCCCTTTCAGTCGTGTTAAGGAGTCTTTTAAAGTAGCATTGAAGTTGTGGCATCTTGCATTGATTGGAATTATCAAACACGTTAATAATAATGTGACTATGTAGAGGGTCGTTGTATATGTACTTTCCGACTGTTATGTGCCAGTTTAATCCCCTTTTGCCAAACCATTTTCATTGGCTAAATTTCATAGCCTAATCCCGCTTCGGTAGTACGTGATCTAGAAAAGGGAAGAGAGGTCTCGTTTGCCGGTTTTTGAAAGAGTAATATTTTTAGAGTTTTGTCAATTTCAAACGGTGAGGTTGGCAACAAATATAAGGCAATGATAGGTTTAACAAGCTAAATTGAAAGAGTGTCTTTCACTGAATGACAGTTCACAATTGCCAATGAGTACATGACTAAACAAAGCATAACATTGGCCACAAAGAAAATGAAGCATAAAAATTATCTTCACAAGTAAGCATTGAGAAATAAGAAAAAAAATCAGTGCATTTGTTTAAAAAAAAATGCCTCCTCGATATCAGTCACTGTTCTGTGATTAAAATGTACGGTCTTAAAAATGAAAATGATCTTACGTGAACCAAGAGATATACCTATCTTTGTCATATTATGACACTGATGAAGTCTGCCAGCTATGTTGCTCGGCTCGTTGATGGACAACACAATGAATCCAATTAGTCTAACGGAATTGCATAAAAAATCTAGAAAGAACAAGTTTGGCGCGGTTTCTGACATCTCCAAATTTTCTGTGTAATTTTGGGACGCCTCTACATTTTCCCAAGTTAGAACTCGTCACTTCCGTTTCCGTGCTAGGTCCCCCGTGGGGACCCGGGGTGATAAGAATAGGTCCCTGGCACCCCCCTTGCATGTCGTAAAAGGCGACTAAATGGGTAAACCTGTTGGCCGTGGGTTGCGACCCGTGTTGGTGGAGAAGGGGATCCTGGTGGCTGAGGTCTGCAGGTGCTGGGTGTAACGCACCTGACATGACCAACACTCCACTTTGGCCCCATATTCATCTAGACGGGAGGTCAAGTTTGGCCCGACTTGATCAATCGGCTAGTCATGCCGAGCTGATAATATCTGCATGCCATAGTATTGTTTTTTTGCAATTTCTATAATTATATATCTTCGTTTTGCAATGTTCCAATACACCGACGTTTCCATGTTGATATATACATATCAAGCGGTGGCTTAGTGTCAATCAGGCATATTCTGTCTGAGTATAGTTTCTTTGTATCCTCTTGGTATCAGTGTTACTGGATGTCCGTTTGACTAGATATCGCCCTTGTTGGCGCTCCGAGGCGGGCGGGGAGCAAGGACTCTGAGACTTTTCTCAACTAACCGTGGCTCTTTCAAAAAAACGTTGTTACCCATCAGGTTTTGAAATATCTTTTAATGATGAACAACATAATTCTGTTGTGGAATATTGGCCCCGCTTCATCATACTTGAAGCACAGATTTCAGATCAACATACAAAGCCTTTGACAAAAGTATCGCCTTTTATAATACAAAAAGGTATACAGGGGGTTATTGGTACACCAAAGTCGGTTAAAAAGATGAAAACAGGTGCTCTTCTCATTGGAGTAGCCAAAAAACAGCATTCAGCATCCTTGTTGGCACTAAAAAAACTTGCAGATATACCTGTACTTGCAAAAGTTCACAGTGGACTCAACCAAAGTAAAGGTATTCTATTTGACAGAGACCATGACCTTGATGATATTCCAGAACAGGAAATCCAATCTGAATTGGAGTCCCAGGGTGTGGTCTCTGTGGGACGGTTCACCAAAAAACGTAACGATAACATTGAACCTACAAATACTTACCTTCTTACCTTTGGAATGTCAACCCTCCCTACGAACATCTAAGTTGGGTTGTACCAAATGAAAGTTGAATTGTTCGTCCCAAATGCGCTTCGGTGTTTCAAATGCCATCGATTTGGGCAGGGACAAAATAATTCCAAAGGCACAGAAACGTGGTGAAGAGGGACATGACGGCAAAAGTTGTCAAAAGGAACTTAAATGCAAGAACTGTAAAGGTAACCATATGGCTTCCTCAAACCAATGTCCTTTATGGGAAAAAAAAGAAATTCAAACAGTAAAATCAAAGAAGCTAGTCAACATGTACAGTGTTCCTAGACAAAATTTAACATCATATGCAACTGTTTTAAAATCGTCCTCTATGAAGGACGTTTCTACTCAGATTACTGAGAATGATATTCTTCAGCAAACCTTAACATCTAAGATGTCTACGTCATAAAATGACAAAGCTAAATCTGTTTCGACACCTGCATCTGCAGGCCCTGCAGCTGTGGCTGCACCAAACTCTGTGGCTACGACTGCATCAAAGTCAACAGCTGCGGTTATATCAAAATCCTCCGGGAGACAGAATAGATCTCCCTCTAAAAACACTAAGAAGCAGTCCAGTGATCGATTGCCGAAAGCAGCAAAAGATCCCGTCGCTCTGCATAATAAATTTGGGGTCTTTGAGGAAATGGACGTTACACCACGCCATTCTTCCTCGCGAGTCCGAAGTGAATCGCCCAATAAAAATAAAGGGAGGATTTCCCCCTTTTCCCATCACAAGAAATAGAAATGAATCATCCTACATTCATACAATGGAATTGTCGGGGTCTTGGGATTAATTTTATCGAATTATCATTACTTACTCAGGACCATTGCCCGGTAGCTTGATGTTTACAAGAAACACATTTGAAAGAAACAGATAAGATCAATATTAAAAACTATAGTATGTATAACCATTATGCTCAAACTGATAGAGCATCCGGTGGTTCTTCTATAGCAATTAACAATAAATACATTCACAGCCAAATAAGTTTGAAAACTAATCTTCAGGCAGTAGCTGTACGTCTTTCCCTTGATAAAACAATTACCCTTTGTTCTGTATATGTACCCCCACACTATCAATTACAACTTTTAGACCTCACAAAACTAATAAAACAACTCCCTGCTCCATTTCTGATTGTCGGTGACTTTAATGCCCATAATCCGCTATGGGGTAGCGACAAAATCACAGATAAAGGGAAAATAATCGAAGATGCAATATCGCATCATAATCTTTGTATACTTAATGGCGGCTCAAACACCTACTTGCATCCGGGTAATGGTTCATATTCTTCAATAGATATAAGTTTAGTAGATCCCTCCTTACTTCTAGATTTAAGTTGGTCAGTGCATGATGATTTATGCGGGAGTGATCATTTCCCAATTATTCTTAAAGTACATAAACCCTCCGAAAACAACAGTGTTCAAAACTGGAAATTAAACAAGGCTGACTGGAATAAATTTAAATACTTATGCTTACAAAATATTTCTGTTGAGAAATTTGAAAACCATCCTGATCCTATTCAAAAGTTTACTGAAATACTATTAAATATCGCATACGAATGTATACCTAAAACCTCGACAAATTCTACTAGAACGAAAAAAACCATGGTTTACAGAAGAATGCAATGAAGCGATAAATGCTCGCAAAAAAGCAGAAAGATTATTTAATAGATTACCTACATCATCAAATTTAAGCAATTTTCGTGTATTTAGAGGAAAAGCTCGCAGAACTATTAATTTTAGTAAAAGAAAATCTTGGAAAAAGTTGTTTCAAACCTAAATTCACACACCCCTATAAATAAAGTTTGGAACACAATAAGAAAAATAAAAGGTAAAGGTCATGAAAAATATCAACATCTTAGTATTGGAAATCAAATTATTACTGATAAGAAAGAAATATCTAATGAAATAGCCAATGCAATCTCCAAGAATTCCTCGACAAACAACACGAGTCCTAGTTTTATAACATACAAAAATACTCAAGAAAAGAAAACATTAGATTTTACATCGAAAACAAAGAATGTTACAATGAACTATTCACTTTTGAAGAGTTGCAAAAATCTTGAGATAAATCTCACGACACAGCTGTAGGACCGGATCACATCAAATAATTAAACATCTTCATAGAGAAAGTAAAGGATGTCTTCTGCAAATTTCTAATACTATCTGGAAACGAGGGGATTTTCCACCTTCCTGGACTCAAGCCACAATTATTCCTATTCCAAAACCTGGAAAGGACCATGCAGACCCCAATAATTATCGACTAATTGCGTTAACAAGCTGCTTATGTAAAACCATGGAACGGATGATCAATGAACGATTAATATGGTTTCTTGAAACCAATAACATTCTTACAAATATACAATGTGGTTTTAGAAAAAACCGAAGTTTTGACCAGTTAGTAAGACTGGAGACCTTTATCAGAGATGCTTTTGTTAAAAAAGAGCAAACTGTATCTATATTTTTTGACTTAGAAAAAGCATACGATACTACATGGAAATATGGTATTTTAAAAGATCTTTACAATATTGGTCTCAAAGGAAATTTACCTAATTTTATTAAGAACTTTTCAAATGATAGAACTTTTAAAGTGCGATTAGGATCTACAGTTTCAGACAATTTTGAACAAGAAATGGGTGTACCACAAGGAAGTATTCTTTCAGTCACATTATTCAGCATTAAAATAAATAGTTTGGCTGAAGTACTTAAAAATGATATACATCGTAGTTTATACGTTGATGACTTTGTTCTGTGTTACAAGTCCAAAAATATGAATTTTTATTGAGCGGCGGTTACAATCATGTCCAAACAATGTGATGGTTATGCATTAATTTACTAAAATAAAGTAAATGTAATGCATTACTTAAATGATTTAGGGTAATGGTAATCTACTGCCCAAATAAAATCCTGGACGTAATAGTTATGTAATGCATTTTTTTTACAATGCAATTGGCCCAAGTCTGGTGTGTCTTTTTTATTATGTACCATGATAAAGAAATCTGTTATACCTGAATCTAGACTTAAGGACGCCAAATGCTCTTTCAACAACTATCCTTGTTTGACTGTGCGCCCTATTGTACTTTTCTTCTGCCTCGGTTTGAGGGTTATTCTTTGGTGTCATCAAGAATGACTTGAGGGCGTAGCCGGAGTCGCCAAGTAACCATCCAAGAAAAGTGATGTCTAAACATGTTTTATATCTCAACGCGTTTAAGCACAAAAGTGTTTAAATTCTAAACCTGTCTAGAAATTTTACATGTTTAGGAGTTTAACATATAATAAAAGGAGGTGAAAACATATATAATAAAAGGAGGTGACAACATATATAATAAAAGGAGGTGACAACATAGAGTGTCCTGAAAAGTGTTTGGATTCTAAGTACATTTTTTACAGTGCAAGGATAGTTATTTTGTTGATCCCAGATTGTCTTATTTGTCATGTTTTTTGAGCAAGTTATCTTCCTTTTCAGTTTATTTTATTTTGTTATAGGTTTCTATTATACCCAGGTGACCGTTAAAGCCCTTGGGCCTCCTACTTCAATTAATTACCATTCAAATTGCTTAAATAAATGGTAAAATAATTTTATTCAATCAACAGACCAAAGGAAATATTGCTGAAAATTTTAAAATGGACAAGTTCAAGTATATCAATATTAACCTTAATGTTGCTTCGACGACCCCCTGGACGTTAAGGGCATGGTAGCCCTTCCTGCATACATATGCAAATTCATCTTCTTTTGGCGCTAAAATTGGGATAAGAGTACCATCAATGGCTCCGATAACTCCCGGAAATTTTGCTATGCTGAAAAACTTTGTTTTTGTCTTGACGATTTCCTCATTTGTTGTGGGACACTTCACATTGTTCAGTTCAGCATCTAAGGCCACCAAGACACTGCCAATAATCCTTGAGACCGTAGGCTGCGATATTCCGTGCAAATCAGCGCATTCTGACTGGAAATCTCCCTTTGCTAGGTAACGCAGACACACCAATAACTGTTTTATAAATGAAATAAATACAGTGCCAGGGACGAAGCATTGTTTGTCAAAATGGTTGGATCGAGTCAGAAAAAAAAGTGAAAATTCCCAAATAATTGTTAATCAAACAAAATTCATAAAAAAAAACGTCTAAAGACAACAAAATAACTTGAAAAAACTATTTCGGAAAAGGGAGGGGGGGGGGGGGTCCTCTATCTAACCCACAAAAAATTACTACTAAATTAACAGCTAAATAAGTCTTTGCGGATAATTATACCCCACGCAACAAGTTGCGGGGGGTATAATGTTTTTGACCCGTCCGTCAGTGTGTCAGTCAGTCAGTCAGTGTGTCAGTCAGTCAGTCAGTCCGTCAGTCCTGTTTTCTTGTCAGCGCAACTCCTCATAAACCGCTGCACAGAATTTCGTCAAACTTTGCAGATATATAGGACACAATGTGTAGATGTGCATATTACCAGGAAATTCCGATTCCTTTATTTTTTCTGGGAATTTCGGCACTTTTCAACTTAGATTTTTGGCCATATCTTGAATATATAAATGAACAGTTTGTCAGCGCAACTCCTCATATACCGCTGCACAGAATTTCATCAAACTTTGCAGATATTTAGGACACAATGTGTAGATGTGCATATTTCCAGGAAATTCCGATTCCTTTATTTTTCTGGGAATTTCGGCACTTTTCAACTTAGATGTTTGGCCATATCTTGAATATAGAGATGAACAGTTTGTCAGTGTAACTCATCTTAAACTGCTGCACAGAATTTGGTTAAACTTTGCAGATATTTAGTACACAGTGTGGAGATGTGCATATTACCAGGAAATTCCGATGCCATTATTTTTCTGGGAATTTCGGTACTTTTCAACTTGGATGTTTGGCCATATCTTGAATATAGAGATGAACAGTTTGTCAGCGCAACTCCTCTTAACCCGCTGCACAGAATTTGGTCAAATTTTGCAGATATATCTTACACAGTGTGGAGATGTGCATATTACCAGGAAATTTCGATTCCATTATTTTTCTGGGAATTTCGGCACTTTTCAACTTAGATTTTTGGCCATATCTTGAATATAGAGATGAACAGTTTGTTAGTGCAACACAAAATCTTGGATAGCTCTAAACCCCCCTCTACCCCTCAAATTGGTGCTTTGCCTTAAATAATTTCATATGTACAGTATATAAACAAATTCATATGACTACATCATAATTTTGTTTCCATCAATTATTTAAATGTGTAAATTATCATGTGTTGGACATGGACTTACACTCATTAACAAATCGAAATCACTGAGGAATTTAATTAACAGTTTGTCAGCATAACTCCTGCACTGAATTTCCTGAAACTTTGTAGGTATTTCAGACATAATGTATAGATTTGTATATTACTGAGAAATTTTGATTCCATTATTTATCTAGAAACTTCAGCCCAGTTAAATTTGTTACATACAAAGATTTGAATTTCCTTATACATGTATTTAAGAAGTTTTGATGTGATGATTTTTTGCAAGTAATGCCCCTTTTTGAATTATTATACTGTGTATTTAAAACATGTTCCATTGTTGAGTTTTGGGGGAGCGTGGGGTATGTGAGCTTGCTCACTTTTTCTTTCATTCTTTAAGGGGTATAGGACACTGAAAAAATGCAACAAATTGGCTGACAATATAATGCATTTACATTGAAGTGAATTTATAAACATTAAATACATTGTTGGTTTAACTTGGTCTTCAAATACGTTTCAGTTTCTGCTTTGATGACATATTTCAATAAACACTTTTAAAGAAATTAGATCACGTAATTTAAATTCTCATCCTATTTATTTGCTGGAAAGTTAGGGCGCATGTGCAGAATTTTTTTTAAATTATGAGTTCGAAAATATCTACATTACCTCTAAAACATTTTATGCCAATACGGATAGGTTTGATTGTTCATTCCCTAAAATATCAACAGAAATGTATTCTTATATAGAAAATATTTGACATTATATATTGTTAAATGATTAATGAGTAGACACGACAAATTGCTTCTATGAAATGCGCCGAGGACCCAATAAAATACCACTCTTCGTGGTAGTCTTTACTGATCACTGATTTTTCCAAATATACCTTTTAGTTTAAAATTGACCAAAGAGTTTGTGTTTTGTCTGAAATGACACAATATCCACTGATCAGACATGTACAACATTTAGTATTTATTTTTGACACGTTCGATATTGTCAAAATTTGGAAAATTCTGATCACAATGCCTAAAATATTCATTATAATTAATTCTATGCTGTTCTTATAGATTTATCTCCAAAGTATGCCGACGTGTTTTTTTTCTCATTCAACAATAAAATGCTTCCTATATATATATATTTAATGGAAGAATTAACGGTTGCGGCTTTTGCAGAAAAAATTCTTACGGGGCGTATACATGTAGACGTATCACTTTTTTTTGCCTTTTCTTAAAATATTTTACATGTAAATCATTTCTAAAAATATTCAATACAAACAGGAGGATGGGATGTGCTCTAAAACTTTGACCATGATCGATCCCAAGTGTTTTCATAAAGTTAACGTAACAAATAATTTTGATAATACAAAGACGCATACAAAAAAGGGGGAGGAGAGGGTTGGGGGATGGGAATCTAAATAAAATTTTCTGGCCTTATGGGGCTATATTTAAATGTACTTAATATTCATTTAATATGAAACTTAATAAGTCCTTTTACGTGTTCCAACAACAGTGAAATAAAATATTGATCTATAGAATACGTGGGTTAAGGTTACTATACGAATTGATTTGAAATTGATCCTATGATGCTATTTTCAGGAAGGGTTGTAGTTGATAGATTATTTGGAGTTTTGACACAAATATCTTTATTTCTTTGACAAAGTTTTTCAGGCTCAGTCTCTCAGTGAAATTCTACTCGGGCCATAATTCACATATATATATTACATGTTTGTTAAACATGTATATTGTAATGATTAACAATTGTATAATATATATATATTCTTAGAAATAATATTGTAAGTAATGATTACATGAATCAATGACAAATAAATATAAATTGCACGATGCGATATATTTAAGAAATGTTCTTTTTAAATTGATTTTTTACCTGTGTGATATCAGGAATGGCACAGATTCTTGAAGTTGGCCTTTGTAGCTCTTTTTTAACAGACTTAAGGAGCTCTAGTATTTCTTTTCTAGGTACACTATATCGAGCTTGTGTGTCAAAATCGGACAAATTATCTAAAAGATTTGTTCGATCTCTAAATTTCCGTGGTAGCGGGAGTTTTCTTCTTTTCTCGCTTGTTTCAGATAAAATAATAAAGGCAGCAGCCATATTGAAATTGTAACCATAGCAATATAAGACTTACGTCTGCCCGAAACGTACAAGTATATGACGTAACGTCAAACGTACGATTTTTTGTGAATAACCAAAACCTTACGAAAAAATCTTACGACAATCTTACGACTACGATTAATCGTGAGATATTTTGTGAATAAGGTTATCGTCCGGGAAAACCCGAAAAACGTCAAAAATTTATCATTAAGTCAAATGCTGACTGAAGTTTTTCATACTAAGTATTAGGCCATTATTTGCACACTGAATTGTCGACGGATTTTTCCATTATTTCCTGATGATGACAAGGAGCACACGGCGGGTGTGACCGGTTGGGAGGGGATGCTCACTCCTCCATGGCACCTGATCCCACCTCTGATGTTTTGGAGGTCCGTGTCTGCCCTGCTCCTATTTTGTTTAATAAACTTTTGAGCTTCAATACCTTTCGTTATTTCCATATTTTTCATTCTATGACCGGCCTGGGAAAGAAAAACGTATTTTCAATGCAACGATTGCGAACTAATATTTGATGATGTTGAAGAGTTTATTCGGCATCCCTGTCGATTAGATAAGCTATTTTTTAATTGATGAAATCGTGTTAAATTGTGTTCTAGCAAAGTTTCAGAACGTTTAGTACTAATTTACTTCAATAGGTGAATGTAATGATTGATGGCTGACGAAAACGTTTGTAGAATCTTAATGTTTAGCGAGTTTGCCTAATTTAGATACTAAAAATGCATATAAAGATAACTGTGGTTTTATTCTCTTTCATAATGCAAACAGTAATAAATCAGTTTGCACGTATGAGGATATTTGCACTATAAAGGCCTTGGCATTGATGCACATACCATGTTATAAATGCGATTCACAAGTATTGCCGTCTTACCCCCCCCCCAAAAAAAAAATCAAATAAATAAAACAATGGAAAAAAAAAGAAAGAAAGAAAGAAAAGAAACAGAACGATAAAAAATAATTTTTAATTAGTACGACTATAACATGTTTAAATAACATACACAGAGCAAATGAATGCGGTCGGGCGGGGGTACTAAAAAAAAAGATTCTCCCTCGTGCATAGCTCTAATCCTTCAACGTATTTGGCTCTAGTCTTTGGCACCTTTTTCAGCTCTTCCAAATCTTTTTAATTTAAATATTTTGGATTTCCATCGTTTCGGCTTGAGAATCACTGAAGAGACATAATTTGTCGAAATGCGCATCTGGGGCCTCAACTGGTAACGTATATGATTTACATAGTACAATGATATAGCTGCTTTCTTTTTAAAGCTTTTATTTACGTTTTGATGGACAAAATTTTAGAAAATTTTTACTTAACTTTCTGTCGCCCGCGTGGCGCAGTGGTTAGAGCGTCTGCTCTAGAGTCGCGAAGTAAGGAGATGCTCCTTACGTCGCAGGTTCGAATCCCACTGTGGGACGTGAAGACAGGTCCTTCGGATGAGACCGTATAAACCGAGGTCCCGTGTCGCACTAGGTGCTGGCACAACTAAGATCCCTCACTGCTCAATGGCCGTAAGTACCGAGCATAGGACAAAATTTGCAGCTTTCCACCGGCAAGTGGTTGCGTCTCCATATGAGTTAAAAATTCTCGAAAGGGACGTTTAAACAACATACATACAAACTTAAATTTTTTTTTTTTTAAATTTCTTTCTTTTTATTTCTTGGTAAGCTGCTAATTTATATTTTCCTTTTTGATTATTATTGTTTGTGTCTATTAATTTATTCTGTAGATTTTAAAATGAAATAATAAATAAACCGAAAGAAGTAATTGTCTAATGTTTATCTGCCACGTTTGCTTAAAATGTGTCAAACAATAGAAATTTGGTACAAGTTTTATATTTCATTTTTTTAATTAGGAGAGAACCAAGCGGAGGTCAATTTCACTGATGATAATCCACCTGGACCTTCCTATTCTGATAGAGACTCCGGGTGAGAGTCGGACCAACACAGCATCAGCTGATGGCATGTTTTGGACAAGGTCTTCACTCTTTTACTTATTCAAGAAATTGGAAAAAAGTAACCTGCAGTTAACTCTGGTAAAATGAAGAAGAAAGACATGTTTAATCAAGTTGCCACTACAATGAACAAAATGAATGTGTCATGCACTGTAGATAATGTTGGGAATAAGTGGAAACATTACTTCGAGGGTTTAAGGGAGTAAAAACCACAACAGGAAAACGGGCGTCCAGAAAAAAAAGCCCAACCATTTGAAAATGAACTTGACACTGTTCTAGCAAAGGATCCTAATGTTTCACCCACACATACCTCCAGCAGTAGCTCTAAGCCCCCCGAAATAGGAGCAGTCAAGTGAAAGTAGCAGAAAAAGAGTGAGGTGCTGAAACAGAACCTGTACGGAGTGTTCTGCCGGGCAACTCCTATGAGAAATGGACAAGACTGTCCTTTTATACTTTATTGAAAAATAGAAAATCAATGAATCAATAAGTTTATATCAAACAAAACTATTGTATTCACATAACGCCAATTAGCCAATCAGAGCGGACTTTACAAAGGTACGTGAATACACAATACAGGAAGTTACGTAGAATGTTTACAAATGGAGAACCGGCAACATGTGTTTGACTTCGCGTTGTGTTTAAAGTTAAATGTGTTAAAATAGCACCAAAATAATGAGGTAAAAACTCTTAAAAATGAAGTTAAAAGATGTAAAGATGAAAAGGTAAGCGATTTGGCTGTAAAGAAAACCAGTTTTCCTATACTTTTCCCTCCTTGGGAAACAAATGTGTAAACATTTGTGTGTTGAATAATCATCAGAGGAAAACTGGAAAATACAATACATGATACAATGACCGATAAAGAAATATAAGGTCATTTACAAAAATATTGCATCAAATTGATATCATAAATTACTCGGGTATTTATTAACAAGAAAAGAAAAATGAGTGATTATCACTATCATAAACCTTGCATGGGTATAAAAATAACATAACCCAAGAATATATATCAAATACATCAGAGTCTCTTCAACTTAATAATGTTTAATATCTTATTAATTTCCTGGTTTTGGGAGGTTCCACCGGTGCATCTTTGTACCATCGTGGGTATTTATGATATGTTACAATTGTTTTGTTGTTGGTTTCGAGAAAATATAGTTTTTCATCTCTGGAGTTGTTAAAATCTGGGTCTAAATTTTCGGATAAAATGATAGTGTTTGCAAGGGCTTTCTTCACTTCATATTTTCTTTTCCGTTATGCGATTTTTCTTGGAGATTCACGCATGTTCTGAATTTTGGAGGAACAATTAGTTCTGGATCGATGTATTCTTTGTTTGGGACGGTAATTACAGTAAACTCGATTTTTGTAGAATGTTGGCCTTCATGTTGCTTCTTATGTTTTGCTTGAATAAGTTAGATGGGCAATAGGTAACTGTAAGGTGGTATAAAGGTTCTAGGACGACCGCCTGGACCACTTGCACCAGGCGTGTAAAAGGAGCAAGAGGTAAAACTGAGCCCTGGACAGAGAAAGTCTCCGAATATCAAATATGGTCATCAGGATTTAGCCTTACACCATCTGGTTTGCTACAAAAAGAAAAAAAAGGATGATTTAGACAAACATGAAGAATATAAAATATGTCAGATTCAAAATTTATATATAATTTTTAAGTTTAATAAAGGAGTGTTATATCGGGGCGGTAACTGTCCGCTCCAAAATTTATGCATAATTTTCTATTTTCTGTTTTATGAAGGAGAGTTATATTAGGGGCGGAAACTGTTCATTCAAAAATTTAATTGTCCGTTCTAAAATTTTTGCATAATTCATCAATGTTATATTTTAAAAAGGAGTGTTACATCGGGTGCGGTAACTGTCCGCTCCAAATTCCATATATAATTTGTCAATTTCATGGTTACATCGGGGGCGGTAACTGTCCGCTCCAAATTCTGTATATAATTTGTTAATTTCATGTTTTGTAAAGAAGTGTTATACCGCTGGTGGTAACTGTCCGCTTCTACATTTATATATAATTTTTCTGTTTTATAAAGGAGTGTTATATCGGGGCGGTAACTGTCCGCTCGAAAATTAATGCATAATTTTTTATGAGGGAATGCAATATCAAGGGCGGTAACTCTCTGCTCCAAAATTTATGTATAATTTGTCAATTTCACGTTTTATAAAGGAGTGTTATATCGGGGGCGGTAAACAGAGTTTTAATAACCTTAGATTGGCTCAGACAATATTCAACGTACACTGTGTCTTCTTCGGCATTTGGAATAAATCTTACAACAGTGGGTCGAATTATAAATACATACTGGGTCTTGTTATGGGAAATTATCCACCCTATGATTTCTTGGCCATCTCTACGAGAGTGGTCAGAAATACCTAATGTTGTTGGTTGTATAGATGGTACTTCAAGTGAGATATTGATGCCAAATACCGAGAATCAAGCTAAATTCTACAGTGGTCACAAAAAGTACCATTGTATCCACACTCAGGTATTAAATACATGTAAATAACGTAATTGTCAGTACTCAGTACCCTAAATTGTCAGTGTTCTGATTACTACAATTTACACTGCAAGAGTCAGCAAACATATCATCCTTAAACCTTTCGAAACCTCACGATCTTGGGTGCTCGTGAACTGCAAAACGAAATGTAATGAAACCTAACGTTAAAAAGAACAAAAATATGCCTATTTCTATTTGGCAAGTATTCTCTTGTTTCAAAGGAGACAACCAGAAAAAAAGACACATCTGATAAACTTAAAACTTTGGCAAGTAGAAAAAAGAAAGGGGGGGGGGTCTACACTCAAAATAATATTTTGTGTGTAAGGGGTTGTGTGTGTATTTGGGTATGGGAGTATATGAGGGTGTACACGTGTGTGTTTGGAGGGGATGATATGTTTCAACTTTCTTTCAAAACCATTCTAATGGTACGTTATCAAATTGCTGTAATTTAACCATGCTACAACAAAAAGTGGGAGCTCAGCCTTTTAGTGAACATTTCCTATGGTAGAATGTTATGTTTGGAAAAAAAAGGGGGAGGACAGGCCGCCCAATTCCACCCCATCTCCTGTTGGAGAAAATTTCTGCTTTCTTCGACAATCCTGAAGATGTTTGATCCGAGAAGCTTAAATAGTTAAAGCTCCACTGAAGTCTTAAATAAAATTATTCCGATGTTAGCCATATTAGTTTTAGAACCATTTTTTTTGGCAAACAAGTACTACCAAATTGTACGGCCACGCACGACTGATTTTGATGTTTAGCTACCGACTGTACAAACAGTAACTCGGGTCTTATAAAACCAGAACTGTTTTTAAAATTGTTACAAATACCAAGCTCGGAAAACAGCACCACACCAGAATATTTTAAACTAGGTGCTCAATGGTTCTACTGACCTTTTATTTTTCACCTCGAAATTTAAATAACAGTAAAATACAGAATGCTTAAAGTACAGTTAAGGAGCTATGCCTTTGCCGACGTGAAGCCCACTCTTAGATTCACCATGCTAAATTATGATAACCCCCCTTCCCCCCAACACACACACAAACTCAACCCCCAGTTCACCAATGTGCCTTCCTATTAATATTCAATCGAATCGATTCAGCAAATGTAACAAATGGTTCAGATATCTTCTGTGTTTTATTATGCTACAGGGCTAGCTCACCTATCTTTTTAAAAGATAAACTTGTACCTTAAAAATTACCACAGTGTTACTTATGAAAAATAAAACTGGACAAGTCATCTTATAATATCTCTTGCATTTTTAGGGAAAAATAATCCTCAGTTAAGGGGCCCGACTGGCATCGCGCAACATAGTAAAATGATGTGAATGTGACTTGTGAACTATCTTTGTGTTTTATTCAGAGCGCGGCAATAAATTCCGGAAAATAAAGTTTACACCATCAAAAATACACACATTCATATATAAACTCAAACTCAACACAGCTGTATGTTAAAACTACATGCTACAATGCTAAAAAATCACTTACTTACATATATAGAATATGAAGCCGATACGATTGCAAGTTTGGATTTACAAACTTCGAAGTCAGGATTTTTAAACACGATTACCCTCCATAAATTTGTAGTTCAGATTGTTACGAAAAAAAAAGGTTGTTTGTTTTTAAAATATACTTTTCAAAAAATATTTTTTTACATATTCTTTCTGTTTTCTGTTCCGCGTTTTAGGAACACACTGCATTCATCAGAGTGTGAAGAAAGAATTTTGTGCTTCTGAGAACGTACAATAAAATCAGAGGAATCATCAAAAGATGCCGATATGTTTTTCATGCCAGCAAAGGCAGTTCTCTTTGCAATGGCAGTGTTTGTTTTGCTTTCAAGTGACCATTAATTAGTCTTAGATCTGAGAACGTACAATAAAATCAGAGGAATCATCAAAAGATGCCGATATGTTTTTCATGCCAGCAAAGGCAGTTCTCTTTGCAATGGCAGTGTTTGTTTTGCTTTCAAGTGACCATTAATTAGTCTTAGAATGTGTTCCATCCGTAGGTCTGCAGTAATTAAGGAATCTAACTTTCTTTTGTTGTTGACAGAGGCACCATAAAAAGACAGGTAAGTTGTATTCTTTTCCAACGTGCACTGCTGCTGGACCAGAAGCGCAAAATTTCAAGTGCATACTGAAAATTATTATTACGGCCCTTTCATTCATATAGAGATGCCACCACCTGCTTGTGGAGAGCTGCAAATTTTTATTTGTGGTAAAATCTAGGAAATGAAACGAGTTAATAAAACCAATTCCCTTTCCACAACTTGAAGATGTGTCTTATTCTTTAAGCACATCATTGCCGCAGTATTTCACCTCCTCTGACTTGATCCTTCGACTAAACACAAAGCTGTTTTCATCACACACGGTGGAGTTTGTGAACGCTAGAGAGTGTCATTTGGTCTTATGAATGACTTTTGACATTTATAGGAAATTCGTGTATGTTACATCGATGTCATTCTTATTTTTATGCCCCCGGATCGAAAGATCCCGGGGGTATATTGTTTTTGTCCTGTCTGTCTGTTTATCTGTTTGTTTGTCTGTCTGTTGTCAACTTTCACCTTGCCCATAACTTTTAATTGGTTGGAGCTATGGCTTTCGTATTTCACACGTGTATTTCTTGTGACAAGACCTTCCGTTGGGTACCATCATTTTTGACCTTAACCTTGGAGTTTGACCCACTTTTGCAAAATTTTATGAGACTTTAACCTTGGCCATAACTGAACAGTTGGTGCTTGGGATTTCAAACTTCACATGTGTATTCTTTGTTACAAGACCTTCCCTTGGATACCAACAACTTTGACCTTTTGACCTTGGCCTTGGAGTTTGACCTACTTTTGAAAAACTTTAACCTTGGCCATAACTTTTGAACAGTTGGTGCTTGGGGTGTCAAAGTTCACATGTGTATATCTTGTGACAAGACCTTCCTCTGGATATCAACCCCTTTGATCGTTTGTCCTTGACCTTGGAGTTTGACCCACTTTTGCAAAATTTTGTGAGACTTTAACCTTGGCCATAACTTTTGAACAGTTGGTGCTTGGGGTTTCGAAGTTCACATGTGTATTCCTTGTGACAAGACCTTCCTCTGGATATCAACCCCTTTGACCTTGACCTAGGAGTTTGACCTACTTTTGAAAAACTTTAACCTTGGCCATAACTTGTGAATGGTTGGTGCTAGGGCTTTCATTCTTCACATATGTAATCCTTGTGACACGACCTTCCTTTGGATACCAACCACTTTGACCTTGACATAGGAGTTTGACCTACTTTCGAAAAACTTTAACCTTCGCAGCACTGTTAAGGCGCACTTCGAAGAAATCAACAGAATATAAACGTGTATAAATACATACCTTTTTAAAATGAATTTAATTTTGTAAAGGTACTATATTATCTTATGACTTTAACATTCTTTAAAATAACATTGTATACCTCGCTCTGTATTGAATTTGGTTTGGTCACGTTATTTGATAGTCACGTGATAAATGCATGTAATGTGTACTGTATGTAGGTCACAAACAAATTTCAATATCGCAAGGGCATACCCTAGTTAAAATTAAAAATCAAAGTAATAGATTGTTTCTACATAACTTGTAGTTTGTGGAAAGTGCTGCTGCTTTAAATAGAATTCGCATTTTATTAGTTTAAATTTCATGTTATCTTGCTAATGTCGAAATATGTGTGACCTTTACAAAGTATTTTATGTATTTATTAAGTTATGCTATCGATTTCAGGAAAGCAGCAGCACTTTTCAAGTTAAGGAATGTGTCCATTATATGTATTCAAAAAGTGGTCAAGATCTATGAAGTGTATGCCCTTGCGAAAAGGCGATTTAATGAGGCACCTCGGCGTGAAACATGCACACCCTGTAGACAAAAACACGGTAGAATTAATTCAATACATTCTCTCGATAGTTTTTAAATAATGACACTAAACAAATGTTTCAGATTTGTATTAATGGTCTGCCTAAGATTTTCAAATAATATTCTGTTTAATAATAAAATGCATTTTTCACTGTGAAAAAATTACTTGATCCGCCTCTCACTGCACATAAAATGCGTCAAACTTTACCATGATGACGTCATGTCGACAGGTGCATTGCGATCAGTGACTTGTTTATATCTTGCTGTGTGGGATATAACTAGCGACAAAAATGAATGCAGTGGTAAGTTTTGATGTAGTTCATTACTCTTTTGCAGTTTAGATTCGCAAATTATTTCATTTTCTGTTATTGTGAGGAATTGCTTTATCTGTGTGATGTCACAGTAATCTTTTCCCGTACAAATTAGGCCCCGCCCCCTTTATGCAGCCTTAACAGAGCTGCGTTGGTCATAACTTTTGAATGGTTGGTGATAGGGCTTTCATACTTCACATATGTAATCCTTGTGACAAGATCTTCCTTTGGATACCAACCACTTTGACCTTGACTTTTATTTAAAAAACTTTAACCTTCGCCATAACTTTTTGAACAGTTGCAGCTAGGTCTTTCAAATTTCACAGGTATATTCCTCGAGACAAGACTTTTCTTTGGGTATCAACATTTTTTATCTTTTGGCCTGGATTTTGACTTGCATTTGAGAAACTTTAACCTTCGCCATAAGCTGCCGTACGGGGGCATCAGTGTTTCACAAACACATCTTGTTTTCTCTAGTTTATTTTTTACAGTCTTGGCCTATGCACATCCTCTCTTATGTGATTGGTAGAAATTGCAGTTTTTTCATTAGCTGAAATTGTGTTGAATTCAAGGGAGAAGATTTTTTGATGATCTGTTGACTCAAAGCGCAACGAAAACATACTATAGTTAACTGTAGTATGAAGGTTTCAACTATAATAAATTAAAGTTTTTACTATAGTAAATCGAAGTATTTTTACTCTGGATTTCAGATTGTATATTTTATGTTCTAAAATACAATACATGAAGCCGCCCGCGTGGCGCGATGGTTAGAACGTCTGCTCTAGAGTCGCGAAATAAAATGATCCTTACGTCGCGGATTCAATCCCACTGTGGGACTTGGAGACGGGTCCTTCGGATGAGACCGTATAAACCGAGGTCCCGTGTCACAGAAGGTGCCTGCACGCAAAAGATCCCTCACTGCTCAATGGCCCCGAGTGCCGAGCATACCTCTCCACCAGCAAGTGGTGGCGTCTCTATATGAGTGAAAAATTCTCAAGAGGAACGTTAAACAACAAACAAACAAACAAATATACTGATTCGTAAGGCTTGGTTTGATATTTTAGGACCAAGCCTAATTTATAAGTCGACTTCCTTTGCTGGTGATGCGTTGCGTTAAGTTCAGACATCATATTCTTCAAGCTCAATTTCTATACTTCAAACATATATGTAACACTGCGCCACGCGGGCGACCTTACAAATCAGAGTTTCAAAAACTGATGATAGTGTTTACAGAAAAATATGGAATCGAAGGATCGCTTTTGCTGTCCAGTTAACATCGAAAGAGTCCATAATTGTATATAATGATCCTTCAGAATTTTACAGTCAACCTGATTGGTTTAGAGCATGTCACGTGCGGGAGAACAACTCGTGATGTCTCTCTCACGTGCAGAATGACAACTGTTGTCTCCCTCTCGATGATTGTATGTTTTTTTATGTCCCATTTGAGAATATTTCACTCATATAGAGACGTCACCATATACCGGTGATGGGCTTCAAATTTTGACCTTTACTCGGCACTCAGGGCCATTGAGCAGTGAGGGATCTTTATCGTGCCAACGTCTGCCGTGACGCGGGGCCTCGGTTTTTAAGGTCTCATTCGAAGGACCGGCAACTTTCAATTCAAAGTGCCGAGCGCATTGCGAAGGAACAGTTGCTACCCATTTTTTATCGACTTAGGTCAGTCGTGGCCGAGATTCGAACCCACGACCTCACGATCACGGAGCGAACGCTCTACCGACAGAGCTACCGTGAACGGTCCCTCTGCATGAAGATACGGTAGAGCCAGCGAGATAACTAGGTTTAGTTGTTAAAAGCCATTCTCTGTAACGACTTGAACTTTTATATAGAAGCTGTGGCACGCATAGTCTCAGAACTTCTCCAAACTCTCTATGATAAAAGTCTTTGATACCGTAAACTCAAATCAGGCAGAAATTGGTTGCTACGTGTCATGGTTACCATGGCAACATGTCCTAAAGTTTGAAAAATGGCATTTTTCAACATGTTCAGAGTCCCACAGTTAACGTTTGCAGCAAAGCAAACAAGTGGCAATGATTGTTTCTGAAAATTGAAGGTCTGATGTCTTAAATGCATGATAAACATGTTTGGTAAATCAACTACTACATACGTTACTATGGAAACAAAGTATTCAAAAGTAATAATTTTGCTCATTTAATTTTATAAAGTCATACACTTAAGAATAAAAAAAAAATATAGGTTGAAATGCAAGCAAATAATAGACAAAAGATCCTTGTAACATATACCAAGGAAGAAATATGATATTTCTTATAGGTTGGCAATGGTTGCCATGGTTTTAATACCAAGAAAGGATTTTAAATTTACTCTCTTAGTGATTAAATTTAATCCTATCTTTTTAAAAAGCATATTTCTATATAACTAATGATCAATTGTTAAAGATGTTCATGTGACCCTAATTCTCACATTTCAAAAAATTCAAATTCAATTCTTTAAATAGAGCGTTGCTATGGAAATAAGCCGAAAAAATATGCATAAAAATCTGAAAAATATTCTGTTTCCTTGGATACGTACCCTTGTATGTAGATTCCCAAAACTTTTATGATTGGTAAATATGAACAACTAACCTGACTTTCAATTTTGACTGCCACCCAATCTCTAACTGGATGCAAAAAGCTGGCACATAGGGTTTAATATTGATATAAAATTAACAAAATCGGACATTTTCCCTTCTTGGTTACCATAGCAACAGTGTTGTATTTTTCAACAAACGTTATCAATATATGATATTCAACTTTATTTTACCAGATAAGTACTATTCAAGGTGAGTCAAATAATATGTTTCTTGAATAAAAGGTAAGTAAATTCCTAAGGCAGCAAAAAAATATCACTTTAAACTACTGGTGCATTGTTTCCATGGTTACACTGCAAAGTAACAATTAATCCCAATTTTTCTTATGTTGTCGGTGTTGCAAGGTCCTAAGGATGTATATGTGCCAGTCATGAAATTTATGATTTTTCCTGAAGATAGTAGCATTAACCCAATCTTAGCAACACATTTTGGATGGTAACACTGTGTTACCATGGCAACCATAAAAGTTATTTTTAGAATAATATTGCCAATACCTAATTACTTAAGGTCAAATATTTTTATTGTTTTTTCTTAGGTTGTTGTTTGAGTTTGATCATTTAACACCTATCATTAGTGAATATTGAGCGTTTTTCTGCATTTTTCAGCATCTAGAATGTATTCCAAATGTACCCATGGTTACCACTTACTTAGAGATAAATTCTAAATAGTTTCTTTATAGCGTAAGTGGCAACAAGGTGTCAGGTTTTGGGGAGAATGGTTTGTTTGTTATTCTTATTCTTTATTAAGGCTTAATAAATATTCAAAGTAGCTGAAAATCTCAATTTTTTCCAACTTTTCTGGCTGTTACCATGGCAACCAAGACACTTAGCAACGAAATTTTATTTGATACATGTTTCTGGTGTCAAGTTGTAATAATGGGCAAAGTTTCATCAAAATCGGTGACCATGCGTGGCAAAGAAGTTTAAGTGGTTACAGAGAATCGCTATTAATTAATGAACGGGATCGGTAAACAAGTGTCGTCTGGTGACAGGGCGTCGGAGGAGTGTAAGGAATTTGCTCGAAATAGTGACACCTAAATTGAAAGTATCTCAAACGATAAAGATTCAACCAACAAAAACCGAGCGATAAAGGAAGCATTGACTGTCCTTATCCAGTATTTGGTGGAAAACAAGTCTACAAACCTCGACTCGTTTTCATGTAAGGAATTGGTAGATATGTTGTCATTTTATGCAGATGCGAGAAAGAAAAATGGTGACAAATATAAATTGTCCGGTCTGCGTGCTCTATGGTTTGGTCTGGCGAGGTATTTTAACAGCGAGTTCTCAAGACATTGTAAAAGAGCCAGAATTTAAGAAAGCAAACAGTGTTTTCCTAGCGGTTTCTGTCAGTTTAAAACCTGATGGACTGGGGAAAACACAACGGTTATAGAGGGAAATACTTGAAAGCCCTTTGTACTCTTTGCCCTTGACCCGCATACAATTGCTCGCCTTTTACAAAAGGTCTGGTTTGATATTGATAGAAGGAGACGATGAAAACCTTTTAAGTATCTGTAATAGTTCGGAAAGGGAAATTGTTTACCAAGATATTGACGAATTGGATAAGAATCATCGCTTGGATTCGGATCCAACTTACGCTACAGATGGTAGGATGTTCGAAATCAAAGTTAAATATTACATCTTTAAGGTTTATGTATTAAAACATGTGTAAAATGCAATGGTTTTGATTAAAAATGAAAAAAAAATATTAAAATGGTATCTTTAAAGGTCACCCTCATTGTCCAATGATTTGCTATAAAAAGAAAGAGAAAACTCATGATTACATGTTTCCTATATGCGACACTATTTACAAAAATGTGTTATTATTGGTTACATCTTTTTACATCTACAACAATTGATCACACGAAAATGGACAAGAGAATTGTTATTGTACCCGATTAAACTGATAAATTACACAGCTTTTCGCGCAGTTAGGACCATGTGACATAGCATGCTCGACCTTCATGACCAGAACCCTGTGATCGCTGAAGAAGGCATGCAAGATCAAATGATGGTAGTAGTAGAGTTATAAAATGCAGTGCTTGAAAAATCCTGTCTTATGTGCGAAAATGCAGAAAAATCAAACACCACAACAGAAGCCCATGATTGCAACAGAAATTATGATGGAAGTGCTAAGAGTATGGAGTCTGACATGGTAGAGTCAATGGTTATAAACATAAAAGAGAAAGGAATGAAAATTGAGGCCAGGAATCTACACTTCATATAGGTAGCTACATAGGTAAGATGCTTAGAACAAATTTTATTTATTTTTCCCTCTGCTTCCTTTGGAAGATTCTCATTTTATTCTGTGCCTTGGAGATTTTATGATGAGCAAGAGTGCCTCTTCCAAAACTGTGAATTTCATGGCCCCCTGGGTCAGGGGTTCTGGTGTTAGGACGGGGCTCAATTGATTATATAGTGAAAATATACTCTTTGAAAATCTTCTCCCCTGCTCCTGGGTATTAATAAACTAACTAAAGTATATAGTTATAATGAGCAAGAGGGCCTCTTTCAAAGTTTTGAATTTCATGGCCCCTGGGTCAGGGGTTCTGGTGTAAAGGGGGGGGGGGCTCCATTGATTATGTAGTGAAAATACATTAATTCTTTGAAAATCTTCTCTGCTCCTGGGTATTAAACTAAGTGAATACATAGTTATGATGAGCATGTCTGCCTCTTCCAAAATTGTAAAATTCATGGCCCCAGGGTCAGAGGTTCTGGTGTTAGGGTGGGGTTTCATTGATTACATAGTGAAAATGCATTAATTCTTTGAAAATCTTCTCCTCTGCTCCTGAGTATTAAATAAACTAAGTATATAGTTGTGATGAGCATGAGTGTCTCTTCCAAAATTTTGAATTTCATGTTCCCTGGGTCAGGGATTCTGGTGTTAGGGCAGGGGCCTTTAATTATGTAGTGAAAATGTATTTATTCTGTTTAATACCGTATAACGGGTATTTTCTGCGGTTGGAGATTATTGCGATTTAACCCTTTAAAGGTTGCAAATTAATTTCTGCGCTTTCAATTTCTGCGGTTGCACTATACCGCAAAAATTTATTTACGGGGTATGATTATGCACTAAACTTTATGAATTATCAGAACGCTGTAATGTTTACCTTTTATAAATTCATTAAGACATATTGATCAAAGGTGCATGAAAACTGGTATTAAGCTATTATGCTTAATTAAACTACTATATTTTAGTTAGTTTTTGTAAAAAATATTTCGAGTACCAATTGAAATGAATTAATGCAGTGTCAGTCCACCCAAACAACAATACAAATCTTTATTCTAACAAACGTTTTATGCGATCTATTAAAATACTAGTATTTAAATATATGTAGATAATGATAATAAATGCTTCCAAGCCATATGCTAAAATACATTTCTAGTTAACTGCCATCAAAATTAATTGGTGTTTATAATAAGCAAAAACAAACAGTTGCATAATGAAGTACCCCAAAGTTGACGGTTAACAATCACAGGTGTCATGTGCATCGAGGCATAACTAATCCTGTAAGTCTTATGCATTAGGTGATATTCACGAGACAATCGAGCCACATTGTGTATACAAGCAGTAATTATTGTCTCAGTATAAAACACATGTTTAAAAAAGAAAAGCTACCATGTGTTGTTTGCAGCTATCGGAGTTTGGACTAATAATTGCGAAATAGGTACAAGTAAAGTGTTTTGTATCAACTTATTTAATTGAAACCATTTACAGCTAGGAAGGTTTTGATTCAATTTGTTTTGGACAAATCCTGACATTTAAAATCTTCGAATTTCGATGACACCTGAATTTTCTCGCTAACGAGGATGTGGCTACAGATTAGTCTGCGGACGAATCGATTTTAAAAACCTTGCGTTCCAAATAATTTTGCTGTGTCCAGTACGCAGGTTCTTACGTTAATGAGAACCCTGTCAGACATACGCACCACTTATCATAATTGCATGTACAAAATATCTGAACGAATATTGAAAAAATATTTTGCGATTGTAATTTTTGCGGATTTGTCCTATCCGCAAAATTCCGCAAAAATTGGACAACGGCAGAAAATACCCGTTATTCGGTAATCCTGTCTAATCCTTAGTGTTGAGCAGATAAACAAAGTGCATAGGCTCCTTACAAAATTTTAAAAACTTAGTGGTCCCAAAATGAGGGGCTTTTGCGTTTCTCATGGGGGGGGGGGGGGCTATTGATAATATAGTGAAAATGTGTTAATTCTTTGAAGATCATGAACGAAGTGAACAGTTATGATGATGAGGGTACCTCTTCCAAATTTGTGAATTCATGACCCTGGGTTTTGGTGTTAGGGTACGGCTGTGTTGAATCTGTAGTCATGGTACATGTAGTGAAAATGCATTATTTCTTTGAAAATCTTCTCTGCTCCATGCAGGGCATATCTAAGACAAAAGAAGTAAAAGTTTTAATAAGCAAATTTTTACCAGATTATTAAACATCTGGACCATTTGGTCGAGTGTCCTGGCCAGGGCTCTATTAATTTGTATGCTACTCAGTGAGTTTATTCCCCTTTGCAATTCACTTTTGATAATTAATCACTGTAAATAATGTATTTGAAAAGTTAATAGAATAAGAGAATTGTGCAATAAAATTTGTTGCATAATACAAAAACTACTTTCATAGTTTTAATAATCAGACTTGTAAATAATAGAAAAATAAAAATGAGACAAAATAACTTATTAAAATGATCTTCAAAGACCAAGAGATGTGAGAGATTACAATTTGGGGTTAAAAATAGTACAGAATCACCAATAGTTTGTCAACAGTCTGCATGGTGATAGTGATAAATTGGGGACAGATTAGAACTTAATTTTAATATGAGTTGTTACTTAATACTAGACTAATTAATTCATCGATCCTGATCATCCTATTTCTCTTGCTTTTGGGCAACAAAGCTTCATCTACCACTTTATTTATATTCTATGGATCCTGTAAGTTTTTGTATTATACTCAGGTGACCGTTAAGGGCCATGGGCCTCTTGTATTTTTCAGGCCCTCTTCCCAGGACAGTCGGAATACCGTGGTGGCCATTCGAGCAGTGCAACACAAAATTCTATTGGATACTGGGCCAGTATTTCCCCATAGACAAGCGTACAAATTTAGGATAAGAGGGGAAATACCAAGCTCATTTGCTGTTACCATACTCGAGGAGTTGGTAGACAAACCAAAGGGTCTGCTTAGTAAAAGAATATATCATGGAATAAGGACTTCTATTTGTTGTTTATTAAAAGGATTGAGCCTAAAAATAAGAGTGCTAATTCTCCCCGCAATCATATATTGAGTGTTGTTTCTGCGTACACCCACTCGAAACATGTAGAGTGCCAAGGATGTACGTAAAAACTATTTCCTGAATAAATCTGCGAACAACAATAATAAATTTGAGAATTAAATGATTTTTTTTTTCATAGATAATATTTCAAATTTTCCTCCACGGCTCTTGATCCCACCTGTGAGGTCTGTGTTTTTTCCTGCTCCTGATTTTTATTGTTTGAATGTACTTTTAAGCTTGAATGTTTCGTTATCTCCATATATTTCACAGTGATGTGTTTCCATTTACCTGCAAAATTTTTCAGGCTGCCTGCCTTGAATATAGCTACTTCTAACTGTAGTAACCGTTGCACAGACTTCTGCCTATCAATTTTGTTCTGATCTGTGTAATTGAACTGTCCTGTACTGTATCCCCTCTCTGGTCGTAACTGGTTTGAGGGTTTGCCATCATCATGTTGCCTTAACTTCCTCCAAAATTATTTAAAACATATTTCCTGTTATTTTTGTGCATCATTTATGTCTTTCAGTCTTCCCACCACATCTTCATATAATTTGTTAGCTAATTTTTTTTTTCATTGCGATTGCATAACTGAGAGTATCTTTTGTTAATAAAAGGTTTCATTCATAACCTTCTATTAACTGAGAAAGCATTCAGAAGCCCGGTTAGAGAATCTGAAATACATTTTTACAAATAACTTATAGTACAGACAGAGCGTTCATAGCCCAGCTGTTTTTGAACTAAGCCTTCTTTACCATATTTTCCACGAATAAATAATATATATTTTTACCCCCCCCCCCCCCCCCCAAAAAAAAAAGATTTATGTTTCTATTCATTTAATTAAGAGTAACTTTTCTTTCTTTAGAATGAATCCTTGGAGTCTGATATGTTTTTTGATATGAAGAAATTAAATTACGCTGAATGGTTTCTGCACTCTCCAGCTGACCAAAGGACAATTTCTGGATTCATTATTATTAATTTTAAACAAGGGGCGCATTCCTCTCAGAGAAAAAAAAAACTTGTTCAGAATTACGCGTTAGATACCAATGTTTGATTTTATGTTTGAATTTTTCTCCGAGAGGAATCCGCCCCACTGGAAATTTTAAAATAAGTCTGCAAAATCGATAGAAAATTCCGGAAAACTCGAAACAGTGATAGGTTTTAGTCGTTACAGTGAAAAAGCAAGAATCCGGTGTGAACAAAACTACCTACCCCTGCATTGATGAAGTCTATTAGATATAGAAACCATAATTAATCTTAATGAAAACGGTGATTTTTTTTCTTGATTTATTGAATGATGAGTTTGCTTTAGGTATCGTATTCGTACATGCTTCGAAACATTCCGAATACAAGCGTTGAAAAGAAGATATTTTCATACGCCGCCCTTCTGCCAAATATTCCATGCTAGGTTTCAAACACAGTTTACCATTTCTATTTAAGGTTTTACCAAACGTCAGCATGCCCAAAAATTTATTTTTACAATAGCTGCAAAACTATGTGAGGTATAAAGTTAAAACTTTTACAGTTTATAAAAATATCATTGATTAACAGATAGAAAGTATCACTTGATAACAAATACTTAAAGTATTTAACGAGAAAAATTCTTTTTAAAAATGCATATATTTAAAAAAATACACCTAATTAATTCCGTACTTTTAATGAAAGCCATCATTGCAGAAACAATATATGTTTATCAATGAAAGGCAAGTTGGACTTCGATAGTCTCTGGAAAGTTGTTTTCCCTGTTTATTTTGTCCAAATATTAAGATTTGAAACCGAAAGTACATTGCATATGGCGGATTTTATAGGGTCCTTGTCTTTATACATGTCATGCTTTCAATAATAGCCTTTCAGAGACCATTCACGTCCAACTTGCCCTTCATTGATAAACATATATTATTTCTTCAATGATGGTTTTCACTAAAAGTACAGAATTAAGCAGGTGCATTTTTTTGAAATATGCAAATTTTTTGAAATTGTTTATTCTCAAAAAAAAATTTTTTTTTAAATATTTGTTTTTAAGTGATACTTTGTATCAGTTAATCAATGATATATTTATAAACTGTAAAAGTTTTAACTTCATACCTCACATAGTTTTGGAGCTGTTATAAAAATAAATGTTTGGGCATGTTGACCTTTGGTAAAACCTTAAAGTTGTGCAGTTGTAATGATTGATTGATTGTAGTGTAACCCAAACTGTACAGTATCAAATACTAAGGGAAAATATTGAGAAAATGAAAGCTCCCAGTTTTTAAAAATGCCCGTGACGTTGAAGGTTTTACTGCGCCGTGACTTCATATGTCCTGTTAAATCACCCGAAATTGATATCAATTTACAATATTTTGATATGAAATTTTGATGACTATGTATGTAAAGATTCTTTTATATTATTTGTAAATTTTTGTTTGATTATGTCGTCAAATATATTTTCTGTGCAACAAGTCCGCGTAATTGTTGAACGGCCTTCGCATATTGTTAAACTCAGAGTCGCCATGATCGGCGGATAACTTTGTTTAATTGACCGGATTTTGAAAGGTTTTAGTTTTCCTGGCGGCCCCCCATGAGCCCACTCCTTCGAAATCCAGAGAAACGATCTTTTACGTGCCAAGGTGGTTGTAATCCTTGACACAGGGCACCATTTAATGTCCCATCCAACGGACTTAAAATTTAGAAATATGTATACTGTTAAAAAATAAAATGATCTATCTATATTTCTCATCAAAAATTACTAAAACTGTTTCTAAATTTTACTGTAAAATCAGTTTCATGTAAATATTCTAAAATTGTATAAACATCAACATTTGTGAAAAGCTCATACATCGTTCTCACATTACCAAAAAGTCTACTTCGAATAGGTGTAAAATCGGAACATTCCAATAGAATATGATTTATAGTTATCGGACAGTCACAGGATATACGTTCTGGCTGAAACTCCCGATTCAATAAGTGTCCATGTGTAATTTTTGAATGACCAATACATATTCTTGAAATAATTACTTCGTCTTGACGTTTCAGGTGGAAGTCAGATGATCTGTTAACTTTGTTTTCTATAGCTTAAAGCATATTTTCATCACAGAACTCTCAATAAATTTGTCAAAGAGAATTAACATAAGTTTTAACAAGATATTTCAGATAGGTGTAAAGAATTTTGAATAAAGTAATTTCATGTTGAAGTGCCGTTTTTGCAGCATTATCGACCTTTGTGTTTCCAGGGATGCCGATATAACTCGGAATCTAACAAAAGTTAACTGTTTTACCTTGTTGAGCGAAATGATAATACTGAATTAATATATCTAAAATGTAAGGTTGATCTATATTCTTATTATGTATTGATTGTAAAGAAGAGAGAGAGCCAGTCCGAAAATATTGTATAAATGTTTTTATTAGATGATTTTATATATTTAATTGTATGAAATATGAACTGTCATATTGTGTTGCTGATTTTCTTCTGTACATTTTTGCTTATCAAAAGCTAAATCATCATGGAAAATGTGTATTTGTTAGTTAAAAACAATTTGTCGACATGTAATACACTTACTTTACAGATATTACTATATGCTTTCAGTTTCACGATTCCCAGTCCCTATCTCAGGTGTCCTCCTGGAGTGAAGAACATGGATGGTGGCTTACGTCACCTCAATAAAGCTATAGATATACTTGGTCATGGGAAAACAAGTCCTTTGAAATTTAGAGTGACAGGAGATATATCCTCTTTACAACCTTCCACAGCTAGGGTTTTGAAAAGGAAAGCAGCAGAAACTGTCAAATTGGATTTTGATGGTTAGTATTCTTTCTGAAATTCTTTACTAAATACAGTAAAGTGTGTACATTTGAACATAACAACTTTCAAATATTTCCATTTACCAAGTGTAATCTGAGCTATTATGGAATCAACTACCTCTCGAGAATTTGTCACTCATATGGAGACGCCACCACTTGCCGGTGGTTTGACCTATACTTGGCACTCAGAGACATTGAGCACACGAGGGATCTTTTTTCGTGTCAGCACCTACTGCAAAATGGGAACTCGGTTTATACGGGCTCATCCGAAGGACCGGTCGCCACGTCCCACCGTGGGATTCGAACCCATGACGTAAGGATCAACTCCTTACTCCGCGACTCTTAAGATGATGCTCTTACCATTGCGCCACGCGAGCGACTGTAATCAACTATGAAATTGATTTGATAAAAATGATTTGAAAGCCATTTTTGTTGTAAACACCAAATAAATATTAAATAGTTATGTGATGCCTAATCAGGCAATATAGATTTAAGAAGTAAAATTCCTGTTTTCCTGAATGTTGCAGGATACCTCAGAGGTTAAAAAATGTAGTTTTGAAAGAATGAAAGCTGAGTCTTTTACACTTTTTTAACTTCATGTTCAGACCAAGGAGGTTATCCTGCAACATTCACGAAAACAAGAACTTTAATCTTCTAACGGCTCTGAAATACTTGGCTCATTGTTTCTTCTATAGAGAAATTAGGTCACCATGTCACGATTGGTCACTGCAATTACTACAATCCTATTGAACATCAAACCATATTATTTTACAGATAATAACTCAAATTTATTTTCTCCTATAGCAATTGCACCTGGACAGGCTAGTAAGAACATCCAAGAACCAGACCAATCTGATGGTACTAGGATGTCCCAGAATTAACTGCAAGTTGTCATCAACCTTTATTTTGAAAGTACAGACAGGCATACAAAAAAGTGGCATCTATCCATGATAGCTAATTCATATACGAAGAAAGAACTTCTACATCTTATTCCTGGTGTTACAGTTTATGCCATCAATGTGTTAAAGTGCTTGGTGACTATGTATTTCCCGTTGAGGTCGCCTGCGTGGCGCAGTGTTAGAGCGTCAGCTCTATTGTCGCGGAGTAAGGAGTTGATCCTTTCGTAGCGGGTTCGAATCCACTGCAGGACGTGAAGACCAGGAATATATAGGAAAAAATCTTTAAAAATCTTCTACTGAAGAACAGCAAAATCATTTGTTATATTGATATGGAAGCATCCTCAGGTAGTTTACAATTTAAGCCCCCCCCCCCCAAAGTAAACTTTTCAATTCTGAATTGATTTGTGCTTTTTGCTAGCCATTGTGTTCAGGTGAGCGATGTGGCCCATGGGCCTCTTGTCCTTGATTTTAGGATAATTTACATACAAGTTCTACATAAAAAAAATTCACAGGGGGAATGGGGCGCACGCCCGGCGCGCCAGCCATGGATCCGCCTTTGCGGAGGTAGGGTGGGGGCCCTATGGGTGATTGAAAGTTTTACATAAAACATATAAACTATGTTTAGACATATTGATATGAAAGCATCGTCAGGTAGATTCAAGTTTGTTCAAATGATGACCCCTGGGATAGGGAGGAGCCACAATGGGGGATCAAATTTTTACAAAGGAATATATGTGAATTTTTTTTTGAAATCTTTTCAAGTACAACAAAGCCATTTGTTACATTGACTTGGAAGGTATTTTAAAATTCAGTCCCCCCGGTAATCTTTTCGATACTGAATTGATTGTGCTTTTGCCTAGTCAATGTGCTCAGGTGAGCGATGTGGCCCATGGGCCTCTTGTTATACATGTATATATATGAATATTGTTATAATTTTTTTGTATTATTATTATAAATTCATTTTTTCATGTTATTTATTCATTGATTAATTTCTTATAAAACCTCTTTTTATTAATTAAAGAGGCTATTGCATAGATTATTATATCATAAATAGTAAAATCAATTATCTATATAGTCATCTTTTATTTATCTATTAATTTACATGTATTCATTGATTTATTTGATTTCTATTGATAACATTTGTTTTTGGTTTTATTCAGCATTTTTGTTTAAATACCCTTTATCATTTTCAATGCATTTTTACAGCAATCTGCTAGAAGTTGGAGACGAAATTCTTAATGTATCAAGGGAGCAACTTGAGTTCATCTTCCCCGAGAAGTCATTTCAAAATGGGGTACATGTAAGGGTACCTAAGAGAAAAATGGACGTTCTGGAAATGTAAGCATTTTTGAATCATCTAAATTTAATCAATCAATTTTAAAAAGTACTTTTATTCAAAGTTATTATTACTTTTTTTTCAAATCTAAGATTAATATATACTTGTACAATTTTTTTTCAACAAATTGATAATGTAATCACTTTAATTTCAGTCCATAATTCAGACATTTCTTTTTTTTCAGAATGCTCACAGGAAACAGCAACAAAAAATAAAATTTAATAAAAAATGTCTTGTAACTTTTTTAATTTAATTTTTGATTATTTACGTCCCGTGTTAATTTCGCCCTTTCACACTTGCAAACAACTTTTCCCCGTTTTAAGTTTGCTAAGTCACAGTTCTGTGTAAGGAATTATATGTTGTTCTTTGAATGCGCCCCGTTTTAAATTTGTTCATCTATTATTAGGGCGAAAGGGGCGATAATAAAACGGGAGCGAATATTTCCCTGTATTCAGTATCTTCCCTTCAATTCTAAGTAGTCGCCCGCGTGGCGCAGTGGTTAGAGCGTTCGATCTAGAGTAAGGAGTTGATCCTTACGTCGCGGGTTCGAATCCCACTGTGGGACGTGGAGACCGGTCCTTCGGATGAGACCGTATAAACTGAGGTCCCGTGTCGCAGTAGGTGCTGGCACGAAAAAGATCCCTCACTGCTCACTGGCCCCGAGTGCCGTGTATAGGTCAAAATTTGTAGCTCTCCACCGGCAAGTGGTGGCGTCTCCATAAGAGTGAAAAATTCTCGAGAGGGACGGTAATCAACATACAAATTTACCGATGAGTTACAAATGGAGTGTTTTCTTCTGTGATGCATACTTCAATAAAAGAAGAATACGAACTAGTTCTCTCGACATGTGCACACATCTAGACCGATGGGAGTATTTCAGGTAGATGAGTAAAGCGTTCGACGCGTTTTCTCGGCATGCAAGCATGTATATCTTAATTTGTTATACTTGAGCTTGAATGTTCAAATTACATACTATGTGCATATACTGTGTAACATGTATAAAACTCAACAGTACAGTGTTATTTGAAGCCTTTTCTTGTTTATTGTTCAAATACAAACACACACACACACAGATATATATATATATATATATATATATATATATATATATATATATATATATATATATATATATATATTCAGAATGTTCGACTCCACATACTGGAGGATGGGGAGTCCAGAAGTATTGCAAGCAAGATTTCCTCAGCGGGACGTACTCTAAAGTACTTTGTACCAGCCCTCCTTGATGGAGCAGTTATTACTGTTAGCTCGTTCAAGGTTGAACATTCGTTGAAGTTGAAAAAGGATAAATTCATTAGTATCATCAAAGCCCAGATCTCCAAAAGATATGGGTGGAGATAAAAAAAAATTTCAGTTTTAAGAATTCTTTTTTAAAGCCATTTTTTAAATAAAATATGTTTTCCTTGTTTTGAATAGCGAAGAAGAAATAGGTTCGTGTATTAGGGCGTGTATGTGCATTAAGTGCATGGATAGATATTTTTATTTTCGCAAGCCATTTGATATTTCTTTCCTTTATGAACTCATAACACCATTTTCAAATAATTGAGTTGTAATTTTGAGAAGTATATTATTTATCCATTTGATTTCATAATTAAAAACGTTTAATTTAATCAATTTTTGAAAGAAAAAATAATCTTAACTGCAATAGAAACCTCAAAAATAGTACCACTTTATATTCTAAAATCACGTTTACGGAAAAAGATGCCATTCTTATCCATCTTTTGCATTTCCCAATTAGAGTTCTATGTGGACTTTTCATCTTTTTGTCTTACAAATCTTTTTGCTTTTAAAAATAGTTGTGCTTTGTATCTAAAACAATGATGAGGCGAATGTTTCATCAAATTTAAAGAAAAAATATTTTATGATGAATTTTCGTTATCTTTGTGAGACTTTAAATTCTCATTTTTGAATCTTTCTTAACTTTAAAAATAATATAAAGCATCATAAGTTTGTAAATATTATGTTTCTAAGTGCATTTTTCACTTACAACCATATTTCACTTGAAATGTTAAAGGATGATGAAGTTCTAGTAAACATAGAGTCGGTGTTCACTAAATCATCATAAAGTAATTTATAAATGACATTAGCGATGGATATGCAAGAAGCAAATTTGAATTACTTCAAATGTTCTCTAAAAATAGAAAAAAAAAAAATATTTGTAGATCATGGAAGCAAACTGGAGTTAAGTGCCGAAGAAGAGGCTGCGAAAGAAGAATTCCTGTCAACAAGGGAAATGTCCATGTCAGAGGCCGCCTCTGTGCCTCTGCATGGCAGACTTTCTCTTGGTCCTGTCTATTTAGAACACGCATGTTCATATATGGTTTTTACTGCACATGTGTTTAATATTTATAATAATTAATAAATGATTTGATTACTGGAAAACGGAAATATTAAGTTAAAATTATGTTAGGTTTATGTAAGGCTAACACTTTTGAAAGTAATGAATTCATATTTTTTCCACACGATACAATTTTGCAGATTGGAGAGCTGTCAAAAACCGGTACAAGTGTTCGCAAAGAGTTGCGAATTGCTGCGGAGGGTCGTTCTGTCCTCTCGACTCTTTGTGGAGAGAGGGCAGAACAATCATCCATAGTTTTAGGAAGCACATACAACATCATGGCTGTTAAGGCAGCGAATGAATTTCGGGGGCAGAGGGCCTACAATTCTACCCCCTCGACAACATTTGAGGTAAATGAACTTACTCATATTATCTTTGTTTTAATTCTTCAAAAACAAAAATAATAACAATCTCTGCATTTTAATAAAAGGTCTTGGATGTAAAAAGGAATAACCACTGCAAAAGTCACACATGCAGAAGATAATTTATCACATAGAAAATGAGACATGTATCATTACTAAGAGATAAAAAAACAACTTAAATTTGTTTTAATGAAAAATAAAGATAATACTTTTAATCATCTAGATGATGAATGATTATATTTCAGGAAACCTTAAAAGAATGTTTTATTAACGAATAAATCTTGCATTTATTGAAGTTTTTTAATATACACATAAAATGCTTGTAGAGATCGCTGAAGAAAAAGAAAGAGATGAATGTTTTAAAGGGAAAATTGAATCTTTGTCCTTTGAAAGGTAAACATATAGATAGTCTCAAAAGGTTACTGCAAACATCGCTTTCATAACAATCTTAAAAAAGATTAATACCTTCTTTTGTAAATCAAGATTCCTTGTTATTTGTGAAGAAAGTCTATAATATAAAGGACTCTTAATGGTGATTTCATCAAAATATTAAACAATAATAAAATGTCTAGGAGAACTGTAATTATGTTGTACTTTTTCAAGATTGAGACAAATCTTATTGTTATCGTAAAGGCATACATAAGGATTCTGGAGCCAAAATTATATTTCGGATGAAATTGTCAATAAAAATTTCAGTACCAACCGTTATCAAATTATTAGCAAAATATATTGGAACTATCATTATAATAACTGAAAGGACCGTGTCTATTAGAAATCTAGAGATGTTATCATTACTTTTCTGTGTAATGATTTTCATGTATACTTTGAATTAACTAAGTGACATAAAAAACGAAAAACATTTTTTACATTAATCAAGAAAATTGAATTTTTACCATGATATAACAAACTAATTTTTTTGTTTACTTGTCTTCAAATTACAATAGTTGTGTTACTTGAGACAAAATTGACAGCAGAATAAGAGAGAGACAAAGACTTACAGTGTAAATATATCAGTCTTTTGAGATACAAGCCAAGAAATGTAGTCAATCACTGTTTCACAATCTAGGAAGAATCTGTCAATATACCAGCAGATGATATTGATCAAATAGGAGATGATAACTTTCTTGTTAAAAAGTCAAACACCCGAAAGTTCCAAAGTTTATAGCGTGAACTTCTCTACAGAGTTCCCTGTTCCATCATGCGATTGTGATGATTCGGCAAGACATCACATGGTATGCAATTACTTAAGTGCAGTATTTAGAGACATGAATAGCTGGCATTGGGGACATCTACCTCCAGAGTACAGGAACTCTTGGTAAATACGTTCTATTGAAGTTCAACTCCATTCAAGTTCGGGAACACAAGGAGGAAATCAAAGGGCTAGATTAAAAAGAAACGACCATAGAAGAACAGTCCAAAATTGCTGATTTTAGTTTGACTACACTCAGTCTTAAGTAGATACTGCGAAATTATCAAAGACTTTGGATACCAGTATAACTGCAGGGATCATGAAAGTTTACAAGAAGTTGGTCAAAATTTGCATCTAAATGCTGATATTCTGAAACGTAATTGTCAGAAAACTGACACAACAGAGTTATTTTGGAATGCCTGGCAAAAAAAAAGACCCACATTTTAACAAAGCCAACAGAAAGCGCTTGTCTCTTTCGAAGAAGAAGAAACAAAATGGTTGAGAGACACAGTGTCTCAGGTGAAAAAAATAAGGCATAAGGTAGATAGTTTTCCCATAGAAAGTATTGTTAAGTCAAATTATCAAAAACGAGGAATAATTTTAAGTTTTGTCTGTGTAAAAATGCATTTCATACTTTTATTCGTCCTATTTATAATCGGAAAGTCATTCGGATGTATTTCGTATGCAAACCAATACCCGGAATATGCAGAATGTACAAGCGATAATGTATTTGTGATTAGAGTAGACTTTGTGACAATCCCTTGTTTTACTCGAAGTTACTGATTACAATTATATGAATTACTGCCTGTGAGATCCGGTGACTCATTGATATTTGCTGATGTATTTACTCATCTATAGGTTTGTTATTCTTTATTCATTGTCTTTATTTATGTTTATATACTAACACGACAATATTAAAGATAAGATTTAGGACAAGACACGAAATTCAAATTTTAAAGGCCAGATATAGGATCACACTACTGAGATATTCTCTATTGAGAAGTTGATGGCTCATTTTAATACTCCCCCCCCCAACTTCTCTACGAAAGGCCTAATAAAAGCAGTTCAGAAATTGACTAAATGAAGAACCAAAACCGGGTCCCACTTCGAGCGGTGTTTTAGGATTGATGCATTATCATAGACATATATTGGGTGCACAGATGTTGTTTTGCAATGGAAATGCAATTAAAAATACCGATTCTGCTGACTTAATATAAATTTATATTGAATTCGTATTATATGTTTAAATCTGATGTTAAATTGGGTTATAACTGGGACTTAATTATGAATTAAACGCAACATTTCGTGCAGTGTTGTTTAAGAAACGTAATGGTTAAGGGGCATTTAGATAAACGCAATGAAGACCTCAACTAATGGAATGATCCGACTTCCCTCGGCATAGACTAGCCCTAGGTATATAAAGCGAAGCTTTGTGGAAGCCAGGCATTCAGAAGGTGACGGCTGAGCTGAGAAAAGGAAGAAGTTAAGGATAAAAACAGAATAAGCACCAGTGGCAGGTAATCCTAGGGAATTGATGTTAAGTTCTGGGTGTAGTAAATCTGAAGAAGATTGAGACACTTAGCTCTTTCCTATCAATAGGAACCTAGGGGAGAAACACGGTGTAAGAATCATACCCAGTCCCCGTCTCTAGATAAGGAAAAAATTTTAATACTATGTGATTTACCCTCAGACATAGCTGCCTTATTAATCATTGCAAGTATAAACTCAGAGTAGGAGGGAAACTTAGTATCTTTCCCTTGTAAGAACCTAATCATACACGTTACAGAAATTTCAAATATTCGGATTATATTCATGAATAATGGGTGATTCATCAGCTAAAGATTTTTGCAATTTCAGACGGTTGATTGTCCTCGTGAAACAAAAGAGTAACACTAGTTGCAATTGAGAAAGAGGAATTCGAGTACTTCCTTCCAAGAATAGGAAAACTTTCCTACCTTCACAGTAGATATAAACTGCCTTAAGAATGTGTTCCATTGTGGTGAATGGGTAGTGACTAGTGAAGGAGGTCCTAGCCGAGACGGTGACTACTGAATGGGCAAATTACATATCTCATTCAAAATTCAACATTCTCATCCAAATTTTATAGATTATTTATCATGTTTCTTTTATCTCTCTCTCCTGTTTTGTTTTTGTTTGTTTTTGGTCGTTTTATCCTTAAGAACAATAATTATGAACTTTTGATTTATGTGACCGTTATGACCAAATGAAAGCATAATCCTGTACACAGGAAGCTATTTAATATTCGACCGCCTTCACAAATATTTTCTGTCCAATAATTTCAGAGGATCGGAGTCTGTAAATACTTCTCTGGAGGATGTACAAATATCTGTGCCAAATATCACGTATATAAATATTTCTGATATAATCTATGGGGTTTGGCCCACTTAAAGAAAACTTTAACCATGGAAATAACGTTTGAACAGTTGGAGCAAGAGTTTTCCTATACCACATCAGACGTGTGTTCCATGGAACAAGACCTTCCCTTGGGTACAAACAATTTTTCCATATGAATAATACCAATAGTGGCTTTGCTGTTCTTGAGAAGATTTTTTTTTAAAGATTCTTCCTATTTATTCCTATGTAAAACTCTGATCGTCCTTTGTGGCCCCAATCTTTCTCCAGGGGTCATGATTTGAAAAAAGTTGAATCTACATTAACTGAGAACGATTCCACACAATTTTCATTTTTCCAGGATCAGTGGTTGTTGAGAAAAAGATTTTTTAAAAACAATTATTTTTTCAGTAATTTGTAATAATCTCACCTACGTGGAGGGTGTGGTCCTTCATTTGAACAAACTTGAATCCCCTTCACCCAAGGATACTCTGTGCCAAATTCGGATGAAATTGGCACAATGGTTCTGTAGAATAAGATGATATTGTGAAAATTTAACAACGACGACCACAGACAAGGACATATCTCGATCAAATAAGCTCACTTGAGCCTTCGGCTAAAAAAATGCCAAACTGTAGAAAATTATCTCTTCAGTTCAAAAACAATCAAAGAACGACAGGGGAACATTTGTCCTTTCCTTAAAGGAAAAAAATTACACATTTGTCAATTTCAAATCCAGTTTCTTTAAAAAATAAATAATTTATATTATCTATCATGAAAATTATTTGTATCAGGTTTTTGCAGTCATTTTGAGTGTTCGGACCAAAAAAGTGTTGATTTCTTTACTTTTGGTTGAGTATTCATTTAATCAATCTCATTTTAAATATTGTAAAATAATATATATCTGTAGAGTACTTAGTAGGCGATCGACTTGCCCAATTTCGCTTTGGTGGCTAAAAATTCTGTCCACAGTGTTAGAACAGGGAGAGGTCGAGAATTCCTTGATTGTGAGGATATTGAACCAAATTTCATCTGATTTCGTAATCAAGGTTAGTAGGTCTATAAATTAATATTGGTTTATATCTCAAATTTTGTAATATAATGTATAAGGATTATGTGCCAAACGACCCTGGTAAATTGAAAAAATATAAATTTCTGAGTTTTACTCATATATATGCATGTACCTAATCATTTATATGTATATCATCATGAAATACCACTTTTAACGGAAATAGAAACACCATTTGAACGACGAATATACATTTTTGGGGGTGTAGGCCTGCCATGGTGACGTCCATTTTCCATTGATAGATGGGACTTTACGCACAATTCCAATCGGTCTTTCCGCCGAATGCTTATACCACAATCAGATATCGTATCAGACTCCCTTAAGTGAAAAATTTGAGAAGGCAGAGATGTAAACTAAGCTAGTCTTCTCATCCCTAAACACGAGGTGAACACGTCTGTGCCAGAGATCACCATGGGCCTCAATGTTCTGGAGACCGTAGACCCCAGCCTCCACTAAACCCTAACTATTAGCGAATTTATGACCGCATTGAATTAATGCAAAAGAATTATGTGTACCCAATTTCCCGAAAGAAGAGTAGAAATATATAGAAAGGAAGGTAGAAATATCAAACGTTTAGGGAGAAAATTCTATGCATACCATACACATTTTTCGGATCGAGCAGCTGCTGCTTTGCATGACCTAAATATTAAAATCGATTGGTCCATCAAGGATAACGATCTCCTAATTATAGTCATGGGGAATGCCCGAGTTTCCGCCTGCCATCTCTGCAACTCGATTTCTCACTTTGGCTCATTTTTATTCTATTTCGAATAAAACCATCTCAATACTAAAACGCCCAAACGCTCAACTCTGCCAAAGAAGACAAATATGGAAGGCTACGTAAAACTCACAATTTCCTGGAAATTTGCAACAACTTTATCACAATTTTTTTTTTTGCAGTACAATTTTTAAACTGAATTGAAAAATGCTTAAATAATAATCTTGTTCATTATAAGGTCCATTATTTTCTGAATAAAATAATTGTCTCATACCCTATAGGTTTAGAATATGATGACACTATGAATTTGGATTTATAATAGAATCATGTTACTTATACATGTATTACTTACATAAAAGCCTATGCCAAGAAATATCAGTGTAATTATGTGGAAAAAAAATTGGAGAGGTTACAACAATTTTACTTCGATCGGAGCATTGGCTTAGTGTAAAATGCTGAGGATGGAGGCTCCAAAATGGAGTGTCACAAAGTGCAAGGGGTGGAGCCTCCTGTGTCAATTAAAAAAAAAATGCTTATTTTATCTTTCATCCAGTTTAGGACCCTAAAACCTAATTAAATCTGTCAAGACTTCACGAGTAACTGTACGTGGGATAGCAGCGAGGGACATAAATCTTACCAATGTTAAATGTTTCCCTTGCACTCAGCATCTGTTATCGAACAAAATTTAAATCAAAAGCACAGGATTTATGCCCCTATTGTTTCTGATGTATAAAGGTCATTTTTTGACTGAATCTCATTTTGTTGTTTCTCAATTGTTTCTCATTTTTTGGAGAAAAGAAAATGACAACAATGCACTAAGTGATAATTATGATGTTGTTTCTGTTTCATTCAGCCTCTGTTATCTTAAAAAATTTAAATCAAAGCAGACCTGTACCCCTTGTTGACATGTGAAGGTCATAATTTGTTTCACTGTTTCCCAGCTGTTTCTCATTACATACTCCAAAAGATATCGTCAAATGTTCTAAACAAAATTAACTTTTGGCATAAAATAAATTCATTCAGTCAACTTCAAGGGAATTGTCTTTTTATTGTTTGGATAATATGACATTTTAACAAGTTCTTATGGAAAATAAAAAATTGTGTTGACAGATTTCTATAACCAAGAGCTAAAATTTGAACAAGAGTCTCCACCCCTTACACCACCTGACTAAAGAAGCTCCACCCCTTGCACTTTCTGACACTCCATTTTGGAGACTCCATCCTCCGCATTTTACACCAAGCCCGGAGCATTGACGTTTTTAAAGTTCCAATGTCCGTTCCCGGAATAGCAAGAGCTTTACTATATTACGTCAGCTCTCGAGCAAATTCAACACTCTCCCTGTTCGGGAATGAAGACGAAGGCCTATTTTCCACAGCAAGAAACAACATCTTTGGAGGGCCCTCATTCATTTTCAACAAAACATACAGCACGAATAAAACTGTAATCGTTAAAAACGCGTTGACCACTCCCGGTGGACGGTTTTTGTGCTGATACAAACACAATATTTCAGTTTCATGGATGTTATTTTCCTGGACATGATTACTGTCTTACTAAACACATAAAGGATAAAAAATGCCATGAAGGGAAGAAATCCGTATTTGAAAAAAGAAACAACCAGACAACAAAGTTCTTCTAAGATCATGGATTTAATGTCGAAATCTGGGAATGTCAATACATGTTATAACAGCAAAGCATACAACTCCGCTCTATCATCAGCCATAAGGCCCCAAAAATTTCTCAAAAGCATAACGAAAGCGTGAGTGAAAATCACATTCTGAATGCAGTCCGTGATGAAACCTTGTTTGGCGTGGTTTAAATAGACGCTCACACCCCAGAAAGTTGGCCATACGGAAGAAATAATGACAGGTCTCTGTTTCCTGCTTTAGGAACTCATATGCAAGAACACTTCCGCAAAAACAACTTGAGTGAAAAACCAAAGATACTTTGTGGGAGATATGCGAGCTTAAAATATTTTAATAGCCAACCCCTTTATTCAAATGGTATCTTGGACATGGAGTGGAAGTGACCCTTATCTACCAATTTTTGGAATACATTCCATCTAGATGTTTTAGGGAATTTTTCAGTGAAGTAACAAACGCTTTTCTTCAATAAAAAAGAACTCTCGTGTCAAGAATTTTTGCCTTGACAGCATTTCAGTTGTCATCATCACAAACTTTCTGGATAAGTTGAGTGACATGGTATCAACCATCATGTAGTCTAAAAAAAACTATGGACAGTAGAAGCCTTGGGTAATACAGTGCTTGCTATGTCTGTGGTTGCAGTTATTTTTACTTTTCTCCATTATTCTTAAGTTTATAGTACGGTTTTTTAACTTTGAACGATTTTCCTGTCCCTGCTTGACCAGATATTACAATATTAAGGCAATAGCTCTTGCTTTTTGAGTCGAAAAACCCAATTGTGGATTAACTTCAACAATATTTTCTTTTGATGGGTTTTCTTCGTTATCCGTAGTATACCGTGTATCATTTTCTCCAGTTGCTGTTAGTCTTTAACTCATAGCTGCCTGTTGAAACCATCATCAGCTAACGCATTGTCGTCGTTTACACCATAAAGTTGAACTTCAACTTGTGTAGATTCAACGATGTCACTTATCTATATCAATGGTATGCAATATTGTACAGACAACGATGCTCTTCGTAGCTTGACGTGGAGCTGTCTCGTGTAGAATAATTGACAGTTTTTTTTTCTCCAGTTAAAGTTTATTGAAGTACTCTTTGTCCTCACTGACAAATGATTGAATTCAAATACACTGATCAAATTTAGTGATGCTAAATTCTTAATTTTTTTTTAAAACAACGTTTTTATCAACTTCCATATAGTTACATGTAAGTACTTCTTGTAGCGACGAAAAATTCCAAACGTTTGTTCTACTATTACCTTGATTTTACACAGTGATGCATTGATCTCTGTTGTGACAGTAGAAGGATTTAGAAACGGACTCTTGAGAAACCTTTTACACGGATATCCAGAACCTCCTAGTAGAAATCCGTTATATTAACCTCTGAAATGAAATACTGAATAACACCAAAAAAGAAATGCAAACAATGTTTTAGTTTTTTGCTTCTGAAATAATAATGACACAATGCAGATTGGCGCCATATTCTGCTGTCGTGGACGCTACTAGACCATTTCGCACAAATGCTTGTAATTCTGAAGTTGGCATTGCAGACATCCTTTAGAAAAAAAAGTTTAATGTAAAAAATGAAACATAATAATACTAGGACAACGTTGAAACTTAGTTTAAAATGTGCAATAATCACCAATATACGCAGAATTGGTGGGAAATTGCCCCGGATATTGAGTGATGAAGTTTCTATCCCCCTTTTTTCATTCAACGAATAGGATTTTGACTTTTTTTCAGTGTAACTCCCCCCTCTGGAAAAAAAAATCTTAAATTCTTGCACTTGTTTTTGTAACATGGCTAAAAAAATTCTGTTCAATGAATGGAAACCTAATCAGGCTTATTTTCATCAGGGGAATAGACCGTTCACGGTAGCTCAGTCCGCAGAGCTCTCGCTCCGTGATCGGGAGGTCGCGAGTTCGAATCTTGGCCGCGACTGAACTTAGTCGATAAAACATGGTTATCAACTGTTCCTTCGCTATGCGCTCGTCACTTTGAAGTGAAAGTTGCGGGTCCTTCGGATGAGACCTTAAAAACCGAGGCCCCGTGTCACGGCAGGCGTCGGCACGATAAAGATCCCTCACTGCTCAATGGCCCCGAGTGCCGAGTAAAGGTCAAAACTTGAAGCCTTTCACCGGTATATGGCGACTCTCTATTTGAGTTAAAAATTCTCGAATGGGACGTAAAACAACATACAATCAATCAAACTTGGCAAATTAATGCATCTTAGATAAAGGTGTGTCGCATGCTACTTAAAGGTCACTGTGATCTTTAATTAAGGTAAAATTAAAAAAAACGCAGCTATGATAAGGCTGCCCGAAGGCTTAATGCATTAGAAATATGCTTTATATATTTGAGTAATGTGAAGACACTAAGTAATATTCGAATTGCCTTTGAAATGAAAGTTGTGGGCCCTTCGTCGGAGACCTTATAAACCGAGGCCCGGTAGATCACGGCAGGCGTTGGCATGATAAAGATTCCTCACTGCTCAATGTTCCTGAGTGCCGACTAAGGTCTAAATTTTTAGCCCTTAAACGGTATATGGCAACGTTTCTATATGAGTGAAAAATTCGCGAACGGGACGTAAAATAAACATACAATCAATCAACGAACAGTAATGTGCTAGAGGGTTATTTAATAGGTTCATATATAATTCTTTGAAAGATCAATATTCTTTTAATAGATGAAAACTCTCAACAACAGATAACGAGTTGAGATGAACTTAGCCCAACTTTCCACTCAAGTTTGGGTCCAATTTCTTGACTTTTGTTTGTTTGTTTGTTTGTATGTTGTTTAACGTCCCTCTCGAGAATTTTTCACTCATATGGAGACGCCACCACTTGCCGGTGGAGAGCTGCAAATTTTGTCCTATACTCGGCACTTACGGGCATTGAGCAGTGAAGAATCTTTTCCGTGCCAGCACCTACTGCGACACGGGGCCTCGTTTTATACGGTCATCCGAAGGACCGGTCTCCACGTCCCACAGTGGGATTCGAACCCGCGACGTAAGGATCAATATTTTGTATCTCTAGAGCAGTCGCTCTAACCACTGCGCCACGCGGGCGACATTTCTTGACTTTAAAAAGAAACTAAAAAAGGAGATAAGAAAGATAAAATCAGTGGGAGACTGTTGAAATCGTTGAATGAGGTTTCGTCGGAGAACTTTGACAGTTGTTTCTCATTTTGAGAGGAGGATATTGTAAATGTGCACGTGGATTTGGTCAATCGAAGTTATGCAAATAAAAAACAGAATGTACGTCAGCCATATCCAAGAAATTCTTACAAACAAAACTCTTGAATTAAAAAATAAATATGGACTTAATTTCATGACCTTTCACTTTTTTAGTATAAATATAAAATTGATCCATTTGTCCAATTTCAAAATTCTGGAAAAGTCACCCTTCATTATTCCATTTCATAACCAGGCACTAATTTTGTCTGCTTAATGTCCAGGAGCAGAGAAGAAGATTTTCAAAAAAATTGAAGTAATTTCACTATATATGTATGACCAGTAAAGCCCCACCCTAACACAATATCCCATGAACAAGAGGCCTTAGTTCATACTTTTGGAAGAGATACGCTAGCTTATTTTTTCTGTTCACTTCGTTTGTCTCCTAAATATACAGCTGTGAGAAAAAAAAATAAAACTCCTAATCTAAGGGCCACGGATTATATTATTTGTTTTTCAGGTATCAGTGCGTATTGGAATTCATAAAAGTCGAAAGCTGCTGTTGACAAATAAGTCAATGATTCAAGGATATGAAGAGTCTCGTTAATAGACAATATTTCGCAAATTCTAAGGTTAAAACAATGGTTTTGTTGCATCTACAATCTCTCGTTAAGTATATTATTTTCACACTATATTGCCTAATGATTTCTCCGGTTACTCGACCATGACAAAGAGCACATGGCTGGTGTGAATCGACTCGGGATGCCCACTCATCCATGGCACCTGATCTCACCACTGTTTTCAGATGTTCATGTTGACTATGCTAACATTTGCATTGTTTGCTTTGACTTTGAGCATGATAACTGTTCTTTATCCTTTTTTTCTAAATTCAAAAAGTCTGAATGTTCGATATCCAGGAATAAAGATGACTTTAAAAAGTTACATTAATTTTGATGGTTTGAACCCCACCCCTTAGGTTCCAAAGAACCAGGAACATGAAATTCACAACTTTTGTTTTCCTTTTACCCATAGATTCTATACACCAAAATTGATTGAACTTGATACAGAGGTCACAGAGAAGTTTAATGTGCTCAAATATAAAACGCGACGACAAAAGACAAAAACAGATAGCAATAGGTCACAGGAGTAAGGAAAAGGGGTTATAAGCTAAATTTAAATTTTCTTGGAAAATGAACAAAGAAGAGTTTCTATCAGAATATTGACCCCGTCTGGTTTAAAAGACCCCTAAAAAACCGGAAAGGAATACTCCTGATGATTCCTTATCATTCCCTTCTGTTGGTTTGTTCTGGTGTTTGCAAAGAAATAAATACTTAAAAACGGCCTCTCAAACAAAGCACAACTCGATATACCCCCTAAGTCCTAATCTAAGATCGGTGAACGATCGCGCAATGCGCCACTTACTATGCCCTTCTAATTATGCATATGCACTTTCCAAAATTGCTTTTAATAACCGACTTTCGTGATTTTTTTTTAATTATTTTCTATTTCAAAACCATATGATTTTCTTATTGCAGGTGAGCTTAATTGCTTTCGAGTATTTGTCTTATTAAGTAATTAAGTGTTCCTCCACTAATTGTTTCAGTATCAATTATTAATAGTCTAAAGAAATTGTGTCTAAGTACTCTCAATCCTTTGATGAATCTCTTAGTGGCTGCTGTCTCAGTCTAGTATTTTGACTACATGTTACATTCATCCGACTTTATAGTACATAGTAAAGCTTCTGTACTACGTAATATAATTGTATTTTTTGTTTTTCGGTACAAAAATAACATATTTCATAAAAGAAAAAGGGATTATCCTCCCAGGTTAAAGGTCTTTCAAGACTAGCTGCAGAACTGTAGCTCTCTGCTTGAGAAAATTCGGACAGATAAAGCAGAGAGCTACAGATCCAAGCGTTGTAAAAACCTTCGATTTACGCCGCCGCTTTTTTGTCGCTCTCTTCGGCTATTATTTCTTGTATTTTATGCTTTCCCCTGCTTTAAGAATGGTATCAGATAATTTGCAATATATTTTACCCCTATTCTTAATACTTTATTTACCTTTCAACGGTCCCAAACAGCCTTTTTATGGTTTTGGAATGTCGATTTTAAAAATTCCCATTCCGTCGACGTCCATGTTGGTGTCATCCTAAAATATCACGCCCGAGTTTTATTTATCTAATTTTTTAAAAAATACATATTGTCTTCTTTATAGTCAATATATATGATATCTGAAAATTTTATCTACATTTTCTCGGCAAGTGTATGTTCTTTGAAAGTCTTTTTTTTTCTCACGACCCCTAACATAGACGTCGACGGATTGGGAATTTTTTAAATCGACATTCCAAAACCACAAATAGGCTGTTTGGGACCGTTGAAAGGTAAATAAAGTATTACGAATAGGAGTAACATATATTGCAATTTATCTGATACAATTCTTAAAGCGGAGGAAAGCATAAAATCAAGGAATAATAGCCGAAGCGAGCGACAAAAAAGTGGCGGCGTAAATCGAAGGTTTTTACAACGCTTGGATCTGTAGCTCTCTGCTTTATCTGTCCGAATTTTCTCAAGCAGAGAGCTACAGTTCTGCAGCTATTTCAAGACAAGAGGTAAAAACTTTAGTTGGCAGTGGAAATGACGCTTAAAAACAAATGAATGATCCTCTCAGGTTTTAGGTCGTTCAAGACGAGAAAAACATCATGAACTGCTTCATCATTGGAGACGGATTGGAGATTTTCAACTTTTTTTTTTTTATAGAAAGCTCTAACAAAGCAATTGTTTTGCTAATATGCATGTGACATGTCTTACACCAATTATTTTTAAAATTGTTGTATGTCGTTGGAGACGGAGAGAAAATAAATTGCAACAAGTTTCATCAGAATTTGATCAAAAATTCCAAAACAACAGAATGATGCAATGGACTATGGACTGTTTGCAATAGCAGCAGCCACATCTGCTACTGTAAAATATGACCAGAAGAAGAGAAAACATCTACATAGATGTATTGAATAGAGGGAAATTACACCATTCCCTGAAATTCCATGTGCTCACTTCCAATCCACAGAAACAATATAATGAAGTCAGTCGCAGTTCCACTATTCTGCATTAGCCGATTACCTGAAAACAAGAGAAAGTGATTGAATTCTAACATAGTGGTATTCTGAACATTAAGCAGCTCATGGATTTTCATTGCGAAGGTATAATTTCAATACTCATTTTGGCAGAATTTCAGAGGTAAAGGCGTAATCCTTTATGTTTGCCTAGTTTGATGTTTTGCAATGATACTATATTGTCTAAATAAACCTGTAGTTGTACATCATTGAACAAAGCAAGCATGAATGTTTTCCAAATTATTTATTGACAAAAAAAGTCCATGTGTTGTAAAACTAGTATCCTAAACGCAGTTATATCAAACTTATTCAACTTACATGCCTAATGAACTTTTGGAAAATTTCTAGAAAATCATATAATTCAGAGTTTCATTTCCATGTTAATACAAATTCTACGTTATTGCGATATTTCGTTTTTGTTTTCCTTACATTAACTTGTCTCCATGTTGTCCTTAGCAATGTAAGAATAAACTGAATTTAAAACAAGAAGTCTGTGAGCCAATGCTCACTAATAATACCCCCGCTCTGATGTGAATACACAAGTTCATTTTTGGACAGACACAGGGATAAATAAGAAGTTGACGTCAGATTCATACAAAAATGAATCCCACCATACATGTATGACATGCCTAAACAATGAGTCTGCAAAATTTTCAAACATCTGCAATAAGTAGTTGCTGAGAAATCTGCAACCAAAATTTGTAATGTATGATACGGACAGACGCATGGATAAACAGGAAGTTGACATTAGATTTGTACAAAAATGAATCCACCATATGGCATGCCTAAACAAAGAGCGTGTTAAAATTTCAAGCATCTGCGATGAGTAATTGCTGAGAGAACTGTGACCAAAATTTGTAATGTATGGTACGGACAGACGCACGGATAAACAGGATGTTGACATCGGATTCTCACAAAAATAAATCCCATCAATGCCAAAGAGCATCTTTAAATTTCAAGAATTTACGATGAATAGTTGCCAAGAAAACTGTGACCAAAATTTGTTATGTATGGTACGGACAGACGCACGGATTAACTGGAAGTTGACATCGGATTCTCACAAAAATGAATCCCACCATACGGCATGCCTAAACAAAGAGTGTGTTAAAATTTCAAGCATTAGCGATGAGTAATTGCTGAGAAAACTTGGACCAAAATTTGTTACGGACAGACACACAGACAGACGGACAGATAGACAGACAAGGGTAAAACAGTATACCCCCCTCTCCTTCGAGAGCAAGGGTATAATTAAACTGACTTTACTTTTTGCACAAACCATTCAATAGTTTTTATTTATTTTTTTTTGTTGATTTTAGTATGCCACCCGTTTAAAAGGCATACCTACAAGATATATTACGTATGTTGTTTGTATAGTAAATAATCATATCATGAAGACCCGAAACCCTCTATTAATTAGTATTTTTTTTTACCTTCTTCTCGTTTTTATTTAGGAAAGCCTTTTCTTTAACTCCCAATTAGCCTTTCATTAAGTTGTCTAGAAAAAAACATTTAAAAATTAAACAAATTGTGGTCAAAAGCAGAAGAATTACGCCGAAAGCTGAACGGTCCGCAGGTCTGTCAATAGTTTTTCCTGTTTTCAATCGAGTTCTATATATTTAAAGTTTTCGCGCGTAAAGATGGTCATTAAGATTTATGTTACGGACTTAAGTTTATTGTCTGACTTTCCGTTTAATGATTGATTTGAGATTGGCGATCTGGTGTAGTGTACGTGTGGATGTGTGTATTTCAGCGACAAGTCCGCGTTGGATTAAATTGTACAGGTGATCCCGGAATTTCAAACATGTAGCTGGAATCATTTACCTTGCTGGAGTATGGAACTTTAAGAGGTTGGATCAGGTGCCTAGGAGTACGCATCCCCTGTTGACTGGTCATAAAATGTACTTAGTATAAAAAAGCTGGAGTCAGACCTAAGGTCAAAGAATAAGCTACAAGAACAGAAGCCAAAGAAAGTTTTGTTTGAAAAAAAGGAGCTAGAAAACATTTGATTTACATACGTTATATTTACTTATTTACCCTCTACCTGGTCACTTTATAAACTTTATTTAAAACATTTCAGAAAGCACCGAAGAAAAACAGGCGTTGGACCATCTAGCCAATAGGGGGTGGGAAATGAGTGACGAAGGATGCGTTGGTAAATTCATCATCCATGCAATTCCATGGCAGAGTGATGAATTCACTTTAGTTAATTCCCATATTGTCAAAACCATCCTAGAAATCTGTAAAAAGTAAAAAAAAAAAACCGCAACAATCTAGGAGTGTTTTGGAAGAAACAATAAGCTAACTCCCAGTAATTCTCTGGATGGTGAAAAAAGTCTGTTTTATTAAAGGTATATCTGACGTTTATTCATGTCAGATAATAACTTTTTTTCATGTCAGATAATAATTTAGGAAATATTATTTTTTACGTTTCAATTTTTCTGCGAATTGTTTTTGGAATTAAAAAAAGATTTAAAAATACGCTTAAAATATTCATAACAGGTTATATACTGGTTGTGATTTATGTAGCCCCCTCCTTTCAGAATCAAATGGTCGTGGCAACTGCACGCATTGTGTCAACAACGTCTCTTTCTTATTCAAAAGTAGCAAGTACTAAAAAGCCTGATGTTGTTTATTACTTTAAGACAGAGACTTGGTGATTTTAAAATGGATTCCTTTGTTGCAACTAGAGATCAATTTTAACACAGTCTTCCTTTGAAATACTTCAGAAAGATCTTGTCAATCAGAAGCTTTTCAATCAAACCATTTCAGTCTAATAGAAACGATTGAAGAATATAATACATGTAGCAGAGAATCCATTGTACAGATGAATTCCCCAAACTACAATCACCTTATAGTATTCATGATTTTAATCAATGAAATGGGAAATGGAAAACCTCACTGTAAGAAGATTTGTAGGCTCTATAACATATCTCAGCAATTTCGTTACCGAATAAACATCCCCGCCCTTTTATGGATGAAAAAATAAGCTGTTAGTAATTCTGTGTTTTGCGTATGCGGAACGGGGGAGGGGGGGGGGGGGCTTTTCCCGTTCCTGAATTCAAAGGGGAAAGTACCGATCTCTAAGATGAAGGAGGACCTCACATGTGAAAATGCTGGACAGAAACTGCTCAAAGGAGAAAGACTGATCATACATCGCACTTATTTGGTATGGGGTTTTATTACTTTTTTTTTGTTTGTGTGAAAACTTTTTTGAAAACGTACATGTGTATGAGAATTAAATGATAAATGATTTATAAGTGAAAGTCGTATTTTAAAATTACAAAGAAAAATGCATGAACAGATTTCACTAAAAAAATTAATTTTGTTATTTCAAATATTTTAAAGACAAGAATTACAGCTTGTCTCGTTTCCGGCAAAACTCCAGGGAAGAAATCGTTTCGGTAACAACGACTAATCAATCTCTAACGGAGAACACGACCCTCTACATCACCATCAGACCTTACCTTATTGATGCCGATGAAAAAAAAATTAATTTGATGACGACTTTTTAAAAATTAACTAAATATAATTGTTTTTTAACATTTAAGGATTTCTTTCTTTTATAGAGACTTTCATGAAGACAGCTGTCGTAACTCCGAGCATCCTGTCACTGCTCGACACGTCTACATCATACAAGCACGCACCGGAATCCTGTCACTGTTGTTACTCGTTGTCATATTCCTTCTACGTTTTCGCCGCGGACGGGTCACAAAGATTCCACCAGCAGAAGATCTGGGAAGCTCTGAGGTCATTTTTCTCCGGGACACCAGCGAAAAACGCCTCTTTGATTCGAAACAGAAATGAACTCATGACCTTTTTTCCAAAGAATGAACTGTGAAGTCTGGAACAATGTTTAAAAGCTATATGATGATAAAAAGCAGTCAAACATTTTTTTTCCACACTTTTTCGTATAGATCATAGAGTCGTTTTTCGTGTTAAGTGAAAAGGAGCAAAAAACAAAACAAAGAAAAAAAAACAAAAAAAAAAAAAAACAAAAACGATGATGACTATGTTCATTCAAAGATCTATTCAATGACGGAGGCCTCCCCCTTGTAAAATGGGACTAAACTTTCCCTTGCACCTGTTCAAGTTAAACGTTTAAGTTTATCTCTCTCTTGGGAGTTCACTCTTTTTTCTTGAATGTGTGTATAATACAGATATAAAAAAAGTTAGATATATTAAGGTTGTTTCCAGTGGTTCTAAAAGAAGAGAGGTACAGATATCCATGGAAGACAGAACAGCCCTCCTTACCATCTGGGGTAAGGAGGCTAAGGAACAAGTTGTTTGTAGAGCTGTACACCCGCTGTGTGCTCCTTGTCATGATCGAGAAATAACGGGAGAATCCGTCGACAATTCAGTACGAAATAATGGTCTAACAATTAGTATGAAAAACATCAGTCAGCATTTGACTTGATGATAAATTTTAAAAGTGATTATTCACCGTGCATTGTCGCATAAAATGCACAATGTATGCTTACAAAAATTAAAAATAACTTGAGATGTTAAATTGTTTTGATTCATATTTTCCTTTTTATGTCTTATACTAGTAATTAATCCTGGACATTTAACTTTGATAGACCCAATTGACAAGTATGTATTTGTCAATTGGGTTTATACCTAGATTCTGTAGCATTTCCCCTAAATTAACCAGAAAAAGGGAAATATATGTATATTTTTATATAAATAAATAGAATAAAGATTAAAAAATGACTTTAAAATACCAACAAAGAGGGAAGCTTGCACTTAAGTAGTAAAGCCTATAAATGTATTCGAATTACGTGCCTTTCTAATTCAATTGTCATCAGTTCCGCAGTCTAGTTGTTTACTCCTCTCTCTGTTTGATATTAAGGTTTGTCTGATTTGGATAGGCGAGCAAGGTCGTATCCAGCTTAATTTAGATGTTGTTAATGTATCACCTAGAAAGCATTTCTCTGTGATTCACTGTGTGAAAGAAACTGGGGGGATAAGCCGAGCCATATGCCTACATATCGATCGATAAAAAATCATTAAATTCATTTTTTTTTAAATTCACTTTTTGTTGAATTAGTGTAATGCTTATTACCATTTGGATACAAATTTGACAAAATCTGAATACTGTAACAGCGAAAATGATTCCGATTAACACAAAAAAATGGCATCACGCTCAATTTTCACAAAAACTGACATAAATTGGATGATATAACTACATTTTTTAAATAGAGTGGGTCATCGTACCATTTTTTTGAGAACGATTAATAAAAGGCAATGGAAAGATGTTGCTTTTTACACTTGCAAAAATTTGGTACGAAAACCCACTCTACATAAAAAATTAACTTGCTTAAATTTTCACCGTGGTCTTAGAAAATTCTAAGTCCAAATACGCTTGCTAAATATAGAGAACTGTATGCTATTCAAGGTAGGTCGCGGGTTTGCTTTTGTCATCAATTTTGGTACACAATTTCGACAATTCGAGCGGTTGTTTTGTGCACATTTGATTATGACGTCAGTTACGTCACAAAGGCGACGTAGCGTTGTTTCCCGTTTAATTCTCTGAAAATAACTTCATTAATAGTCTACAGGAAGGAATCAAGTAGATTACTTCAAAGTACATGCTATTGTACGTAAACCTCGTACATGTTATTAAATGACAGTCTGAATTCTGATGTGATTATGTGTAATGTCTTAGAACAAGCTAAATACGATACCAAATGAAAGGAATAATTTATATTGTAAGTATTTCTAAACTGCTTAATGTCAATCAAAATGAGTCAGCGTAGAAGTTATGGTACGCAAAAAGAAAAATATCGTAAATTTCTTCAAAAACTTGAAGGGTTGTATGTGCGCACGTACATGTAATTTGCACCTCAAAGGGAAGTGCGTGTTACACCACGTTTGCCAAGGCGAAACTTTTTCAGGATGGAATCAATCTTCAAAACTAAAAACCGATGGAACTTCATTACAGTACATGTATTTTCCTGTTATTTATTATTATTATTTCAATATTCATAATTATTATTTGTTTATTTTGTATTTGAATCTCGTGTAGTCGCTATGTATATGCAGGTTAACAAATTGTGAAATGCATTTAAAAAATAAATTTAAACAAACACCCGGACTAGACCTAGATGACACTGTTAACAGTTTACAAGTATCAAACGCATTTTTTTCTACATAAGAAAAGCTCTCTGTGTATAAGCTAAATGCAAGTGTTTTACATTTTGCGTATGGAAATTTGATTGAGAGAATTCGAAATTAAGAAATGTTTGAGAGATAGAGCTACATATCATCTTGCGACTAATATAGAAAGAACACTGCCGGTACCCCCCCCCCCCATTTTTCTCGGTATATTGGGATGTTTTTTTTCTTCACCGTTTTCGAATGAAGTGATCAAATTCATGTGTTATGCCCTGAAATCTTACTGAACATGAACATCATAAAAATACATGAATAAATATTTTATCACTCGCCGTGTTGTCGCTGCATGTTAATTCTAATACACGAGAAATGTTTAATATACCGTTCATTCTAATTTTGTGGGCAGAATATAAATTTCACAATACTAGTGTAAATAAATTGCTGGTCATCCTACCATGTTTCAGCAATAAGTGAAATGATGAATAAAATTACATTTTTCAACTATTTCACCTTTTAGATATTGCATATTCCAAATGTAAAGATATTTATACTCGTATGTAAACGTGATTACGTTCAACGCATGACGTTGAAGTCATAAATAACGCCATAAACGCAACATTTTGGCAATATAAAAGCAAACTTTGAAATTATTTAGCAAAAAAAAACTAGCGAGAAGACATATTGATTTTTTCATCTCAATAATTTTAATTTTACCTCATCTGGATATTTTGAAATTCCTGACTAATTCGTCTACGTCTTTAATACGTTATCCAACCTTTTCTAAAGAAACTCTTTTCGCAAAATTGGCTTAAAAACGTCATTTTTCTATATATTTCAATAGTAAAACGTAAAAATAGTACTAAAAACTATACCGCGTTTACAGTAATACGGCAATCAAACTACGTAGACAAATTTAATAAAAATTACAGATAAAATGCTATATATTCTAAGGAACATTATATCAAATTTTTAGGATATGTTTTCTCGTAAGAAGTTTTAAGCAGTAAACCCGCGACCTACCTTAAGTGGGTATGTATGTGTGACTCCGTGGTATAGTGGTTAGTGAGGAGCTCTTTAAAGGGACGTTTATTGAGGAAAGTGTTCGCAGGGGGGGGGGGGGGGAGGGGAGTTAATTTTGGTTTACTGTATAAAAAATGTCTATAGGAATAACATATTTTTCACTGGAAATAATATATATATATATATATATATATATATATATATATATATATATATATGTAGTAATGAACTCATTTACAGTAAATTATTTAGAATGCCGGATAAAAATTATAATAGATATTTGAATACTTTTATTCCCGTTTTTATTTATCTTTACTACAAGGGCTTCTAGATCACCACTATCATTATATACAATGTTAACATTTTTATAATATCTCCAGAATAAGTGTTAACACGCAATATGCAGATTAATTAATACCCATGCTAGACACTTGTGACAGTAAATGAAAGTCAACTGTTTAGCTTGTTTAGAATATAAATATCATTTTGAGAACTACTGCAAACATTAAAATGCTTAAGTAAATTCGAACAATTGAGAGATTTTTTCCAATAAATGTTCTTGCGTAGCCGAAAAATGGGCATGGGCACATGGCTCGTCTTATTCCCCCAGATTCTTCAAAGGTCATTAGGTTTTTGGCTACAAGGATTTGTTTCTCGTTTCATTCTTTTTACACAAATCCAAAGTGACAATGCAGGAGAGGGATTGTATGCAAAAGAAATCGTTTTGTTTTCAAACTTTCTGTACTGTTATAATACAGACTCCACTCCACTCAGCGTTTTACCCCATGCCTATTGAAACAAAGGTTATTCTGCATAAGGAGGTTGTAGCCTTTCGTATCCTGTTTTCCGTAATACAGACCACCTATACAGCAACAGAAGTTGTTAAGGCTATTTGAATATCAGACCTTTTGAGTCTCAGAGTTTAGGGAAGCGGGATCAGAACTACTTACTCCACTGGGCTTAATGACTATCTTTAATCATAAGTCAATACGAGTAGTTTTGAGAATGAGCTACTTAATACTTTGAAAGGTATGAATTATTATGTTGTACGCATACTGATTCTATCGTAGACGTATTAAGCACAAGACGGATGTTGACCGGCAAACAGTAGATACCTGCTTACTCTTCCTAGCGCCTGATTCCATCTCTGGAATTTTCAGGGTTCTGTGCTTAATGCCTTTATCACAAAGAAATTGTGGAGTAAAATATAGGAATGGACGTCGAACCGGGACCTAACACAGACACCGAATTGGAGTCGGGCGTCGAATTGAGATCGGGTACCGAGTCTGCAATCATTGTAAACAGAAATGCAACGAGGTTTGGAAGGAATGTAAGAAAGCCTGAAAAATTGAAAGATTATGTTAGTAGTATAGAGGTAAAGAATGGATGTTCGGAAATCGGTGTTATGTAAATATTGTGGGAAGATATTTGTAAGTGTGAAAAATCTAAATCGACATGAAAAAGAGACAAGAACATGGTAAAAGTGAGGAAATGTCCCTTAGATAACTGTGGAGTGTATGTATTTAGATCAGATGAAGTATGTAGAGATAACGAACAGTATTGAAGCTCAAAAGTCCATTATACATTACAAATCAGGAGCAGAGCATTAGCAAATATGGACCTCTAAACTATCAGAGGTGGGATCAGGGATCGGGAAATAAGGGAAAAACCCGTCGACAATTTAGTATGTAAATAATGGCCTAACAATTGGTATGAAAAAAGTCTGTCAGCATTAGACTTGATAATAGATCTGTAAGGCAACTGAGGGTAATTTTGCTGTAATAATGGGTTATTTGCTATATATATTTTAACCTGTAAATAAATTGAATATAAAATAATTTAATAAAAAACACATTGCCACAAATAAATAAATATGAATTTAAACTTAAACTCCGTTTGATAATTAAATTTACTAACCTTACTGCACATATTGCATGGTATACTTATTTTAGATTTAGAGTTATCTTTCATAGTTAAAACTCTCTAGTTTATTCATTAGTATATTTGAGAACCAGTTTAGGGGTTAGAAATAGTCGATTGGCCATTCTTGTTTTGGAGAGATTTTATTGGTAGGTCATTGAGGTCAAATTCCTTAGTGAGTTACTCTTTGTTCTTTTAAAATTCACTTTGAATCCAGCCACAAGCCAGAGTGCTGGCATCTTGTCTGATTAGCTATAGATATATACATACAAATATTTTTTGACTGGACTATAAGACCTGATCACAGTAAGTTCTTTAATTTCTTTTACTAACACTTTATTTGGGTTGAATGAATGAAGTTATAGTATTTGATGATTAAATGGAAAATGTGTAAATAATAATAGCAAATGATTTGAATGAATATAAATCTATAGAGATCTGTTTTAAAAGTTACACTGATATATGAAATATCTTTTATGATGAAATCTGACCTGAAAGAATATGTAAATATTGTATATTGTGAAATTAGTAAATACAACTATATGTTGTATGGTTCAGGTCCAGATATGGTTTCTACAATGTAGCTGTGACACCTATGTATGCAGCCTAGGTCCACAACTTGGTATATATTAATATAATTACTTATTTTGAGAATTGTAAATATTTTTGGTAAATTATATAAATTTACTTGAGTTTTATGCCTATGGAGAAATAAGAGTTATTTCCCTTTAGCTGTAAAATATGAAGAAATATTATCCAAGTTAATAGAAATATCAGTGTTAATATAGATTTTATGGTAATTGAATAATTTGTGATAAAATATATACTTATGTTAATGTTATGAAATATTTATGATGTTTACATGTTTTGTAGGGCTGAATTAAAAATATATATAATATAATCCATATCAGAATTAAAGAACCCTAAACTACAAACTGACGTTTTCTTCATTCATGGGAAAACCCGGTTACATAGCTTGTGATTATATCTCTCTGCTTAAACCTCAGACAAGTCACAAAATTATGTGGATCCCCTGCCATCCACAACACATAGGATTTTGATGTCTTTATAGATCACAAAGAGCAACACTTTGCTTTTTAGAGAAAATTGTATTATGGAAAGAATCATAATAAAATAAGAAAGATAGAAGTGCCTATCGCATATTCTCTCGCCCATTATATACAATAAGCAATAGTCGTCATATTTACATTGAGACTGTTATGCGTTTTTCTGTATTTTTATCAAACTTTGTCATGGACTCGAAATTAAATTGAATCGTCTTGTAATTCATTCGATATTAATTATTTAATAGCATATATACAAAATATGATTTAATATTAATCAGTTATCACCTTGCAGTATAAGTGTCTTCTGCCTGGGGCCATTTAAATGTTCAGGTAAAGGTATTAATTATGTAACCTTGTGTACAGGTATCGAGGGTAAATTCCAATAGAATATACATAGCGGGACTGCATTTTAACTACGAGGGATCAAGGGTTTCAAGAGTTCGAGTAATTTTGCTTAGTTATCATCGTCGCAAGCCACGGGTTTAGTGTCCATTCTATTTCCACAAACCCGTGGCTGCCTCCTACCAAATTCTTTCGTTCTCGCGACTGAATCATTGAATATTTATTAAGTGACGCCAGATTTACCTTGACCAATTAAATCACTCTGTAGCAATTTTTGGTACGCTTAAATGGCGGCGCCCATAATGAAATCATGTTTGCTATGCGTGGCAGATTTATTGAAAAAAAAAATACGATAGATCCTGAAGAACAGAGGTGAGTAACATATATTCTAAAATACAAGGTTTTACATTAAAATACAGGGTTTCGAATGTAGACGTTGTGTGAGAACGCTGAATACTCGTTAAGAAAGGAAAATTGAACCGAAGTTGATGTACAGCTCGTGGTTATGGTTACATCCAAATACAAGATAGACTGATCAATTTCATTGGTTCTGACTTGAAGCGTCTGATGTTATTCCATTAGTTGAATATATGTTATTAATATTCATGAGAACGAGAGAAATTTGTAGGAGACAGCCACGGGTTTGTGGAAATAGAATGGACACAAAACCCGTGGCTTGCGACGATGCTTAGTTATATAGGGGAAAAATTCGGGACCGGAATCTCACTTCGAGAGATCGAAGGTTGAGCCATGAAGAGTTACCTGTATACCTGACGACAGCCCAATATAGTTAGGCATCCATTAGGCTTTTAGTAGTCTCCCAAATAATATAGGGTCGCCTGCTACCTAATACGGTTAGGCCACCATTAGGTGTTGGGCACCAAGTAATAGAGCTTCGTTTGTTTGTTTGTATGTTGTTTAACGTCCCTCTCGAGAATTTTTCACTCATATGGAGACGCCACCACTTGCCGGTGGAGAGCTGCAAATTTTGTCCTATACCCGGCACTTACGGCCATTGAGTAGTGAGGGATCTTGTTCGTGCCAGCACTTACTGCGACATGGCACCTCGGTTTATGCGGTTCTCATCCGAAGGACCGGTCTCCACGTCCCACAGTGGGATTCGAACCCGCGACGTAAGGATCAACTCCTTACTTCACGACTCTAGAGCAGACGCTCTAACCACTGCGCCACGCGGGCGACCCTATAGGTAGCGGTAAACAATTATTTACTGTAAGTATCAAAGTTAATTATTCAAATCTACTTAAATAGAGAACTAATTATGCAATAAAAACATTAAAGCAATATAAACACTACGATGGTCCCTCCTTAACAAGATATGGACTTCCACTTTCCATAAAAAAAAAAAAAAATTAAAAAATTAAAGCATATGTATACAAACTTACTCCCTCAGTGTAAAAAACATACCATACCAATAAATGACTAAAACATTAAAAAAAAAAATCAAAACAATGGACATAATATGGCATACTATATACATTTACATCGTGAGCACCCTCATAATTTGGCAGATGTTAAAACATATTTCACAGTTACTTCACTTGATTCCTGAGTTGGCTGAACACAATTCAGTTAGGTAGTCAATGAGTTTTTTAGTCTGCGTTACACTCCGTCTCCTGTTGTTCTTTAGCATGTTCTACTATTTCATTTAGAAGATAAGAAGGTCCTCCATACAGTGTTATCTGTATCTCATCAATCTCTGTGTTTAAATGAAGTGACAATTTTACCAAGTCCCTGGTAGTTGGCAGGACAGAAGGCTTATTAAATTTGTCCTTAATGACACCAAAGCAATCGAAGATATGGATGTTGTTCATTCAAAAGAATGCATTTGCAAAGTCATCTGCACTTTTCTTTACATATTCGCCATTTTCCTTAAAGCTACTTCTTGTAGAATTTCTGCAGCTTTAACAAGATTGTGGCACATAGTTAACTTATTACTAATGAAGGAAATTTGCTGCTCGTTTCTAGCAAAACCAGCAGGTTGCTTCACGTCATCCACAATCATGTCAAAAGACTGGGGGAAATATCTTTGCTCGCATCAGTCTCCATCCGATTCAATAGGATTTTTATACGCCCGTCTTTAGACGGGACGTATTATGTTATGGCGTTCTTGTCCGTCCGTCTGTCTGTCTGTTAGCTTTTCTCGTGTCCGGCTCATAACTTTTATACTATTAGGCCTAGGATTATCAAACTTTGTCAGCTGATACTTCTTGGGTAGAAGGTGTGTCGCGCACTAAAAGTAGGTCGCTCTGACCTTTAATGAAGATGCTATGGCCAAATATGGAAAAATCCTGTCCGGCTCATAACTAGAAAACTACTGGACTTGGAATCATTAAACTTCTCCAATTTATGCATCTGAGGTAGAAGGTGTGTCGCAACCTATTTCAAGGTCACTGTGACCTTTAATTTAAGTGAAATTTAAATTTACTATTAGATTACATAATCCCAAAAAATGAAAGAGTGTTGCAGTATTCTTATTAAAAAATGTTAAATCAAGAAAATACTTATTTTTTTGATTATATACTTTACAGCAATCTACTATAACAAATGTATGTTACAAGAGAAATTCCACCTCTCCCATGGGTGAAATTATCAAGCACTGGTCAAGAAGAATTTGATAACAGAAAATTGCACATCAAATTAGAGAAAAATTAATGAGTTTAGTGTGAGGAGCTAACTGGTAGAGCTTCTCTGATCAAGCAGGTGTTATCTATATCTCTTGGGAACTGGACAAAAAGAATCAGCCGTGTTGGATTAAATAGTTGGCTAGCCTAACTTTTAAAATGAACTTTGTGAAAAGTAATTAAAACTTATTTGATATTGTATAATAAATTAATTTGATATTGTATAATAACCTAATTTGATATTGTATAATATAATTAAAACTAAATATACTCGGGGGGGGGGGGATATTGGAATCAGCATCCTTGTTGTCCGTATGAATTGCAGCTTAAAACCAGTCTGACATGAAATCTAAAAAAAAAAAATCAAGTATTTAAAAAAAAATGTTTTAAGGTATGTCACTCGTCAGCTTTTAAGAAAAGTTCAGTCAGAACCTCTAACTTCAAAAATAATTAAAATAACTCAATTTTTATAACATATTTGAATTTAACAACGCAACTTATACAACATTCAATTTAAAAACTGCTCACAAATTCATTAAGAAACAAGATTTATGAGGGACTATTTCTTGTGGTGGAAGGATATTTAGAAGAAAATTCTTCAAATCTACACATTTGTTGAATTTATTATCTTGGAACTTTAACCCAACATACTTTTACTCAGAGAATATTTTCCGTTATTATAGGCTAGGAATTTTAAGTATAGGCTTCAATTTATATTTTTAGTACAAATTTTTACACATTCACTCAACAGACTTTGCCAAGAAATGAAGATACATTAAAGAAGTCAAGATAAAATTTACACTGATTTTTGCCTGAAAATCGCATATTTTGACCAAAATTTCAAAATTTACATCACTGACCCCAACTTTTTTCTTTTAAACTACACGATACCCCCGACCGATCAGCACTAAAGTCATAAAAAGTTTGATACAAGAAAATATTTTATTGCCTATTTAGATTTTTTATAGCCCAAATATGATACCTTTAAAGTGCAAAAAGGTCACACAATAATTCATGCGCATTAATTTGCATGATTTGTTCAATGATAGATATTATTCAAACTATTTTACGTAAAATAAGATTATATTTATTGCCATGATTACATCTGATAAAATATGACAAAGGTAAAAGTGATTTAACTAAGAGTTACAATTTAAGTGCAAAAAGGTCAAGTTAATTGTACCGTTGCTCAGTAAGATGCACACTGACCCCCCAATTTTCTTTGCGATTTTGAGTCATACTATATGAGTACTTATCTAAAACATACTTCTCAAAAAATCCTTGATATAACTAATTTCACGAGTGACATACCTTAATTATGGTAGATAGTCCCTACAAATCTAAGAGTAATGCAGGGACCTTATTAAAAATGTTGCATCAAGATTACACAAGTTTTTTTCTTCTTTTTATAAATCTTTGTTTTCAAATTTAATTTTCAGAATGACATAAAGCATTTTTATTGCACTAAGAAGCAGATAGTATGTATAGATATATTGATCCATTGGGAGTAATGAGTGGACATGCATCCAGTTAAAGATTAATTAATGAGTTCAGTGTAGGAAGGCTAGCTTTCTCAATCATTTCTGTTAGAGGATCTCTGATCAAGCAGCTCTTATCTGTGTCCTTTGGGAATTAGACAGAAGAACTGCTTGTCAGTTTATAGCATATGTCATTTGATGGCCAGCCTTTTATTTTTAATACTAATTATACCCCCGCAAACGAAATTTAGGGGGGTATATTGGAATCAGCATGTCCGTCTGTCTGTAGACGAGATTTTGTCCGGACCATTTCTTGGAAACTGTTGCAAGGATTTCTGAAAATTTGTACACTTATTATTTGCCATGTGAAGGTGTGCACCTGGTATTTTCAATCATGATTGGATAATTTTTTTGCATTTTACAGGTGTTTTTTTTTTTCATTTTTATTATGTGTTTTTGTCCGGATCTGTTCCCAGAGACTATTGCATAGATTTGTATGAAAATTTGTACACTTATTATTTACCATATGAAGATGTGCACCTGGTATTTTCAACATTATTTGACAATTTTTCTGCATTTTACAGGTCTTTTTTTTTTCATTTTTATTGACTTAGTCATTTCGGGTTCATGTCTAAGGTTTGAGACATAGAATCTAGAACATCTGTACAAAAATGTGAACTATAGCTTAAAACTACTTATCAGAACTAAAAAAAAAATCACAAAATATTAAAAACAGTTTTTACATTACACAGCAGATAGTGTAAATCTATTTGTCCCTTTGGAGTAATGAGTGGACATGCATCCAGTTAAAGATTAATTAATGAGTTCAGTGTGGGAAGCTGTTAGGGCATCTCTGATCAAGCAGGTCTTATCTATATCTCCTGGGAATTGGGCAGAAGGAAATAAAGATCTCTGTTGTCTAAGCCTCTTGATTGTAATATATGTCTGTCAAAATACATAGTTACTGAAACCAGCCTTTTATTTTTAAAATGAGTTTGATATAAAGCACTACTGGCCTTAAAATTACTGATAGTGCCACTTTTTACTGATAATTTCTGATATTAACTGATATTATACTGTTGGTACTGAGAATTTCTGATATTTGCTGATATTTTTACTGTTGTTACTGATAATTGCTGTTGGTTCTGATAATTACTGATATTTACTGTCGTTTTTACTGTGGGTTCTGATAATTACTGATATTTGCTGAGAGTTACTGTTGGTACTGAGAATTACTGATAATTACTGAGATTATTTTCTAAGTTCATGAGATGTAAAATTTAAAAGAGACTGGGGGTGGATGGATTAAATAAATTAAAGAAATTAATTTAATTTTATAATATATTCTTTATATCTTTTTTTTTACCCATAGTTATTTAGAATTTGTAACTTGAGTGACAGCAAGGCAAGCATAGTGTACATTTTGTCATAAAAATTATTTTTAAAGTAATTATATTTATGAAAAAAACTTTAATTTCTCTTACTGTAAGAAGATTCAACCTGCCAACCCCCCCCCCCCCCACTCCCATTCATTCTGTTTCTTAGTTCCTAAGGACTTACCTGTATTATTTCAATTGATGACTAGTAGGTCTAAAAAGGACGTAATAAATCAGTTTCTCATTATAAAACCAATTTTAAAAAAAATAATTGTATTCATATTTAATCCATACATATAGTGCGGTGATGTTGGACATGGAGATCGGTCCTTCGGATGGGACTGTATAAACCGCGGTCTTCTGTCAAAGTAGGTGCTGGCACAAAAAAGATTCCTCGGTGATCAAATAGTGCAGAGTCACGAAAAAGATCCCTCTCTGCTCTTTGTTTATAAGTGCAGAGTACAGATCGAAAGATTTCTCATAAGTAAAAAAAAAATGCCGCCGAGTATACATGTCAAAAGTTGAACACGGAAGGTCCTGCCACTGATTTATGGACATACACATGGACATGTAAGTGCAGCGTACAGGTCGAAATTCGCAGCTTTTAATAGGTAAATAATAGCGTCCCAATATGAGTGAAATTTTATCTAAAGAACACATGAAAAAAAATTAAACCGTTCATTTTTAATGCCATATAAAGTACTGTTACAGTAGTTATTTGTTTCAGAAAATTCTTGATCCGCCGCTCCTAAGTATTATAAGAGATTGGATCAAAGTAAGTCAAGATCAATATACCACCAACCCGTTCACATATTGTAATGTTTTGAACATTTTCTACAGCATTTCAGATTTTCATCGAAAACATGTAACAATTAAGTAGTTCAAAACCTTTACTTGTTAAAACAAATACCGTATAATAATGTTTCTTGAATACATTGATCATGATTCCATTTGTGTCGTCAAATTTTTTTTTTTTAAAATAGAGATTTTTCATGTACTGTCAGTAAAACAAATCAATGGGGAAAAAATAAATGGTTGATACACATAGAACCTCAGCGTAATTAATTCATATCCTTAGATAAATTAACACAATTCATATATAATAATTTTTACTGAACATGTCCAGAGACATGTGCAGTCCTTAAAATAAATAGAATTAATCTTTATGCTAATATTTTGTATGTTTTAATTGTTGGATATCTTAAAACGGGCTAATTACATGAAGAAACTTAACCTTAAGTTTGTAGCAAATAAGTTTTGAAGGGGGGGGGGCACACGCGATCTACATGTATAATCATCCTGAAAATGACGTATTAGAACTTTTTCCAACAGAATTTGTTTCTGAAAATAGCGCTTCCTTAATCAATAATGTGTCTTATTTAGGACTGAGTCTCTTCAGTGGAAAAATATTTCAAAGATTTTTGCAGAAAGGTAGACATTTACAAGTGAAAATGAGGACATACTGTACAAGTAGAATGCACACGGAAGTTACTCTGTGTATAGTTGATTTGTTAAGGAAAACAACAGATCTGCAATATTTTTATATAAAGTTTAGCGTCTTGTTGGAGTAAATTGAAACAAGCCAAAGATTATGCAAGGATTTGGCGTCAAATAAAGTTTATTCATTAAACGTGAAAATGAAATCGTATTTTCACAATGTCATGCAACAGAGAATCAGCATGTTTTATATCAGTATGAATTATTTCTAAATTAATGCACAATCTATCCCTCATTAACAATTACTGTGACTTATTTTCCTGTTGCACTTAGCTCATTAAATTCATCAGAATATTAAAATAAGATTTGGTTTACACGAAAAAGTTCAAAATCCTGTTCAATTTACCACAAAAATATTATTATTCATCCCACATGTTACAAGTATATTTTATCTGATTACCGTTGAACACAGTGACAGGGTCGTAGGACTTCTATGGGTATTGTACACAAACGGAAGCGCTGTGATGTATACTGTACGGTAGCGAGAAAATAACAATAGATGTCCCTGCTGTATATATATACATGTATGACACGTACGGCGAGTGAGAGAGAAAGGCACTCGGCGGCCGGAACTCGCCGGATATATCACAAACAGTCAGTTACGCAACAATGAAGTGACAGGTGGATTATAATAAATACTGATCATTTGTATATATTAATTTTCTAAGTCTTGCAAGTAGTCTTGAATATTTTCAAAATGAAAAAAAAAATAGATCGGGATATTGTCTTTTTCTCTAAATCAATTTCTGTAATCATAGTTCTTTCAATAGTAAGCTTTAGATATAAATAACATCACCTGTTCTTCGTTGTTTGAATTTAAATTAAAAAAAATTGTTTAACACGCCCTTGGGAAGCGAGAAAGAGGGAGTGACGTCCAAATAATTTTACTGCAATACTTCCGTCAGGTTCATTTATACAGTAATGTGTGTGTCTCAAAAATGTCCTGTTATTTTTTTTATTTTTATTTTATTTATTTATTTATTTATTTATTTATTTTTTTTTTTTTTTTTGCTTTGTATTTATTGTTTTGCTTTTTTTTAAAATTAAGTAATCCTTTATTTATTTCATTTTTTTTGGGGGGGGGGTGTTCTCAAGAAACTCTGACACCGCTTTCAACAGAACTTTTTTATGTACAACTACTGTCAGTATTGAAAAAAAATGAGTAAAAGCTTTAAAGGATTATTTTTTAATTACATGTATAACCATTACTGACACAGCTTGAGTTTAAAAAGTCTTCATAAAGTTTCATATACCAGGTTTTTTTCCCTCTAAAATCATGTTTTAAAATAAGAACGATTCCTAACGGATTTCCCTTCCCTATTCTTCCATTCAACCAATTCCCCTCCCTTTCCAGTCAGTGTTAGGCTTGTTTTTACATCTTCTGGGTTCAGAAAAAATAATCTCAGTAATTATCAGCAATTCTCAGTACCAACAGTAACTCTCAGCAAATATCAGTAATTATCAGAACCCACAGCAAAAACGACAGTAAATATCAGTAATTATCAGAACCAACAGCAATTATCAGTAACAACAGTAAAAATATCAGCAAATATCAGAAATTCTCAGTACCAACAGTATAATATCAGTAAATATCAGAAATTATCAGTAAAAAGTGGCACTATCAGTAATTATTTGGGCCAGTAGTGAAGGTATTAAGATCAATTTGACTTTGTTTAATTAATTATGATTTTTTTTTCAACAATCAATTTGCAGAGTGTCATGTCTCACAAAGATGACAGATAGCTGCAAACTATTTTTTCAATGTAATTAAAAACACTGTAATTATTAGTATTGATGTTTTATTAGGCTGCACCTTAATTTCATTCATTAAAAAAATATAATGAGTAATTAAATTTTCACTCAAATAACTCGGATCTGTTCCCAGAGACTATTGCATAGATTTGTATGAACATTTGTACACTTATTATTTACCGTATGAAGATGTGCACCTGGTATTTTCAACATTATTTGATAATTTTTCTGCATTTTACAGGTGTTTGTTTTTTTCATATTTATTGACTTAGTCACTTCGGGTGTCTAAGGTTTGAGACATAGAATCTAGAACATCTGTACAAAAATGTGAACTACAGCTTAAAACTACTTATCAGAACTAAAAAAAAAAGATCACAAAATATTAAAAACAGTTTTTACATTACACAGCAGATAGTGTAAATCTATTTGTCCCATTGGAGTAATGAGTGGACATGCATCCAGTTAAAGATTAATTAAAGAGTTCAGTGTGGGAAGCTGTTAGGGCATCTCTGATCAAGCAGGTCTTATCTATATCTCCTGGGAATTGGGCAGAAAGAAATAAAGATCTCTGTTGTCTAAGCCTCTTAATTGTAATATATGTCTGTCAAAATACATAGTTACTGAAACCAGCCTGTTATTTTTAAAATGAGTTTGATATAAAGGTATTAAGATCAATTTGACTTTGTATAATTAATTATGATATATTTTTTTCAACATTCAATCAAATTGCAGACTGTCATGACTCACAAAGATGACAGATAGCTGCAAACTACTTTTTCAATGTAATTAAAAACACTGTAATTATTAGTATTGATGTTTTATTAGGCTGCACATTAGTTTCATTCATTAAAAAAAATATGAGTAATTAAAGTTTCACTCTAAATGTTTAAGCAAGTTGTGAACACCTCTCACATCTAGAAAACATTAGTGATTTGGTACCTTCTCTGAAAAACCCAGCGGGGGTATTTGTCCCATTTGGACAGTTTTAGTTTGATACAGATTAAGTTGTTAAGACTAAATTGATATTGTTTAATATGATAATTTTATTTAATTTTTTGAAAATATCAACTAATTCAGAGCATCATGTCTCACAAATCTGAAAGCTGGGGGGAGGGGGGGGGGTGCTGCAGATGGTCATTTGTGAAGCTCCCACACAACCAGTTGAGGATCTATAATATAATATTTGTTATAATTAATGCCCACACCATAGGAGATGTCTAATCAAATATTATAAGGAATGGAAAAATTATTGATATCCTTGTATCAAAGTTGACATGATTTTGTTGCACTCTAAACTGTTTATGACAATTGAACAATATTTGACGGGCGTATCATGCTGTGGCGGGGCACTTTATTAGCTTTGCTAACTGCCTCATTCTTTGGGATATGTAGTTGGTCCTTCATGGCCCAAACTGATTAAGGGAGGACTTTCCCAAATTGGAGGATCAAGTTGTCACCGATAAGGGAAATGCATATCTCGCTCTGCTTCATTTTACTAAGCATTATGTCTTTAATTTTTGTCAGGATGTTGTCTGTATAAGAATCAGCCAGGACCTTGCCATGATTCCATCTTGATGATTGGATTCATTTCAAAGGAAACTTCTTGCATGTCTCCGTAATTATTTTTTTTTTAGAAAAAGCCGAAGCAGTATATGCATGGAAGGTACACTTTTGCAAAATGATTTCCTTTGGAGGGGAGAATTTACTTAAAATTTTGCTAAGGCCTTTTTTTTTTTTTACAAGCTTCTCTACGTTTTCATCGGACCCTTTTGAAACAAATTCTCCATCAATAGTTAACTGGTCTACTTCATATGTGTTAGCGGAATTTTCTCTGCACAAATGATACGTACATAGGAAGGAACCCATGTTGATTCTGTCTGTGTGGCTCAACTTGTTAGGGTCAAATCTTAAAACATCCATTCCCCCATATCCTGGCTGATACGTTGTTGATATCTGGAGAAACCCAGCGTACTGAATAAAGAGGAAAACTAAGGGTGGTGTGCAAGACGGTGTCTAGCACTGCTTGAAAATTTGGCTTCACAAAACAAGGAAAAAAAAAATGTAAATTTGAACTTAAATATGATGTTATTTCCAACTTCTTGACTTTACAAAAAAGTGAAGTTAATATTTAAAAACATAACACCTTGAAATCTGTTTAAATGCATCATTCATGTCTGTTTTATACAAAATGCTTCCTTTGCCACAATGCTTTTTTTTCTATATCTTCATAAATATTCCCATAGCTTAGAGAACACACTTTTTTATCTATAAGATCATTGAAACTAAGTTTCTTTTTATTGTTTGCAGATGACAGTTCAAATATCAAACATATTCCAGAAATATTTATGGATAGGTATTCCCACATGACCTATTCTAAATTTTTCGAATGGAGGTTTTGAAAATGGTCATTTAGCACAGCCTTTCTATTTTTGAGTATTGAGCAGTTCATTTACCACTTCATTATTTTTCCTGGCTTTCATAGCATTTTAGCGTTCACAAGTATGAAATTTATTGCATTATGCAAGTCACGAGAGTATCAAATCCATATTCTAGACTTGAGCACAAATACTTAACAAATTCTTGTGAACTTTCTAACAAAGTTACAAAAGAAGAAGCTTACCTTTGAAAATACCGTTTCCTACCTTGCTTAAATCTTTTGCTATTTAATTATTTGCCGCTTTCTTCATCGTCACACTTTTTCGTCGTTTGTTTTCACTAATAGAGACCAGACCTGTTTTGCCCGATTTTACTGATTTTTTTCTCTGCTTAAATAATATATAATTGCCTGTACTTTTCTTCCTTCCTTTAAAATTTTTTTTATAAATATATTCCATATGATCATATTATTATCAGACTGTATAATCTGTGTTGCACATCTGTAATTATACCCCACGCAACAAGTTGCTGGGGGTATAATGTTTTTGGCCCGTCAGTCCAGTTTCTTTGTCAGCGCAACTCCTCAAAAACCGCTGCACAGAATTTCGTCAAACTTTGCAGATATTTAGGACACAATGTGTAGATGTGCACATATTACCAGGAAATTCCGATTCCTTTATTTTTTCTGGGAATTCCGGCACTTTTCAACTTAGATTTTTGGCCATATCTTGAATATACAGATGAACAGTTTGTCAGTGCAACTCCTCTTAAACCGCTGCACAGAATTTGGTCAGACTTGCAGATATTTAGTACACAATGTGTAGATGTGCATATTACCAGGAAATTCCGATTCCATTATTTTTGCCTTGAGAGTTTTCCCTATTATTGAAGAAACTTTCCAGCTAGGTAATAAGGAAATCCACTGGAATCAGCTTTTGTAATGAAATTTTATGTGAAATATTTTATGACCTTAAAAGACCCCTATTGATTTTGAGATCAAAATATGATTTAACACACACACAAAATCTTGGATAGTTCCCTCCCCCCCCTCAAATTGGTGCTTTGCCTTAAATAATTTCATAAGTACAGTATGTAAACAAATTCATATGACTACATTATAATTCTGTTTCCATCAATTATTTAAATGTGTAAATTGTCATGTGTTGGACATGGACTTGGACTCATTAACAAATCGAAATCACTGAGGAATTTTAAATAACAGTTTGTCAGCATAACTCGTTCACTAAATTTCGTGAAACTTTGTAGGTATTTTAGACATAATGTATAGATTTGTATATTACCAAGAAATTTTGATTCCATCATTTATCTAGAAACTTCAGCCCAATTAAATTTATAACATACAAAGATTTGAATGTCCTTATATGCAAGAAGTTTTGATGTTATGATTGTTTTGCAAGTAATGCCCCTTTTTGAATTATACTGTGTATTTAAAATGCACTGTGCTATTCAGTACATGTTGCATTGTCGACTTTTGGGGGAGCGTGAGCTTGCTCACTTTTACTTTCATTATCTTCTGTTTTAAGGATGTACCTTAAAAAAATCAAAAGAATTAAAATAAAATACTATAGACAAAATCTGAAAATTCAAAAAGGCATATGCTACTTTTAAAGGAGTGTCAAGCAACAAATGAAAATTCAGCATCAATAGCTTTACCTCCAAGTTAAAAAAAAATCAAAGATTATGGAGCAAATCCTAAATGAAAATAGATCAGTAACATTAAAAAAGTATATCCAAAAGGAAAAAGGGATATAATTTGTATTGATTATGGTGAAGTTTAACATTTGGAAATGAGGATGATGTGTATGTAGACCATGGGAGCCACAGGAGCCATGAATAATTACTGTTATTAAATTGGCGAAGAGTTATTGGTGTGGAAATTGATCCAATTTACTACTCTGCTGTAAAGTAAAGGAAATGATAGAAGGGGGTTCTTTCAAGTGTTTCTTAATTATAGAAGAAAATAATCAATTTTTGGAATTTGTGGGAAAAAATATTTTAATAAATTTTTTTTTTCAGAATATTGTTTTTCCCCCATAACATTCTGAAAAAAATGCACTTTAAAAGATATTTAATCTTAAAATGATTTACATTTTACACACCCAATTTTACGTTAACGCCCCAAAAATCTACCTGATTCAAGATCAATAATATACTGCTTCTCAATCATAGAAAAAACAATAGCTACTGATTTAATTGACAGACCAGCTACCCGTGCTACCTGATAATCTGAATTTGCAGGTTTTGAAAATGATCGCCTGGTCACGCGTCCAACACTTTCATGTACCGCGTGAAAAGTCGCTTTGTATATACACTGAGGGTTAAAAAAAAATCCAGTCGCTGTTATATTGCATGGTTGGTCATTTTATTGAAATAATTAAGAGTAGGCAATTAAACCCTGACTTCATGATATTTTTTTTTCAGTCTCCACTGCTGTTTGGTACTTTTTAAAAGCGATATGATGTCCATGTCCAAAATAAATGCAACTCTTTTTTGAAGAAAAACTAGCGGCTCGATCTTTTTCAATTACTGCCTGGGACTTGGATCCGGAGAGAAACGAAGTTCCCGTAGCAGCTAAGACCAATAATTCTTCCGAGCCCCTTCTTCAACCTTTGCCGAGATTTTAGTAATCATCGTAATGCCCCTGTCGACCCTTCATTTGGGTGCACAGAAACTCAATGCAAAGCCCGCCAATTAAAATCATGACAAAATAAAATGTATAAGAAAAATATTTAGCATTAACGTCATGAATTACGAAAGATTCCTTTATCACATGCTTTATCTTTGCATACATATGAATACGAATAGTGATTGATCTTAATTAAAATCTTACAAAGAATACAAATCTGTGAACACGGACCTTCGGAAATGCTGAATATTTTGGACAACATTGTTGGCACCGGGAGAAAAAATACATTCCGATTGTGGTAAAAATCCACTCGCCGGATAAATTTGATAAATAGGATTTTTTTTACTTCAATATTCATACTTATTTAATGAATTTTATATTAACTTTTTTTTTGGCTCAAAATTAGACACGAAACGCGTAATGTTGACCCTGATTACCAAAGACAGATTTCCTGTGTAATGCAACGTGTATAGGGATTTTTGACATCTTGAGTATTAGGGCTCTCCAGGTAAATAACACCAGTACTACAAAGACCACTCCCCCCTCCTCAGGTAACCGTACTATAAAAAAAATGGGTCTTTAAAAACTTGTTTTGTTCATTGAATTTTATTGCAAAATTTTGCTTAATTGTAACGCTGGTAGCGCACCATACATACACATCGGTATCAGAGTAACGTCCCTAACACTGGAACTTACCGGCGGTATAGTTTTCATGTGTATCTCAAGATTTAGTGAGTAAACAAGACGATTTCAAGCAGATATATTATTGAAACGCATGTTTTATTGTTGATGAGTGACATTTATTGCTTACAATTCCAAGTATTTAAATTTGTTTTCAACCTTCATCTATAAGTACACCGGTACCGTAGATCCCGGCATGTATGAAATAGCATAACACAAACCAAACAAGGCAAAAGTGATCATTTTTTTCATACTAAATCACAATTTTTCAATGAATATCAGCGTATCTCCACTGTTTTGTTTCAATATTGTGAACTAAAAGTATGTGCAAAACTATATTTAAAAACACGGAGAAAGGACTAACTATACTGTAAAATTTCTCTTTATGACACATTTGCATCTTTAGATTGATTGATTGATTGTTGTTTTACGTCCCATTCGAGATTTTTTCACTCATATAGAGACGTCACCATATACCAGTGAAGGGCTTCAAATTTGGACCTTTACTCGGCACTCGGGGCCATTGAGCAGTGAGGGATCTTTATCGTGCCAACGCCTGCCGTGACACGGGGCCTCGGTTTTTAAGGTCTCATCCGAAGGACCCGCAACTTTCACTTCAAAGTGCTGAGCGCATGGCGAAGGAACAGTTGCTACCCATATTTTTATCGACTTGGGTCAGTCGCGGCCGAGATTCGAACTCACGACCTCCCGATCACGGAGCGAGCGCTCTACTGACTGAGCTACCGTGAACGGTTTTGCATCTTTAAAAGAAATGTTTTAAGTTCATTTAGTCAACTGTCCTATTTTAATCATTACTTATATGAGCTTGAAGCATTTAAGTCTCGAAGAGAAAAAAAAATCATATCTAGGATTTATATTGCTTGTGTTAATGTAACAGAGGCATGTATGTGCCTCTGCTGGGGATTGAACCCACATTGTCCCCCTCCAGAGAATGAGATGTCCTCATCTCTTTTGGAGTGCCGACGCCTGTGGGGCGAAGTTCTGGGGGCAATCACTTTCACCCGCCAGAGAACATCCGGGTCCTAACGTATGCGCCAAATATAACACAAACATGTATGTGCTTCTGCTGGGGATTGAACCCGGGGCCTCAGGCTTGCCATTCCAGTGCTCTACCAATTGAGCAAAAGGGTTAACCCACTAGCCCAAGCTAGTAGGATGTCATATATCTTACACTACCGCATTATAATTTTTTTCCAAATCCTTTCTAAAGACAGGTAAAGATGGTGATGATTTAACATGTAATGGTAGGCTATTCCATGAATGTACGCCTGAGTATCGAAGAGAGTTTGTAAATAGAATTGTTGGATGCTTTTAATTCCGAACGTAATGAATAGGAATCGGAGCTATGAAAAATAAAAAGATCCTGGAGATATTCAGGGCTCATACCATAAAAAGTTTTATACAATAAAATACACTTATAAAATGTAACTTAAATTGGAACTTCAAAAGAAAGATGGTTGACATTAATTTAGGCAGAATTCGCAAGAGTCCAGACTTGCAGGGTGTCAAGGACCTTGACTCTCATGGTGGAGATCATAACCTTGATATTGCAAAAGAGTGATTGTTTGTATGTTGTTATACGTCCTTTCCGAGAATTTTTCACTCATATAGAGACGTCACCATATACCGCTGAAGGCCTTCATATTTTGACCTTTACTTGTCACTCAAGGCCATTGAGCAGTGAGGGATCTTTATCGTGCCAACGCCTGCCGTGACACGGGGCCCGGGTTTTTAAGGTCTCATCCGAAGGATCCGCAACTTTCACTTCAAAGTGCTGAGCGCATGGCGAAGGAATTTTTATCGACTTGGGTCAGTCAGTCGCAGCCGAGATTCGAACTCACGACCTCTCGGTCACGGAGCAAGCGCTCTACCGACTGAGCTACCGTGAACGGTACATTGCAAATGAAGATCTGGAAAAGTCATTCCTCAGTAGATCTTCTCTGTTCCTTCAGAGCAGAAGCTGCATTCAATGTATTTGGCCACCTGACACGCCCATCTTCAATCCAAACCCTAGGTATCGCAAACTCGAGTTCTTTTCTATCTTCCTTCCACATAGCCCTGGCCCACTTCTTATACTTCTTGCTCAAAAAAAAATAAACAATCACACGTACACTACTTTTTATCATCAAAACACAGGGTATCTACAATTTTTGAGCTTTGATCTTATGGGAGCTTTATTCTACAAAGACTTTATTATCAAGTTTAAAAGAATTTACAATGTAATTTTAAGGTGCCTAAACATTAGGCAATGAAAAGAATATCTAAAATGAAATTCATATTCTTAAGTACATTAACTAAATTTTACCTTAATATTGCCTTTTAATCCCATGCAGTAAAGGGAACATGGTATAATCTCTATTATCACGGTTATAGGGCAAACATGCAACTTTTCTATCTATATCATGCTTTTTTCTCCCCATGCTGTAGTGCTACGTTTCTAATGACAACATTTATAATTAAACCTCGTATAAATAATCACTAGTAAAATAGAATCTGATTGACTGAGAGAGTCACGTGACCGTCGTCTTGCCCTGCAACAAAACATCGTGTTACACGTTTGTGACATCACAATGCGGCGACTGAGATGATTACTACCGAGGTAGATTGTTGAAATATCGTTGATTGATTTTGTCTATTCACACGTGTATAATTACATATTTAGAATAGTGTTTTCAAAGCTAGGGATTTAATGTTATACTAATGTGGAAGTCGCACTGACTTGTCGCGAAGGTTTTTTTATGAAGCGCGGCTAGAGGTGTAACTTGCATCTGTGTCATATTGTTCTTATCAAATAATTACTTTATTCATTTGGTCTTTTTTTTATAATTCCTGTATTGTGTTTGATTCGGTATAATAAACAATTTATTACATGAATGTTGCGTTGCCCACGGGGAATATGATTTTTCATGGGCGAAGAAATTTTCATGTCTCCCTCACTTTCATGCAATAAATGTATATTAACTTTGATTCACAAGGGTTGGTGAATAATTTGTCTAGTTTATGTTGTGAAATGACTTTGCATTTTAGATCTCCATTTCCTTGTTTTTCTTGCAAAAAAGCAATTCAAATAAACGTAAATAAATTCCTTCTCCAGATCTTAATATGAAAAATCCTGCTTGAACAATGTCGGAATAAAAACTTGCTAAATTTCGTACTTATTACAGGAACTTGTGGACAGGACCCACTATAGAATAATTATAACGATTACTCATCAAGTATACCGCAGAAAAAATCAGGAAAAATATTTTTTTTTTAATTTTTAAATACAAACAACAATAAACAAACAACGCAGATCACAACAACAACATGTACGTTTTTCACTGCAAAAGTTGGGTAGAACCACTGCAGTCTGGAAGGAGCGGCCTTCGTTTTTGTTTTACATCCAAGGCCAATGGCAATCACAACCTCGCCATCACACGCAATCCACCTCGCCCGAGAGAGCACTCTCCCTCGCCACAAACTCTGCATTTTCCTGAGTCCATAACATGGACTCGGTCCTCCGACTGCCTGGCATCCTGTTTTTCTTACCGTGGGAAATGCCCAATGCGTTTATAAACAGGTAAAAACCACCATCTCACCATGCATTCGATCTGCCAGTTCTTTGACTCAAGGAGACAAAGAACCAGTATAAGAATGGACACACCGAAAAAGCCACTGATCACAGAAACTAATGCGGAAACTAATACAGTCATTTACAGTCACTGACGTCACCCAATAGGTTAACAAATTAACAAAGAGGTCACAGTCACTCACAGTCAATTGAGTCACAGTGACAACGTGAGTGAATGCACGTGATTAACATAGTCACGTGTTTATCAAGAGGCCCAAGGGCCTTAACGGACACCTGAGTATAATACAACAATTTAGAGAATCCATAGAGTATAAAATGAACTGAAAGGTGAAGCTTTGTTGCCCTACGGCTTAAAACTACTCATTAGAACTAAAAAAAAATCACGAAGTACTAAAAACAGTTTTTACATTACACAGCAGATAGTGTAAATCCATTTGTTCCTTGGGAGTAATGAGTGGACATGCATCGAGTTACAGATTAATTAATGAGTTCAATGTGGGAAGCTGTTAGGGCATCACTGATCAAGCAGGTCTTATCTATATCTCCTGGGAATTGGGCAGAAAGAAATAAAGATCTCTGTTGTCTAAGTCTCTTAATTGTAATTTATGTCTGTCAAAATACATAGTTACTGGAACCAGCCTTTTATTTTTAAATTGAGTTTAATATAAAGGCATTAAGATCAATTTGATTTTGTATAATTAATTATGACATTTTTTTTAAACAATCAATTTGCAGAGTGTCATGTCTCACAAATATGACAGATAGTTGCAAACTATTTTTTCAATGAAATAAAAACACTGTAATTATTAGTACTGATGTTTTAATAGGCTGCACCTTAGTTTCATTACTTTAAAAAATATATAATGAGTAATTAAATTTTCACTCTAAATTTTTAAGCAAATTGTGAACACCTCTCACATCTAGAAAACATTAGTGATTTAGTACCTACTCTGAAAAACCCAGAGGGGGTATTTGTCCCTTTTGAACAGTCCTAGTCGCCGACTATCGAAAAATTGTCGCCGAGGACCTAATGTCGGCGACAATCGATAGAAAATTTTAAAATTGTCGCTAATATTTTATCAAAATTGGAGGTGTAAAATCAGAGTCAGAGCTGATGTTAATGGTTTATTCGATCATGGAAGCGAGAAATGACAACAATGTCATAATTGAAAAGTTGTAGTTAAAGAATAAACTACTCAACATAAAAAGGGCTACTCTTGTAAATCAGCTGAAGGTATCTTAAGATCGATTCTCTTTTTTAACGTGAAAAAGAACACAAACCAAAGATACTGAGAGAGAGATAGTTTGGCGTTCATTTCCATAATCAATTGTTGAGCCATAATGTAAAAGAAGAAGAAAAAAGAGCTGGTAGATATCGTAGGTATGATTGCCTCCGAAAGTAGATAAAAACGGAATCGTCTGAATCATTTATATACGCAAAATTTGAAGTGTGTCATAAAAATGTCCACATTAATTAATGGAGAAACGAAAGACAAGTGCTATACTACTTTTAAAAATGTGTAACTACTAAATGTCACGATTTAAAAAAAAATGCTCTTAAATAATAATGGTGTAAGATTTGTTACGTCCAAGGACCCAAGAACGCTGCATATAATTCGGTCTTTTTTGTGTGCCTGCCATTGAGTAAATAAAAAGATGAAGATATTAAAAAAAAACACATAGATTTATTGAACATACAGGACAACAACGAACAAAAAACAATCGAGACAACAGAAATGAACAATGACATTAAACTTTTCACAATAAAAGGGGGGGGGGGGGTTGCCCGCAAAAAAAGTGTAAAAACAGATATTATCAGAAATAGGACTAGTAATTTCAATGATATAAACCACATAGATGTAAGAATAAACAAAAGGTCCGAATACAAAGGAGAATAATGTCACATTAATAAGAAATACAGTCGAAAATGGAAAGAACAGAGAATGTTGATTTCTTTTTAATAAAAAAATTAAATGAAATAAGTCTATTGTTTCTTGGCGAGCGAAGCACACGGGTATGGCGCAGGTCGGCATCCGTGGATTTCTCCGCGTTCTTCTCACTGCCTCCACCTCCATCTCCATTTCCTCCGTACGTACACGAAACATATAATACAAGGACATGGACAGGACAAAACCTGCAAAAATAGAAAAAGATGTAGATATATTAAAAAAAAATATCTACGGGACATATAAAAATGGAAGGGGAGACATGGAGTAAATATATATATATATATATATATATATATATATATATATATATATATATATATATATATATACAAAATAAAATCTAATTAAAAAAACCCACATATAACATGCATAAAAATATTTACCAAGAAAAAAGAAAACAGAAATAGACTTACCAGAAATAACAAGAATTGCTGCCGTGGACAAGGTGACCTCTCCTGAAGAAGAAAAAAAAAACCCTGAAATAAAATAGCAACCCTGAAAAAAATTAAGGAATAGGAATATAATGTAAAGAGAGTAATACCTGTACCCAACTCGTGTGTCCTGATCGTGGTGGTGTTCTTGCCCTCACCTTAAAAAAAGCTTAAACTTTATAAAAGGGGGAAGGGGGGAGTGGGAGAAGAGAAAAAAATATTTACCATAGCTGGTCGTGCCAGTTCTTTCGGAGGTTACGACCACAGGAGCTGTCCCAGCGCTAGCGTCCTCTGGTTATAAAAATGAAAGTAATTTAATACCTTACACAATTAGGATGTTAAATAATGTTGTAAATAATGAAAAAAAAATAACTTACTACGAGTGGTGACTTGAGGTTGAGTGTTTTTTTTCTAAAAGAGAGAGAAAGGGAAGTGTTACCTAAATATTCATGATAGATATACCCCCACCCCCAACCTAAGAGAGAGAGATATCTTACCAACAGAGGCCCGTTGGTCTCGTGAAAGATCCACTACAACTTATATATTTATTACAAACAACAGAGAGAGATAGGAGAGGAGAGAGAAAGAGTCCTCTTACCTTGACGAGGGTGTACCTGACCATGGATAACCACTGTCAGGTACCGGGAATCAAAACGTATCTCCCGGGTGTCGATGTCAAATTCACAGCCTGTCCCCCAGCCAAAAAAAAAAACGAATGCATTCACATTCACCTTTGCAATTCACGAAAAACTCCTCACCCTCACAACACACTGTAAAAGGTGTGCACTCTGGGGTGGCAGATAACACCCTAGAGAGCAGGAGACATAACAGAAACTGCTGCGATTATGTTCAACGCCATCTTGCAAAAGTACTAAGTTGACCTTTTTTTGACAAAGGGTAAGGGAGCGGCAACATCACAAGATGCAAGGCGCGCGCGAGACAGAGAGAGAGAGAGAGAGAGCACATCCACCCATTTTATCCCATTTGTTCAAGCTATCCCACTTTTTAATGATTTCGATATCAAAGGGGGGAGGAGGACAGGGCTTTCCTCCCCCATTTCTCTATGAATTCCATTCCCAAAAAGGGGGAAGGTGGGTACGGCAGCGATATATATATGACCAACCAGATCCAGGATCCGATTCCTTGAAAACTGAAGAGGTTGCAGAATCAACAAAAAGTCAACACTTGGAAGAAAATATTCACAGGAAGATTAACATGACGGAAAAAGGTTTAGAACAGTTTGAAAGTTTGTGTAATTCTCATATCAGACAAATAGAAATGATATGGAGTGTACTTGAGATTATAATAAAGATTATAAACAACAAGTCTGTGAGCCAATGCTCACTAATAATACCCCCGCTCTGATGTGAATACACAAGTTCAGTTATGGACAAACACAGTAATAATCAGGAAATTGACATCGGATTTGTAAAAACTGAATCCCAACATATGGCATGCTTAAACAAAGATTGTGCTAAAATTTCAAGCATCTGCGATGATTAGTTGCTGAGAAAACTACGACCAAAATTTGCTACGTATGGTATGGACAAACGCACGGATAAACAGGAAGTTGACATCGTATTTGTTCCAAAAATGAATCCCATTATATGGCAAGGCTTAACAAAGATTGTGCTAAGATTTCAAGCATCTGCAATGAGTAGTTGTTGAGAAAACTACGACCAAAATTTGTTATGTGTGGTACGGACAGACGCACGGATAAACAGGAAGTTGACATCGGATTAGTACAAAAAAGAATCCCACCATATGGCATGCCTAAACAAAGATTGTGCTAAAATTCCAAGCATCTGCGATGAGTAGTTGCTGAGAAAACCACTACCAGAGTTTGTTATGTGTGGTACGGACAGACGCACAGATAAACAGGAAGTTGACATTGGATTAGTACAAAAATGAATCCCACCATATGGCATGCCTAAACAAAGATTGTGCTAAAATTTCAAGCATCTGCGATGAGTAGTTGCTGAGAAAACCACTACCAGAGTTTGTTATGTGTGGTACGGACAGACGCACGGATAAACAGGAAGTTGACATCCGATTCGTACAAAAATGAATCCCACCATATGGCATGCCTAAACAAAGATTGTGCTAAAATTTCAAGCATCTGCAATGAGTAGTTCCTGAGAAAACTGCAACCAAAATTTGTTACGGACAGACAGACACACAGACAGACAGAAAGACAGACACAAATGGGTAAAATAGTATACCCCCCTCTCCTTCGGAGCGGGGGTATAAAAGAGTGTGCAAGAAACATCAAGGAAATCATGCACAATAGAAGAACTTGCCGGTTTATACAATGATATAAAAAAACGTTACCAAGCTAGAATCACAATGCACAAGCTACCTGGACTTCTTGAACAGACAACGTTCTGACCACAGTGACCAAGAAATGGAACGTTTTAACATGACTTTACGAGGCTACAGAATACTGCTGAACCTGAACATCCAAGATCTTCAATTTCAAGAAAATGCGTCACAAGTCTCACGATCTCGAAATCTTCCAGCCGCAGTCTGACATCTATTGCCACCAAGAAGCGAGCAAAAGCTGAGGCCCTGAAGGCTTCCTTAAAGTTTGCAGAAGATCTGGCAAAATTAGAGAGGAAACAAGCAGAGCTATCTCTACAACATGCCATCACAGAAAAGGAAAGTGCCTTAGTGAACACAGAAATGACATTGTTGAACTTAAAAAGGGAAGCTCTTGAAACTGAAGCCAACATTTTAGAAGAAGGTGAAGAAAGCGATTCTATGAAATCCGCCCTCAAGAGTTTAGAACAGGAAGTAACGGCAGACAGAACAACTGCATATGTAGAAAATACTCCACCATCCATTATATTTTCTGATCAGCCCAGGACAATTTTTCAAGAAGCATTTGTTATTTCCCAGGCTCCTCCACTTGAGCTTTCACCAACATCAAGCCAAAGTACGCAAGTACCGACAAGCTAAAGTACACAAGTACCGACAAGCCAAAGTACACAAGTATCTACCATGCAAAGCACTCAAATTTTTCCAGAAGTGGGAACAACATCAACATCTGTTTCAGACTTCACCAGATACTTATTAAAGAAACAGTTATTATTGTCCCGTTTAACAAACTTTAACGACAAACCCGAGTTTTACCCCACATGGAAAAACAGTTTCAAAGCAATTATGCATGAACTACAAGCTTCACCAATCGAGGAGATGGATCTTCTCGTAAAATGGACAGGCCCCTTGCCGAAACGCCATGTCCTAAATTTCAAGGCTGCCAAATCTAATAATCCAATTCAAGCATTGACAAGGAGTTGGAACCGTCTTGGCGAAAGGTATGGGTGTCCGGAAATGATGGAAGCAGCTTTGAAGTCTAAGTTAGCCTCATTTCCAACTTTGACCAACAAGGATCTTAATCGCCTTTATGATTTGTCAGACATTTTAGATGAAATTGAAGCTGCAAAGGACACAATATTCATGCCTTCTTTCATATTTTGATTGCTCTACTGGCATAACCCCAATAGTCAAGAAGCTCCCGAGTGATCTTCAAGGAAAATGGACTTCTGTAGCCGTGAAACACATGACAGCAAATGGAGGGCCCTCCCTTCAAGGTTTTTGCAGAATTCCTTCGCGAACAGTCGAGAATCAGGAACAACCCATCTTTTGCCTATGGTGTTGAAACAAGAGGAGACGGACAAACCAAGAACAGATTGATAAATGTTTCCTCCAGGAAAACTAAGGTTTTACAATCCACAAGAGAAAACACCTCAGACAGGAAGTGCCCCCCTACATCACATCTTTCACTCCTTGAATAAGTGAAAGGGATTCAGACAAAAATCCTTGGAAGAAAGAAAGAAATTTTTGAAAGAGAACAATATATGTTTTCGTTGTTGTGACTCTAATTCCCACAAGATGCGTGAATGTAGAGCGACGGTAAAGTGCGAAGATTGTGACAGTTTGACCCATCCTACAGCACTTCATGTGGAGATTCAAAACAGGAGGCAGTATGGCGGGGAGCCGCATAATTCATCAGAGGATGTCAGCTCTGCATGTACACAGATTTGTAAAAGACAGTTTGGTGGCAAGTCTTGTTCAAGAACAGTGCTTGTGCGTGTATTCCCACGTGGAAAACCTCAGCTAGCAGTCAACATGTATGCTGTCATAAATGATCAATCAAATCGTTCACTTGCTAGCCCAAGATTCTTTACCTATTTTGATTGTGGTAGTGATGCCATAACTTACACTGTCATCTTGTGGTGGTACTATACAAGCATGTGGGAGAAAAGCAGAATGATTTGTTGCCGAATCATTAGACCATAATTGTACCCTGAATTTTCCATCTCTCATCGAGTGTCAGTAAGTTCCTTGTGTACTTGAAGAAATTCCTACACCAGAAGTGGCCTCACACTACAGTCATCTCGCCGACATAGCAAACATTATACCGCCATTGGATCCAGATGCGGAGATATTGTTACTTCTAGGAAGAGATGTGGTAAAAGCACATCATGTGCTTGATCAACGTTATAGGACAAGGGAATCAACCCTACGGACAGAAACTGCATATAGGATGGACTATACAGTAATAGGAGAGACCTGCCTTGGCAAGACGCATGCACCTACCCACATCACAACTTACAAGACTCATTTCTTGGGATCAGGTCGAGTATCCTATCTTCCACCATGCACAAATGAGTTCAAGATAAGCGAAAAAAGTGTGTCGTATGGCTTTGATGCAGCAAAACTTCGAGATAATGGACAAAGAATTCCACCAGAATGAAAATGGATATTGGACAGCTACACTCCGATTTAGGCAACCCTGTTTAAAGCTTCCAAACAACAGAAGTCTTGCATTGAGGAGAGCCAAAGCTTTAAAAGTTAGTTTACAAAAAGACACAGTGAAAAAGGAACATTTTCCTACCTTTATGGATGAACTTATTAAGAACGGACATGCAGAAATTGCTCCTCCTTTATCTCATGAGGATGAATGCTGGTACTTACCTATATTTGGGATATACCATCCTAAAAAGCCCAACCAGTTGAGAGCAGTCTTTGACTCTTCAGCCAAGTATGGAGGGACTTTTTTAATGATGCCTTGCTTATTGGTCCCGATCTCACAAACAGCCTGTTAGGAGTTTTGATGAGATTCCGCCAAGAGCCTGTTGCAGTTATGGGTGACATACAGCAAATGTTTTATTGCTTCAAAGTGCACGAAGACCATCGCAATTTTCTGAGATTTTTCTGGTTTCGCGACAATGATCCAGCTCAGCCTATGATAGATTATCGTATGAAGGTACAAGTGTTCGGCAACTGACCGTGTCCAGCAGTTGCCACATATGGGCTTCGTAGGGCAGCACTCATGGCAGAACCAGATTTCGGTATAGATGTGACACACTTTGTGTTGAACAATTTCTATGTAGATGATGGACTTGCTTCCTCACCCACATCATCAGAGGCTATAGATGTCATGAAGAAGACGCAGGCAGCTTAGGCAAAAGGTGGGCATACACTTTCACAAGATCGCTTCGAACCAAAATTAAGTCCTAAGTGCCTTCTCGCCAGAAGATCTCACAAAAGACATGAAAGACCTAGAATTTGGAATTGATCTGCTTCCAAATCAGCGCAGTTTGGGCCTTAACTGGAACTTGGAAACTGACACCTTCTTCTTTGAGGTTATGACTAAAGATAAATCATTTACCAGAAGAGGCATACTGTCATGCATTAACAGCATATTTGATCCTCTGGGATTCTTAGCCCCTGTCGTCATACAAGGAAAGAACATATTGAGGAACTTGGTTCTTGGCACTAAAGAATGGGATGAACCCCTGTCTGAAGATCAACTAGATACTTGGAGACATTGGAGAGACTCTTTAATTAAATTAGAAGATCTACATATATCTCGCAACTACTTCCCCGAGTCCCTAAAACGTTGTAAAGAAAAACGTATACATGTGTTTTGTGACGCCTCAGAATTTGCCATTGCTGCAGCTGGCTATATCATGACAACTTCCTCAGAAAGCAAGTGTCACACTGGATTTGTTTTAGGAAAGGCAAAACTCACTCCAACACATGGCCATTCTATACCAAGATTGGAACTATGTGCTGCGGTGCTTGCAGTCGAGGTTGGATGCTCTATTGCAGATCATTTGTCTCTACAAATCACAGACTTTAAGTTTTATTCTGACAGCAAGGTTGTGTTAGGTTAGATTTTCAACACAACACGACGATTTTACACTTATGTAACAAATCGTATCTCCTACATCAGGAAAATGACCAGACCTGAGCAGTGGGCTTTCATACCAACTGAACAGAACCCGGCAAATCAAGCTACACGACCACTGCCAGCTCATCATTTGAAAGACGGCACATGATTGAATGGACCAACTTACCTGTCTCAGCAAAGTGAGAGTAAACAGCAAGACTTTGAGATAGTGAATCCAGATGGTGATAGAGAAGTAAGGCCTGATGTTACTTGTAAGAAAACCAACACGTTGCTTTCATTGCTCTGATCTCGCAGATTCTCGAAGTTTTCTACATGGAAAATTCTTGTGCGTACGGGTTGCATTTCTGCAACATGTAACAAGATCATTCGCTGGACTGAGTGGATGTAGTGGTTGGCATTACTGCACCAAATCACGAATTGTTGAGGCATTTCAAGAAGCAGAGAAATTCATTGTCAGGACTGTTCAACAAGAAGTTTTTACAGAAGAAATTGATTATCTCATGCAAAACAAAGCATTACCTGAGTCAAGCTCTTTGCTATCCTTGGATGTTTTCCTTGACCCAGATGGCATTCCCAGAGTTGGAGGACGCCTTAACAGAAGTAACATGCCATGATCCGAGATAAACCCTATTGTGGTCCCAGGAAAGCATCACATAGCTACTCTTCTTGTTAGGCATTTCCATGACATTGCTTAGCATCAAGGCAGACATATTACTTCAGGAACCATAAGAAGTGCAGTGACGCAGTGGTTAGAGCGTTCGCTCTAGAGTCGCGGAGTAAGGAGTCGATCCTTACGTCGCGGGTTCGAATCCCACTGTGGGACGTGGAGACCGGTCCTTCAGATGAGACCGTATAAACCGAGGTCCCGTGTCGCAGTAGGTGCTGGCACGAAAAAGATTCCTCACTGCTCAATGGCCCTAAGTGCCGAGTATAGGTCAAAATTTGTAGCTCTCCACCGGCAAGTGATTGCGTCTCCATATGAGTGAAAATTTTTCGAGAGGGACGTTAAACAACAAACAAACAAACCAACCCACATTTTATCAATAGTAAAATGCTTTTAATACTCGACAATATCGATGAGAAGAAAACATCAGTCATCATTTCTATACAGGACTTGAAAGATTTTAAATTAAACGAAATAAAAATAAATGTCGAGGGGGTCAGATAAAATGTTCTCATCGTTTTGTATATTTTATAAACGAATTATATTAACGATGTTGGTGAGCATTGCACTATTGATAAAATGTGAGTTTGACATTTTATTTGCTTTGCAAGTATCGAAAATCAACCCGAGAATGTCGCCTCTGGTTGGAGGCTGCGAATTCCCAGTTTTTGTAAGGGCGCCGGTTCTCACGTTTTCCTGGCACGTAAAATATAAAAATAGTAAAAAGGCCAGGAAAACATTAGATATTTCGGACCATCTCCAACGAAGTATATGCCATCATATGCGCCAACGACACCATACAGGTTGACATACGACGTACGATTTCATTCTGGAAAACCGGGGAACGAAGGAATTACTTTCAGTAAAACAGTGGCAGTACCTAAAAACATCTTTAGATCATATGGATGGTGTATCTATTTTAAAAGCACATAATCATATATAAAGTGTTGCAGGAATAAAATGTAGAATTGTCAAAGAAGAGGGACTATGGACAAGATAGTGAAATTTTCAGACAAAAAAAAAAAGATCATCCTTATTCCGAAGGAGTCTACAGTCACTGACGTCATGGGGGAGTCTACAGTCAAGGGAGAGGCTACAGTTACGAGCCACGTGACTTAAAACATATATGAACTTGTAACATTTTGAAAATGTTCATCAGTCTTGAGCAAATCTCAGATAGTTCCTTGTCGTCAACAAAAATGGAGCAAAAACATCAAGACGTGATTAAGGCAAACTACTCGAAATTGGTGAAGAAGATGATGGCTGTTCCTGTTGCGGGACATCTTTTCGCCTCAAACATAATTACATATGAAATGAGACAACAGATAGACGCTGAGAAAACCAGCTTTGACAAAAACAGGTCAAAAACGGCCATTACTACGGGTCATAACTTAACCTTAACTAGTCTTCCAGAGTTGGACACTAGTGTTTTACATTTCTGTAGTGCATTTTCAGGGAGTCTATAAAATTCTCAGTGAACCCTTTTTGTCGTGGCCCTGGAATGTAGCCAAAATATCTTGGGTTGTTTCTTTGAGGTTTAAAACATAGACTATTTTTGCTAGTTGTGTCCTAAGTTTAGTTGAACTAATGGTATTCGGATTTTCTAATCCTGCCTCCTTTGCAAATCTTCCGATGAAAACAGTCCCTCTATATGGCTTTGTGCAAGGTCCAGTTCTGTAGAAATAAATGGTTGGGTTACAATTGCTTTTTCTCTAGTTTGTTTGTATGTTGTTTTAAGTCCCTCTCGAGAATTTTTCACTCATATGGAGACGGCACCACTTGCCGGTGGAGAGCTGCAAATTTTGTCCTATACTTGGCACTTACGGCCATTGAGCAGTGAGGGATCTTTTTCGTGCCAGCACCTACTGCGACACGGGACCTCGGTTTATACGGTCTCATCCGAAGGACCGGTCTCCACGTCCCACAGTGGGATTCGAACCCGCGACGTAAGGATCAACTCCTTACTTCGCGATTCTAGAGCATACGCTCTAACCACTGCGCCACGCGGGTGACCTTTTTCTCTAAAACAGGCGAGGACGTTGATGCATTCCTTTACGGATGCTGTAAATAAAACGGGAAATTTTCTCCTTCTTTTTCCCTTTATCTCCACTCTTAAATGTGAATGACAGAGAGTCTTCTTGAAAATCGGAACCACACCATCTGGTTTTCCACTGCCTGTCATTAAAGTCATCCGCTCTGTTTCTCCGCTTATTATGAAAGTTTAAAGTTCAACTGAGGGTCAGATTTACAAAAAAATCTTGTATGCTTCTTCACTAATCACAGTTTCACAGGCTCCAGTAACAAACTCCATGGACTGGTCAACTCATTCAAGTTTAAGGACACAGAGTAGGGTGGTTTTTTGCCCGTCTCCACCATATGATACAATGTATACTCAGAGTGGTCTTCCTCATCATCAGGTGTATTACCCACATTGTGCACATTTTCTGTTCTGAAATGACATGTTACTCCAAACAAAGGACCTCTTGAGACTAATATTGTTTTTTCTGTTCTTTATGTATTTGAGGCACATTGTGTGCTGAGATTCCTGTGATTTGTCACAAACACTCACTTTGTTAAATTTCTATGTGTGTGCTGTTCCACTTTTTAGGTCCGCGCGGTTTCCATTGATATTGCAATACCGTAAAGGTTTCCGCAAAGTTTCAGTACAGAAACTTGAAGTTTCATCAAGAATGATATTTGTTGCAGAGACTTGAGTAGATGCGTCACTCTTTCTCGGAAGGTGGCCCAAGTCAGATGAAGGGGGATGTCTGCATGGATGATTCCTGCATCGGGCGATATATTCAGGATCAGGGATAATTGTGCTTTTAAGGCTTTAGTATATTCTATTCATTTCTAGTTGCCCAAGAAAGTGTACGTTCAGGCAACTTCTTTGCTTTTTAGAATTAATCTTTTCAAGAGGCAGGCCAGGAAATCATTCCTTGTCTTGCTAGAGGCACTAGCGAAGATGACGCGAGGCTCATTGGCAACATGGATGGATGTTTCTTCTGGGCTAGACTCGCACTTGTGTAATACATAACCTGGTGAAGATTTGGAAGTCTCAGGCGCGAAATGAACAACAGAAGCAACTGGAACTGGGTCATTCGACAGCTGATGTGTTTCGAGGGGGAACTGAAATTGTTATTGATAACAAGTTCCTTTCCTATTACAGCTCGATCCTCAGTTCTTTTCGAAACACTCAGCGTCACATGCACTTTTTTCATGTTCTTAGCCATAAGAAATCTCTTGATTTTGTATTTCTTTAAGAGAAATTTGCAAAAGGTCCCTTTGTCTTATACTGGGATGAACATCTATCAGAAATAACCAGTTTCACAAGTGCTGAATATAGCTAATCCTGAATGTGATTATCTACATTTGAGGAAGTCACCCGCGTGGCGCAGTGGATAGAGCGTCTGTTGGTTCCAATCCCATTGCGGGACGTGGATACCAGTCCTTCGGATAAGACCGTATAAACCAAAGTCTCTTTTCGCAGTAGGTGCTGGTACGAAAAAGATTCCTCACTGCTCAATGGCCGTGAGTGCCGAGTATAGGTCAAAATGTGCAGCTCTGCACCGGCAATTAGTGGTATCATCATATGAGTGAAAAATTCTAGAGTTACAACAAATAAATATTAAGTAGTCGTTACTAAATACAGTTTACTCAAATTGCCATATTCGCTTCTATGGATTAAATTCAGAAATTATGTAAAATGGATATCACAAGGAAAACTATACTTACCTTATATACTAAATTATCCATGCTGAAGAGGCAAAATGGCCGTAGCTTGTGTTTTGTTTTCTAGATACCACGTTCTTTAATTTCAGGGCTATTGTTGTTTATTTTTTCATTTCTCCTCTTTCTTTGATTTTTGACGGATAATCAGATAACTTCCTTTATAGTCAACGTGTACATTTGTACTAACTCCTAGTTCACTCGCCATCAAACACCTGCTTTAGTATCATATTAGCATGATACTAAAGCAGGTGTTTGATGGCGAGTGAACTAGGAGTTAGTACAAATGTACACGTTGACTATAAAGGAAGTTATCTGATTATCCGTCAAAAATCAAAGAAAGAGGAGAAATGAAAAAATAAACAACAATAGCCCTGAAATTAAAGAACGTGGTATCTAGAAAATCCGCCCCACAAAAGGAATTGGACCCCCCTCCCCCCCCCCCCCCAAAAAAAAAAAAACCGCGAGAGAACTTTAACTTTAGTAATGAACAAGAGGCAGAAATTGTAGATTGGCTGAAGAAACACCCTATATTTTACAACAGATTCAAAAGAATACAGCGAGACACAAAAGAGGAGCGCCTTTGGCACGAGAAGGATCACCAAATGGATGTTCCAGGCATGAATTTTACATGGAATTATTTTGATAAAATTATAACTCTTATCTTAGATTTTTTGGTTAATTTACATACCTTTGTTTTCTTTTAAGTGGAAGATTCACAAATCTGGTATAAAAGCATGCGCAGAATTATCGTAGTAATTTTTTTTTTCGAATGGTATAATAAAAACCTCGTCGTGTCCCCCCCCCCCCCCCGACAATTGTCCCAACAATTAGTAAACGTTGGCTCCCTGTCACTATTAAAGTATTGAATCCTCATTGGTGCCCAGCACTATTGGCAAGGTGAAGTGTCCAAGGGTATTGCCAATATAATTTTCGAAACCATGAAAACTAAGAAGGCTTTTATGTACATCTCACCTTCCAGTCGCGGTTCACCGTTCACGGTAGCTCAGTCGGTAGAGCTCTCGCTCCGTGATCGGGAGGACGTGAGTTCGAATCTCGGCCGGTACTGACCTAAGTCGATTAAAAATGGGTAGCAACTGTTCCTTCGCCACGCCCTCGGCACTATAAAGTGAAAGTTTCGGGACCTTCGGATGAGACCTTAAAAACCGAGGTCCCGTGTCACGGCAGGAGTTGGCACGATAAAGATCCCTCACTGCTCAATGGCCCTGAGTGTCGAGTAAAGGTCAAAATTTGAAGGCCTTCACCGGTATATGGTGACGTCTCTATATGAGTGAAAAATTCTCTGCAGATGGTTACATTGACAATGTCTAGTGAAGTATAATTTCATAGTGTATGAACGTGATGAAAAGGATATTATTACCTATCAGATTGGGCATATTGAAATATAATAAATGAAGTTACTTAACCTAGATGTATATAAGTGTAGCATACATCTCTTTTCAACATGTTTTCTGTAAAGGGAGGAGGAGAGAGTGGGATAAATCATTGAATTTACTATAATTACATACAACGGATCACAATGTATTTTGTCAATTTTTCATACATGCAGTTGCATGTCATGTCTGATGGTTGAAAGCGTTTTTGAAACCACCAAAAACAAATCGTCTTGGCTTTCTTAAGTCTGTAAAGAATAAAAACAAAAAGTATGTAAGTTACAAAATAAAATTTTTAATTAAGTCTTTTCCATTTTTCAAGTGTTGGCAGAATTGTCTGCAAACACAAATTTACATGAAAGGCAGACTGGTATTGAAAATAGTGTACAGGTTATCAAAAATGTAAACAGGAATCTTTTAAAGATTTCAACAATTAAAAATGCAATTAGTTAACTATAAGGACAGGCTGCAAAAAAGAAGACTGAAATGTCACCAATGGAATCTATATCTACTCTAAAATAACATCTACACAAAAAACTTATAACAATACTGTTGACAAGAGTACATGAATTGCCACTTGCACAGGAAATGCCTACTGTCAAAATTATCAAGACTTTAACTGTATTTCTAACAAAGAATACTTAAACATATGTTGAAGTTCACAGGAATTTTTCTTTCCACAAGCATTGAAGCCCAGTAGATAAAAATCTAACTGACATACAAAATAACACGGATAGACTAGATCTAAACAAAGTGAGATTAGAAGTACTAAAAAGTAAAAACAATAAATTAGATGTGGTACTGATGTACACACACAAACTATAAAAATACAATATAAAACTTTGTGATGTTCAGAAACACCAAAACAAATCCCAGGAATATCACTGTGTTTCTGATGTGGATTTGATTAAAAAATAATGACACATAGGTTTTCTACAGAGTTAATCTTGCTGAAATCTCATATCGGATATAAATATATATGTACTTAGCAACACTTTTAAAACTGAAATTGTTTGATAGAATAGTTTATAATAATGAGTATGGTTAATTACCTTCATGGAAGTAAGGGTATCAAGGCATTAAAACTGTAAATGAACTATACGTGTATTTAAAAATCAATGTACATATGCCCATATGTTATATATTTGTAATCAGTTTTCCAGTTCACTTGAAGAGACAGTCACAACTGTATACAGATTGGAGAGAAAAACACCTTAGAAAATGACTATGAATCTGCAATCAATCAGTTATTAGGAAGTTATAAGGAAAGACGAGTCATTCCTTCAATATCTGATTTTGTATTTCTGTAATGTATCAAAAATTAAAAAAAAAATATCTTATGATTTCTAAATTCCTTTCAATAATGTCTTAAAAATATAAACACCAAACATTGTGATTTAAGAAATTTGAGTAATATCCAATAGGACTAGATAGGAAAACCATCCTCTGGTATTTAGCACTAATGCCTGGTAATGTATTTCTGTTTTGTGTGTGTGTGTGTGTGTGTGAAGAAAATTATTAAAGTAGCAAGATGTCAATCACAAAATCTTACTGAAATTTATACAATATCAAGAAAGTCTTGTCTGACCTTAATTCTAATAACAGAGGCTCTTTCATTTATCTCTTGTGTGTCTTTTTGATTGACCTGTTGTGAGCTGGGTCTTTTTCTTTGAGTTACTGCAGTAGTGTCTTGTTCTAAAGATTGCGTGGGCTCCTGTGAACAGCTTGTATTACTGTTGGCTACCACGGACAATTTGGATGGTGTAGTTGAGAACCTTGACGGCAGCCTCACTTCAAGAGTTAGTGAGAACATTAGTTCTTCTAGCAGTTCTGTGTTACACTTTTTTTTTCCAATGGAGACAAAGAAATATTTCGCCACATCGTTGCCACAATTAACATGGTGGGGTTGTTTTCTGTTTTAGTTTCATTGTGTAAAATGCTGGTGTAGTTGTGCGTTGCCTCATCTGGCAGTTGGGACATTTGAATGATGTGCCTGTTTGCAAGTCATCTGGGATGTTTACCTTGCAATTTTGGCAAGTTTTGTTAATTTGAATAAGGACCGAAGATGGGTTGCCGACGTGAACGATTTCCTGACTCTGAGGTTTCTTAACTTCTCCCAAGTCAGTAATACTGGATATAGCTGTTTTGGGGGTAGTTGAGAGATACTTCACTCCATCAAATTCTTTCACAGTCACATTTTTGAACATGCAACATTGACCATGTGCAACAGATTTAATGTGGCTCTCCCACAGATAAAGTCTACACGTGTCTGTTGTGTCCCTAACACTTGCATTAGCAAGAATATAATTCACTGCTTTTGTGGTGATATTTCTTTGCTCATCGATCTCCAATACTTTATTTTACAGTTAATTATGTCATTACTGGTATGATTTGATTTAAACAAAAAGATTTGTTACTTCTCTCCTTATTATACCCCCGCTCCGAAGAAGAGGGGGGTATACTGGTTTACCCTTGTGTGTCTGTCCGTCTCTGTGTGTGTATGTCCGTCTGTCTGTCCGTAACAAATTTTGGTCGCAGTTTTCTCAGCAATTACTCATTGCTGATGCTTGAAATTTTAGCACACTCTTTGTTTAGGCATGGCATATGGTGGGATTAATTTTTGTGAGAATCCTACGTCAACTTCCTGTTTATCCATGCGTCTGTCCGTATCATACATAACACATTTTGGTCGCAGTTTTCTCAGCAATTACTCATCGCTGATTCTTGAAATTTTAGCACACTCTTTGTTTAGGCATGCCATATGGTGGGATTCATTTTTCTGAGAGTCCGACGTCAACTTCCTGTTTATCCGTGCGTCTGTCCGTACCATACATTACAAATTTTGGTTGCAGATTTCTCAGCAACTACTTGTTGCAGATGCTTGAAAGTTTAGCACACTCATTGTTTAGGCATGTCATATGGTGGGATTCATTTTTGTATGAATCTGATGTCAACTTCTTCTTTATCCCTGTGTTTGTCCAAAAATGAACTTGTGTATTCACATCAGAGCGGGGGTATTATTAGTTAGCATTGGTTCACACTTCTTGTTTGTACTATATATTTATGTAAAAATCATAAAAGAACATGGAATAAATTTGTAAGAAAAATTTTTTTTAACCAATGACAATAAAATTTACTTACAACTGTGTTCACAGATTTTGACAAGGTACTTGTAAGCGTCTGGTCTTTCACGTTTTCACTAGCTGGTACAGAGAACTCGAAGTCAACTTTTGCACTATCTAGTTGCGTGGACTTGTTACATTTTACACTAATATAGCAAGTTTAATAAGTATAAGTTTTATAGGTATAAGTAAATGGCTGTTTCACGTATTGTTTAACTTTATAATTTCAATCTCACTTCAATTCATCAATTAAGATTCAATCGTAATGATTATAGGAATAATTGGAAAAAATACAACCAGTAACCACAAACACGAATGTAATGCAGAGTTTAAGATTTTTAATGATCCTATGAAACTGGATTTAAATGAGGAAGTGTAAAATTGAAAGGATATTGTGGTGTTGAAAAAGAAAACGATATAAACTTACTGAGCGCTCTAGACACGTTTTTCATCAATACGGCTTTCTTGGTGTCTTGTGCTTGGGAGAAAGAGTGTTCTTTTCTCTGGTGAAAAGTTCACAACGTCTACAAACGTATTACTGTCTGTATGTAGAACACAGTTGAAGTAAGTTTCATTTGACCTCGAGGATGTTTTCGAAGGAGACACACTGTGCACATAACCTCACACTGAGTTTTTTTCTGGATCGGATTCGCCCATTGTTTTCTTTTCCATTTCAGCCATTGTGTTTACAAAAGTAACGGGAAAATGTTTGATGCAGTCTAAAAACGCTTGGACTTGAAGCAGTGTTTTTCGTGAATTCAAACATTTTGCAGACTAAGCTTTTCGAATTATGTCCCTTGGTTCTAAATGTCTCCGCTAGGATAACGAAGTTGGTTCCCTGTCCCTTGATTCCAAGAAAAGGTCCATTTAAATTGTCAGAGAACAGGAATAACAAAGATGAGAAAAAAATATTTTACCAATAAAAGTCCTCATTTTACTTCTGTAAAGATTAAAAAAAAAATAATCGAGATAAGTAACGCACAGGTCACGTGCTACCAGTGTTAGCTTGACTTCATACGAAGGCTCTCTAGAATGCGTAAATCCGGAATTTGTATGCCTCTATTCACTGAAAGGTCTAAGACTTATTTATTCAATTTGCAAATAAAGAAACTAGATTTATTTTTGTTATGGAAATAAACTTACGATATATTGATGGTATTAAATGTGTTAGACTAATAATGCGATATTATCAACTACTTGAAGGCATGCGAATAATTGCTTTGCGTATATTAACGTCATCGGCAAGTGCGCGCCACCAACAAGTGAAATCTGCAACTATCAAGATACGATAAATTTTGATATTGGATTTAAAAGTCTTAGATCTAATATGATGTATCCATTATGATGATTATATGTAGCGGTTAATGTGCATATATGTGTATTGACACTAAAAACTAAATAAATTCTAAAGCTATGAAGAATGAGATAGATTGAATGCACTCTTTCACAAGGTTTTTTTTTTTGGATGATTCTTGGACCAGTAACTGTTCATTATCAAGTACCTTGTGATATAGATTAGCTCTTTGTTTGGTTTTCTTATATGAAAATAAAATGGTGTGATTTCCATACAGGCAAAAACATAGGCAGTGATAGGCGCTTAATTGGTTTCAATATGTTATCTAACATTTGTTTTTCTAGATGTGTCTGAATACACTCATTTAATAAAAATTAAAAAACAAAAGCTGACATTAGCACGTTTGAAAAATATCACAAGGCCGTAACTAGACTCAAATTTTTAATGAGGCAATGTTCTTAAGGAGAGGGAGAGTTCCCAGAATCTAGGTATTAGTAAATTGAGACAATCTCCGAAAGTTTTTATGTTTTGAATTGTCGCCTGCATGGCGCAGAACATTTGCTGCAGAGTAAGGAGTTAATCCTTACATCGCAGGTTCGAATCCCACTGCGGGATGTGGTTCTTCGGATGAGACTATAAAACTTGAGGTACATCTTTGTAGTATAAAAGTCTGCTGGCACGAAAAAAAAACCCCTTGTTACTCAATAACCCTGAGTGCTGAGAGCAGCTCTAAAATTTACAGCCCAAGTAGTGGCGTTTCAATATGAATGAAAAATTCTCGAAGGGGGTGTTTAAAAAAAAAGTTTTGAATTATTATTTTTTTTTACATGCATTCTAAACGATAATGAAGCACCTGATAAAATGATCAATTTACAGAAATTGAAACAAAAGTATAATGCATTAATTAGGGCCCCACTCTGCGGGCGCCCTATAGTGATCAGTCTGTCCGTCCGAGATCTCTTGTCCGGAGCATATCTTCTCTCTCCTTGGCCCAATGTGGCTCATACTTCACCCACAGAGTGTCTTTGGGTAAAGGGTGTACAGTGACCTTGAACCATGTTTCTAGGTCTAAGGTCAAGGTCATAACAGAATTATATGAAAAATCCTTGTTCGGAGCATATCTTCTCTCCTCTTGGTCCAGTGTGACTCGTACTTCACTCACACAGTGCCACTGGTCAATGGATGTGCAATGACCTTGAACGAAGTTTCTAGGTCAAGGGTCAAGGTCAAAAATAGCCTCTCTGTTTAAATTCTTGTCCGGAGCATATCTTTTCTCTCTCCTTGGCCCAATCTGGCTCATACTTCACCCACAGAGTGTCATTGGGTAAAGGGTGTGCAGTGACCTTGAACCATGTTTCTAGGTCTAAGGTCAAGGTCATAACAGAATTATATGAAAAATCCTTGTCCGGAGCATATCTTCTCTCCTCTTGGTCCAGTGTGACTCATACTTCACTCACAGAGTGCCACTGGTCAATGGATGTGCAGTGACCTTGAACAAAGTTTCTAGGTCAAGGGTCAAGGTCAAAAATAGCCTCTCTGGTTAAATTCTTGTTCGGAGCATATTTTCTCTCTCCTTGGCCCAATCTGGCTCATAGTTCACCCACAGAGTGTCTTTGGGTAAAGGGCATGCAGTGACCTTGAACCATGTTTCTAGGTCTAAGGTCAAGGTCATAGAAGAATTATATATATGAAAAATCCTTGTCCGGAGCATATCTTCTCTCCTCTTGGTCTAGTGTGGCTCATACTTCACTCACAGAGTGCCACTGGTCAATGGATGTGCAGTGATCTTGAACGAAGTTTCTAGGTCAAGGGTCAAGGTCAAAAATAGCCTCTCTGTTTAAAATCTTTGTTTGGTGCATGGTTTCTTTCTCTTATTAGTCTAGTTAGCCTCAAACTTTACCAATTGACGTAGGGTACAGAACATTTGTGAATTTCCTTCCATATTTTGATACATATGCAACAGTTTTCATAGAGGATATGCAACATTTGTGATTTTTGTGCCGCTTTTTGATAGAGGGTATGGAGCACTCGTGATTTTCATGCCATTTTTTATTATAACAAGGTTGACATAGAAGCCCTTTAGACTCAAACAACACATCCCTTAATAGTACACAAGTGTTCCTCTTCAAAATAAACCCTTTTCAGCTCCTTTACTTTTTCATGTTCCTTGCTGAAAGCGGGGCCCTTTGAGATGGCCATCATCTCAATGATATCTAGTTTAGTACTAAGACACACATAAAATGATTCAAAGTTCAAGTAAACCTTTTTTACTTTTCAGAATGCTATAAAATTTTAGTGAGGCATATCCCTCACTTGCCTCAATGATAGTTACTGCCCTGTATCATATTACTGTATATATAAAAGACTTTTTTTATATAAAGTAATATGATGTTTTTGAAACGTGCTAATTTCAGCGATTTTTTTTTATTAGCTCACCTGAGCCGAAGGCTCAAGTGAGGTTTTCTGATCAAAATTTCTTGTCGGTGTCGTAAACTTTCACATTTTTAGGTCACCTGAGTCACTCAGGTGACCTATTGCTATCCGTTCTCGTCCGTCGTCGTGCGGTGTGCGTCCTGTGTTAGCATTTGAACATTTTTAGCTTCTTCTCTGAAACCGCTGAACCAATTTCAACTAAATTTGGCATATAGCATCTATGGGTGAAGGGGAACAAAAATTGTGAATTTTATGGTCCCTGCCCCCCTGGGGCGTGAGGTGTGGGGCTAAAACCACCAAAAATAATGCAATCTTTAAAAATCTTCTTTACTCCAGGACATCAAGCAGTCAAACTGTTGGCATGATTGTAATAAGCATCAAGCCCTCTACCAAAATTGTGAAATTCATGGCCTCAGGGTCAGGGGTTCTGGTGCTAGGTTTGGGCTATATAGACAAATAGTGAAAGTGCATTCTTCTTCTTTGCTCCTGGGTATTAGATAAAGTAACTAGGTTTATAATTATGTTGAGCAAGACTGCCTCTTCCAAAATTGGGAATTTCATGGCCCCTGGGTCAGGGGTTCTGGTGTTACGTTTGTACATATGCTCGTTCCATTTTAATTAAAAAGGCAGCTGTCAATGATATCAAAAAGCCTGGACTTTAATTTATCGTGGGGAATGGTTGTGTATAAAGTTGAAAAGTCGCAAGTTTTTAAGCTGTTGATTTTGTGAAAATCTTGTGATTTCAAATTTTCCAAAAGTTCCTTGGAATTTTTAAGTATCCACATCTGATGGTTGGGTCTGTGAAGATCGTTGAAACAGGTATGATCGTGTTCGTAATAATGATCTAATAATACAGTGCGAATCCCTCCTATAGCTTTGGAAATCCGCTTTTCTTTATATTGACCGCGCTAATCCTTGGCCCTGCCATTACTACGGGTCATAACTTAACCTTAACTAGTCTTCCAGAGTTGGACACAAGCGTTTTACCATTTCTCTAGTGCATTTTCAGGGAGTCTATAAAATTCCCAATGAACCCTTTTTGTCATGGCCCAGGAATGTAGCCAAAATATCTTGGGCTATTTCTTTGAGGTTTAAAACCTAGGCTATTGTTGCTAGTTGTGTCCTAAGTTTAGTTGAACTAATGGTATTCGGATTTTCTAATCCTGCCTCCTTTGCAAATCTTCCGATGAGACCAGTCCCTCTATATGGCTTTGTGCAAGGTCCAGTTCTGAAGAAATAAATAGTTGGGTTACAATTGCTTTTTCTCTAGTTTGTTTGTATGTTGTTTAACGTCCTTCTCGAGAATTTTTCACTCATGTGGAGACGCCACCACTTGCTGGTGGAGAGGTGCAGATTTTGTCCTATGCTAAGCACTTACGGCCATTGAGCAGTGAGGGATCTTTTTCGTGCCAGCACCTACTGCAACACGGGACCTCGGTTTATACGGTCTCATCCGAAGGACCGGTCTCCACGTCCCACAGTGGGATTCGTAAGGATCAACTCCTTACTTCGCGACTCTAGAGGACGCTCTAACCACTGCGCCAGGCGGGCGACCATTATTGTGCGACATGGCGATTTTTCACTCTTCACGAAAAAATTCACGAACATGAGTCTTTCCTTCGACAATTCTGCAATGCTTAGTTTTGTCGGTTAGGGTTGCAAGCGTGTCTCCTGATTCATCTGCAATACAGAAATTAAGAATGTCACCAGTCTTTCCATTTACCTCTGTAAAACCTGGCCGAATGTTCTTCTCCAACAAGTTTTACTGTTATGCTTGCTGAGTATGGGGTGGGTCGGCTACAGGAAAGAGTTTGTGTGCCATCCTACAATGAAACAATATATCTGTTTAAATTTTAACATATACATAAAAGTCAACATTTTTAAATATTTAAAATGTAAACAAAGCGGTATTTCAAATAAAGCATTCGGTGCACAAAAGAATTCAGAATATTTATAGTGGAACTTTCATCTATAATCCCCTCGCAACATAGTTGGAGGGGATATAATAATGCAATCGTGTGTGTTCGTTTGCCGGTGACTGAGTTAGTGCTGTTTGAAACGGAATTGACGTAATGTCCACCAAGTCGATATGCTCTTAATGAGGGAATGCTCCGCCTTGCGTAACTCTTTTTAGTAAAGTTCTAAGAACTTGAGAGCAATTTCTTTTCATTTATTTCTTAGAATTTAAAACAACTTTTTTGCCTTACAAAGTCAAGTTTTTGTTTGTTTGTTGTGTAACGTCCCTCTCGAGAATTTTTCACTCATATGGAATGATTGTATATTGTTTTACGTCCCATTCGAGAATTTTTCACTCATATAGAGACGTCACCATATACCGGTGAAGGGCTTCAAATTTTGACCTTTACTCGGCACTCAGGGCCATTGAGCAGTGAGGGATCTTTATCGTGCCAACGCCTGCCGTGACACGGGGCTTCGGTTTTTAAGGTCTCATCCGAAGGACCCGCAACTTTCACTTCAAAGTGCCGAGCGCATGGCGAAGGAACAGTTGCTACCTATTTTTTATCGACTTGGGTCTGTCGCGGCCGAGATTCGAACTCACGACCTCCCGATCACGGAGCGAGCGCTCTACCGACTGAGCTACCGTGAACGGTCACTCATATGGAAAGTTCAAACTTAAAGTAAAAAAAGCCACAGCAAGTCAAGTAAAGTATGTAAACATCCTTGGTTAGTGTAGATTCAAGTTAACTCAAATCATAACCCACCCATCCCCTTTTAGGAATAGGTAGGGACCAATTATGCATTTAAGCTTTTCAATACTGGATTTGTTTTTGTCTTTTTCCTAGCCACAGTACTCAGGTGAGCAATGTAGCCTCTTGTTATACTTTCTTTTAATATTGTCCCACTTCCTGCAGTGTATTACACCCTTATTGGCCTTGCTTTCCCTGATATACTCTTGACATTCGTCCATTCCTGGACATTTTTTGGATGACCAATCTAAACAGGATAAAATAACCCCCCTCCCCCTCTCTTACAAAATATGAAAAAATTGTGGAATCATATCAACACTTATCTTTCCAACTGTTTTTAGATAGAAGGGACAAAATCTCAAAAAAAATACTGCAAATGTGTCAATTTTTATCTATAAACAAACTCATTGTACTTCAATCCTAGATAATATTTGAAACGTGTACCCAGAATTATAAAACCCACTGAATTTGTCAATTCTTAACAGCTGCAAAAAAATCATCCATCTATTGTTCGTCCCAAATTCGCTTCCTTGTTTCAAATGCTAGCAATTTGGGCATGGACAAAACCTATACTGTAAAGGTAACCAAAACACTGTCCTTAAAAAATATCCTACAGGAATTTCTAACTGAAGAAGAAAATCCTATAAGAATTTATAAAATCATAAGGGAAATATTTTTCCAAAGGGATCTTCTCTCTCTCCTATAGGGAATTAAATTCTAAAGGAGAATAAATTCTCCCATAGTAAATTAAATTCCTGTTGGATTTCATAAATACCCTGCAAGGAATAATGAAATCCTGCAGAATTTTGATAATATATCAGGAATTTTATTTTTCCTATGAAAATTTTGAAAATCAGTGTACTAATGTGAAGAATTTGCCATCTATTTTGAAATTAAAATTTATTAATTTGGGTTTATAAAGTTTGCGTTATTTCTTAGGAAGGAATTTAAATAAAACGTTGCAAAAAATATTAATACATCTGACAAACTTCAATACATTTTCAAAAATATAAACTCTCATAAAGTGATGAATACTTGCATATCCACTACAGTGGTGCCTTTCACAGATCCTTTTACATGGATGTTCTCTTTGAAGGTCAGGCCTTCAAAGATGGTCTGTATCATATCTGTACGGACCTTTAGTGTCATCCCATTCACAGTGATGTAACTGTAGTAAACTTGTTGCTTATGTCTTGAGGCACATTCGCGTCACTGCATCCACTTTTTTAATTATATTTTTTTATATTTCTGAAAATGACAGGATTCCCCTCATTGAACCTTGGGAACTTTGTGGCGTCATAAACTGTGCATTTTACTGCTCTTGATTCATCGGCCACTGCACAGTTGACCAGGACTCGGTCTTCATTCTTTTCATTTTTGTAAGTGAATTTTGTCTCTCCTGCAACAATCTTGACTTTTATGCTCTTGTGTAAGGCACCTGTCCCTTCTGACTCATTAAATCAGTTAATGAGTAGTCTGAAACAAATAATCTTGAAAAGTAAAATTATGACATTGGACATTTTGGAAATCAAAAAATAAAATTATTGGAGAGTAAATTTTTCTTCGGTATGCAAATATTGCTTACAATGTTTTTTAATCACAGGCATTTGTTTAATATGCAGGCACTGCAGAAGTTTTAAGAATTGAATGAGATCATAACTTATATGTTAGCATTTATTGACTTCACTGATAAAAAAGATTTGGTTTGTGATCAGAGTTGGGGCGGTGTCATTATGTAAAAGCAGGTCATAATCAGTATATGATGAAATTTTTTTTGAGAAACGGGAAACACAAAAGATATATTTGCACGGCTGATGACGGAAATCTTTTGTAGGTATATCTTATTTCGCTTATTTAGCTTACGTGTGACGTCATAGATGTTTTTCCCGTACTCTAGAAATGTAAACATGACACGTTTTTGTTCTGCTTATGTCCTCTTTAACGATGTCCTGTGCAATATTGAGGTCAGCTTCACCATTCGAAATTTTTACAGTTAATCAATAATTAGAAGGACTTGCATTTCAACGTAAATTTAAAAATATTGAATGACAGAATTTTTTGTAAATTACTTTTTTTGTTGTTTAAGTTGTCTTAAAAGTAATTTTCTCTATCCAGATGCAGTGTGATAGAAGAAACTTACTTTTTTCGAATTTTAAACCCTATTCATACTCTAAGATATTTTAAAAGATACATGTTCACATACATATTTTTATACATGCTTTGAAAAACCCATCATGGACAGAGTAATGAGCCCGGAAACGTGGAAAATTGAAACTCCACTTAGAGACTGTAGGGCATAATATTTGTCATTCAGCATCTCTAAAATAAGTTAAGAAACCTAATGATATAACTGCTTTAAGATATGTGGGACATACTTAATTAAAAATATACAAAATAATAAAAAGAATTGAATGACAGGTATTTTTTTCAGCTAAAGGTCCTTCTTCCCCTAAGTCAAAGTTTTGATTTTGAATATCTTGAGTTTTATTTAGCATATGTGTATAAAAATTTGCAAGTTTGTATTATATTCAAGTTCAAACATATGATGAAAATTTTGTTTCATTATCAAAATTGCTCGCGTGGCGCAGTGGTTAGAGCGTTCACTCTAGAGTCGCGAAGTAAGGAGTTGATCCTTACGTCGTAGGTTCGAATCCCACTGTGGGACGCGGAGACCGGTCCTTCGGATGAGCCCATATAAACAGAGGTCCCGTGTCGCAGTAGGTGCTGGGACGAAAAAGATCCCTCACTGCTCAATGGTCCTGAGTATAGGTCAAAATTTGTAGCTCTCCACCGGCAAGTGGTGGCGTCTCTATATGAGTGAAAGATTCTCGAGAGGGACGTTAAACAATAAACAAACAAAACATCAAAATTATTTCAAAAGTTATGATTTGAAATTTTGACTTAAGTCTATTCTCAGTTTTTTGTCCTTGGGCCACTACCAGGCTTGCTTCCGATGCTGGATCTGACCAATATTTTCAGGATGAGTGACCAGGTCAAAAGTTTTTGGAGCAGGTCTCATTTCCAAGAACTATGTTGACCAAACTTGCATGGAGGATACATCTAAGTATACACAACCACACTTGCTTCGGATGCTCATCCAGAAAATATAGGTCAGATCCAGCATCCGAAACAAGTGTTGTAGCTTGTCCCGAGACACAGTTATATTATTAGTCCCCTACCGGTGAAACCGGAGGGGACAATAGGTTTCCTCTGAGTCTGTCCGTCTGTCTGTCCCACTTGGTTTTCCGCACTTTTCTGCTAAACGCTTGCAGATATTGAGCTGATTTTTGGTATGCGAGGTTATCTTGATGAGTTACAGATCAAGTTTGCATTTCATTCCGCTTCATTTACTTTTGACGGAATTACGATCTTTTCAATTTTTAAGGGTTTTCCGCATTTTTTTTTTCTAAACGCTTGCAGATATTGACCTGATTTTTGGTATATGACTTTACCTTGATTAGTTATAGATTAAGTTTGCATTTCGTTCCGTTTCAATGATTTTTGACGGAATTATGGAATTTTCAATATTTAACTTGAACCAGCTTACACTTGCCGGTAGGGGATTAGTATTGCTAATGCAATACTCTCAGAATGCTTGTTTTAACTAAATTCATGCAAGTTTGGTTCAGATAGGACTTATTAGGGCCCCGCAAGGATTTGCGGGTGCCCTATAGTAGTCTGTCTTTCTGTCTGTCATTCTTCCGTCCACACATTTTCTGTTTTTTCCAATAACTTTTTGTGAAGTTGACCAATTAAGTTCAAATTTGGTATGTTGGTTGAAGAGGCAGTCAGACATATTTTGATGCTAAGTTTGGTTCTCTATGTCGTCCAGTTTTGAGCTGGGGTGGTGGGGTAGACAGACCTGCATACCCTTCCGCTTTTGACGTAATTTTTCCGCTTTTTACCACAAAATTACGCTGTTACACCATGAAAACTAATTTTACGCTTTTAAATGTTTTTTCCTAAACAACTTAGTGAAAGGCTAACTTTGGAGTTAAAGTAAAGGCTTTCCTAAATGAAAACGAGAAGGTAATTAATACTAATTAATAGAGGGTTTCGGTTCTTCACGATATGATTATTTACGATACAAACAACATACGTAATATACGTTGTAGTTATGCCTTTTAAACGGGCGGCATGCCAAAATTAAGAAAAAACTTTTGAATGATGTGTGCAATAAGTAAAGTCAGTTTAATTTTCAATTCGGTTTATTCTTACATTGCTTAGAACAACATAGAGACAAGTAAATGTAAGAAAAACAAAAACGAAATAGCGGAATAATGTAGAATTTGTATTAATATGCGATTTGAACTCTGAATTATGTGATTTGCTAAAAAATTTCCAAACGTTCATTAGGAATGTTAGATAAATAAGTTTGATATGACTGCATTTAGGATACCAGTTTTTACAACAAAGGGACTTTTTGTCTATAAATGATTTGAAAAAGAAACATTCATGCTTGCTTTGTTCAATGATGTGCAATTTCAGGTTTATTTAGACAATAGTGTATCATTGTAAAACACCAGACTAGGGAAACATATAGGATTACGCCTTTATCTCTGAAATTCCACCTAATTGAGTCTTGAAATTACACCCTCGCAATGAAAAGGGTAGGCAGGTCTGGGTAGATTCCTTAACTTTACATTAGAATGAATGCCAGGGCAAAGAGAAATAACTGCTGAGAATGTTCCTATTGTACACTGAAAGCTGCAACTAGTCCCATGGGATTAATTAACTTTCTTTTTGAAGAAAATCCAAAGCATTATCTGTTTCTGTCAAATCGAGATAAATTAACACCTCCGTCTGCAAATGAAGTTTGTTTTGAAGTTATGGTCAATTCGGAATTATGTTTACATTCTCTGAAATGTGGATTTAAATAATGCTCATACTTTATTTTGGTAAAATACACAATCAGTTATGATTTCATTGAATTATAAAAACAAGATATACATAAAGATATGGTTTTTGTTGTTTTTTTATTTATTTATTTGTTCATTTTTTTTTTTTTTTTTTTTTTTTTTTTTTTTGCTGCCGTATGTAAATTCAAGAATACTATTAATTTTAACAGGTAGTCCGATATAAACTCATTCTATCATTACTGAAAATGTCCTTATTGTAAACTAGGAAGAAAAGGATGAGAGAGCAGTACAAATAATCCCCTGAGATTAATTATCTTGTCTGGGGCAGAAAATTTTCCAGGCTTATCTTTATTTGTCTCTTTAAGATAAATTAACCTTTGTCAGCAACTCATGCTTGTTTTGAAGTTAAGGTCGAGCCTGGGTGATATTTGCATTCAGTGAAGGCTGGCATTTTATAAAACACATGCTTTATTCTTGTTTAAATATACATTTAATTGAGTTATTATAGATATGATGATTTTACTGCCTTATGTAAATACAGGGATACTCTCAACAGGTTGTTGGATATTTATGAATTATCTTGAAATATTATAAATACATATTCTTCTTGGTTATTTTTTAATTTTTGTAATCAATTAAAATTCTCATTCTGTAAGCTGCACCATTATATTTCTACCCCTCGGCGGGGCCCTTGCTGTCTGGTCAGTTTTCTAGTATTTTCTTAGAAATGGACCTGCTCCAAACGTTTAACCTGGTCATTCATCCAGAAAATAAAGGTCAGATCCAGCATCCGAAACAAATGTGGTAGTGTAAGCAAAAAATTGCAGAATCGCTCCGAAACGATTTTGAGGAAAACAGAAGGAATTGCACTGAAAATAACTAACATATTAACTATAATAAACATTTTTGAGGTTTGAATGACTTTTAACCTAAAAAATAATCAATGTAGAGACGAAAAATCAATTTTCTCAACGTTTTTTTCTCGCTTCGAATTTGCCATGTTCACATTCGGAAGTCTCTGGATTGTTCATAAAGTATGCTCTGAGTTAGAGTTATCTCCCGTACTTTCTTTGCTAGATTGCCAATACACAGAACGCAGTCTATCGTTAAACCGGGTCCGTAGGACATTTATCATTTAAACCATAGAACATTGTATCTAGCATCAATTATGCATCAAAAGATGAACACTCTCAAATTTGCTTCAGTTGCTGGATTTGAATTACATTTTCTGAATGAGTGACTAGTTTGAAAGTTTTGGATCAGTCCATTCCCAAGTAACTGCAAGCCCTTTCAGATCAAAATTACAATTCAATTCAATTCACCTTATTGACAATTACCATGTCGGCAAACAGTCATGAACATTAATAACATAACACAAATTAACACGATTATTACATGCATATACAAAGTGACAAATGTGAAGTAAACAAAATACTGTATATTTCTAAATATTAATATTCATTGTTGACTTTCTTTTCTAGTGTCAAAGCACTTTTTCAAGAAACAACCTATCCTTCTAGCAGTTGTAATATTTGTAGAATTGACAATTTTTCTAATGGGATTATCACTAATATATGTGTTTACATTAAATATATCAGTATACTTGCATCTATATTGGTCATACTTTGGACAGTATAGAACAAAATGTTTTTCATCCTCAATAAACAATTTACTTGAATAGAATAGACGTTTTTCTCAAGGAATAGGAGGTTTACAGTATCTACCCGTTTCAATATACAATGGATGGGCACTGATCCTCAATTTTTTTCCGCTAGAAGTGCGGACCAAAAAACCACTCTAAACACTGCGCCCCGCAGACTACTTCAAAAGGAAGTAGTATAACGGAAGACCTTCTCATTATTAGTAATGAGTTTCTAGTTATTATTATTTTAATGACATCGATAAAAATAAATGAATATTCTTGAAGATATATTTACCTGGTAAGTGCAGGAACTGATTTGAATCGTGGTCCAGGCTTTGGCAGTGATGGATTCGCACTTGGTCTGGGGTTCTTTAACTAACAGCCGGTCCAATAACGGGTAGTCCTCTTCTGAAAGTCGGGTCACCCAAGAGCTAGCGCCGCCTTTGATGTTACCCGAAGACTGTTCCCTCGCTTAGCAGACCAGCTGTATGTAGGAGATATTACATAATGTGTATAAACGTCGGTAGTATGTTTGATTATATACGATTCATAGTTAGCACAGTCTTGAACTGAATATGCTGAACATTACAACTTTATTTGCGTAATAATATTATCTTTTATTTATCCATAAATAATGTATACTGACATTATTCAAATCGACATTGATTTTTCTTATGAAAAGAAGTATTATGAATTAGGTTTTTTTTTTTTTTGTTTTTTTTTTTTTTTTTTTTTTTTTAAAAAAAAGATGATTTTACTGTTGGGTATTTTTTAAAGTTAGTCTCCCTTAAATCCCGGTTGTATTCGACTAGAACTTAATTTTTAATGTGAATGACTTTATTCCCATAAATATACAAACTTTGAGCGATATACACAGTTAATGAAGAGGCTAATAAATTGTAGTTTTTTGAAATTCTACTCATTTAAGACACAACCCCTCTATTATGCATGATCAAATACGGGTAAAATAAACATTTAGACAGGTCAAGGAGAAGTAAAAAAAACAAATTTCATAAAGCAGCGTCTGAAAGAAAAAAAAGATTTTTAATATATATATATATATATATATATATATATATATATATATATATATATATATATATATATATATGATCTATGCAGTGTTTTTTTAAACCACGCTACTATACACCAATTAACAATCATAATAATTTACCTGGTGACCTTCCACTGCGGCAGAGAGGGCACCTGCGGGAGAGCAATCGCTTGGAACAGTCCATGCAACAAGCAAGTTGCTTACACGTGTATCACACGTAACTCAAGTTTTGATCTCGCAGCAGAGTCTGCACTCGAATGGTACAGGGGGAAATCTTGTGTACATGTAACCCCAACACATCCCTCCTATCTTTCTAATTTTTCTCTGACCCATGATGTATATTTTTTTTTTTGTTTTTTAACTGGGTGACGGTTGTATAATGATGGAGTTTTTTATATAAAGGGCTTTTTAAAAGAAATATTTAATTTGTTATTACTCTGACTAACTCAAATACTAAACGGGTGGTCAGTTTGAGAAGGTATATCAACATTCTTCTACTTTGACAAAAAAAAAAAAAAAAAAGTTTATTATAAAAAGAACTTAATAGATTTATCTGTGTAAATAATGTCTGTTGATTACCGTAATTAACGTGTTTTTTTCTTTCACTGACACTACAGGTATCGTCTACTGAAACAACACAACAATAGATTAAATCCGCATTTACGTAACAATTCACTTTTTTATTTCCCTTATAATCCGTGCACCGCCATTGTTCATAATTTTTCAACTTCATTACCTCGCTACAAACAATAATTATAACTGATGATATTTTATTTGGAGTAAAATGAAATAAAACAAAAACGCATAAAATCATTGAAAAAAGTTTTTATCTATACATATTACTTATAAACTCAGACACGTGCGTATTTAAATCATTAAAGTCATGTACAACGTTATTCAAGGAACGTCCTTTAATTCTTTGTAAGATAAAATAGATACAGTACTGTCCACACAAGGAAGATGTCTGACCAGATTCTTGGATCGACATATTTATATCTCGGTCCGTTGAATACAAAAATGCTTTGAAATCTCCTATGATGTTCCGTTGGATTTCCGAGGGAATCAAAGAAATCTAGAGATCCTTTGGGGGGGGGGGGGGGGTGAAAAACGACCCAATGTAAACCTTTCCCCCGCATTCGTCTGTATTCACGATCCAAAATGGTGCTTTTTCGCAACAGCGGGGAAGTGGTAAAGCGAATTTTAGTTCCAAGCAACAATGACCTTCCCGCTTCGTACTTAAGTCGATGTAGGGATTAAAGTTCAATACATACAAAGCATTTCCGATGGGATATTCCCCTCGCTCTATACTAACATGCTCTCTACCAAGAGGAGGGTTTGATAAGCATCCAAGTATGCATCTGTCTCGTAATTTGGTTGTAAGAGTTTGAAGGGAAGTGATTGTCCGTCGACGTAGAAGGAAACAAAATGTTGAAAGTTATAAGGAGATTTCTTATAATCTCTTGTTCCATTGTTTTATTTCTTTTTAAATTAAATCAACACTATGATTATGATTTTGTTTTATTATTATATTTTATACACATATCTAACTCTTCTAAAAATGTCTCAGTGATGATTTGGGTATGTAGCTGTTAAATGTTTTAGGCCACCCCCACCACTTGATTAAAGCCTGATCCCCTTGATATCGCAACACCTTCTCGATTCTGTGCATCGCATCTCTGTCGACAAGTACTTTTTGTAATTCTCCCTCGTAAAATGTCCCTTTTATGTCCTCGCCATCTATGTCCTGTAACTGATAAAGACGTATTCTCTATTTGGTGGTGCGCGATTTAAAGACAAAATATTCACCTGTCCACCTCTCATCGTATTCTCGATCAAATGGCTCTCTCAGGTGAGAAATGCGTACTTTATCACCGACTCTAAAATGAAAACGCAGAAGTCCTGATATATTTCTTCTGATTTTTAGCTCACCTGAGCGGAAAGCTCAAGTGAGCTTTTCTGATCATATTTTGTTTGTAGTCCGTCTGTCTTTCCGTCCGTCTGTAAACTTTTCACATTTTCGACTTCTTCTCCACAACCACTGGGCTAATTTCAACGAAACTTGCCACAAAGCATCCTTGGGTAAAGTGGATTCAAGTTTATTCAAATGAAGGGCCACGCCCTCATTTAAAGGGAGATAAGTAAGAAATAGTGAAAAAATGGTGAAATATTTTAAAAATCTTCTTCTGAAGAACCACCGGCCCAAAAGAAATTGAAACTTATAGGAAACCTTTGCTTCATTGTGTAGATTCAAGTTTGTTCAAATCATGACCCCGAGGGGTAGGGTGGGGTCACAATGGGCGTTCAAAAGTTTACATAGAAATATATAGGAAAAAACTTTAAAAATCATCTTCTCAAGAACAGCAAAGCCATGATTTGTCAAATTGATTTGTAAGCATCCTCAGGTAGTGTAGATTCATGTTCAAATCATGACTCCCAAGGTTAGGGTGGGGTCACAATGGGGGATCAAAGTTTTACATAGAAATACAAAGGAAAAAAAATCTTTTCAAATCTTCTCAAGAACAGCAAAACCTTGTTTATTCATATTGATATTGATTCAAGTTTGTTCAAATCATGACCCCCAAGGTTAGGGTGGGGTCAGAATGGGGGATCAAAATTTTACATAGAAATACATAGGAAAAAATCTTTAAAAATCTAATTCTCAAGAACAGCAAAACTTTGTTTAGTCATATTGATATGTAAGCATTCTCAGGTAGTTTAGATTCAAGTTTGTTCAAATCATAACCAGTGGGGTTAGGGTGGAGCTACAATGGGGGATCAAAGTTTTACATAGGAATATATAGGGAAACACTTTAAAATTATCTTCTCAAGAACAGCAAAGCCATAATATGTCAAATTGATATTATATTATCATATGTATATTATCATATTAATTGTCATGAGAATCGACATCATACAAGAAGCACACAGGCACATAAATGTTCACAATATCAATATATGCACATTTTTACGAAACAGTGAAAGAATTTAACTTTGAGATCCGTATATTAACAAAATAATTACAATAAACAAATATACATGTAATTCATATTTTAGAAGAAGCAAAGACTTCGATCACTGCATGATGTATGTAGGTAATAGTCTATGTATATCTAATAAGGACAATTTGGAGAAGGACTAAGGTTTTGTTCACATTTTCAAAACACTTCTCAAACTTTTTGCTTTATGCCTAATAGTAAATCAAATATATGCAAAACAGGAACACATAAGATTGAGATTGTATGAGTAAAGTAAAGTATTCTATAAACTCATTTTATCTAGCCTATCTAGATTATACTGACCATAAAAGGGGGAAAAGAATATTACAATGCATTTAAACAATGAGTTTAGACAATAAGAATCACTGATAGAAGTATTTCTCCATCATCATAGAGAGCTTCCAGTTTCCACTTGACTGGTTTGATACTCGATATACATCATCAGAAGGACCTTCATTCACTTGGGGAGCCGTGTGCAAGAGGGGCTTTCGGATGGTGTTCAAGAATCTGAATATTCATTCCAAAAGAAACTGGTAAAAAAAAAATACGCTTATAGAATTCAAAGGAAATTCCAAGCTCAGTCAATGCATTTTGATTTACTGAGGTTGGAATCTCCTTGAAAAACATAACAGGTTTACCCTTGGATATTTTTACTCTCTTTAAAAATTCTACGGCCTTTGTCTGCCAACTCCTTGAGTATGGTAAAAGCAAATGACCTAGTTATTATTTCCCCTCTTATCCTAGACTCGTGGGCCAGTCTCAGGGGAAATTCTAGGCCATTATACAATAGAATTTTCCTCGAGAGGTCATTCTTGATTAACAATTCTGGATGAGGACAACCTGTTGGTGTTGCACTGCTTTGATGACCACCACTATATTCTGACTGTCCCGGGAAGAGGGCCTGAAAAATATAACACATAAACAAATGTGGGTCAGAAAAAGGAAAAGCAATACTACTCTAGTCTAGCAGCAATAAAAGGTAAATATTGCAGTCAGGAATAGTTCTAAAATACACGGACTACTTCTTGTGCTTGAAACAATACAGTTTAAGCAAAACTTTAACTTCATTTTCCTTAATGCAGATAGCATAACAAGTCTAAAGAGTATGATAAATTAATATGTACAGTCAAACCTCATCATCTCAAACTCGATGAGACCGAGAAAAAACTACAAGACAACTGAGGGTTCAAGATATAAATGGTAAAATACACCAAGAAAAGTGATTGGGACTTCCAAATGACTTCAATATAGCTGTGGTACTAACGGTATCGAAGTGTTTAGTGATACGGAAGAGCAACTGTATATAAGAAAGCATTTTGACATGTAATTAAGAGGAAACTTACTTTTAATATCATTTTGTTCTGCTTTACTATATGGTCCAAAAGATCCTTTGCCCCTTCATTTCTTGCTAGAGGGTTTCAAGGGGTATCTGAATACTGCCGGCCATCCTTCCCAGTATCTGTTGAAGTACGGATGTAAATACATGGAGAGTTAGTGTCAAACGACCTAATTGATCCGTGTATTTTGATCAAGGAGGACTCCTAATAGATTCCATGTCTTCAGTATTGTCCTCCTCGCCCCTGATATCCACAACCATGGCCGAAGACTTTTTCTACTACGCGATTAAAGAAATCCTGTGCTTTAGGAGAAAATCTGTAAACTCGCTGAGTTCGAATTATCTCCTGATACATAGGATAAGATTTAATAATTGCATCAGATACTGAATTTTTCATGGGCTGCCTTAATCTTCCTGGAAAAAAAAACTGTTGCATATAATCATTACCAAGAAAAAACACTCAGATTGAGGCTTCAGTTAGGCAAATTCAGTGTTAAGATTAATGTTTTTCATTGTCTTCATTCTTGTATTTTTCTTATTGTCTATCCATTGATTGAGTTACAATTTCATTCTATAAAAGGATGCTCTCAAATCCATGACCATCTTAGATAACCCTTACAAGTCTCAAAATTATATTCAAGGTAAGACCGAGTTATTTATTTTTGTGTATTTTTTATTACCTATAATGAAACCTCTCAAGTCCATTTAAATAGAAAGGAGATGAAAAGGGATATCAATAAAAGTAACTGCTTAATTTATAAAGTACTACTCTCCTTCCAGAATACCTGTATCCTGGCAACATCCAAAATAAAAATCTTTCAAACAGCCCACCTTTCTGAGATGATTTCAGCCATCCGGTCTGGCTGAGAATATCCTACAACACAAATACCAGACCTTGAAATTTCAACATCTCTCTAGCTGGCATAAGCCACACTATGTCCCCTTCCTCCCGATAGTTTTCGGAGTAACTGTCTTTCACCTGTAATTCAATAATGAAAACAAATCTATATATTCAAGAATTTCTCAGTATATATAATTACATGTACAGTAAAAATCAGTTATAGCGAGTACGCTTATAGTGAATTGAAGCTTACAGCAAAGTGATGAACTATGCATGCTAACTCTCGATTCCCGCCTACATTTTACACCCATTTAATTCAATCCTAATGGCAATTTGACCGTAAAATCTTTGTTGGATGCAAAAAACAATTCAATGGTAATTGATTGGTAATTTTAATGCCAGTGTTTAATAGTTAATTACCCCTAATTCCAGCTCTTAAAATAAGAGGGTAGACGATATTTTCCATTGAAATCGGGCTTTAAAGCATCAACAAATTTTAAAATATTCTTGCATATGAATAAATGTTCCTGATATCTTTTCTTATGTTTTACGCTTATAAAATTAAACATATATTAATAATGAAATACAATGTTTTGTACTTCCCTTTGAAATTGGTAAAAAATTAAGCATTTTTGTAGTTTTTTGGTTGTAAACATATGTTCCTCCCCGTGAAACACAAAAAGCTTTGGTATGAATTTGTGAAATGACAGTCCATATTACCTGTTAGAAGTAATTTTTGTTTCACGGAGGGAAAGATGTTTTTAAAATATTTTCCGTTTTCCATTAATTTCTATAGTGAAAAACACAAGTTTTACCCAAATTTTTAGGGTTATCTCGCTTTGTTTACCTCATGAATATCTATATATTCAAATGTGTTAACTTTTGAAAATTGACTTGGAGGTAGGCAAGAGAACAATACTATCGTTCGCAGTTCTTTCATTCCCCGTGACTTCAAAATATACTGAAACGTAAAAGAAACGCAACTCCATTTAAACATGAATAAGTTTAATTTTTATCACTTATTGTTAGCAACTTTGAATCGCAGGATATCAAACACATTTCCTAGCAATGTTATGGTTGACTGAACTCGGTCACTACACGTTATCGCGTCAGCGAGGCATCAATAAATATCCCGATTAGCACAAGCACGGATACACGCCACAGTATTTCGTGCGTCTCAGATTTTGGTATTCTTCAGGTATCTGGTATCTGGTATGAATAGTCTGACATTAAAATTTGTTTTTCATAAGGCATTAAGTATGCCTAGGCTATAAAATGATGCGCGCAATAGGGCAGTGCAGTTACTGTTGGCTGGAAACACCCATAGTGAATTTGCAAGAACACTGAATGCCACAAAAGCACAATAGAGAGGTTGAGATTTCATACGTGTACGAGTACGTCTAATAGGGGAATTCCCTAAATTTCTTGCGTATTACGTCATCAGTTTTGGCGTTGATAAGTTTTCTACACGTTCCTACAACTTGTAAAAAGGCATCTACACGTAGGTGTAAACTTGTAGCTTTTTCAATAAAAACTAGTCGATTTATGTGTGAAACTGTTATTGTTTTTAATTTATTAGGATGTTAAGTTTCATGAACATTTATTTTACCATGTTTTGTTCACTAACTAAAGTCAAACTAATGTCACAAAACTACTAAATAGTTGAAACAGAGACACCGATTACAGTCTACACGTTCACGTTACACGTCATTAAAATCTCAACAGACAAATTACAAAAACTGTGTACGTGTACGTCAAAGTTTGTGCACACGTACACGTACGCGTACAAGTTTTAAATCTCAACCTCTCTAATATCTCGTCTCTACAAACGCCTTAGACAAACTAATACTAATGCTGATCGCCCTCGAACTGGTCGACCAAAGGTGACGACGCCTAGTGAGGATCGTTTCATAAGATCGTAGTACTTGCGCAACCGGTTTAGAACTGCACAAAAACTGCAAATGAGACACCTGGGACGCATAATCCAAGAATAAGCCGAGATACTCCCTGCAGTTAGGTTAAGGTTTCCCATAGAATATCACAGTGCACTCTATGCCTTCACTTCTCTGAACTACCAAAATATGACGCCATAATGGAAAATGACGTCAAGTCACTGCTAATTAGAGTTGTTATGACGAGGAGAGTGTCATGAACTTTACACTTTATTTCAAACTCCATGTAAAATGCTAGATAGCTATTACAAAATTCATGGGTCGTTAAAGGTTTTGTTGTATAATTCTGTATAATTTGTACAATTATTCTTACCAAGGATAAGATGGCCTCAAACCCGAAAACACCGGACAGGACGGAGATACGTCTGCACTCTTCAGTGTCGGATAAAGGAAAGGCACTAAAAATAGGTGATCTGTAATCACATAAACCACAGACCAAACCCCGAACCCGATATAAATAAACGTATTTATACTACATTCCCCCCGTTCACGTAGGAAAAGTATTTACATATAAAATGAGTCATTTTGGGTACAACTTGTTTAATCTAAAGTTTTTGTAACTCTTCTGCGAAGAAAGGACAGAAAAGTGTAACAACGTATACAAAACGTCAATGTGTCATACCTGTCATACCATGCCATGTGGAAGTGAAAGGCAAGGTATAGTATTATTTACATTTAAAAAAAACAATTGAATAGATGCACATATTTAGTTGTTTGTTTTTTTTTAACGAACCAGAAAAGATGTGTAAACATCAAAAATAGTTCGTAATTTTAAGTTTTGTTTGTTTGTTGTTTTTTTTTAAAGATAAAAATGGGTAAATGAAGAATGATAACGTTACATGTTACACTTGTAAACATCATAATGAGTGCATACATGTAAATGAAATGTCAGCATAAAAAAAATATATATATATACACAGTTAAATCTTATAGAAATTTTTGGCATTTTGATTGCAGGACACTTCACCCATTCATAGAACAATACACCATTTTGAATGAAAAGTCTATCTCTACATAACCAAAGAACCTTAGTTTCAGGACTGGTTAGTCTGAGTTCAAATTCAGATGGTTCTATTTGTTTTTCTAACCAATGAAAAATGGGACTTATGTTTGCATCATCTTTTTGTTGCTGATCTAAATTTTGATCTGTGACTGTTTCTGACCAATTACAAAGAGTTGGCTGAAAGTGCTGTTGCAGTGTTTGTGGGTAGGTTGTGTACAGTATTTTTGGTGAAGAGAGATTGTCCGATTTAATACTTAGTGGAATCACATCATCTACATCCAGTTGAAATCTTGACCATTGATTGTGAGCTCTAGTACAATAATGACATCCACCACAAGGAAGACTGTTAGGCGACTTTCCAGCATCATAGCAGTCACAGTCTGGAATCGTTTCAGGAATCCTTGACAAAGAATCGGCATTGACATGAGAGGATCCTGATCTGTGCTTGATCTGGAAGTCATAAGAAGATAATTCCTCCAGCCATCTAGCCAGTTGACCTTCAATGTGTTTGAACCTCATCAACCATGTGAGACTGATGTGATCTGTTCTGATGATAAATGGCCTACCAATGAGGTAATGTCTGAAATGCCGACAGAACTTAACCACAGCAAGTAACTCTTTCCTTGTGGTACAGTATCTACGTTGTTCTTTCAGTAATATGTGACTGGCATAACTGATGACCTCTTCCTTACCATCATTGATTTGGTATAGGACTGCCCCAATGGAATGATGGGAGGCATCAGTGTCCAGTAAAAAAGTACCATCTGGAGTTGGGAATTTGAGACATTCTGGACTAGTCAAAGCAGTTTTCAAGTCATTCATAGCATTCTGGTGATCTTGGGTCCAGTTGAATTTAGCATTCTTTTGAAGTAAGTCATATAAGGGTATTGCTAATTTTGCAAAATTCTTAATGTGGTCTCTGTGGTAATTAACAAACCCTAAGAAAGCCTGGAGTTGGGTTTTGTCTTGAGGGGTGGGCCACTCACTAATAGTTTTAATTTTATCTAGGGAAATGTGTACACCTTCAGAATTGATTATTCTACCCAAAAATTCTACTTCTTGTCTGAATAGAGTGCATTTATTTGGTTTTAATTTTAGGTTGTATTTTCTAAATCTTTCAAATGCTTTTCTGAGGTTTTCTAATGATTCAGAGAAATTTTTGCCTAAGACTATGATGTCATCTAGGTAAACTAAAAGTTCTTCCCAATCATACCTCTCAAGACAAGTCCCATTGCCCTTTGAAATGTTGCGGGGGCATTACACAACCCGAAAGCCATTCTTTGGTGTTCAAAGAGGCCATATTTAGTCCAAAAAGCTGTTTTCTGTTTGCTATTTTCCTCAATTTCAATTTGATAATAGCCCATGGCTAAATCCAAAGTACTTGAGAAGAATTTGGTGCCATACAGAACATCCATACAGTCAGAAATAAGGGGTAGTGGATAGCAATCTTTAACAGTCCTAGCATTTAGATCTCTAAAATCTACGCAATATCTGACACTACCATCTTTTTTCTTGATTAAAACTGGAGCAGATGCCCACTCAGAAGAAGATGGGGTAATGACTCCTGCATCTAATAATTTCTGTAAGTGCTCTTTTTCTTTATCTTGAAACCCTAGAGGTGTTCTGATGAACTTTTGTTTTACAGGAGGGGCATTTCCTTTATCAATACTGTGTTTTACACCTTTTAGACACCCTAGATCTAATTCCCCTGTGGAAAATATGTCTGAATATTCTTCTAACAAACAACCTAACTTTTTGACCTGCTCTTGATCTAATCCTACACTTGACCTATCAAAGAGATCTTGAATATGAATAGGTAGTGCAAGATTTGTGGGTGTGCTATTGTCAATGGATGTTCCTTTAATGACAGGTTGAAGATCTATTTTATTTGTTACAATTTCTACTGACTCTGCATTTCCAATGTGTTGACCTACTTTTAATTTCACAGTTTTGTTTGAGTCATTGACAACCTTCACTTTCAGAGTCTCACCTTTACCAAGAACTGAAGAACACAAAAATTCTGGAGAACTAAAGGGTTCTACTATGAAATTGGTGTCAAGGGGCCTACTTGGAGAACAATTTACAAACCCCACTGAATTTGCTGGTATGATAGATCTACTTTGAAATGTTACCCTTGCAACCTTGATTTGTTCACCTTGTATGTTCTTTATATTTGCTGTTATTGTTTGCTTGCCAATTTCCAAAACATTTTTCCTGAGGTCAATGACACAATGGTTGGCCTCTAAAAAGTCTAACCCCAAAATTACTGTATCTTTCATGTCAACTGCACACATATCAATAGAATATGATTGAGATCCTATCTGACACGAGCCATTTTTGTACAGTTGCCCTGTTATTTCATGTCCACCTAAACCTTTGAGTGTAATGTTTTGTGATGTTAGAGTGGAACTGTTTTCACCCGGGAATATACCTCTATTGACCAAGGTCATCATAGCTGCTGTGTCAACAACTGCTGTTGTTTGATGGCCATGGACAACAAAAGGAATCTCCAGAGTCAAACCTTTTGAATTTTCATTGACATTGACTTGAAGATTCTGACCTTTTTCTTCATTTACCAGACTACGGTCAGCTAGACTGGTTACCTGGAGTTTAAATTTTCTGAAGAAATTGGGGAGTTAGCTGAGGATTGTGATATTGTTGGAGTAGACCTATATGGACTTGGTGTTCTGTATTTAAACTTGAAGGGAGATGGAGATCTAGAGTTGCTAAATGTTTGATTTGACTTGTTCTGTATTGTTGAATTTTGAGTGCTTTTGAATGGACTGTTGGATCTGAAGGGTTGACCATAATTTATGGGACTGTTTGACCTTGACCTAGATTGAAATCTTGGTGCATTTCTTAGAACCCCACCATTGGAAAATTTGTCATCTAATGCTTGCTTAATACTGAAGACCATATCTGTAAGTTTTGAAATTTTGTCTTCCATTTGTTCTAACTTTTTGGTTTGTTGCATTGGTGATGGTTCAAATGAAACTTGTCTGTGATAGTAGGACTTGCTAGCACCATAAACAGCTTGCTGGTTAGCAATTGAAGTCCTCATAAGGTCTAGAGCTTCATGGATGTCTTTGGGATTCTTTTCCATAACTGTCCTAGCAGCTTCTTTATCTCTGCACCCTCTAAGGAAATTTTCTGTTGAAATTTGGTTGACTGCTTTCTTGCCTGATTATTTGTAACCATCAATGGTGATGAAGTGAACTCTTTGTGCAAACTGTTGGAGTGATTCATCCTCATGTTGTTTCATGTACTGCAGCTTGCGTCTAGCTGAGATAGGGTTCTCTTTGGTATTGAATCTCCTGCTCATTTCCTTCTTGATCTTTTTGTAACTGTCTAGGTTAAGCTTACAGACATATTCTAAAGCTTGTCCATCTAAGCTACTAAACAATTTGTCAGTACGCTTCTTTTTTCCCCAATCATGCCTGTCAGCTACCCTTTCAAATTGTGTGATGAATGTATCCCAACTGATTTTTCCATCACCACTAAATGTTTGTAATTTTGATGTTGGACTGTGACTTTTTTGTCTGTGTCTGCGTCGGTGATGGTGTCTGTCATAGTCAGAGTCACTACTGGAGGAGGAAGATGATGATGACCGTGAAGATGAGGAGGAGGAGGAGGATTGATACCTTGTTTTTCTATGATATTTCTTACCTCTTGTGTTTTCATCATATGTGTTGTCAAACATGTTTGATTTTGAGTGAATATGTGTGTCTTTTGTATCATGTATTTTGCTTTTTCTGTTTTGTTTTGTTTCTGATTGTTTTCTGTCAGATGGTTTTCTTGTGTTTATGCTATCTGCTGGCATTGCACTTAACCATTTTCTCTGTTGGGCTTCTTGTTCTAATGCAAACTCTGCTTTCTTTCTTCCCTCTCTCTCAGCTTGCAATTCCTATTCCTGTCTCTCTAATTTCACATTCAACTCTCTCATGCTAGTATCAAGATCTCTCATATCATAGAACAAATCTGACTGTAAGCTAGTAGCTCCCCCAAAGGAAACCATTTGATTTTCTTCCCACTTTTTCCATTGTTTTTCTGGTACACCTGTATATTTACCAAGGATATTTGCATTTAACTCGTATCTTTTCCTAACCCCTATTACATCAGTAATGGTGCGATGATCTAGGATCTTTGACATTTCAAATTCAGAAGCTGTTTGCATGTTGATTGGAGCCATTGTGAAATCGGTAATTTATCAAAGGGGAAAAGGAGAAAAAAATACCACCAAGGAAAAGGAAACTAGTTGTGTAAACAACCAGTGATTGTAAAATGAAATAAATTGTGAAACCAAATATTCAGTAAAGAAAAATAATAAATCGAATTGCGTTTTGTTTTGAATTTGGCGCCAAACGCTCAGTGACTACGGTAAACAATGTAAATTTCACTTGATCAGAAAAAAAATATATAACCAGTTTATCCTTGTCGCCAATGTTGTATAATTCTGTATAATTTGTACAATTATTCTTACCAAGGGTAAGATGGCCTCAAACCCGAAAACACTGGACAGGACGGAGATACGTCTGCACTCTTCAGTGTCGGATAAAGGAAAGGCACTAAAAATAGGTGATCTGTAATCACATAAACCACAGACCAAACCCCGAACCCGATATAAATAAACGTATTTATACTACAGGTTTTTAACTCGTATATCCGAATATTTTAAAAATACATCGCTTACGTACCCTTAATTGAAATTCAGCATGTTCAAAATGCTTACGAAAATGTTCTTTTGAAATATACTCTGTTCTATACCCGTGTTTGGAGGTAGAATTTTTGTGTTTGTATAAATGGGTCTGGCGCAGGTGATCAGTGAGGATTAATCTGAGTTTTCTTGTGGAAATATGTAAGAAGAGGTTCTCTAACTGAATCTTGCTTGGGAAATATGTGTGATGGCTTTGTTTTAATACAGGATTCAATAGGGTGTGGAAAATACCCCAAATTTTGTAGGTAAGTTGAATTTCTTACGAAATATTTTGTACCCAAGTAATACTATGACTTTTCCCAAGCACATTTCTGGTACTCAAGGATACGATGAGTTTATTTATATAACAAAATATTAATAATTATTGTGTTAATTAGCTGCACCAAAGCGATTTATGTGAACTCTTCAAAAAATTATAAATGACCGTCACGTGATCAACAGTCATGTGATATCATAACAAATATGTTAATATAAAGCCGAAGGAATCCTCTATATAAATTGGAACTACTAAAGTACAATACTCATAAATTCAAACCAAAACCGACCTCGCAATGCAATATTATGCTATGATCCCATTTTAAAGCTTCGGGAAGCCTTAACATAGCTGCGCTCTGCTTAGGCGTCTTCGCACATATGGCATCAAGCCGAGTCGCATTGCAGTTGGAATGCCCCTTGTCATCGGCGTGACGTTAGTCTACAATCGTTGCAACACACCGTCCATCTGCCTTTTCAATGGAAAGACGGCGCCGTGTACTCTTCTCTGACGAGTCAAAATTCACGCTTTACCGCTCAGATGGGCGTCGGCGTGTTTTTAGACACCGCGGTGAACGCAGATCCACAAGTGTCACATTTCACACTCTCTCTACAGTTCTTCCGAAGATGACGCCTTGAACCACAACACTTCAAACAGTAACCATTCTTGTAAAGGTAATCCTTACGCTCCTTTAATGAATTTCTAAAACATAAGACTTGGATCATTATGCACACGCGCGAGATCTCTCAGGAATTTTGTAAACACAGATAATGGTACTTGTTAAACATAATTGTTCATCTTATATCTTTAACATTCTGAAGCCCACTTTTCCCGGAAACGCTTCGGCAGTTTACGTACAAACTCGTTGATGCCACTGGACGTGTCAAAGTATGAAAATGCTGTGCCAAATACAGGATCACACTTCACTGATTCCACTTCTGCAGCTAAATCAGACAAGTCAAGGAATTTCTTGCGATCGCTATCTGTGAGAGCCACAAAATTGTCTATGCGCTGCTTAACGGGCCTTCGCTTTCTCAACATTTGCAGAATGTTGCATTCAGACAGCGGTGATGTGACTTGATCTTGACCTTCCCGATATGTGTGAGGGAACAAATGACGGTGCCTTGCGGCAGTGCAGAGTGTAAATAAAGGCAGTAGCCTTGGCACGCAAAGATGAACGAATAAGTCTGTTTGAGGACTCTTCATTTGCACTTTTTACAGTTCTGTGACCTTTCAAACATGCTTCATAATTGTTACTAAGAACCTCATAATTTTCCAAAAGTTTTTGTACATTTCAATAATCTGTTGTTTTTGTGCGAGGTCTACACCATGTTCTGACGCAGAAATAATACGGTCAATATCTCTTTTAATCGTGGATAACTTTGATGTAAGGTTTAGAACACTTTCCTCAAACTGTTGAGATCCCTGAGCTGTCATCTCCCTTATCTGGCGAAGCTCCATATGAAATGGCCAGAAAATAAGGATTTTTCACTGTACTGTTTATTAGCCAATCCTCGTGAGAGGATGAAAAACGACAAAGTACAAAATCACAATAAGAATTTGACAAAATATTAATATCAAAAACAGTTATACAAATTTAAATGTGTAACTTGAACATGTAAGCTAAACAGAGCTATGCCTATCGTAGGCTGAGAATGTGCGATTATCCAAAACAATGCAGTTGCAAAATTTAAACAGAATAAGAAATATTGCATTATACTATAAGACAAAAATTGTCAAATTAGATATAAATTTAAGTGAAACATTGCAAAACTTACTCCTTAGAGAGGCCAACTTCACCAAAATTAAAATCGAAAACAACAGGCCAACCACATGGCTGCCATTACCAGATATATATAAACTAGTTGACTAATCGTTCATAGAACAATCAGAGGTCTCTCCACCTTCTTTATATTTCATTTAATGTATGTGCCTATTTATGAGTAGTGTTCAGCTTTAATGTATGTGTACTTAAAGAGCGGGATTCTTATTTTAGCGGCTTTGGCGCAGACAACGATGCGCAAATTCATGAATACCACTAAGAAATCATTTATGAATACAATACGGCACGGACAAGTACAGCGCTTATTCATGATATTGCCAATAACTCTATACCCAGTGATTGCCCTAAATTTTAAATACGCCAGTTTATGTACACATACAGTAATTTTTCATATGTGCATGTAATTCTTTACAGTTTTATTTCTTAAAAATAAAAACCGATATAGTTTAAAAGTTTGAAAAAATTTGAAATTTTTAAGAAATAAATTGATATTGACTGTTTCTCTTGACGAAATATTCGAGTTAGAGGTGAAGGATCAAATTGCATCTGGAAAAATTATAATAGTTTTTCTACTAGTTCTTTCATAAACCTTTTCCTAAGAATCTAAACTTTTGCTGGTATATTTTCCTTTAACACAATGGATTATTACTCTTAACGGGGTCATATTTCAGAGAGATGAACAAATACATTTATTGCATGATCACGAGGGAAATATGAAGATTTATTCAGCCAAGAAAAACAATTTACTGAAGTCACTTAAACACTTTAAACCGTTTTTTTTTTTTTTTTTTTTTTTTTTTTTTTTTTTTTTTTTTTTAAAAAAAAACATCCTTATTGAAAAGAAGACATTTTATGTTCAGACACACTTTTATATTTCCAATACATAAAGAGTTATGTCCTGTTTTTTAGTGATGAATATAACCACATTATGGGATTGAAAATAATGAAAGAAGTGCGTTAATTAACGTTCATGAAACATATTAACTGATGTGTTTTTAATTTTCTTAAATTAACATCGTTGACCAATTTTTTTTTAGTAACCTCGCCTTTTTGAAGGATATTAAAAAGGCTTAGTCCAAGACCGAATACTCCTTGTTTGAATTCTTTTAAACAGAATAATTATATTGAAGGTTTCTATATATAATTTTATTCTTATTACATTAAGTTTTCAGTCTTTTTCTCACACTCGAACGCATACATTACAGATTGAAGCACACTGATCTGGATATATTCACTACAGAATAATAAAACAATAAATGCCTTCCGTGTTTGTTAGTATGTGAATTATCGTTGGAGCTATCGTTGGAATTATCGTTGGATGCTCACTCCTCCATGGCACCTGATCCCACCTCTGATGTTTGGAGGTCCGTGTTTGCTCTGCTCCTATTTTGTATTGATTAATGGACTTTTGAGCTTGAATACTGTTCGATATCTCCATATATTTCACTATTACAGGGAAAAAAAAGTAACCCGCGAAAGCGGATTACGTATTTTTTTCTGCAATAGTTGGCACGTTAAAACCCTTATTAACAAACAAAGAGAGACATTTTATGGTTTATATTGATATCTGTAAAATAAATTAAAATTTTTAAGATTAAGTGGGTTAAAATATTATTGAAATTTACGTCTTCGTATGTTTCGCTGATGGAACAGCATTGTACAAAAAATCTATATAAGTGGCTTTTTTATCTGGTTTACTGACTGATAAATAAGCGTGGTTTTCATAAGAAATAAAGGAGTTGTGTAGTGGATGTTATTATACAATTAAATATAATATTTCTGAAAGAAATCCGAATATGTAAATGTACTTTGTTAATATCTAAATTTACTTGGATGTTACTTGGAATAAAGAGTTATAAAGTACCATATATAATTACATAGAAATAGAATTTGGAGGAGGGGGAGGGGTTAAATGTGAGAAGTAAAAACAATGGCATTTATTAGATGAGAGATCAATGTGCTTCAATCAACTTTCATTCAATCTACTTTTATTCTCTTCAAGTCTCTGAAAAAGAAAAAAAATATGTAAGTATGTATTGACAAGGTAATTCGTAATTCCCGTCATTATTAATAAATAAAAAGGGAAAATAAACAATTAACTTTATAACATGAAGCAAAAGGTATGTTTTTACTTACATCTCGCACACCTCGACCTGTCGTTTCAGACCTTTCACCGTTATGGGGCTATACACTTTTGCGGGGAAAAGTTTCTCGATCTGTTCGTTCGAGACGTTTAAGATGTCTCCATCTATTTCAATTAGTTTACTGAAAGAAAAAATATATATTAGAATGATACCAATTACATGAAATGAAATGAAACAAAACAATTAAGTAAAATATCTTATGTGCTTATAACGTTCTGTAACATAGGAACTCGCATTTGAAAAAAAAAAACATTTTTATTTATTTTTTGAATTTAGTTTCAATTACATTTTTTTTAATTAGTTATTTAAGGACATACGCAACGTACCTTACGTAGATATTCTTAATTTAAGATTAAAGTGCCATCATATGTTCGCCGACAAAAAATCAGCATGCATTACCAGGGATTTTGAAAAGATATTAATTGATGAAAATTCTTGAATAATTTAAAGAAAAATACACAAAAATTACTGAACATATACATGTTTTGTTTATCAAAAATTATTTTAGAAGAAGTGTAAAACAGCATATATAGACATAAAAACGTAGCACACAATTTCTTTAAGTATTGGAACTCTTCAACTCCAGAGAAAAAGACAATAAAGTTCAAAGTACGTTGCGTATGTCCTTAAAAAAACTTCTTTGATACACTCTTTATCTATTATATTACTGATGTCAATGAGAGAGAGAGAGAGAGATTTGCTGTTTTTACTTTTCTGAACATTTATGCAATTATGGTACTTTTTAGTGATTCTTTGCATTTCTTTTCAAGAATGCTAAACAGAATAACCTGACACCCCTGTTTAGTAGACTCTCCCACTAGCATAAATGTACGACACACTGAGAATTGAGTCAATTCCGCATCGAAGCTTGGAGAAGAGACTAGGTAAATAAATGTTTTTTATGGTGATGAATTTCTGAATCCATACAATTAATGGGTCGCCCGCGTGGCGCAGTGGTTAGAGCGTCTGCTCTAGAGTCGCGAAGTAAGGAGTTGAACCTTACGTCGCGGGTTCGAAGCCCACTGTGGGACGTGGAGACCGGTCCTTCGGATGAGACCGTATAAACCGAGGTCCCGTGTCGCAGTAGGTGCTGGCACGAAAAAGATCCCTTACTGCTTAATGGCCGTAAGTGCCAAGTATAGGACAAAATTTGCAGCTCTCCAACGGCAAGTGGTGGCGTCTCCATATGAGTGAAAAATTCCCGAGAGGGACGTTAACATACAAACAAACATACAATTAATGTGTGGCCCCTGTAATGTCAAACTTGTTCAGTTGTTTAATATTAAATGGGGCGAGTTAAATACCAGACAGCTGGTGACCCGTCTTTATTACATCTATTTAAAAGTTTAATATTTAGATTTGTATTTAATTGTTTCTTTTGATTCTTTCTTGATTTATACCGAAGGCAGGGATACCCTTAAAATATCAAGTCTAATACTTGATTGAGAAATGTTTCTCTATTTTTATATTTGTCTGCAAAGTAAGTATAAGAACTCATTTATACATTACATAATGTTCTGGGAGTTGCAAAACGTAAGATAAAAATAAGTTTCTGTATGTAATGATCCAATGGAATGCAATACCTTTTAAACGAAACACTCTCAATGAAGCCTTCAAATGCTTCAGTTCTCTCTTTGACGTGTAAGCCTGCAATTACATTAAAAAAAATCTATATGTTACAATTGTTTTGATAGTTATGAAGATTTGCAAAATTAGAAAAGGGCAAAGTTTTAATCCTCCATTGCAGATGGGCAAACATAATGCATACACTGGGTGAAATAAGCAGTTTCCCGTCATGGGAAACTATATGGAAACCACATGGAAACCTCATGTTTACATCATGTTTCTTAGTGGTTTCCGCAGCAGATGCCAGGTTATTCCGTCAAGTTTCCGTATCATGGAAACTACTACGCTCCGATTCCATAAGGTATCCCGAACCACGGAAACCTCAGGAAACCTGAAGTTTCCCGAGCCTCCATGTAGTTTCCCGTAATGGGAAACCTGAAGATTCCACTAGTTTCCATAATTAGGAAACTATGCGGAATCGGAGCGTAGTGGTTTCCATGGAATGGAAACTCGATGGAATCCTCAGATTTCCCCTGAACGGAAACTAGAGGAAACCTCGTGATTCCTCAAGTTTCCATGACTCAGGAAACTACATGGAATTGGAGCGTAGCGGTTTCCGTGTGATGGAAACTTGGTGGAATTATCTGGTGTCTCATAAAGGGAAATTACAGGGAAACTTCAAGATTCCCTTATTTTTCTGAGACGGGAAGCAATGTGTAATTGTGGTGTAATAGTTTCCATACCATGGAAACTACAGGGTAGGTTGAGCATTTTAATTTCGAAAAATGATTGATAAGCAACTGGAAACTTAAGGATCCCTGTATTTTCCATGGTATATCTTTCTTGTCTAGAACGTGAAAAGAGAACAGCAGGTTTAAATCAAAATATATATTATTAATTTTCTTGGTAAACTGTGTTTTCTTTTCAAAGTCTATCAAGAAAATGTGTAAAAAGGAAAAAGCATTATCAAATCATATGTTTAATAATTCATTTGATCTGAAAAAAACATTATTTGAAAATGATATCAAAATAAATAAAATCATATATCTTGGTACACAATGAAGTAGTCTTTCACATCTAAGTCCATTCATAAAAACTTCATTAAATACTTTATACTTCTTTCAACATCAGCTTCTTTTGTATTTTCTTCACATCATCTGTGATCTGCAATATATTTTCAAATAAAATTATTATTTGATGTAAGAATTGTATGCTTGAATATTATTTAGAAATCTTACAAGATCACTCAATGTCCTTTAATGTACCAATATCATTTCAGTCTTTAAATTTAATGACATGAAATCCGAATAATGAACATTACATAGTAAGGTTTTAAGCCAGATTAATATTAAAGCAGGTATGATTGAGAACATGACCATCTCGTACATGTAGAACACTGCTTTTAGTTGAGTGAATTGGAGAGAAATGTGCTCTGGACAAGGATATTACGAATCTTTTTTTTCTTATTGGCATTTGACCTAGAAATTTTGTTAAAGATCACTAAAAACCCTTCATCCCATGGCACACAAGCCAGATCATACCAAGGGAGAAAAATTATGCTCTGGACAAGGACTTTAAATAAAGATATATAGTGTGTTTTGATACTGACCTTTGACCTTGATAATTGGTCCAAGGTCACTTTTTACCCTCCATCCACAGGCACTCTATGAGTTAAATTTGAGTGAGATTGGGCTAAGAGGAGAAAAAATATACTCAGGACAAGTGATACATGTATCAGATGGACAGACAGATCATCTCATGGCATCTGCAGAACAGGACCCTAAAAAAAACAATGCACATACATGTTAAGCTATATCCATACAAGTCAATATGAATTCATCATATTTTGCATTGCATACACATGTTTTAATCATGTTTAATACCTTATGAATAATTTCATATTGCATGTACACTCAGTTTACATACAAATAATCTAAATTTCATCAAAAACGATCAACATATCAGCCATTCAAGATTTACCTAATCAACATTCAGACAGTTCAAGTTCTATATGCTATATCATATGTACAGACACATACTAGTATTATTTAGCTACATTCTAAATTTTGTTTTATGACATTAAAAATTAAGGCGATAGCCATTACCGGTAACAAATTTTTACCCCCAATTTACATACATGCATGTTGTAATGTTTGTTCAAAACTTCTCATTTATAAATATTATCTTATAGTATATTTAGTTAACATATACCTACAGTTAAAGCTTCAAAGTGTTTCATTGAATATTTTAGAAATTACAGTCATCAAAATACTGACCAGCCAGAAATCCGTAAATTTTTATTTTTCATTTTTGTCTTATTTCAATGTTAGAAAGTTTTTGTAAGTTACAATATTGACTACTTTAGCATAGCCATACAGTTGAACTTTGGCATCTCGAATACCATAGATATATTGAAGTAATTTGGAAGTATTCTTTAAATATTTTACTCCTGATATCTCGAATCCTCAAATACATGTATCACAAAATAATTTTATTGAACTTTGAATCTTGACAAAAGGACTCTTAAACAAATATTCATTATTCTTAAAAAAAAGTCTACAGGTTACAAAATTATAAGTTGCTCAACAATGATCATATCAATGTAACGACTAAAGTCAAGTTCTTTTTATGGTTCTTTATTTTAAATTAAATTATCAAATTGGCAATGAGCTACAAACAAGCAAAAATATATACACACATTACCAATAGAACACACATTACCGGTATTTATTATATTAACGATAAAAAGAAATAATAATTAGTATAATTCAAGTTTAATAAAACACAAGATTAACAAACATTCTTACCGTAACACGCATCACTCTCAAACTCAATCGAACACGTTCAGTTCATAACAGGGGCGTCAGCACAGTGAGTATTAATAGATAACTTGACAAACCAGTTTAAATCTTAGAGATTTACTCAACAAAATAATATTTTTATAAATTCAAATCACTGCACTGAAAATTAATTAAAAATAGAGAACAACTAAATTAATATTCAAATAGAATTTTTATAAAGTTTTTAATAATATAATCTCTAAATAAAATTAAATACCTGGCGCAAGAACAGAAACTCTATGAATAGACAATCGGTTTAATAAAGTATGGTGCGCGTTTCGTGTTCTTTTAGTATGCGCAAAATCAACCGTTACATCAATAATATTTGAAAGAGTTGATCATTTCCCCTTGGGGTAAATGGGGAGGGGGGGGGACTTCCTCTGTACAATTTAAAATATCCTTACTTTGTGTCAGCCTTGGTTAAAATTAGTGGTTCTTGAGAAGAAGTTGAAAATGTGAAAAGCTCACTGATGGATCGACAGTTTGATGGACATAAGACAAAACAAAAGGTGATCAGAAAAGTTCACTCGAGTTTTTAGCTCGGGTGAACTAAAATCCTCACTGCATGTGTATATTATGCTAGATATCATCCAGACAGAAAATTTTATAGAGAAGTGAAAAAGACTCCAAGCCATACAATTTCATAAGGCCAAACAAAAAAATATGTTTGTTTACTGTTATATGCTGAAATAAAATAGGGTTAGTAGGTAGGATTTTTTTTATTTTATTGAATTTTTTTAAACACAAATTCAAGGGAATTGGTTGAAATACGAAACAGTTTTACCATTGTGTGGTGCTTTACTTCTGCTTGGGCTTGCCACATGGGCGATAGACAATATCTTTCTTGCCAACTGCCTTACAGCTACCACACAATGAAAAAAACTGTCTTGTATTTATTCTTTAATTCCATGTTGCACTAACTATTTCTAGTACTTTCGATTCAAACCCTTGACCAATTAAGATGCATGTAAAAGTTAAACTGACGAATGAGTGACTTATGGATTTCTAGAACGAAAAAAAAATTTGGGTTGGCAATTAGATATTGGGTTTGGGGGGGGGGGGTAACCGTAAACAAACATTTTTTTTTTATTATGCCTAACCTGTTGTAATTTGCAGCTGGTAGTTCAACATTCCAATTAAAATTGGAATTAAGTTCTTTTCTTTTAATGCAATTGTCATACATGCCTATTTATGATTGAATTAATTACCACTTACCACATGATCACATCTTGATTCATCATACATCTTTAGTTACTGGTTCTCCTATAATGTCAATTTTCTTCCCTCTGAAAGAATATATTATGTACAGTTACTACACTGTATTGCATTCTGATTTCACTTATAAGACCAACAATAAACAAGAGTCCTATGGGCCACATTGCTCACCTGAGCACTTTGGGTAGGAAAAAGCATAAATCAGTTCAGTATTTAAAAGTTTTAATATAAAAGTGGTTCACAGGGAGGGGGGGGATGAATTCTACACTTTCGAAGGATGCTTTTGAATTAATATGATACATATTAGCATTGCTGTTCTTAAGAAGAAAATTTTTATTGATATATTCCTTTTCTTCCTTTTTACAGTAAAACTCGGTTATAATGAAGTCACTGGGACCTGTGAAATTAGTTCGCTATATCCTTAATTTGTTATATCCATATAAGGAATTAGTCAAATTTATTTAGCTGGGGATCCAATAAAACTTCGCTATATCCGTGAATTCGCAATATCCGTGTTCGTACTAAACGCGTTTTACCGTATAACTATGATCCCCTGTTATGGCCCCTTTATTCTCCTGGGGAGGGAGGGGGAGTGTCATGATTGAATCTACATTACTTCAGGATGCTTTTATATTATTATGACCAATTTTGACTATATTGGTCTTGAGAAGAATTTTAAAGATCTTTCATATGTATCAGTATTGTTAGTAAAATGTTGATCGCCCATTGTGGCCCCACCCTACCCCTGGGGGTCATGATTTGAACAAACTTGCATCTACACTACCTGAAGATGCTTCCATATAAATATGACAAATCATGGCTTTGCTGTTGTTGAATAGAAGAAATTTCTAAGATTTTTCCTATGTACTTTGATCCTTCATTGTAGCCCCGTCCTACCCCGGGGGTCATAATTTGAACAAACTTGAATTTACACTAGCTGAGGATGTTTCAACATAAGTTTCATCTTTCCTGATACAGTGGTTCTAGTGAAGAAGATTTTCAAAGATTTTATCCTATGTATTCCTACGTAAAACTTGATAATTTAAATTATTTTTTTAAAATCAAATCAATGGCCAGCAATTATCACCTAAATTTAAACTGAGTTTGTGGAGACTATGTGTATGTACATGCTTGACCACAGGCCATTGTTCCCCTTAGGTAGAAAACCCTCTCAAATCACATAGAATATACAAAAAATACACAGTCGCAGGTGTCTTCGCGACACGTGTCTCCACCTGTGGCACGTGAGAACAGGTGCCCGCGATTACAAGGGTCAGCGCAATGATTGAATTTTATCTGAACAGTTTACACTGATTTTTTCTAAATTTAAAAGTTGTATTAAATCTTCTCTTACTACTAATTCCAATTCACGTGTCTTTATGAGTTTTACCGAGACTAAAATGTTAAAAAAAATCTTTTATTTGTCACAGAATGTTCAATTTTATTACACAGAATTACACAGACAGTTTTTTTTTTATTATTCTTTTGATACACGTTTCCAAAATGTCTATTATCGGGAAAATAGGTGTAAACCAGAGCATACGTGTTTTCCATATCTGGAAAACATGCAGGAAACTACAGGTTGATTGCTTCCATATCGGGAATATACGTTGAAACCACTACTGCATGTTTCCGCGGTTTCCCATATTGGGAAATTTACGGGAAACCACAGGTTGATCGTTTCCATATCGGGAATCTACTTGGAAACCACTATGTGGTTTCCATAAAATGGAAACTATATGGAAACTACTGATGTCACGATTCCCATATGTTTCCATCGGGTTTCCAAATTTGGGAAACCTGGCTTTTCATTCTGTCCATAAAAACCCCTGATGAACGAAACATTGTATCCTTTAATCTTGTTGCTTAAGGTATATATATATATATATATATATATATGATTTTTTTTTCAGAATTTAATTTTGTGTCCATGAAAGAAGAAAATATCTCCTCTTAACAAAATAAAAAAAATTTATAATATTTGTATTTAAGACAGTTTTTGTTTGTATGTGTGGATCGTGTAAATACTCCTGGTGTTCTTTTGATTTGTTTGTATTGCTAGCAATTTTTTCTCATTGTATTGTTGGCTGCATTGAATGAAATATATGGAGATAACGAACAGTATTCAAGCTCAAAAGTCCATTATACAATACAAAATAGGAGCAGAGCAAACACGGACCTCCAAACATCAGAGGTGGGATCAGGTGCCATGGAGGAGTGAGCATCCCCTGCCGACTGGTCACACCCGCCGTGTGCTCCTTGTCATGATCGGGAAATAACGGAAAAATCCGTCGACAATTCAGTGTGTAAATAATGGCCTAACAATTAGTATGAAAAACGTCAGTCAGCATTTGACTCAATGATAAATTGTATTTGCTGACAAGGTCATTGTATCGACCATAGAACTTACGAAATGATGACTTTAGACGAGACAGCTGATATTCTTGTTTCATCAACTTATTTGTCAATAATTTACCTCTTTTTAGAAAATGTACATACGTAGAGCATGCTCTTGCGTATCGAATCAACTGAGAGATATATACCCCGTATGCAGGTGATGAAGGTATATTGCTGCATAAGTAAGGGAAGTTGACGATTGAAAAGTTAAAGTCATCACGTTTATCATAAAGCTTGGTTGTTAGATTACCATTAACGTCTTTTTCAAGTAAAATATCCAAATATGAAACAGATGTGTTGGACTCTGTGGTATCTTTTATCTCAAGTTTACCAGGATATATCGTATCGACATAAGAATGAAAATAGCCATTGTTAATTGACAATACGTCGTCGATATATTTAAATGTCGAGTTGAACGCCACAGCAAGTGATTTCTTCTTTTCACGTACAAGTTTTTGGACAAATTCTGCTTCATATGAATACAAAAAAGGTCTGCTAATAACGGGGCGCAATTGGTACCCATTGGAATTCCAATAGATTGTTGGAAGACCTGGTCTCCAAAAACCACATAGATATTGTCAATCAGAAACTCAAGCATCTTTTAAATGTCAACTTCAGAGTACTTGTGTGTACAATCAGAATGTTTTTTAACAAAATAATTTTGCAAATGACCAATGACAAGGTAAGTATATTTACGAGTTCCATTTTTATTGAAAAAGCAGCTGTCAATGATATCAAAAAGCCTGGACTTTAATTTATCGTGGGGAATGGTTGTGTATAAAGTTGAAAAGTCGTAAGTTTTTAAGCTGTTGATTTTGGTAAAATCTTGTGATTTCAAATTTTCCAAAAGTTCCTTGGAATTTTTAAGTATCCACATCTGATTTACACCACTTCTCCAATATATTGTTGCACAGTACTCTTGAAGTTTCTCCTTCACCATTGTTAATATCTTAGTGAGGAGTAAAGATAGAGGCTTGGTTGAACATTTACTGGAACCCGCTATGTATCTTTGTTTGTAAGGATTTTTATGAAGTTTCGGAATCCAATATAAATATGGTAATTCGAATTCATTTTGGTTGTTTGGAATATTAAAAATATTCAAAACTGACATATGATTTTGAAGAATTTCTTCCTTAGAAAGGGTGACAATTAGAGGTTTTGTCAAGAATTGTTTGTCTTAGTGATCATTTGTAGTTTTTATATTATTCACCCCTAAATCTTTTATGTGTATTCGTATATATATATATATATATATATATATATATATATATATATATATATATATATCAGAGAATTCACATTTTCAGCTGCAGAACTTCGTTGTCTGTATTAGTTTTCTTTATGACGAATAGAGCCGAAAAATCCGAATGTTGGAGCCATGAATAGTAAATTTGCATGTTTCTTCTTATAAAATAAGACTCAACAAATGAGCAAAATCTGTTAATGAAGATAAAATTCCGTGTACTAAAAATGATATGACTAAATTATAAAATTTCTTGCATGTTCAATCAGAATATATATGCACAGAATTCATTATCATTATTCTGCAGTATTTATTATGGTTTACTCCAAATTATAAGGGTAAAGCTTAATTCATTACCTCAAATTTGGTCAACAGTGTTGAGGAGTAACATCTTTGATTACTGAAATCATTGTTTGGCTGTATACACTTAACAGTGTATAGAAATCAACATCGACTGGCTCAGCCTCCTAGCCCTCTGGGGTAAGGGGGGCTGTTCTTCCTCCCATTCATATCTGGACTTCCCTTCTTTCTGAGCCGCTAGACACATCCGTGATATCTCCAATCTAAATTTTGAAAATCTGTATTACACACATATTCCAGATCTCTCTCTCTCTCTCTCTCGAGAGAGAGAGAGAGATTAACTTACACTTTTCACTTGCACAGGAGCAAGCGAGTGTCTTGTGCCATAAGGCAGGGCGAAGGCCTCCGAAATCGAGTAAATTTTGGGCTCGAAAAAGTCGTCTACTGTTTTTTGTTCATTCTCGCTGTGCACAAAAAAAATACGTCTCCATGATCTACATGAAAAAAAAATGTGAAATGGGTAAAGGTCTTCCTGAATTTATTGTTAATTGTTTCGTAATAATTGCAACATCTTAAGCATAAAGTGGAGCATCTCAAGTCATGAAATGACTTCCAGACAGGGGATATTGGATTTGCGTTACATCCGGGAACTGGGGACAATCGTTGGCAATTTAAAATTACAATGTCGCTGGTACTCAATGGGAAATAACACAATTAAGAGAAAATAAGAGTTTGAAAAAATCAGACATAAAACTTACTTACTTCTAGTCATTCTTCATTTACTCTTCAACAGAAAAAACAACGCATTGAAGTGCAAAACAGTTAGGTAACCTTGAAAACGTGAACATTTTAAACTCCTCTCTAGCTTCATCGTCAGAGCTTTCATTCGAGTGTTTTATAAATATTAATTCAAAAACATATTTGAAAATCAAAATACACAATGTAAATTCATCCAATATGTTAGAGAAAACAAGCAATCCCTTCAAAATGGTAATGTTAAAATTTTAGCTCACCTTAGCTTTCCCTGAGCTGAAAGCTCAAGTGAAATTTTTCTGATCACCTGTTGTCCGTCTGTCCGTTTTTGAGGTATTTCAATTATTTAGGTTCATGCAAATATATTTGTGTCTATATTGATTTGGTGGTCCATGCATGTCATACTTACACGTCTCTGCAGTAATTTTAGGCACATAGAGTTTATTCGGGTGGTTTACTGTACACGTCATGCGCAGAAATTACTCCCCGTAAGAACTACTATTCCCAGTCGAAGTTAGCCATTACAAATAGTACTACTTCATTTTTTGAAGAAAAAAAGTAGTTTTCGGAAATTATTTGCTTTGGTTGCTGATATGTGGCCACAAATTATCGGACTACTGGGCGCTCACCCTTTTATGATACTCTGCTCTGGTAGAAGATCTGGATTCTGCCTCTACTTTCTGTAGAGGAAGTTGAGAGAAAAGTTGGCAAATGCGGAAACTTTAGGTTACTTCGATACTGAAGCGAAAAACACAACTTGTTACAGATGCCAGTACTGTTGGTCTTGGAACTGTCTTGCTACTTCAGAATGAAAAAAAAAGTATTATCTTCTATGCAAGAAGTAGTCTTACAGATGTTGAGAAACGTTACTCTCAAACAAAAAAGGAAGCGCTTGGCATAATATGGGTAGTGGACGTTTTCATATGTACCTCTATGGGAATGACTGAACTTCTTGCAGATCATAAGCCTTTGGAATACATTTATCCAGCAAAGTATAAACCAAGTCCGAGGATCAGTAAATGGGTGTTGCGTCTACAGCCATATCGATTTTAGGTTGTGTATATCAAATGAAAGGACAATGTAGCAGATCCGTTATCACGATTGACAAAAATAAATGAGAGGAAAGTCAAACAGATGGATACTGAGGATTTTGTGAAATCTATATCTCTACATTCTGTTTCAAAAGCAATGTCTATCAAGCAGAAGGAAAGTTTCTGTTTGTTTGTTGTTTATCTGATTTTGGCCTGAAACGTCAGGATGAAGTCATTATATCAAGAGTACGTATTGGACACTCAAGGTTTACTCAATCGCATTTACTAACCAGGGAACACCAACCTGAATGTATATCTTGCGACTGTGCAATGACTATACATCATATACTTTTAGAATGTACTGATTTTTCGCCTGTAAGAAGCAGACTATTTAATAATGTGCAAATAATGCCTGATCTTTTTACAAATATTAATACTTAAACAATTTACATTACTTGAAGGAAACCCGATTTTAACGTTAAGATTTCAATTTATATATTTTAATTAAAAATTTGTTTTATATTACAAATTTAACTGTTTTCATATTTTTAAAATTATATCCTTCGGATGGGACGTTAAATGGATTACAAGGATTACAACCCCCTTGGCACGCATAAGATCGTTTCTCTGGTTTTCGCAAAAAGAGTAAAAGAGCTTTGGTGTTTCCAGGGATGCCAATGTGACTTGGAATAAAAAACAAAAGTCTACTACTTTACCTTGATGAGCAAAATGATAATATTGAATTAATATATCTATAATGTATGGTTGTATGTTCATATTTTTTATCGATTGTAAGCGAGAGCGAGTCCGAGTATATTGTGAATTTGTAATCAGTGGAAGATTTAATATATTCAAAAGCAAGCAGAGTGGCTTTTGCTTCTGCTGTAAAAATAGTTGCTCCATAAGGAAGCCGTGTAGAAAAAAAAACAAACACTTTTGTCAATCACTGCAGCTGCTGCCACTTTGTTTTTATCTTTTGAACCATCTGTATAAATATCGACTGAAAAATTCTTAGAATGTTTTATTTCTGTTAAAAACAAGATGATTTGTCTCTGATTTCTGAAATTCAGTTAAAGATGTATCTACACTTGGTTTTATTAATTTCCATAGTGGTATTTCGGATTAGTTAATGGGTTTAATTATATCTAAAGGTATTCAGAATCTCTTACGTGTTTTTAGATCTTAGTCCTAAATGTTTTATACACGAGGAACTAGAATCAATACTGCCTGAAACTCTACGTAACACTTCTTTAAAAATCGCTCATGAGGGACACCCAGGAATAGTAGTAATAAAAAAAAACATTTGCGAACAAAAGTAAAGTGATCTAGAATGGATCGCGATGCTGAAGAGATGTGTAAGAGATGTGCGTGAAAAGTGGCGAGTAAGACATCCCGTCCAGAGCCTGTTAGAGTATTGAACTTTGAAAAGGACCATTGCAGTTACTTGGTGCAGATTTATTGGGACCTCTACCATCAGGAGATTTGTAGTGGTGGATTATTACAGTAGTTGTAAGTTGATATCTTGACAAAGACCACAACCGAAAAAATTATGAAAAGTCTTCACAAGATGTTTGAAACACATGGTTTACCATTACAGATTGTAACCGATAACGGTCCTCAATTCATCAGAATGGAATTCAAAGACTTCATGGAACATCATAATGGGCGGACTTCATTTGTCCAAGATCGGCGTAAAACCGACGAATTGGCAAATCAAATAAACCGGCGTAAAACGTGTAAAAACAAAGATGGAGGAACCCGTTGTTGTTACAACTGCTGTGGCAAAAGTTACAGATGTAATGTTGAGCGATGATGAAGATGATGATATCGAAACATCTTTTTTGAGAAATATGGGCTATCAACAGGGTGAGAGTTTTGATATATCAGTGAAAGTTTATCTATAGAAACATATACCTATCGAATGTAAACAATGGAGGAAATTCGAGTCGTAAAGGACTTTTTGTGTTTGATTTTGATTATCATAATTATTTCTGTGTTTTCTTATCAGATAATGGCTTTATTTGTGCACATATGGGGTCATATACTAAATGTGTGAATCTAGTATGCACATTTTTTCTTCATTTTAGATTTAGAGAAGAAGGATAAAATCTCTAGAGTATTTTGAATACATTTAGGCAGTCCTTTAAAGTGTCCCATGAGACGTTTGAAGTACTTTGTGAATCATTATCTCAGTATCCAGGTGTATTGCCAGAGGCATATCCCAGAGGAAGAGCCCACATACCATTGCAAAAAAACGTATTGATGACTGACAGATACCTAGTTTCTCAAGAAAGTGTACAATAATTAAGTGATAGGTTTGGTGTAACTGAACACAGTTTTATAAGATGCAAAAGACAAATAATGTGTGATCAGCGTCTATGCAAATTTATTACATGGCCAAAGCATGATGAATTCAGATATATATCTACAAGATTTGATAAGATGGAAAGATATAACTTTCCAGATATACTTGGAGCAGTAGATGGGAGCCACATTCCAATTCAGGCTCCTATTCAAAATCCCAAATGTTATTTTAATCGGAAACAATTTCATTCTATTGTACTTCAAAGTGTTTGTATAGATGATCTGAAATTTATTGATGTGAATGTAGGATGGCCAGGTCGAGTCCATGACGCTAAGGTCCTACGAAACTCATCATTATGGAAAGAAGGATTTCATAACTGTGACAATGGGAGCTACCACTTAGTTGGAGATGGAGCATACCCATTAAAAGAATGGCTTCTGACTCCATACAGGGATAATGGCCATCTCTCACAAGAACAGACACAGCTTAACATGACACTCTCACCAAAGCGACAAGTCATGGAGAGAGCATTCGGTTTGCTGAAAGGAAGATTCAGGCGACTAAAGCTATATGAAATCAATCAGAGAGGTTTGTCAGACTTGTTGCTGCATGTATTTTGCACAACGTATGTATCATTGAACATGACCTGTTGGAGGACTTAATAAATGAAAATGAACATGATGTTATTCTGGAAGAAAATGATAGAAATGCATTGTTAAAGAATGATGCACGCGGTCTACAAAAGAGAATTAACATTACAAATAGAATGTAATTTGGATTTGGATGTGCATCATGTACAATTTTGAGTAAAATTCAAAAGAATTATCTTTTTTGCTAGCTTATTGAGTAAAATTCATTTTTTTTGGTGAAAATTGGTCTTTTTTTCTTCAGACAGAACAAGAACTGTACTATAGCCCCCCCCCCCTTTCAATCGGAACTCTTAAATTTGTGCATACTATATAGCAGTTGACATGGAAATTTTTATAATACAAAGATTTTATTTACTTACGGGAAAATAAACTCTTTGTTATATAAGTTAACTATTGCATCATTTATATTTATATATTTAAATTTATTTCTAAAATAAACACACAGTTACTATAGACTTAACATTTATTCAGGAAATAAATAACAAAACATTTATTCAGGAAAAAATAATAAAAGAATACACTGTAACAAAAGATAAATCGCAAATGCAACCCTGACATGTCTGCTATTGTGTCATCAAAATGTAATGAGAGATATGTTGACAGTACATGAATGTCCACCCAAAGTACATCGTATTGCAAGATGAAAAATACATGCCAAAGGGAAAGGTAAAAAATAATTCCACAGTTTAACTCTCACCAATAAAATCATGTAACTTTGATTAAATTTCGGTAAATATATGCTGAATATCATTACAACTTACTCTGAAACTGTGTAAGGGACAGAAAGGTGGAAGGACATAAGACAGACATGACAGGTGGGGTATAAAATTGGCAAACACAACCACTTAATGAACAAATTCGAAAGTTATAAAACACTATCTGTGTTAGCAAATTTACATGGCACAATCTGTCAATTATCTTTTTCAGGTTCTATTTCTTGAGCAAGTCTTTCAAAACCCCGACCAGGGAATTAATAGTTGATTTTCTCCTTATGTCTCCTCTCAATTGCTTCTTCTTTCTTTTCAATAGCTTCTGTGAAAAATGTCTTCATGATGTCAACCGATCTTCTTGCTTTCTTTTTCACTTTCCCTGAAAAAATACACATAGTACATTTTCACAGTACAGGTATGAAGAAAAGCTTGTTATTCCCATGCTTGTAAGTAGTTGTATTAAAATGAAAACAGCTATAACAACGCTCAGCAAGGTCTTGCATACAAAAAACAGATAGACTTCAATTTCAAAATACGTCATGAACCTCTTGCTTTAATAATCTAAAATACCTTTCTTAAGAGCAGGACAGTTGAGTAAGACTCACCTTCAAGTGCATCTGTATGGTCAGGGGTTGGAGATAGAGTTCTCTTCGTTTTGACAATTTTCAAGGTCTGAACTTTCACGCAGATCTGGAGATGGACTTTTACTTGCTTTTGACTCTATCAGAAACACTGGATTCATGTCGGGCAACTTTTCAAATATTTCCCCCAACTCATCATCAGAATCAGCAGAGTATACTTCAAAGACACATTACCCAACAAGCAATCTCAGAGGTCGGAAGTATTTATTATTAATGCCAAGATTGCTACAGGTAACTGAATATAATTTATAAGGATATCTTTTTTGCATTTGTAGGACTAGAATGCGTCATATGAAATGATACTTCTGTTTATCGATAACGAAAAGTTTAAGAATGGGGCCACGGAATTTGGTATATGCCTCATAGTCATACACGATAGCTTGTCTAGAAAAAAGAATGATCTATGTCTTTAGGAAACCTTTTGTTGCCGATTTGTTTTCTACTATTTCTTTCAAAATTCTAAAGCAATTGATTTTAATAAGATCCTTAAGAATGGAAACCTTTACTCATTTTCTTTTAATTACTCTAATAAATTTTCTTCACTTACATGAAATTCCTGATAATAAATTGTCATTGATATTCTATCCATTATCAATGCCCTGGTGACCTGCTGCTGGGACGTCATGGCACAGGCGTAGAACCTCATTCCTCAACTCCTCAGGAACGACTAAATGTTAGTCTTCACACCCCCTCCCCACCTCCTTCCAAAGGACCTTGTCCTTATCTAATGTGAAGGCCGTCCTATGCAGCCAATAGTTTTTAATTGCGGGACCTGCAAGGAACATCACACCTTCCTCTTGAACTACACCACCGTCTAACCAGTCAAAAAATTGACTGATTTCCAAGTCCCTTAACTAGCATAGGCTCATTTCCTCTGGTGTCAAACCTACGAATGACAAGGGGCTGCCAGAACCATCATGGGGTACCCCCACTAATGCGACAAAGTCGGGGTGCTTAGTTAGGCGAATCTTAGTCCGGAAGGGCCCATCTATTGACTCATCACCAATGTCAACTTCCGGGGGAGTGTAAGAACCAATGCGACCCATGTTTTCACATATTAATTAGTCTTGACTTTTAATATACGTATTTAAAAATAACTTCCTTACTGCATAAAAAGGAAGACCTTGATATCCCAAGAACTTTCCTAAATGCAATAGCACAAGCAATCGTTGTCTTAATTATGAAAATAAATCTCTAGGAATTGGAATCTTCTAAGCAATTTAAAAGAATTCAATTAAGGAATTTCTCTGTTTCCTAAATATTTTATCTTAATTCCTGTTAGCATATGTATATGTAGCAAATGGAGAAAGCGAACAGGAACAGATGATGCAGAACTTTCATCTTTAATAGATATTGTAAAAATTGATATTGTTGTCCAAAACACAAAAGAAGTTTCAGGACTTTCCATAGAAACAACAAAATACAAAACTTCGGCACTTGCTTTAAAGATTGGATATTCTCTCAAGAAGTGTGCTGGAATGATGAAAGGAAATGTCCTTAAAATTGGTGATTCTAATATGGTGGCAAAAAGCCAGCAAGTTCATTGAGCTATATGATCTAACGTGGAATGAAGAAGTGACACCTCATGCCCACAGAACCTTACAGGAGATGAGAAGAAATAGGGTACATCAAATGCCATTAACAAATGATGTTATCCTCTTGAACAATTACTTCAACAAGATGTGTGTGAGCCAATGCTCACTAATACCCCCGCTCTGATGTGAATACACAAGTTCAGTTACGGACAGACAGTGATAATCAGGAAATTGACATCGGATTGTTGTATAAAAATGAATCCCTACATATAGCATGCCTAAACAAAGAGTGTGTTAAAATTTCAAGCATCTGCGATGAGTAGTTGCTGAGAAAACTGCCACCAAAATTTGTTATGTATGGTACGGACAGATGCACGGATAAACAGGAAGTTGACATCGAATTCATACAAAAATGATTCTCACCACATGGCATGCCTAAACAAAGGTTGTGTTAAAATTTCAAGCATCTACGATGAGTAGTTGCTGAGAAAACTGCCACCAAAATTTGTTATGTATGGTACGGACAGATGCACGGATAAACAGGAAGTTGACATCGAATTCATACAAAAATGATTCTCACCACATGGCATGCCTAAACAAAGGTTGTGTTAAAATTTCAAGCATCTGCGATGAGTAGTTGCTGAGAAAACTGCCACCAAAATTTGATATGTTTGGTACGGACAGACGCACGGATAAACAGGAAGTTGACATCAGATTCGTACAAAAATGAATCCCACCATATGGCATGCCTAAACATAGGGTGTGCTAAAATTTCAAGCATTTGCGGTGAGTAGTTGCTGAGAAAACTGCAACCAAAATTTTTTATGTATGCTACGGACAGGCGCACGGATCAACAGGAAGTTGACATCGGATGAGTACAAAAATGAATCCCACCATATGGCATCCTTAAACAGAGTGTGCTAAAATTTCAAGCGTCCGCAATGAGTAGTTGCTGAGAAAAGTGCCACCAAAATTTGTTATGTATGGTACGGACAGACGCACGGATAAACAGGAAGTTGACATTGGAATTGTAAAACAATGAATCGCACCATATGGCATGCCTAAACAAAGAGTGTGCTAAACTTTCAAGCGTCTGCAATGAGTAGTTGCTGAGACACTGCGACCAAAATTTGTTACGGACAGACACACAGACAGACAGACAAGGGTAAAACAGTATACCCCTCTCTCCTTCGGAGGCGGGGGTATAAAAATGAATTTCAGATAGCATACGACAGACTTACAGAAGACAAAATGAACGAGATGCATGGTCCCTTCTCTGTGAGATCACATTGGCACAAATAATACTATTCAACCGCAGACGACAAGGAGGCGTGTCTAAAATGAAGGCTGTAGACTATCAGACTTTTGCTGAATTTATTACCGACTTTCAATATTGTTTCGCATTCTCTATTTCAATCGCTTACTCTGATTGGTCAATAGCAGAAGTTGACCGTTCACGGTAGCTCAGTCTGTAGAGCGCTTGCTCCATGATCGGGAGGTCGTGAATTCGAATCTCGGCCGCGATTGACTTAAGTCGATAAAAAATGGGTAGCAACTATTCCTTCGCCATGCGATCAGCACTTTGAAGTTAAAGTTGCGGGTCCTTCGGATGAGACCTTAAAAACCAAGGCCCCGTGTCACGGCAGGCGTTGGCACGATAAAGATCCCTCACTGCTCAATGGGTATGAGTGCCAAGTAAAGGTCAAAATTTGAAACCGGTAAATGGTGACGTCTCTATATGAGTGAAAAATTCTCGAATGGGACGTAAAACAACATACACTCAATGAGAGAGTCACGTGACGGGGCAGTTGACAGACGTGTCCGATAATCGCTCCGTCTTTTTGACAATTTTTCTGTGGATTTAGATTTCTTTTGTGTATATATTGTTTACAGTGGATTTATGAAGTGTTTTCTTTTCATTAGGAAGTTCTATTAGACAAAAAAAAGTTTATTTTTGTGTTATCATAACTGTGTTTAATACAACCGTGTGCTAGACCTAGAGGTGAGTGAAGCTCACTCAAAGTTTTCATAGTACAATGGCTTTGGAGCAAACAAAAATGTTAAAACCTGTCTACTTGAGACATAGAGATATTCAGACGGATAAGAGTAATCCTATTACAGACTATAATTTAGCGTGTGCGGTGGGCAGTGTTGTTTCCGATATTAAATGTATCCAAAGGGATAGAGACCTATGGAGAATTTATGTTGAATCGCGCGAAAGTTGAAATCTCCTTATATCTGAGGGTTTCGAACTGCGAAATAAAACAGTTTCTGTTTTTGATACAAATCCTTTTTCCGCGGGGACGGAGAATCCAAACGAAGTGGTAGTACGCATGGCAGTGCGTGGGATCCCCCTCTCTGTTGATGACGTGTGTATCAAAAGCATGCTTGAAAAACTAGGTGCCACACTAACATCTGACATCAAATATGAAAAAATTCGAAATCCCAACACATTAAAAATGACAGAAATTTTAAATGGAAATCGGTTTGTATACATGAAACCAATGGAAAATGGCAAGTTTCTACCTAAGAATAGTGAATGTGCAGGTCTCAAATGCTCTATATTTCATTATGGTTAGCCCACCAAAAAAAGGAACTTGGTGTGTACCAACTGTTGGGGAGAAGACCACTTAAGGTATAACTGCGAATATGAAGCTTGTTGTAAAGTCTGCAAAAACCCTGGTCATTCCCCGGGAGATACAGCTTGTACCAAACACGATTCAACTTCAAAGGAAATTATTGCTTTCAGTGGAAAAGATGATGTCATGTCAAACTTCTACCCGTGTGATATCACGGTTTTTGGTATTCCACATGCTTCCGCAGAACATGCTTTTCAATACAGCAAAGCGATGCGAGCAGGTGACATCATTAAGGCATCAGCTTCAGAAACGCCGCTACTGCGCTCGACGCCAAACGTATTGGATCACAGGTGACCGTTCCGGATCATTGGTTGAAGGAGAGAGACGACGTTATGCGGAAGGTCATCGAAGCCAAATTCGATCAAGTGATTGAATTCAAGGAAAAGCTTTCCTCTGTTGAGTCATCCACTCTACTTGTTGAAGCTGCCTTTGATGACTATTGGGGGTCTGGACTAGATAAGAAAGGTACATTGTACACCGATATGAGCGCATGGCCTGGGAAGAACACTATGGGTCAAATTCTGACGGACATCATGAGATCCAAACGGGGAAACACAACTCAGAAGACCCAGTCGGTAAGAAACCGCAGAAATAACAAATCAAATAACAAATCATAAACGTTTATGTCTTAAAACTGTTTGAATCGTAGTTCTTTTTTAAGAACCTATCAAAAATGTATTGAAAAAAATGTAATCTACAAACATTGTTAGATCTTTATCATAATTTTCTTTAACACAAAATATGTTTATATTCGTGTTTTTTTTTTCTTTTTTTTTTTTTCTTTTTTTTTTTTAATGAATGATAAATGAATAACTTTGAAATGTTGTCGGTAAATGTCCGAGGACTTAATTCGGACGAAAAAAGGGTTAAATTATATACATGGCTTAATGATACAAAAATAGATTTTTTTACAAGAAACCCAGTATGTTGAGAAGAATAAGATAAAATATGACTCAAGATGGTTTGGAAAATCATTTCATTGTTATAGTGACTCATCATTTAGCCGAGGCGTCAGTATTTTATTTAAGAAAGAATTGAATGCAGAAATAGTTGAGAAACATGTTTCGCATGACGGTAGAAGATTATTTTTAAAAGTAAAAATAAATGAAATAGTATTTTCGTTTATAAATATTGTAACGTGATAATGTCCAAGAATAAGGCAGATGTTCTATTTACAGTTTATTTACATATTTACACAATATTACACACAACACTTATGTTGTATAACATCATATACTCAATACATCAGTCCATCTGCTTAAACATTGTTAAAGTGCAGAACTGACATCCGTCTGCGTTAAACTCTAATGCAGAACTCCCTTCTCATTTAATTCAAGGTTCCCAGCCAAAATCATAAAGCACCGATAGTGACCAACCTTAATCAGGAATATAAACAATGAACCCCCATATTCCCATGAGAACATCAGCGACCAGGCAGATCTGGACGCTGACAGACATATCCTGTTACCCATTAGAATAACAGCGTAGAGCAATAAATGCTCAGTATGCATGATTTAAAGATAACACAAATAAATCGAATTAGTGAAACTCTAAATTATGACAATATTTATGCACCAAATTCTGTTAAAGAAAGGGGTTTATTTTTTCAAACATTGCATTGTTTTTTGCAAAAAAAAAAAATGCACAACAGATGATGATAATATTATCTTATGTGGAGATTTTAATTGTAAAATTGATAATCATCACGATCAAAGTCTTCCAAAACTTAAAAAAATATTTAAATACTTTTGATTTAATGGATACGTGGAGAACGAAATATCCATCCTTAAATGGATATACATGGTACAATTCAGAAAATATTCCTAGTAGTAGAATAGATTATATATTTATAAACAAAAACTTCGCTTTCGAATTAAACAACATTACTATACGTAAAATTCCTGGAACAAATCTCGGAAAAAGAATGTCTGATCATAGGGTTTTAAAAATATCATTTAAATTAGATGAGAAGAAACGAGGGAGCGGGTACTGGAAATTGAATAATTCTCATTTAACTGATATAGAATACAAAAAAGGAATTAAAACTATAATAAGTGAACTACAGGAAGAACAGGTAAACCCGTTTGATACGTGGGAATCATTCAAAATTAAAGCAAGAGAGTTTTCTATTAGATTCTCAAAAAAAATCAAGTCAAAATATAAAGAACAAAATTAACTTATTAGAGAAGGAAATAAATAAAATAGAAGAATCTGAATTTCAAAATATCGATATGAACAGAAAACGCAACCTAGAAGCACAATTAGACGAGCTTTATGATAAAAAATGTAAAGGTGCCTTTGTAAGATCACGATCAAAATGGATATTAGAAGGTGAAAAATGTTCAACATTTTTTCTTAATCTAGAAAAAAGTAGACAAAAACAAAATGTAATAAAAGAACTAAAGGTAAATGACAATAATATAGAGACCACTGATGGCATTCTAGGCGCTATGTGTGACTTTTATGAAAATCTATACTCTTCAAATAATATAGCAGATGATGGCATTGATAACTATTTATCTTCATTTGAGTTAGAAAATACAGTGAGCGAAAGCGATGCTAATTTCTGTGAACAATTTCCCTCTCTGGATTGATTGTATGTTGTTTTACGTCCCATTCGAGAATTTTTCACTCATATAGAGACGTCACCATATACCGGTGAAGGGCTTCAAATTTTGACCTTTACTCGGCACTCAGGGCCATTGAGCAGTGAGGGATCTTTATCGTGCCAACGCCTGCCGTGACACGGGCCTCGGTTTTTAAGGGCTCATCCGAAGGACCCGCAACTTTCACTTCAAAGTGCCGAGCGCATGGCGAAGGAACAAGTTGCTACCTATTTTTTATCGACTTAGGTCTGTCGCAGCCGAGATTCGAACTCACGACCTCCCGATCACGGAGCGAGCGCTCTACCGACTGAGCTACCGTGAACGGTCCCTCTCTGGAAGAATGCACTGATGCAGTGTTTAATCTAAAAGCTAACAAATCTCCTGGTCTAGATGGCTTTACAAATGAATTTTACCAATGTTTTTGGAAAGATATAAAACATTTATTTTACGAAGCACTGAAAAGTATTTTCGAAAATGAACGAATGAGTTTTTCACAGAGAGTTGCAGTTATCTCCCTTTTATACAAGAAAGGCGATGAAAAAAATTTAAAAAATTATCGTCCGATCAGCTTGACCAATACTGATTACAAAATAATTGCATTTATATTTGCAAAAAGACTGCAAAAAATTATTGGAAATATAATCAATGAAAATCAATCAGCATATATTAAAGGGAGATATATTGGTGAAAATGCCAGAATTATTTTAGATATTTTAGAATACTGTGAAGAAACTAATAATGATGGAATATTGCTATTTTTTGACTTTGAAAAGGCTTTTGACTCGATAGAATGGAATTTTTTATTCAAAACTTTAGAGAAATACAACCTAAAAACAAATTTTTTAAAATGGATGAAAATTCTTTATAAAAATCCAGTCTTTCGATTAAAAAACAATGGGTGGATATCAAAAACATGCATAATGTCTAGGGGAATTCGTCAGGGGTGTCCGATCTCGGCGATATTATTCTCTATTTGTCGCTGATATTCTAGCTCTTAAAATTAAAAATAACGACCAAATTTCTGGGATTAAACTTTCTGATAGCAGTAGAGAATATAAACATGTCCATCATGCTGATGATCTTGCATTGTTTCTTAAAAATGTGGAATCAATGAAAGAATGTCTTAAAACAATACACGAGTTTTCAAATTATGCTGGATCAAAGTTGAATATAGATAAAACTGAATGCATATTGACAGGGGCATTGAGGCATATTAGAGACAAAATAGAAGGTATAAAAGTTAATACTTCATCACTTAAATGCTTGGGCATATACATAGGTATAAATAAAGAGGAATGCTATAGAAAAAATTGGATTGATAAATGCGAAAATATGCAAAAACTCTTTGAATCATGGAAAAAAAGAAAACTTACAATTTTCGGTAAGACTGAAATCATAAACAGTTTAGGTATAAGTAAATTTATCTATGTTGCGTCTATCTTACCTATTCCGCGAGAAAACGAACTAAAAAAAATAAGTAAATTCATTTTCAACTTCCTTTGGGATTCCAGAGACAGAATTAAGCGAAATACATTAATTGGTAAAATAGAAGAAGGGGGGATTGGAGTAGTAGATATACTTACCAAGTTCCAAGCATTAAAAGCTGCTTGGATACCAAGACTCATGACTAATGCTAATCACAACTCTATGCTTTCCCACCTTGACAATTTATTAGGGGTGTATAATGTAAATTTTGAATATATATTAAAAACCAACAGTACTGGTTTGAACGATTTTGACTTCTTTAAAAGACTGCCTTTGTTCTATAAAGAAATCTTTATTTATTTTAATCAATGTAAAAAACTTCCCGATATAAAGAAAATGAGTATAAACGAAATTTTACAAGAACCGATCTGGAATAATAGACTGTTTTTGTATAAGGAAAAAACGGTATTCTTTAAAAATTGGGTTAAAAATATGTAAAAGATCTCTTTTCAGATGGTGGATTTAAAACCATCGAAAATATAGGAGAAGAAATTCAAAAAAAGTCAAATCTATTGTGTGAATATAAAATGATCAAGACAATTTTTAAATATATTGGAGAAAAAAGTGAAGATCAACAATATAAATTTATTAACATAAAGAACAAAAGGTATTTTAATTTTCATGGAAATTATTGTAGGGCTGAAAGCAAGAAATGTAAATTTTTCTATGATATCCTTCTAAGTAAAAAAGTTATTCCACCAAAACATCAGCGAATACTTGGAGAAATGTTCAGTGTTAGTCAAAAAATGTGGAAATCTATTTATCAGCAAAAGATTAAACTGGCAATAGATAAAAACATTGCGGAATTCAATTACAAATTATTGCACAATTTGTTGTAAAAAATATATGGTAAAGTAGAAAAAGGATACCACAGACAAGTGTTCTCTTTGTTCTGTTGTAGAAGACATGCACCATCTTATTTTTGAATGTAGAAATGTTAAATATATATGGGATATAGCTTCAACTGTGATTAAAGTTAACATTCAATGGAATGACATTGTTATCGGTTTTTATTTTGAACGTTACCAGAAAACATACTTTCTGAACAATTTTATTTCCTTTCTTGCATTAAAAATATATAAATACAAAATGTTTTGTAGAATAGAAAATCTTGACGAAACTGAATATAATGTTGTACATCATATAAAAAAATCTACAGTATTTTGGTGTAAAGTAATTAAGTTTTGTAATTATGCTCTAAATGTAGATATTATTGGAAAGTTTATAAAATTACTCTAATTTGTTATAGTATATAGATGTAAGTTTATAAAACTAAAAAAAAATCTGTTCATGTAATCTCTATGTATTAAATTAATTTATTTTTATAAGAAAAAATTAAATAATTCCCGCTGCTAGACGGTTTCTCTCCCTCTAGTAGTGCTGCTGAAGGGGAACCCAAGGACTGAGTGAATGTATGTGATTTCCCCTTTAGACAGCAATGGGAATGTATATATATTAATATTCACACAATATTAAATAAACTTGTACTTCTATTTTCTTCTGGTTTTAAAATTAATGTATATGTATGAATATGTGTGTGTGTGTACAACTCTATAATCATCATGTATATGTATATATGTATGAATATGTGTGTTTGTGTACAACAGGGTTCGACACTAACGGTGGACCGGCGGCCCGAGTCCACCAAAAAATTGGAAGGTCCACCAAATGTTCTGGACTAGGTGGACCGTCGGTCCACTTAAAATTTAAACACTGTATTAAAAAACACGGTAAAATTCCTTTTTTCCCCCTAAAAATCGACATCCGTTAATCAAACGATTAATTCATCCAAACATGTTACAAACTTGTAGAATAACAATAACACTGAGACGCAAGAACATTTAACACGGACCTTGAAAAAGTAGCATGTAAAATTCGTGCCAAATTAGTCAGTCTGTCCTTTGTTTGTTTAATGCACAGAAAGGTGTGAAAATGTACACTGGCTAACAGGCAATCACTTCACGCCTGAACGCACACTGATGGCCAGGTTTGGAGATAATTAGAATTGATTGACAGCTGCATTTATGCATTGTTTATTTTTTAATATATTCGATCAGTGCATATTATCTATTCAAGATATATTACTAAAGTCAGGTACTCTTCACACAATTGCTCCGAAGAAAATAGTTCCATTCATGATCAGTAGATACAACATTACAACAAATGTTAAGAATAATGATGTAGATTTAATACGTTAAAGAAAACAAAATTAACGTAAAAAGATTTTCAGAAAATCACTTTTTCCCCAGAAAAGCAAATAAAAAGTTTTCATATTCCTACGCTCGCTGCCTCCTCAGTCTTTTTCACGAAAATATATAGGTCATACTTCGATTGATAATGATAAATCTTTTCACCAATTATATTACTGTCATGATTATTGTTCGTTAATTGCCGTATATTTTCTTTTGAGTGAGAATGTTAATCATTAACTGTGTGTGTGGGGTTTTTTTTTCTCTTCTCTTTTTATAAATAACGGAATGGTTATTATGGTTAAACACCTGCAATCGTAACTTCTCGATCGGCACAGCAACGTGATTTTCCGAGCGTTGTGTGTAGACCTAGGCTATTTGGTCTTGCAAGGACAGGTGTGTGCACCGTTCGCTAGTGACGCTTAGATCATGTAGACTGGTTATCAGTATTTGCTACGGACATGAAGTTTAGAACTATACACCAGTTTCGTAACAAGTGCAGGTTTTTTACTCAAGCCCTAGACTGAGCTAGAGGGGCTGAGTTATCTAAAACGATGCTAAGTCATCGAAATACTCAGTTTAAAAACACGAAATTATACTATTTTTATAAATAAACATTTCTAGAAACAAAAATAAAGTTTATCTTTAAAACGTCTGCATATTCAAAATCTACATTAAGTGTTAAATATCGGATTCTATTCTATGACGAAGGAATATTCAGTGATGCTCCACAGCCGCAACCGATCTCGCGCTTTCCTTTGCGTTTCACAACGGCTGTCAATGCATCTCTGGACGAGTTCATACTCGAAAAGGTGACAGGTTGATTCATCTTTAACATCTGTCTATACTTTGAGTGAAATTACTTTAATAGCACAAAATTAAAAAATAAATTAAAATCTATCCTTGATAGATCTATAGTTTTGCTATTTAAAAAAAAGCGCTATATTTGATAATCCATAACGGCTTGGACTTGTTTTGAATTTTTGTTTATAAAGATTATATTATTAGAAAGTTAAATGATACACATGTAGCATAGGCTCATAGTACGCGGGATTTTTTTTTTCGGAGCCCCCCCCCCCCTTTCACTTTGAAAGCGTTGCTACAGGCCTGTAACCATGGTAACATGCTATTTGGATTAAATATTCCTGAAAATGAGTGAGGTGTTAAATACATTTTTTAAATTAAACGATTAATTATATTTAGTTTATGTTCTATGTAAAATTAAAACTATTTTTAGGCATGTGAAACTTTGTGATAAAGTCATTATATGCATATAACGTTATATACATGTACATGCAGTCTGTTTCCTAGTACATGTACATGCATATTTAATTCAACAAAAGATGTTAAAACTCAATAGCCTAAATATTCATTTCAGGATATTTATGGCACTTTTGTAGTTATCTTTCTACAGCTTGAGTATCTCTGACGTTTTGTTATTAAATACTTGTTTTTTTTATTAGAAATCATCTGAGCACAATGAAAATTCGAATAATTAAAAGTCGAATATCTTGGATATGGGGTAACCCATATCTATTCTTGTTAGATCTTCAAACAGGCGTGATTTATATTTTATGAATACATTATATGTATCTGCAGTTCCTGTTTTTTTTCTGCTATACATAATATCACATAAAAGAATCATATGATCGCAGTTTATTTGAATGAATAATAATTAAAAACAATAATAAATGAATACATATAAATAATAAATAAATACATATACTTTTGTTTTGCATCGTAGTTAAAAAAAAAAAAAATTAGCCATAGATACATGAAAAATTCACTTGTTTATATTCACCTGTTTATATGAACAATTAGGATTCAACTTTTATCTACCGTTGGAAGCGAAATAAATGCAGGCTTTTACTATTGTTTGAAGATATAAATTGTGTTCTTTTTTTAATTATTGAAAATATGATTAACAATATTGCTGAAAACTCCTAATTGATTTGATTCTGTTGACTGGTTAACTTATACTTTATAAGTCTGACTGGACTGAGTACATAAGTTAGTTTCAAGCCTTGTGTAATGAATTCTTATTCATTCATTAATTCAAACATTTATGAAGGTCCACCAGAATTTAAGAAGGTCCACCAATAATTTTTGACTAGTGGACCTGCGGTCCACCAAGGTAAAAAAGTTAGTGTCGAACCCTGTACAACTCTATAATCATCATTATTTATTTTTCATCTACAAGTAATATTATTATCATGCCATCATCCTGCGAGATGATGTAGGACTAATTTATGCTATAACTGTATTTCGACATACACTCAATCAATAGCAGAAGTCAATTATGTTCAAAAATGGTAATTTCACTAAATAGTAAATCCGGTCAAAGTCAGTCTATTCAGTAAGGGTTAAGGTTTTACCAAAGGTCAACATGTCCAAAAATTTATTTTTACAATAGCTCCAAAACTATGTGATTTATAAAGTTAAAACTTTTACAGTAAATAAATATATCATTGATGAACAGATAGAAAGTATCACTTGATTACAAAAACTTTTAAAAAACATTTATCGAGAAAAATTCTTTTTAAAAAAATGCATATATTTTTAGAAAATACACCTAATTAATTCCGTACTTTTAGTGAAAGCCATCATTGCAGAAACAATATAAGTTTATCAATGAAGGGCAAGTTGGACTTCGATAGCCTCTGAAAAGTTGTTTTCCCTGTTTATTTTGTCCAAATGTTAAGATTTGAAACCGAAAGTACATTGCAAATGGCGGATTTTATAGGGGTCTTGTCTTTATACATGTCATGCTTTCAATGACAGCCTTTCAGAGACCATTCACGTCCAACTTGCCCTTCATTGATAACCATATATAATTTCTGCAATGATGGTTTTCACTCAAAGTACAGAATTAAGGAGGTGCATTTTTTTTTTAAATATGCGAATTTTTTGATTTTTTTTTCTCAAATTTTTTTTTTTTTTAAATATTTGTTTTCAAGTGATACTTTCTATCTGTTAAACAATGATATATTTATAAACTGTAAAAGTTTTAACGTTATACCTCACATAGTTTTGGAGCTATTGTAAAAATAAATTTTTGGACATCTTGGCCTTTGGCAAAACCTTAATGTGGACCTGAGTGGATCAGAAAGCCTGGACTTTGGAAGATTTGCATGAGAAGTCATCCGAATTCAGAAATAATTGAAGGAAACATCGTAGAGTTAGAAATATTCAGTCTGAAAATGTATGCACTATTTATTCACATATTAAGATTAAAACAAATTGAATACATCCGTTGGAACGTAAACTGTTTTGTAAACAGGGCACGAGCTCCGTTTGCTGCATAGGGGTCGGTATAAACCAAGCTGTCAAGCAATGGAGGAGAGGAGTCACAGATATAGCCCCAGACGCTGATTGGTGAGGCTGTATAACCCTCCTGTCAAAGAGACCCAAGAGGGGGAAGGGTCACAGATATAGCCCTAGACGATGATTGGTTGGGCAGATATAGCCCCAGACGATGGTAAGTAAAGGGGAAGAGAGTTAGATATAGCCCTAAAAGATGATTGGTTGAGATATAGCCCCCTGGCAAATCAGAAAAAGGTCAGATAAAGCCCTCAGAAATAAATAGGTAATAGAATAGTAGGAGGAGTAAATGCTACCGATGTAATATAGCCCAGCAAATGAATGGTTGTAAAAAAAGGAGGGAGTGGAGAATGTTATTCAGAATATGTATATAAACAGCTGTAGTAACATGTAATAACATACAGCACATTAAGAAATGGACGATTTTCTAATAGTGTCATCGAAGAGACCTCATGAAGAGGAAAAAGATATTGAGCGAGTTAAGCCAAAAAGCAAGAATACGACTGAAGTAAATGATTGTCACGTTTCCGCACAGAGACATGAAGGCAACTTGTACAAACATATACGATATTTTGAGACCAGTCGTACTGGGAGAGAGTATCGTTCAACGCCAAGCAGTGGGATAAAATTGTTCACTGATAACGTCTGCTGTATGCGTTATTGTTCCTGAGGTAAGAAAGATGATTTCCGAATAAATTAAGGTTCATAGTAGATTCGAAGTGACCGGGCTTCTCCGGATCGAAAGGACACTTTTATCTTCCTGTAGCTGGAAAATATTTACATTGATTTCAAAACATTGTTAAAAAAGATGCAGGTCTTCAAGGTCAATTTCCTCGTAGCCCTGGACTGTTGTACAAGAGGAACTTCATGTACTTCTGGAAATAAATAGCGGTAGCATTTTCTAACTGATCGCGCCCATTTAAATGCATAGTATACAGCGGAAAGCACACAGGTTGTCGCGGTCTGTTCCTCAATAAAGCGCAAATGTTTTTGTTAGAGATTATGTACTCTGGTAATACGATTCCCCCAGCACCGATATTTTGAAAATCACAATCTGCAGGTTTATCATGTAGAATAGTTTCCACTTTGTGTTTTCCCTATTATTTGTCATCAAGTCTTGGAGACACAGTTCTCATTTCGCTTTCAATGTCTTGATGCTGTAGGAAAAGTCGCAGGAGAAGAGTGTTATTCCTGGCCGGGATATAATATCGATAGTCTCCACATGCCTCAAAATAAATATAAGCGAGAACTGAATTTTAAAAGTTCTCATTTTTAGATTAAAAATACTTTCCACTTGTTGAATAATATCCACAACTGAAATGTTACTTTTTAAGAGATTATTGAATGTTTATTGGACTCCATCTTCTCGGGTCTTCTCAAAAGTAAACTTAGAGCTGGCTTTGAAAACATCCTTAAACTTTTCATCCTCCACTGAGTGAACAGAATTTTCATCGTGTCCGGTTTGTTCGTGTGTTAGGTTCCTATGAAAATAAAGTTCCCTTCGAGATGGAAATCGCAAGCTGCATGTCTTACAACCATAGGAAGACGGTCCGGATTCAGAGACTTTCACTCAACTCGCTGCGACGGGAGGGGGATGGTTAATCGTCAGGCTGTAAATTTTGAAATACACATAGTGAAAATGCATCAATATAAAAATCTTCTCTGCCCCTGGGTATTATTTCAACAAACCAAGTGCATGGTTATGATAACCATTGATGCCTTTTCTAAGATTGTGATTGTCATGGTCCCTGGGTCAAGGGTTCAGGTGTTAGGGCGGGACTTTATTGATTAAATAGTGAAAATGCATTATTTCTTTGAAAATCTTCTTCCCTGCTCCTGGGTATTATTGAATCAAACTAAATGCATGGTTATGGTAAGCATTGATGCCTTTTCTAAAATTTTGTATTTCATGGCCCCAGAGTCAAGGGGTTCTGGTGTTAGGGCGAGACTCTATTGATTATATAGTTAAAATGCATTAATCTTTTTAAAATCTTTTCTGCTCCTGGGTATTATGTAAACAAACGAAGTGCATGGTTATGATGCACAAGGATTCTTTTTCCTACATTGTGCAATTCATGGCTCCAGGGTTTGGGAGGGGGTTCTATCTTTTATGTAGTGAAAAGCATAATTTCTTTGAAAATATTCTTTTCTGCTCCTGGTTATAGAATTTTGTATAGTTATGATGAACATGAGTGACTCTTCCAGAATTTTGAGTTTCATTGCCCCAAAGTCAGATGTTCTGGTGTAAGGGTGGGGATCTAATGATAATATAGTGAAAATGCATTTATTCTGTTAAATAAACCTGTCTGCTCCTACCCTAACAAAAATTTACTAGAGTTAACTATAGTTTACTATATTTACGATATTTGGCAGAAATTCGTAGATTTGAAGGCATTGCTGGTCTAAATAAAAACATTTTATATAGTTACTTGAATTACTTAGATAAGAGGATACCGTTTTCTTCCAGCACGCTGGAAAAGAAAAATACACAGACAAATGTAAGGATCTTCTGTTATTTTACGTCCCTTGCGAGAATTCACTAATATAAGACGTACAAAAAACCTAACCTGAAGAGAAACGTGTATAATAATCATTTCATTAATATGAATTATTATGATACGATTCACGGGTCACTTGAAAGCAGACAGACGTGAATTTCTTTTTCATAAAAATTATTTTATCTTATTTTTCTGCACTGAATACCCGATAGATATTCACGACGTCAAGCAAGACGTCGCGATATTTTATGACGTCGTTCTTAAAAATGTTACATTTTGCGATATAAAAGCAATTATCAATTCTTCGTTAAAATACCAAAGGGGAAACAATTTCGTCTGCACCATTTAAAAGTTACTGATATATTTTTAAACAAAATCTTGCGTCAAAAAGAGCCGAAAACGACGTTTTTCTTCTATAATTCAATAGAATACCGTCAAAAATGTTACGACAACAATGGCATGTTTAAGATTTAATTACACAAAAACGGTGCGGACGAATTTTAAAAATTTTAGAGAATGTAAAACGAAGGTATAGAATTCATATAACTTATTTTCATGGTATGTTTTCGGTTACTTTTAAATGGCCTGCAAACCCGCGACCTACGTTAAATGGTGAGATCTTACATGCTTTAATAAGTAATTGATAAAATAAATGTATGCAAGTTGTTATTTATGCATTATTATGTGGTAAAGTTTATTTTTTCACTTGTCAAATTTTTAGTGACGACAAAATGATACTTACCGGTAATTCGGTGCACAACAAATGTGAACTCATACCTTCCTTAACATAGCTGAGTCACTTCAAGATTTATTTTTATAAGGCTTCAATTTACTTGACGAGAATCAACTATAAAACAGGAAAAACTAAAAAAAAAGAAAATCTATGTGATTATATTTGTATACTGTATTGATTCAGTGCCTTAGTGTTTCCCAAAGCATTACAGTAGAAACTAACATTGCTTTTTCCATTACTAAAGACTTAGTACCCTGGTAAAATAAACAATTTAAGTATATAATCACATTCAAATGGAACATGTTTAATAGAAAATGCATGAATTACCTTAGTTAAGAAACAGTGACTCAATTATTCTAATGATACCTGTGTTGCAGTTGGGGAAATTTCTTCCCTTGTCATCTCTTCTGCAGTAAGTTGAAAGTCATCTTTATATTTATGTCTCCCCTTCTATTGTTTTTGTCGATTTTCTTCTTCTTCTTCTTCTTCTTCATCCAAATTTTGTCCGGGCCGTAACTTAAACACCTTTTGACATTAAGACTTCAAACTTGGACCATAGATAGATGACAGTGAGAAGGAGTGCACGCCACCAAAATTTTTGACCTTGACCTATTTATAAGGTCAAGGTCACTCTTTTACTTCAAAATAGAGTCCAGGCCATAACTTGAGATGCCTTTGATATTAGGACTTCAAACTTGTAACTTAGAAGGAAGACATTGATACAAGATGCACTGCATCAGAATTTTGACCTTGACCCCTTTCTTCCTTCAAGGTCAAATAGAGAAAAAAAACATGGTTTGACCATAACTGGAGAACCCTTTGACATTAAGACTTCAAACTTGGAACATGCAGGATCATAAGTAGATGACAGTGAGAAGGAGTGCACGCCACCAAAATATTTGACCTTGACCTATTTATAAGGTCAAGGTCATTTTTTTTACTTCAAAATAGAGTCTAGGCCATAACTTGAGATCCCTTTGATATTAGGACTTCAAACTTGTAACATAGAAAGAAGACATTGATACAAGATGCAAAGCACTTAAATTTTGACCTTGACCCCTTTCTTTTTGATACAAGATGCAATGCACCAAAATTTTGACCTTGACCCCTTTCTTTTTTCAATGTCAAATAGAGAAAAATCTTGGTATATAACCTAGCTGAACCCTACCAAGATTTTTTTACCTTGACCCAATAATTATTATGTCTCCACTTCCAAGGGAACACATATTGTTTTTGTAGATTTTCGTATTCTTCTTTTCTTCATCCAAATTTTGTCTGAGCCCCAACTGAAACACCCTTTGAGATAAGAACATCAAACTTGGAACATAGGAAGGTGACGTCAGACGGAGATGCACTGCATAAATAAATTTGACCTTGACCCAAATTCACTGTCTAAGGTCTAATTTTAAAAATGGTCCAACTCATTACTTTTGAATTGTTTGACATAGAGCCACGTTAACAAAATTTTTAAATGGCAGCAGACTACAAATTAGGGTGTTCCTATGTCGTTGCATTTCCTACGGGCCTGAAGAAGAAATTAGTACAAAAACCATAAGATCATTGGAAAGAAAATACTTTGAAGAAAACTTTTATGAATTACGCAGGTGAGTATCAAATTCAGTCTCATATATGTTTTACTATCATATATCTAATACATCCATTTGGTGCCAAGCAAAGTTTGCATCATTACATATGATTCAAACTTTGCTTAGAGTAGTGATATCTAATGGTTAATTTTTGGACAAGGTTTAAATAAGATTTTAGATAAAAAAAATTTAATAATTAACTAGCAAGGAATTTACAGTCTGGAAATATATTTCTGACATGGACTATTGGTTAACGAATAATTACCAAAAACACATCTTATTTCAACTTTTGTAATGTACTCTATTAGATTTCACTTTGCATGATCTGTCTTTGATATACATGTCTGGCTACAAATGTATAATGAGGATCCTCTTCGTGGTGGCACTAGTAACAGACCCCTTGCTATTGTAGCCGTTTAAATTACTATAGTAATTGTAGTGAGCTTCTCTGTCACTATCAGTATTGTTATGCTCTCTTGCAGCACATTTTTTGTGTAACTTCACTTCATCACAAAACTTATCTCATTTTAAACGATAAACCATCATAACTTCAATATTACTTACCTATTTTATATAGCAATGAGCCTGGCTAAAAGATCATGCTTTTTATGTGATGTACTTCAATGCATGTTTTGTTTACTAATTAACTAATTACTGTGGTTTCATTAATTTCCACCGGCTTAAGTTTTTGTGGACTTTCTGAAACACACAGTTTGGACGACACATAAATTCATGGACAAGGACTCTTTCAGTACAAATCGTTTTCATATTGCTTCCTAAGATGAACATTAAGAGGGCTGGGTGGTTGTGGCCATTTTCAGACTATATTGATCTCCTTTAGAAGAAGAGCTCCATATAAAGATATACAAAATGATCAAATTCTAAAACTAAAATGTATGAAATTTTTGTTTGCCAAATGATAGTTGACATCTTAATATATCATATCTAAAAAATTAAATTATATCTGATGGTTTATATTTTATTATTATGCTCCACAATGTAATCTATAAAATTGGTATTCAATAGATATTGATGAAACCATAGTACTTTCTGTTATTCCTACATTTTCTGAAATTGGATAACCTGTCATTTTTTAAAATATATTAAATATATATATATATACATGTGTGTGTGTGTGTGTACTCCATTAAAGTTCAGAACTCTGTTTGATACAAAGGTTTATATATCATATTTTTAAGCAGGTTTTTGCTGAATATATGTCAAGGACATTGATTTGCACCATCCCAGAAATTAGGTCTTATATGCTGCTCAGTTGCCTTTGATAAAAATAGCATAAAATTTTGATTCAGCTTATGTCTATACTATATTTTTTGAATACTGAAATTCTCTTAAACATTCAATACAGTGTCCAACCTCATGAATTCATTATGTTTTCATTACTCTAGATACACATGCACAAGAGTTATAGAGAACTTGTGCACAGGAGTCATGCAGAACATTTGAAATGTTGCAGATTTCTCTGTTTAATTTACAGGAAAGAAGAAAAAGATTACTGATTTTTAAATTAAATGCATTGCAAAAAAAGTTTACTAATCTTGATTTTTAGCTCTCATTTGTAGCCAACAAATTAATGGTGTTCCATTGCCATGGGTTGTTTCAGATCATTCAGCTCGGAAAGAAACCATTAATTGTTTTGGTTCTTTTATTTTTCTTTTCTTTTTAAGAAATTTTAATTATGATTCTGTTTAGATCAGTATGGCTTCACCTTCAAAAATGCAGAGATTGGACAGTTTTGTAACTGAGTTCACTGAGGAAGTAGACACCGAGTTGAAAGCAGTGTGCTATGACATTTCGAATAAGAACAATGGACAAGCTATTAAGGCTGTAGAAAAGATAAGAAGAAAATTAAAAGCCATGGACGGAAAAGTGAAAACAATCATAAAGTTGAATGAAAATGAAAATTCTAAACTTTTAAAAGAAAATTTGCAAATGAAAAAAGAAGTTGAAAACTTAAAGAAGAAGATCAAAAATCTAGAAGAAGATGATTTCTTCCTTTCTTCGCAAGAATGCAGTGGTGTATCAACAGTGTCTTCTCCAAAATCGGAACCTGGATCATCCAAAGATATATAAAAACATATACAACAACAGTTGTTAACTTCTAACCTGATTATTTTTACAGACGTTTTCTTTACCTCACGTGCAGAGGATGCAGAGAAGATTTTGTTTGCTGAATGATCACTTGATTTTTTTTCTTTAGGAAATACCTTGTTATATTGTATTTTGGAAAATATTGGTCGAAATTTCTCAAATATTTTGATTTTTCTATTGTCATGACAGAAATTAACTTTTAGTGCTGTGTATATTAATACATGTAGGAGATACCTTTAAAATATTGGATCTTTATTTCACTGTTTATACATATTCTTTAATTTCTTATCATGTGCTATTTAAACATTAATAGCTTGCTTGTTATACATGTATGTCTTAATTTCTTAGAAATTTCATTTCATTCTGAGAATACATATTAATAATCAATATGTAGTCAATTTGTGTCATTTAAAGAAATCCTGTTTACTAGATGCATATAAGTATGTCATACATTAGTTTTCAAAAATAAATTTCTTTTCAGGCTACTCTAAGTTTTGCTGATGTATCATGAGTGGGAGAAAGAAAAGAAAGAAAGACAAGGATAGGAAAAGGAAAGTTCGCACAGAAAATTTAACCAAAAATGCAGGTAATCGTAAATGATTGCTTTATTTTCATGAAAAAACAAACTATGTCTTCATTTTTTTTTCAATTTCTTTAGTACAAAGAGATTTAAGATTAAGCATCAGTAAATCATTCTATAAATGAAATATTTTCTTTATATGGCATTTTTTCTCCAACCAGATCAATACACACAGAATTCTGATTCACAAACAACTGCAGCAGAACAAGATAAAAACTCAAGTTTTGAGGTAAAACTTACCAGACTCTTGATTTTACGTTGTACATGTAAAAAATATAATTATTAGAGAAGTATACAGATTCATAATAAAATTTTATCTTTAGGCCAAAAAGCCAGACTGGTTGTGTAACTATCTTTCGCAACAACAGCAATTCGAGCAGAAAAGACTTCTAAGAAAGCAACAAATGAAAACTTGGTACCAACAAAATAAAGAAAAGAAAAAACAGTATGAAAGAAATCGGTATCAAGATGAAGAAAATGCCAAAAGAAAAAAACAGTATATGAGAGAAAAATACTGTATTCCAGAGAATGCAAAAAAAAAGAAACAGAGTATGAAGGAAAAATACAGTATTCCAGAGATTGCGGGAAAAAAGAAACAGAGTATGAAGGAAAAGTACAGTATTCCAGAGATTGCAGGAAAAAAGAAACAGAGTATGAAGGAAAAGTACAGTATTCCAGAGATTGCAGGAAAAAAGAAACAGAGTATGAAGGAAAAGTACAGTATTCCAGAGATTGCAGGAGAAAAGAAACAGAGTATGAAGGAAAAGTACAGTATTCCAGAGATTGCAGGAAAAAAGAGACAGAGTATGAAGGAAAAGTACAGTATTCCAGAAATTGCAGGAGAAAAGAAACAGAGTATGAAGGAAAAATACAGTATTCCAGAAATTGCAGGGAAAAAGAAACAGAGTATGAAGGAAAAGTACAGTATTCCAGAGATTGCAGGAAAAAAGAAACAGAGTATGAAGGAAAAGTACAGTATTCCAGAGATTGCAGGAAAAAAGAAACAGAGTATGAAGGAAAAGTACAGTATTCCAGAGATTGCAGGAAAAAAGAAACAGAGTATGAAGGAAAAGTACAGTATTCCAGAGATTGCAGGAGAAAAGAAACAGAGTATGAAGGAAAAATACAGTATTCCAGAAATTGCAGGGAAAAAGAAACGGAGTATCAGGGAAAACTACAAGATTCCAGAAAAGGCACAAAAACAAAAAGAATATGTAAAACAAAAATATGAGATACCAGAAACAAGAAAAAGGAAGAGAGAGCATAATTTACAAAGCTATCACAGAAAGAAATCTAAATCATTAACTGATGGTGATTCAGCACTTCAGAAATTTAGAACATTGTGCAAAGAATACCCGATATATCCCTGTATTGTATGTGGACGGATTATGTTTCGTTCCCAGGTTCAAAAATTTGTCAAGAAGAAGTACAAAAAACCACAGATATCTACTTTATTGAACAGTCTTTCATCAACCAATATGGAACATATTTGTGTTTTATGTGACAAGACCATGAAAAATGGCAAAATTCCAGCACAGGCATTAGCCAACAATATGGATTTAAGTACTGTTAGAGCCGAATTAAGTGAACTTAATAAACTGGAAAGACACCTGGTATCTCCAGTAATTCCTTTTATGAAAATAGTTAATTTGCCAAAACATACACAAAAAGGTATTCATGGACCAGTAATTTCAGTGCACTCAGATATTAGGAAAGTTACGACAACTTTGCCTAGAAACATTTCAGATGAATCGTTCATCAAGGTGAAATTGAAGCGCAAGCTGTGTTTTAAAGGACATCATCTCTACCAAGAAGTATGTCCTAACAGAATCTTCAAAGCACTTGATTTTCTAAAGAAAAGAAATCCACACTTTGCAGGTTAGTCATTTTTATCAGCTCATAAAGTATGAAATATTTCTTGTTTCTAATATGATGAAAAACTAACAAATGTTTTTTTTTTCCTCAGATATAGAAATTAAAGAAGATATCTTTGAAAGTGGAGAATTATATCTTGATGATAGTGAAAAAAACTCTGCTGTAGAAAGTAAGTTCGAGTGCTTTAAAAAAAAATTTTTTTTCTCAAAAAGTAATGTTAAATATATAAAATATTTCTCATAAAAAAGTTTTAAGTGTTTAAAATTAATGTGTTAAATAATATATTTGTATAAATTCTTGAAAACACTTGCCCATAGTTTCACAAGAATAATTTATACTTTTAAAAAATATAATAAATACATTGTTCAAATAATTCACTTTAAAAATATTGTTACAGATACATAATGTTTACATTTTTAACGTAATATGAATGGATACATATGAAAAAATATAATGATATAACTAAACTAAAATAATTTTTAAAAAACAGGTTCTTGTAAAGTGGGAGAGACTGAACCAGTAAAGGAGAAATCCAGAAATAATGACCACAGTGAAAGCAATATTAATGCAGATTGTGATGGTAAGAACTATTGAGCTGTAATTTTAAAATGCATGTATACACTATGTCTCTCCATCAGAAATAAACAGTTAAATTATGCATTTCTGATTTCAACAGATCGTGATACAGAGGAAGAAAGTGAATCGACAGAAGAATCTCAAGATTGTGCACCACTACTTGATACATCTCTTCAACCATCAGACTTAACACAGTATTTTGCTGATCAAAATCCGCACTCCATATTTTGTATTGCTCCAGCAGAAGGAAACACACCAACAAAAGTCATCCATACCGAAGGACAGGCATTTCCGATTCATTTTCCTAATGGGAAAAAAACCTACACAGACAAACGCAATACAAAAATATCAATGAAACGGTATTTCAACAGTAGATTGTTTTCAAGTGACAATAGGTTTGCTAGTGATCCAGAATATATCTTTTTTGCACAGTATACATCAGAACTTGAGGAAATCTTTTCTTCAGTGTCTATTGCAATGCGAAAGACAGTTGATTTCAGCCACTTGACTTCATCTTCCTTCTTGGATTCTTCCAAAATGAAAAAGATGCTTAAAAAAGATGAATGTTATCGCTTTTTGCAGGCAGTTCGAGGTTCTCCAGCATACTGGGAAAAAACCATGCGAGATCTTTTTGCCATGCTTAAACAGCTTGGCATACCTACATTCTTCATAACTTTTTCTGCAGCAGAAAGAAGATGGAAAGAAATCATTGAAGCAATTTGTCTTCAGCAAGGCATTGACATTCCAGAAGACCCTAACTGGCAACAGTACTACAACATAATAAATAGCAACATTGTAACTGCTACACGGATGTTTGATAAAAGGCTTCATGATTTTATCAATCAAGTCATTATGAGTCCGTCCAGTCCTATTGGGAAGGTAACTGACATCTTTGGGAGAATTGAGTTTCAAGCACGAGGTTGGCCACATTATCATGGTCTAGTTTGGATTGAAAATGCCCCTGAATGGCAGAAATCCTCTAATATTGAAGTGACAGCTTTTATCGACAAGTACATTTCTAGTGAAATACCAAATGAGGAAGAAGATAAAGAATTATTTGATATAGTTTCCTCTGTACAACAACATAGTAAAGCACATACCAAAACATGCAAAAAAGGAGGAAAAGATTGTCGTTTCAATTTTCCCCGCCCATGCTCAGTGCAAACATTTATTGCCAGTCCACCCATAGACGAAGAGATAGAACCAAAACAATCAAATAATTCAAAGAAAATGTCAAAAAAAAAAACGCAAAAGACATTCTGAAAAATTTTTGGGAATTACTTACCACTGATTCAGAGTTCTGCACAGCAGACATTTTGAGGCATGGAAACATTACCCAAGAGATCTTACAAGAGGCACTGAATGTATTGTCACAAAGACCTACAGTGGTTCACAGAAGAAAACCCAGAGATTGTTGGGTAAATCCTTATAATCCTGCACTTCTTCGCACATGGAATGGTAATATGGATATACAGTTTATCCTAGATCCATACAGCTGTATAATGTACATAATGTCCTATATTACCAAGGCAGAAAGAGAACTGGGGGAGCTTATTAAAGCTGCTCAAAGAGAGGCAAGGCAAAATAATGAAGAGGCAATACAAGAGCTTAGAAAACTTGGAAATGTATATCTGACCCACCGGGAGATAAGTGTAATGGAAGCAGTCTACAGAGTTTGTGGTCTGAAACTGAAACATTGTTCTCGAGACGTGGTATGGATTCCAACTGATACAGAAAATACCAGAATAACACTTCCCATGCATGTGATAAAATCCAATGCATCTCGTGGTGATGACAATGTATGGATGACAAACATCATAGATAGATATCTAGCAAGACCATTGACAAATGAATTTGCCAATATGTGTTTAGCAACTTTTGTATCAAGGTACAGAGTGATAGCAAACTCCACTCATACTGAAGAGGCAGATCTAGAGGAAGAATCAAAGACAGAGACTGGGAAAAAATTACAGCTACTACACAACATGGGTACAATTACAAGAAGGACTAAAAAGGATGCAGTCATTAGATATCCAAAGTTTTCACAGTCCAAAGACCCTGAGAAATATTTTTTCAATCTCTTGAGATTATATTGTCCACACAGAGAAAACAGATTCCTTCCATCAGACTTTAGCTCATTTCAACATTACTATGAAACAGGAAAATTAGGATCAAATCCAGTTTGTGATGTTGTTAAGGAAAATATGAAACAATTCCAGAAACTAACTGATCAGCTTGATGAGACTTGGTCCATGATGAAAGACATGCCTCCACTGGAAGAAGCATGGGCTCAAGTGGCGCCCAACTCAGAACAAGAAAGAATCGAAAATGAAGAAGAAAAGGAATTGTTTGATGATGAAGAGTTTCTTTCAGCAGTAGACATTCCCGAAATGAAATCTACGCCACAGACAAACAAAACTTCAAACTCACACAATGTGTACATTGAGTCAGATCCAAATATCATAACTGATGAAAAGCTTTTGCAGATGTACAGATCGCTGAATACAGAACAAATGCAACTGTTCAATTTTGTGAAGAAGTGGTGCTTGCAGGTGTTACACTCAAACTCTCATGACAATTTTCATATATTTCTGACTGGGGGAGCAGGCGCTGGAAAGTCGTTGCTCATTCACTGCATTTACCACATGGCAAACAAATTATTTCACAAGATACGTGAAACACCAGATGATGTCATTATTCTTAAAGTTGCTTACACTGGCAAAGCAGCTATGAACATCAATGGTCAGACTATTCATTCAGCCTTTGCACTGAAGAAGAACATGAAAACACAGTATCAACCTCTTGGTGAAAATGATTTAAATACTCTGCGAGCAAGGCTTTCAAACATTCAGCTACTTATTATTGATGAAATATCGATGGTCAGCAAAACAGTTTTGTCATATATTTCAGGAAGACTGAACCAAATCAAATCCCTGCAGCAGAATTCAAAACCTTTTGGAGGCATATCTGTTCTATGTGTTGGGGATTTTTATCAGATACCACCTGTGTTTGGCAAAAGTCTTCTCTGTGTTGACCCAGGAGCTCTTCCACAAGATCTATGGACTTTGTTTAAAGTGCACAAATTACAGAAGATAATGAGACAAAAAGAGGATTTACCTTTTGCAGAAGCTTTAAACAAAATTCTAACAAAGGATCGTGATGATCCAATGAATCAAGATGTTGAAAATCTCTTGAAAAGTCGTTTACATACTTCGGCTTGTCCAAGTGATATAATTCACATTTTCTCCACAAATGAACAAGTAGGAAATCATAACCTTTCCAAACTACAACAACTTGGAAAACCAATAATTAGCTTCATAGCAGTTGACATATTACATACACCAAGTGGCAAAGTGTTTAAAAGACAGACACCCTTTGACAACTTGGATACCCGCTTACAACCTGAATTAAAACTAGCAACAGGTGCTAGAGTTATGTTGACAGTGAATATAGACACCTCTGATGGTCTAGTAAATGGAACACTTGGAACAATAATAGATATTGTCAATGGAAGTATGCCATATGGATTGCCAGAATTCATTATATTACAGTTTGATGATGAGCACATTGGAAATAATTACAGAATAAGTAATCCTGCACAACACTGCAGTGACAAATGTGTATCATTTAGAATTCTATCCCAGAAAGTGTCTTACAAAACTGGATACATAACAAGATTCCAATTTCCATTTACACTCTCTTGGGCTTGTACTATTCATAAAGTACAGGGGCAAACATTTGAAGAAGCAGCAGTGTCACTCAGAAGAGTTTTTAAGGGTGGAATGGCATATGTTGCGCTCAGTAGGGTCACACACCTTCAGGGACTGCATTTACTTGACTATGACCCCTCTGTGATATATGCTGATTCTAGTGTAAAACAATCCCTGGATCAAATGGAGGTTTTTCCACTCACAGATTCTATCCTACAGCCCAATGACAGAGAAGATAATTTCTTACTAATGCATCACAATGTTCAGTCACTTAGAAAACACTTCCCTGATCTAAAGAAAATGCTAGAATTCTACTCACCTAATGTTTTCTGTGCTACAGAAACATGGCTTGGAGAAGACTCTGATCAGACACGTTATGATGTTGATGGGTTCAATCTAAAATCTGTGAACAGTGTCCAGGACAGAGGGGCTGGAGTGGCTGTTTATGTAAAAAATGATACCACCTTCCATATTGTGAAAACTGAGGCTAAGGCTGACTTTGAAATGATCTGCATTTTCCTTCCCAAAATTAACATGATGGTTGCTACTGTGTATAGACACTGCAATGCCTCTCTTGCATCATTTTTATCTGTACCACAGTGCCTGCTCAATTTTTGCAAAGCAAAAAGCATTCCTAAGATGGTTGTCCTTGGTGACTTTAACAACAGCACTGGTGATATAAATAGATCATTTCTATCACTTGGTTTCCATCAGGTCATCCATTCTCCAACAACCACTGCAGGCTCGACGCTAGACAATATTTTTGTATGTAACATTGCATCATTTACAAGTGGAGTTCTGTCTTCCTACTTTTCATTTCATATGCCAATTTATATTTCCATTAACATAGATGGAGTTCAACATATAAAAACAGAAAAGAAAAAACCAAGTGTGAAAGCAAACACTAAAGTTCAGCCGATGGTAAAAAGGTATAAAAGCCATGGAAACAAAAAGCTCAGGGCTGATAAACAACAGACACCAATAACAAGCAACACAGTTGTTGGATTTGAAGCCGATTCTGTTACGCCACAGTTTCCATTACCATGTGCAGCTTTGTTGACAACAGTAGACCAACATCCTGGTCTAAAAGCCAGGGTAGTGGATATGTGGTGTGGCAATAACAACACGCTTCATCTTATAGAGTGGCTCAAAACTGTTGGCTTCATTGTTGTTCCTACACTTGGCACCCAGCAATGCAGTGTCTCATGTGGTTATGTGGCAGCAAACACTGCATGGATATTTCACAATGCAAATAACTGGATGGAAGTTGAAATTCAACCAACGCTGGACAAATGCATTATTCATCAGTATAATTCGATTATTGGTATACCAGGCCATGAACCGCATTATCTGATGGATACCCAGATAATTGAAATATTGGCCCATCTCCACAATGTTGAATCCAGTTCAGTGCCATTTACATGGATTGATGGACCCATGCCAATTAACTTCTTCATTCTGGGATTGCGTCGTTCCCTTTCTGGTAGAAAAACAAGGAAAGACTCAAACCTTCGGATTGCCATTGTGAACACAACCCCAACAGATTCTTCAGCAGTACTTTCAGGCGATCATTGGATTACTGTCGCATATAAATTGTGCTCAGTTTAACATGTATGGTGTGTATCTATTATAATATCAGATTGGCCCAATATCAAATTTTGACAGTACCTACTATATTAAAATAAAAGTTAATTACAATTAAACTTTAAACCAATGAACCATCTAGATTAATTAAAAGTCAAGTCATTTTTGAAATGAAAAAGGATACATATCATAATATTTACATTTGCTATGTTATTTTACTAAGCCAACTGTGGAATTGATTTGAATGCCATTTTCGTGTATACTCACGTGTAGAAATATGCACGAAGAAACTCGCACTAAAGTGAGATCACAATGAGCTCGAACAAGTTAATAAAATTGTAACGTTATAAGGCACCGAATAATTCAAACATTGAGTATATTTAAGGTGCTTTTGAACATGTAATGTAAATATAAGGAATGTTTTTAAGTTTAGTGTGAATTATTGGTGTGAAAATCACACAGACTTATTCCTCCGATCTGACATTTACACTCCTTCAGTACTGGAAGTCTTTGTCAGGTTCTTCATCAGATCTTTTACTGGCCCATTCTGTTTCAAATATGCTATGAAGGGGAGACATGTGTTTTTTGTTCAAAAAACAATACCCACTAGTTTTTGAGTGAACTAGATCTTCTCTAGAGTTTTTCTGCAATTCATAATTTTTAAACTTTATTTTGGTACATTTCTTTGTTAATGATATCTTCTTAAATTGGATTGATCATCATCTTATATGTTTCTTCGGCTTCCACCCTCCTTTCAGCATTCTTGTTGAATGATTGGGTCTTAGTTGGAAGCGTCAAAAATCTGTTTAATTGATAGCGCTTTTGGATTTGCTGAATATAGAAAAAGTTCATTTAATCCTCTGCTATCTTGGAGTGTCGGAATGCGTGTTCCGATTTCAGAGGGCGCCTGAAGATATAATCAGCTGGGTTTCCTTTCCCAGGAAGAAATTCAACAATAAGTCAGGAGGCTGTAAAGGCAACATCCATCTTTCAATCCTTGCTGGGGGCTAGCTTCTTGGAATATTGAAGATAATCTGCAAAGGTTTATGATCAGTGGTAAGTATGAACTCAGCACCAAATATGTTCAATTCCCCAAACTAGAGCCTCATTTCCTGTCTGGGAGTACTTCGTTTTTACATTAGAGAGAGCCTTGCATGCATGGGATATGATCCTTTCCTCTTGAGTGAGTACTAAAACTTAATTTTTAATTTTAGTGGAAGTTGCAACGAGTTCAGTTTGGTAACCAGAAATTAATGAATTTGCTATGCGTGATATAGTATCTATTTCATACCTTCAGTTGACATTTCTACTTCTATTTTGAGAGCTTTATCTGTTGACTCACAAGCTAACTTCTCAACATTGTCGCAAACCACGGCCAAAATGTACAGTCCTCTCCCATTCTGGCAGTTGTACAATGGTAAGTACTTCTACACACATCACATAAAACTTTGGCTTTGCAGCGATTAGCAAAGTGATCGGACGTTTCATAACAACGTAAACAACTGTTATGATCACGTAGAATGTGTTTGCGTTCCTCGATACTTTTGATTCTAAAAGCTTTACACTTGTTTATAGTATGTCGAGATCCTTTGTTGATCAAACATTGATGTCCGGCATTCATTGTTTCAGACGAAATGTCAGTTTTGTGAGTAAACACAGTAAGTTTAACTTTATTTTGTCCTTTGCGTTCACGGCGGTTCTCCTTAGAAGTATCATACATCAATCAGGATAATTTCAGATGATACTCATCTCACCAATAAATGTCACAAACTCACTGAAAGGTCGAAAGATTACTGTGTTCTTTCTTGTAATGAACCACACGATTAATCCACTTCTCTTGGAGATATCGAGGAAGTCGCTGAACTATAGGTTTCAATGCAAGAGATGAATCAAGGTAAGAAAACATCACACTGTATTCTGGAATACCTTGTACACTCTACCTCACAAAGTAGGTCATGTAGTGCATACGGCTTCTTGTGATCTCTGAAATCTTTTAAAGTTTGCGGTCTAGATTTCAAACATGATTTTATTAACTCTGGAGATCCAAATCTTTCATCCATACGTTTCCAGACGTTAGATAAGCATAATTCTGGATTACTCGCACAGGAAGCTGTAAAGCTCATAATCAGTCTGTGGGCTTCTGAATTTTTGTTTGTACAGATAGTCAAAAGAGTTGATTCTTCTAGTGGAGAACACCTTTTTTCTGACACCATAATCTTAAACTGTGTTTTCAACACTACATATCTATCTGGTTTGTCGTCAGAACGTTGTTTCTGAAAGCTTTCGAACAGTAAGTTTTTTTTTGAGAAGGAAATTCGAGGCATCTGTATAGTTTGTACTTTCATTAATGCGCTGTGTACCTTCTTATCCAGCTCACTAAATTCCTTCTGTAGAGAGTATAACTCATCCAAGCTATCAGCTGTGTACGTTCTGTTGAGGTAATCACTGAATTCTTCATGAAAATCTTTGTAACGTTTCAAACTGTCTTCAAGTTTTTCCTTCAATGACCTTAGCACATAGATCTCTTTTGAACATGAAGCACATTCTCGCAAAACACTTTTGATATCCTCTGAGAAGCGTGAAAGTATGTCTGTATACCTGTGAACTTCTTCTAGGTATCGTTCCTGTGCTCTAGGTGTGAGAGTGTGCACTCTACCTGATGTATCTTTACCATCTCCTGTTTGTTTGTATGTTGTTTAACGTCCCTCTCGAGAATTTTTCACTTATATGGAGACGCCACCACTTGCCGGTGGAGAGCTGCAAATTTTGTCCTATACTCGGCACTTGCGGCCATTGAGCAGTGAGGGATCTTTTTCGTGCCAGCGCCTACTGCGACACGGGACCTCGGTTTATACGGTCTCATCCGAAGGACCGGTCTCCACGTCCCACAGTGGGATACCATCTCCTGTAGAAATCTTCCCCAGGTTTTGAGCCATGACTGTGTAGTTGAAACTCTGTAATCTTTTCACTATGCTGCCTCCATAAAATACAGCTAGTTGAACAGTTTTATATTTTATTGAAACTCCATTATTCGAAAATGTGATAATGCGTACAGTGGAAACCCAAACAAAAACTTTTCTTAACAAATCATTCCAAAATCACATAGAAATCATATCAAACTCACAAATTCATAATTTTAAACTATGATTTAGACATGATCCGTGAAATGGATTATACACAAATCATAGATGACAAATAAGGAAGTATGATCCTGATGTGGTTAGTTTCTTGGCTATGAGTCTGATATGATTTTCTTGCGATTCTGGTATTAACTTAGAAGACAGAGGAACATGAGTTTGAAATGATTCGTTAACTTAACTGCTAAAGGTTTGTGATTTTGATATGATTTCTTAACTTTGTCTTTAAACTCAACACGAGTTACACATGATTTGTTAACGTCTCTGGTAAGAATCATGAGTTTTATATTTGTTAACTTTGTCAGTATAGATTGTATGATCCTGATATGGTTTGTTAACTTTGTCATCTATGATAGGTGAAACATACAAAATTTAAATTCACTCCAGCTTGGAGAATCAAACAACATACATCAGTAATAGCCATATTTAAAAGAGAACAGGAAAATAAAGTTTTAATAAATAAAATGCATCTTCTTTATTGTGCAGAGAATGAAAGAAAAAGTGAGCAAGCTCACATACCCCACGCTCCCCCAAAACTCGACAATGCAACACGTACTGAATGGCACAGTGCATTTTAAATACACAGTATAATTCAAAAAGGGGCATTACTTGCAAAAATTCATCACATCAAAACTTCTTGCTTATAAGGACATTCAAATCTTTGTATGTTACAAATTTAATTGGGCTGAAGTTTCTAGATAAATAATGGAATCAAAATGTCTTGGTAATATACAAATCTATACATTATGTTTGAAATACCTACAAAGTTTCAGGAAATTCAGTGCAGGAGTTATGCTGACAAAATGTTATTTAAATTCCTCAGTGATTTCGATTTGTTAATGAGTGTAAGTCAATGTCCAACACATGACAACTTACACATTTAAATAATTGATTGAAACAAAATGATGATGTAGTCATATGAATTTGTTTATATACTGTACTTATGAAATTATTTAAGGCAAAGCACCAATTTGGGGGGGGGGGGGACTATCCAAGATTTTGTGTGTGTGTGTTAAATCATTAATATTTTTATCTGAAAATCAGTAGGGGTCTTTTAAGGTCATAAAATATTTCACATAAAATTTCATTACAAAGGCTGATTCCAGTGGATTTCCCTATTACCTAGCTGGAAAGTTTTTTTTCAATAATAGGCAAAACTCTTAGAGCAAAAATAATGGAATCGGAATATCCTGGTAATATGCACATCTACACACTGTGTCCTAAATATCTGCATAGTTTGTCGAAATTCTGTGCGGCGGTTTAAGAGGAGTTGCGCTGACAAACTGCTTATCTCTATATTCAAGATATGGCCAGAAATCTAAGTTGAAAAGTGCCGAAATTCCCAGAAAAAATAAAGGAATCGAAATTTCCTGGTAATATGCACATCTACACATTGTGACCTAAATATCTGCAAAGTTTGACGAAATTCTGTGCAGCTGTTTAAGAGGAGTTGCACTGACAAACTCTGTTCATCTCTATATTCAAGATATGGCCCAAAATCTAAGTTGAAAAGTGGCGAAATTCCAAGAAAAAATCGGAATTTCCTGGTAATATGCACATTTATACATTGTGTCTAAAATATCTGCAAAGTTTGACGAAATTCTGTGCAGCGGTTTGGGAGGAGTTGCGCTGACAAAAAAACAGGACTGACGCACAGACTGACTGACTGACTGACGGACGGGTCAAAAACATTATACCCCCCCCCCCCGCAACTAGTTGCGTGGGGTATAAAAAGCATTCCAATAAATTCCAATATACATATAAACAATGCAGTCATCAGGTTCAGTTTTCAATATCTTCAAAATAAATTCAAGTTACTACAAAAAAGATATTCGAGGTAAATAAAGGGTGAGACATTAAGTAAAAATTGCAAGGGAAATTTATGGAATACAGCACATCATGACATAAGTATTAATAAATTTGTACATGTGTATATCTAATTAACATGCATTCAGAGATTAACCTCAACATGATTCGGCTCGTCACAAACTAACATCAGCTTATCAGTTTCTATATACAAACACAAATCTAAAATGTTTTGAACTGGAACAATGCATTTTACATCACTTTTTACCATGAAGTGAATATTGGGCAAGGACAAATCTAAAAAAGTTTAATTTTATACAGTTATCTGCTTCAAGTCTCAAATGATGGAAATTAAAAATACATTTGTTTTCCTTGCACAGAAAAGAAATACAAGCAAAAATATTGTTTCCATTTGTGTTATAGTCGTGGCAGCATTCTACATACCAACAAACAAAACCATAACCAATTAAGCCTTTGCTGTTGTTAAATTTAACAGTGTAAGAATTTCTACATTTTGTTCTGGTATAATCAAGTGAATGATACATAATACCTCTCAACTTAGCTCTACTGTGAAATACAAATTTACAAACTGGTAATTGTGATTCTCTCAAAATCATTTGTATTTCTCTTTCACAAATCTCTTTTTCATAGCCTTTGCCACAAAGATGAAAATGTGACATTTTTGGGGGATTCTTTCTTAACAGTGAACTAACTAACTGATTTCCTCTTGGCGAGATTGTCAAGTTTGACAATGATGGCAACATCTGAAAAACAGGTACTGCATTTATTATCTGAGTATCTATAAACTGAGTAAGATGGAATAGCTTTAAAAGCTCACCATTAGCAGACTCAAATGGAAAACATGAAATGGCCCACAATGGTCCAATTTTGGACACCATATAAGGAAGGTGGGGTAAGAAGTGCTTGTTTATGGTCATGTATCTCTCACCATAAAAGCAAGGAAACAAAAAGACAAAATAATTCAATAAACGCTCACTTTCAACAATATCCTCAGCAGAAATACTTGACTGGTTCAACAGATAAATGGCCTCTAATAAAGTACAGTAATGGTACAAGAATGGTGCATGAAATCTGCAATACAAAGCACAGAATAATAGAAAAACCATGACCGGTATTCTGCTGCTTTCCAAAATTTCAAGCTGTCTGCAATTGATCTTGGCATACGTGTAACAATTTGAGAGGGTTTAATATTCAACAATCTTTCATCAATAATATCAAGATACCTGTAAAGTGAAAATGAATGCAGACTGTGTGAGACATTAAACCACAACTTCATCAACATACGCATAATACCCCAAAACAGAAGGTGCATAATACCTATAGACACATTTTGTACGGGGTCATACTTAGGACAAAACATCAAGATTGAGGGCCCTTTTATGCCATTAATATGTCCTACTTTAAAAGATGAACATTTGTTTGCATCTTCAATCATACCATGTGCATTTCTCTTTTGCCCAACTGAATCAGCTTCTTGATATGGAAAAATTCTGATATTGCCTCCAGTTGGAGTTCTTAAATTTTTGCCAGATTGTAAACATTTTGGGCAGGAATGTCAAATGACACAGAGTACAGAAACCCATAAACTTTATAAGACTGATCTGTTCCATTAGGTTCAGTTATAACCCCCTTTTGCAAATTCATTAAACTTTGATGAAAAAAGTTGCAAAACATATTCATATCTGGTTTGGATTTCCCAAACCACAGACCACACATAAGCATATTTTCTCTAGATTTTCGCATTCGGTATGGTAGCTCATTAACCATGAGAAAAATTGGCCAAATGGATGTTTTACTAGATTTGAAGAATGGTATTCCATCTTTCATTGTTTTCATTCAAAGCTTTCTTCTCTCCAAATAGCAGTTTGTAATTTTCACACTGATAAATGTCTTAAACAATGTTTTCTTTCCGTTTAACCCTTTGTGACTTGTATTTCAAACCCTCCTTAAATTCTTCTCTAGCAAACATAGCATTTAACTGAGATAATATTGGCAATTCTAAAAAATATTCTTTTGAATTTTTTAAGGTTTTTCCACAAATTCCATTTGGACATACTTTTTCATCTGCTTCAATCTCAAAAATGAGCAGTAGTAATGCTTTATAAAGGTTGACTTCAAGTATCCATCTTTTAAACCTATAAACACTTTTCAATGCAGGGTATCCTACTAACAAATGTAAGTTAATTACTATTAATGTGTCGGCAAGCATCTGTGATGTAAATGAATGAGTCATAGCAAGAGGCCATATTAACAACACACTTGTTAGGGCCCCCGCAAGGATTTGCGGGTGCCCCATAGTAATCACTCTGTCTGTCTGTCCGTATGTCATTCTTCCGTCCACAAATTTTCTGTTTTTTTTCCCCAATAACTTTTTTTGTACTTGACCAATTAAGTTCAAATTTGGTATGTTGGTTGAAGAGGCAGTAAGACATATTTTGATGCTAAGTTTGGTTCTCTATGTCATCAACCTTGGAGCTGAGGTGGTGGGGTAGATTCCTTAACTTTACATTACCCACATTTAGTGGTGCTGATGATCCTAAACAAGGTGAGGTCAAATATGAAGTATGGAATTTTGAGGTCAAGTGTATTCAAAATTCAGGCCAATACCCTGAGCACATTTTGCTCCAGTCTGTAAGAAATTCATTAAAAGGGCTTGCCCGATCAATGCTAGTTTCCATTGGAGAAAATGCTTCTCTAAAAGATATTCTAACCAATCTCGATGGATTTTTATGGAAATGTTGCTTCAGGGGAAACTCTTATGCAATCCTTTTATAATGATATGCAAAAAGAGGGAGAATCACTTGTAGTGTATGCTTCTAGATTAGAGGATACTTTATCCAAAGCTGTAAAATTTGGCCATATAGTTGCCGTTGTATAAGATGCTATGCTTAAAAGTAAATTTTGGACTGGTTTGTACAATGTGCAATTAAAACAAAGTACTAGGCATTTATTTGATTCAATTAAAAACTTTGAACATCTTCTAGGGAAATTAGAAAAGTACACCAGGAAGAATTATCAACTCCTGTGAGAAAGACACAGAAAGTATTCCAACAGGCTGAGATAGCAGAAACAACAGATTTACAAAAGGAACTGCAGAAATTGACATCAACAATGCAAAGGTTAGCGAGCAAAATTGACAGTATCTATCAAAGTTTTCAGCAATTAAACAATAAAGTAAATCAGCTGGAAAAAATGTCAAACCAACAAAGTCCAAATTTTATTGGGTCAGGTAGAGGTGGAGCAAGAGGACTTGGTTTTCGTGGAAACTCTAGTAGAGGCTATGTTCGCGGACGAGGTCAATTTCGGGGTCAAAGTCATTTCAATGTAAATGAAAACAATCAAACTCGGTCAAACAATCAAGTGCCTCAAAAGAGTAACAATTCAACAAACTAGTAACCTCTATTAAAGGGCAAATGGGGGAGGAATCTATAAATAAGAGCCCTGAACAAAATTTGTCAAGAAAGGTGGGTCATTGGAATGAAAGTAAAAACATTATTAATGGTGTTGAGACAGAAGCTTTGATAGATACAGGTTCTATGGTTACTTGCATGTCAGAAGAGTTTTACCATTCATTGAGTCATAAACCTGAACTTCATAGTATTGAAGATTTTGAGTTGAAAGTATATAGTGCAGAGGGTAGTACTTTGCCATATTCAGGTAGAAGTAGAGTTTCAAGCACCTTTTCTGTCAAAAGAACCATTCTATGTACCAGTCTTAGTTATGAAAGGAACAGAATACAGTAGTAAAGTCCCAATAATTGTTGGTACTAATATTATAAGACTGTGTAGAGAATATTCTACGTGCATAGAAACAACTATTCCAGATGAATGGGAATGGGAATTAGCTTTTACAAATTTAAGCATTCATAGTGATATGCCTGTCAAAAGCACAAATAAGTATCCCATTACAGTGGCACCATACGAGGTGAAAACAATTTCTGGTTTAGTTAAGACCATGGACAAGGTAAGTACTGCTATTACAGGGCAAATTAATACAAATCAAAATGGTAGTCTTTTGGTATGTCCAAGGGTTGTTACAATGAAAAGTGGCAAAACTTGTAGAGTACCTGTTCGTGTTTGCAATATGTCAGCACAACAAATTAAATAAAACACCAAATGTAAGTGCTGCAAAGGTGGTTGATACTTTAGATTCACCATTGTTAGATTCCAAGGACCATAATTCATTTAATCTTGTGGATGCAGGTATAAAGGTTAATCATAATAACTTAACCCCAGATCAATCAGAAGAGTGTCATAATTTTCTTAACAAGTGGAAACACATCTTTTCTACATCTTTCAAGGACATGGGGAGAACTGATCTAGTTGAACATGAGATTAAGTTAACAGATAATATTCCTTTTAAAGAACCATACAGAAGGATTCCACCAGCAATGTTTGAGGTAAGGCATCATCTCAAAGAAATGCTAGATGCTGATGCTATTAGAAAATCTAAGAGTCCTTATTGTTCAAACGTAGTACTAGCCAGAAAATCAGATGGTTCACTTAGATTTTGTATTGATCTCAGGAAGTTAAACAACAAAACTATAAAAGATGCATATAATCTTCCTAGAGTGGATGAAACAATTGACACTTTAATTGGCAGTAAGCATTTTTATAAGTTAGACTTCAGATCTGGTTATTGGCAGGTGGAAATCAAAGAGGAAGACAAAATAAGACTTCATTTTCGCTTGGCCCACTTGGTTTTTAGCCGGGCTCATTGCTCTTAGAGCAATAGCTGGCTTATGTTACGGTGTTCAACCGGAAATGCTGCTTCCTCACCGCCAAATCTTTACGAGTAAGAATATAGTACGTGTGTTAAACCACCTTGAGGCAATACAAACACTAAATTAAAGACAATTACAGTATACGAAATTACCTAAACAAATAAAAAAACATCAATGGTAATATACTTTCTCCCCTCTTCTTTGATTTATTTGTTTAAAAGTTGTGAAAGGTTTTCATCAGGTCTCCCACCGTTCACGGTAACTCAGTCGGTAGAGCGCTCGCTCCGTGATCGGGAGGTCGTGAGTTCGAATCTCGGCCGCGACAGACCTAAGTCGATAAAAAATAGGTAGCAACTGTTCCTTCGCCATGCGCTCGGCACTTTGGAGTGAAAGTTGCGGGTCTTTCGGATAAGACCTTAAAAACCGAGGCCCCGTGTCACGGCAGGCGTTGGCACGATAAAGATCCCTCACTGCTCAATGGCCCTGAGTGCCGAGTAAAGGTCAAAAATTTCAAGCCCTTCACCGGTATATGGTGACGTCTCTATATGAGAGAGAAATTCTCGAATGGGACGTAAAACAATATACAATCAATCAATCATCAGGTCTCCCTGTTTGCGTCATATTCTATAAATAAGGGTAGTGTTGCAAGGTTTACACTAATGCGGGAAGTACGTGGCTTGATGTACATCTTGATGCAAAACTCCCCGCTGAGGACTCGTTTGACCTAGCTGTATCAATGTTTATTTACTTCTGTAAGTAAACAATACAGGTGATAAATTGTTAACGCTGTTAAATTCTAACTACATTTTATTTAATTTTTTTTTTAATATTTTTTATTTAATATACTATGTGCCATAGAAATATTTTGTGTTACATATTCTTCCAATGTCTGAACTTGTTATTCAGTTATTGCAATGCATGTTTCATGTAAAACGGTCTTTGTTCATTACTCTGTAAATGAGTCCGGCTCTCTGTACTTCTGAGTACTTTGATTATGAATGCAACCGTATGGCATTTGGCTTGACTAATGCGCCCGCTACATTTCAGCGGCTAATGGAAACTTGCATGGGTGAGATGAATCTTAAGGAATGTTTAATATTTCTAGATGATATACCTGTATTTTCGTCTACCTTTGAAGAAATTTAGAGAGATTGCAGGGTGTTTTCAAGCGATTAGAAAAACATAATTTGAAATTAAAACCCTCGAAATGTGAATTCTTTATGTCAGAGGTCAAAGATTTAGGACATATTGTGTCAGAGAAAGGTATTCAAACAGACCCTGATAAAATATCAGCTTTGAAAAAATATCAAATCATTACGTTCTTTTTTAGGATTCACAGGTTATTATAGGCGTTTTGTTAAAGATTATGCCAAAATTGTAAAACCCTTAAACGATTTATTAGTGGGTCACCCTACAAACAAAAGAGCAAGCAAGTCAAAGAAAAAGAAAGTACCTTGGATTTGGGGCAAAACAGAACAAACAGCTTTTGATACCCTAATAGAAAAACTTAACATCACCCCCTATTTTAGCCTATGCAGACTTTTCCCAACCTTTTATTGTAAATATTGATGCTAGTAGGGAAGGTCTTGGCACTGTTTTATACCAGAATCAAGGAGGGTTAGACAGGGTTATAGCTTACGCAAGTAGGGGATTGCGCCCCAGTGAATGCAATTACCCCGCCCACACATTGGAATTTTTATGCTTGAAACGGGCACTATGTGATAAATTTCATGATTACTTAAATGGGAATACATTTACGGTCTATACTGACAATAACCCTTTAACGCATGTAACAACTACAGCTAAGTTAAATGCAACATTGCACTGCTGGTTAGCGTCTCTTTCAAATTACAATTTCAAATTAGTTTACAAAACTGGCAAATCTAATAGAGATGCTGATGGGTTATAACGGAGACCAACAGAGGTAGAGGTTTTTCCTGATGTTATAAAAGCTTTAACATCTGCAATTTTAGTTGAAAAGGAAGAACTACCTTTAGCCGAATGTAAAGTTTTATCACAGAATGCTCAGTTAAAACATGTAGAAATAGAGAGTCAGAATACAGAATTTAGTACCAGTAATGTCAATTGGAAAGAGGAACAAGATAAAGATACAGTCATTAATAGAGTAGTTGAATTAATACACACTGGATTGAAACCTACAGGTAAGGACTTACAAAACGAAAGTCAAGATGTTAAGGAGTATCTTAGAGAGTGGAAGAACTTAGAAATTTGTAAAGGTATACTTTATAGAATCACTATTCAAGATGGAGTAAGTATTAAACAATTAGTCTTACCAGCACAGTACAGAGATGTAGCTTTTAAAGTAATTCATAACAAGGCAGGACACCAAGGTAGGGATAAGACTCTATGGTTAGCTAAACAAAGATTCTTTTGGAATGGAATAGATAATGATATTAAATCCAGAGTAGAAACTTGTGGAAGGTGTGTAAGAAGAAAAGTTGGTGATACCCCAAGGGCTGATCTTGTTAATATCCAAAGTACAAAACCCATAGAAATTTTATGTATAGATTTTTTATCTCTTGAAAGGTCAAAGGGTGGATTTGAAAATTAATTGTGATCACAAATCATTTCACTAGATATGCAATGGCTGTGCCAACGAAGAACCAACTTGCAAGAACTGCAAAAGTATTATTTGAAAATTTTATATGTCATTACAGTTTTCCTGAAAGATTACATTCAGACCAGGGAAGAAATTTCGAAAGTGAAGTCATTAAAGAACTTTGTAAATTAGCAGGTGTGAGTAAATCACGCACAACACCATATCACCCCATGGGTAATGGTCTGGTTGAACGTTTTAACCAAACTTTGCTTAAAATGTTGGGAACTTTAGAAAATTACAGATTGGAAATTTTATATTTTACCGTTGTTCCATGCTTATAATGCAACCAAACTTTAGAAAGTGGTAGAGAATAACATGTGACAAGATTTTATAGTTTTATTACATGTATAATTTTGCTATGGTAGTGTAAATATAACTTTCATGATAACATTGTTCCCAAATTTGTATAGATTTTTTAGTCATAGTTTACGTAAGTATTTGGTATACCAGGTCCGATGATTTGTTTTGTTGTTCTTAGATTAATTATATGGGACCGATATTTGCATGTTACTGGATGTAGTCAATATATATAGCCAATGTTATATTGTTTAAGACAGTTTTTGATTGACAGTTTTCGTGCATTGCTTGAATTTATCTTTAAATATATGCTACATAATACCGTGGAACCATTTAAATTCGCAAGCGCCAATTCGTGCATTGCTTGAATTTTACAGGTTTGTGGGGAATTAAATTCGTGTCTTAGTACACTTTTAATGGTGAAATAGTGTAATAATTTCATTGGATAAAAGCGATATCCTCTCACAGTGTGAAAGGATATGAAAATGATATTATGTGACAGTATGAGAGGGTATCAACTGGAAGTACTTTTATATATTTCTGTGCAATCGGCAATCCCTGGCTGACTCCGCTTCGCTTTATTCAAACCTCGGATGTGATTGGTGGAGGAATATGCATTAAAATCGATACATTGCTCCGCCTTAAACTGCCTTGTGACTCATTTCATATTTCGCTCTGCATAAAATTCTTCAAAAAGTGTTTTAACTTGTTTATTTCTAATTTGTTTAGTGGTTTCGATTTCAACCTTATTTTAGTTGTCTTTGAAAGCAAAAACTGTGTTGTGCGTGCCTCAAAGTAACTCAGATTTCAAAGGTATAACATTTGGAAGAAATTCAGATAAAATCACATCACTGTATCGGCAATATGGTAGAACACATTTTACGTCCGACTCTACCAGATGCAAAAATTACAAAATATTTGCTGACAACTTTTTCACATCTTTGCCACTTATCAATGCATTGAAGGAAAGATCAATATACTTTGTTGGAACTGTTAGATCCAATAGATTGAAAGACTGTGTACTGAAGACGGAAAGGAGTTAAAAAAAAAAAAGAGGGTCATGGTTCATGTGATTACAAAGTCCACCAAAATTCTGAAATTATACATGTCAGATGGTTTGAACTCAGATTTCAAAGGTATAACATTTGGAAGAAATTCAGATAAAATCACATCACTGTATCGGCAATATGGTAGAACACATTTTACGTCCGACTCTACCAGATGCAAAAATTACAAAATATTTGCTGACAACTTTTTCACATCTTTGCCACTTATCAATGCATTGAAGGAAAGATCAATATACTTTGTTGGAACTGTTAGATCCAATAGATTGAAAGACTGTGTACTGAAGACGGAAAGGAGTTAAAAAAAAAAAAGAGGGTCATGGTTCATGTGATTACAAAGTCCACCAAAATTCTGAAATTATACATGTCAGATGGTTTGACAATAAAAATGTTGACATTGTGTCATCTTATGTAGGAGGAGAACCTGTTGGGTAAGTTAGAGGATGGGACAAAACAACAAAGACGCATATAAACATCAATCATAGAGACCTACAATCAGTTCATGGGAGGAGTTGACTGATGGATTCCTTGACATCTCTGTACAAACAGAAGATGGTATATGTACATCTTTTGGCGCACAATTATGATTTCTGCAGTAAACATTTGGCTGTGGTACAAAAGACACTGTCACCTATTACAACAGAAACCATCAAAATTATGCGAGTTCATTGACGAAATTGCAACCGGACTAATCGAGCACAAAACTTAAGATAGGACGGCCTTGCGTTTCTCCCCCACCTCTTCCAAAACGTACAGTCAAAAGTCCTGCTGAAATAATACGCAACGATCAAGTCGGTTATTGGCCAACCAGGGAGACAAAAGGCCGACTTCATTTGTACGCCGAATTGCGCCGGTAACGTGATCGGCGTAAAACGGCTAACTGGCAAATGAAGTAAACCGGCGAAAACCAAAATTTGTTATACTATATAACAATCAATTGAGATCTATCACTTTTTACGTTATGTCTTAGCGAAAAAAAGGTTGGATAATTAGAAATTCAATGTTTAAAAGAATCATGGGCCTCATAAAAAAATTATTTTTAGAAAATAAGAACGGATTTTAAATATATGAATGGACATTTGTTCAACAAATGCAAACAAAAAATATACCAAATTGGTAAAAAGTGTCCGCATTTTATAAGTTGTTTTATCTCTAAGACCGGCGAATTCCTCGCCGGTCATTTCAGATCGGCGTACCTTCCCCAGTCAAATGAAGCAACAAGCCGGGTTACCAAAGGTCGAGCGGCGCATTCAGCGTACGCCGGTTTGACAAATGAAGTCCCACCAAAACGGCAGCGGTGCAAACTCAGTGGTTGTGATAGGTTCTCATTTGTGAAATGACTCAAATGTGATGCAAGTCTTTGTGTTAACAAAGACAGAAATTGCTTTGTGAATTTTCACCTTTAAATGCCAAACAAATCTAGTCAAAATGCTATTTTTTTCTGAACTTTTTTACTACATTATTATATACATAATTATTTCTTACAATTTTAACAACCTTTGGTCTTTTTGCCAAATTTTACATGTCAGGTCAATGAAATCCTTTACATATTGAACATATTAACATTATATTTCATTGTATCATTTTGTTTTACTTTTTAAGAATAATAAATCATTTCAAGTAAACAATTTGTATGTATCATATTTACAACATATGTATTGGCTTCCCGGTGTAGCATATATGCTACAACAGTTTTTTCTCCTACTTTGGAGAGAAAAATGACAAAAAAGTGCAGAAATATTTTTAATTGATATGAAGTAACTCTAATAATTATGAGAATTTTACTGATGTATTAAATGCATTTGGATACTAGAAGGTTAAGTCCCTTGGTCCCTTTCTCTAATTTCTATCATCAACTCATCTCCAATGGCTGATCTTTTTTATCATCTGTTTCAACAATATTATATGAAAATAAAACAAAATGACTATATTGACAAAACTTTTAATGAGTTAGATATAAATGGCATGACAGGGAATGAAATGGACAGAGGCAACGAATTGAATGCATTCATAAATAGATTGATTGATTGTATGTTGTTTTACGTCCCATTCGAAAATTGTTCATTCATATAGGGAAGTCACCATATACCGGTGAAGGGTTTCAAATTTTGACCTTTACTTGATCTTTATCGTGCCAACGCCTGCCGCTACACGGGGCCTCGGTTGTTAAGGTCTCATCCGAAGGACCGGAACTTTCACTTCAAAGTGCCGAGCACATGGCGAAAGAACAGTTGGTTCATACTTAGGTCAGTCGCGGCCGACATTCGAGCTCATGACCTCCTGAGCTACCGTGACGGTTGCATTCATAAAAGAATTGGACGAGGAAACATTATCAGGGACCAGTTATAACATAATTGGAGATTTTTCTGTTAAGCTCTCTCCAGCTTGAAATCAAGTTTCCCAAAGCAAGCGCTTTCCTGAGGTCTATTATGATGTTGAAAAATTTCTTACAACTAATGAGAAAAAAAACCCAATTATGATATTTTATTTAGGTAGTATAAGGAAACATAGGCTATCAGATGCCGAAGTTCCAGCCAACAAGATTACCCAAATATCTGGGACAAAAAATATAAACAGCACTAACATCTACAGCAAAATAAACAACGATTAAAACAGGAAAATTTTGACTATTCTAACATCAGCTGATAAACCCACAACATTGTCTATTAACAACGAACATTATTCCGCGCCTTAGATCATTACCCAGACCCAAAATCACACGATCTCAAATGTCAGTCCCACATTGATTCGGATATGAGATCCATGCAAACAGTTTCTCGCGACAAGTTATCTTTTACATTCCGTACGGTAACAACATGGCCGACACATCGTGCATGTCAATCCACCAACATGGCGCAAACGACAATCCTCCTATCAAAAAAATATAAACGAATCGAAGCTTTAGACAGCGACAGCGATTTAGAAAAGTCCCATCTTCATTCAACAGTTCAATAAAGCATCTAAACATGCTACTTCCAAAACCCCGCTTCATTTTTTTTTCGAGAGTAATTCGTCCCTAAGTATTTATAGGGTATATTATCACTAATTTAAAAAACAGAAAATTATTGTACATTCAACATGTTATCAATGAAATTACTTTAATGATGCTATATTTAAGTTATTTGTTCAGATCTGTCTCACTCGTGAAATAACCTCCGTATCCAATTACAAAAACATTATGCATTATTATTCTTATCTTTATTAATTTAAAAACTAACGAAATTACAAAAATATCCCTATTATGATAAATGTGTTCTTCACACTGAAGTTTACCTGTATATTCACCTGTAGGAAAACTGGTTTTGTTTACAGCAAAATTGCTTACCTTTTCATCTTGTTAAGAGTTTTTACCTCATTATGTTGGTGCTATTTTAACATATTTAACTTTAAACACAACCCGAAGTCAAACACATGTTGCCGGTTCTCCATTTGTAAACATTCTACGTAACTTCCTGTATTGTGTGTTCACGTACCTTTGTAAAGTCCGCTCTCATTGGCTAATTGGCGTTATGTGAATCTAATAGTTCTGTTTGATATAAACTTACCGATTCATTGATTTTCTATTGTTCAATAATGTACTTGTCCTTTTCTCATTGAAGTTGTCCGGCAGAACACTCCGTGCAGGTACTGCTTCAGCACCTAACTCTTTTTCTGCTACTTTCACTTCACAGTGTATTTTGATAACTGAGTCACTGACTTATTCGGAATTTCTTTCTTAAAAAGTTTATTTTTTGAAATTAATTAAATTTCTTAGTTGAAATAAATATTTTTGAATTACCTTTCTTCTAAAAATTATTTAGATATTTTGGAACATTTTTCCACTAAAACTTGACTTAAGGAGAACCGAGAAATTATTTATTACAATTTATACCTAGAAAATATTTACATTTTCCAATTTATTTTGGTGCTTTTTGATAAAGTATTCATATTTTGAGAATATTTCTACATAAATATTTCATATAGTACAATTTTTCCTTTCTGAGAGTTTCTCTTCTCAATTTTGTGTACATTATCCATATTTTTCCTTCATTTTTGTTATTGCATCTTGTTAACATTAAGGCGCGTAGCTGCCTATACTCAAATACGCAGGTGTGTACACATCGTTTTCAAATAAAAAAAAAAAATTGGGGAGGGGGGGATAAGAGATTTGTGAGAAGAGAAAAAATATCAATACCAGGCCATCATTAAAAATATCTTTGTTTCCCCTAACCCGACCCTAAAATTTTAAGTTGGGTAGGTAGGTAGGTAAATAATTTTTTTTTTCTGACAGCAGCTTTGAAAATACATTCTGAATTTCTGATAAGAATGGGTTTTCATGAAATTGTACTTTATAAAAGTTGATAAACATTTAAAAAAAAATATTTGAATAATCTTCTTAAAAAAACCTTTTCAGTCGGCGGGATTTAATTGGGTCGGCCGCGTTAGGGGACTCAAAAGGTATTTTTGATTCTGGCCCCACCCAGCAAATATTTGTGTTTCAAATTATTTTATCTTATACTGTTTTGATTCCAATTTTATATTACCATGTCTTTATAAACAAAAATTGTAATGTTTTATTAAATCATTGCCAAAACCAAATAAAACATTCATTAATTTGTAATTCTTCTACAACACATTGATAATTATTTTAAAGATCTTCGAGAAAATGTCAACCTTTGAAAGAATATGATTTGAAATATGACATTATTTTTGTTAATAATTGAAATTAAATAAATTAATTATATTTGTTGCTGAAAGTTAAAAAAGAGTAGATGATACCAATATATCTTTTAAAAAAATATTCAGCCTCTACATGTACAATAAATTTGCATGGAAGTATTTAACTTTGTGTTAAAAACAATATTACTGTAATGTCTTACATTCTGTGCATTGTTATTTAGAAATTTGCAGATTATGCATTTTTAGGTACAGTCGCAAATGTGTCAATATCTGTATGACTTAATACGTTGTTCATTGTTCAAATTGTTTTTATAATCATATTTTCACGCTTGAATTTTGCTGACTGACCATAAAGTCCTGTCTGCTGTTTATGTTAAAGTCAAAATCTGCTGCGTTTTGTTTATTTAACTTGGGAGGGCCTACAGTTTGATATTTATTTTAATTATGAAACTATGCTGTTTCCTGTGTAGATTTACTATTTAGTCTGTATTTTCACTCACAAAATTCATTCTTGTAAAAGACTCAGAAATATACATGTCCAGACGTTACTAATCTCGGAGAAACTGTGGCCGATCACAATTTAAGTTTTACAAGTTTTCAGTTTATTGTTTTTAAAGCTGCAACTTTAAGGCTAATGTAAAGCGACATTAAATACCTCTGTAAAAGTTCATGTGTACTTTTAGCGAGTAAATCTGTGTATCTAATTTGTCAGGAATGTAACTTGATCGAGTTCATTCAAACTTTGTGTCTTTGTAGTGATTTTGTTTGTAGCTTGTATTTGTATATTTGTATTTGTTTATTATAGCTTTTTACCATCCACACACAACTCACACAGCTACTGTATATCGTCGCCTATTGTAAACAGTGACACCTGCGCATATATGGATCCGCGCCCCTATGTGAACTGTTTGTGACAATAAAACCTGGTTAACTGACTGTAATCCGTGTTTATATGTTTTCAATTAAAAATGACATGGAAGGCAGTACAGTAAAAAGATTACAAGTGGCCAACCGGATATACTCTCTTTGATTTCGGACGTCGGACTCCGATCACTATAATTCGTCCATCATGAGTTCGGGTGAAGAACAATCCCGTATCAGGACACCGACGGAAGAAGGACTTTCTTTATATATAAGTAACAAGGAACGCTATGAAGGAAAAATCAATAGTATATGGTGTCGTCTCGTATCTTATACACAAGACATTGAAGCATGTCAAAGTGACAAAACGTCGCTGGAAAATATACAAACTGATGCCCATCACTTATTTCAAGAATACAAAGTAAGTGCGTTAGAATTTCTGGAATTTCTTGACAGACCAAACACCGAGCAAAGTATTACGGACAAAGAATGTTTTGAAATATCTTACCAGAGTAACATTCACACAGTCGAGGAAAGGCTGCAAAAAATTAAGGAGCTTTTACAAAAACTGACCGAATCTGATAAATTAGAAACAATAAGTCAGCAATCGTCAAGATCGTCCCTGAGTTCAATCATCGCACAGAAAAAGGCAAAGGCAGAAGAGGCTCGTGTGCGTGCTGACTACGCTAAAAAGGAAGCTGAATTAAAGAGACAGAAGGCAGCTATGAAAGAACGAATAGCTGTACAGAACGCTGCTTTGGAAAAAGAAAACGCAGTGTTAGAAGCTGACCTTGAAATTCTGGTTCATACACGTGAGGTTGCCGCGACAGAGGCAGCCTTAGAAACACTCGAAATAGAGGAAGTGAAATCTAAGGAACTATTAGATATTCCGTCAGTACCGAAAAAGGAACTAACTGAGAATTATGTTAATGAACTCCCAACTGAAGGTCATTTAAATCCACGCGCTGTACCATACATTCCTCGTCAAACTGTGGCTACTGGTCAACCAACATTCATGACCTCTTACCCAGGCCAGGTAGGACACCCGTATTCATTTGTACAGCAGCCCATACCGTTCCAGAGTGAAAATGTAAGGCCATTGCAAAATACGCTATCTCAAGATCAAGTCAAGGCTACGGTCGACCAAAATCGTGGACTAGCAACAGACTTTACTCGTTTTTTACTAAAGAAAGACCTACTGTTATCTAGTCTGTGTTGTTTTACAGATAAAGCAGAGATGTACCCGTCTTGGAAATCGAGTTTCAAGAATGTTGTCCAAGAAATCGGAGCAACCGCCACCGAGGAAATTGATATGCTTGTGAAGTATACCGGAGGTATATCTCAGAAGTACGTTCTCAGTCTGCGTGCAGCCCATACACGAAACCCGGCTCTAGGACTTAAACGAATCTGGGAACGCTTGGATGAAAGATACGGCAGTCCAGAAATGATTGACAGCGCTTTGAAAAATAAATTATCGTCCTTTCCAAAACTTACCAACAAAGACTTTAAGAAACTGTATGACCTCGCCGACATCCTTGCAAAAATTGAAGCTTTGAAGGAAGAGGACATGTACGGGTCTATGTTTTCGTATTTTGACACATCTATCGGGATTGGCCCAATAGTTTGTAAACTACCATATATGCTGCAAGAAAAGTGGACGACTGCAGCATCCCAGTACAACAAAAGACATCATACACTACATCCGCCATTTACGACATTCTGTGACTTTGTTCGAGAACAAAGCAAAATAAGAAACAATCCAGCACTCCAGTATGAATTGTCAACTGCATCAACTGTGAGCCCAGCTGCTTCTCGACAGAAGCCTTCCGAGAAACCTGGATTTCGGGTAACAGCACGGAAAACGGATCTACAAGTTTCAAGCTCACCAGGAACAGTATGCCCTATACACAACACAGGGCACCCACTCAACACATGTAGATCATTTCGCTCAAAGCCAATAGCCATAAGAAGAAAAATTCTTAAAGACAAGGGAATATGCTTCAAATGTTGTGCAGGCTTTCACATGGCAGCCAATTGTTCCACCGTCGTTTCGTGTGACATTTGCAAAGCTAAAAATCACCCCACAGCTCTTCATGTAATTCCAGAACAAAACAGAGGGCAGACATCCCATGGCGGGGAGCAGGCAGACCGCAATCTTATAAATGGTCAACAGAGCACTGAAGTGAAACCATACTGTACGCAAATATGTGGGGACTCATTCTCCGGCAAATCGTGCGCGAAAACAGTGTTAGTTCGCATGTACTCACAATGTGAACCATCTAAAGAGACAATTTGTTATGCTATGATTGACGACCAATCAAATCAGTCTTTGGCAACACCATCTCTCTGTGACTTTTTTAAGGAGAATTGCACTCAGGAATCAATGTACCTGTTGTCTACCTGTGCAGGTCAAACACGTTGTTCAGGTAGAAAATTAAAGAATGTCACGATTGAGTCAATTGACGGCAAACAAAACTTCCGTCTACCACCCGCTCTTGAGTGCGACCAGATTCCAGATGTTAGAAACGAAATACCAACCCCTGATGTCGCCTCATACTATCCGCACTTGCAGGACATCGCATCACACATACCTCCTTTGAATCCCGATGCAAAAATAATGCTTTTGATTGGCAGAGATCTGATTGAGGCCCATCACGTCCTTGATCAACGAATAGGACCGCCAAACTCTCCATATGCGCAGAAATTGCCCCTTGGATGGACAATTATAGGAGAAACTTGTCTTGGTAAGGTACATCGTCCAAAAGCTGTTAACGTCTTGAAAACTAATCTGACAGATGATGGCCGCGTTACGCTCTTCAATCCCTGTATCAACTCGTTTGCCATACGGCAGGAAAATCTACACCAACCTGTCAAACTCGGAAACAATCTATTCCTAAAGACGGAATCTGATGACAAGCCTGGACTATCCACAGACGATAGAACATTCTTAAAGATTATGAATGAAGGCTTCCACAAAAATGAAGACGGTAACTGGTCAGCACCACTCCCGTTTCGCAATCGGAATTTCAAGATTCCTAATAACAGACCCCAAGCTATAAAGAGAGCCAAAACTCTTGAGTCAAGCCTGAGTCGTGATCATGTGAAGAGAGAGCACTTCTTTGAATTCATGAGCGGTATCTTTGACAATGCACATGCCGAAAAAGCACAACAAATGCCAGAAGAGAGTGAGCGCTGGTATCTACCAATATTTGGAGTTTACCATCCTCGTAAGCCAAATCAACTGCGTGCCGTATTCGACTCTTCAGCTAAGTACGGAGGAGTATCATTGAATGACATACTTCTTACAGGCCCGGACCTCACTAATAGTTTATTGGGAATTCTACTTCGATTCCGTCGCGAAGCAGTAGCAATCATGGGGGACATTCAACAGATGTTCTACTGTTTCAAAGTAGATGAAAATCATAGGGACTTTCTTCGTTTCCTTTGGTATGAGGACAATGACTTCAGCAAACCACTGATAGAATATCGCATGTGTGCACATGTGTTTGGAAACAGCCCTTCACCAGCAATCGCTACCTATGGACTCCGTAAAACTGCCGAGATCAGCAGAGAAAATTATGGTGAAGATGTCAAAAATTTCGTTTGCAGAGACTTTTATGTAGATGATGGACTGACTTCATTACCAACATCTGACATGGCAATAGATCTAATGAAGAGGACACAGTCCGCACTACAAACGATTGGGAATCTCCGCCTACACAAAATTGCTTCAAACTGTGAAGAAGTAATGAGAGCATTTGGGCCGTCTGATCTAGCCAAGGACTTAAAAGACCTTGACCTGTCGAATGATTCGCTTCCTGTCCAGAGAAGTCTTGGACTCAACTGGGACATTACGTCAGATAGTTTTACCTTTAAACTCGCCAATGATATCAAACCATACACCAGACGAGGAATATTGTCAACAATCAATAGTGTGTATGACCCATTGGGTTTCCTTGCACCAGTCCTTATTCGAGGCAAGCTTATACTAAGAGAGTTAACAACGGGAAACGTTGATTGGGATGAAATCTTACCTGAGTCTAAATATGAAGAATGGGAAACTTGGAAAACCTCTTTACGCCATTTGGAGAAGGTTACTATCCCACGAATGTGCATTTCAAGGTCATTTAGTGACACGGTAGATAAGAAACTTCATATCTTCTCAGATGCATCAGTAAAAGCTATCGCTGCTGTTGCGTACTTAACATCAGACAGGCATTCAAGCGTTGGATTTGTCCTAGGAAAAGCCAAGGTCGCACCAACCCATGGACACACCATCCCAAGATTAGAGTTATGCGCAGCTGTGCTAGCCACGGAAATTGGTCAGACAATATCTGATAATCTCGACATTCCGCTTGAAAGTATACAGTACCATACTGACAGCAAGGTGGTTCTTGGATACATTTGCAATGAGAAACGTAGATTCTACACTTACGTCAGTAACAGAGTGGCAAAAATCCGTCAATTATCTCATTCGACACAATGGACCTATATTCCCACAGACAAAAATCCAGCGGACTTAGCTACCAGATCTATTTCATCATCGGATTTGCAGCAATGTTCCTGGTTGTTGGGTCCTAAACATCTATTCAGAGAAGAGCCAAATGGGCAGAGATTTGAACTTCAAAATCCAGAGGAGAATAAAGAAATTCGACCCGAAATAACTTGTGCTAAGTCAATAGCATTAAAGGAATCTTTGCTTGGAACACAACGTTTTGAACGGTTTTCATGCTGGAAGAGACTTGTGAACGCTATTGCTTATGTTAAACGATTTCTTAGCGCCAAAAACAATCTCCCAGAGAAAGACTGTCTTCAAACCGGAAAGGAGGCAGAAAACCTAATCATCAAGGAAGTCCAAAGTAAGATGTTCCCTGAAGACATTGAATGCATCAGCTTACACAAGAAGTTGCCAAAAGAAAGCAAAATTGCAAATTTCGACCCATTCATCGACGAATATGGATTGATGCGGGTAGGTGGGAGACTTCGTCATGCAAAAATACCAGCTGATGAACGACATCCAGTTATAATTCCAGGGAAACACCATGTAGCATTATTGCTCATTCGACATTTTCATGAGAAAATAAAACATCAGGGTAGACACTTTACCTCTGGTGCCATACGATCAGCTGGCTATTGGGTAATAGGTGAGAAGCGACTAGTATCGTCAGTTCTCCAAAAGTGCGTTATATGCCGAAAACTACGGGGGCAGAACGAGCATCAGAAGATGGCAGGTTTGCCAGAAGATCGAATCACTCCTGGACCACCGTTTACCAATGTTGGTATTGACACCTTTGGGCCTTGGTCTATCGTAACAAGAAAGACTCGTGGTGGAGCAGCAAACTCAAAACGCTGGGCCATTATCTTCACTTGCTTAACAACACGAGGCGTCCATCTGGAAGTAGTTGAAGATTTAAGTTCCACTTCTTTCATCAATGCTTTAAAACGATTCATTGCGATTAGAGGGCCAATTAAAATAATTCGCTCAGACTGTGGAACAAATTTTGTAGGAACTGCAAAGGAGCTGAAGCTCGATTGCTTTAATGTAGGAGATACCCAAGTGAAAACGTATCTAAATGACAACAAAGTTCAATGGATCTTCAATGCCCCGCATTCATCTCATATGGGAGGAGTGTGGGAGAGAATGATTGGTGTCACCAGAAGAATACTAGATTCCATGATGTTACAACACTGCGGGGACCTTACCCATGACGTTCTCGTAACTTTCCTAGCAGAAGTTTGCGCAATTATCAACTCTAGACCACTTTCCGCCGTGTCATCAGATCCAGAGGATCCGTTCCCTTTATGTCCGTCCTTGCTACTAACACAAAAACCAAACGTACTTCTGTCTCCAGACGTATCATTCGAAATTAAGGACATATATAAATCGCAGTGGAAACGAGTACAATACCTGGCAGACGTTTTCTGGAAGAAGTGGCGCGTAAGCTACCTACAAAGTTTACAGTCGCGTCAAAAATGGTCGGACAACAGAAAGAATGTAGCCATTGGCGATATAGTGCTCTTCAAAGACTCTCAATCGAAACGCACTGAGTGGCCTATGGGACTTGTCACGAAAGTTTTCCCGAGTGTGGACGAAAAAGTGCGCAAGGTCGAGGTGCGCGTTTCGGGAAAACATTCGACTCACGAGAAACCAGTGACTTACATTCGTCCAGTAACTGAATTGATAGTTTTAATTTCTAGTGATGAGTAGTGATATCTTTTTTGAGTTAAATATCAGACGGGGAGTGTAATGTCTTACATTCTGTACATTGTTATTTAGAAATTTGCAGATTATGCATTTTTAGGTACAGTCGCAAATGTGTCAATATCTGTATGACTAAATACATTGTTCATTGTTCAAATTGTTTTTATAATCATATTCTCACGCTTGAATTTTGCTGACTGACCATAAAGTCCTGTCTGCTGTTTATGTTAAAGTCAAAATCTGCTGCGTTTTGTTTATTTAACTTGGGAGGGCCTACAGTTTGATATTTATTTTAATTATGAAACTATGCTGTTTCCTGTGTAGATTTACTATTTAGTCTGTATTTTCACTCACAAAATTCATTCTTGTAAAAGACTCAGAAATATACATGTCCAGACGTTACTAATCTCGGAGAAACTGTGGCCGATCACAATGTAAGTTTTACAAGTTTTCAGTTTATTGTTTTTAAAGCTGCAACTTTAAGGCTAATGTAAAGCGACATTAAATACCTCTGTAAAAGTTCATGTGTACTTTTAGCGAGTAAATCTGTGTATCTAATTTGTCAGGAATGTAACTTGATCGAGTTCATTCAAACTTTGTGTCTTTGTAGTGATTTTGTTTGTAGCTTGTATTTGTATATTTGTATTTGTTTATTATAGCTTTTTACCATCCACACACCCACACACAACTCACACAGCTACTGTATATCGTCGCCTATTGTAAACAGTGACACCTGCGCATATTAGGATCCGCGCCCCTATGTGAACTGTTTGTGACAATAAAACCTGGTTAACTGACTGTAATCCGTGTTTATATGTTTTCAATTAAAAATGACATGGAAGGCAGTACAATTACTATGTCTTGTATTTTCAAATGAAAATCGAAATGGCATGATTTTGAATGAAATATTTGGAAATTCCACGATCTTTTAGGAATTACGCCCCTGGGCCCTCATCAGGGCTTCGCCCTGGACCCACTGGGGGTCTTAAAGCGGACTCCAGCCGTTCTCTGCGTACATTTCACTTCCATTCTGCATACGCGCCTGACATTTTTGTTATCATCTTTACTCATCTAAATAATTTTTGTTATATAAAATACTGAAATTTAAACCTGACTTACGTTGTTCCTCTCTGTCATAAGCACACCCAGTGATACGACTTTGGTATGTAAGAGAATCATTGCTCCTGCGCAAAGCTAAGGTATAATCTTTTAATAGATTATTTATCTGGCTTGCGGGGGCATGAAACCCTCTTCCTTACTACACACCAAAAAAAAAATTTCGAGTTGTACATTAACGAAATAAATTCATGAGTTCCTCGGTCATTGTTGTTAACACCATACTTCTATAAACTTTTTTATGCTACAGTGGCTGCAACGTTATTTTTGACAAACTAATCGTGTAGAATCGTTCGTGTGACGTGCGTGATCGTTCGTGTATCAGACTCAATAGTTTGCGGTTTTAATCGTGCGTGATCGTGCTTTAAGAAACGTGTAAATTTCGTTTTGTAAGTTTTTATTGGAATGTTATTTGTTATATAAGCATTTTGCTTGTCTGTTTTTTTTTTCAATGCAAATAAAATATATATAATTAAAATGCAGAACGAACTAATTATAGCTTGGAAATAAGCAATGTAGTAAGTCGTACAATATTGTGTTCTCGTCAAATAGACGTTTAAGGATTTTTCCTCTGATGTTAATTAATTATGTTTACTGTTAATTATGGATAAGATATTTTTTTAAACGTTAAAGTTCCAAGAAACTAAACCTACAGTCAAAAGGTGAGATGACTGTAAGTATCACAACACTGTTGAGTTAAAAAATTAATTTAGACCTTTAACATTGTGAAAGTCTTAAAAATAAATTAAAGAAATTAAGACTAAAAATTATTTAAATGTCACAACAAAGATATTTCAGTGTTGTTTAAGTACACGTCAACCTCCATATCCCTTCTTTTTCCCTCAACAATGAAAATTTGACCCCACAAAAATATTAAGTCTGCATTTCCTAGCGTAAAACATTCAATAACTCATGTAACTGGATTGAGCTGTGTCAATAATATTTGCAAAAAGGCAAGATTATAACGTTTTTTTAATGCAACAGACATGAGACACTACACATCCACTGCATATGCACTCTCGAATGTATAATCATCAGACAGGAAAATGTTTTATAAAAATCTTGGACATTCCAACAGTTTGAAAGATCATGTGTACCAGGCTCCACCTGCAATAAAAACAATAATATCTGTTGAAAAATATCTTCACTCTGTAGAAAGCAATAATTAGTTTATATATCATTTATATCATTGAATTCTTCATTAACTGCCGTAGTTTGGGAATATCACATTAACTTTATTTTTTTTTATTAACATGCACATTGCAGGGATAGAAAATGTCAATATTGAAGATGACTATGACCCTGTCAGCAATCTAAGTATGTTTCATATATATACTAACGGAAAAAGAAACTGTGCATCGGAAAAGTTGGCGTAAAACTCGGAGCATATTGTTTATAGTTATATACGATTAATACTCAATACAGGTAGTGATATTAATGACAATAGACTTGAACTCGAATGGTATATATTTTTGTGTTAAAAAGTGCGAGACAATTTTATGGACTGGATTTGTTCAGAGAGTCACTTTGGTATCATAAGAATCTGTAATTGTGTTTTGCCAAGGCTAAATGAAAATCAACGTCTTCGTGCTGTTGGAATGTTGCAGGCTGGGATGGCCCAGAACATTATTGCACGACAATTTGATGTTCACAGAAACACTATCCGGTCATTATGGAGACGTTTCCAACAATTTGCCAACACTTTGGATCGACCACGTTCAGGACGTCCCCGTGTGACGCCAAGAAAACCATATAAGACTCATGCTGCTCAGAGGCCAAGGCATCAAAACATCATTTCTTCCAGATGAAAAAGTCCGTTAGTGTGTCATCTTTATAAGCCATAACTTTTTCCAAACACAAAAGCTCAACTGGTTTGAATTTGTCACAACTTAAGTTAAAATTGGCAAAGCTAGATGTTTTGTTGTAGGACAAACTATTGATTACAGCTGAACTCCAGAGAGATACATATGAATTAGCACAACACCTGAGCATGCATACACACTGATCAATTACTTCATAAAAACATTACAATTTAATTTCAGAGTGAACAGCTGAGAAGCCTCGGATACGAAATAGTTACCGTTGCCATGAAATCAAATGTCTCCGAGCCACCCCACATCCTTAGCTCATCCAGTGGACTTCATCACTAAATGACTTGATGAATTCACTAGATGTGTAAAGGTGAGACCGGTTACTTTTGCTTTCAAGAGTAAGTTTAAAAACTATCCCGATACACCACTGTTGAAAAAAGAATAAACTGTTCACCAGAACTAAGTTTGTTTTAATTTTTATACCCCCCGCAAACGAAGTTTAGGGGGGATATTGGAATCAGCTTGTCTGTCTGTCTGTCCGTCTGTCTGTAGACGAGATTTTGTCCAGACCATTTCTTGGAAACTGTTGCAAGGATTTGTCTGAAAATTTGTACACTTATTCTTTGCCATATGAAGGTGTGCACCTGGTATTTTCATCATGATTGGATAATTTTTTTTGCATTTTACAGGTGTTTTTTCATTTTTATTATGCGGTTTTGTCCGGATCTGTTCCCAGAGACTATTGCATAGATTTGTATGAAAATCTGTACACTTATTATTTACCATATGAAGATGTGCATCTGGTATTTTCAACATTATTTGGTAATTTTTCTGCATTTTACAGGTTTTTTTTTTTCATTTTTATTGACTTAGTCATTTCGGGTTCATGTCTAAGGTTTGAGACATAGAATCTAGATCATCTGTACAAAAATGTGAACTACAGCTTAAAACTACTCATTAGAAGTAAAAAAAAAATCACAAAGTATTAAAAACGGTTTTTACAATACACGGCAGATAGTGTAAATCAATTTGTCCCTTGGGAGTAATGAGTGGACATGCATCCAGTTAATTATTAATTAATGAGTTCAGTGTGGGGAGCTGTTAGGGCATCTCTGATCAAGCAGGTCTTATCTATATCTCCTGGGAGTTGGGTAGAAAGAAATAAAGATCTCTGTTGTCTAAGTCTCTTAATTGTAATTTATGTCTGTCAAAATACATAGTTACTGGAACCAGCCTTTTTTTAAAATGAGTTTGATATAAAGGTATTAAGATCAATTTGATTTTGTATAATTAATTAAGGTCTTCCGTTTCCAACGGAAGACCTTCTACTGATTGTGACGATTAAGATTATTCTTATTATTCTTTTTTTTTTTTCCTAGACGCCAACTTTGACGCTTCATATCTTCCTCATTTTTAAACAGATTTTGTTCAAATTTTCAGAGCTTTTAGACTTTACAAAACACTGTCAGAATACCGTAATACAATTCGGAAATTACCTTCTGTTCACGAGTTATTCCCCTTTGATTGAATTTTGCATGCCTCCGATTTCCAGACAAAGGATCAGAAATGGTTATAATTGGAGCACAAAACCCTTTGAAATTCAAAAGAGGAAGCATTGAAGTTGTGCACATCGGTTTTTGTTATTTGATTTTTGCATTAAAAATGGCGCTAGAGAGGGGTCAAAAGTTAGAACGCGGAAAACAGCAAAAAAATTGACATATTTTCCTTTATATCTTGAAAACTAGAAATATTTTGTTAAGACATGTAGAACAAAAGTTGTGCATAATTGCAAGGGCTTTCATATTATACTATTTAAAAGGGGCTGGCCCCTATGATTAGGGATCTTGGGGCCTTAAAAGTTTTTGCTTTATAACTCAAAAACGGTAAATATTTCGATGTGGACCTTGGGAACAAAATTGTTCTTTTACACCTTTTTGATCTAATGAAAATGTTGTTTTGTTCGAGTATACCATGGGTATTGCGTAATACGTATTAGAAAGCAGGCCAGGTAAACAGGTAACGTTTTTCATTCGGCAAGGAAATCAGACCTCTTCATGTGTATAACTTAAACAGACTTGCTATCAATAATATACCCTGCGGTATTTAATGTTAATTTTCGTTTTAATAAGGTTTAAAACGTGGTTTATGGTTCACTATTAAATTATTTATTACAACTAGTCTTTCTTTTCTTCTTTATTAAATTAGATTAATAGTGTTCAAAAGCGGAGAATATTAAATCTATCTTTCTACGTTTATTATTACAACAAACTTTGTAAGTGATTTTAAACTGTATGCATTGAATAATTCACGATCATTAGCTGTATGCATATTACGGTCTCCATGTTCAGCTCGATGTTTAGTTATGTAACCCAACGCGCGAATCCCACGCCTTTGATCGAGGTCACCAGTGTACTAGCCACCTGTGGCCATAAACAAAGCTAGTATTTGTGATCGCGTATAATGTCAATTTTGTACAAAGAGCTATTAATTAAAGGAAAGTTATGTTTTTGATTATATCGAATCAGTAAGATTACTTTACCGATCTTTTATAATCTTAATTCCAAACACTGGTGCATAAAAATCTGAATTTTAATCGCTGTTTTGTCTGTTCACGCAACAATACATTTAAAAAAAGTATTGCTCTATCCCTTGTTGTATTTTAATTCATTTGCAATTGTAATTGAATGGGGGCTTCGGTAAATAATTGTAATTACTACGCATGCTACGCACATATTATTTTTACCATCACTCTTGTGAATGTCCATTTATTATTTATAGAATTAAATAAACATTAACATAAATAAAAATTCCTTCAAATATACATGTAGTATAATTCAAGTCTTTGTCATATAGCAAACAGTTTCATCCATCTCTGCCGCTTTGTGTCTTTAGTGTTGTAGTCCAGTCCTCGTTTACATACACGTGGCCACAGAGAGCCGCGGGCACCTCGATGTTGAACAAATTATTTTTTCTACTTAACTTGTTACTGTATGCGAACAAAATGATAAACGTGTAATTATTTATAGGTTCCCATTATTTTTTCTGAAAATCAGAACACATTTATCAGTTTTCTTAAGGTTTTACGGACACATACAATGTACACGCATGCAAGTACAGAACATGCACGTTTTATAAGTGCATATGCAAGAGCGCCCCAAATATATGCATATCGAGAGTTTGAAATACAGAAAAATTCTAAATCCCGTATTTTTTTTTTCATTATTTTTGCAATAAAATATCGACTACACTGAAATGATTTTATTGATTTACAGCATATATTAAAGTGAATTATAGGTCCGCTGAGTTGATCATGAGTTGTTTTTAAAACGGGTAGTCCTCCTGGCCAGTCATCGTCACGGTTTGTAACATCGTAATTACACAGGTAAATGCTAAGATGTCAATCCATATATTTTCCATAAGAAATGAATTACCGGGAGATGTCTCGTTTTCTCTGATCATATATTAATTGACAGCGTTTATGAACAGCTGTTAAAACACAGGCCGTTGTAAACCGGTAAATCACAAAAAAGAAAAATCCGAGACATAAAAAACAGAAAACATAAATGTCTCTGGAAATAACATTGCCTTTAGATAACTAAAATAAATTAATGTCCGCCGATTTTTGAATTAATCCGAACATTCATTGATGTGTACCGGTATAGTGCACCTGTACAGGCAGTTTGTATATTTTTATGAAGCCTTCGTCCAAACGAACAATATAATAAATCTTGAATGAATTAACTAACCCCTTCAGTACACACACATTCGCCTATACCTGAGATCTAACCAAAATCAGATCTTTTTTACGGCCCGGAATTCTGATAGTCGCTGTATTTCTAATCTGATTGACTATACACGTACCTTTAGCAAATATTCTTTAATTTTCTTCGGGACCCCTGCATCACTAGTCAGGTGCTGTACCGACTGAGCTACCCAGGCCGATATCCACGACCCAAACCATTACAGTTTAAATAATAAATAATTAATAAAACTTTTATTAACTAATATCTTCATTTTTTTTTAAATGAATTTTTAACTTAATTATAAGAAATCAATGCAGGTGCTCCATGTGTCAATTATTGTGATAGAGGTACTTACCACGTGACCTGATCATAATGCATTCATATTGGTCAACTCTGTGATGCATGTGTGTATTTGTCAAACCTTTCAAACTCTTTCCTCTTGACACCATCTTTAAGTGTATTAAAAAGTCAAGCGACTTCCTGTCAATTTTGAATATCGCCACCGCACGTGTATTTTGAACTTTGATTACCAATTTCATTATTTTCATCAATAATAAATATCCTTTTAGCCTGTCATTTTCGGAATTTTAAAAACTAAACTTCACACAAAAAATCACGGACTTCTTGTTAAGTTATAATGCAAACAAACGACTGAAACATCTTGAACACAAGAAGGGTTGGTGAGGTGCATAACTACATGTATAAAATAAAAAAAAGCAAAGGCGGGTCCAGGGCCGGCGCGCCGGGCGCACGCCCCCCCCCCCTTCCGTTTTCGAATTTTTTGTATGTAGAACTTATATGTCCATTATCCTTAAATCAAGGAAAAAACATCTCTTATTTGTAAGAATTTGTCAACTTCTGGGGGCTTCGCCCCTGGATCCCCACCAGGGCTTTGTTATAGACCCTCTGGGGGCTTCATTGCAGCCCCCCGACCCCTCCCCTGCCTTCTACCCCCCCCCCCCCGTTATGAAATTCCTGGATCTGCCACTGCAAGGGGCGTAATAAACAAGAATAATATAACTTTGAAGGGATGTGATCATCGGTATTGGTACTTTTACCTATGATATATACACAAAGACCTCTAGATCTACACGACAGAAATAAAGCTTGAGCGGCAGCTCTGCTTTAAAACATGTATCTACTTTTCGGTACAATCATAGAAAATTATAAGTATTTAGCAAATCCTTGCTACAAAGCACAAACACCATAATATTAAACTTGACATGTAACTGAAATTATTCCATCAATAATCCACGAACATACATTGAAAGGATTATAAATATCTGTAGAAATTAAAAAGCAATTTGGAATTTAAAAAAAAAAAAAACTGTCGGCGAGTTTCTTATTGCTGCTATTGCGTTGAACATGCCATTTGATTGACAATCTCTCTATATATGTAATATAGAATTTTTTGTATTATTTTCATTTTTTAGCTTAATAATTAAATATTACTGATTATTTCTATTTTTATCATTATTTTGTACTACACGTATGTGTTTGTGGTTTAAGTGCAAAGTTAGGCTTTAGATTATAAAACTTTAACATATGCCAGGACAGACATTTCTACATGTTACTTTTCAAGGACATAGTATCGTTTTTGAAAGGGGGGGGGGCAGCCAGAGAAAAAAAATTAACTTACCTGAAAAGACTTCACAAGCAAAACCAAAATAGGAAAATAGCTCAGAATCCTATTTCCTGGCGGAAAGGGGTGGGGACAACGGGACTATACTGCAACAAAAAGTGGGGGCCAACGGGACTTTCAATGAACATTACTAAAGTAAAAAATTAGGTCTGAAAAAAGGGGGAGGCTGATGCTACGTGCCTGCTCTTATAGCTCATGCTTTATTTGATCTGCAGTATCATAAGTTTACTTGATTGAATATCTCGGAGTCTCTCTTATCCTTTCTACAGCCTTTTAGTTTGACCAACTATGCAAAATTTAGCCTTTTGAACAGTTGGCGTTAGGGCTTTCATACTTCACATCCGAAATTCTTTGTGACAAGACCTTTTCTTTGGAATAAATATTTTTGACCTTGTGACGTTCACCTTGGAGTTTGACCCACTTTTTAAAAAATCTAACCTTGGCAATACCTTTTGAACGGTTGGGACTAGTGTTTTCACATTCACAGGTGTATTCCTTGTGAAAACGCTGTTCATTGGATATCAACAATTTTTACTATTTGACCTTGACCTTGGAGTTTGACATACTTTAAAAAAATTTAAAAGTTTTGACTTTTCACCTTTGACCTTAGAGTTTGACCTACCTTTGAAACATTTTAATCTCATTCATAACTTTTCAACGGTTGGTGTTAGGGTTTTCGTATTTTTACATGTGTGTTTCTTGTGACAAGACCCTCCCTTGAGTACCGACAGTTTTGACTTTTGTCCTTGATCTTGGGGTTTGACCTACTTTTGAAAAAAAACGTTGACCTTTGTCATAACTTTTGAATAATTAATGCTAGGGCTTTCATATTTCAATGTCTATTTCTTATGACAAGGCATTCCTTTGGACACCGTTAATCTATCCTTGACCTTAACATTTGACTTGAGTATAAAAAAAATTAACCTTTGCCATGCTTTTCAATAGTTAGTCTTATAGCGGTTTCATATTTCACAGTTATATTCACTGAGACGAGATCTTTCTTTGGGTAACATAATTTCTTATCTCTTGACTTTGACCTTGGAGTTGGATACGGATTTGAGAAACTTAAACCTTTGCCATAAGCTCGATACCGGGGCATCAGTGTTTCACAAACACGTCTTGTTCAATATCCAAACTGGACAAAAACATTCACAATGAATCCTTAAATCATTGTGTGGAACCTGATAAATTATTTGACTCGATCTATGGTCTGAAAGAACATGGCTAACCTTATCCAGTCAATAACTCACAGATTGGGATTTTTCTTAACCAGTGTGTGTTATGGTCTTGATGAAAGGTCATTTGGATGAGTTTGGATGAGAAGCTTTAAATTCGTTACCGTCTTTTTCTAGTGAAACATTGTTGGTATCATGCAGAGTGTGACATGGCCTAAACTCAAGTTCAAGGTCAATAAGGATAAGATATTTTGACTGGATGTATGGACTGTATGAACATGAGTGAATTTGAGAAGTTAGTAATACACAGATGGGGTTTGCTCATAACCAGAGTGTGTCATGACTTTCGCAAGGTCATTTGGACAAGTTCAAGGTCACATGCATTCCTTTATCGTCTTTATAATACAGAGTGAAACATTGTTAGTTGATACCTCTTACAAGATTGCTTATAACTTTATGATATGGCATGACCTTGACTCAAGGTCACTTCTTCCTGCCTGCAGCTCCAACGGAAGACCTACTCGTTGCTTTGCAACGAGCTCGGCTCTAGTTACAATATATTTTTTTTCAACAATCAATTTGCAGAGTGTCATGTCTCACAAAGAGGACATATAGTTGCAAACTATTTTTTCAATGTAATAAAAAACACTGTAATTACTAGCATGTGACTAGTATTGATGTTTTATTAGGCTGCACCTTAGTTTCATTCATTAAAAAAAATATGAGTAATTAAATTTTCACTCTAAATGTTTAAGCAAATTGTGAACACCTCTCACATCTAGAAAACGTTAGTGATTTGGTACCTTCTCTGAAAAACCCAGCGGGGGGTATTTGTCCCTTTTGGACAGTTCTAGTTTCCCTTGGAAGTTCACCCCCCCCCCCCAAAATTAAAAGCCTGAAAGGCTTCACTGGCATCAACCATGAAAACAATTTCTAAATTTCTTTGAATTAAATTGCTGTATTCCCTTGCTCCCACACTTTCATGTGGAATAATGGTGGGTTAAGGAGGGAAATGTACGTTAAATCTCTAATTTACAGAAGTATCCTCACTCGGATTATTCTCCCAATGTTAAGCAGTACATTAACATGGCAAAAATAAACTTTTCATCATCCACTTCTTACAACTACATTCTTTGTTCCTCAGTATAATGGTACATTACCGGTATAACCTTTAAGTCTGGACAAGGTCACCTAAAAATTGAAATTACTGTTCTCAGGCCAGCACGCATCCGTTTTGAGGTAGCCGCATTCCAAATTTTATCGTACTTTTGATAAAATAAAACGTTGGTAAATGGTAATGTGGAAACTAATCTGGAAAAAAAGTTCCGCCCTCATTTTCCGTAGTTTAGTACTCGTATACACCTTTTGATCAGATTTTAATATAGCTGAATTTTATTATTATTGTGATATAACATTGAATTTATTCAATGAGGGAGTTGGCAGGATTCCAGTTCCCCAAGGCCAGGACTATTTCCCGAGGCGAAGCCGAGGGAAATAGTCCTGGTCGAGGGGAACTGTAATCTTGCTGACTTCCTCAATGATATACTTTTAACTGTTTTATAATACCGATACAAACGTAAAATTTAGAGGATTCAGATAGCGTGATTTCAAAGCAGGGATTAGCTCACTGAACTAACACACGGGGATTAGTCCATTCACGTATCATACCAATGTTAAAGTAAAATCCAGAGGATTACCGATAATCGGGAATTAGCTTTCGAAGCAGGGATTAGCTCACTTGACTAACGCACGGGAATTTGTCCATTTATAAGGAATTCTAGGGAATAGGGATCTAAAGATCTAATGTTATATAGGGAATAATCATTAGAAGTATAATAATGAATATTATTGCGGACTTCACACCACCTTCGAAGGTTGAAGGCTCAATAAAGCAAACAATCTCAGACGACAGTATTGGATGCCCAGATGGATGTTCAGACACGTTTACATCCTTTACAGCAATGCGTGACCACTGTCTGATAGGAGAGCATCACTATAACCTGCAGCAGATGAGCACATATGATAAAGTAAACCTAAAATGGTATGATGTATGTGTCAATCTATTAGAAAGCCTACAGGGTTAGTAGTACACTGCTGGATCCGAACAGTGAACTTTAAGGTGAATCGAGTGAAATTCAGGGATGGGCATTGAAGAAGGAAAAGAAGCACGTTATATTTTCAGAGAAAGTTGAAACATATCTTAGATGCATATTTTCTGAAGGTGACAAGAGTGGTCAGAAGATGATTGTGGTTGCTGTTGCAAAAACATGAGAGTAGTGCAAGAAAATGGCAGGAAATCGTTTAGTCATGAAGATTACTTAGATTCTAACCAGATAATTTTTTTTTCTCAAGGCTAGCTGCAGAGAAAAAAAAAATCCATCAAAGTGTACTGAAAAGTAGAGTTTTGTTTATTTTACAAAACATTAGAAACAGCTGGTTGCTATGGAAAGTTAATTATATCATTTTCAATAGCGACTGTTGTTACACAGGTTTTTTTTTACTCTGCATGACTTCATGTCATTATTACAAAGATTTGTGGAAAATTTCATTAAAATCCAAGATTATCAATGTGCCACCTTTGGCATGATTCTTAAAAAAAATATGATCAACTTCTCAAGAAAATTTATTTCTTGTAAAAAGAAAAAAAAAATTCTATTATAATAATGAAAGAAAAAATGAAATATATACATATAACTTTATCTTTATAATTTTGTTGTAATAAAAATCTGTCTTTCTTATATTTCTAGTAAATGATGCCTACGGAATGGCTGTTTCAGCCTTGGTATTTGTCGTCTTCGTTGTGCTGGCTCTGTGCCTGTGGTATCTCCCGCAGAGATGTTGCAGGTACAGGGCCAACAGTAGAGACCAACCAATCCCTCTGACGGTGAGGAAGCGAGCACCCTCTCCACCACCATCACCTGCTCCAAGAAGAAGTCTTACTCCACCACGTCAACGACCAGCACCACCTCCGCTGCCCCCTTGGCCTCCTTTCTTGACGCCTCCGTTGTCTAAAGAATCTACTACATCCCCTTCAGTGACAGTGACAGCGATGCAGGCCACCCCCGCGCCACCGTCCTCGCCGCCCCATACCAGGAGCGGGGTAGGGGGGGGGCGTACATTAATTGTTCTATTGTAGAGCTAAACATTCGCTGATTCAATTTTGTTTTATGTTATTTTTATTTTTACATTACAGAGATTACGTATGAAATAATTTATTGTTTAAAATTTTATGGAATTCAAATAGAAGTGTTTACGAGAAACAAAAAGGCATATTTTTCAGGTCATTTCTCATTGAAGATGAATCTAAAAATTTGTAATCAATAAAAAAGTTTTAATAAAGAGTGTAAAAATCAGTAAGTAGTCAAATTCATAATAATTTGTTGATTAAAGGTATTGTAAGCATTGAATGAATTAATGTTAAAGTGACATTGGAAACCAGGAGCTTTCGGGGGCTGGGCCCAACCACCCTGGACCCACTGAGTTCCTCAAGGCGGCCCCAAGACACTTTTGAGCCCCCCCCCCCCCAACTTCAATTCCTGAATCCGCGCCTGCGATCATGCGTGATCATGTGTGAAACTTCACGGGCCACCCCGTTTGTATGTACGTATTCTCAGTAAACCATTTTTGGAAAGGGGTGGAGGTGTTTGTGTCTATCATTTGTTTAAATCTTATTTATATATGTTTCCAGCAGCAAGACAGTTTGCAATTTATATTCAAGTGCTCACCCTTTAGGAAGTAATTTGTCTCTACTTAATTGAATAAAGCAACATTCTCAGAATTCTACTAATATACCATTTGATAATGACATTATTACATAATGTTATAATAATCAAGTTCTCGCAAGAAACTGGACGGTAAGATTTGATTCCAAAGCACCATCACGGCAGTTGTTTATTTCAGCCTAAATCTACCCTGTAATTTACAGAAAAAGGACATAATTCTTCCATTGCAGACACCATGCAGAAAGGTTTGCCATTTATTCATTATTAAGGGGATCATTTCAGATCATTAAGAAAAATTTTATTGAAGACAGATTCTGGCTTACTATACATATAAATTTTGTGTTGTAAAAGATTTATAACTTTAACTATATGATGTAAAAATATTTCTTGTGAGGTGACATGACACATATAACACTAGGCGGCTAGGTCTGGTAACACGAGCTTCCTGTGCTTGTGGATCTATGTCCATTATGTGTGCAAATGTTCACCATAAAGTACAAACATATAAGCCTTGAAAATTCAGAAATAAATATTTCTGGTTGTTACAAGCAAAATGTGTCTAGAACTGTCCAAAAGGGACAAATACCCCCCGTTAAGTTTTTCAGAGAAGGTGCCAAAGCACTAATACTTTATGAATCTAAAAGGTGTTCACAATTTGATTAAACATTTAGAGTGAAAATCTAATTGCTCATTATATTTATTTAATGAATGAAACTAAGGCGCAGCCTAATACATAAATACTATTAATTACATTGTTTTTTGTCTCATTACATTGAAAAAATAAATTGCAACTATCTGTCATCTTTGTGAGACATGACAGTCTGTAAACTGATTGTTGAAAAACATCATATTTAATTATACAAAATCAAAATAAACTTTATAACTATATATCAAATTCTTTTTTAAAAACAAGATGTGTTTGTGAAACACTTGTGCCCCCGTATGGCAGCTTATGGCGAAGGTTAAAGTTTCTCAAATGCAAGTCAAAATCCAGGCCAAAAGATAAAAAATGTTTCGAGGAAAATACCTGTGAAATTTGAGAAACCTAGCTGCAACTGTTCAAAAGTTATGGCGAAGGTTAAAGTTTTTTAAAAGTAAGTAAAACGTCAAGGTCAAGGTCAATATGGTTGGTATCCAAAGGAAGGTTTTGTCACAAGGATTGCGTATGTGAGTATGAAACCTAGCACCAACCATTCGAAAGTTATGACCAAGGTTAAAGTTTTTCGAAAGTAGGTCAAACTCATGTCAAGGTCAAAGTGGTTGGTATCCAAAGGAAGGTGATGTCACAAGGATTACATACCGGTATGTGAAGTATGAAACCCCTAGCATCAACCATTCAAAAGTTTTGGTCAAGATTAAAGTTTCTCAAAAGTAAGTCAAAATCCTAGGTCAAGGTCAAAATGTCAAAGTGGTTGGTATCCAAAAAAGGTCTTGTCACAAGGATTACATATGTGAAGTATGAAAGCCCTAGCTCCAACCATTCAAAAGTTCCAGAGGAAGGTCTTGCCACAAGGAATACACATGTGAAGTTTGAAACCCCAAGCACCAACTGTTCAGAAGTTATAGCTAAAGTTTTTCAAAAGTAGGTCAAACTCCAAGGTCAAGGTCAAAGTTGTTGGTATCCAAAGGAAGGCTACACAGGTGAAGTTTGAAACCCCAAGCACCAACTGTTCAGAAGTTATGGCCAAGGTTAAAGTCTCGTAAAATTTTGCAAAAGTGGATCAAACTCTAAGGTCAAGGTCAAAACGTCAAATATGATGGTAACCAAAGGTCTTGTCACAAGGAATACACATGTAAAATATGAAAGCTATAACTTCAACCAATCAAAAGTTATGGGCAAGGTTAAAGTTGACAACAGACAGACAAACAGACAGACAGGACAAAAACAATATACCCCCGGGATCTTTCGATCCGGGGGCATAACAAAAGGCTATGTATTCTGACAGACTATAAACTAAAATTAAGAGAGTTAGAGAACAGAGATCTTTAATTCTTTCTGCCCAATTCACAGGAGATATAGATAACACCTGCTTGATCAAAGATGCTCTAACAGCTTCCCACACTGAACTCATTATTAACTGGATGCATGAGGTTAACCTGATTGAAATTTCATCCTGGTAACTGCATGAGGGAGTTCATATCCAAGTATAACCCAGAGGAGAAAATGTTTGGAGGTCTTAAACTTCATGGTCCCTGCAATCCTGTTGACTACATAGACAGTGACACAAGAAGTATATTAGATGCTGTGATTAAGTCCTTGGATCAAAGGTAATTTTAATTTCTACAGATACATAAGAATTATAACTGTCACTTAAAACTATTTTTTTCCAATATCATTTATTGTTCAAAATGGAAATCTTGAAATGAAATAAATGACTATGTAGAAGTATAGATACGTTTAGTTAATTTGGCACAAAAACTTAATTAACAATTTATTTCCAGATTTGGCATGTTTAGAGAAAGTCCACTGAAGGATTTCAACACAGTATTTAACTTCAAACTTTGGCCGTCAGACAGAACCTCTCAAGCTTTTTATGGAAGAGAAGGTCTTGAAAAATTCATTAAATGTTTTGAACCAATATTTGGTGAAACGAAGAACTCAATTTTTAATAAATATCTTGATTTGAAAGTTTGTGTTGCGCATTATAAAGCTATGCCTCTTTATGATCATTTTTTGCTAGTATCATGAAAATCATGAAATTGTACGTGCTTTGAATGGTTCGGTCAATTCTATTAAATATACCCAAAGATGTGGAAAGATTTGACATGCTCGTGTGATTTACAGTAATATTAAAGAGAAAGTTCAGGACATACTTGTATCATCAACCCCACTCCGTAAAGGAATTAAATGGTATTTAATGACTCGAGTAGAATTTTCTCGTGAGAAAGAAGGCGTACATGAAACTGCAAAGCCTCATTTTCGGAGCATTACTTATGCTCACTTGTATGCAGAGGACTTTAATATACACCATTTAAACGAAGCCTTTCAAAAAATGTTTAATTCCAAACAAGAATTCATTATGAAGGGTTCAGATTTGGTTTTATCCCAAGTTCTCTACGTTGAAGTATGCTTTGTCCACTACTTACCTCTATAAGGCGGTAGTTACATTGCATCACCAAACAAATTGCAAAATAGCAAATCTTTATTTAACGTTAAAAATCGGGATCAGAAATGTTTTCTCTACTCGATTTTGGCAAAACTTTACCCTGCAAGACAACCCGTCAAAAGTAAGCAATTATCTTCAATATGCTGACAGACTGAACATGAAAGGAATACAATATCCAGTAAAAGTGTCGCAGATAGAAAAATTTGTAAACCAGAATCAAGTGTCAGTTAATGTTTTTGGATACGATTGTCGAGAGACTTTCCCAATGCGTATTACAAAAAAGAAAAAAATATCACACGTAGATCTTCTTTATTTAAAAACAAGGATCAGATTCACTACTGTTTGATAAAAAAATCTAAACAGATTTTTGTATCGAACGTCTGGAGAGATTTTTGCCACTCAAAACATTACTGTCCATATTGTTTACATGGGTTCGTTAAACAAACACGTTGACTTTTGTATGGCTCTTGGAGAACAAAAAATTGAGATGCCTGTACCAGGCGAAAATGATGTTTTACAGTTCACCGAAATTGCAAAGCAGTTAAAAGTTCCATTTACAATATATGCCGATTTCGAAACGTACGTGAAACCCATTCAGACGTGTGATCTCGATCCCAATTCATCACATACTACCAATTTGTCAGAATTCGAACCTTGTAGTTTCGCATATCAAGTTATATCCAGCGACATTAGATATACCAAAAAACCAGTTATATACCGCGGGGAAAATGTAGTAGAAACATTTCTTAATATGGTTTTAAAAGAAGAGGAAGAATACTTAAGTTACTGAAACGAATAGAACACATGGAAATAAGCGATGAAATAGAAAAACAATTTAAAGAAGCTACAACTTGTCATATATGCGGTTTAGCTTTTGGCAGTAATTCAACCAAAGTTCAACCATGATCACGTGAGTGGAAAAGTGTTTGGAATTGCACATTGAGACTGTAACTTACAGTTTAAACAGGTGGAATTTATTCCAATTATTCTGCATAACGTGAGAAGCTTCGATGGACATTTAATCATGCAGAAATTGGGTCTATTCAAGAATAAAAAGCTTAGTTTCATTGCCAATTCAAACGAGAGATACGTGACGTTTAGCCTAGGTAGCTTGCGATATATTGATTCGTCCCAATTTCTATCGTCTTCCTTAGATACTCTAGTGCAAAACCTCAAATCAAGTGGAGATGCACATTTTAAATACTTTAGCAGACATTTCAAAACCGAAAAAGAAAAGAAATTGCTTTTAGGAAGAGGTGTTTACCCATACTCTTTTGTCACCGATGCATCAAAATTTATGACAAAACAATTACCCCCGAAATCATCATTTTACAATTCTCTGAGCAAAACTGACATATCCGATGAAGAATACGAACATGCACAGCAAGTATGGGATGAAATGAGGATGATAACAATGGGTGACTATCACGATTTATACCTACTATGTGATGTCATTTTATTAGCTGAGGTTTTTGAAAGGTTTAGAGAAGTATCAATAGAGAGCTTTAATCTAGATCTAGCACAATACTTTACATTGGCGGGTATGTGTTGGAGTGCCTGTTTAAAAATGACAAAGGTAGAATTGGAACTACTGACAGACATTGATCAATACCAAATGATTGAAAAGTGTATACGAGGAGGTGTAGCCATGATGACAACTCGACATGTTGAGGACAACAATCCATACATACCAGAAACTTTTGATGAAAATGAGCCAAAAAAGTATTAGGGCTACTTCAACTTGACAATCTTTACGGGGGTGCCATGCTAGAACCGCTGGCTATTGGAGACTTTGGTTGGTTGACTGACAATGAAATATCTCAACTCAACGTAATGAATATACAAAAAATAACGACATTGGGTATATTCTAGAAGTCACTTTAAGCTATCCAGAAAATATCTGCATGATCTTCATTCAGACTTACCATTAGCGCCAGAATCTATAACAGTGTGTGTTGACGACTTATCTCTATATTGTCGAGAAGAGTTTCAAAAAAATAATAAAACGAAAGGAATTGTTTCAAAAAAATTAATACCAACTCTTCTCAAAAAAGAGAAGTATGTGCTACACTATCGCAATCTACAATTTTTCCTTCAACAAGGACTTGTACTAGATCAAATTCATAGAGTTATTCGCTTCAAACAAAATGCATGCCTCAAACCCTACATTGAATACAACACCAACAAAAGAAGACAAGCTAAGAGCAATTTCGAAGTGAAATTGTACAAAGACTACAACAACATAGTGTTCGGGTAAATAATTTTTAAATGCAACACCATTTCGTTTCAAATTATTGAATAATTTATAATTTCTGTAATTATAATGTTTATTTCCCCCTTTTTTAGGAAAACGATGGAAAATATACGAAATAGGATGAATTTAAATTGATCAATACACAAAAGGGTTTACGAAAAATTGATCGCCAAGCCAAGTTTTGAAAATTTCACTATTTTTAACAAACACTTGGTTGGTGTAAAAAACAAGAAGATTAAGTTGCTACTAAACAAACCAATCTACACGGGAATGACTGTTTTAGACCTGTCCAAACTATTCATGTATCAATTTCATTGTGGATATGTCAAGAAACAGTATGGTGACAGGGCAACGTTGCTAATGACAGACACCGACTCCTTATTTTACAAGTTTCAAACGGAAGATTTGTATCAAGACATGGCTCGAAATAAAGAGTTATTTGATACATCCAACTACCCAAAGAACCATTTCCTTTATAGCGAGACAAACAAGAAAGAAGTTAGGAAGTTGAAAGACGAAACCGGAGGTATGTATTAATTTGATTCACGTGGAATGTTGATTGTTCTTATGTACTTTAAACGATTGAACTAAAACTTTCGTCATAATTATGTTTACAGGGTATCCCGTAAAAGAATTTGTGGGACTGAGAGCTAAAATGTATTCATTTTTAATTCACGACGAGAAGGAAACGCAGATAAAAAAGGCAAAGGGAATTGCCAAATCTATTGTCGCCAAGGAATTAAACCATCTCCATTACAAGAATTGTCTTTTTGAACAACAACGATGCAGACATATGATGCAGAACATTCGTAGTGACAATCATATCTTGTATCTAAAATCCATCAATAAAATATCATTGTCACCTTTCGATGATAAACGATGGTGGTTAGCTCCATTTGGAGTCGACAGCTTCTCCTATGGACATTATAAAATTGACAAATGATGAAACAAACGAAATGTCTAGTTGAATTCTACTTTTATTTGAAATGCGTGGACAATGTATTATATAATTATAATAGGTTAATTTGTATATATTTATTTATGCTTATTTATAAAGAAAGAATGATATTTAGTTTACTGAACATATAAATTCAATTCATTTTGTCAAGTGCTTTTCTTTTATTTTACTAATGAAATGATTGAGATTTTTCAAAAAAATCATTCTTTCTTTTAAAAAACATAAATGTTACTTTGCTTACTTATTAAAATTATTAAACTAAAATCTTGTTGAATTTCTCAAAGGAGTTTAATGCTGATGGTTTTTCTAATTTTCATTTTAAGAATTCAAATACTATTCTACTTTCAACAAAACCATTTAAAGTATACCTAACAAGAGGCCCAAGGGCCTTAACGGTCACCTGAGTACAATACAATTTAGAGGATCCATAAACTGATAAATGAAGCTTTGTTTCCCAAAAGCAAGAAATAGTATGATTAGCATCAACAAAATAATTAGTCTAGTATCTCTCTGCCCCCCCCCCCTCCCCATTTATCACTATTCCCATGCAGACTATTAACAAAATGTCTAATATAATATAATATGGAACTTACACACCAGAGACTAGGGCAAAGATGGCACGATACGCAATTGAAAATGGTCCGGCCAAAGCTGCCCGTCATTTCAGCAAGGAACTGGGAAGAGAAGTGAACGAAAGCACGATTCGAAGCATCAGAAAACTTTATCAAAGCAGTCCCAGTAAAACTAAACCGAGTGTTCTGCCGCAATCCCCCCGTGGACGGCCCTTAAAACTTGGACAGTATGATGATCTTGTTAAAGCATACATACGGAGACTAAGAGTTGCAGGAGGTGTCGTTAATGCACAAATTGTCATGGCCGGGGCCAAGGGGATCTTGATGTTCAAAGATAGCACGCAACTTAAAGAAAATGAGGGTACAATCGAGATTACCAAGGAATGGGCGCGATCTCTACTGAACAGAATGGGCTTCTCGAAGCGGAAGGGCACAAAAGGAATCAAACACTTTCCCGAAGATTTTGATGACATAAAAAACGCATATTTGAAAAGAATTTCTGACAATATTTCAAAGTTTAACATTCCAGACGAACTTATCATTAATTGGGATCAAACAGCTGTAAATTTAGTTCCTTGCGGGGAATGGACTATGCATGAAAGCGGTAAGTCTTTATAAATCATACAGTAAAAGGCCGGTAATTCTATTGTTCTTAATATATCATTAAACCTTAATTAACCATGTAAACACTGTTTTTGTAGATCACTGAGATTTTTACATTTATTTAATAGGTGCCAAGCAAGTTCCAATCAAAGGGGTAGACGACAAGCGCCAAATTACGGCAGTTCTCGCAGTTACTAAGGCCGGTGAACTTCTTCCCCCACAGCTTCTTTACCAGGGCCTTACAGACAAGTGTCATCCTGAGTATCGATTCCCCAAGTCATGGGACGTGCACCACAGTGAAAATCACTGGAGCAATGCAGATACAATGAAGCGTTACGTAGAAAAGATCATTTTGCCGTATGTCGAACAGGTGCGCGACGACCTCGATCTTCCTCTAAAACAGAAGGCGCTCTGCATTTTTGATGTGTTCAAAGCCCACCAAGACAAGGAATTACTCAGTTATATGGAGGAAAAAGGAATAAAGGTTGTTTTTGTACCGGCAGCGTGTACCGATAGGCTTCAGCCCTTAGATGTTCAAATAAATGGAAAATTTAAATCTCTTCTAAAGTCACAGTTCCAAAGTTTTTATGCTGATGAAGTTAAATCTGCATTAGAAAAAGGCGAAGAGGTCGAAAATGTCAGTATCGATCTTAGATTGTCAAAAATCAAACCCATCCACGCTAAATGGCTCGTGTATGCACTGGAGCGTTTAGCCAACCGTGACTTTATCGTCGGCGCCTTCAGCAAGGTCGGAATTTAAATTGTGTTATTTCACTTTGAACAAAAATAACAATGTTTTGATTGTTTTTCTTTCATGACCAGAATAAAATTTCTTCAATTTGTTTGTTTGTTTAATTGTTTTTTTTTTTTTTTTTTGCCTGTTGTTTTATACACATCATTTATATTCAAATGATAATACCGATGTCTGTTTTAGAGATGAAATGAAATAATAATCACGATGGTTTAAAGTTCGCGGAAAATTCTTCAATCGTGAACATAGTGAAATTAAAAACACCGTAATGTATTCCACTTCTACAGTATTTAACCCCATATTATTACTTCTCACAATGGCCTCTCTTGGCCTTTGAAGAACATTTAAAAAGATAAGTTATTTTTGTCTCATTTTGATTCATCTATTATTTCCAAGTCATTAAAACTATGAAAGTACTTTTTTTATTATACAATAAATTTTCTTGCATAATTCTCTTATTCTATTAATCTTTCAAATACATTACTTACATTGATTAATTATCAAAGGTGAATGGCAAAGGGGAATAACTTTGCTCAGCGGAATACAAGTTAATAGAGCCCTGGCCAGGATCAGAACACTTGACTAAATGGTCCAGGTGTTCAAAATTCTGGTAAAAATACCCTTGCATATTAAAACTTTTACTCTGTTTGCCTTGAACATTCCCAGAAGCATAGAAGATTTTCAAAGAAATGCATTTTCTCCATATTATTAAATAAAGCCCCATCCTTACACCAGAACATCTGGCCCATTGGCCACGAACTCACAATTCTGGAAGCACCCTTTCTCATCATAACTATACACTTGTTTCTTTACTTTATAACCAGTAATAGAAAAAATATTTTGAAAGAAATTACTCATTTTCACTATATAATCAATAGAGCTCTCCTCCCCCCACCCCCCCCCCCCACCCCACCAGAACCCCTGACCCAGGGGCCATGAATTTCACAATTTTGGAAGAGGCATTCTTCCTTATCATAACCATGTACTTCCTTTGTTTGAAAAATACCCAGGAGCAGAGAAGAAGATTTTGAAAAAATTCATGCCTTTTCCCTATATTATCAATAGAGCCCCGCCCTAACACCAGAACCCCTGACCTAGGGGCCATAAAATTCATAATTTCTGAAGAGGCAGCCATGCTCATCATAACTATGTACTTAGTTTTTTTAAATTCCCTAGGAGCAAAGAAGATTTTCAAAGAATTAATGCATTTTCACTATATAATCAATAGAGCCCCGCCCTAACACCAGAACCCCTGACCCTGGGGCCATGAATTTCACAATTTTGGAAGAGGCACTCTTGCTCATCATAACTATGTACTAATTTACTTTATTTAATACCCAGGAGCAGAGAAGAAGATTTTCAAAGAATTAATGCATTTTCACTATATAATCAGTAGAGCCCCGCCCTAACACCAGAACCCCTGACCCTGGGGCCATGAATTTCACAATTTTGGAAGAGGCACTCTTGCTCATCATAACTATGTACTAAGTTACTTTATTTAATACCCAAGAGCAGAGAAGAAGATTTTCAAAGAATTAATGCATTTTCATTATATAATCAATAGAGCCCCGCCCTAACACCAGAACCCCTGACCCTGGGGCCATGAATTTCACAATTTTGGAAGAGGCACTCTTGCTCATCATAACTATGTACTTAGTTTATTTAATACCCAGGAGCAGAGAAGAGGATTTCAAAGAATTAATGTATTTTCACTATATAATCAATAGAGCCCCGCCCTAACACCAGAACCCCTGACCCTGGGGCCATGAATTTCACAATTTTGGAAGAGGCACTCTTGCTCTTCATAACTATGAACTTAGTTACTTTATTTAATACCCAGGAGCAGAGAAGAAGATTTTTAAAGAAATAATGCACTTTCACTATATGATCTATATAGCCCCACCCTAGCACCAGAACCCCTGACCCTGGGGCCATGAATTTCAGAATTTTGGTAGAGGGCTTAATGCTCATTACGATCATGCCAACAGTTAGACTGCTTGATGTCCAGGAGTAAAGAAGAAGATTTTTAAAGATTGCATTATTTTTGGTGGTTTTAGCCCCACCCCTCAGGCCCAAGGGGTGCAGGGACCATGAAATTCACAATTTTTGTTCCCCTTCACCCATAGATGCTATATGCCAAATTTGGTTGAAATTGGTTAAGCGGTTTCAGTGAAGAAACTAAAAATGTTCAAATGTTAACACACGACGCACACCGCACGACGCACGCCGACGGACGAGAACGGATAGCAATAGGTCACCTGAGTGACTCAGGTGACCTAAAAATGCTTATGCATGAAGACAACGTTTTGCCGTTATACTTAATACATAATTTTTCATAATTTCGCATTGCTCTTTTAATTTCATAAACTCGTCAGAATGATTTTCTGCTTGGTTAAAAAGTTCAGTGGCGTGAATAAGAACATTTTCAAAGTCTTGAAATTATGTCAATGACATATTTACTTTCCCACAACGGTTACAGTTCTACAATTTAACAAACTGACAATGTCATATAAAAAAAAACCATTAATATAGGAAGACAATTTATCAACGTAATATCTTTATAACTTCGGATTGTTCTAGTGATTTCTTAAATACTTAACTTTTCCTACTGGTCCTAGTACAATTCAATGTTATACAGGGAATACATAAATCGTTCTTTACAATTAATGAAACTTTTTTCTATATAGAGCATGACTATGAAAGGTACATAATCGATAAAACAGGAACCCACGATTTAAGAACACTAAAATAAGTAACAAATTTATTAAAGTAAGCAATTTGTTAATGAAATCATTCTGATCGAAAAAGTTTCATTTTACACATTACACGAATACTATTATATATTTTTAATAAATGTCAGTGTCCCCGTTTTTTTTTTCTTTAGAACTCGTCGTCAGCATCAAATTCCGCCACACGCTTCTTTTAGCGTGATGTCATCACAAGCCATTGATTGAAAAAAAAACTTTCCATTGTACCCTTATATATCCTAGTAAGGAGAAAATTAATAATGTAACGTTTATGATACTGAATTAACAACTTACCAGTTCCGGGCTAGGTGGTCCTTTATTGGCCTTCCTGACTTCATCCACTGCTTTGTTGATGGTGTAGAATTGATTGTTCATGCTTTCAAAAACGTCGTCGGGAAACGACACTTGTTTCCAGTTGTTGTTGTTTAGAGAACGATAAAAGAAAGACAACTCTTAATATACATGTATTTATCCAGTATTGTCGTAATAGACATAATTACGTTATTTTGATTCAAATATCACTTACCCTGCAAATGCAAATACACCTTGCCCCTGTAGTATGAAGGTTGAATCGCATACTGTCCTCTAACATACCGGTTTGATTCTTTTAGGACAAACTGGACATTCCCATTGCTTTTTTTCCTCTTTTTCAAACGACTGCACATTAGGTGAGTGTACAAAGAAGAATCCCAAAACGACCGAAAGATGAAAATTGTGAAAAAGTACCCTCTTTATATAAAGTATATGAACAAGAACTGTCCCTGAACTTTTTTTGGTAAAAGTGTTTTTGAAAAAAAATTGTTTACCAATAAAGTGAGAAATACTTGTATGAACGCTACTTAAGATGTTTTCTTGGTCATTTTATGGAGTAAACAATTTAGTGTCATTTTATGGAGTAAACAATATAGTTCATTGCTTTAGAAGATCCCATCATGAACTTCTTGCAAACAAATGACCCCCCCCCCCTCCCCACACACAACAGTTTTTATGAAAGTTCATTTAACTGAAGTATGAGTACAGCATATTGCTATAAACAACTCTGCTAATAAATTCATTCACAATCGTGTTTAAATGTATAGAATAAGCTTTTCGTATGGATACATAGAATTTTGATAAGATAATAATTTATATCGGGTTCGATATTATTAAAATCTATCACTCGGCGATCAAATACCGCCATGATAAAGGAGAAGGTGTCTGTTTAACTATGCATATACATTTCGTTCTGCTTTGCGTTAGCTAGTCAATTAGGATTATTGTGTGGATATGAGGGAAATTGTGAGTGGAGACCCAATACATTGTACACGGTGTGTTTACCAGATGATATGTCGGCGTTGGCATTTATTTTCTTTGATTCAAGCAGTTACATTGATTTATCCTGTACCTCAGTGCAAGTGGTGAACATTCAGTCTTCGAAACTGACATGCAGCAGAATATCTTCTTTGTTGACAACATCGAGAGCAGTTTCACTTGAGATTGGTGCTTGAGTATTGGCTATAAATGCGAGTTATTTTTTCCGCAAGTTCACAACCTTTCTATGAACTTTATAATCATTATGATCAATAACCACACGTACTTTCCTTCTATTATTATACCCCCCGCAAACGAAGTTTAGGGGGGTATATTGGAATCAGCTTGTCCGTCTGTCTGTCCTTCTGTCTGTCTGTCCGTCTGTCTGTAGACGAGATTTTGTCCGGACCATTTCTTGGAAACTGTTGCAAGGATTTGTCTGAAAATTTGTACACTTACTATTCGCCATATGAAGGTGTGCACCTGGTATTGACATCATGATTGGATAATTGTTTTTGCATTTTACAGGTGTTTTTTTTTTCATTTTTACTATGTGGTTTTGTCTGGATCGGTTCCCAGAGACTATTGCATAGATTTGTATAAAAATTTGTACACTTATTATTTACCATATGAAGATGTGCACCTTGTATTTTCAACATTATTTGATAATTTTTCTGCATTTTACAGTTTTTTTTCCTTCATTTTTATTGACTTAGTCATTTCGGGTTCATGTCTAAGGTTTGAGACATAGAATCTAGAACATCTGTACAAAAATGTGAACTACAGCTTAAAACCACTCATTAGAACTAAAAAAAGAAAATCACAAAGTATTAAAAACAGTTTTTACATTACACAGCAGATAGTGCAAATCCATTTGTCCCTTGGGAGTAATGAATGGACATGCATCCAGTTAAAGATTAATTAATGAGTTCAGTGTGGGAAGCTGTTAGGGTATCTCTGACCAAGCAGATCTTATCTATATCTCCTGGGAATTGGGCAGAAAGAAATAAAGATCTCTGTTGTCTAAGTCTCTTAATTGTAATTTATGTCTGTCAAAATACATAGTTACTGGAACCAGCCTTTCATTTTTAAAATGAGTTTGATATAAAGGTATTAAGATCAATTTGATTTTGTATAATTAATTATGATAATTTTTTTTTCAACAATCAATTTGCAGAGTGTCATGTCTCACAAAGATGACAGATAGTTGCAAACTATTTTTTCAATGTAATGAAAAAACACTGTAATTATTAGTATTGATGTTTTATTAGGCTGCACCTTAGTTTCATTCATTAAAAAAAATATAATGAGTAATTAAATTTTCACTCTAAATGTTTAAGCAAATTGTGAACACCTCTCACATCTAGAAAACATTAGTGATTTGGTACCTTCTCTGAAAAACCCATGCAGCGGGGGGTATTTGTCCCTTTTGGACAGTTCCAGTTTATATTAAAGGATAAAATAAAAAATAAGAATGCTAAACAAAAGCTACGTTAAGAGTAAATTTATAGCAGATTGAATTTTATGTTTATAAATGTAATTTTTAAATTAGACTTGTAATAAACTTGGAAATAAATGCAGATAATTGTATAAAATTTGAACTATTTTGGTTTTTATTGTAGATCATTCCACCAACTTCTCATAGTTCCACCAACAATGTCCACACTACCTCTACCCCTGTGTCCGCCTCTCAATATGTGAGTACTCGTGAATCCACCAAGAATGCTCACACTACCTCTACCCCTGCGTCCACCTCTCAACATGTGAGTGGAGGCTTTTAGCATCACATGTTTTTTTTGTAAATTTTTAGGTCACCTGAGTCACTCAGGTGACCTATTGCTATCCGTTCTCGTCCGTCGACGTGCGTCGTGCGTTAACATTTGAACATTTTTAGCTTCTTCTCTGAAACCGCTTAACCAATTTCAACCAAATTTGGCATATAGCATCTATGGGTGAAGGGGAACAAAAATTGTGAATTTCATGGTCCCTGCCCCCCTGGGGCCTGAGGGGTGGGGCTAAAACCAACAAAAATAATGCAATCTTTAAAAATCTTCTTCTTTACTCCTGGACATCAAGCAGTCAAACTGTTGGCATCATTGTAATAAGCATTGAGCCCTCTACCAAAATTGTGAAATTCATGGCCCCAGGGTCATGAATTTACAATATATCTGCTCAGTATGCTTTGACTAATATCACATAATTTGTAGCATGAATACAAAAACTATTATCTTCCTTGTTTCAGCTATCTCCAGCACAGTATCAATACTGACTTGTCTTTGTTGGATAAGTAGTATCATCGTGAAAAAGTATAGAAGAGCTAAATTTAAGCGAGATCATAAATTTGATTTAAGAAAAAAAAAATTAAAATCGCTGCAAAGAGCTGGAAGACAAGATTTACTGGGTTTTGAGTCATTACGAATGGAAGAAGAGGAACTTTAAGAAGAAACTTACAAATTCTATTTTTTTTTTATATTTTATTTTAAAGGTTTAGTCAGTCTCCTCTTCATTATTTTGCGTCAGCTAAAACTAGTACATAGTTGTTTAATTGACATTTATAATATTCTATTGCAAATTTATACATTTTTGAAAAATGGAATTTCCAAAGTCATTAAATCAATACCAAGAACCGAAGCACTGAAGCCGAAGCAACAGAATCCAGTAGTACGCAGAATTTTGCCACCAAGGGCTAGAAAAAGACCAGATTTTTATGGTATTTAATAATAATTAAGTATTGCAGCTATGCTTTGTAGTTCTCTGCTTTGCTATGCTTTTTGAACAATGGGTGCAGCTTAACCTTTGCTTGACATTTCTTTTGTAACTGTGTTTAGTGAGAAACGTGTATATCATTTTAATGGTCTGTGTTGATCATGTTTTCTTTCTTTAATCATTTTATGTTTTTCTGATTTCCTTATCAGATTTTTGTAGTTAAATAACACATTTGGTAAATGTTGCAATTATTGAGCAATTTCCTTAATTTTACCTCCCTGCATTACAGTGCTATTATTTTGCTATACTAATGGTTAATATTGTGGTCCCTTTTTTAATGTGATTGAGTTCAAACTTTCATACAACTATACAATCCTTTGATGTACATTATTGATCTATAATTGATTTTTTTCATCATATGTTACAGTTTTTGTACTACAAACAATTTATACTGTGATTTATTATTTTTTTTATTTACTCTTTTACAAAGAAACTAGATGAAATCCCGCGCAAGCGCGGGGAATTGAATTTATACCACTACCGACAGAAAATATATTGTAGTTTCTACTGACAGCCTACAGGCTTATAGCAGGAAGAAATACTTTGTTCAAAATCCCGCATGAAGTAGATGTACGTCTCCACCCCACCCCCCTTTTTAGCTCACCTGAGCCAAAGGCTCAAGTGAGCTTTTCTAATCAAAATTTGTCCGTTGTCTGTCGGCGGCGGCGTCGTGGCATTGTCGTAAGCTTTTCACATTTCCATCTTCTTCTCCAGAACTACTGAGCCAATTTCAATCAAACTTGGCACAGAGTATCCTTGGGTGAAGGGGATTCAAGTTTGTTCAAATGAAGGGCCACGTCTTCTTCCAAGGGGAGATAATTGCAAATTCATTAAAAATTTATGGCATCTTTCAAAAATCTTCCTCTCAAGAACCACTGTGTTAGAAAATACGAAACTTATGTGGAAGTATCCTCAGTTAGTGTAGATTTAAGTTTGTTTAAATCATGACCCCCAGGGGTAGGGTGGGGCCACAGTGGGCGATCAAAGTTTAACATAGGAATACATAGGGAGCATCTTTAAAAATCTTCTCAAGAACAGCAAAGCCTTGATCGGTCATATTTACATGGAAGCATATTCAGGTAGTGTTGATTCAAGTTTGTTCAAATCATGACCCCCGGGGGTAGGGTGGGGCCACAGTGGGCGATCAAAGTTTAACATAGGAATACATAGGGAGCATCTTTAAAAATCTTCTCAAGAACAGCAAAGCCTTGATCGGTCATATTTACATGGAAGCATCCTCTGGTAATGTAGATTCAAGTTTGTTCAAATCATGACCCCCAGGGGTAGGGTGGGGCCACAGTGGGCGATCAAAGTTTTTCATTGGAATACATAGGGAGCATCTTTTAAAACCTTCTTCTCGAGAACAACAAAGCTATGATTGGTCATATTTATATGGAAGCATCCTCGGGTAATGTAGATTCAAGTTTGTTCAAATCATGACCCCCGGGGGTAGGGTGGGGCCACAGTGGGCAATCAAAGTTTTACATAGGAATACATAGGGAGCATCTTTAAAAACCTTCTTCTCAAGAATAACAAAGCCATGATTGGTCATATTTATATGGAAGCATCCTCAGGTAGTGTAGATTCAAGTTTTTTTTAAATCATGACCCCTGGGGGTAGGGTAGGGTCACAGTGGGGGATCAAAGTTTTACATAGGAATATATTTGGAAAATATTTAAAAATCTTCTTCTCAAGAACAGCAAAGCTATGAATGGTCACATTTATATGGAAGCATTCTCAGGTGCATGGTGAAGATCTAAATTTGTTCAAATCATGACCCCTGGGGGTAGGGTAGGACCACAATGGACGATCAAAGTTTTACATAGGAGTATATAAGAAAAATATCAAAAAATCTTCTCAAGAACAACAAAGCTATGATGGATCATATATATATGGAAGCATCCTCAGGTGGTGTAGATTCAAGTTCGATCAAATCATGATCCACGGGGTAGGGTGGGGCCATAATGGACGGTCAAAGTTTTACATAGGAATATATAGGAGAAATCTTTAAAAAATCTTCTCAAGAACAGCAAAGCCATGATTGGTCATATTTTTATGGAAGCATCCTCAGATAGTGTAGTGTATGGAAGCATCCTCAGATAGATAGATTCAAGTTCGATCAAATCATGACCCTCAGGGGTAGGTAGGGACCACAATGAAAGTTTAAACTTGTAGGAAAAAAGTCACACTTAGTCAAAAAAAAAATGTAAAAAATATGTAAGCATCCTTAGTGTAGATTCAATTTTGTTCAAATCATACCCCCCCCTCCATTTTAGGGGTAGGTCAGGACCACTTATGCATTTAAGCATTGCAATACTAAACTGATTTTTGCTTTTTTCCTAGCCACAGTGCTCAGGTGAGCGATGTGACCCCTAGGCCTCTTGTTTGTAAAAGCTTGAAAAATAGCGATTTCATTAATTGACGTTTATTTTGAAACATGTAATACTATGTTATGGATATTGTACTTCAGATGCTCTTATTTCATTTTCGTCGAGGATAAAAGCAGCGAAATAAGCAAATATGCACATTTTACTGATAAATTGATTTTTTATTGGGGGGGGGGGGGTAAAATTCACAGGTACTTGGGTCTTGGTTTATAAATATGTATGTACCTTATTGATATGTAAAAAATGTACTTTACTTTTTTACGTATCAATAAGGTACATACTTATTTATAAACCAAGACCCCAGTACCTGAGGCTGTCTAAAACAAAAATTTAACGCTGTATGAATAGGCCGAGTATTTGATACAAAAGACTGTATTCAGGAAAAAAAAATGAAATGTATTGATTAAAGCACAAAATGTTATAGCTTTAATTATATTTGAACAATACCTTATTTATTAATTTTCTCTTTTCATGCAAGCAAGTTTATTACGAAGTACAAATTGTACTTCGGGTTCGTTGCCACGATGCTTTCGGTTACCTATAAATTTATTAGGAAAACCAACTACATATCTGTAATAGTCTTTCGATAGATATATTCACAACAGTTACTTATAGTGTTATCAGTGATTTACCATTATTTCAATGACCATTCAAACAAGAGCTTTTTTATGTTCATACAGCTGTAATCGCTTCGTTTTTTTTTTCTTTTTAACATCGGGCTCGATGCTATATGATGTTCTAGAAGCTTCCGTCAATATTAAGATCGCTGAATGACGAAAATAATTTGCACATTTCCCTTTTTAATCGGTTATCACAACATATTTCTTTTATATCATTTAATTCAAGTTTTGATTGAATGATTCAGTGATAACGTTTTATGAAATAAATAAACGATTGCTTGTTGTCAGTTTCATTAAAAATTGCCAGTAACTTAGATCCGCCAACCGGAAACGCCACCTTACTCACGTTTTTCCTATTTCATGGCTGTCTATAAAAATGAAAGTAGACTTTTAATTTATTGTACGCTACCTTCTATGGGAGTGAAATCTAAATATAGTTTAAGGACATCATCTTGTATACAGTGTATTGCTAGAGGAGTAATTAAGAACTGTGGTGCACCCGTTTCGGAGTTTATTTGCAAAATTTATTAATTTATAAGTGTAGATGTGCCAAAAATCCGTCCAATTATATGTTGTAAGAATTATGTGTATATTTGTGATTTTGATGATCTAAGGATTTATTTTTAGTTGACATGATGTGTTAACAAAATCAGTTTTATGAAAATAAATGTTTAAATGATGTGAAGTATTCTTTATCCTTAATCATGATTAAAAAGTTAGAGACAGTATTTTGAGTCCTTTGACATGATTGTTCTGTGGGGTGGGGTAGTTTAACAGCCTTTGTGTTGAAAATTGTTTTCAGATTATTGAGTATAATAATGCGGGTGGTACCTAGAGGTGGTCCTATAAGTCATAACTGTGTAACAATCAAGCTGTATAGTTAGATGGGTGGAGCTTATTATGTGTATTAGGTAAACATGTTATACTTGGTGAAAAAAATATTTGAAAGAGGTCTTTGTTTAAGAACATTTGACCGGGTATTGACTGTCTGATAAAAAAAGGCTAATAAGGGTATTTGTGTATCTGATATCTGAATGTGTATTATAACCAACACGGTTCTTGACATGATGCTTTCTGTCCTTGAATGGTCACTGACTGAAAAGACATTGTCTTTACTGAAAATATATAAGTAAACATTTTAACTTTGTTTTTCCAAAATTTCTAAAATGTCTTCCTATAAGCACCAGAATCTACTGTTTACATTAATATATAGCTAAAATAAGATGGATTATTACAGAACTTCAGATGAGATGGTTATTTGCCCCAATGATGAAACGCATGTGATCAGAAAAGAAAGACTGCCACGCCATTTAATTAAATGCGCGAAAAGTAACAAAGCCATTCTAAAAAAAAACTTCACTTCATGTGATTATAACCATAGTCATAAAATTAAAAGGGGTGATGGCTGTGAGCATTACAAACAGTGTAAGGACAAACAACGCTTTGACGGCTGTTTGGAGCGAGAGAAACTTTGCACACAAAAAGGGGACACTTTTCTCCCTAAATATAAGGATTGGGATGAGGAGTTAGAGCCTTTTTGCAGTGAAAAATTTCATGGACTAATTCCAGAAATTAAAAAAAAATAACTGGGACAAAATTTGCACAAAAAAGGGGACACTTCTCTCCCTAAATATAAGGATTTCCAGATATCCTCTCAAGAGAATTGGGATGATGAATTAATGTGTATGTAATTGGATAATTTTTTTCTCTGGTGATGTATTATGCTCATACTACTCATACTACTAGTGAATATATTTATACTGTGGATGGATTTTATTTTGTATAGAGTTATCTCTCTTTGATCAGAGTTACATTTACGAGTCTATAGATAAATTCTTTCGTAGTGAGAAGTACTGTGGACCAGTTCCAGAATTAAAAAAATAATGTGCATGTAATAGGATAATTTCTTTTTTCATCTTGGTGATGTATATAGCAATATGCAATATATATTTCATTTATTCTGCAATTTTGTTGTTCCTTTTTTCACATCCATGAAATCATCAAGGTCGATGGAGTTAACTGATCTTGAAAACTTTGTACTAGTTATCATTCCTAAGACTTGTTCTATATATTTATACCAAAGACTGACAGTAGTCTCTACCCACTAAGATCTGTGGTCTAAAGTTACATAAGTGGATGATATATTAAAAAATGACTTTTTCTCAATTAGCATTTCTTTAGTAATAAAACATATCAGGAAATTAAGTAAAAATATTTTAAGTGGGTGAGACTAGTGTAAGCCTTTTGAATAAATAAATAGAGTAAGTCTTCTAAGTAGGTTGGACTATTGTACGCATATAGAAAAGCCTTCTGAGTGGGTGGAGATTACTTTGAGCCTTTGGTATAAATATATATAAAAAGCTATAAGAAATCAACTAGAGTATAATGCCCTCACCGTCTGGTTCGATGGTTTTTTAAAGGATCTATTGACAGATATTACCTATTTATAAATTGTGAGTAGGTGGAGGCTACTGTGAGCCTTTGGTATAAATATACAGAGTAAGCCTTCCAAAGCCTTCCGAGTGGGCAGAGACTATTGTAAGCCTTTGGTATCAATATATAGAGTAAGCCTTCCGAAGCCTTCCGAGTGGGCGGAGACTATTGTAAGCCTTTAGTATAAATATATAGAGTAAGCCTTCAGAGTGGGCGGAGACTGTTGTGTGCTTTTGGTATAAATATATAGAGTAAGCCTTTCATCTAATTAGCATAATTGTTAGGAATATATAGTAAATTGGGCGGATCTTACTATATAACTATAAAGTGTGTTATAGAGCGCCATATATACCACTACTTATATAATCCACATTTGTGTAAGGTCTTCATTTACCTGTAGGTCTTCGGCAGCCCGGAGTAGCCACAGGCGCCTGAAGTGTGGATCGATTTAAACTGTATAACTGTTAACCAGTCAGAAAGAGCGAGACGGATGTGCGAACACCAAAACCTCCTTCAAAGCTGTCAATGGAGAAATTTTATGTATCCGATTAATAAATCGTCCGATTACGACATATAAAACACTAATGTGGGGGTTTGGGTTAAAGAGACTAGTAGAAGAACATCTCCTTGACAGAGTGCTTGCAAAATTATAATAGGTAACACTGTTATTACCTTGGAAATATGTCTCGAAGCAGGGAACCCCCCGTTTGTTTACAGATTTTGTTTCTTACCTTGTGTATTTTTATTATACCTGTACGGGCCATTCTCTAAAGAAAAAGTACAACCTGCTTGCATAGAATGACATATGGATGTGATTGACGGGGAAATTTGATACTTTTGAGAAAGGACAAGATAGGCTAAGACCCCTTTTTGGTCCCTGGTTTGGGATGTCTTTTAGAATGATCCAATAGTTTATCAGTTAAAAACCTGTTGTCACCCCTGCCACAAAATGAGTATTTGTTCTAAGTTATGGGATACACAGAGGTCACAAGAAGGTCAGATAATATGTCAATTTCCGAATTTTCTCATTTTTATGCAAATTTTCACCGATTTTACAGCACATTTTGGTTCAGAAAACATAGAGCACAAGCTTGCCTATCTACCAAATTTATATATTTTATACACTAGTATCAGATGCATCTTATGTACAAAAATCTCAGATAGGCAAGCTTGTGCTCTATGTTTCTCGAGGTCAAAAGTGTCTCATATTTGATAAAATTCGACCAGAATTCGGAAAAATGTCCTACTTCAGCACCCTCTTATGGCCTCCGTGTAAGCTTTGAATCAAAATTGGTGCTGGTTTTAAAACAAGCATCATTTTAAGTTCTTAACTACAATCAATCACAATCTTAACTGTGTTCTGATTTTTACATCAAATAAGGGACCAGATTCGGCCGTTACCATACCTTGTCCTTTTAAGATCTTACAATTTTTTTTAATTAAAAAGGGGGGGGGGGGGCTATCGATCCACACTTCAGGCGCCTGTGGGACTAGCCACCAATCATAAAGCAGTGGTGCTTAAAAACTGAGGGCTAAGGTCACCATAGCATGTCAAGGGAATTGGACTCGTGTCACTGGACATTGTTTAGGTTTTTCTAATTTTAAAGGATGTACCTTCAAATATATAATGAATACCCTAAAAATACCGCAACACTAATATACGAGTACATTTGAGAACGAGTTATTTTTGAAAAAGGAAAAATTAGTAGTGTTCAAGCTTACATAAATTTACTCGATCATAACAATTTATAAAGATACCCTTGCAGCTAAATTACGGAGATCTTTTCGATTTCTTCTTAAATTTCTATAACATTTTTTCTCAAAAAAATGTAGTCGTTTAAGTAACGATTTTACATAGTTAACTGATAAACATCTTTCTTTAACATGTGTTCTTACTTTACATTAATTGTAACATTTTGAAGATAAAATTTAATAGGTCGTGATATAGGACCATACTACAAAGAGACAAATTGATCATTACGAATTATTTCATTCCTATTCATTCCATACCCAATGTCAGTTATGTATTATACCTCCACTGTGGTGGACACACTTGAATTCAAGAAAGAATGGAGCATGGACAAAGAAATGAAATAAATGCGGTTGCAACATTGGTGGATAAGGTTTGCCAGCGTTTCCAATGGAATTTCTGCAACGAGATCAGAGGGAAGGGACGACAGTGTCTTTTCAACATTTTCATTTGTCTTTCTTTATTCATTAGCTTTATATTCTTTATTAAGTCTTCCTTGTTTCCAACTTTTAATCATATGAAAGATGTTTTGCGATACAGTCAGTGTTTCTAAATTTTGAGAATTCACAACAAGGCTATCAATACTTCTCAGCATTTCCACCATCTGATAAATGGTATCTGTAGTAATCAGATTCATATTGCAAATTTTGTTTGTGATTTCATCGACACTCATTCGCTCTACTCATGGCAAATGTCCTTTTGAAGCTGCAAAATTGTCAAAGGACATTCATTCTGATCCCTAGCAGTTGGACGATACCACTGTCCGTCAAATGAACAGATAGGCACATAAAATTCTGCTTTTACACATATCGATAACATGCTAAATCATGTCATGTTATATGTTGCAAGGACGACTAATTCCTTTCATGCCAAAAGCTATGGACAACGAATATAAACCATTGGCTGATACTTGTCTGTCTAAATCAGAGACCAAGAAACCCAGTCGCTTGAATATGCTGTGAATAGCGTGCTTCCTGTAGCTATTGCTGCCTTCCGTAAATCATACCACTGAGAACTGAGCTGGTTCATTAGTCTGAACTCGTTCTCATTGAAAAAAAAAAGGTTTTCTATATTTCTAAGGTGTCGATTTAAATACATACATTTTTTAAAAAGAAATAAATAAAAACCATTTTATTTAGCGAAGCATTTGCCAGATATAAATAAAAAAGAAGTAACTAATACAGTATTTACCGTAATATCCGCCGTAAAATATGACACAGAGGTCACCACTTCCCTTCCAAATATTACGCCATTTTCACCGCATCCAAACATATCACAACCGGCCCGGATACACCACAGTGGAGAATAACAAAATTCAAATAATAACTACCATGCATATTAAAACTTCAGAGTTGTTCAAATACACGTAAGTATACATGTGTAAATGGTACAAAAACTGTGTGTATCCAAACTAAAGCAAGATGATAAAGTATTTGAAAATCAAAAAATGTAGCTTATTTGTTTAAGCTATATGACTCGTTGTAGATTGCTAGGTTGCAGTCACTTAACTATTAACAACGATCACGAGCCCTACTTTACCCGTATATCAAGATTGTGTTCATAATTCATATAAATGATATATAAAGCATATAGGTTGGAGGAAAGCCAATGTGAAACAAATGTTTATTTTTAAAGAATTCCATGGCAACCAAAAGGATTTTGGGAGGGGGTTGCTACAATAGGTGCTAGATTAAGAACAAGATCTAATAAAAAATTAAGTTAAAAATTTAAAATATGATAATCTTTGAAATGATTCTTTTCTTTTTAAAAATATAAACTTTTAATTTGTATTAATAAAGGCCTTACACAAAAACATAAACAGTATGTGGTCAAAAATTGACAAAATATGCGTTTAAAATTTTAATCTTCTTTGTTTCTACATTTATATGAATTGAAAGGTAATCCATAGCAAAGCTAGCACATGAATCTTTTATTTAACAAAACTATGCAATATGAAAAAAAAAACTGCATAAAGATGTAGGTTCTTTCTTTCATAAAACAAGATCACAACTTCACTGCTTATACTCTTAATATTTATGTCAAAAAAATCAAAACATGATGGTTCTTTCTTATATACAATAAAATATGAAGCTTTATAGTAAATAAACTTATAACCTAAAGATTTTAAGTCAATAAAACAAAATTTGTCTGATAATTTTTATTAAAGAATGTCTATAATTCTCTACAGTTTACACCGTCAAATATTATTTTGCTCAAATTCATGAGGAGAAATTTAAACAAGTGCAAACTCATTTTTGGAGAAGCTAAATTGTTTTCTTTTGTCGTAGCAATAAGTCAGTTTTTTTAATTTTGAGTTATAATTAGGGCTCCGCAAGGATTTGCTGGTGCCCTGCGGGTGCCCTATATTAATCACTCTGTCTGTCTTTCTGTCTGTCATTCTTCCGTCCACAAATTTTCTGGGTTTTTTTTCTAATAACTTTTTTAGGGTTGATCAATTAAGGTCAAATTTGGTATGTTGGTTGAATAGGCAGTAAGACGTATTTTGATGCTAAGTTTGGTTCACCATGTCATCCGGTTTGGAGCTGTGGTGGGGTAGATTCCTTTACTTTATATAAGAGTGAATGGGCAAAGAGAGATAACTGCTGAGAATGTTCCTATTGTAAACTATGAAAGACTGAAATGAGTCTCTTGGGATTAATTAACTTTCCTTTTGAAGAAAATCCAAAGCATTCATCTTTATCTGTCACATTGAGATTAATCAATACCTCTGTCTGCAAATGAAGTATGTTTTGGAGTTAAGGTCAATTCTGAAAGAAGTTTACATTCTCTGAAATGTGGATTTAAATAATGTTCATACTTGATTTTTTTTTAAAATACACAATGAGTTGTGATTTTATTGAATTCTGAAAACAAGATATAGATAAAGATATCTTTATTATTATTATTTTATTTTTTTCTTTCTTTTTTTCTACCTTATGTAAATTCAAGAATACTATTTATTTTAACAGGTATTCAGAAAATAACCCCATTCTATTATTGCTGAAAAAGTTCTTATTGTAAACCTAGAAGAAAAGGTCGAGAGAGCAGTTTAATTAATCCCCTGGAATTGATCATCTTGATGGTTGCAGAAAATTTTAGATGGTTATCTTCTGTCACTTAAATTAATTAACACCTTTGTATGCAACTGATGTTTATTTTGAAGTTAAGGTCAAGCCTGGATGATATTTGTATTCACTGAAGGCTGGCATTTTAGAAAAAAAAATGCTTCATTCTTCTTGAAATATACATTAAATTGAGTTATTATAGATATAATGTTTTTTACTGCCTTATGTAAATACAAGGGTACTATTTACAGGTTGTTGGATATGTAGCAGTTGCTTATTCTTCTTTATATATTTTAAAATTTTTGTAATCAAATAAAATTCTCATCCCCTAATCTGCACCCTTATATTTCTACCCCTCGGCGGGGCCCTTGCTGACTGGTCAGTTTTCTAGTTTTTTTTTTCTTAATTCTTATCTGAATTTTAGAGATTTTGTAACTAAAAATATTAGTACAACCTCAACAGTACATTAAAGCATATGTTGCTTGTATATTTCAAACAACAATGTAACTCTATTTGCTTGACATTATTTAGCCATAACAATCGAAATTCAGTTTAAAAATTTTGACGTCTACACTTAATCTGATAGAAGAGTTTTGAAGTTGATGTGAACGACTCTCTACAGATGTGGCACTGACTACTCCGCTTCTCCTGTTCAGTAGTACACACTGCACACGCGATGTGGCCGCATGGTAAAAAAAATGTATCGCAGTAGTATAACCGACATATGGGGGGAGGGGGGTGAACAATGGGGCAATTGTCTGAGAGAACAATGGGGGGATGATCCGGATAATCCCCCTCTATTGTAAAGCAAGGGGGGGGAGAACAATGAACCAAGGTCATAAATGACCTCTTGGTGACCTGGAGGAGACAGGACCCCGAACGTCACAACATTTGGTTGAAAATCCCTTTTATTGTAAAGTGAGGGGATGAGGACAATAAAGCAAGGCCATGAATGACCTCTTCGGAACCTGTAGAGGACATCTCCTCGACCTAAGGTCTATTGTACGAGAGGATCAATGTCTTAAACATTTGATGTCATTAACAGTACCCGAGAGAGCAGATCATTAAGAGCAATAGAGGGAAGGATATATTTACGGGATGGTTATTCCTTCATATAAGACGAAAAGTGGTTTACTCATAAAGAATTGAACAGAAAGAACATCGTACATAGTGAGGATTTAAATTCTGAAGTAGATTTAATAATACGCTGGCCCCAAAGTATTAGCCATAACCATCATGCAATAGTGATAAAGACGATCAGATGTTTAAAAAAAACATGGATGTGCTCTGTGACCTGTCACACAAAACAAAACACGGCAGTTCCTAAATCGGCACCTTTAACAGTATCGGAAAGAACGGGTGTTTGCGTAACATTGGTAATCTCTGCTTACAAGACATGAATTGAACATAAACATGGTAAAGGGATTACCTGTAGTGATCGGGAATTAAATGGCTGATTACGACAACATGTGTATTGTAATGTTAACCAACAAGATGGCGTTCAATTCTTTTTCTAAATATATATCCTAGGCCGCTTACAACATACATAAAACTTGCAGTGCTTATATCATTTACAATAGACAAATGTGATAACATTACATCTCCCTTTTTTTAGAACTTTTCCATTTCTGAAAAGATTAAAGAACTCTTAAATTCACTAGAAACATTGAATCAATTAATCAACAGTTTATGTACAAAGTCCTCAAGATATTTTAGTCGTCTCACTGTACGCTGTGGTCTTGGTTCTTGACGCGGAGTGGTTGACGCATCTGTTTGGTCAGATTGTAGCTGCGGTGGCTTATCCAACGTTGATTCAGTGCACGTGTCATCGGGGACAACAGATGGCAAGGTAGTTTCACCAGTTTTGAGCAGTTGTCTGCGGTTTCTGCGATAAAGCTTGTTATCACCGGTGCGCACTAAATAAGATCGGTCTGAGAGTTTCTGATCCATTATAGCAGGTTCCCAGTGTTTTGAATCTTTCTGTACACGAATTATTTCACCTCTGTTGATGTTTGGCAAAGTTGCAGATTGGCGATCATAATAGCGTTTTTGTTTTTCCTGGCGCGCGATAAGTTGAGGTTTGCAAGATTCAACAACTTTAGGATTCAACATGTCCGATGTTATTGGTATCTTTGTACGCAACTGTCTATTCATGAGTAGCTGGGAAGGTGAGTGTCCTATTCCGTCAATCGGTGATGCGCGATAGTTCATAAGACTTGTGTAGATATCAGATCCAGATTCATCAGCTTTCTTGAGCAGATTCTTTACGGTCTGAACACACCTCTCCGTCTGTCCATTTGATTGTGGGTATCTGGGACTTGAGGTTGTGTGAATGAAATCCCAATCTGTCGCGAACTTCTTAAATGCGTAACTCGAGAACTGAGGTCCATTATCCGTGAATAGTTCTGTTGGAATGCCATGACGAGCAAACACAGATTTAAACGCAGTGATTGTTTGTGAACTGGATGTTGTAGGCATTCGGACTATTTCAGGATATTTGGAATAGTAATCAACACACAGAAGGTATTCAGAACCTTTGAACTGAAACATATCTGCTGCCACTTTGGCCCAAGGACGCGAAGGTATCTCCTGTGGCATCAATGGTTCTTTGCAGTTAGAGTTCCGGTACTTGTTACACACTGCACATTGTCCAATAAAGTTTTCAATATCCTGGTTCATTTTTGGCCAAAATAGTATTTCTCGTGCTCGTGTCTGTGTTTTCACTATGCCCATGTGGGCTTCATGTAGTTATTCAGCATCTCGGTTTTCAAGCTGATTGGTACCATGAGTCTTTGGCCTTTGTACAAAAGTCCATCTATGGCTGTTATTTCATCACGGTAATTCCAGTATTGAATGATATTCAATCATTCGATCGTTCAACTGGCCAACCAACCAATACTGTATTTTTCAGCGTTTGTAAGGTCTCATCTGCAGCAGTTGCCTCTTTGAGCTGTTGCAGTTTTTCGGGGGACACAGGAAGTTGTGCCTCAATCGAATTAACGTCTATCTCATCATCAACGAGAATCTCGGGAGTCTCTTTCAGGTAAGACCGACTTAATGCATCTGAGATATGCATCTCTTTACCTGGTACGTACACTAGCTTAAGTTCGTAGCGCTGTAGCTTCATAAGCATTCGCTGAAGTCTCGGAGTCGCTCTGTAAAGTGGCTTGTTGTAGATCGCAACGAGGGGCTTATGGTCCGTTTCCACAGTCACACTTCGCCCATAAATGTAGTGATGAAACTTCTCACATCCATATACTATCGCGAGCATTTCACGTTCAATCTGAGCATACCGCTTCTGTGTCTCTGTTAGGGCTCGCGATCCGTATGCTACAGGATGCCCATCCTGGAGAAGTACTACGCCAAGACCTTTTGAGCTTGCATCACCTGAAATTGTTACTGGCTTGTGTACGTCGTAAATACTTAGTACCGGTGTGCTGGAAACTAACTGTTTCAGTCTGTCGAAACTCTCCCGTTGAGGCCTATCCCAGTGCCACTCTACATCTTGTTGTAGAAGCGTCCGAAGTGGAGCAGTCACGTCAGACAAGTTCGGTATGAATTTCACAACATACTGAACAACACCTAACACACGTTTCACTCCTGATACATCCGTTGGTGACGGCATATCTACTATCGCCCGTACTTTCTCAGGATCTACTTTGATGCCACTGTTTGTAATCAAATGTCTACATACCTCACTTCTGGTACACGCTTATTTAACTTAATGTTCATTTCGCGACACCGTTGTAACATCTGTTGTACACGGTAATCATGTTCCACAGTGGTCTCTCCCCACACTAAGATGTCGTCGACAATGTAATTGCCAGGGATTTCCACCATGAAGAATTTTCTGTATCTACTTTGCTGCTGTCATCATGGTCGTGCATCGTTGTAGTTGGAGGATGAAGATCCTGAAGTTGGGTACTTGGGTGGTGTGATGGTTGATTGTGCTGTGGTAGGTCTACCGTTGAAATCAGTTGATGTCATCTCATCAAGCTTAAAAAAATATTTCGACATAAATATTTCATACTTAATGCACAAAAAATGAGACTATTATTTTCATATTTAAACGCAACATTACACATATTTTACCATTGATGAAAACTCGCACATCGTGTGGAGTGATCACATTCTTACACGGTATGTCTCCTGTCCGATCTTCAGTGCTGGTGATGTTGCCCACAAACTGTTCCGGGAAAAACAAGCTGAAATCTTTCAACAGTTTTTGAAACAGCACAATTTCAGGTTTTTTTTTTACAATTTTCTTCAGGGAGTAGGCTCCGGGACCTTTTCAATTGCAGGTCAAAATGCGTTGCTTCAAATCACAGTTCCCCCCATCAATTGGGTGGGCCATGGAATTTTGTAGGATGAAGATCATCGCGACTAACCAAACAATCATGATCACAAACCTCACAACAGTAAATATATATATATATATATATATATATATATATATATATATATATATATATATATATGTATGTATGTATATTTCTCTATACACCAGATCTAACACTATACAGTTACTCCAATTTCTCTCTTAAGAATGACCTGTACTTTAGCAGGTGTCATTTTTGAATTGTACATGAAGTGTTTCAAACCTGTGCAAAGTTTATTATGGTTGGCGGATCCAGGATATAAACTCAAATTTACTTAAATGAAAGTGGTGGGAGAAGGAAGATTTCTACCATTTTGTTTGAGATTGTTAACCCTTCTCAGGTTTTTTTAATCCCCCCCCCCCCCCCCGCAAACGATCAGCATGTCCGTCTGTCTGTAGACGAGATTTTGTCCGGACCATTTCTTGGAAACTGTTGCAGGATTTGTCTGAAAATTTGTACACTTATTATTCGCCATATGAAAGTGTGCACCTGGTATTTTCATGATGATTGGATAATTTTTTAGCATTTTACAGGTGTTTTTTTTTTTTTTCATTTTTATTATGTGGTTTTGTCCGGATCCATTCCCAGAGACCCTAATCTATATCTATATCTCCTGGGAATTGGGCAGAAAGATATAAAGATCTCTGTTGTCTAAGTCTCTTAATTGTAATTTATAACTGTCAAAATACATAGTTACTGGAACCAGGCATTTATTTTTAAAATGAGTTTGATATAAAGGTATTAAGATCAATTTGATTTTGTATAATTAATTATATATTTTTTTTAACAATCGATTTGCAGAGTGTCATGTCTCACAAAGATGACAGATATTTACAAACTATTTTTTCAATGTAATAAAAAAGAACACTGTAATTATTAGTAATTGATGTTTTATTAGGCTGCACCTTAGTTTCCATCATTATATATATATATATATATATATATATATATATGTATATATATATATATATAGGATCTCCCATAGTTTGTGGATGGATATGATTTTTTATCCAACGAGTTGTGTTTTCCATCCCCGAGCCTTAGCGAGGGGATAGAAAACACACAAAAACCATGGGAGATTCTTTTCATCACATATTTTTGTTTAACTATCAAAGCGTTTCTTGTCTTTATTTTCTAATTCAAAGTTCCCTCTCGGTTACCTCGGACCAAATAACATACGTAAATAATATTATTTATTTTATTTTAGAAATAGTTAGTACAAAAATCAAAGAAAGAATTTTTTTGTAGCAGTTACATTTTTTAATTCATGAATGAAAATTCGTTCAAAAATATGAAATAACCTGAAATTTGACAAATCAAGTCATTTACAATATATTATTATTGACTTCAGTCATACGAGTCCGTGTCTTTTCCGTGGTGTTTTCAAGTTATCAAAAATTAGGGATTGTTTATCACTGAAATTCAGAGTGATTCTGGTGCAGTAACTACAACCAAGTTGGTACTTAGTTTCTATTGCATTTTTGTTGGTTACGTGTTTAAGTTATGATATGTGCTAGACTTTACATTCCTGTCTATTCTGTTCCATTGTCTATGTAAGTCAAGTTAGTTTGACTAATGTCGCTTGCATACGCATGCTTTTATTTCGCAAAAATGGAGATCTCCACATCATACCTATAGGCGAATTTTTTAATCAAACGCAAATATAAACTCCAATTTTGACCTCCCGAGCCGCATCCCATTTCATAAAGAAATGCAATGGATCTAATACCCATATCTCCAATACGTTCTAAACATTGTTCAAACCACTTTGTTCGGTTTTCTGAGCTGTCAATGTAAGGTGCTATTTTACGAAAACAATTTCCAGCACGACCAAAGTCCCATTGAACTAACAGACATACATCCTTAAAACGTTTCAGTAATGGTTCTTCTTAATATGTAATCGTTCCAGGTACTCCTCGATCTTTTTCAACAGCAAGATTTCTTCTATTGACAGATGATCGCTTTGAGTATATATCCGCCCAAGGAAATTTAGTACTAACCTCATGTAAAAGTCCATGAGAACGAACTGCTAAACAATTCACTATTTGTCCTATCGCACTAACATTTTCTATTTTCTGCAAGTCCCCTTTCACGAATTTAACAGACATCTTTACTATAAGACGGGATTTATTTTATTTCACATAAAAATTATTACTGTCCTTTAATTCAAAGCCTAACATAAAAAAAAACAGATCTGTTTTACTGTCTAGCTACCTGTTAGAATGTCAGTGCATATAAACAGAAAATACATTCCTTTGACGTCACACATTGAAATACCATAAATACCGTACATTCCTATGACGTCACACATTCCAGAGTCTGCGCGACGCGCCCTATTTTGCTACTACTGACAATTCTATCGTGAACAAACACGACTTAAAAGATTAGAATAAATTCTAAGTGGAATTAAAAAATTGTAACTACGAGGTATCAAGCCCAACATTTTAACTTATGTTAAGGTAGAACCAATGTCGGAAAAATCTTTGTGAAAGGATTTTCAAACTTTTCAAAATGAGTAATTATACCCCCGCTCCGGAGGAGAGGGGGGTATACTGTTTTACCCTTGTGTGTCTGTCTGTCTGTCCGTAACAAATTTTGGTCACAGTTTTCTCAGGAACTACTCATTGCAGATGCTTGAAATTTTAGCACAATCTTTGTTTAGGCATGCCATATGGTGGGATTCATTTTTGTATGAATCCGATGTCAACTTCCTGTTTATCCGTGCGTCTGTCCGTTCCATACATAAAAAATTTTGGTCGTGGTTTTCTCAGCAACTACTCATCGCAGATGCTTGAAATTGTAGCACAATCTTTCTTTAGGCGTGCCATATGGTGGGATTCATTTTTGTACTAATCCGATGTCAACTTCCTGTTTATCCGTGCGTCTGTCCGTACCACACATAACAAACTTTGGTCGCTATTTTCTCAGCAACTACTCATCGCAGATGCTTGAAATTTTAGCACAATCTTTCTTTAGGCATGCCATATGGTGGGATTCATTTTTGTACGAATCCGATGTCAACTTCCTGTTTATCCATGCGTCTGTACGTACCACACATAACAAACTTTGGTCGCAATTTTCTCAGCAACTACTCATCACAGGTGCTTGAAATTTTAACATACTCTTTCTTTAGGCATGCCATATGGTGGGATTCATTTTTGTTCAAATCCGATGTTAACTTCCTGTTTATCCGTGCGTCTGTCTGTATTATACATAACAAATTTTGGTCGTAGTTTTCTCAGCAACTACTCATTGCAGATGCTTGAAATTTTAGCACAATCTTTGTTTAGGCATGCCATATGGTGGGATTCATTTTTGTACAAATCCGATGTTAACTTCCTGTTTATCCGTGCGTCTGTCTGTATTATACATAACAAATTTTGGTCGTAGTTTTCTCAGCAACTACTCATTGCAGATGCTTGAAATTTTAGCACACTCTTTGTCAAGCCTTGCCATATAACGGGATTCATTTTTGGAACAAATCCGATGTCAACTTCCTGTTTATCCATGCGTCTGTCCGTACCATACGTAGCAAATTTTAGTTGTAGTTTTCTCAGCAATTAGTCATCGCAGATGCTTGAAATTTTAGCACAATCTTTGTTTAGGCATGCCATATGTTGGGATTCAGTTTTTACAAATCCGATTTCAATTTCCTGATTATCACTGTGTTTGTCCATAACCGAACTTGTGTATTCACATCAGAGCGGGGGTATTATTAGTGAGCATTGGCTCACAGACTTCTTGTTAACACTTGCTTATTTATCAGTGAAAAATACATGGCATGTTTCCTTGTTATTAAATATAGTGCAGCAGGCGCAATTTAGAATTATTATTATACACTGCAACTATAATTTTCAGCCATTTTTAGGGGTACATGGTCATAAAGAGATCACTTCTTCAAACATCTTTGTTTATAGACTTCATTAACTGAAGAATAGTTAGAAATATCATTAGAAATATCATTTTCTTCAATTTACATAAAAGATTAAATCCACATTTCAATAAATATATGAAAATGCGATCAATATTTTTTAAAGGATTTTTAGTCCATCCAACCCTAAATTTGTAAATATTTACCAAGAGACTGTGACAGTGTTTTCAATCCTTAATATGATGAAGGACATACTCAAATGATTACGAAAAATGATTAAAATATATACCTTTCCCCGCAAACTAATGAGAGAGATTTTTTTTGTTATCAATACTAATCATGGTGACCTTTTTGCACTTACAGGATTTCATGATTAAATGAATGTTTTGGCGTTACTTTCAGATTTACAATATGAATATTTATCAAGAAATGAAATTTCTATTTTTGAAAATTAATATTTAGCGCGTTATTATTATTATACACAAACCACTAAATATCCAGATAAATAAATAAGGAATAATTATGAAAATGAATACATTTCATTATATAATATACGTAACACACATTAAATAAATCTTTAAGAGATTTAAGACTCAGACGATATATCATCAAGATATTATACTATTTAATAGTCGACTGAAGATTTCTTAGCAACTTTGCATTCCTTCAAATTAGTAGTATGTCCTTCATATATCCCAGTTAAATTATTTTCATTAGCTGAGATAGTCTAGCATTCTTTCACTTAATTATGACGTCATACGACGTAGGTTCTACGTTAAGAAATTTGATATAAATATTGCAGATTTTCAGTTTTTAGAGCCTGACATGAACATATTTTCGTATAGGAATATAAGAATATTTAATTAGATCCTGAGTCTTTATTATAAAATCATCCAGTTTCTGGTATGCGTGGTAAGTTATGGTGAAAAAGCATTTATCACTGATGCACTTTTATTTAATTTGATTTAGTCATATTGTGAAAATTTCCAGTTCATTAAGAGAGTGGAATGACCTCCAGGGGTTCATAACCTTAAACCATTAGATGTACATAACATAATAACACAAGAAACAGAGTTGTGTATAGTCAAATGGAAAAGTTTTCTACTATTTTGGGGTCGCATGTTCATTTGTCATTTCAGGGACAGGGAGCGGCTAGGGAGATTGCCCCCCCCCCCCTCCTGGAATTTGCAGGGTTATTTAAATAGGACTATATACTGATTTACAGAAGCAAATAAAAAATGGACCCCACAGTCATTGTTTTTATTTAGTTTGTTTGGGTTTTTTCTCTCTCTCTCTCTTTCTTTTCTTTCTTTTTTGCTTCTAAGGGAATTCTGGACTTGAAATTTTTTTGACTGAGGTGTGGAACCCCCCCCCCCCCCCCAAAAAAAAAAAAAAAATCCTGGATCTGTGCCTGTAATGTCGATAACGGGAGATGACTCTTCAGAATGTGAAATTCGTTAAGTGTGGCATCCGATCATCTTTGATCCTTTTTAAACTTTAACCCAACCATTTGCATTTTGGTTTATTTAACCCCAATCTATACTTAAACATGTACTTATCGACTGTCATAGGTCCTGTCAACTTCATGAAATATAATCCAATTAAAACACAAAATGAATTAATTTCTACTGATATACATGTAATGATGTGTACACCACACTGCACCATATGCAATCTAAAAATGATTGTGGTAAAACTAGTACTAGTAGGGTGACGCAAGCCCAATGTGATGTAGAAATTTTCAAAAAGGTGTTTACATACATGTACAGTACAAGAACAAATTTTAAATTATCATAACAACCGATGTTTTAACATAACTTTGCCATCTAAGCCTATTTCCAAAAGCAGGCAAATGGTGTGTGTGTTGGGGGGGGGGGGGGTAACAAAATTGATTGAGTATGGCTTTTCAAGGAGGTTTATGCTTAATACTAAAAAAAAGTTTGCACATTTTGATAAATTCATCAAAAACGCTTTGGACTAAAATATTATTTGTTGTTGAGAAATTAAATTTAAAAAGTTCCAATTTTGGGCCAAAAATTTATATCCCCCCTTTTATCAAAACCATCTCATTTGTAGTTTCGAAATACCGCCGACACATGGCTGAAATATTGCCGACTCGGCGTTAAACAATATACAATCAATCAATCGTAATATGTCTGTTCCACCGGAAACAAAAACGACAACAGATAAACTACATAATTGGAGTATTCTACTTTCCCATAAATATCTTTTATAAATAATTTGAAATGATTTATAGACATGTTATTCAGACTACAAATATTTGGAGTAACGTCTAAAAACTCTTTAAAATTCATTTCCGGTTTCGTGTTTTTCTGTCCTCCAAATGAGAAGTTGTCTGAGCGAGATCTCTGAAATGCTAAAAGATTAAGACGCAAATCTTAATTGGATAATAGATCTTTAGGAGTAAACGAAACATTAGGGTTTAAACGCGTCAGCCGTCACTTCCGGTCATAACAGGAAGAATCAAAAGAAATCAACAATTTTAACTTTTCCTTTCTAATTAAAGCTTACTTTACTTTAATGCATCTCTTTCGCTGTTTTGAAGAATGTTAGATTTCACCGGAAACAAAAACGTCAACTTCCGGTTTTAAGAGATAAAGAACGTTATTTCGATGTTTAACTTTTTCACTTATATCGCTAATAATTAAAATGTCTGAAATGTACTTTATATATGATGTAGATACTACAGATATTTAGAGAAACGTCAGAGATTTTTATACAATTCACTTCCGGTCCCGTGTTTTCCTGTCCTCAAAATTAGAATTTGTTCTCACACTGGCTCGGTAACGTGAAGGACTAAGTCTTAAACTTTCAGGACTGATAGTCAGTCATCAGTTTATATGCATCGATTGAAAATTAAGGTCGTCATTACTTCCGATCGTGACAAGAAGTGATTCAAAAAAGTGATTTTTTTAAGTAATTTTGTTTCAACATAAGTATTAGGCTTAATCCGACGTTAGAAAACACATGTCCATGCGAACTATTTCCGCTAGAAGTGCCAGCTGTAAAACCGCTTTTAACAATGCACCACTTGGGCGACTCCCAACAGGAAGTAGTGTTACGGAAGACATTCTCATTACATGTAATGAGTTCCTAGTTTGTTTTTGTTTTTTTTTTGTTTTGTTTGTTATTGCATGTTTGGATAGAAAACAAAAATACTCATTGATATTAGAAGGCAATTAGTATGAATGAAACTATTTGAACATAGGTCTACTCAGAATGGAAAGTACCATTACCATAAAAAACGTAGAAATTAATATGTGCATGTTGCATGTGTGACCTTAATTGAGGGAGTATTGATGAAATATGTTTCACACATCAGCTAACTCTGTTGGCATGTACCGGGATACACAGCTGTTGACACCTGGTCAAGGTGGTAATTAACACCTTTTGTTTAAACACCTGTTATCTACCCCCCCCCCCCCGGCACTGCATGTGTATACATTGGACCTTCACTATGCTTAATTTGGTCTCTATTTTCAATGCCAATTTAGACAAATTATTTTTATGCCCCCGGATCGAAAGATCCCGGGGGTATATTGTTTTTGTCCTGTCCGTCTGTTTGTCTGTTTATCTGTCTGTCTGTTGTCAACTTTAACCTTGCCCATAACTTTTTGATTGGTTGGAGCTATGACTTTCATATTTCACATGTGTATTCCTTGTGAAAAGACCTTTCTCTGGGTACCATCATTTTTGACCTTGACTTGGAGTTTGACCCACTTTTGCAAAATTTTATGAGACTTTAACCTTGGCCATAACTTCTGAACAGTTGGAGCTAGGGGTTTCAAACTTCACATGTGCATTCTTTGTGACAAGGCCTTCCTTTGGATACCGACAACTTTGACCTTTTGAACTTGACCTTTGAGTTTGACCTACTTTTGAAAAACTTTAACCTTGGCCATAACTTTTGAACAGTTGGTGCTTGGGGTTTCAAACTTCACATGTGTATTCCTTGTGACAAGACAAACCTCTTTGACCCTTTGACCTTGACCTAGGAGTTTGACCTACTTTTGCAAAACTTTAACCTTGGCCGTAACTTTTGAACGGTTACAGCTAGGGCTTTCATACTACAAATATATAATCTTTGTGACAAGACCTTCCTTTGGATAGCAACCACTTTGACCTTTTGACCTTGACCTAGGAGTTTGACCTACTTTTGCAAAACTTTAACCTTGGCCGTAACTTTTGAACGGTTACAGCTAGGGCTTTCATACTACAAATATATAATCTTTGTGACAAGACCTTCCTTTGGATAGCAACCACTTTGACCTTTTGACCTTGACCTAGGAGTTTGACCTACTTTTGAAAAACTTTAACCTTGGCCATAACTTTTGAATGGTTGATGCTAGGGCTTTCATACCTCACATATGTAATCCTTGTGACATCACCTTCCTTTGAATACCAACCACTTTGACCCTTTGACCTTGACTTAGGAGTTTGACCTACTTTTGAAAAACTTTAACCTTGGCCATAACTTTTGAATGGTTGGTGCTAGGGCTTTCATACGTTACATATGTAATCCTGTGACAAGACCTTCCTTTGGTTTGATCTTGACCTTGATGTTTTACTTACATTTAACAAACTTTAACCTTTGCCATAACTTTTGAACAGTTGCAGCTAGGGCTCTCAAATTTAACATTTTTTTATCTTTTGGCCTGGATTTTGACTTGCATTTGAGAAGCTTTAACCTTCGCCATAAGCTGCCATACGGGGGCATCAGTGTTTCACAAACACATCTTGTTTTAAATTGGTATTGATAAATTGAAATGAAATGGCAATATGCTTTACAGATTCTTAAATCAGGACGTTAGCCAACCATAATGGAAATATGAATTTATCATAATAAAAATCTTAATACTTTGTATCTCAAACTTATACATCCATAGTGTCCTTATGTTTCCAGCTCTAGCCACGTTGATGCCTCCTCATTGCAGAGCCATAATTTAAGACATTTTTGAAACATATAAAAATAAAAGCCAAAGGACCAAAGAAAAAATTATTAGAAAAAGGTACTTCAAAATATTTTATCATTAGACATAGTAAAAATTTTGTGGTAAATATATGAATACATGAGCCAATGAAAGCAATAAACATAAAACAAATTGATAGATAATTTAAAAAAAAAATGAACAGAAAAATGAATTTTAAATATTAACATCACTTAGAATTATATACTTAACCTAACACAAGACCAAACGGTATTCACTGGTCAGCACCCCTGGCGGGGGAGGAATACTGCCTGATAATTATCCCTACTCTTAACAAATATAATAAATAAATGATGTAGAAACAAAACATTGGTTTCATTTTTCTGCAAGACTGAGTATGAAGATTTCATGATCTACTGCATTTTAGAGTGTGTGAAAGTTGTATTCCTGTCTACTTTTTTTAGCTCACCTCGACGAAGTCGAGATGAGCTTATGCTATACCCCCGGCGTCGGCGTCGGCGTCGGTGTCGGCGTCGGCGTTAGCGTCGGCGTCCCAGGTTAAAGTTTTAGGAGCAAGTCCCATTCCCAAGTAACTATAAGCCCTACCTGGACCAAACTTGCATGGATGATGCATCTAGGGATGGACACTACCAAACTTGCTTCGGATGCTGGATCTGACCTACATTTTCCGGATGAGTGACCAGGTTAAAGTTTTAGGAGCAGGTCCATTCCTAAGTAAGTATAAGCCCTACCTGGATCAAACTTGCATGGATGATGCATCTAGGAATGGACACTACCACACTTGCTTCGGATGCTGGATCTGACCTAGGTTTTCCGGATGAGTGACCAGGTTAAAGTTTTAGGAGCAGGTCCATTCCCAAGTAACTATAAGCCCTACCTTGACCAAACTTGCATGAATGATGCATCTAGGGATGGACACTACCACACTTGCTTCGGATGCTGGATCTGACCTAGATTTTCCAGATGAGTGACCAGGTTAAAGTTTTAGGAGCAGGTCCATTCCCAAGTAACAATAAGCCCTACCTTGACCAAACTTGCATGGATGATGCATCTAGGGATGGACACTACCACACTTGCTTGGATGCTGGATCTGACCTAGATTTTCCAGATGAGTGACCAGGTTAAAGTTTTAGGAGCAGGTCCATTCCCAAGTAACTATAAGCCCTACCTGGACCAAACTTGCATGGATGATGCATCTAGGGATGGACACTACCAAACTTGCTTCGGATGCTGGATCTGACCTACATTTTCTGGATGAGTGACCAGGTTAAAGTTTTAGGAGCAGGTCCATTCCCAAGTAACTATAAGCCCTACCTTGACCAAACTTGCATGGATGATGCATCTAGGGATGGACATGACCACACTTACTTCGGATGCTGGATCTGACCTACATTTTCCAGATGAGTGACCAGGTTAAAGTTTTAGGAGCAGGTCCATTCCCAAGTAACTATTAGCCCTACCTGGACCAAACTTGCCTGGATGATGCATCCAGGGATAGACACTACCACACTTACTTCGGATGCTGGATCTGACCTAGATTTTCCACATTTGAGACCAGGTTTAGATTTAGGAGTAGTCCCATTCCCAAGTAACTATAAGCCCTACCTCGACCAAACTTTCATGGATGATGCATCTAGGGATGTACACTAACCAACCTGCTTCGAATGCTGGATCTGACCTAGATTTTCCACATGAGTGAATTTTAGCCATATTTTAACCAAATTAGCATGGATGATGTATCTAGGGATGGACACTTCCAGACTTGGTTTGGATTCTGAATCTGACGTACATTTTCCAGATGAGTGACCAGGGTAATTTTTTTTGGAGTAGCTATATAATATTATGGCCTGTTATGATTAAATTTGCATAGATGGTGCATCTAAGGATGAAAACTTGCAGTCTTGCTTTGGATGTTGGAACTGACCAAAATTTTCTTGATTACTAAACAGGTCAAAAGTTTTTTGAGCAGGTCTATAATTAAATCCAACTTGCATGGATATTGATCTTGGGATGTACCCTAACTAGAAAAAAAATATGATGTGAAATTTGCCTTACATGTAGATAACATTCGTCGAGGTGAGCTTCGTAATCTTTGATTACCTATGTTGTTGACCAAGGTACGTGGTCTGACAATAGTCGTAGTACCATTTGTTGATGTGTCATTTTTCTGGTGGGATGTAAAGTCGAAATCTATTGTACAGCCTATCTCGTTCGTCTTTATGTATTGGTCATGATTTACAAAATACATTTTAAAATACAAATGAACCATATTTCATACAAGAAGGAAGCAACAAAAACACATACACAAATTCATTTCTTCTGACAATTAAAGCAACAATTATATGATGAACCACAATAAAGAACATTTGAAAACCCAAAATATTCCAACATGTTTTCTGAAACATGTACATTTATTTAAGCAATTTTGTTTTAATTTCTTTTGAGACCACAGTGTCACTCATATCATAATACAAAAATATCTGTGGCCTGTTGACTATTACGACCTGCTCTACCAATCTCTTGAAGATATTTCTCAAGCGTTGTTGGAGGCTGAAAGTGAATGCCCCACTCTAAAGGGCAACAGTGGCAAATATTAACCTTAGTGTGGGTTTTCTTTACGTAATTCACTTACTATACGAGCTTTCATTTTAGATGTATAATCCTTATCAAATTGAGCAAATAATCTGCTTTCCGAGATAGGGTCATGGACTGGAAAATACGAAAATTCACCTACAAAATTTTTGATATATTGATAACAATAACCCAATGCTTCTAATTTATCAATATAAACACATGTTAAAGGAAATCAAGAAAACAAGTCGCACAACTCCTGAGCTCGAGGGTGCAGCAATACATCCAGTTTTTCATATTTTCTATGTTTGGAAGGCGTGTCTGTGTTTGTTTGAATTAAAATAATATTGTATAATATATTATATTTTATAACATAATTCCCCAAACTCATCATACAAAGGTAAAATCATAATGAAATATACTGTTGCATGTAGAATGTTGTTACTGATGGCAAATTTAAGAACAGAATTTTTAAATAACAAAAGTCTATAGTTTCAGTTTTTCTTACATAGGATAATCAGTAAAAACTAACAGTATGTGCTTCAAGTTTAATATTAACACGGTCTGGATTTACGGTGATAATAGTAACATCTGTGAACTGTAGGTCACCTACAAGTTCTTTGATAGCTGTAGGTGTTGCTGTGACTGTCATGCCAAGATGCACAGTATCTGGTGTTGGAAAACTACATACCAGCTCAGAAAACTTTTAAATGCTTTGCGAAATGACAGCCCCCTAAAAGAAACAGTGGTATACATGTAAATTAAGTTTCCTTTGCATGACATATCTATAAATTTTAATGTTTAAATTGTCAATTCCTTTGAAAACTTGATAATTGTTAATGTAACATATACTGCTTACTGTTCCAGCAAGAATGAATTTGACATTTATTCTAAATAATTATTATATATAATCAAAATTTTATAAAAGTCTTTGATTAGATGAGCACTTCAGTTATTTTTTCAATGAATAAATACACACCATTCTGACTCCATATGGACTTCATCAATCACAACTGCAGAGACTCTCTGCTGGTATAATTTTGATCTCAGCATTGATGAAATCTTTCTGTCGTTAAGCAAGGTGTCTGGGTGACCATATATTATGTTGTACTCTCCTCTCTGCAAATCTATTAGGGATGTTGAAGAAGGTACATGGACATCTGTCTTGTCTTGATCATCATCTGAATCATCATATTCTTCTTCACATCTCAGTTTGTAAGTTCTTCCATGGGTACCTATATGAAATTTCATTTCTTGGACATCAGAGTCAGCAATTTTGGGACAAAATTTGCTTATTAAAATAGTAAAGAACCATGGCCTATAGTAGGTTGGCCAGTTTTAGCTTTGTAGTGCAGAGAAGGGAATTAGTAAGTCTGCACTTTAGCCGTACAATTTTTTTAACTGATTAAATGTTTATAAAAATGTTTTATTCCTTTTTCACATAGAGTCATCACCTGGTCTTGCATTAATGACGTCAAAGGGCTCGCGACAAGGGTAATTAATGGATGTTGACATCTTTTGTAGACAGTTTTAAGGCTTAAAGGTTTTGCCAAAGGTCAAGATTTTCCAAAAAAATTATTTTTACAATAGCTCCAAAACTATGTGAGGTATAAAGTAAAAACATTTACAGTTTATAAATATATCATTGATTAACAGATAGAAAGTATCAGTTGAAAACAAGTATTAAAAAAATAGCTTTTGCGAAAAAAAATGTCTACAAATTTGCATATTTAAAAAAAATGCACCTGCTTAATTCTGTACTTTTAGTGAAAACCATCATGGCAGAAATAATATATGTTTATCAATGAAGGGCAAGTTGGACGTGAATGGTCTCTGAAAGTTTGTTATTGAAAGCATGGCATGAATAAAGACAAGACCCCTATAAAATCCGCCATTTGCAATGTACTTCAGGTTTCAAATCTATTTTACACAAAATAAACAGGGAAAACAACTTTCCAGAGGCTATCGAAGTCCATCTTTTTGGTCTTTCTGGAGCCTTCCCTTTTCTTTTCTTTAAACAATGGTGGATGACACACTTTGTCCGTTCTTATTCTCTTGTTTCCTGAGGAAGTGTAAGAGGTAAATATACTTATTTTGTATTTAAAATAGGGATTTCCATACAAGAAGTAACATATTATTAAGCAGATCTTTTGCATAACACCTCTATTAAGAGGTTTAGAAATACGGTTTCTACTATTTACTGATATGTTACAATTACTTTTTAGCTCACCTGAGGTGAAAGCCCAGGTAAGCTTTTTTGATCACCTGTTGTCCGTCCGTCTGTCTGTCCGTCCGTCTGTAAACTTTTCACATTTTCAACTTCTTCTCAAGAACTATTGAGCCAATTTTAACCAAAGTTGGTACAGAGCATCCTTGGGTGAAGGCGAGTTTAAAATGAAGGGCTAACCCCCCTTACAAGGGGAGATAATCAAGAAAAGACAAAAATAGGGTGGGTCATTAAAAAATCTTCTTCTCAAGAACCACAGGGCAAGAAAAGCTGAAACGTATTTTGAAGCATCCTTGGGTAGTGTAGATTTTAAATTGTTCAAATCATGGCCCCCAGGGGTAGGGCGGGGTCACAATAGGGAATCGAAGTTTTACATCGAAGTATATAGGCAAAATCTTTGAAAACCATCTTAAAAACCACTGGGCAAGAAAAGCTGAAACTTATGTGGAAGCATCCTTTGGTAGTGTAGATTCTTAATTGTTCAAATCATGGCTCCCGGGGATAGGGCGGGGCCGCAATAAATATTACAAAGGGGAGGTCTTGTGAAGAACAGCAGGGCCAAAGTAACTCAGTTGAGCGTTGTGGCCCATGGACCTCTTGTTTCTCTTTCCTCTCGCAAACAGATTAAGGGGCAGTTGTTGTTGAGGGTTCTGTATTAGGTGTACGATTTCGTTTCAGTGGAGCAGAGGTAGATGGAGCAGTAGTAATAGAGGGATCCTGAACAACTGATGTAGAACAAGTCTAACAATATATGTTGGCAAAATTACACAGGAATACTACTGAGTGGTTTATCAACGTTACACAGGAATACTACTGACTGATTTATTAACGTTACACAGGAATACTACTGACTGGTTTATTAACGTTACACAGGAATACTACTGACTGGTTTATTAACGTTACACAGGAATACTACTAACTGGTTTATTAACGTTACACAGGAATACTACAGACTGATTTATTAACGTTACACAGGAATACTACTGAGTGGTTTATTAACGCTAGCAATGTAAGTGTGCTTATTTTTTAAGGATTCTTTGAATAACATGTTTTACATCTTAACGCTTACTCCCAATCTGAATCTGTAAACAAGTTATGATCATCCTGGCTACTTGAATCTGAAGGCTGAAAAATTGAGTTTTGTAATAAGGACGTTGTGCTAAGCTACATTTTTCACAATCTTTTACGTGGGACTTCTAATCACATGTGTCACAAAACATATTGAGGTCCCTATCCATGCTATGTTCACTTTTATAGGAAGTCAAATATGTTTACGGCGGCAAATGGTTTAATTTTTATACGCCCGTCTTAAGACGGGACGTATTATGTTATAGCCTTCATGTCCGTCCGTCTGTTAGCTTTTTCGTGTCCGGCTCATAACTTTAATACTATTAGACCTAGAATTATCAAACTTTGTCAGCTGATACGTCTTGGGTAGAAGGTGTGTCGCGCATTAAAAGTAGGTCTTTCTGACCTTTAATTAAGATGCTATGGCCAAATATGGATTGATTGATTGTATATTGTTTTACGTCCCATTCGAGAATTTTTCACTCATATAGAGACGTCACCATATACCGGTGAAGGGCTTCAAATTTTGACCTTTACTCGGCACTCAGGGCCATTGAGCAGTGAGGGATCTTTATCGTGCCAACGCCTGCCGTGACACGGGGCCTCGGTTTTTAAGGTCTCATCCGAAGGACCCGCAACTTTCATTTCAAAGTGCCGAGCGCATGGCGAAGGAACAGTTGCTACCTATTTTTTATCGACTTAGGTCTGTCGCGGCCGAGATTCGAACTCACGACCTCCCGATCACGGAGCGAGCGCTCTACCGACTGAGCTTCCGTGAACGGTGGCCAAATATGGAAAAATCCTGTCCGGCTCATAACTAGAATACTATTAGACTTAGAATCATCAAACTTGGTTAATTTATGCATCTTAGGTAGAAGATGTGTCACGACCTATTTCAGGGTCACTGTGACCTTTAATTTAGTGATTTTTTTTTTTTTAAATGTGTCTCTATACTATCAAATTACACAATCCCCAAAAATGTAAGAATGTTGCAGTACTTATTAAAAAAATGTAAATCAATAAAATACTTATATTTTTTCATTATATACTTTACAGCAATCTATAACAAATGTAATGTTATAAGAGAAATTCCACCTCTCCCATGGGTGTAATCATCAAGCACTGGTCAAGGAGAATTTTGATAAAAGAAAATTACATGTCAAATTAGAGAGAAATTAATGAGTTTATTGTGAGGATCTACCTGGTAGAGCATCTCTGATCAAGCAGGTGTTATCTATATCTCCTGGGCATTGGGGAAAGGGATCAGTGTTGGATTAAAGGAATAAATGAATCTATTTGGCTAGCCTTTTAACTTTTAAAATGAATTTGGTGAAAAGTAATTAAAACTAACTTGATATTGTATAATAAACTAATTTGATATTGTATAATATAATGAAAACTAATTATACCGGGGGGGGGGGGATATTGGAATCAGCATGTCGGTTTGTCTGTTTATCAATATGAACTGCAGCTTAAAGCCAGTCTGACATTAAATCTCAAAAAAATCAACAAATTTTTTTTTTAAAAAGTGTTTTATGGTAGATAGATCATACAAATCTAAGAGTCATGCAGTAACCTTATTAAAAATATTGCATCAAGATTACACAAGTTTTTGTTTCTTTTTATAAATCTTTGTAACAAATTTAAAAAAATCTCTGTTTTCAACAGAATGACATAAATATGCATTTTTATTACAATACAGACTATTAAAGCAGATAGTGCAGATCCATTCATCCCTTGGGAGTAATGAATGGACATGCATCCAGTTAAAGATTATAATTAATGAGTTCAATGTAATAGGAAGGCTAGCTGTCTCGGTAATTTCTGTTAGAGCATCTCTGATCAAGCAGCTCTTATCTGTATCCTTTGGGAATTAGAAAAACTGCATGTCAATTTATAGCATATGTCATTTGATGGTCAGCCTTTTATTTTCAAAATTAATTTGGTTAGATTAAATTGTTAAGACTATTTTGATATTGTTTAATACCGGTATGATATTTTTATTTAATTTTTTGAAAGTATCAAATAAATATGAAAGAGTGGGGGGGGGGGGGGGGGGGGCTGCAGATGGGCATTTGTCAAGGTCTAACACAACCAGTTGAGAAATTTATTATAATCAGTACCTGCACTACAGGATATGTATAAACATCAAATATTATAAGGAATGGAAAAATCATGGAAATCTTTGAATTAAGGTTGACATGATTTTTCTTGCACCCTAAACTGTTTAATGTATGATAATTGAACAATATTTGACGGGCGTATCATGCTGTGGCGGGGCCCTTTATTAACATATAATTTCATACAATCATCTAAACATTTAATATCACGTTTTGTGTAAATCAAAAGACATTGCTGATCCATCGTCTCTACCTGCTCTGCCATACTGCTGCAAAGTATCCATATCTCGGGGGCAACCATAATAAATAGTATATTTCACTCGAATGAAATTCACCTCCATACCAGCTACACTGGTAGCAGTAAGAATTCTAATGTTGCCATTTTTTGTCGACATATCCTATTTTAATCAGTATTGTTTAATATCATATATAAGTTTTAATAAGTTTTAATACCGAGTTTAGGATGGGGGTGTTGTACATATGTGATCATAAAAAACGCTGTCAAATAATTAAAATTGAATGAACTGTATTAAAACTAACAAGAAAAGAACCATGCACGCTAACTCTCGATTTCCGCCTATATTTTGCACCCACTTATATCCATATAAATGGCAGTTCGCATTCAATCAAGTTTTAATGGCCTAAGATGAGTTCATTATTGATTAATCAATAATTTTAAAACCAGTGTCAAAAACTAAATTGCTCGTATTTACGACTCTTTCCATAAGGGGGTTGCAAATTTTATGTACTGAAATCAGGCTTTAAAAATCGCTAGATTTGCAGTGAGGTTAGGTACATATTATCGCTGACGATAACATGCAAAAGAACAGTATTCAGCGTCCCACATCTCCGGAATGTCCTGTTATATGTGCTCTTCCAACTGAGATATCTGGTTATGGTTTAAATTCAGTTTCATTGAACAAGAATGAAGCAACACACACTAGAAAGATCTTTAAAAGCTCTAACTACAATCAGCTTCATGAGCTAAGCACACTAGAGAAGTACACTGGAAAACTAACTGTTCAACAAGCAAATTCCTCCTCATCCAAAATTTCGCAATGTAAGAGGATGGAGGTCCTGAATCGGATTATCGGAGTACTCTGTGGTATGTATAGTATTACACTTATTACTTACCTTTATCTGTTATTATGACTTCAACTTCATTGTAGGAAAATCTGGAAAATTTTTAGTCTAAACTGCTAAATGTTTGATATATTAAAAAAAAATCTCCATCCATACAACATATTGATGTTCACAATGAACACCACCAAAAGTATGGATACATTTTATACATGTAAGTGTAGGCATAACCTTTTATATTCTCAGCTGTTTGATGTTGATACGGATCAGATTCAAAAGGAGGGGAAGGAGAAATTCATGAACCCTTCTTTGGAGGATATCTCCACAGTGAAAACTATGGAGAAGGGAGAGCGAGGAAGCAATGGAAGGAGCAGATTTGGATTTCTCTTCAATCCATCAATAACAAAAACATATAGTACTATTTTTTAAAAACTATATTAACAAATAAAGCAATAGCACACTCATTGTGTCATTAAAACCCACTGCATTAAACCACACTCTCTTTTTGCATAAACCAGGTAATGACTTCAATCAATAACTGATGATTAAAATAACCATAAAAAATCTGTTTTTTTTGTTTTTCTCATTTAATCAAGACAAATCTTAAGCAATGAAGAATTTGCAAAGGATTTTTTTAAAAATTGTATCCTATCACTTTCTGTAAAATTTTAGGTTTCATTTAAGTATGTAACTTTTCAATCACAAGTTAAAGCAAAACAGTTCTAATGTTCTAATCCTAATTTGACAACACGACCAGTCATCTGCACTTCTTTAACCATTCTGTGGGTCTTTCCACGCTAAGTGGAGGAAGTACTACTGGTGGTACATGAATGTCCTTATTGTAGCAATGTTAAAAAATTGAATGAGAGAATACTTTTGAAGGCTGGAAATCTAAAATACAAATTGACATGAGACTTGGAAAATGTAAAAATGATACAGATTTCAAGTTAAAGTCACATATTTCTGTATATATTGAAAACTTCCATTCCTTTTTTTATCCTAGATAAATTTCAGTTGACAAACCTGAGAACAAATCTGTAGAGGAAAGATCAAAGATTCTTGCAGGAATTGATCCATTTGACGGCTGGCTGCGCCATGTTCTTTGGTAACCACACACACCATAGTACTGGATTGATTGTATATTGTTTTACGTCCTGTTCGAGAATTTTTCACTCATATAGAGACCTCACCATATACCCGTGAAGGGCTTCAAATTTAGACTTTTACTCGGCACTCGGCCATTGAGCAGTGAGGGTTCTTTATCGTGCCAACTCCTCGGTTTTTAAGGTCTCATCGGAAGGACCCACAACTTTCACTTCAAAGTGCCGAGCGCTTGGCGAAGGAACAGTTGCTACCTATTTTTTATCGACTTAGGTCAGTCGCGACCGTGATTCGAACACACGGCCTTCCGATCATCATCATCATCATCATCATTTATTTGGTATCATATATCATCATACATAAAACAAATACACATAAATATACATAATCATTTGAAAGACAATATTTGGGAATCCATAAATTTTAAATAGATTTATAAATAAATATTCAGGAAACCATATTTTAGATAGTGACTAGTTGATACCAGGATAACCCATTAAAGCTGGAGAGCTTATTTCCAATGGGGTCCTACCCTAAATAAGATAAAAATACAATGTTTCATCATTAAAGCACTATAACAATTTTTGGCACTATAATCTTAGCACTGCGTTGCTTACACGTTAAATTTAATTTAAGTATGACAACATATAAGATCAATAAAATAATAAAATATGTTTTATAAGTTAATGCTGAAACATATCACTTTCATGTTCTAAAATGCCATTTTGTAAGATAAAACTCTTAACTTGTTTCTTAAAAGTAATCTTTCCTTTAGTACATTTAATAGAAGCTGGTAAAAAATTCCAGTCCTTAATGCCATTATAGTAAAAAGTATCCGCTTGACATGCTTTCACATGAGGAATAAAAAAATCTTCATTAGTGGATGCTCTAGTGTTTCGTGAAGACACAGCTGACCTTAAAGTAAAATTTTCGCTTAGATAGGATGGCGCACAACCATGATATATGTTATACACATGGTTTAATCTGAGTTGTCTTACCCGGTCTTCTATATTTAAATAATTTAATGTACTATGCACTTTGTAGTTTATGGAATGTAAAGGAGTTAAATTCAGAATAAATCTTACCATTTTGTTTTGACATACTTGAAATTTCTTTTTCAAACTCTTTGACAAACCTGCATACCATGCACAACAAGCATAATCTAAATGACATTGTATAAGAGCAGAACATAATAACATTTTACTTCTTATATCCAAAAAACGAGCTTGTCTGTATAAAAAACGCAACCTGTTGTTGACTTTTTGTACAATGGACTCAACAATAAATTCACCACTCAAAAATTGATCAACAAAAACTCCTAAATATTTAACTTTTTCCATAGAATGTATTGTATGTCCATTACACTCAATGTGAAAATCTTGGACACTTGAAAGTTTCTTTCTTGATCCAAATAAAATACATTCAGTTTTCCCAAGGTGTAGAGATAACTTATTATCTACTAGCCAATTTGAACATTGTTTTAAAACAGTACTAAGTCTTTCTGAAATAAAATCTACATTTTTATGAGAAAATAAGATTGCGCTATCATCAGCATATAAAATAAGTTTGCAGTCAGGATCAATACTGGAAGCCATATCATTGACATAAATTAAAAATAGTAGAGGGCCTAAAATACTACCTTGCGGTACACCACATTTTACTGTACCTGGGTCAGACATAATATTTTCTAATTGTACAAACAGACCATAGTACTGGAATACTGTAATAAACGTTCCACTGCAGTGCTCTATTTGTCCTAGAGTGGGACGTGTACCTAAGAGCAATTTGAAAACAAGCTCAAAAGTAGTGTTCATACACAAGAAACGTCCGAAATTGTCAGATCTGACAATTTCTTCATTGAAGGCCATTTCATAGACCCTTAAGTGGCATATTTGGTTGTTCTTCAATATCTCCATGCAGAGAGTTATAGGGGTACATCCAGATCTGACAATTCCATCTTCATTGAAGGCCATTTCATAGACCCCTTAGGGGCATATTTGGTTGTTCTTTATCATCTCCATGCATGTCGTGTGAGGACTGATCACCTTCGGGGGTACATCACTTATCTCTTGCAAGAAATGATCACCAGCAGCATTCTGTCCATGTGCTGATAGTCACCAGAATTTCTTAATTTCAAAAGTGCAAGTTTTCTGTATTTTGATTCTATCGGATGAGATTCAATATGCCGCTCTTCCTTTTCTTTTGAATGCACTCCCAAGAAATGTTTCAAATAGTAATATTTGTAAATCCTTTCTGGCAATAAAATAATAATGTACTCTGTCCCAGACACGTATACCCTCTTTATTTTGCGAATGCTGAACGTCAGGTTCTTAATCAACAGTGCTTGAAATCATTTCAGTTGTTGAGTCTGAATCCTTAACTTTTCGCTTTTGGTGTTAATGTGCTGAAATTGATACCTGTGGGTTTGATGTTGAACTGACTTTTTGTTTTTGGTTTATAAATGGAAATGATGCTGCATAAGGAATGGTATCAGACTCCAAATCTGCAACACAAACTTTCCTCACCACTATCTTCAGATGTCACACTGTCTGCATCATTTTACCATCTTTTGATCTTCAGGGTCTACAGTTGTGAGTCCTTCTATCTCATAATCGGGATCTTCAGGGTCTGAACCCTCTGAATAATTATCGAGTTTTAAAAAATACCATCAGATAATGAAGAGGATCTAGTAAGCAATTGATGGCTTTTAATAATATCAAATATATAGCAAACATAAAAATTGTGAAATATAATACAACATATTTAACCTGTTTGTACATTTTGTTCACATGTTGATAGCTTTATAACACTAAATATTAATGTTTATTCCTCTTGTATTTCTATCCTGTATTAATCTCAATTCTTAAATATTAGTTTATGTTCGTTTTGTAAGATAAAAGTTCCAAGAATAAATCACTTGTTATGTTAACTCATGTGCAGTTCGGTGTTGTGTGTGTGCATTAAAGCTGCACCTTGTATGGTGTTTAACAAGTTGAAAATGCTGTCTTTTTAAAATTTCCATTGCGTCCGGAAGTGAAATAAGTGTCAGAAGTGCTTTTGTGGTAATTATTCTGCACTGATCTTGAAATTAACTTTTTATTTGTGACCTGCGTTTCCCATGTGTTTTTACAAACTGACGTTCGCTGCAAGACTCGCGCCACCAGGGAAAATAAAATCCTGCTGAAGACTTGCGTAAGTGGAAAGAGGAATTTAGTCTTTACGTTTCTCTGACTGCGAAAGATGAAGAAACATATAAGCCGCAGTTATTCAAGTACCTGATACGGATCGATGGCCGAGAAATCTACAATACTCTGAAATCTGAGGAATAAGGATAAAACTCTAAAAATGGCGCTGGAGGCAATCGACACGTGGTATTGCCAAAGAAAAATGAAATTTCGAAAGATTCACATTCAACACTCGCAATAAGGAGGCAGATGAGACAACTGAACTTTATATCGCCGAGTTGAAAACATTAGCATCCACTTTCATTTGGTGAAGTTGCAAATTCTCTCATAAAGGACATATATTTTGGCAATGTTGATCTCTACTAAAACTTCTTCAGATTTTCTTTATCTGCCTTCTAGCTATTAGCAACAGTCAAATGACTCCATCCAGAACATAGTCATTTAATGAATGTTCATGTTTCACTACCTGTGGACATTCAAGGTAGGATATCTATCAACTAAACTGTCCTTCATCTGACATGTTATACTGGTGTTTCTGAATGTTGTATCTGATGTTTGGTTGGTCCATCTTCAGGTTCACCCTGGACTAGAATGCCGTTCAATATTCCCCCGTCATCAGTTGTCATCCATGATCTATTTCTGTTGGTCCTGTATTGCATTATGATTTTTTAGTCTCATTTCTCATGAATTTTAAATAAAAATGATGTTTAATTTCATGTAGGTGTGGTTGCAGCCATGGTTTTATATCAAAAAGGCCCTCAATTGTTTGGCTCCGTTTAAGATGTTCAAAAGTTTTGATAAAGTATTGGCTTCACTTCTTCTTAGTCTCGGCTTCCCATCTTCTTGGTCACCTGGCTGGTTGTGAAATGGTCATGGGTGTGTCCGAGATGGAGGAAGGAGAAATACACCTAAATAATAACTTAATACTAACGAAGGTGATCACTTAAGAAAACCTGTTCTTGTTCACAGAGTAGCACAAAATGAATTAAGAATGGTATTCTGTACATTTGTTTCATTCATTTATGCATGTTGTGTGCGTACCTCATGAATTATTGAGAGTCTGACCAACATTTCACAAAACCCTAGCAATAAACAAAGCTGCAGATGAGCATTTAGGCTCTAACAAAAACCAGTGGAGATATATATGATGTATTATTTGTTATAATTAATACCTACATCACAGGAGATACATGTACATCAAACATTATAAGGAATGGAAAAATCATTGATTACTGTTACAATGATGATGGCCTCGTCGTGTAATAAAGCAGCATTCTTATTTCCTTTACTGGTGGATTGTAATAACCATTCCATGAAATGTTTTAAAGTATCTACCACTTTAAACACATGTTGACGGGGTCCCATGTGTTGACAATAAGGACAAGGATCCTCAATGGGTAAATGTCCACAATGTTGACAGACCCACACACAGATTAGGGATGTGAATGCCGTTTTCCTGGGTACATTCGAAATCGAAATAAATGTAAAACTGTAATGTCTCTTTTCCCTTCTTCTTTTTGGGAGGTTTCAATTGACCGTAGCACTGATGATCATTCTGTACGATTTTCTTACATATCTTATATTTCTACCCCTCTGCGGGGCCCTTGCTGACTGGTCAGTTTTTAGCTCTACTGGTCAGAGACCAGAAGAGCTTATGCGATAGTAAGGTGTCCGTCGTCCGTCCGTCCGTCTGTCTGTCTGTCCGTCCGTCTGTAAACAATTTTTCAAAATGTTACTCCTCCTACAGTTTTGGTCTGATTTCAGTATAACTTGGCACACAAGTAGACTACACTAAGATACATAATTCTGTGTATCGGTTTTTGATTTCGATGAACGGTGTTGCCATGGTTACTAAAAATAGAAATTTCTGTGAAAAACATTCAAAATGCTACTCCTCCTACAGTTTTGGTCTGATTTCAATATAACTTGGCACACAAGTAGACTATACTAAGATACATAATTCTGTGTATCGGTTTTTGATTTCGATGAACGGTGTTGCCATGGTTACTAAAAATGGAAATTTCTGTGAAATACTTTCAAAATGCTACTCCTCCTACAGTTTTGATCTGATTTCAATATAACTTGGCACACAAGTAGACTACACTAAGATACATAATTCTGTGTATCGGTTTTTGATTTCGATGAACGGTGTTGCCATGGTTACTAAAAATAGAAATTTCTGTGAATAACATTCAAAATGCTACTCCTCCTACAGTTTTGATCTGATTTCAATATAACTTGGCACACAAGTAGACTACACTAAGATACATATTTCTGTGTATCGGTTTTTGATTTCGATGAACGGTGTTGCCATGGTTACTAAAAATAGAAATTTCTGTGAAATACTTTCAAAATGCTACTCCTCCTACAGTTTTGATCTGATTTCAATATAACTTGGCACACAAGTAGACTATACTAAGATACATAATTCTGTTTATCGGTTTTTGATTTCGATGAACGGTGTTGCCATGGTTACTAAAAATAGAAATTTCTGTGAAATACTTTCAAAATGCTACTCCTCCTACAGTTTTGATCTGATTTCAGTATAACTTGGCAAACAAGTAGACTACACTAAGATACATAATTCTTTATATTGATTTTCTGATTTCGATGAACATTGTTGCCATGGTTACTAAAAATAGAAATTTCCTTGAAATACCTTCAAAATGCTACCCTTACAGTTCTGGTCTGATTTTAGTAATACTAATTAGCACACAAGTAGACTACACTGAGATACATAATTCTCTGTACCAGTTTCGGATTTCGATGAACAGTATTGCCATGGTTACTAAAAATAGAAATTTTCTTGAAATACTTTCAAAACGCTATTCCTCCTACACTTTTTGTCTGATTTCAGTATAATGTGGCATACAAGTAGACTACAGAGATACATAATTGGTGTTATTGTTTTTTGATTTTGTTGAATGATGTTGCCATGGTAACTTAAATCAAAATTTCTGTAAAATTGTTTTAAAAGGCTACTCCTCCTACAGTTTTAGTCTGATATTATAATAAATCTTGCCACAAAAGAGACTAAACCAAGGATCATTATTCTGTTTATTGCTGTTGCAAAGTTTCAAGTCCAAGTGCTACTTTTATCTTCCTTTATAAATACAACCAGTAGAGCTACAGTCTCGTCAGAGACTTCTGGTCTAGTTAGCATAATAGTTATCAATAGTGTAAAGAGCATTATTACATGTATCATTTCACATTGTTATGTAAAACCATGCATATGAATTATTTACCAGGAATTTTATGTCTTTCCAAGGGCCTGTCCCCTTTTATGTCCAACTGCCTATTTCCGAAGTCTGGGTGACACAAAGCCCAAGTGGATGTTAGAGGCGTGTCTCCATTTACAGCAAGTGACTTAGAGGATACTTTCTCCGGAAGGTCTCCAAATTAGCTGCACAAAGATGCTAATATTTCTTTGGCAGCTAATAACTCAACATTCATTTCAGCCTTTTTCTCGTTTTCTTTTGGGTTTAGAGCTTTCATCTTGGTATCCTCTTTTCCTGATTTATTTCTTTTTCCGTCAGTGCTTGTTTCCCCCTGTTTCTTTGAATTTTTTCTTCATCGGCCTATTTCTTCTTTTCTTTTTGATTTTTTTTCCTTTTATTTTTTTGGAGGGGAGGGGGGGGGGGGGCGGCTCATTTCCAAATCCTGCTCTTTGCTCTTTCTGTTGTTCTTCTTTCTTGTTTTCCTTTTTTTCCTGATGTTCAACTTTCTCAAAACAATTCGTAAAATATTTAAGTAAAGCCTCCAATCTCTCTTCATTAGTGTCATACTGCTTCCCTTGCAAGATTTTCTTTTCAGCCTTAATTGCCTCTTCATTGAGAAGTCCTTCATTTTTTAAGAATCAAATAATTTTTTGAGTGTTCATATGTAGCAATGTAACTCCGCTTTTAATTGTTTTATTCAACATCCCTTATAAAAATATAAGTACACATAATATATTTGCAATTTTTCTCTATTTAAAAAAAGTTGCATTGAAATGGCTACAAGCAACTCGAAGTTACTAATTAATAAGCAACTCGAAGTAACTAATTAATGCTTCGGTAGTAATTCAAGCTACGTAGCACCTGATGACGTTTACAGTTTGAACACATTGATTAATATAAAGTTCTCTGAATTCCTACATTTTTATGATTTACCTAGTACACAAAGGGTTCTTGTTTATTATCGCTGATTAGATTTATTCACGATATTTTAAAATTGATCTCTTTTACGTTTGAATGCCCCCGATCTTTACACATACATATATACTAATAGAATATAGGTCTCCGTTTACCAATGTTTAACATCACTACAAATTATTTTACCTCTCAACATAAAGCTTCCTCAAGGAACATAACAAAATGCGTGGTTTTTCATTGGTAGATCACGTCTTCCGACTTGACCGAATATATCCGATCTCTCCCGATTTGAAATTAGGGAGGGATACTTGTACATGTAAATAGTTTTTTCATCAACGAGGATCAACGGAGAAAGAACAACATAAGTACACAAATTAATAAAAACGAATTACCGTACATATCGTATAACATGTATATACCAATGAGTGAAAACAATATTACCTGCGTGCCTTTGTTTGAATAGCAAGTGCATTTTCATAATCTGATTTTCACGATTATAGAGAAGTATAAAATAAACAGCCATTTAAAACAGGTAAATGTATTACAATGTTTTTAATAGCAAAAAAGGAAGGATATTCACGTTGACTCGAATTTTCTCCTCTTGTGACACGTTTTGATCCATAAATGTAATTCATTTTAATAGTGACAAATATATCATCATTCATAAAACTTTGTACATTATATACTATCATAATATTTTTGATAGAAACAAACTCAAGAAAGCAACAATTTCCTGGTAATTATGTTATTTTGAACATTTGTAGCTGATCAAATCAAACCAAGATAGAGTTACATTACTAGACACTGTTGATGATATTGAGGAACTTGAGTTTGATTTCATCCAGACACAATGAAAAAGAGCTGATCAACAATTTTCACCCCGATGAAGATGAGTATTCTGAAAATTGATCAGAAGAACTACAATTTTCTGAAGAGGATTATGACTTGGACTATGACACTTTCTCAGATATCCGTCAACCGTCTGACACTGCGGACCCTCTTCAGCCATCAGTAAACACCAATGACATAAATTCGGATCCACTTTATCCAGGTGCAACAGTGACATTAGGAATCTTTATGCTGTTGCTAGCTGTCTTTACATCCAGGTACAATTTGAATGGTGAAGCAACAGAACAACTCCTGAAAATCATTGCACTGGCTCTTCCCAATGGCCATAAGCTATGCTCTTCATTTGAGAAATCCACCTGTCAGACATTATTACTGCCACCATTGCCTTGGACATGTTGAAATAAATCAGTCCCAAAGTACCCATAAGAAATTTGTGGAGCAGCATTCAATGTTAAAAATGCTTGTTGTTTTATAGAAATGCCACTGGAAAATCAAATTAAGAATTTATTTGCTCAAAAATGATTTTATAACAGTTTGGGACTTAGATTTAACCATAAAAACAATGGGGGATCTTTATTAATCTTTTAACTCATGTGAATAAGAAATTATATTCAATGTAGACAAACACTACACCATGGAAACTAACATAAAAAAAATCAAAGCACTCGACAACGCTGAAGCGACCTCAACGACTCCATTCAATGTTACGGTAGCCCAAACGACAAAAAAAAAACAAAAAAAAAAACAAAACAAAACAAAACAAAACAAAAAAAACCCAGAACTCTGGAGAACGTCTACATACAAAAATTAGTTATATATGTAGATATGGTATTAGGACCAGTTGTTATTACTTTAGAGCATTTTATCCTTATCGCTGATCATTCTGGTGTTTGTCCTGCTAAAGTTGAAACGTTTCAGACGTAGCCGAAGAAGAAATTAGTCGATGGCGGAGGGTCATGGACAGAGATTTGACACTTTCAAATAGTTTGACACTTAGGATTGATAATTTGTAAGACCTTCCCATTGAAAGTTTCTTACAATCGTCATCCAACAAAGCAAACTCAATCTTCGAAGTTTGATCCGCAATTGTGACTTTCGTAAGAGAGTCTTGTTGTCTTGACATCTGGTTCTTCCATTATTCTCATTATAGAAAGTACTTAAGTATAAGGGATAGCGAGTGAATGTTGGTTTCCTCTTTGAATATTAATGCGTTAATGTCACAGTAGTGGAAATATTATGTCTGTTACGTAGTTTCTGGCATCTTTACGTTGAAATGTCAGTTGAAGTGTGGACTATCTCTGGTTCGATTACACGGTTTCCAGAATCAAAATATGAAGGTTTGCGAAGAGAAGTAAATGTAAGAGAAAGCGCATCTACTTCTCTAGAGAGAATAATTCTTTCATGTGAAAAGCAGTAACTCTAGCCTAAAGTAGAAACACAGCACTGATAAGGTTACATACAAGAAATAATAAAGAACTTCGGTTGAAAATTCTCTATGTCATTTTCAGACGCCTGGGATTTTTTATACGCCCGCTCCGAAGGAGAGGGGGTATACTGTTTTACCCTTGTTTGTCTGTCTGTCCGTAACAAATTTTGGTCGCAGTTTTCTGAGAAACTACTCATTGCAGATGCTTGAAATTTTAGCACACTCTTTTTTTAGGCATGCCATGTCTTTGGATTCATTTTTGTACGAATCCGATGTCAACTTCCTGTTGATCCTTGTCTGTCCGTAGCATACATAACAAATTTTGGTCGCAGTTTTCTCAGCAACTGCTCATCACAGATGCTTGATATTTTAGCACACCCTTTGTGTAGGTATGCCATATGGTCGGATTCATTTTCGTACGAATCTGATGTCTACTTCCTGTTTTTCCGTGCGTCTGTCCGTACCATATATAAAAAAATTTTGGTCGCAGTTTTCTCCGCAACTACTCATCGCAGATGCTAGAAATTTTAACACACTCTTTGTTTAAGCATGCTATATTTTGGGATTCATTTTTGTACAAATCTGATGTCAATTTCCAGATTATCACTGTGTCTGTCCATAATTGAACTTGTGTATTCACATCAGAGCGGGCGTATTATTAGTGAACACTGGCTCACAGACTTCTTGTTTTTAAAACAATGAAAAAGAGACAGGTAATGCTATTATGTTTTATCCACATATCCAACCACCGACTAATAAACCGCATGACAATCATGTATCTTTCTGATCACGTGACTAAGTTACTTATAACAATTTCTTTATAGTTAATAGAAAATTCAATATCGCAAGGGCATAACCTTCCTCAATTGAAAAACTGCTGCTGTTTTAAGATATTCCCATTTTAAACAGGAAACCATTCTAAAAATTCGTTGTTTCGGATGAAAATGCTGAAACACAGACATGCCGAGAAATGTTTGTCAAATTGCTACATTTCTAGACTTAACTGCAATTATAGGAATGGACTCCTGCTCAATCATTACAAAAGGATAATGACCCATAGATGACCATGAGCCCCCCCCCCCCCCAAATGTCACATGGTTCTCTGGAACGGAAAAGCCAGCGGATACTTCTAACAACAATGGAGACAGTAGTACTGTGTTCTCTCAAACAAGGTGCAGTTGTTTATGGTGTAAGAGATTATTGAGAGGAGGGCTCGTTAGACACGTGACAAGGAGACTAGACCTAGATGCTACAGTACATGATACAAGATTAAATGTAGATAGTATTTATGAAAGTATAGATAAGAGAGGGGGATTATTAGCAGAATTCAATCGCTTAAGACAAAGGCAGGGTAAGATATAACAGCTTGGAGTTGCAGGTTAGAGGGGATGATTCAGTCATGTTGAGAAGAGGTGGGTCGAAGAAATTATCCCTAATAACTTCTTCCGAAGAAGAAAGTGTAAAGCTTGTCTCCATAATCTGAAAAATATTTTTCATATCTTAGAAAACACACGCACAAACACACCCTCACACACACATCCTTACACACACAACAATACATAGTACATGTATATGTACATGCGAAAAAACTATTTTAGCTTGATATATTTAAATTCATTATCATCAGCGAATTTATTATTTTTAGTTTAAAAAATGGCTTCGTTTGAATGACTTGTTTGGGTATATTTATATATAGAGAGAGAGAGAGATAAGATTTAGAATTCAGAAAAAAGAAAATATAAGATTTTTCTATAAAAAATAAATAAAATTCCAATTAGTTGCAGAAATAATTTTATTTCTCAAGTGGTGCTTCTCGCGAAATTACGCGATAATTAATTCCTCGCGTATTATTAGGAGTCTACAGTATTATTAAGTTTAATACTATGCATATGACAAAGTTCACTGAAAGTCTAGAGACTTATTCCCCCGTCCTAACAATAGATTGACTGCGTGGCAACAGGAATGTCCAGAAGAAAACCACAAAGATCAAACTGGGATGGTTACACAAGGGACGACTTAAAAAGGGAGGAGGGACAAGGAAAACTAACATAATTTAGATGCAACAAAGAAAGATCTGGTTAAAGAAGGGATTAGTTTTTTTAGGTCACCTGAGTCACTCAGGTGACCTATTGCTATCTGTTTTCGTCCGTCGTCGTGCGTAGTCCGTCGTGCGTTAACTTTTGAACATTTTTAACTTCTTCTCTAGAACCGCTCAACCAATTTCAACCAAATTTGGTATATAGCATTTATAGGTGAAGGGGAACAAAAATTGTGAATTTCATGGTCCCTGCCCCCCCCCCCCTGGGGCCTGAGGGGTGGGGCTAAAACCACCAAAAATAATGCAATCTTTAAAAATCTTCTTCTTTACTCCTGGACATCAAGCAGTCAAACTGTTGGCATCATTGTAATAAGCATTGAGCCCTCTACCAAAATTGTGAAATTCATGGCCCCAGGGTCAGGGGTTCTGGCCCCAGGGTGGGGCTATATAGATCATATAGAGAAAGTGCATTATTTCTTTGAAAATCTTCTCTGCTCCTGGGTATTAAATAAAGTTACTAAGTACATAGTTATGATGAGCAAGAGTCCCTCTTCCAAAATTGTGAAATTCATGGCCCCTGGGTCAGGGGTTCTGGTGTTAGGGCGGGGCTCTATAGATTATATAGTGAAAATGCATTAATTCTTTGAAAATCTTCTTCTCTGCTCCTGGGTATTAAATAAAAGAACTAAGTACATAGTTATGATGAGCAAGAGTGCCTCTTCCAAAATTGTGAAATTCATGGCCCCAGGGTCAGGGGTTCTGGTGTTAGGGCGGCGCTCTATAGATTATATAGTGAAAATGCATAATTCTTTGAAAATCTTCTTCTCTGCTCCTCGGTATTAAATAAAGTTACTTAGTACATAGTTATGATGAGCAAGAGTGCCTCTTCCAAAAACTGTGAAATTCATGGCCCCAGGGTCAGGGGTTCTGGTGTTAGGGCGGGGCTCTATAGATTATATAGTGAAAATGCATTAATTCTTTGAAAATCTTCTTCTCTGCTCCTCGGTATTAAATAAAGTTACTAAGTACATAGTTATGATGAGCAAGAGTGCCTCTTCCAAAATTGTGAAATTCATGGCCCCAGGGTCAGGGGTTCTGGTGTTAGGGCGGGGCTCTATAGATTATATAGTGAAAATGCATTAATTCTTTGAAAATCTTCTTCTCTGCTCCTCGGTATTAAATAAAGTTACTAAGTACATAGTTATGATGAGCAAGAGTGCCTCTTCCAAAATTGTGAAATTCATGGCCCCAGGGTCAGGGGTTCTGGTGTTAGGGTGGGGCTCTATAGATTATATAGTGAAAATGCATTAATTCTTTGAAAATCTTCTTCTCTGCTCCTGGGTATTAAGTAAAAGAACCAAGTACATAGTTATGATGAGCAAGAGTGCCTCTTCCAAAAACTGTGAAATTCATGGCCCCAGGGTCAGGGGTTCTGGTGTTAGGGTGGGGCTCCATTGATTATATAGTGAAAATGCATTGATTCTTTGAAAATCTTCTTCTCTGCTACTGGAGATTATTTAAACAAACTAAGTGCATGATTATGATAGACAAGGATGCCTCTTCCAAAATTTTTAAATATATGGTCTCAGTTTTTGGGGGTTCTTGAGGAGGGGGGGGGGCTCTATTGATTGTATAGTGAAAAAGCATTAATTCTATTAATTAATCATTAATTAATCCTGTCTGCTCTTTAGTGTTGAGCTGATAAATAAATTGCTTAGCTATGATGAAAATGGGAGCTTTGAACAGAATTTTTAAATCTTGTGGTCCTAGGGTCAGGGGTTCTGGCATAACGAGGGGGGGGGGGGCTTTTGATAATATAGTGGAAAACTGTTAATTCTTTGAAGTCCATAGTTATGATGATGAGGTTAACTCTTCCAAATTTGTAAATTTCTTGACCCTTGGTCTTGGGTTCTGGTGTTAGGGTAAGGCTCTGTTGAATCTGTTGTGAAAATGCATTGTACCTGTGAAATTCTTCTCTGCTTCTGGGCATATCGGAAGCAAACTGAGTAAAAGTTTAAATGATATGAATAAGTGTATTTCTACCAGATTTTTAAACATCTGGACCATTCGTCTAAGCATTCTGGTCCTGGGCAGGGCTCTATTAATTTGTATTCTACTGAGAGAAGTTATTCCCCTTTTCCATTCACCTTTGATAATTAATCACTGTAAATAATGTATTTGAAAGGTTAATAGAATAAGATAATTATGCAAGAATGTTTATCGTATAATTAAAAAAGTACTTTCTTAGTTTTAATAATCAGGTAGACCTGTAAGTAATAGATAAATAAAAATGAGACAAAAATAACTTATCTTATTAAAAGTTCTTCAAAGACCATAAGAGAGGTCAATGCTAGAGGTCTTAATATGGGTTTAAAAATAGTACAGAAGCACTAATAGTTTGTCAATAGTCTGCATGGTGATAGTGTTAAGTGGGGGACAGATTAGAACTTAATTTATGAGTTGATACTGAATACTAGACTTATTATTTTGTTGATCCTGATCTTCCTACTTCTCTTGCTTTAGGGCACATTGCTTCATCTATCAGTGTATTTAACTTCGAAATTGTTGTATTATACTCAGGTGACCGTTAAGGCCCTTGGGCCTCTTGTTACGTGTAATATCTAGTATGCTTGCCAAGACTTGTCTGAGAGAAATTGTCAGTAATTTCCAGTAATGTTTTTACTTAAATGGAGGATTTAATTTCTTGATATTACTGAATTTTAATAAATAAATTACTTAATGATGCTTAAATAAATTACTTAATAATGCTTTTTAAATTTAAGTAATTTAAATGATTTGCAATTTATTTACTTACAATAAGTAAACATTTTACTCAAAACCACTTCTGAATTCTCCTACAATGCTTAGTATTTCAAATACTAAGTAATTAAATTTTCACTTATTTTAAGTAAAGTATTTACTCATTACTGCTTCTATAACTATAAAATTATATTACTTAAAATTACTAATAAATATTATAAATTACTTAACATGATTGCTATGGTGACATACTTTTTTACTTAAAAATTACTTAAATTAAGTAATTTGTTTACTTGATTTGAGTAAAAGTAAGTAATATTTTTTTTGAGTGCAAAGTTACATCAATATTTTGAATTCCCCAGCCCCTCTATCATTTTTGAAAGGTATAAATAAAAGCTTATACATGTTTATATTTTTATGAAAGTAATAATGATAAAAATCTTTCAACAATGTCAGTTGGACTTTGTCACTGAGCACAAACACGTTGGAGTATTATTTTCTCATGATGCTAGTTGGTCATCACATATTGAAAATTTACTGGCTAATGCTTACAGAAAATTGGCTCTATTAAAAAAAATACAATTTGAAATGAATCGAAAATCTCTCTCCCTTATGTATACGTCATTTATAAGACCACAACTTGAATATGCTTCTGTGGTATGGGGCTGCTGTCAAAACAATGATAGCGATAAACTAGAAAAATGGCAACTTTATGCTGCACGAATTGTCACAGGTTTAACAACTATAGCCTCTAAAGATTCACTTTACTTCGAAACGGGATGGGAACCACTTAGTTGTAGAAGACAGACAGCAAGATTAACGACATCTTTTAAAATGCATAATAATTTAGTACCAGATTATCTAATGGACATACTTCCCAATATGCGATGCAATACATCTAGCTATTCTACTAGAAATTCTGAAAATTATGATATTCCAAAATGTAGATTACAGACTTATAAGTCATCGTTTATTCCTACTGTAGTTAATGAATGGAACTCATTACCACTTGAAAATAGAAACTTACAACTGTTGTCAAATTTTAAATCTAAAATAAGTATTAAAAAATCTGCCCCACCGTCATACTTTGAATATGGTAACAAGCGACTGAATGTTCTCCAGACCAGACTTCGACATAATTGTGCATTACATATTGACATCTACAGATGTAATTTAATCTCAAGTCTCCTTTATGCTCATGTGACAAAAAAGATTCGTATCATTATTTTTTTATATGTCCAAAGTATAAAGAAGCCAGAAAGGAATTTCTTGATAAATTTTTATTATTTGATAAAATTCACATTTTAGATACACATGTTTTATTATGGGGGATAGATTCATTGAGTGCTATGGAGAATGAACGTCTTTTCTGTATTGTTCAAACTTTTATTAAACAAATCCATGTTAGTATTATTATAAATATATTTATTTATATATACATGTATATACAAAATTATATGTATGATTTTTTAAAATGCATTGATTTGTAAATTTCACTAATATTGCATATTTTGAATGTACATATTTAACTGTGACCTAATTTAATTTAATTTAATTTTTGTAATTTACATGTAGGGAGAGGGCGTAATAAGTTTTTAGAACTTGTGCCTAATCCCTTTGTAATTAGAAACTACAATAAAATATGTTCAAACCAAAAATTACACATTCATTTTTCTGGCGGTATTTGATCCTAATTTCCGTATCACATGCCTAATGGCCTGGGTCTTGTCATAATGCCATAATTAGGAGGACATCAAAGAAAATGATAACGTACCAACAATTTCTTTCAGTACTACATACATATTTTTCTACATCAAACTAATAATATGCATACAAATTATTCCTATGTACTACTCAATTACTAGCAAGTAAGGAATTCTACCTGTAATCCGATTTTAGTTTTAATGCAGATGGATTTGTTGGCATTCTATTAGGAGATGCTGCGAAACCACTTACGAAATATTGAATGTCTCGCTTTTTTTGACACCTTGTACCCTATCTGGAGAGAACTTCAACACGAGTTGTAATTGAACAAACCTTTGGAATTCTACAAAGGAAATTCCAGGCCTTAGATTTCGGTCTTCGGACAACACCAGACCACACAGTATACTACATACATTACTGCATGTAGTATAGTGCAGAACATTGAGAGACAGGACACAGTTATCAAGCAGTGGCTGCAGAGACTTTAATATTTGCGGAGTAATTATGGTCCTTTGCCACAAGCCAGAAATGATGAAATTTCAGAGAAATTCTATCAGACGAGGGTTCTTCAGAGACGAGGGATCTTCATGCATGTGAAAGTTCGAAAGGCGTCACTATCAACCCTTAAGCAAATTTAAAAACAAACCTTATACCAGTAGTTGAAAATTATAATCAAATATTTAATTCTGTCTACATATGTGACAAGAGCCCCATGTGTCACATCACTCTCCTTAGCACTTTGGATAGAGATAGCAGAAATCGGTTATTGAAAACTTGTATATGTGGTCCCAACCTAAGTCTTGCACTGTTTTATCAACTTTTTTTGTTGTTGTTGTTGTTTTTTTTTTTTGTTGTTGTTTTTTTGCTTTTGAGGATGATTCATCTCTATCAACCAAAGCTTGTACCTATAACGTAAAGCTTGCTTTTTCCCCCTTAGGCACAGTTGTTTTAAAATGATTCAGCACATCAACAAAGGCAATTCGTATAAAATGTTCTGTGGCATCTCTAAAAATTGCATGATTAGAGTTTAAAAGATTTATCCACTTATTTTAGAGGAACTTCAAAAGTCTTAAGAAAAATCTCATGACACATCGGTAGGACCGGTGCAGATCCATTACCTGGGATAAATCGTGATCAAGAGAGCAGACAAAAGCTCTTCAGTAGTAGTACTTGATAGAGAGACATACATGGCGGAGGCCCATAGCCAACTTTCTGTCGAACGCTTCTAAAAGAAACTGGACTCTGACCCCAATAAAGAATTATCAACCGCTATCACCAAAACTCGTCACGAAATGATTGAGAAAAACGAGATTAGTATCAACGTCTATGATACACTCAATCCTATTCACTGTAAACCAGGACAATTTTACCTGCTTTCTAAGATACATAAAGAAGGCATGCCAGTTCGCCCTATAGTTAGCGCAATTGGACACCCCGCGGAGAAAATCTCTGAATACACTGATTTACATCTCCGTCCACATGTAGAGAATTTGCCATTCTATCTCAAGACACCACGGACTACATTAACAAGACGCCCTATACTAGCCTTCCAGATCATACCCTTCTCCTAACTATGGACGTCACATCTTTGTACAGCAATTCTGCAATGAGGGTATCGAGGCCTGTAGAGAAGTCTGGGATAGTAGATCTATACAAATTCCTTCTACCGAGTCCCTTGCCAAGCTCCTTGAACATGTTATCATGTAAAACAACTTCATGTTTAATGGTGAACATTACCTGCAGGTTAATGACAGTGTTATGGGTACGAAAATGGCCCCATCTTATGCCAATATTTTCATGAGCAGATTCAAACGCAATTTGTTACTTTTAGCACAATAATTAAGATGGATTTTTTTTAACATCATTAGCCTTATGCAATACCCATATCTCTGAGGCCTACAAAAGTACACTACTTACATAAGTTTCAACGACAGATAACTGTGTTTCTACGTAAAATGCATGTGCTTTATAAGCGATGGCAAATGAAGCTTTTCTACCTTAAGCTGCGGCGCGTTTTCAAAAAATTTTCGCGTAATTAAATAATTCCGAGATAACTGAATTAATAAAATAATATCAACGATTTCATAACCATAAGTCCATTTTTCATCCTCTCTGATCTTAGCACCATTTCTGACTGTAATTATTTTTGTCTTTTGTATATCAACTTTTAAATTCCACATAGTAGTATAATTACATGATGAATTAAGCATTTGCTGCTGAACCCTCTGGGCTTTCCGACATAATTACCATATCGTCTGCATACATAAGGGACAAACTTATTGTTTGTACATTGATACATTGACAATTTTCTTTAACAAAATGCATTTCAAAATCATTCACGTATAATGAGAACAACAAAGGGAAGAGTGTTTCACCTTGCATCAATCCCATATTACTAGTAAAATATTCACTTAACAAAGCCATTGTGTTTTAGATAACATTTTATACTATGATACAGTGCTTTAATAATATTGAACATTTTCCCTTGTATACCAATATTAAATATTTTCCTCCAGTTTAATTCTATCTATAGAGACAAAAGCTTTTTGATAATCGATGAAACAGCAGTATAAACGCTTTTCTTGCTTAAGTATTTGTTAACAAGTGACTGTAATACAAATATCGCGTCAATAGTTGACAACCTTTTCTAAAACCAAATTGCGCATCAGACAATAAACTGTTTTTCCCCAACCTTAGATTCTATTATTAAGAATTTTAGTAAATATTTTTTTTTTCAGAACAGCTCAAAATTCCTTTATAATTATTTGTATCATTGGCACCCCCTTCTTCTTCACTGGGACAATGAAACCCTTTGTCCAAGATTCCGGATAGCACCCGCTTCCAAAAATATTACGAATATTGTATATAAAACTGGAATTAGAATTGTTTTACAATAAAAACCTCAGGATATAATCCTCCCCACAGCTTTTATTATGTTTAAGTTTGCCTATAGCATCTTCAAGTTCCTTCTCATTGTTTACTTTGTCTAATTCCTCATATGATGTTTCCAACCCAAATCGCTATCATTATCTAATTCAGCATCAGTTGAAGATACTAAATGTTTAAAATGTTTAAAAAAAATCTTCACTGGACGAAGAATTATTTTTGCGCTTACCTTTCTTCTTAAAAAGAGAATGGAATTTTTGTGTATTGTGTTTTCTCAAACAAGAGGCCCAAGGGCCTTAACAGTCACCTGAGTATAATACAACAATTTAGAGAATCCATAGAGTATAAAATGAACTGAAAAGTGAAGCTTTGTTGCCCAAAAGCAAGAAAAATAGGGTGATCAGGTTCAACAAAATAATTAGTTTAGTGTTCATTAACAGTTCATAAATTAGGTTCTAATCTGTTCCCCATTTATCACTATCACCATACAGTATATTAACAAACTATCAATGCTTCTGTACTATTTTAATTCCTTGTTGAAATCTCTTACATTGGACTCTCTTGGTCTTTGATGAACATTGAATAAGACAAGTTATTTTTGTCTCATTTTTATTTATCTATTACTTACAAGTCTATCTGATCATTAAAACTATGAAAGTACTTTTTGTATTATACAATAAAAAATCTTGCAAAATTCTCTTATTCTATTAACCTTTCAAGTACATTATTTACAGTGACTAATTATCAAAAGTAAATGGCAAAGGGGAATAACTCCCCTCAGTAGAATACAAATTAATAGAGCCCTGGCCAGGACCAGAACACTTGACAAAATGGCCCAGATGTTCAAAAATATTTATTAAAACTTTTACTCTTTTTGCCTCTGATATGCCCAGGTGCAGAGAAGATTTTCAAAGAAATAATGCAGTTTTTACTACAGATTCACTACATTATCAATAGAGCCCCCCAGCCCCCCCCCCCCCAACCTCCCATCCCCACCGAGAAACATCAGATTCTCTCATCCTGGGACCAGAAGTTTATTCATCATACATGTAAGTAATCACTTTGTTTATCTGATTAACACTAAGGAGCAGACAGGATTATTTAACAGAATTAATGCATTTTCACTACATTATCAAGAGCCCCACCCTTACACCAGCACATCTGACCCAGGGGTCATGCAATTCACTACTCTGGAAGAAGTAATCATGCTCATCATAACTATACACTTAGCTTCTTTGCTGTTTAACCAGAAGCAGAAAAGAATATTTTTAGAGAAATTTTGATTTTTCACTATATAATCAATAGAGCCCCTCCCCCCTTTTCACCAGAACCCTTGACCCTCTGGCCATGAAATTCACAATTTTGGAAGGGGTATACTTGCGTATCATAACAATGTACTAATAGTTTATTTAAATAATACCCAGGCGCAGAGAAGAAGATTTTTAAAGAAATAATTCACCTTCACTATAGGATATATATGGCCCCGCCCTAGCACCAGAACCCCTGTACCTGGGGCCATGAATTTCATAATTTGGAAGAAGCATCCTTGCTTATCATAACAATGTACTTAATTTGTTTAAATGATACCCAGGAGTAGAGAAGATTTTTAAAGCATTAATGCATTTTCACTATATAATAAATAGAGCCCCACCCTAACACCAGAACCCCTGATCCAGGGTCCATGAAATTCACAATTTTGGAAGAGGCATCCTTGCTTATCATAACTATGTATTTAATTTGTTTAAATAATACCCAGGAGTAGAGAAGATTTTCAAAGAAATAATGCACTTTCACTATATGATTTATATAGCCCTGCCCTAACACCAGAACCCCTGCCCCTGGGGCTATGAATTTCACAATTTTGGTAGAGTCACTCTTGCTTATCATAACTATGTATTCAATTTGTTTAAATGATACCCAGGAGTAGAGAAGAAGATTTTCAAAGAAATAATGCACTTTCACTATATGACCTATACAGCCCCGCCCTAGCACCAGAACCCCTGACCCTGGGGCCATGAATTTCACAATTTTGAAAGAGGCATCCTTGATTATCATAACTATGTATTTAATATGTTTCAATAATACCCAGGAGTAGAGAAGAAGATTTTCAAAGGATTAATGCATTTTCACTATATAATCAATAGAGCCCCACCCTAACACCAGAACCCCTGACCCAGGGGCCATAAAATTCACAATTTTGAAAGAGGCACTCTTGCTCATCATAACTATGTACTTAGTTACTGAATTTAATACCCAGGAGCAGAGAAGAAGATTTTCAAAGGATTAATGCATTGTCACTATATAATCAATAGAGCCCCGCCCTAACACCAGAACCCCTGACCCAGGGGCCATGAATTTCACAATTTTGGAAGAGGCACTCTTGCTCATCCTAACTATGTACTTAGTTAGTTTATTTAATACCCAGGAGCAGAGAAGAAGATTTTCAATGAATTAATGCATTTTCACTATATAATCAATAGAGCCCCGCCCTAACACCAGAACCCCTGACCCTGGGGTCATGAATTTCACAATTTCGAAAGAGGCACTCTTACTCATTATAACTATATACTTAGTTAGTTTATTTAATACCCAGGAGCAGAGAAGAAGATTTTCAATGAATTAATGCATTTTCACTATATGATCCATAGAGCCCCGCCCTAACACCAGAACCCCTGCCCCTGGGGCCATGAATTTCACAATTTTGGTAGAGGTACTCTTACTCATCATTACTATATACTTAGTTTATTTAATACCCAGGAGCAGAGAAGAAGATTTCCAAAGAACTAATGCATTTTCACTATATAATCAATAGAGCCCCACCCTAACACCAGAACCCCTGCCCCTGGGGCCATGAATTTCACAATTTTGGAAGAGTCACTCTTACTCATCATAACTATATACTTAGTTTATTTAATACCCAGGAGCAGAGAAGAAGATTTTCAAAGAAATAATGCACTTTCACTATATGATCTTTATAGCCCCGCCCTAGCACCAGAACCCCTGACCCTAGGGCCATGAATTTCACAATTTTGGTAGAGGACTCAATGCTTATCACAATGATGCCAACAGTTTGACTGCTTGATGTCCAGGAGTAAAGAAGAAGATTTTTAAAGATTGCATCAATTTTGGTGGTTTTAGCCCCACCCCTCAGGCCCCAGGGGGGCAGGGACCATGAAATTCACAATTTTTGTTCCCCTTCACCCATAGATGCTATATGCCAAATTTAGTTGAAATTGGTTGAGCGGTTTCAGAGAAGAAGCTAAAAATGTTCAAATGTTAACGCACGACGCACGTCGCACGACGACGGACAAAAACGGATAGCAATAGGTCACCTGAGTGACTCAGGTGACCTAAAAATCTAGCATATTTCTTTCATACCTTTTGTACCCGCAGGGTTTGACACTAAGGCACGCCCGACCGACCCAATCTAGTAAATGAGTGGTCCGATCGTGTAAAATGTACGGGAACTAGACCGATTGGTCGAGTTGATAAAATAACTGTCCCATTCAATGTTCAAATAAATAATCTAATAACTTTAAAAGAAATTCTCAAAAGCCATCGCTGGATGAAGACAATCGGTATTTTTAGCAACGGCTGTAATTAGCAAGTCACAGTCGAAAATACTGTCGTTCAGTATCAATATGGTTAAAATAGTTACGTATAGTACAGTTTTAAATTTATTAATATTTACGATAATGATTTTCTGATGAACCAAACTCAATTTGCTGGGATCTAAAGAACAATTGACACGCGCAAAAGACAATGTTTTCTTAATATGGTTTCAGAAGTTACCTCATTAAAATTTTCGATTATAAGAAGTAAATTTGCAACTTTGGTCAGGGCTAGTGCTTTTATGGTCAGGGCTAGTAAATATTATCAAAAGTAGCCCGATTGGTCTACTACTTAAAAAAGTTAACGTCAAAACCTGTACCTGCGTTGAAGGTTTCGTTCTGTGTTCCTATATATTTTTTATCTTTGTATAGACTTCTTCGATTTTCTTCTTAATTGTAATTGAAGTTTTGTAAACTAAGCTTATATTTCTTATATAAATCTTAACATTCATTAGCAAACTATGATTTATCTTCTGTATGTTTTTTATGATGCTTTGTTTTAAATTTTGATGCTTCAAGACTTAGTTTTTTCCTTAACTTCACAATATCTATCGTTTCACATAATTTATCGACACATTCATTAACGTTCTTAGAATTTGTAAATTTTACGTCCACAATATTACTCAAAACATCATAGTTCTCTACTATTCTATCAAATAGCAGTTTAGTGTTTTCGTTTTTTCACCACTGCTCTGTCCGTAGTTTGTTTATACTGTGTGCTATTCATATCGGCTTCTATGTGACCTATGCCTGCAATTCTGAATGATATAGGTGAGTAATCAGAAAAGTTGTGAAGGTACTGCTAGAAAAGTCTGTTGTTTTGCATATATCATTTGAATCACATAATAAATAATCCATTAAAGTACTTCCTTTTGTATTATAAAATGGAAAACTTCCTTGCTCATCATTTGGAATTCTACCATTGACAATTTTTCAGACCTGTAGACTAGCATACATCAATGAGTCTCCTACCGAATACGCTGCATACCTTATCGGTGTTTTCCATTTTGGGAAATTCATAAACCAGAAGAGTACTCTCGTTCAGAATCTCTTGAGGTAACTTATCGTTAGATATGTTTTCAACACAATCACCTGTTCTAGCATTAAAATCTCCAAAAATATATATATCCGCACTATCTTTATATTTACCATGTGTCTTCTTATATTAGAAATAGATCAATGTCAATTGAATCGTAAAATACAAGGTTATTCGGTGGTATATAACAAAATGCTAAATATAAAAAAAATTATCGTTGACACATTGATTAACAGTACAAAGTTTTAACAATACAATCAAAAATAACTTCTGCTACTTATAATTTGAAAGGTAGTGCACTCCTGTAAAAAATGATAATACCTCCCTCTTTAATATTTCTTCATATTACAATTCTATCGTACTCAAATAAGTCATGTTAACTTATCCACGTTTCACAAAGACAAATGATATAAAATGTAACAGTAACTGACAACAAATTCATCATTTGTTAATTTTTCTAAAAGTGGTCGACAAACGTTGCAAGAGGTAATTTTAAAATCACTTACATGATCTTGAGTTTCCGATTTGTTATTTCTGTGACTTGATTTACTGTTCCATTTTAACTGGTCAGATCAGTCATTTTTCTACACCCAATTTCGGTCCGAATATCGGCATTTACATTTTTTCCCAGTTTCTGTTGCTTTTGTTATATTGATTTTTTTTTTTTTACGTACGACCTATCTATAATGGAAAGCTGTTCTTGGTCATTCAGACTCTTAAAATAATAGTAAGGAACAGCAGATTACTTTGTGCATTTACAAGACCCAGAAAAACACATGGGTCATGTCAAACTTGTGTGTAAATACATCACAAGTACAGCTTTTTCAAAAAAAATTGAAAAAAAGAATGAAATTGACAAAAAATGAAAAGTTCTTGGCATTTCTTACAACTTTTCAAGAATTATACGGCCTGATAGGTTTAGGTCAGTTTACTGTTTAAGGTTGTTGCTAAAGACGGTAAGCTTTTTGAAAAAAAAAACTAATGGAGAAATACAAAACTAAATTTCTCCATTAGTTTTTTCTGACATAAGCCCTACCAAGTGAAAAGTTAACAGATGCTCGACTGTCTCCGTAAACTTCAACTCTGCTGCCGAGATCATTCGGCAAACCTCGGCTGATTCCGTTACCTTTGTGATATGTATATGTGTGTGTGTTTTTATTTGTGTGTATGTAACCTTTCATTCAGAACTTTCTATCTTTTCATTGTAAAAAAGCTTGTATGCAATCTGGGCCCAAAATTGGAAAATAAAATTATCTTATCTTATCTGTAGATTAAGTACATGTACGAATTTAACATGTAAGCAACAAACTGCTAAAAATCAGCCGAGGTGTTGCCGAAATTAAAAAGAGAGTGAAAAACAAAGGGGAAAAGAATACATACAAGCTGTAAAGCTTGCATGCAATAAAGATCAATTCTGTCAACAATGAATATAGAAACTTTTTTTTTGGGTAATTGCTATAAAAAAAACTAGCATGTTAGTTACTGCCATTTTCGGTGGCAGGGGATAGTTTCGTACTAAAGACCCGGTCAAATTTCTTTAAAAGGGGAGATATCCCCTGTTTGATTATATTTTATGTAGAAAAATGATTAGAATAATTATGGGACATAATTGCAGTGTAGCAGAGTGCTTGCTGAAAAAAATGATGTGCAACATGTAGGTGTCACTATGACACTTATCATATACAGAGTTTTAAATGCGAAACTAAGACACGTGGTCAGTTGCAGAGGAAATTCAGCTGAAAACAGTAGGCCTTAGAAGAAGGTGTGTATCTCGGAGGGAAGGTGAATGGCCCCATATCAATTGGTGATTTTTCATTAGGGCATGCATTGATTTACAGACTACTGGGTGTTTTATTCTTCTCGCTCGGGCCTGGAGGTGGGTTGTATGGGTGCGACTGAGGCCAAAATCTTGGAAAAACAAGCCAAAATTTGGGGAGTCCCCAGGTGCATTTTTGGTACATGTGCACTCTAATAGGCAGATTACATTGTAATTTGTTGACATAATTTGTGAGACATGGGCATATGAAGTTTAATTAATTAGCCCCTGGAAAACTGTCCCCATGTACATGTTTTTATGGATCGCATGTATATGTGTACACCCTCGGCACATGTTTGGCATTAAAAAAAACTATCCTCTGCCACCTTCCACTGTTCTTGAAAAAATGTTTAGTCGTACGAAAATTAGAGCATCAGAAAATTATCTCCCTTGCCTTGAACAGCATTTCAACCAATGAAATAATTGAAAATTTTCTCATCATGCAATTTCCACCAATCACAAAAGAGGGGAAGTGCATAGTCCGAAGACTGTAAAATACTTCAACTCTGTAAACCGTCTTCATAGGAAGACGGTTATAAAGTGTAAGATGCATGTGAACCGGCGAAACATAGCTTTATTTGTAAATCCAAGTACTAGTAGTTCTACAACAAGCATCCCTGATTCCATGTTTCTACAACCAGCAGATGCAACTAGTATTGCAGAGAAATTGCAGCAATTTGATTAGCTAGGGTAATAAGAAAACTTAATAATTAGTTTGAAAAATAAATGATTTGTAATAAATCATGTCAGATTATTCTGTCTTCAATGGCTATTACGAGAAGGATTTTCTCTTATATCTACCATTGTGGCAAAACACAAAAAAAGGAAATATAGGTTGGTCACAATTAACGACAATTTTCAAAGATTAAAAAAAGTTAAAACGTTAGAACTGTGTCTAGTTTGTTATTTTGTAGCAAGTAAAATGAATAAATGATATAACATTTACAGTGATTAAGTTGTATATTTTATTTTACCTGTCAATTAAGGTTAAGGACAGACGATACATTCCTCAATAATATATATTTTTTTCAAATATTTTGTCATTGAAGTACTGATACTTTAACATGTTTACTCACAAAAAATTGAGGTACCCTACCAGGCATTTGTACAAGGTACCAGAGGATGGCGTTTCCTATATAATCCATTTGGAAATAACTTAGTTTGCCAATATCACATTTTTAGTGTGTTGATTTTTTGAATAAAATTAGATAACAGTTTAGAAATCACAAGGTAATTATAATTTTGAATATTTTTTTTTATATTTGAACGAAGATGCACAAAACGGATATTTGAGGAACGTATCGTTTGACCTTAAATTACAGTCTTATTGATTTTTACCAATTTGACAGTAATGTCAATGATATTTACCAATTGAAAAAGGCCCAGGCCCCTTTATAAAAATGTAGAAAAATCACTGGGTCTGTGTTCTGGCCGCACACCAGAATGTTTGCATCAAAATCACAAATGTCCGTTTTCGCGACGACGCCTTGTATCTCCTATTCTTAAATACATCAGACTTTTGAGGTGCTGGGCGCTGGAGAGCGTGGGCGTAATCCATTGTCTCTTCATCAGGTTCATCTCCGTCGGGCTCGTATAAGGAGCCGTTTACTTCGTTTGACGCACACTAATTTAGCACCCTCTTCTCTGTTTTGCCATATCACCGGGATTAATTTACGCCTGCGCTCCTCCATGGTTGGTGGGTATTGGCGATTTATGCCGAAATTTGAGCCCCGGAGCCACTTAGATCTCTCGAGTATGAGGTCTAGATCCTCCTGAGAGAGAAACCGGGCGATGATTACCCTTGACATATTGCCCATATCTGCACATTCACAAACTCGATTATTGATTGTTATTGTTTAACGGCGAGTCGGCAATATTTCAGCCATATTTCGGCGATCAAATTAAGTGTATTTGCCCATTTATGAAGTTTTAGGTTTCTCTGGGGGCCCCCAGTGAGCCTACCCTTTTTTGAAAACCAGAGAAACGATCTTTTACGTGCCAAGGATGCTGTTATCATTGACACGGGGCACCATTTAACGTCCCATCCGACGGACTAAAATCTAAATAGGCAATAAAATATTTTTTGTATCAAACTTTTTATGACTTAAGTGCTGATTGGGTTGGAAGTACTGTGCTGTTTAAAATAATGAAAGAAAAAGTTGGGGTCAGTGATGTAAATTTTGAGATGTTGGTCAAAATATGCAATGTTCAGGCAAAAAAAAACGGTGTAAATGTTATCTTGACTTCTTTAATAGATCTTCATTTCTTGCCAAAGTCTGTAGAGTGAATGTGTAAAATTTGTTTTAAAAATGAGGCCTATATTTAATATTCCGTGCATATCATAACGGTAAATATTATCTAAGTAAAAATATGTGGGGCTAAAGTTCCAAGATATTAAATTTACCAAATATGTAGATTTGAAGAATTTTCCTCTAAATATCCTTCCACCACAAGAAAAAGTCCTTCATAAATTCTGCTTCTTTATGAATTTGTGAGCAGTTTTTCCTTGAATGGTGAATAATTTGCATTGTTTGGTTTAAATATGTTATAAAAATTGAATTGTAATAAAGTTTTGAAATTAATGGTTCTGATTGATCTTTTCTTAAAATGCTGACGAGTGACATACCTTAAACTAGGTCATTAATAGTCTTCTAACACATAGCATTGGTTGATTTATACCGGTAATTGAAAATTTTTGAGTAATAATTCACATACATTTACGAACGCAGGATTAGATATTTCCGAAAGGGGGGGGGGGGGGGCCCGCATTTTAAAAACTCAAGCTTTAAATTTCAATTTTTGTCGGTACCGGGTGTTAAAAAGCATAATATTCTTTTGTGTAAAGAACTAAATACTTTATTATTATTTATGTGGTGCATCGGATGCAACACTTAAAATTTATTTAAGTATTTAAATCTTCAACTTCCCATATTGCAATGTTCGACTGTGATGAAGGTCATTTACGACAGCGACCTCGGGCTCCATGGGCAGGGAACTGAAAACTTGTTCTGCTTTTATCTTTTATCAATCATGTCTAAAATACACCCGAGAATACCGATTGCGTTTAAATTCGTGGCATAAAATCCTTATATTTTTCTTATTTAATGGGTACACACAATACCCGTGAATTTTATTTTTAATCGACCCGATTTCTGTGAACAGTGGATTGTTCGGTAATCATAATAAAAAAAAAGAGTTTAAAATACGTTATAAATAATAAAGAAATATTAGTTGTTTTATTAATCACGCAGCTTTAATTTGTAATTTTTAAAATATTTGAGTTTTTATGTAATGTACATGTATAAACGAACATTGCATGGTAAGATGAGTGCCGTGTCTATTTGTAAATTACAAAAAAGTTCCCCTACACCGAGTTTTATAATGAAGTAATTTACAAGGTAATGGGTACATGTATATTGTTTTTATTTTATGTACATGTAGAGAGAGCTAATTATCCTTTATAACCCTCCCCCCCCCCCCCTGCGGGTTTTTCTTCCATATATTAATCCTTATGTTAAACTCTGTAATAAAACGTTTAATCTAATCCCGCTGGAGACATGAATATTCTAAGGACAGTTACTTGTTTCTCTTATAATTTTTTCCTGATAGTATAATTACTGAAACGACTGCCGGTGGTCTTTAGCCATGTCAGATTTACAGATACACAAATTAAGATCTCGGTAACCCAACCCCCAAACCCCCTCCTCGCCCCCGACCAAAAAAAAGAGAAAAGAAAATGCATAATCATCCTCTTTACTGCCTGTAACATATGATTATTTGATCGGGTTCGTGATACATTATATGATTACTATTAAAGTTGTGAAACTGAACACACGTGTTGTCCCTAGTTCAGGTTTCGGGCATAACAGGCAGACATTACATGGTGTCAGAAGTGCTAGATGTGTCAGGGCAGTCAATCAGGACCTTTTGCATAAGTTTATTGCCGTTTCAAGAGAAACCACTGTTAGCATTTTCAAAATACTTCGGATTATCAGGTCAGTCAGTGTATGTGAAATTTCAAGATGGCCGCCGCTGCACAGTTCGACCCGCCGCGCTTAGACTGGGAAGCACCAGACATGTATCAAGAATTTTGTCGCTTTAAACAGCACGTACAGTTTGTATTCAAAGGACCACTTACATCTGCTAAGGACAAAGATCGAGCAGGATGGCTGGGAATCTGGGTCGGTAAACAAGGACGTGAAGTGTACAAGACATTTGAGTGGGAGTCTGGAGACGAGGACAAACCCGACAAAATTCTCGACAAATTCGAGGCATACGTCCGCCCAAGGAAAAATAAACGGGCAGCACGATTCAAAGTGAAACAGAGAAAACAAGGTGAGAGTGAGCCATTTGATAACTTTGTCAAAGACTTAAAGCTTATCATTATGAACTGTGAATACACAAATCCAGATGACGTCCTGATAGACGCTATAATAGCAGGAGTCAGACATGTTAAGGTACAAGAAAAACTTTTGGATCAAGGTAGTGATCTTACACTTGCAAAAGCTCTCAGTATTGGTCGTCAGTATGAAAACTCGCAGAAACAGCTCAAACTCATTCGAGGATGTGAGGATCAGGCAGTTACTCAACAGGTCTCGCAAGTGTACGCTGTACAGAAAAAGGTATATCAGTATAAACCTCATCACAAAACAAAAAGACACAAGAGACAGCCTTACAAACCCAAAGCAAAAAAGGAATAGTGTAGTAGATGTGGGACCCGACAGAAGGCCATGCAAAATCAGGTCAGTGTCCGGCAATCGGATCAACGTGCAAATACTGTCACAAGAAAGACCATTGGATAGCCGTGTGCAGAAAACGTACAAAAGGAGTTAATGCACTACAGGAGACAGATAGTGAAATCAATTCTTCAGATGAAGATGTACTTCACATATACAGTGCACAGGATGACAGTTCCAAGACTAATGATAAGTGGGTAGTAAAAGCAACCATTAACAGTAAGCCTGTTAAATTCAGGATAGACACTGGGGCAAAGTCTTCAATCATTGTCAAATCAGTGTTCGACTCTCTAGGATCTCATGCACCTACTTACAAGAGCACTAAAGTTTTAAAGTCCTACACTAATCATAGGATCCGTCCCTTATATAGTGTTAACCTTCCAATCAAACATAAGGGGAGACAAGTGAATACACAATTTGAAATTGTAGAGTTGGAACAAGAGAACATTATCAGTGGTGATGTCGCAGAAAAACTAAATCTGATTGAAAGGATTCAGAAACTGGATAACGGGATTGATAATCATCCAGAATACAAGTTCAAAGACTTTCCCGAGTTGATTAAAACTTCTGGAACTCTACCTGGAGAACACAACATTGAAATAGATCCAGACGCTGAGGGGGTTATTCATGCACCTCGTAGACAGCCAGCATCACTGAAACCAAGGATCATAGAAAAGCTTAAGGAGATGGAACAGAACGGCTACATTATAAAGGTAGATACTCCAACTGAATGGGTCAGTTCGATGGTCGTGTCAATGAGAAACGATAAGATTCGAATCTGTCTGGATCCATCCGACCTGAACAAAGTTGTAAAGAGAGCTCACCACCCCATGAAAACAGTCGAGGATATCGTTTCAAACATACCAAATGCCCGTGTTTTCTCAAAGCTGGATGCTAAGTCAGGATTCCTCCAAATTAAGCTGAATGAGAAATCATCATACCTAACAACCTTCAATACTCCAATAGGAAGGTACAGATGGCTGCGTCTTCCATTTGGCATTAAATCCGCTCCTGAAATCTTTCAGCATATCATGGATCAGATGCTTGAAGGGATAGAAGGTGCAGCAGCAGTGATGGATGACATACTTATAGGTGGAAGAGATGTAGAACAGCATGATCAGATATTCAGAAGAGTCGTTGAGAGAGCTACACAGTATAACCTGAAGCTTAATTATGACAAATGTGAAATCAGACAACCGCAGGTTTCATATGTAGGACACTTGATTACAGAGAATGGTATTAAGCCAGACCCGAACAAAGTCCGAGCTCTAGTTGACATGCCAAGGCCAAAGGATAAGGAAGGAGTAAGACGTTTCTTAGGTCTGGTTCAGTATTTAGCCAAATTTATACCAAATTTGAGTCAAGTTGATGCACCACTCAGAGTACTAGTGAAGTCAGAAACTGAATTTACGTGGCATCATGAGCAAGAAAACTGCTTCAGTGAACTCAAAAGACGTTGTAGTAGACAACCTGTGCTTGCATTTTATGACATCAACAAGCCAGTGGAGATTCAGTGTGATGCATCAAAGGATGGACTTGGAGCAGTGCTAATCCAAGCGGGACGCCCGGTCGCATACTCATCTCGCTCGCTCACAGACACAGAGAAGCGCTATGCGCAGATAGAAAAAGAGATGTTGTCCATTGTTCATGCAGCAACAAAGTTCCATTGTTATATACTTGGAAAAGAAACTATTGTCTATAATGACCATAAGCCACTGGAAATGATCTTCCAGAAGCCACTAGCATCCACACCAATGAGGTTGCAGAAAATGCTGCTGAGGCTTCAGTGGTATAACGTAAAAGTTCGTTACCGTAAAGGAAAGGATATGACAGTTGCTGATGCTCTATCCAGAGAGTATTTACCCGAGGCTGATCCGGAGATAGAGACTCTAGAAAACATCAATATGTTCGACATGTTAGATGTCACTCCAGATCGCTACTTGGACATAGCCCATCGTACCAGAATAGAATTGTCAGACCTTTGTAGCATGATAGTACATGGATGGCCAGACATTAAATCCGAGACACTTCTTAGCGTCAGAGAGTACTGGGATTCTAGGGATTTGTTATCAGTCACAGATGGCATAGTCTACAAAGGATTGAGGATCGTTATACCTCCAAGTCTACGAAGCCACATGCTGAAACTAATTCATGAGTCACATTTAGGAATTGTCAAGTGCAAACAGAGGGCAAGAGAAGTCATGTATTGGCCTGCCATGAATACAGCCATTGAAGAGGAAGTCAGGAATTGTTCAAAATGTGCCATGTACCAAAACAAACAGAGTCGTGAACCACTTAAGCCAACAAATACACCTGAGATTCCTTATGGGGAAGTTGGATGTGATTTGTTTGAATTTGAACAGAAGAAGTATCTTATGATAGTGGACTACCATTCCAGATACTTTGACACGATTGAACTGAAATCCACAACAACATCAGCGGTTGTTAATGCTATGAAAGCTACGTTTAGTTGTCACGGGATTCCAATGAAACTGCGGTCAGACAATGGGCCTCCATTTAATTCACGAGAATTCCATTTGTTTTGCGACCAATATGGAATACAACACATCACGTCAAGTCCCCATTTCCAAAGTTCCAATGGAGAAGCAGAGAGAGCAATACAGACAGTTAAGAAACTATGAAGAAAGTCAGATGATAAATATCTCAGCTTGTTGAACTACCGCACAACACCGTTGGAATCTGTCAACCTATCACCGGCACAACTCTTAATGGGTCGTAGACCACGGAACAACTTACCAACCCGCACAGAGCTGCTTAAGCCCAGAAACACAGGACCAAACCTAAATCAACAAATGAAAGATATCAAAGAGAAGCAGAAGTTCTATCATGATAGGAGGTATGTGAAAGAGTTACCACGCTTAGATATTGGTGATCCAGTAAGAGTTGCACCCCCTGAAAACTCAAACAGTAAGGAATGGAAACCTGCAATAGTAGTTGAGCAACATAAACAGCCGAGATCCTATGTCGTTGAGTTTAGCAACAATCAAAGACTAAGACGTAACCGAAAACACCTCAGACGAACAACCGCTAATGCTAACCATGTACCGGATCTGGAACAAGAACCGGATACAGGAAGCGATTCTGAGATTGATACTCATGAACCTCCAAACACTCTGAACAAACATTCTCCCAAAGCTGCCATAGTTGCGGATTCACCTAAACCTGTCGTTACTTCTTACGGTCGTGTTGTGAAGAAACCAAACCGCTTAGACCTCTGAAGTGCTGTGTATTGACATTTGTGAACTCAGTTATTAGGTTTATCTATTGGAATTAATTATTTTAATAATTTCAGAAATTGTCTTATTGAACATTGACGATTAACTGAATTTCTATTTGATAAGTCAAATTTCATTTCATGTATGTATTTGAATTGAATTTTGATTTCATTTTTGTATTAATTAATCTTTCTAAAGAAAGGGAGATGTAACATATGATTATTTGATGCTTATTTGATCGGGTTCGTGATACATTATATGATTACTATTAAAGTTGTGAAACTGAACACACGTGTTGTCCCTAGTTCAGGTTTCGGGCATAACAGGCAGACATTACACTGCCATGTACTTATTAATTTTGCATATTAAAGAGGGAACATGAATTAAATAAATAAATAAACTTATTGCTAAATCATAAGAAAATCAATCCGTTCACGGAAATAAAAACAATACATGTATAATGTTTATTAAAATTAATTACTTAAGATATATTTCGGTAATAAACCAGTTTTTAATATCATACTATATAAATAAATTAAAAAAAAAAGGATTAATGCCGAAAGAAATTATGAGTGACAAATATAAAGGTTTTTCTTGCAGTGTATAATTTAGACTTTAGTGTAAAAAGGATGTACACTGACGATGATGGGCATATCACCTTAAATTATCAACTACTGAACTTTGAATATTTCTAACAGTTCATTATAATACATGTAGTACAGGTGTAGCGAGTTTTATTTTAAAACGTAGTGTGAAAGATTGCGACTCTTAATTAATCAATGTTTAACCCGTAAAAAAAAATAATGCCCGAGAGATTCCGTATAGAAAATCCAGATCGAGGCCAAAGCGTGCGAGAATCGTGTATAATGCGTGTAAGAAACGTGTATAAAGCGTTTGGTGCAGCATTTCGTGTAAACCATGTAGTGTTTCGTGCAAGCCGTGTGCCGTTAGTGCGGCGTGTGTGTGGGGTAGTAGCACGTTTCAGGGTCTGTAATGTAAATTCGACGAAATCGTCATTGATTATTGATAATAAAAGAAAAAGTGAGCAAGCTCACATGATCCACGCTCCCCCAAAACTCGACAATGCAACACGTAATGATTGGCACAGTGCATTTTTAATACACAGTATAATTCAAAAAGGAGCATTACTTGAAAAAAAATCTTCACATCAAAACTTCTTGCATATTAGGACATTCAAATCTTTGTATGTTACAAATTTAAATTGGGCTGAAGTTTCTAGATAAACAATGGAATCAAAATTTCTTGGTAATATACAAATCTATACATTATGTCTGAAATACCTATAAAGTTTCAGGAAATTCAGTGCAGGAATTATGCTGACAAACTGTTATTTAAATTCCTCTGATTTCGATTTGTTAATGAGTACAAGTCCATGTCCAACACATGACAATTTACTCATTTAAATAATTGATGGATACAAAATTATGTTGTAAGTCATATGAATTTGTTCATATACTGTATTTATGAAATTATTTAAGGCAAAGCATCAATTTGAAAGGGGGGGGGGGGTGAGAACTATCCAAGATTTTGTGTGTGTGGGTGGGTGTGTGGGTGTTAAACCATTAACATTTTGATCTCAAAATCAGTAAGGGTCTTTTAAGGTCATAAAATATTTCACATAAAATTTCATTACAAAAGCTGATTTCAGTGGATTTCCTTATTACCTAGCTGGAAAGTTTCTACGATAATAGGCAAAACTCTTAGGGCAAAAATAATGGAATCGGAAATACCTGTTAATATGCACATCTACACACTGTGCAGCGGTTTAAGAGGAGTTGCGCTGACAAACTGTTCATCACTATATTCAAGATATGGCCAAAACTCTAAGTTGAAAATTGCCGAAATTCCCAGAAACAAGAGGCCCATGGGCCCCATCGCTCACCTGAGCACATTGGCTAGGGAAAAAAAAGCAAAAATCAGTTAAGTATTGAAAAGTTAAAGGGGGGGGGGGTTGAATTTTAAACTACCTGATGATGCTTTCATATCAATATAACAAATGGCATTCTGTTCTTGAGCAGAAGATTTTTTCCCATATATTCATTTGTAAAAATTTGATCCCCCATTGGCCCCACTCTACCCCCGGGGTCCCTCATTTGAACAAATTTCATTCCACAGTACCCAAGGATGCCTCCATATCAATTTTACTAATCATGGCTTTTCTGTTCTTGAGGAAAAGATTTTTTCCTGTATATTTCTATGTAAAACTTTGATCCCCCATTGTGGCCCCACCCTACCCCCGGGGGTCATGATTTGAACAAATTTGAATCTACACTACCAGAGGATGCTTCCATATAAATATGACCAATCATGGCTTTGCTGTTCTTAAGAAGAAAATTTTTAAAGAAATTTTCCTATATATTTCTATGTAAAACTTTGATCCCCCATTGTGGCCCCACCCTATCCCCAGGGATCATGATTTAAACAAACTTGAATCTACACTACCTGAGGATGCTTCCATATAAATATGACTAATTATGGCTTTGCTGTTCTTAAGAAGAAGATTTTTAAAGATATTTTCCTATGTATTCCTATGTAAAACTTTGATCCCCCATTGTGGCCCCACCCTATCCCCGGGGGTCATGATTTAAACAAACTTGAATCTAAACTACCTGAGGATGCCTCCATATAAATATGACCAATCATGGCTTTGCTGTTCTTAAGAAGAAGATTTTTAAAAATATTTTCCTATATATTTCTATTTAAAACTTTGATCCCCCATTGTGGCCGCACCCTACCCCCGGGGGTCATGATTCGAACAAACTTGAATCTGCACTACCTGAGGATGCTTCCATATCAATATGACCAATCATGGCTTTGCTGTTCTTAAGAAGAAAATTTTTAAAGAAATTTTCCTATATATTTCTATGTAAAACTTTGATCCCCCATTGTGGCCCCACCCTACCCCCGGGGGTCATGATTTGAACAAACTTGAATCTACACTACCTGAGGATGCTTCCATATAATTATGACCAATCATGGCTTTGCTGTTCTTAAGAAAAAAATTTTTAAAGAAATTTTCCTATATATTTCTATGTAAAACTTTGATCCCCCATTGTGGCCCCACCCTACCCCCGGGGGTCATGATTTGAACAAATTTCATTCTACACTACCCAAGGATGCCTCCATATCAAATTTACTAATGCAGGCTTTTCTGTTCCTGAGAAAAAGATTTTTTCCTGTATATTTCTATGTAAAAGTTTGATCCCCCATTGTGGCCCCACCCTATCCCCAGGGGTCATGATTTGAACAAACTTGAATTTACACTACCTGAGGATGCTTCCATATAAATATGACCAATCATGGCTTTGCTGTTCTTAAGAAGAAGATTTTTAAAGATATTTTCCTATATATTTCTACGTAAAACTTTGATCCCCCATTGTGGCCCCACCCTACCCCCGGGGGTCATGATTTGAACAAACTTGAATCTACACTACCTGAGGATGCTTCCATATAATTATGACCAATCATGGCTTTGCTGTTCTTAAGAAGAAAATTTTTAAAGAAATTTTCCTATATATTTCTATGTAAAACTTTCATCCCCCATTGTGGCCCCACCCTACCCCCGGGGGTCATGATTTGAACAAACTTGAATCTACACTACCTGAGGATGCTTCCATATAATTATGACCAATCATGGCTTTGCTGTTCTTAAGAAGAAAATTTTTAAAGAAATTTTCCTATATATTTCTATGTAAAACTTTGATCCCCCATTGTGGCCCCACCCTACCCCCGGGGGTCATGATTTGAACAAATTTCATTCTACACTACCCAAGGATGCCTCCATATCAAATTTACTAATGCAGGCTTTTCTGTTCCTGAGAAAAAGATTTTTTCCTGTATATTTCTATGTAAAAGTTTGATCCCCCATTGTGGCCCCACCCTATCCCCAGGGGTCATGATTTGAACAAACTTGAATTTACACTACCTGAGGATGCTTCCATATAAATATGACCAATCATGGCTTTGCTGTTCTTAAGAAGAAGATTTTTAAAGATATTTTCCTATATATTTCTACGTAAAACTTTGATCCCCCATTGTGGCCCCACCCTACCCCCGGGGGTCATGATTTGAACAAACTTGAATCTACACTACCTGAGGATGCTTCCATATAATTATGACCAATCATGGCTTTGCTGTTCTTAAGAAGAAAATTTTTAAAGAAATTTTCCTATATATTTCTATGTAAAACTTTGATCCCCCATTGTGGCCCCACCCTACCCCCGGGGGTCATGATTTGAACAAACTTGAATCTACACTACCTGAGGATGCTTCCATATAATTATGACCAATCATGGCTTTGCTGTTCTTAAGAAGAAGATTTTTAAAAATATTTTCCTATATATTTCTATTTAAAACTTTGATCCCCCATTGTGGCCGCACCCTACCCCCGGGGGTCATGATTCGAACAAACTTGAATCTGCACTACCTGAGGATGCTTCCATATCAATATGACCAATCATGGCTTTGCTGTTCTTAAGAAGAAAATTTTTAAAGAGATTTTCCTATATATTTCTATGTAAAACTTTGATCCCCCATTGTGGCCCCACCCTACCCCCGGGGGTCATGATTTGAACAAATTTCATTCTACACTACCCAAGGATGCCTCCATATCAAATTTACTAATGCAGGCTTTTCTGTTCCTGAGAAAAAGATTTTTTCCTGTATATTTCTATGTAAAAGTTTGATCCCCCATTGTGGCCCCACCCTATCCCCAGGGGTCATGATTTGAACAAACTTGAATCTACACTACCTGAGGATGCTTCCATATAAATATGACCAATCATGGCTTTGCTGTTCTTAAGAAGAAGATTTTTAAAGATATTTTCCTATATATTTCTACGTAAAACTTTGATCCCCCATTGTGGCCCCACCCTACCCCCGGGGGTCATGATTTGAACAAACTTGAATCTACACTACCTGAGGATGCTTCCATATAATTATGACCAATCATGGCTTTGCTGTTCTTAAGAAGAAAATTTTTAAAGAAATTTTCCTATATATTTCTATGTAAAACTTTGATCCCCCATTGTGGCCCCACCCTACCCCCGGGGGTCATGATTTGAACAAATTTCATTCTACACTACCCAAGGATGCCTCCATATCAAATTTACTAATGCAGGCTTTTCTGTTCCTGAGAAAAAGATTTTTTCCTGTATATTTCTATGTAAAAGTTTGATCCCCCATTGTGGCCCCACCCTATCCCCAGGGGTCATGATTTGAACAAACTTGAATTTACACTACCTGAGGATGCTTCCATATAAATATGACCAATCATGGCTTTGCTGTTCTTAAGAAGAAGATTTTTAAAGATATTTTCCTATATATTTCTACGTAAAACTTTGATCCCCCATTGTGGCCCCACCCTACCCCCGGGGGTCATGATTTGAACAAACTTGAATCTACACTACCTGAGGATGCTTCCATATAATTATGACCAATCATGGCTTTGCTGTTCTTAAGAAGAAAATTTTTAAAGAAATTTTCCTATATATTTCTATGTAAAACTTTGATCCCCCATTGTGGCCCCACCCTACCCCCGGGGGTCTTGATTTGAACAAACTTGAATCTACACTACCTGAGGATGCTTCCATATAATTATGACCAATCATGGCTTTGCTGTTCTTAAGAAGAAGATTTTTAAAGAAATTTTCCTATATATTTCTATGTAAAACTTTGATCCCCCATTGTGGCCCCTCCCTACCCCCTGGGGTCATGATTTGAACAAACTTGAATCTACACTACCTGAGGATGTTTCCACATAAGTTTCATCTTTCCTGGCCCAGTGGTTCTTGAGAAGAAGATTTTTAAATGATGCCATTATTTTTTCACTAATTCCTAATTATCTCCCCTTGAAAGAGGGCGTGGCCCTTCATTTGAACAAACTTGAATCCCCTTCACCCAAGGATACTTTGTGGCAAGTTTGGTTGAATTTGGCCCAGTGGTTCTTGAGAAGAAGTCGAAAATGTGAAAAGTTTACAGACGGACAGACGGACGGACGGACAGACGGACGACGGACAAAAAGTGATCAGAAAAGCTCACTTGAGCCTTCGGCTCAGGTGAGCTAAAAAAGGAATCGGAATTTCCTGGTAATATGCACATCTACACATTGTGTATGCAAAGTTTGACGAAATTCTGTGTAGCGGTTTATGAGGAGTTGCGCTGACAAAAACACAGGAGTGACGGACGGGTCAAAAACATTATCCCCCCCCCCGCAACTTGTTGCGTGGGGTATAATAATAGGATACACATCATATTAATTGATTAATAATCGATTATTATGAATAAATGCTGACCAATTTAATCCTGTGATTTGCGCCTCCCTTACAGGTGTTGGCTAACACACTTTTGTGACTGATAAATATTTTTTTTATACCTCCTGAAAACAAAATTTGGGGGTATATAGTAATCACCTTTTCCGGGCTTTAACTTTGTTATGGAAAAACTGGAAGCTCATACTAGGTACAAAGATTTCTCATGACCCGAGGGTGTGACATTGTATTTATGCAAAGTCATACCAACAAGACAAGCACATGTATAAGTCATTAGCTGAAAAAAGTATAAAAGTTTTGTCCGGGTCCTAACCTTTTAATGGAAAATCATTGGAAGCTCATACTTGGTACAGAGATTATGAGCTGAGGATTGTCATGACTTTGACCTAGGTCATTCATGCAAGTTTAAGGTCACTCGTTATATAATGTGAAATTTCATAACAGGTTTATAATTTTGAAATGGAGAAACATTGCATACGTGTATTTCACTTAAAGATTACTTATGACCAGAGGATGTGTCATTTTTCACAACCAAGGACTTTTTTGCAAAGTCAAGGTAACATTTACAAATTCTGAATTGTGCAAAAGTACATTCTGGCATTAAAGGATTTTCAGATGTGTTTACCATCATATATTGAACATCCTTATTTGAAGAAAGTAATAGAAAATCAATCATCTCGATTCTAGACTTGCTTGACAAAAATGAGAATATATCAGAAGATATGATTACAATACTTGAGCATGTTAAAGAAAAACTCCACAGCCATACTCAAGGGGGGGATTTAAAAGTGATAGAGAGGTTAATAGAGGAGACGTCCTTACAAACGAAAGAATTTACTCGGCCCAGTTAGCTATGTTGAATTCTCTTAATGATTTGATCAGTTAAAAGGGATTATTCATAGACCAGATGGATTTTGCAGGCTAAATAAATTTACTAGTGGTATACATGTAAAGCAGAGTTTGAGTTGGATTGTTCATTTCAGTTTCTATTTCAAAATCAGGTGATTGATTATGATGCATGTGTTTCAGAATTTGTTATAATGTTCTAATATTCATTCCTTCAAACCTTAGCTCACAAGTGATAGATAGCGATGTAAAAAGATAGATCTGTTAATTTCTTATTAATAGATACATCTTGATTTAAAAAAATACACTTCCCTCCATAAATAAGCACCAAAAAGAAAGCTGCACGCAAAAGGAGTAAATACACATGGAAATAAATGAAAGATTTCCCCCTGATTTTTTTTAAATGAATGTTTGCAAGTGTGTGCCATTGGTAGCTCATGTTATGCGATCTATGTTATTGTAAGCAAAAGGGAAAAACACTATGTATTACATATAAGTAGTATTAATTCCACTTGCCATTCCAATGTGTTTTGTGATTCTATTTTAAATTTATTTGCTGAAATCTGTATGTTTGTTCTGAAATCGTGCAGAAGACAAGTTTTGTGTAAACATCATAATAATTCAACTTGTCATTTCCAAATACATGCTAATGCATTCTGTGTGATGTATATCAATCACTTGCTTTTTATTATCCATAAAATGTGTATTTTGCCAAGAACATTAATGATTGTATGTTGTTTCACGTCCCATTCGAGAATTTTTCACTCATGTAGAGACGTCACCATATGCAGATGAAGGGCTTCAAATTTTGACCTTTACTCGGCACTCGGGACTATTGAGCAGTGAGGGATCTTTATCGTGCCAACGTCTGCCGTGACACAGGGCCTCGGTTTTTAAGGTCTGATCCGAAGTATCCGCAACTTTCACTTCAAAGTGGCGAGCGCATGGCGAAGGAACAGTTGCTACCCATTTCTTATCGACTTAGGTCAGTGGCGGCCGAGATTCGAACTCACGACCTCCCGATCACGATCTATATGAGTAAAAAAATCTCGGATGGGACGTTAAACAACAAACAATCTATTATTCTTTTTTATTAAAGCAGCAACTTTAAAAAAAATCAATCAAAGGGGAGTAACTCTTTTAATGTTCGCTCAACATGAGGAAGAATAGAATTTTTGGGGGGAGGGGGGGGGGGTCAGTTTCAGTCAATTATTTACATAAGGAAATTTTTGCGTCTTACAATCTTGTCAACACAGAGTGCTATATTGTGGGGCATCAGCGATGAGAAAGGTGCAAATAACGAACACTGATCGATCTCGAAAAGCTATAAACAGTACAAATATGTGAAGAGGGCATTAAATCCCTAAAATTCCAGAGGTGGGCTCAGTTGGAGTAAGCATCCCCCGTTGTCCTGTCACATCCACCTTGAGCCCTATGTATAAATCAGATAGAAGCAGCATTCCTTAACCAACATACAACCCAATGACAGGTTATAATTCCTAACAAGGTCATTATAACGACCACAGAATTTATGAAATGCTGACTTTCAACAAGATTGTTGAAATCCCTTAAACATCAACTTGCCTGTCAGTAGCCTGTCTCGTTTTAAAAATTGATCGTACCCAGAGCATGCTTGCGAGTATCGAAAAAGATGTAAACGTTTCCTAGTTTTATAGAAGTCATCCTACATCAGTTTTTTTTTCAAATTCTGAGAGTGGACTTTGCAACTTGAACTAGCTGTCCCCCATTCTTTGCATCTTGACAGAACTAAACAGTCATTCTTTCGGCCTCTCTATACCTTTTTCTGTTGAACATTATGACCTGTGCCAAAAAAATAGCACTCAGAAGTCCAGGATGTTCTGCTCTCCTCTGCTATTTGATGTAAAAAGCTATTCATTTTTACATCTTCAAGTAAGGGAGAGAGTTGAGTTTTGTTATACTTTGATGTAGCTAGTGAGGCCAAGGTTTTTCCGATATCAATGTTCTCCAATCACAATCATACATCTGATGAAAAACATTTGAAATTTGATATTTTACTTCATCTTCATTCTTCAGTGGTCTGCTCTAGAATCGCGGAGTAAGGAGTTGATCCTTACGTCGCGGGTTCGAATCCCACTGTGGGACGTGGAGACCGGTCCTTCGGATGAGACCGTATAAACGAGGTCCCGTGTCGCAGTAGGTGCTTGCACGAAAAAAATCCCTCACTGCTAAATGGCCCTACGTGCCGAGTATAGGTCAGAATTTGTAGCCCTCCACCGGCAAGTGGTGGCATCTCCATATGAGTGAAAAATTCTCTCGAGGGACGTTAAACAACAAACAATCATTCTTCAGTACCAAGGTAAAATAGCAATTACTGTCTGGTTCTGAACTCCTTGACCTGTATTTTGGAAGGAGTAGTCCATTTCCCTTTTCAAGAACACTTTGATTATGATTAAAGTCTCCTTTTTTTCACCAAGGAATCCCAAATATTCCTGCCATTTTGCTCTCTTTATTTTTGGAAACGTTAATATTCGTGCAACTTAATTCTCATTGTTGTGTTTCAGTAACATGTCTTTTAATATTAATTGAAAAATTTATTATTATTTCTCTTTTCATGAGAATTTTTATTTGGTTGCAAAATGTCAATATGTTTTACGAATTTCCAAGGAATGAATGTCACTGTGCTCTTGAGTGATTATAAGTAAACTGTTTTGCAGTGGAACGGAAGGATTAAAGCACAAATTTAAAGTGAAATAGGTACCTGCTCCAGTTAACCTTTTCTTTCGAGGGCGCCACAGGCAAACAAGCCTATGAGGAGCCGTTTTGGTATTTACTGCCAAAAAGTGATATCACCTATTCGAATAAGTGATATCACCTATTCCGCTTCTGAATAGGTGATATCACCCATTCGAATAGGTGATATCACCTATTCGAATAAGTGATATCACCTATTCCGCTTCTGAATAGGTGATATCACCCATTCGAATAGGTGATATCACCTATTCGAATAAGTGATATCACCTATTCGAATAGGTGATATCACCTATTCGAATAGGTGATATCACTTAATCATTTTGAATAGGTGATATCACCTATTCAAATTATTCATGAAATAACAACTGCTTCCAAGACTATAGCCTTAAATTCTCATTTACTTTCACTTTCGTTTTATAACTTACCATTCTTTGAGACAATGAATTCCAGCTTCGCATTTAGTTTTAAGCACCCCAGTAGAATTTGTAGTTTGTTTTGCTCACAAATTATATTTATTACACTTATCTATCATGTATACTATATGAAAAATCAAAGGGTCTGTAAGTCTCGTTGACTTTCACTTTCGTTTTATAACTTCCGAGTACCTGAACGTTCTTGGAGACAATGGATTACTGCTTCGCTTTTTAAGTTGTAATCATCGCAGTGGAATTATTAAACTTAAACTTATTAAAAGTTTGTTTTGATTCCCGATTTTTGCAAAGAAGAGGAGAAAATGGATTGATAGATGCAGGTAAATAGCGTTTAATTGCTTTATTTTTTCATTACATGACGTAAACTCAAGCTATTCCGAGGGGGCCAAGATTAGCCAACATACTTCAGCATTAAGGGAAAATTAAATCGTTTTTATGCTAAAATCGTCTGTATTCAAAAGGTACGCTTATCTACAGATTGGTTTCATAAATTTAAAGCATTGATTTAGCTTACAATGGTATAATTTGGAGTATTGGCACAGGTATACAACAGGCACTTGTTTCGTATACGGGGCACACCTACTTAATTTTACCACAAGGTACCTAACTCAATTTCAGGCACCCCTGCTTCAAGCTCGTATTTTGTTCATATATCAATCATTAACCTACTTTAAAATTATATCGTTCGCTTCGAGAGACTTTTTTCTTGTCAAATAAAACCTTTCAGACATCTCTGGTCGAGTCTCTTTATTGTAAACCACTCATTTATTCCTCGAAAATTACCCCGATACATATTAAGACTCAGATGGGATACAACTTCCGGTTGGGGTTAGGATAAAACCAAAGACTTCTGAGTTTTCCATTCCGATCTGGTTTTATCCTTCATTTATAACCCCAACCAGAAATTTGTATCCCATCTTAAGTCTTAATTAATTTTCGAGGAATATATGTCGTTGAGTGGTTTACAATAAAGAGGATCAACCAGAGACATCTGAAAGGATTTATTTGACAAGAAAAAAGTCTCTCGAAGCAAACGATATAATTTTAAAGTAGGTTAATGATTGATATATGAACAAAATATGAGCTTGAAGCGAGGTGCCTGAAATTGAGTTAGGTACCTTGTAGTAAAATTAAGTAGGGGTGCCCCGTATACGAAACAAGTGCCTGTGAGGTATACGCATGAGATTGGGATATTGAATGCAATGTCATTGAAAGCAAATAAAAAGTAGATGTACCCAAATGCATCGAATATGGGAATGCAAAGTTGAATACCACATCAATAACACATGATCCTTGTAGAAAACACATTCTTTTTTTTAAATTTAATTACTGCAATAAATAAACAAGAGGCCCATGGGCCCATCGCTCACCTGAGCACATTCAACAGGCAAGGCAAAAGCACAAATCAGTTCAGTATTGAAAAGGTTCGGGGGGGGGGGTTGAATTTTAAACTATCTGATGATACTTCCATGTCAATATAACAAATGGCTTTGTTGTACTTGAGTTCATTTTAAAAAAAATTTCCCATATATTCCTTTGTAAAAATTTGATCCCCCATTGTGGCTCCTCCCTATCCCATAGGTCATTATGATTATTTGAACAAACTTGAATCTACACTACATGGGGATGTTTCCATATCAATATCACTAAACATAGCTTTTCAGTTCTTGAGAAGAAATATTTTTTCTGTATATTCTTATGTAAAACTTTCGATCCCCCATTGGGCCCCACCCTACCCCCGGGGGTCATCATTTGAACAAAATTGAATTTACACTATTTGAGGATGCTTCCGTATCAAATTGACTAATCATGGCTTTGCAGTTCTCATCAGAAGATATTTTCCTATATATTTCTATTTAAGACTTTGATCCTCCATTGTGGCCCCCACCCTACCCCAGGGGGTCATGATTTGAACAAACATACCGGTAAATTTACACTACCTGAGGATACTTCCACATAAATATGATAAGTCAGGGCTTTCCTGTTCCTGAGAAGATTTTTAAAAATTTTCCTATATATTTCTATCTAGAACTTTGATCCTCCATTGTGGCCCCGCCCTACCCCCGGGGGTCATAATTTGAATAAACCTGAATCTACACTACCTGAGGATGCTTCCACAAGAGTTTCATCTTCCCTGGCTCTGTGGTTCTTGAGAAGAAGATTTTTAAAATATGCGATTAATTTTTCACTAATTCTTTATTATCTCCCCTTGAAAGAGGGCATGGCCCTTCATTTGAATAAACTTGAATCCCCTTCACCCAAGGATACTTTGTGGCAAGTTTGGTTGAAATTGGCCCCGTGGTTCTTGAGAAGAAGTCGAAAATGTGAAAAGTTTACAGACGGACGGACTACACATAAAATGTGATCAGAAAAGCTCACTTACGCCTTCCACTCAGGTGTGCTAAAAAGGTCAGCTCATTCTGTAGTCTACCCAGTCTATTCAGAATTAAAAATGGTCACACACACACACACACTCAAAAAACAATCATTTTTTATTCTACAAAGAAGAAGGCATTTTTTCATGTACACATACAAACTGTATTAACTGCCAAGTTTCATGACCCCCCCCCCCCTTTCCAATACTCCTACAATTATGAGACAGACTATTTTCCCTTGAAAAAGGCATTTTTCTCCATTTGTCATTATATGTTACAGGCTGCACAAGGTACTGAAAAAGGGACTGCTTACGGGGTATATATCTCTCAGTTGATTCGATACGCAAGAGCATGCTCTACGTATGTACAATATCTAAAACGAGGTAAATTATTGACAAATAAGTTGATGAAACAAGAATATCAGCTGTCTCGTTTAAAGTCATCATTTCGTAAGTTCTTTGGTCGATACAATGACCTTGTCAGCAAATACAATTTATCATTGAGTCAAATGCTGACTGACGTTTTTCATACTAATTGTTAGACCATTATTTACACACTGAATTGTCGACGGATTTTTCCGTTATTTCCCGATCATGACAAGGAGCACACGGCGGGTGTGACCGGTCGGCAGTGGATGCTCACTCCTCCATGGCACCTGATCCCACCTCTGATGTTTGGAGGTCCGTGTTTGCTCTGCTCCTATTTTGTATTGTATAATGGACTTTTGAGCTTGAATACTGTTCGTTATCTCCATATATTTCATTTGAGTGAATGTGTTATCCATGTATCTGCAAATGAAGCAGATCCCTCAGTTATTATACTCATGAAGAGTGTGACAACTTCCAAGTTGTTAATGACGGAACTCCATTTAAATCAGGTACAAGTTAAAGTTTGGGCTGCACAATTCTTTATTACAATATTCAAACCTTAATAATTCAGGATCAAGTTCACACAAGCTCACATTCCATGGTTACTCACAGCACCATAATGCTAGATAAATTTGTTGTATACTCTCATGTTAAATAGTCAAATTTGATTGGTTTAAAAAACATTTGTTAACAAGTACTATTACCATACTGCATGCCAAACATTACATCCCAATGGTTGAAAATGCATGACTACGGGTAACAGTATATACAGTTATAAAAAACATTAACTGTGCAGAATGTTTGCACGTTCGTTTCACCTTGATGTTTTCCTTAAAATGCATTCTATAACAAGAAAAATATTATATTACCTGTTTATTTTGGGTGATGTGAAATTCTTACCCCTTAAAAACCATTGCTGACCGAGGCGAGGTCATCGATGGTTTTTGTGGAATAACAATTTCACGTTATCCTACTAAACATGTAATATTTTTATGTTATATGTACTTCCATTTGTAAATGTTAATGACTGTGAAAAACATAAATATTTATAAGTTAGTAAAATCAATTTAATACACTATAAATACACAAAAGGACAAATTTGTACATAATTCTCTATAATTTGGTTAATTAGGTTATATAAATGATGTAAACGGGCATGATATATCATTGTTAATATACAAAAAAGTGTTCAGTGTCTTTCTTGTAGATGCTGCTTTCCATCTGATGTTTTCCAGGTTTTTGTGAAAATTTTTCTTAAAAATGGAACCATTCAACTATAAATACTATGCCAGTGGAACTGTGATATCAATCAACTGCTCATGACACTGCTAATTGGCAGAGTATTTTATTTTTTTTTAATTTGGGACAAGCAATCTGTTCCAAACATTTAACATCTGAAAATTGGTACATCTACTTCATGAAATGCTTGAAGGATGCTAAAGGCTACTGAAAGTCCAAGCCAGATGAAATTCAAAAGGATTGATACAAAAGTCATATGAAGTTTTCTATGCTTAGTGATGAGTGTTTTTCAGGATGCCCTCTGATATCATAGGTACAACTGGTCACTGTCCTTTGTTAAACATGCAGACAACTTATTAAGGCAGTGATATAAGTAGCTCGAAGTGATGCTTTATTGTTTTCCTCAGCTTTATAACCTGGATGGATCTCTGATGCTGTAATTCAAAGCCATGTCTTTTCACTGTCACAAAGTACTGAAATAAAATTATTTTGATTAAAATATTTTTTTTAACTCACATCATTAAATTTTTAAGCTACAGAAATTCAAATTAATAAGCTATAAGTAAATAGAAATATTTAACTGATGAGCATTTTAGCCTTTGCATTGTCAGATCCTTTTCTGAAAGGGCCATTTACCTTTATCAATATCAGGACAGGTGAGGCAACTGGCTGGTCTTCATGCTGGAAGTGTGTGTTAACTCTGTAATCTTTTTAAACAAAACCATCCAGTGATGTCCTAAGATTGCCAGATGAGCAGACATATACCTGTATTTAAGAAAGATTCTGTAACATGACATAGAATTTTTGCACAGCTTGATGCCTTTGGCGCACAACTGATGGTAATATAGGTGCCTGCAAAATAATAAATTTGGCACATATTTATTTATTTCATACAAATCAGAACAAAATTTGTCGTTTTACAGAACAAATTATTTTCATTATAAAGAAAAGAGAAATGCATATGTACTGTGTTAATACATATAACCTGTATTATTGGATATTTTCACCCCATTCTAATTTTTAAAATATTCACTCTTTCACCCTTGAAAACAATTTTGCCCTTTTACAATTTGATTAGACACTTTTATGTTTAAAAGATTTATGCTGCCTTCTTTGAATTTGTCCCGTTTTAAATTCACCTACTTGTAAGGAGGGCAGAATGAGAAAAATAAAACTTTATAACTGGGGCGAAAAATTTCCAGAACAAAGTACCATTACTTGCCTGCCTATTGCACTATAACTCCTCCAGCCTTACAATATTCTATAATCATTGCTTTCATGCGATACCCCCCAGTGGATTGATGGTCTCTTTTCCAAATTATATGCACTTTCTAAAAAGAATGAATTTGTCAATTTATAAAATTTAGTATCACAAGTTAATAAAGACAGTAAAACAATGTTAACAACATTTATATGCAAATGAACCTCTGTACAAATCACTTACAAATGATTGACAACTTGTATGGAATATATCGAATACCCTTTTGACATTTTGAAACTCAGCGTTAATAATATTCCATACATGATTGAGCTGTCACCTGATGAACCTTTTAATTCTTTTCTATTTTTGATATGCTTTACATGTATATGTATTATAAGAGTAAATGTAAGTCCAAAAACTTATTTTGTGACATCAATTTCATACCTGTATTTGAGTTGCCTTTTTGAGGATTCCGGGTAGATTATTCAAAGTCAATGTACATGTAGTCTTAGATGTTGCATTTCTCTTGTACTTTAGCTATAAAATAAATCTTAATGTATACAATTGTGTAAGATGAAAGAATATTTCAAACACTGAAACCGACCAAAACTTTAACCAAAATATCCTCTATAAGGCCAAATAAAAAAATATGTGTGGTTCCGGTTACCCGACGGTCCCTATTTTATACCCCCGACCCTAAACTTTTTTCCGGCAAATTTCATATTTTTTCCGCAATTTCCCCCGCTTTCCGTCATCGGTTCCGGTATTAGTTTTAGTTTCAGCAATGATGGCCTCCATGCAAAACATCGTTTCAACTTTTAGTCAATTGATAGTGTTAAATCTTAAGCAAGCTAGCATAGCACGGAAGCATTCCTTTTTTCCAGCAACATGTTTTTGTTTTGTTTTGTTTCTGCTTGCCAAAATTAAATAAATATACGTTCACAGACGGCTGGCCAGGTAATATGCCTTTGGGAGTTAGGGAGAAGATAACATGAGAAAACATCATTTGATTGCATTGATTACGCAAGAAATAGCCCAATGTGCAAGATAAATTAACTTGTAAATAACGAAATAATTTAAATCAGGATTGTTTCTTTTAAACCAAAAGTAGAAAAAAAACAGTTGATGAGGAAAATTGAAAAACAAGACAGCTGAATTTACCTGAATAAAGTCAACTCACATAGTACCAATATATATGTTTGTTTGTATGTTGTTTAACGTCCCTCTCGAGAATTTTTCACTCACATGGAGACGCCACCACTTTCCGGTGGAGAGCTGCAAATTTTGTCCTATGCTCGGCACTTACGGCCATTGAGCAGTGAGGGGTCTTTTTCGTGCCAACACCTACTGCGACACGGGACCTCGGTTTATACGGTCTCATCCGAAGGACCGGTTTCCACGTCCCACCGTGGGATTCGAACCCGCGACGTAAGGATCAACTCCTTACCTCGCGACTCTAGAGCAGACGCTCTGACCACTGCGCCACGCGGGCGACACCAATATATATGAGAAATGAGCTTGGAAGTATAAAGTGTTCAATGAGGCAAAAAGTTTTCATTGTAAGAATTTAAAATTTTATCAATATTAAATATATTTCCTCTGACAGCTCTTAGCAGTACACTGTAAAAAATGTGTTTACAATTCAAACACTTTTCTAAACACTTTCTTGTCACCTCCTTTTTTATATGTTTAATTTCTAAACATGTAAAATTCCTAAACATGTCTTAGAAAGTGTTTAGAATTTAAACACTTGTGTGCTTAGAAATTAAACATATCTAAACACATAAACACAAGTGTTTAAATTCTAAACACATAACAGCAGATGTGTTTAAAATCTAAACACATCATAAGTTTAATTTGTACCTACAGAAAAACAAAACACTCTCGTAAAATTTAAGCACAAAAAGTATATGTTTTTTAAATGCGCATAATTGTCAAAATTTTCAAAATATGTAACCAATATTAATCATTTTCCATAAAGCCACTGAACGTTGGGATATGTACTAGTATTTAATTATACAATGCAATGGTCACTGTGCGATGTACATGTACTTAATTTACACAAATAATGTAGGAGATAGAACTGAATAGATTTGATTAGTCTCAACAATTCAATCAGAATGACACATAATTTATAACGTACACATAGATAACAAACTTTAAATCTTCAAAATTATTAAGAAAATGATATTAAGCTGACAATTTAATATCAAAACTTCATTGAATATTTCTAAAAGGCTTTATTAAACAATTGTTAAACTAAAAATACAAAATGTATATATATATATATATATATATATATATATATATATATATATATATATATATATATATATATATATATATATATATATATATATTATAATCATTATATTTTGAATCGGCTGCAGAGTTTTCCTCATGTCAATCACAAAATATCAAATTTTATGAACTTTCATCAAGTCCCAAAGCACCACATATTATAATCTATATCCCATCAATAACTGCCAGAAAGTAACCCATTTCGAATGCACGAGGATAATTGTAAACACTGTCGAATTAACATAGTACTTAGTCTTCATCAAATGAAGTTTCAAGTGTTGATTATGGAACAACAACATTGCACTTGAAGATGACACCAGGTACTCTGATACGTGTATTTTGAGTTCGATCTGGACTACGTACGGTGCCTGTAGGAAAGAAAGCCAGATTTTAGAAAAAGTACACTATCACTGATATTTTACATTACTTAGAAAAACAAAATTGTTCAAATTTTAGTGAAACTACACAGATATAAATATAGATATTTTTAATGACATTTAATATTATTTCTTCTCCTGCAAGTCCATGAACGAATTCACGATAACCCAAGTCAACTTTACTTACGTTGCTCATCGTGGTTAATTAATGCAAAGAAGAAGAAAACAAACCTTTAATGTATTGCAGCAACAAGATGCCCTTTCATGTATTTCACTATTTCGTCATGGTTATCCCTTGAATTGGGTTGTCATAACTCTCATTGATACATCACCTTAGCTTGTTGCGTTTTCTTTGTTTACATAGCCGCTCAAATTAACGTTCAAATATATGTGTGTCATTTCCGGGAAGATAACTCTGCACTTTACAGTAAAACGTGTTTAATTTCTAAACGCGTTTAGATATAAAACATGTTAAGACATGTGTTTAGTTGTTAAACACAATACTATACACGTTTAGATCTAAACATGTAATAGAAGTGTTTATTTCCTAAACACAATTTTTACAGTGTACTCTATGTCTGTTTTCTAGTTTATCGTTCAAAATTTATTATTAAAGTAAGAATTATAAGAATTACTCTGGATAAAAGTCATTAATTTCCTTTATAAACATGGATTAAAACCTCGAACTTTTTTTTTTACAAGAAGAAGTTATTAAGATTATTAGTGTGTTTATTATTTTTGATTTAATAATATTTGTTTCAAATTCATAACTAGGGTGTCCCTACCAATGTTGACTTGTATATTATCACGCCACATCCAAACGCCACTTGCACAGCAGTGAGTATATTATTTAGAAAAATTTAGAAAATCATTTTGTAAAAATAAAAAAAAAATTAAAAAAAAAAAATCCCTACCTACCCTAATTTTTTTGGAGGTGTAACCGGAATCACACATATTTTTTTGTTTGGCCTAACATGTTCTCTAAATTGAAGAATATGGTCATATAATTGTAGTCATATGAATTTTGTTCAATGATAAATGCAGAGAGAATTTGCAGAATATATAAAGAAAGACTTATCGTTGGGAAATAAGCAGGTCCTGTGCAATCTCTTAATTTAGCTATATAGCTTGAAATAGCTATATAGCTTTATCAAACTTAATTCAAAATAGCTTGATTTAGCTATTTATATGCAGTTTTTCACAAAAATTATTTTTCTAAGAAATAGACAAAAAGACGCATATATTTGACTATTCATATATGTGCTATGGGCTATCGAAACAACAAGCAAAATCAAAGATAGCTCTAACTTTGCAACTTTTGAATACTTTTAAGCAAAAGATAAATTTCTATTGTTTGAGTAACTGTCCACTACCTTGTGTGACATTGAGACATGGATAAGTATGATTGCTTCTCATTTTACTGAATTATTACCGGGAGGTCAACATTACCGCTACATTAAGAAAAATTTCAACTCATTAACCGCTACATTTTCTCAAATTTTCGGGTGATCATTACCACTACATTTTATGAAAGGAACTAATGCCGACAACAACTAATTACCGCTACATACCGAATCTGCCAGCAATGGCATGGTATTTGAGTTCCATTCAATATAATTTACTCACCATGTATTGAAGTACAATTTGGATCCGAATTCTAATCAAAATGAGCATATATGAGTCTGTTGTCGATTTAGTGTCACATGAATGTCATGGCTACTATTGAGAAGTTTGTGACAAATCGCAGCAATGCAGGATTAGTTATTAATGGAGATAAATTTCATATAAATAAGACTTTTAAACAAAGTGTGGAGGTGCAGGGAAACAGGTCTAATGCATGTGTATATATATATATATATATATATATATATATATATATATATATATATATATATATATACATGTATATTGTACTGTACACGCATAAGACGCTGGCTAATGAAAGAGGCAATGTAGCAGTAATGTATACTTTCAAATGTAGCGGTAATGTATCCTTTTTTGTAGCGGTAATGTGCATGTAGCGGTAATGAAAATTTTGAAAATGACGTAGCGGTAATGATATGCACCCTTATTACCAATCAATTATCTTGTTGACAATAATGTTGGCCTCCTTTATAATTTCATTGGAGAAGTAACTGTATCAATTGCGTTATGTAGCCCAAAAACTTTTAGATCTTTGAGTACAAAGTCTCTCAAGAAGATTTTAATGAGTGATTTTTACTTGCATCAATTTCAGATGAGTTTATTATATCATCACTGCACTAAGGTGCGACTTTTTGTGCATGCTGAGAAAATTACACATTTAAGAAGAAAGTGTAATAATATAGCTAAATTAAGTTATTCTGAATAGCTTAATAAACCTTATAGCTAAATAAAGCTATATAGCTAAGTCAAGAGATTGTACTGGACCTGATAAGTGCTTTCAAACTTTGAATACTTAAAAAACTAAACCCACTGACATGCAACAGCTAAATTTCTGTTGATAAATGAAGCGTATTCTGAACAAATTATTTACCCAAACAAAGGTGATGCAGTCACAAGATGACGTTCGTACCCATCTGACACTTGGGTACAGTCCACTAATTGTTTTCTCATAGGCGGCAATGTTAACGTTTCTTCACATAGCAATGTCCCTAATTTTCGTTCAGCAGTGAGTGACCCCTCAATCAAAGCACATCAAGTTGTCTTTCCTTGGTTAAAATCTCGAGGTGGCATGTCAGATTCGTTTTCCGGCAAAATGCGTCTGTCTGCGTTAACCTCTGAAAATGAAAGTGAAAGTAGGGGAATTCCAGACTTCTCACTGGTGTTGTAATACATAAATAATTCTGCTGATCTTATTGATAAATTACATCTGCCAAGGTTTTTTGCAAGGGAACATACTCCTTATCAACAAGTATGAGGCTCAGTTTAATACATTATCACAGTTTTTTTTATTCAGGTCTGCAAATTAAAGAACTTGTAATTTTTTCTGCACTACTTTCTTCCCCTACCGATTCTAAAAATAATAAGAGGTATTTTCTGGATTTTACAACATTTTACATCATAAGTCATACTACAGTCTATGTAGTGACACTATGCCAAATTTCAGGAAAATTCAATCATTAATAAAGATTTTACAGCATGCACAGTTCTATAAACAAAATCCTTTAAAAATGCTTCCATCTAGCCACAACTGCACCCACATTTTAAGTCATCGGTTAGCCTATTAATGTACTTATACCATTTTTATTCTCTTTCATGACTTTAAATACATCAAGCAAAATTACAATCAAGCACTCATATGGGTCCATTTCTCTTATTTCAAAAAATCAATGCATTTTCGCACAAAATTTGATCATCCCTCACCCTTGAATTCATTGTTTCTCCATGATAGACAAAAAATTAAGTTTACAAATACCCCAAAAGTAGTAAAAATAGAAAATACTGATTATTTCCTGTCCATTGATGTATCATTCAAGAAAATTGGTATAGGAATAAAAAAGTTATAAGCCTATATATTCTTGTGTACATTCATCTGTTTCAAAGCAATTTTTACGCCAATGCAAGTTCACTCATCTATGACGTCATAATGACATTATAATAATGGATTGCTTATTACACACGTAGTGTTACTTTCCCCGTACTTTTAATTAAAGATGAAATTAGAACTAAAATATTCATTATAACTATGAAATAATAAAAATACTTGCGTGAGCAGATCAAATAAATAGTCTACAGAAAATGTTTTGTTTCCATGGTAACCAATTTGTAATTCGTAGAAAAATGAAAGAGAACTTTGAAAATTTTGAATTTCCTTACAAGTCGCTCGTTTTGACTGACAAATATTAAAGAAATTTTAACTCTAGTATTTTTTAATCTTAATATTTTATCATACACAACACTATGAATGTTAAATATTGTTTTGAAATTCTTTTCAAATTATATTAGCTGTAAAATATATAGCATACATGTACAGATTAGTTTGATGGTCACTTTCATAGCTCAAATATTCATTTAAAATCTACATTTTCTAAGCTTTAACACCACCTCCCTCACCTCCTCCCCCCCCCCCCCCCCCAACCACACACACAAAGAAGCTTTAGAAAATTCAACTTACATATTGAAAGTACTGTCATCATTTTACGTGTGAAGACTCAAGATGTGTTCAAATGAGTTTGTTTTTACTGACTGATAGCTTTAAACACCATCTGCATGAACCTGGAAGTTGTCCTGTATCACCATAAACCTAAAAAAAAATCAAATTAAAAAATGGTGCAATAATTTATCAGCATCAAAAGCACCTAAAACATTCACAGACAGACATCAAACACACACAATCCTACCACATTGCTTTTATGCCCATAATTTGATATCAATTGAAAATTATGAAATTGCACTGATTAGTCTCAACATTGATAAATTACATGTAAATTAATAATACAGGTAAAAAGCATGTTTACTGACAATAATTATACATTGACAGATACATGTAATGCAGTTAATACATGTAAAATATAAAAAATATTAGTGTGCATGTTCACGCACACACAGCTTAACTTCCACAGAACTGTAGCCTGACCAACTTCTTTGAAAGAATGCACATGTATACTATGTCCTCATTCATGTAATTCTATTCCATGAAATTAAAAGTTTTCATTTATAAATATTGTAAAAAGGCATGGAAACCTTTTTTTTTCTTTATCTCTTTCATAAAATGACAAGTGCATATCACCTACATACTGCAAGACTCTGCACTAGGTAGCACTAAGCAGTTTCTATAACTTACTGCCACTCTACTTTCTCTTTGACCTTGAACTTCACTGAATACCGATTCCGACCTCATTTGTGAATTTTTGTGTATTGAAAATAAACAATAGTGGTGGATGTACTTCTAAAATAACTGTTCTTTTTTTAAATATCTATTAATGGCTCTGAATTAATAAACTGTATAAAATCGATACATTTAATTTACATGCTACATGTACATGTGTACACAATGGAAGATATGAGCATAAGCTGTCTGTTCCTAAGGGGGTAAGGAGGGGGGGGGGGGCTATTAACAAATCAATTTCTTTCAAAATATGTATAAACAAATTAAAATGTGCTTCCTTCATTAATTTAAACAATTGGAAATGATAGTAAACACCGAGTTAAAAACAAAATTAAGATCTATGAGAATTTTCTCTTACCACATATAGGCTCCACATATTGGGTACAGTCCACTAATTGTTTTCTCATAGGCGGCAATGTTAACGTTTCTTCACATAGCAATGTCCCTAATTTTCGTTCAGCAGTGAGTGACCCCTCAATCAAAGCACATCAAGTTGTCTTTCCTTGGTTAAAATCTCGAGGTGGCATGTCAGATTCGTTTTCCGGCAAAATGCGTCTGTCTGCGTTAACCTCTGAAAATGAAAGTGAAAGTAGGGGAATTCCAGACTTCTCACTGGTGTTGTAATACATAAATAATTCTGCTGATCTTATTGATAAATTACATCTGCCAAGGTTTTTTGCAAGGGAACATACTCCTTATCAACAAGTATGAGGCTCAGTTTAATACATTATCACAGTTTTTTTATTCAGGTCTGCAAATTAAAGAACTTGTAATTTTTTCTGCACTACTTTCTTCCCCTACCGATTCTAAAAATAATTAGAGGTATGTACCCACTTACACTACTCCTCCTAAATCAGCTGGTAATAACATCATTATCCTCGAATTCAAGAAAAATCTGGTAATAAATTAGTTGGAATGATGATGATAAAACTATTCTTATCAGACATAATATAAGACACTTCTATTTTCCCAAAGAATACACAAAAAACAGGTGACATTTTCTGAATTGTTTACCTGTACTTCGATAGAAATTCTCCTCCTACTTGCTCGCACCCAAGCTTTTATGACACTCAATTTATCCATCGTAAGTCGGAGAACCCTTCGGCTTTGTACAACTGCTTAAACTTTCCTTATACGCTTTGTGTAAACCATAAACATGCATTTAACCCAATACACATCTCCATGTGTGAGGTACCCGGAAGTTAATATTATCGAAAAATCTCGCGAGTCTGATTGAACACAAACTAATAAACACCACAAAAAAAATCACATCTTACCTCCACTTTGCAGCTGTTGGTTTGTTTGCGTTTTCTGGCTACGGGTGCTTTTCATAAATTGATCGGGGACAGTGTAAATGTTTCTGAGTGTACGGTCGGTAGATGTTGCCTTTCTGTGACTCAGGAAATCAACGACATTCGGCAAGACTTTATCATGTTTCCAAGGGACCAAACAGCCAGATAAACAAAACAAGAATTTTTGAAGATCGCAGGTAACTAGCCACTCAGCGTCTGCTCTTTCTTGCTTTCAATTTCAGAATATGTACAAGAGGAATAACTCTTGGACTATCCTATGCTTTAGCAATCGTACATTGAGAAGGCGACTTGAAATAGAACGTTTTTTAATCTGTTTTATCGTAATGAAATCTAATATTTTATTGCAAAAAGCATTGTGAGCATGTAGAAAAAAATAAAACGGAACATCATTCAAAAGAAATGCAATATCAGTAATGTCTGTAAGCGAATGTATTTATGTATTATTATTTATGAGAAATTCCAAATATTGTCATCCATGTAGTGACTAACGGATTTAACACCAAATATTTCAAAGTATTCAACTGTTCAAAGCTGAAAAGTGAATTTAGATTGTTGATTATTTTGGACATATAAAAGCATATACAGTAAGTGTTTTGTTATCTGTTACCCTTAACCCCCCCCCCCTTTAAAAATATAAGACGAAGAAAAACGATTTGAGAAGGGCAGGGTTGGATCCTCCTTTTTATAACAATTTCTAGAAAATTTACTAGACATTAATATTTTTATAAATCATTCCTCATAAACATAACGAAATTATTATCAATCAGTTAGTATTGCCATCAGTATAAGAAAATTTTAACGGATTTAAAAAAAAAACAAACATGTTAATCCTGTGCTTTTGACCAACACAACTAGAAAACTGACCAGTCAGCAAGGGCCCCGCCGAGGGGTAGAAATATAAGGGTGCAGCTTACAGAATGAGAATTTTAACTGATTACAAAAATTTACAAATATATGAAGGAGAATATGCAATAACAACTGTATTTATAAAATTTCAAGATAATTCCTAAATATCCAACAACCTGTAAAGAGTATTCCTGTATTTACATACCGGTAAGGCAGTAAAAAACATATCTATAATAACTCAATTAAATGTATATTTAAACAAAAATAAAGCATGTGTTTTATAAAATGCCAGCCTTCAGTGAATACAAATATCACCCAGACTTGACCTTAACTTCAAAACAAACATCAGTTGCAGACAAAGGTTAATTTATCTTAAGTGACAAATAAAGATAAGACTGGAAAAATTTCTGCCCCAGACAAGATAATTAATCACTGGGGATTAATTGTACTACTCTCTCATCCTTTTCTTTCAAGTTTACAATATTATTGGACTACCCGTTAAAATTAATAGTATTTTTGAATTTACATACGGCAGCCAAAAAAAAAAATGAATAAATAAAATAAATAAAAAAAAGAAAACAAAAAAAAACATATCTTTATGTATATCTTGTTTTTAGAATTCAATAAATTCATAACTCATTGTATATTTTACCAAAATAAAGTATGAACATTATTTAAATCCACATATCAGAGAATGTAAACATCATTCAGAATTGACCTTAACTTCAAAACAAACTTCATATGCAGACAGAGGATGTTAATTAATCTCAATTTGACAGCAACAGATAATGCTTTGGATTTTCTTCAGGAGGAAAGTTAATTAATCCCATGGGACTAGTTGCAGCTTTCGTAGTTTACAATATTAGGAACATTCTCAGCAGTTATCTCTCTTTGCCCTGGCATTCATTCTAATGTAAAGTTAAGGAATCTACCCCAACACCCCAGCTCCAAACTGGATGACATAGAGAACCAAACTTAGCATCAAAATATGTCTTACTGCCTCTTCAACCAACATACCAAATTTGAACTTAATTGGTCAACTACAAAAAAAGTTATTAGAAAAAAAAAACAGAAAATTTGTGGACGGAAGAATGACAGACAGACAGACAGACGGACAGACAGAGAGAGTGATTACTATAGGGCACCCGCAAATCCTTGCGGGGCCCTAATTAGTTACATGTAAGCAGATGTTACAAATTACGCTGCTTTTATTTCATCATTACTTACTTTATTCTATATAAAGACTCAAAATTCTATTTATTAATACACTACATGTAGTAGATTGGGGTGTTACATTTTAAAAATCAAATGATATTTTTAAATTTCAAACTTCCTATACTTGTACATGCAAAAGCACACCTTACATGTGTGCTAAAACTGTAATTAAATATAGTCTGTGTGCTTTCCAAATTAATGTTGATCATGCTAAATAACTGATTAATACATCAATGATATTAACTTTTTTAAAACACATGATCAGAAATTTTCAATACAAGACTCCCAAATGTCTCGGGTGTGTAGATGGGACGTTTGTGAATATACAGGGCCTTTCAAAAAACGAACCAGACTTTGTGAATCGGAAAGGATTTCATTCATTGAATGTGCAGGTGATCGTATTAAATTTCGATTTCAAAAGATAACCGATGCATTTGTATCCTTTATCCTCAATACTTTAAGTAACACGTGTAAATTTATTAAATAAATGGTGTGTGATGCAAAATTTCGTATTACCAGTGTTTGTGCCAATTGGCCGGGCAGTGTGCATGACAATAGGATCTGGAGAGAATCAGCACTCTGCAGACAATTTGAAAGGGGTATATTTTTAACTGTCACTTGTAAAATCTTTATACAGCTCAGGAACGCAGCATCGTTTTTGGAAAGGGGGGGGGGCAGCCAGAGAAAAATAATTCAACTTACCTGAAAAAAAAACTTGAGAAGCAAAAAAAGGGGGGTGGATTTTCCAAACTCGAAAATCTTATTTCGTGTGTGTGGGGGGAGGGGGGGTCCATCTTCTTTCAGTACCAACTTATTTCAGTACCTTTTTTTTCTCATACACTACTGCATCATTTCCCTTATTTGACTTTTCTGCAACAAAAATTGGGGGGGGGGCGGTTTTTCAATGAACATTTTCAATAGTAAAGATTATGTTTAGAAAAAAAGTGGGAGGGGGTCCCCCCCCCCCCCCGGTGCTACATGTACGTGCCTGTACCTATCTCAAGACAAAAGTTACATAATTACTCATGTATATAATCATTTCCTTTTTAACTTCAGGTGAGCACAAAGGCCTCCTTCTAGGAGACTCAGGGTATCCATGTCGCAGGTTTCTGATGACTCCAAATCTCAGCCCAACTACAGAGGCCCTGCAGAGGTTCAACTCATCCCTCTGTAGAACACGTGTGCTAGTCGAGCAGAGTTTCGCATCCTTAAAAAGCGTTTTTCCTGTCTTTCAGGGAACACGTAGGTAATGAATTTTGTTTAAACTGCGTCAAGAATTTTCACTTCTTATATCATGTTTTGTCACTTTGTTATATGTACACTTTCAGAACATGTCCAGTCCAATTCTTTTTTAGGGAATGAATTCTTATTACTTGTAGAGCTATCTTTTATGTGTTTTATATCATTTTTACTCAATTAGACGAGAGGGAAGATATTTTATACTTTTATCTTACAACATCTTTAAAAATATTTATGTTTTAAAATCTTTGAAATTTTGACAACGGGCAGAAATTATAGGACGTCTGTTCGAGATACAAGAGGCATCCTTTATTTAAATTGCAGATGATGGACAATGAAATGGAATACGAAATCAAAAAGCTCTCCACATTTAATTTAAAACAATTTCAAAAATTTACAGGTTCAGGAAGCAGTGCTCCTTTATTTTTCATTGGAGATTTTTCTTACTCCATAATCGGAACTGCCACCTCGGAGGATTTGCAAATGGTTGCCAGTCGGGTTTACAGCATCATTAGACGAGACCAGAATCTAACTGAACCCCTTTTAAGTCACGTAAAGTATTTCAAATCGAACACAGTCGATACAAAGTGAACAACTTATCAACGGCACTCGGGAAAACTTGAAAAGGATGTAAAAGTTGCTAAACATATAGCTGACGTTCAGAATAATGCAGAGAAAACGTTTAGTTTGACATTACTGGCTCAGAATATTTCTTCATATTATCATAATATTAATAAAATACAAAGGGCTATGATAATTTTTAAAAAGGATACATATCATCAGTTTTCACTCCGGACTTCGAATTTCATTAAGCTTTGGATAAAATAACAGAAAAGACAAAAGACAGCGTCGGCAACAAAGAGCTTCTACACCGCAACGTTAATTTTTACAGAAGGCAAGGAACCATTGTCCGTTATCAGCGCTACAGTCAATATGGTTAACAGTAAAATTTATCATGGGCATGAAATCGAAAGAAACACTTTATGAGGGAAAACCATTTATCCTTCTTGGTACAATGGATTCTAATCACGCGACGACGACTGCTAACCTACAGAATTTTTTAGTGGAGCACAGATTTTTATCCGGAATGAAATATGCATTGCCTTCTACAGATGCTTTACGGAGTTCTTGTCAAATAATGGGAGAATGTATTAATGGGTTTAGTTTATTATAGAATGGATGAATCAACTGATTGTATATCAGAATTATTGAGAAACAATAAAGAGCCGATCCAAAACAATTGCGAGTTTTATTTATTAAAGGATCATTTACAGTAAGACATTCTTTTTCAGCCCATGAAATGTTGGTAACTGGAAGAGAAAATTTAACTCAAGTGTTTGAAAATGGTTGAAGGGAAATACCTGGATGCTCCTACTGTATGATTACAGTCCCCTTGTACCGTTCAATATGTTACCAACTTGGTACATATATAACCAGTTAGATTTTGGTTATAACGTTATAAATCTACTTCATGGACTATATCCGTTGTTTCAGCGTAAACGGGGAAGAAGGAATGTTGGCGTGTAATACAGTAGCGGCGCTGTGGGGCCGTAATACAATGTAAACGAGAAAGGTGCCGTATTCCTTATGGTCTTCCAATATGAAGTCCAAGAACTGCTAAAATTAGGTTTCCGTTTATTATAGACGATGGTAAATAACAATCAACATGAATTCAGCAATAGTTTACAAGTCGTAACCGAGTTGGATGTGGCCAGTAGAGCATCGGGCCTCCAAACTGAAGAAGGAATAATGGACATAGTTTTTTGTTAGATAGAGAGTAAACAATAATTGAATTATGACACTGGCTGAATTAATTGATGGACATGTGTTTCTTTCATATAATGGACATAAAAGACATTACTAAATAATTATATAAACAAAGTTATTGATACAAGATTAACAGGTCCCGAGGCATTTACACCTAACGAGTATCAATTCTTTTAACAGTCACTTAAAAGGCAATTGGAATGTCTTAATCCTGCTTCAAAGAGAATGAGACACAATCAACTAAATAACAGACATACAATGATAATAGATAGAGAATTCAACAGATAAACGTCCAAATTTAGTAAAATATTTTCAAAAGTTATTTATTTCAAAAACGTTAATTTTGCTCGGTGATACAGACTTCTTCAGAAATCTGTCATGGAGACAGTTTAGCAGAAGACGAGTATCAACATTTCACTAATCCGAGAATGCTGAAGAAATATTTCGTGGAAGTTAAGAGGTAACAGAATTCAACTATGGTTTTACAACAGGCAAGGATGATAAAATTTCAAAGAATGACTTTCATGACCAAAAAAAACAACAACAAACAAACAAACATTTTGTGGCTGTAGACAAGGATGATGATTTCAGGATGGTTATGGAGAAGGTGAGAAATAATGAAAAAAATATTCAATTGTCTTGACATACCTATTTTTATGCTTAATTACATCAGGCAAACCAGCTTTCAATAATAGACAAAGTTGCATTTGAAGTTCGTGATCTCAAAGAACAGGTATCTGATGTTGAGTCTCGACTTGATTAGCAATACTCGAGAAAGAGTTTCTTTAAATTTACAGGAATTCCTGAAATTCAAAATGAGGATACAACCAAAGTTATTCGGAACACTATCAACAACTGTGTTCTCTGAATACAGGTGCTATCAGCACCACATATGGGACCTCCTCTCACATGTAAGGAGAGACCGAGAGACATCAGTCTACGCAGGTAAGGGCTACCCATAAATAGAGTTGAAAGAGAGAAAACACAGTAAATGCAGTGGCTTTAACGGAGTATGCCAAAATGTTTAGAAGCATAAAGTGGAGATATTTCCTTTCTATTATGATATTTCAGTTGACCCCGCAAAGGGACAAAGCTTTCTGCGAAATCTTGATGTCCAATTAGTTATCCGAATGAAATGAGTACGTGTTGTAAAACTACTTGCATTTTGTTTAAGTCAAGTCGTTCTATAACTGACTCGTGTGCAAACGGTTAATTTAGTCGTCCCGACTGTCCCGGATTTCAGGTTTTATTGATTGATTGTATGTTTTACGTCCCAATCGATGATTTTTCACTCATATAGAGACGTCACCATATACCAGTGAAGGGCTTCTATTTTTTTTTTACCTTTACTTGGCACTTAGGGCGATTGAGCAGTGAGGGATCTTTATTGTGCCAACGCCTGTCGTGACACGGGCCTCTGTTTTTAAGGTCTCATCCGAAGGACCCGCAACTTTCACTTCAAAGTGCCGAGCGCATGGCCAAGGAACAGTTGCTACCCATTTTTTTTTTTTTATCGATTTAGGTCAGTCGCGGCCGAGATTTGAACTTATCTTTATTATCGATTCACTGAATTTCTTGAAATTTTTCAGGCTCATTTTCTAGGTTGCTACTAATGGCATAATCATGTTATTCAATTTGCGAATGGATTAAGTTTGACGTTGTACACGTTAACGTCATTACCTTTGTAAAACATTTTAAGCACTATGTAGTTATATAAATTTGATTTTAATGATAAAAACCATTACGTCTAAAATTGGCTTTTTCACAGAAAGCGAATTGAATAACATGAGTAAACACCAACGCAAGTTGTGTTTTTCTTTCTATAGAATGCAAGTGATCAAAATCCATAATAAATACCAGGTATTAAGAGCGAATGGAATAACATGAGAGTAGTATAAGGCGCCTAGATAGCTGGGTCAACTGAGTGCACTTTTTAGCCCTGAAGGGATGGCTGGGTCAACTGAGTGCACTTTTTAGCCCTGAAGGGATGGCTGGGTCAACTGAGTGCACTTTTGGGCCCTGGGGGATGGCTGGGTCAACTCAGTGCACCCCCGGGGTCAAGGTCAGAGATCTGGAAAAATCCACACGCGCTCAGCACGTTCTAAGATATGAGATGTGAGATCTGGAAAAACCTGCACGCGCTCAGCACTCACCTGGAAAAACCTAGCCATTATGACGTCATACACTGTATAAGTATTGCATGTGTCTGACTTGAAGCTCATTCTGTTGTCAGTTCCATCACCTGTCGACATGGATTCTGCTGTGAAAAAACTGTTACATGCCCAGCAACTGATGAGATGGAGAAGACGGGCGAAAGTGTTAGAAAGAATTATTTACAACAATAAAAACAGAGAATTAGCGCTCAGAAAAAGAAATGCGAGAATATTAGAGAGAATGCAGAGAGCCCAAGTCCAACAAGAACAACAAAGGACTGTGTCGGATGAAGAACCACACTCATCAGCCCATTCACCACCCCAGAAGCCAAAGGCCATTTCCCAATACTATCAAGTGAGACTGAAACAAGCCAAGCATTCCAGAAAATTTAAAGCGCATGAAGATGTCTACAGTGTGAATTTTAAGGAATTTCCAGAGGAGGAAAACAGAGGCTTTATTCGGCGATTATTTAGAGACATGCTGCAAAATGTCAAATATCAAATGCAGTGTAATCCTAACGATTACCTACGCCTGAACATACGCCATCCTTCTCTGGATTCCGACATTTGGTACGAGTTTACGCCATGTAAACATTTAAACGAGGACGTCATTTTAGACAAAATAGAAGCCGTTCAACAATCCAAGAAGGATTTTAAACTGGGAGACGGGGCCATGGAATTCGACATGTTTCGGGTCAAGTATCCGGAAGGGAGTGGTGGAGACAAAACCAAACATCTGATGGTGAACAAGGAGAGTTTTAAGAAGGGAAAAAGAAGTATCGTTCAGATCGACAATCCCTGGGATAAATTTTGTTTAGCTCGAGCCATCGTAGTCACCCGGTTATACAGTGAAAAACCTGAACACCCAGACCCCGAATGGGAAAAATGATGGAAACGCATGAGACTAGGAGATACTCAATCATTAAATCAGAAACGAGAAGCTATAACCCTCATGGAACAAGCCGGGTGTGATATCCATCGGCCTTGTGGACCCGAAGAATGGGGGAAATTACAACAAGTGTTAGCCCCATGCTATCGATTGAAAATATTCCAGTTCAAGTCCACCTCCTCTAAACTCAGTTTAGAGCCCGTTTACAAAGGCTACGGAGAGGGAACTTGTTTGAATGTCCTGTTAAACGACCATCATTACGATGCCATCATATCTATGCCTGGTGTGACGGGCAATCAATACTACTGTGATCATTGCGACGTGGGCTACAGTCATATTAAACACCATCGTACCCAGTGCCCTCACCGATGTTCCTTTTGTTTAACTAACACTCCCTGCCCTCCAGACGGGAGCCGCATTCAATGTAGCCAGTGCCAGGGATTTTTTCAGAGTAGGACTTGCTACGAAAATCATCTGCAACCTCACAGTAACAATACGGCCACCACGGTATGCAGTTTAATGGGACGATGTAGGCACTGTCAGAAATGGATGCCTAAAAAATTACTCCCTCATCATCATTGCGGAGGACAGAAACAATGTAAGATCTGTAAGAAAACCGTAGACACGGATCATCAGTGCTACGTTCAACTCAAGCCCAAAAAAAATCATTCATTCTGAAAAGTGTCCAAGTCAGACGTGTTTTAAAAGATGCAGTATCGTTGGTATTGTGAGAGCCCCGTCACTCAGTTTATTTACATGCAAGGAGGGTGGATGAAAACTAAACTAGGAGCGATCCTGGATTTCTTTGAAAATCATCCAGGACATTCCCTGGAAAACGTGTGGCTGGAAAAAAGAGTCAAAATCCCGCATCCTAAAGGAACTAGAGTGAGGGTGAAATTCAACCAGCATTACGAGCAATATAAATGGGTCAGCTGTACTCATCCTATGAATCGTTCGACACCGATGACCCTGGTTCTGAACGAAAGTCTCTGGTACTCCGACATAGCAGAGTGTGTGAGACATTTTTTCAAGATGAAGAAAAAAGAACTGACATTTTCAGATTATCACGACGTTAAACAGTATGTGTATTGTCGCATCCCCTTTTCCCAGATCAAAGACAATATGGAAAAGGAAGGACCTGGTGTTTTGGACAGAGTGATTGATTACAGATCAGAAGAAGAAGAAGAAGAAGAAAAAGTGTAAAAAAAAAAAAAAAAATAGATTCAATAAAATTAAAAAAATAAGAAAAAAAAAGTGTTGTTATAAATAGAAGGGTCCTAAGTTATTTTGTCTCAGTATCTCACTGAACATGGCCGAGAGCAGTGGTTTTTACATGACTTTACCCAGTGATGGGTCCATGCAATCTTTTCCGAGTAATACGACGGCTCAATTTAAAACCTTATTACCACAAACAGTAGATTTAACAGATGGACAATGGGAAGTGGCTTTAACAGAATTGATGTATCCCATTTCATTGAAAAACATCGCCGAAGAGGAAGCTTATTTTGACATCCTGCTTCCTCAGTTTTATGTTCCAAAAGTCCAAGAACCTAATGTGTTTAGATGGGGCAGATTTAAAATGAAAACCATAGAGGCCATGCCATTAAGCGAATGTCCTGTACTGTTAGATTGGGCCCATACTGAATTTGGTAATCTCATAACGAAAGACCAGAAGATAGAAATTAAGCGAATTCACTTTAGACCGGGGCCTTACATTCATCCCATGGCTTTAACAAGTGAAATCAGTCTTGGACTGGAAAGAACTTTGAAAAAATTATGGAAGTTTTTGGGTGATTCTAAAAAAGAGGGTGATTCTAAAAAAGAGAATGCCATGAAATTAGCCTATCATGACAAATATGATAAAGTGATGTATCACTTTAACGGGAGAGAACTTAAAAAATATCCCTTTTGCATTCGTTTTCCCACAGCCTTAGCTTATAAGTTAGGAATAGAAAGTAAGAAGGTGATGCTTCAGAACGATACAGAAACCAAATGGATCAACGTTAGTTACATGGGTAACAATACCGTAGATTTATATGAAAATCTGAAATCCATGTACGTGTATTGTGACTTGATTGAACCCCAGACGGTAGGATCCAATGCCTTGAAATTGTTAAGAGTGGTTCCTTGTACACTCAATCTGGAAGATAAAAAACAAGCTAAATGGGAACCCGTTAGAGCGGAATATTTGAAACTGAGTAAAAAACATTTCGATAGCATTGAGATTCATATCATGACTCCTTTAGGGACTCCCATGCCTTTTTTAAGTGGAAAATCGGTCGTGAAACTTCATTTCAGAAAAGTGTACTGAGATGAGTGTACATCTTTTTTGTTACATCCTATTGGGAGTGATGACTTGTCTGATATGCTGTCTGTATTGTATTCAACCCTAAGACAGGAGGGGTATAAAAAGGAGTCACTGGAGTGCATTTAGGTCAGTCTGACACGAGTCATGAAAACATGCAGTATCATCCCGGATTATTGAGACAAAGAGGACACGGACAGTTTGTCTATCATAGAGGTTTATTACGTCAAAAAGGACACGGTATTTTAGGATCCTTGTTTAAAGTAGCAGCTCCCTTAATAGGAGGATTATTTGGAGGAGGCCAACAGCAACCACCCCCACCCTATTATTATCCACCCCAAAACTATCAAAGAGGGGAAGGATTTTTTACGGATTTACTGAAATCGGGGGCTAAACACGCCTTGACCGCTGCTGCTAGAACGGGGTTAGACGTGTTAGAAAATAAGAGATCTTTAAAAGACGCTGTCAAAACTCACGGAGTACAAGCCCTGAAAAACACTTCGGGAATGGTGAAACAAAGAATGAATCTAGGAGGTACTAAGAAAAGAAGAAGAAAGAGAATGAAAAAACAGAGGGGATCGGGAATGGTGATTAAAATAATAAGAAGAAAAAGACGACAGAGAGGCAGAGGATTTTTTACGGATTTACTGAAATCGGGGGCTAAACACGCCTTGACCGCTGCTGCTAGAACGGGGTTAGACTGTTAGAAAATAAGAGATCTTTAAAAGACGCTGTCAAAACTCACGGAGTACAAGCCCTGAAAAACACTTCGGGAATGGTGAAACAAAGAATGAATCTAGGAGGTACTAAGAAAAGAAGAAGAAAGAGAATGAAAAAACAGAGGGGATCGGGAATGGTGATTAAAATAATAAGAAAAAGACGACAGAGAGGCAGAGGATTTTTTTTTACAGATTTACTGAAAACGGGAGCTAAACATGCCTTGACCGCTGCTGCTAGAACGGGGTTAGACGTGTTAGAAAATAAGAGATCTTTAAAAGACGCTGTAAAAACTCACGGAGTACAAGCCCTGAAAAATACTTCGGGAATGGTGAAACAAAGAATGAATCTAGGAGGTAGTAAGAAAAGAAGAAAAAAGACACCTGTGTTAGCCCGAGGAGGTCCTAAGAGAAAAAGAAAAAAACAAGGAGGAATTCAGACTAAGAAAACACGTCCTTTAGATATCTTTGATTGAGACACACTATAAATAGGGGAGTCGAGTGAGATTGACCTTCATTTGTGAAAAATCAATCTTAGTAGACAGACATCATGTTGCAACCAGATTCCTGTGCGTGTGGGATGAACAATTTACAATTGTTCCTAGTCCCCCCGACTAATATTGCTTTAGAAGACTCCAAATGGGAAGAATATTACCCCATTTCTAGTACTTTAGATTCGGATACGGCTCCCATTGAATTTGAAATTAAAGGACAAGGAGATCAATATCTGGATTTATCTCAAACGTATGTTCAAATGGTGTGCAAATTTACCAAAGACGATGGTACTAATCTGACTGGGGGTGGAAATATTTGCGCCCCGGTGAATAATATCTTACATTCCTTGTTTGCGGAAATCGATCTCAATGTCAATGGAAAAATAGTGACTCCTGGAACAGATACTTATCCTTACAAAGCTTATCTGGAGAAATTACTTTCTTACAAACCCAGAACTTTAATGACCCAGATGAGAGCCTGTAGTCTGTGGGAAAAAGATACGGCAGGACACATGGACGAAGTGAGGGTAGCAGACCTTGGAGTGGCTCAAAATAAGACATTTGATGTAACCAAGGGTTTACTGGGTGCTGCCGATACTGTGGTCATTGACGAACCTATCGTCCCAGAGTTACCGGCCAATTCTAGAAACGAAGGATTTAGAAAACGTCACCAGGCCATCAATGATAGTAAGAAAATAGCCTTGTTTTATCGTTTACATCTGGATTTATTGCAACAAGACCGATTTCTACCCAATGGAGTAGACGTCCGTTTGAGATTTAATCGAGCTAGACCTCAGTTCTATATGATGATCAAAGCAGGAAGTACGGGAAAAGTGAAAATATTGAACATGGTCTTGTGGGTGAGAAAAGTCAAACCCACGGCCGTCATGATGAATGGCATTAATCAAAGTTTGAACACTCATAGAGCTAAATATCCATTGAGAAGAGTGGAAGTGAAAACCTTTACCATACTGACAGGAACTCAATCTAAGATTACGGATCATCTGTTTCAAGGCCAGATGCCTAAACGTCTCATTTTAGGCTTTGTGGAAAATGCGGCTTTTAACGGAGATAAAACTAAAAATCCGTTTCATTTTCAAAACTTTGGGATTAAGAAATTAGATGTCAGTATCAACGGAGAGACCATGAGTACTCGTTGTTTTGAGCCCAATTTCAATGAAGATTTATATCTGAGATCTTATCTGAGTCTATATCAAGCCTTGGGAAAATTAGGAGAAGATTGGGCTCTGGACATCACCCTAGAAGAGTATAAAAACGGATACACTCTGTGGGGCTGGGATTTCAAGAAAGATCAAGAAGCGCAGTCGGACAAATTCCACATCATAGAAACAGGAAATCTGAGAGTGGAAGTCCAGTTTACGAACAATACGGTGAACACCTTAAATTGTGTGGTGTATGCAGAATTCGATAACCTGTTAGAAATTAACAAACAGAGAGAAGTGAGTATTGATTACTAATGGATACGGGACAGTTGAGAGAAGTCTTATCCAGAGAATTAAAGAGTTCTTTTGGTGGAGTGTACCCTTTGGATATATTACCGGATCAATTAAGACTTGGAGAAAAAGCCATCGTGGTGAATACGGATCCTCAAGATCAACCTGGAGAACACTGGGTGTGTCTGTACGTGAGCAGTCCAGTGGTGGAATATTTTGACTCTTATGGATTTCCTCCCTTACAGAAAGAAATTCAAGACTTTATCCAGCGTCATTCTCACCAATGGATTTATAATCCGTATCGATATCAAGATTGGAAGACCGATGTGTGTGGACAATATTGCGTGTATTATTTCCATCAAAGACACAAGTTGAGAAAGAAAGAAGACGAGTGGTTATTTCCCTTTGACCATAGTACAGCCTTACAAAGAGATCATTATGTAGCTCAATGGTTTAAAGACACTTATCATAAAAGACCTACGGGTCATGGACAAACTTGTCAATGTTTCTATCAAAATGTCATGTAATTAATTGTTGTCATCAATAAAAAGAATTGAAAAAAAAAAATAAAAAATCTGTTCTTGTTTTTTTTTTTTTTTTTTTTAAAAAGGGGTTTTCCCCATGATACTAAATATAGATAGAAAAAGGTATATAAAAAAAAGAAAAAGAAAAAAAATAGCCTCATTTGATCATGAGTCTCCAGGAGATACAGGGTGATTTATTAAACATTCCTGTAGAAGCTATCGTACATCAATGTAACTGTTTAACAGTCAGAGCTCATGGATTGAGTCAAAGTATAGCAGATAAATATCCTCAAGCGAATTTGTATGCCACCCGCAGACCTTTAGGGTCTAGAAATTTAGCCTTAGAAGAGGACAGGGATAAGCCAGGAACCATTAGGGTGTTTTCCTCACAAACACCTGTGGTCATTTGTTTATTAGCTCAATGGGATTATGGCAGAGCAAGTCACAGACCTAAAAGAATCTCCACTTATCAGGACACCCCACAAAATAGAGAGCAATGGTTTCAAGCCTGTTTACAAGAATTGGGAAATTTACTTTATAAAACTTTTGCTTTTCCTTACAAGATTGGATGTGGCTTAGCTGGAGGAAATTGGACTCATTATAGACATTATATTGAACAATTTGTACACACTTATGACAAACATGTGTACATTCTTCATAAACATTAACTGTGTGTGTGTGTGTGTGTTTTATGTGATATAAAATAAATCTTTTTTGAAATATATGGGTAGGCGTGATGATATTGAAAGTACCTTTTAGGAATGAAGTGCCATGCTCCAGCCTCCAAAAAGTATATATTTAAAAACAGGAGAAGGTCCACAGCAGTCTGATGCACTCATAAGCAGATCCTTGGGTGGGGCCCAGTAGAAACACTAGGAATTCTTTATTTCCATGCAATCATCCAGTTTGGCTCACAGTACAGTTTTTCTTTTCCCCTGTAATATAATATCAATATTTAAATGGAAAAATTCAGAAAATCATCAGCACTTGGAGATAAAAAAAACCTGTTATCTTTACCAACTATGGTATTATAATTTACATTATCAATTATCTTTTACTTATCCATTTTTTATCATTTTTAAAATATATATATATATATAAACATGTATAGTAAAAACAGAATTAAAATTTGTATCTCATTGAAAACTTCAAAGTTTTGTTTGTTTCTATATGTTGGATGATTAACTGTGTGTATTTCCAAAAGGAAGAGCACAGCCCAGGCTTCACTTCATAGAGACTTGATTATAGATGGTTAGGAACCTAAAAAAAACATATCTTCCATGTTGAGGACTGTAGAAATAAAACCATTTTTGTTATTATGACAAAATACTACATGAAACAATGCATGTTTAAATGTAATGGAATAAAAAAAAAAGTAATATATATATCACGACCTAACTTATACTCGAATCAATGAAATATCATTCATAAAATACATATTTTTTAAAGATAAATACAGACTTATTTACTATGGACCATAAATGATGACATGAATAGCAGGCCATACTTAAGCACATGACAAACCATTATCTCAAATGATGCAGAACTGGGTTCATTAGCATAGCTGACATTAAAACATATAGGTGAGGGATAACATAATCACAACAATAAACAATGTGTAAAAAAACTTTAAATGACTTACAGCGTGGATTACAAGCCTTGAACAGGGAAGGGGTAAAAAAAAAAACTTGCCGCGAGAGTATCATGGCGGCATAAACACAGAAAATTAAGTCGTACTTAAACACATTCCCTAATGATTTGAGAAAATCACTGTATTTCATGTGTATTTACTTTTTTTTATTGGACATGGGGAGAAAGTCTATAGATTTTTTGTTGTTGTTGTTACAATCGAATAATAAATAAATAATTAAATAATATGAGTTGACAAGAAGGAAAAAAAAAATTTATTTTAAGTGTTTATGAGTTTAGCAAAAAAAAAAAAAAAAAAAAAAAAAAAAAAAAAAAAAAAAAAACAGTGACCTCTAGTGTTATTGTACGTTTCTTTTATAACCGTGTATCAAAAAGGTATCTTTTCGTAAAATTTGGGTTGGCCCTTAAAAGGGCCGTTGTTTTTTTTTCTTCAGGGTTTACTCCCTGGGACTTGGTCCTTAAAAGGACCGTTGTTGTTTTTTTTTCTCTTCAGGGTTTACTCCCTGGGACGTCGGCCTCGCCCTCGACCTGTTACTATCCCATTCTCTGTCCTCTCACTGCGGACCCCACGGCCTCGGCCCACAAACTGTCTCCTCTCGGAGAGGGGTCTCCTGGGTGTTGGAGGAGGAGGAGGGCCAGGAACAACCGGCTCTGGGCACCCGTATCGGCAGAGGGGGCAGCCCTCTCCCTGGTCGATGAGCCGGGCCGCACAGAGGAAACATGCTGGCCTCTGGCGGCATCGACCACAGACGAAGTTCGAGAGCTCGTCGTCGCATAAACAGAGAACGCAGTGTCCCTCCGCCACAGCAGCCTCAATCCCCCACAAGGGAATACATCCCTGAAAGACCGCTCGGTCCTGGGGTGGTGATGGTGGTTGTACCCCGTTGAGCAGGCGGTGGAGCGCTCTGGCTGGTGATGAAGGGGGGGACTCCGGAGTGTCTGGTAAGTCAAAGTTCCTTCCCTCCTCCTCTGGCTGCGGATGATAAATGGGCCCTGGCTCCCCTCTGCGCTCTGCTGCTGCTGGTGATGGCCTGGCATAAGGAGTGGGTCTGGATCTCCGGGTGTTGGTGGCGATGAAGCTGTTGAGATCTCCCACACGAATCCGCCCCATATTAAATATGGCAAACTCCTCCCCGGTGTCCTGGTTCCTCACAACCATCTGCAAGATGACCTCCACCCCAGGTTGTATGGCAATGTTCTCGGTAAACACAGACATGATGGTTTTCGTTGTATGGCCGAAATCAGCTAGGTAACGAATGACAGTTAACAGCTGATCAGCGTCGGTATTTATACACACATCGCGAGCCGAAAAGAGAGCACCCTAAAAGCCCGGATGAAGAAGAGCTCAGAAAATCATGGAAAAATCAAAATTGTGTTATTTGTGTTTTGTGAATTCCTCTATTGGCGTAAATAACATATTATGGGATTATATATACATTCAAACCTTCTAGTAAAAGAATGAAGGTAAGTTTCGAGAATGATTTCACAGTATTTTTCATACATGACATTGTTCCCTTGTTTAGAACAGGCTCATTCATGCCGAAGCGAAGGGTTAACCTTGACTGACCTGAATACATAAAATAAGTCGTTTTAGACTTTTTAGAGTGTAACACAAAGAAAACTTATTGTATACAATAAGATTGAACTTAGGGAAGAGTGTTGGTATAGTTTTCAGATCAAAAGAATCGTTACAAGTGTAAAAATAAACTTAGCGTCGGTTTCGGGATAAACACAAGGGAGGTCAAAGGTCAGCCATTTTCAGAAAATCAATGTATAAGACTTGTATAGAGAATATAAGATTCTTTTCGATCCTGACCTTTTCAGATAAAAATTTTGAGATGAATAGAATCAGATTGGTTTAAAAACAATTTGTGTACACTTTATTTGCAGTGGGAAAGTTTAGATTTTTAATTAAACCAGGATTTTATAGACTCAGAGTCTAACGGATACATGATGACGTCACATTTGTATAGAAATAATAACAAACAAACAAAAAGCTTAGTGTCTTTTCATTCTTTTATTTTTATTTCTTTTTGTTTAACAATTGTTCCAAATGTTGAATTCTGCGTTGAAATCTTATTCGATCGGCTACTATAGTCATCCATTCACTTTTCCGATCTTCGGGTGGTATATAATGAATTTCATTCAAGTCTGTATTAAAAGTCACACATTTCTTAGTCTCTCTGAAATTTCCAGATATTTCATCCCGTATTGAATGCATATTTTCTCCATCGATTCTATTTCCTGGCAGAGTAAAATCACTTTCCTTGCTTGGGGATGGCATAAAAAGTGTAAGGCTTTCCTAGATAGTGGGTCAGGCGTAACCCATACCATTTCTGGGGAAGAGTTTCTTTCATGCGTTGACATAGAAAATGCAGTGTAGCTAGTCTCCCCAGGTTGGGAGGATGTAACAGGGCCAGACATTGTAACCATAAGTCCTGAATGGTTTCTATGATGGTAGTGGCTCTCTGAAACACTTGTTCTGCCTCGGGAGGGAGAGGTTGTTCGTGTTGTTTTATCCATTGCATTAACAAATCATAGCCTTCTAAAATCAAAGAGTGGTATTGCTTCGACATGACAATTGATTATGAACAGAAGACATGATATTTTGTCTTATTTATACCCCTGTTTTTTAATTTATTTTTAGACTTTGGAAAAACCAATAGACTTAATTTTTTTTTTTAAATTTATTTTTAGACTTTGGAAAAACCAATAGATTTAATTTTTTTTTTTTTAATCTATTGTTAGACTTTGGAAAAACCAATAGACTTAAATAGAGTAAGAACGTGTGAAGCACGTGTGGGTTTTTCCCAGATCCCACATCTCATATCTCAGGAATTTCCAGATCTCAGAACGTGCTGAGCGCGTGCGGGTTTTTCCAGGACCCCTTCCTTTAAAAAAGGTATAAAAACCAGCGCAGAGAGTGTATGGGTCATCATTTTCAGTCAGAACTTTTTTCAGAAGTCAGACGTGTATACCATGGCACAAGCAATGATGAATACCAAAGACAACCCTAATTATGTGACACCTGAAGGCTATGCCATAGCCCCCATGCCAGAGACTCAGGATCCTGTAGGACTGGACTTGGGATTGTATAATTTCCCAGAGGCCATGACCAAAGAGGACTTTGGTATTTTAACCAACACGTTAGAGGGGATAGTCAACATACTAAACCAGATGCAAGTGAATGCAAATAAGTTTGAAGAGAAAGTCATGAGTGAATTCGTTGACCTGAGAGACAAAATGGCCAAACTGGAGGATAAAGTGTGGAAAATAGAAGAAAAAGGCAAAGGTAGAGAACCCACAGACACAGAAGCTCCAGAGAAAACCAGAGAGACCAACCCCTGTTTCATCTGCAAAGAGTTAGGACACTGGGCGCCTGAATGTCCCAAGAAAGACCTATGCTACAAATGTGGAAAATTTGGACATTGGGCGGATAAGTGTGACCAAAACAAACTGTCTGAGAAGAGACCACCCAAGCCCAAGGAAAAAAAAAGACGCAGGAAAACATGCGTCTCGGGGAGAAACAGGATAATTTATTAAACATTCCTGTAGAAGCTATTGTACATCAGGAGAACAAAGAAAATCTGATTCCACTGGACCAGCCTAAGAAAAGAAAACACAAGGAAGAGGTCAAGAAGTCCCTGAAACTTCAAAAGAAGAATTGACTTTGTATCATACTTAAATAAAAAGAGTTTTTAAACTTTAACATTGACTTGTTTTTCTTTTTAGAATAACAGCTGGAGATCAGCTGATTTTAAAGTGTCAAAATTAAGCAGCCAGAGAGGCGATGAAGGACTAGAATGACGTCATAATCAAGATTTGAATCGCTGCCAAGTTTAGGGCTAGGTAGGATCTCACATGGATTTTTTTTGTTTGTTTTTCAGGCACTTTAAGGGCCTAAAAGTGCACTCAGTTGACCCCCCATCCCCCAGGGCTAAAAAGTGCACTGAGTTAACCCAGCCATCCCCCCAGGGCCCAAAAGTGCACTCAGTTGACCCAGCTATCTAGGCGCCTTATACTACTCATGAGTAATATATATATATATATATATATATATATATATATATATATATATATATATATATATAGTGAGATAAGACTCTTAAATTGACTTTTTACAGAAAGAGAATTGAATAACATGAGTATATAATTATATACAGAGGCAACATTCTAAACGTCTCTGAAAGGGGAGGTTTTCCCCGGAAAAGGGTTTCTTTGGGGTCATACAGATAAAAAATGGGGCGTGGATTTTTTGAGGGGTTTTCATTCTTAAATTCATACTTTAAATAATGATGGAATGGAATAAAGCGAATTGAATAACGTGAGTGTATACCGACGCAAGTTCCGTTTTTTGAATACAAATCAGGTAGGGAATTCATTAACACGAGAACATATATAAAAATACAAACTATTTCATTTATTCCTGAAATAATACACATTCTTGGTGAGCTTTTAAAGTTCATTATGAATTTTAAGAATGTCAATAAAATAAATATTCACGGCAGTAGATACATATTATACCGACATAACTTTTAAAAATCAGGTTGCAAATTTATAATACGGGTGCAAGTAAATTGCATTTTTCCCTAAAAGGGAAATATATATAAACTTCTTCAATATCTACATTACATAATTTTTTTTTCATTTTCGAGCCCACTCCGTCAACGAACGGCAACTCTGATCTACATATTCTGAGTACTCTTCATTCACATTAAACACGCACTGTACGAGGCCTATGAAGGCAATTTGCTGGTGAACGCCGTGAACACTCTTAACACCACAATAAATTATATGAAAGGAACAAATAATTTAAATAAAAACAAGAAGTCTGTGAGCCAATGCTCACTAATAATGCCCCCGCTCTGATGTGAATACACAAGTTCAGTTACGGACAAACACAGTGATAATCAAGAAATTGACATCGGATTTGTAAAAAATGAATCCCATTATATGGCATGCCTAAACAAATATTGTGCTAAAATTTCAAGCATCTGCGATGAGTAGTTGCTGAGAAAACTAATAACAAAATTTGTTATGTATGGTACGGACAGACACACGAATAAACAGGAAGTTGACATCGGATTTCTGAAAAATGTTGAATCAAAACGTATGGCATGCCTAAACAAAGAGTGTGTTAAAATTTCAAGCACCTGGGATGAGTAGTTGCTGAGAAAATTACGACCAAAATTTGTTATGTATGGTATGGACAGACGCACGGATAAACAGCAAGTTGACATCAAATTCGTACAAAAATGAATCCCACCATATGGCATGCCTAAACAAAGATTGTGCTAAAATTTCAAGCATCTGCAATGAGTAGTTGCTGAGAAAACTGCGACCAAAATTTGTTACGGTGAGACAGAGACACAGACAGACACACAAGGGTAAACAGTATACCCCCCTCTCCTTCTATGATAATACATAAAATAAGTCTCTGTATAGGAACATGTACATTTAAACAATCGCATGCCATGGACAGAAAGAGAAACAGAAGAATCTATAACGTATGGTCTAATATACAGGACATTAAAGGTCAAACAAGAGAATGACAATATTTGATTAGAAGACTATTCTGGACGCCTCAACTCCGTCATATTCAGAGGATTCTAATTGCCACCTTCGTTTTGTTAACGGTTTAAATCCCGCCATTTTCTTGGAATGGGTAAATGTTATGAATCTGGCAAGAAACAGAGCTGCAAGGAGTCACTTGCAGGTACTTTTTAGGTTAGTTCAATATTTAACGTTAGTATATATATATATATATATATATATATATATATATATATATATATATATATATATATATATATATATATAATATAAGATATATATTTTAAGAAGATGTCGGGAACAAAACTTTCACAGTTTGAGGGTCACATGACAGAGGTTATGTGGAAAGCACAACCTGTATGATGCTTTCTTCAACCTTACCGAGTAAGAATTTATATACTTATGTTCTGTAAAATAATATTTAAAAGGTATAATTTCGGTTTAAGGTATTAAACAAAATATGTTATACTATCATAGATCAGTATACCCATTGGATGTCCAACCATCATACAAGTAAAACACCGTTATTTGACACGTTGGATGGTGTTCCTACAAATGAGTTGGGAGACGGGGATATTAGACCAGATAAATATTCAATAGTAATAGAAAATAAAAAGTAAAAAAAAAAAAAAAAACATTAATGAACAAGTAAGTATAATTAATTGAATATAATTTGCTGTAAAAAATGGTATGTTTAATACAATAGTATTAATAGGAAATAAAAAGTAAGGAATTTTAAGCATTAATTAAGAAGTTAGTATACTTAACTGAAAATATTTTTCTTATAAAAAATGTTTAAAATAGAATAATGTTAAAGTCCATATATTAAAAAAATAACTTCCTGTGTTATTTCATAAAATAAAAATAATAAACTATGATTTCAGGAAACAAAGATGCTAAAAGCGACTCCGAAGTCTTAAGCACAGCGGACAGTTCATCCCTTCCAAGCCTATTACCAGATTCTGAAGACACGAAATCAATCCCAAGAAACAAAACGGCCAGCGAAAATACTTTCCAAAGGAGAAGGAAAGAGGATGAAGAAGAATCCGTTTTGGATGAATTGCTTCAGGGGTCGGATTTGGATAAAACATTGAGGCCAATTCCAGGTAAATCTGAAGAAAGATATGGAATAAGGAAATTGACGCAAATACATTTCACTTTCCACTACTAAAGATTATTCTTTTTAGGTCACCTGAGTCACTCAGGTGACCTATTGCTATCTGTTTTCGTCCGTCGTCGTGCGACGTGCGTCGGTCGTAAACTTTTGAACATTTTTAGCTTCTTCTCTTGAACCACTGAACCAATTTCAACTAATTTTGGCATATAGCATCAACGGGTGAAGGGGTACAAAAATTGTGAATTTCATGGTCCCTGCCCCCCTGGGGCCTGAGGGGTGGGGCTAAAACCATCAAAATTAGTGCTATCTTTAAAAATCTTCTTCTTTACTCCTGGACATCAAGCAGTCAAACTGTTGGCATGATTGTAATAAACATTGAGCCCTCTACCAAAATTGTGAAATTCATGGCTCCAGGGTCAGGGGTTCTGGTGCTAGGGTGGGGCTATATAGATCATATAGTGAAAGTGCATTATTTCTTTGAAAATCTTCTCTTCTCCTGTGTATTATTTAAACAAACGAAGTGCATGGTTATGACAAGCAATGATGCCTTTTCCAAAATTGTGAAATTCATGGCCCCTGGGTCAGGGGTTCTGGTGCTAGGGTGGGGCTATATAGATCATATAGTGAAAGTGCATTAATTCTTTGAAAATCTTCTCAGCTCCTGGGTATTATTTAAACAAACCAAGTGTATGATAATGATGCACAAGGATGATTTTTCCAAAATTGTGAAATTCATGGCCCCAGGGTCAGGGGTTCTGGTGTTAGGGTGGTGCTCTATTGATTATATAGTGAAAATGCATTAATTCTTTGAAAATCTTCTTCTCTGCTCCTGGATATTATTTAAACAAACTAAGTGCATAGTAATGGTGCACAAGGATGCTTTTTCCAAAATTTTGAAATCATGGCCCCAGGGTCAGGGGTTCTGGTGCTAGGGTGGGGCTATATAGATCATATAGTGAAAGTGCATTATTTCTTTGAAAATCTTCTTCTCTTCTCCTGTGAATTATTTAAACAAACGAAGTGCATGGTTATGACAAGCAATGATGCCTTTTCCAAAATTGTGAAATTCATGGCCCCTGGGTCAGGGGTTCTGGTGCTAGGGTGGGGCTATATAGATCATATAGTGAAAGTGCATTAATTCTTTGAAAATCTTCTTCTCTGCTCCTGGGTATTATTTAAACAAACCAAGTGTATGATAATGATGCACAAGGATGATTTTTCCAAAATTGTGAAATTCATGGCCCCAGGGTCAGGGGTTCTGGTGTTAGGGTGGTGCTCTATTGATTATATAGTGAAAATGCATTAATTCTTTGAAAATCTTCTTCTCTGCTCCTGGATATTATTTAAACAAACTAAGTGCATAGTAATGGTGCACAAGGATGCTTTTTCCAAAATTTTGAAATCATGGCCCCAGGGTCAGGGGTTCTGGTGCTAGGACTGGGCTATATAGATCATATAATGAAAGTGCATTATTTCTTTGAAAAATCTTCTTCTCTACTCCTGGGTATTATTGAAACAAATTGAATACATAGTTATAATAAGCAAGGGTGACTCTACCAAAATTGTGAAATTCATGGCCCCAGGATCAGGGATTCTGGTGGTAGGGCAGGGCTATATAGATCATATAGTGAAAGTGCATTATTTCTTTGAAAATCTTCTTCTCTACTCCTGGGTATTATTGAAACAAATTGAATACATACTTATGATAAGCAAGGGTGACTCTACCAAAATTGTGAAATTCATGGCCCCAAGGTCAGGGGTTCTGGTGCTGGGGGGGGGGGGGGGGGTCTATTGATAATATAGAGAATCTGTAGTAAAAATGCATTATTTCTTTGAAAATCTTCTCTGCACCTGGACATATCAGAGGCAAAAAGAGTAAAAGTTTTAATACAAAAAAGATTTTAGAACATCTGGACCATTTGGTCAAGTGTTCTGGTCCTGGCCAGAGCTCTATTAATTTGTATTCAACTAAGAGGAGTTATTCCCCTTTGCTATTTACTTTTGATAATTAATCACTGTAAATAATGTACTTGAAAGGTTAATAGAAGAGGAGAATTATGCAAGATTTTTTATTGTATAATACAAAAAGTACTTTTATACATGTAGTTTAAATGATCAGGTAGACTTGTAAGTAATAGATAAATAAAAATGAGACAAAAATAACTTGTCTTATTCAATGTTCATCAAAGACCAAGAGAGTCCAATGTAAGGGATTTCATCAAGGAATTGAAATAGTACAGAATCACTGATAATTTGTTCATATACTGTATGGTGATAGTGATAAATGGGGAACAGATTAGAACCTAATTTATGAACTGTTAATGAACAGTAAACTAATTATTTTGTTGATCCTGATCACCCTATTTTTCTTGCTTTTGGGCAACAAAGCTTCACCTTTCAGTTCATTTTATACTCTATGGATCCTCTAAATTGTTGTATTATACTCAGGTGACCGTTAAGGCCCTTGGGCCTCTTGTTCTTTTATTCAATTTATTTAAAAATTATGTATTACAGAAAAATATATTTACATTTCTAACATACAGATATTCCTGTCATCGCACCAACTTTTGACAAACTGAATCAAGTAAGAATAAGTTTAAATATGTATTTCCTTCCTATGGATGCATTGATGTTACACACATATCTGCGAAGTTAGCAAATCATTTCATATTAACTATGTGTTTACACCCTTGGTGAACTAGCAGGTGCTGAATCTGCTCCCATAGTCATCAATTCCGACAGAGAGAGGGAATCGGATATGCAGGAACCACTTACTGGCAGATCAGGTACATCCATTTCTCCTATAAAATATAATTGCATTGACCGTCAATTTATTGACTATTTTTTTTTTTTTTTTTTTTTTGCAGAATAGAAATACTATTCGAAATAATAATGGTTTTATACTTGTCTTGCACCTTAGGGGGAGCCCAGCTTTCTTCAAGAAATGTTCAAGGGTCCAGTAAAACAGAAGCTACAAAGTGGATCCGTAACTGTTACATTCAAGAGAGTATCTTTAAGGAAGGTACCAAGTAAATTTGTAGCAGCATGCCCTAACATCATGACCTAACATTTGGTAGTGTAAACAGGAGTCTTGGTTGACCGCGCAAACAACAATTGTAAAGTGTGGATTGGACTATTGTAATATAGACATGAGTTTGCATTTTTTCTTCTATTGAATTACTCTTATTACTGGATTTTTAATAGACAACGCACCAACCTCCCGTCATCGGACAGACAGAGTGTGTCATCCACCAAATGTCCGTGAGAAGGATCCTGCCAATCCAAGAAAAAAGCGAAAACTATCCAATCCGTATTCCAGAAGTGTCTTTGGGAAATAACTGAGTTTATTTTTCTTTATTAACGATAAATGTACCAGAAGTATTATTAATTTATTTTTTCTGCCGAATATCTTATAAATAAAGAATATTTACTTCGATGATTCAATGATAAAGGATTTAAAACAATTAGAACAAGCTAATTCAGAGAATTTGTGTCCCCCGCTTAAGGAAAAAAGAACAGCATACAGCATGCGCAGTTGGGGGCGGGGGTAACACTCCCCCCTGGATTTGTAGAATTATTTAATATTATTTAATGTATATATGTATATTGAAGCAAATAAAAACATGCCAATATAAAGATTTGATTGCTTATTCTTTAGTATGTGTATAGAAGATTCTTTTTAATATATATAATACTAGATGAAATCCCGCGCAAGCGCGGGGAATTGAATTCATACTACTACCGACAGAAAATATTTTGTAGTTTCTACTGACAGCCTACAGGATTATAGCAGGAAGAAATACTTTGTTCAAATTCCCGCATGAAGTAGATGTACGTCTCTCCCCCCCCCCCCCCCCCCCCTTGTAAAAACTTGAAAAATAACAATTTCATTAATTGACGTTTATTGTGAAACCTCTTATGCTATGTTATGGATATTGTACTTCAGATGCTCTTATTTCATTTCCGTCAAGAATAAAAGCAGTGAATATGCACATTTTACTGATAAATTGATTTGGGGGGAGGGGGGGGGGGTCAAAATTCACAGGTACTTGGGTCTTTGTTTATAAATATGTTTGTACCTTACTGATATGTAAATAATGTACTTTACTTTTTTTACATATCAATAAGGTACATACATATTTATAAACCAAGACTCAAGTACCTGTGTAAAATTAGCTTTTAACGCCCTATGAATAGGCCGAGTATTTGATACAAAAGACTGTTTTCAGGGAAAAAAAATGAAATGTATTGATTAAAGCACAAAATTTTACATCTTTAATTGTTTTTGAACAATACCTTATTCATTAATTTTCTCTTTACATGTAAGCAATTTTATTACGAAGTACAAATTGTACTTCGGGTTCGTTGCCACGATGCTCTCAGTAAGGAATATATAAAATGTTTCAAAAAATGTTTCATGTTACAAATTTTACCGATAAATTTATTAGGAAAACCTACTACATACATGTATATATATATATAGGTAATAGTCTTTCGATATATAAATATATTCACAACTTATAGTGTTATCAATGATATACCATTATTTCAATGACCAATCACACAAAAGCCTTTTTTTATGTTATGCAGCTATATGCACCTCGTTTTTTTTAACATCGGGCTCGATGCTATATGATGTTCTAGAAACGTCCGTCAATATTAAGATCGGTGAATGACGAAAATAATTTACACATTTCCCTTTTTAATCGGTTATCACAACTTACTTCTTTTATATCATTTAAATCAAGTTTTGATTGAATAATTCAGTGATGACGTTTTATGAAATAAATAAACGATTGCTCGTGTCAGTTTCATTAAAAATTGCCAGCAACTTAGATCCGCCAACCGGAAACGCCACCGTACTCACGTTTTTGCTATTTCATGGCTATTTATAGAAAATAAAAGTAGACTTTTAATTTAATGTACGAAACTTACTTTGCGAGTGAAATCTAAATATAGTTTACGGACATCATCTTGTATCTAGTGTATTTTTAGAGGAGTAAGTAAGAACTCTGGTGCACCCGTTTCGGAGTTTATTTGCAAAATTTATTAATTTATAAGTATATATTTATCACACTGTAATAATGATTTTATGAGTTTGTACACACCAGACGGCACAACTTTTTAATTTCACATGTTGAATAGTATCATTTAGTACCCCCCCCCCCCAAATAATAATAACTAAATGAGATCTCGTTGCTAGCAACGAGTAGGTCTTCCGTCCGATTTTTGATAAGATGAGATGTGTTTTTGACTAATATATTCGTTACAAAATACTGATATTAAGACTTCCCTCATAAGATTTCCTTCTCTTGATTTATATAACATTATCTTTAACATCTTTTGTTCAATATTGCTTACCAAAATGTTTACCCTTTTCGAGATATAAAGCGTGAAGGTTCAGCATTCTGGACCTTTATGGCTCCTAATTACGTAACAGAAGATCACTTCTTGCATATTGTTATTAAAGCATATTTGCTTCAGCAATTTATAACAAAATATTGATCGTTCAAGAGTAACAGATCTGAATCTTTTGCGCTCTCTGAGCCCATTATTTAAAGGTTCAGTCTTTTTTTCTTGATACCAAATGAAAGGTCTTGTAATTTTGAAGACGTTTTGTTCAACAACCATTCATATTTCTTTTCGTTTTCGAGATATGCCAAATAGAAATATTGAGGGGCTTGACCCTTCAAGTCCAGATTGGGGCCGTTTTGCAAAAATTGAAAGGTTGCAGAATGTTTAGAACATTAATCTGAACATCTTTTGTTCACTGTTGCTTATCAAAATACTTCCCCTTTTCGAGATATAAAGCTTCAAAGATTTAACATTCTGGCCCCTTATTACGTAACATTTTATCAAAATTTTAAAACATATACTTGCAAATATATGTAGTTGAACATTTTTGCTTCAAGAATTTATAACAAAATATTAATCGTTCAAGAGTTATCCATGAAAGATTTTTGGCCCCTCTGAGCCCCTCATTTGAGGCACCAGCCCTTTTTTCTTGATATGATCAGGAAAGCTCCAGCTCGTCTAATGATGATGAGGATTTAGTGACCCATTCTCCAAATGAAAAATTTTCTTCTAAGCTACATGTAGCTTGTATATATTGGTCCACTCAAAACGGATACATACAATAGTTTGAGAAAGAGAGAGAGAGAGAGAGTACCCTTTCTAAAGTGATAAAACGACCAAATTTATTTGGTTCATTATGAAAGATATTGAAATAGAGATACCATCTTTCTCTTCAGTGAAAAACGAACGAATATGTGGTGATATGACACCTGAGAGTATGTTTCTCGTGTAAGTATCATGAATAAAATCACTACAAAACATTGATAAACGATATGAATGAACGGTAGAGAGAGAGGATCTCTCACGGTTTTTGATTAGAAATGAATTTTATTCAACAATTACAAAATTATTTTTTCTCTTTTGTTGCCAGCTATCTGATTGGCTTAAGCTAGATCACATGATGAAATATAAAAAAGGGTCATTTAACATTAAACTTTTATCTTTCATGAAATCGCAAAACACATCGAATGGTGGAAACTCTATATCTTGTACCCTCTTATATCTGGTTGCATTGTATGTGTGTATTTTGGATTTTTCTTCACTGCTTGTTTCCTTCAGTACATCATACAGGTCATATAACTTCTTACTATCCTTGAACGTTATTTTAGGAAAGTTGCCAACCTTAGTTTTAAAGGCATCTTCATCACTTCAGAGAGCCCCAAATCTCTCTTCTAGTCTCTCCGGTCCTAACCACATAACTAGTAGAACTGACTCTTCCAGTGGGCTTACTTCTAATTCAGAAGTGACAGCTCTGAATGAGGTTTTCTAGAGAAAGCAAGTTTAAGGTTGAAATTAGAGAATCTGGACATAAGTAGATCCTTTCTCAACAAAAACTTGGTTAACTCACTACCCTTCCCATGATTTTGACCTGTGCAGGTTCGTAGATGGTGGCAGTTCCGGCAAGAAAGAAGGTCCAAGTGGATTCATTGGTGTAGATTTATACTGTTTAAATACTTGTCCCGGAGGAGGAGGCGTGTGACGGTACATATTGTCGTTTTGTACATATTGTCGTCGGCGACAATATGTACCTACCCTCATTGCACATATTGTCGTCCATCGGTACATATTGTCACCGGCTGAAAAGTTACAATTGTACATATTGTCGCTGGCGACATTATGTGCCTCACCCTTACTGTACATATTGTCGCCCAACAAATATAGTTGCTTAAAGATTTATTTTGTTGTTTTTTGGTAGTTTTGTTAATGTAATTGGTGTGCAAATCACACTGACGTGTCTCGTATGCTATTTCAAACAGCGTGATATTGACGGTACATTTTGTCGTCCTGTTCATATTGTTGCCCGCGACAATGTGTACCTACCCTTACTGCGCATATTGTCGTCCATCAGAACATGTCGCATGACAATGCACGGCAATGCTCCATATAAATATAGCCAGAGCAACCAAAAACTTCAAAAATAGTCATATACACTTAATTTGATCGCCGAAATATGGCTGAAATATTGCCGACTAGGCGTTAAATAATCATAATCAATTAATCAATCCATTTAAATATGACTAATCGTTGCTTTGATGTGTTTTTAGAAGATAATTTTTAAAGAATTTTCCATATATTCATATGTAATACTTTGATCCCCCATTGTGGCCCCACCCTAAGCCCGGTTTGCTTTGAAGAAACTTGAATCTGCGCTACCTGAGGAAACTTCCATATAAACATCACTAATCACGGGCCTACTGCTGTTCTCAGTGGTGGATCCAGAAATTTCAGAACGGTGGGGGTGGGGTGGTGGTGTGGGCGGTTCAGATTTTTTTGACAAGCAAAAAAATTTAAAGTCTTTTGTATGTAAAGGTGTGTTACTATATATGTTAAGTAAATTATTTAATTATATTTTTTTACTTGTGAACTAAACTGAGAGTATATACAATTTAAACAAACTTAACTTACCAAAGCAGAACAAAAAATTAACTCCCCCCCCCCCCCCCGGAAGGGGGGACAGTGCTATATCTTTATGGTTTTTTGAGAAGATTTTTAAAGATTTTCTGTATATATTCATATGTAAAACTTTGATCACCCATTTTGGCCCCACCCTACCCCTGGGGTCATGATTTGAACAAAATTGGTTTTGTTTGTTTGTTTGTTGTTATAATGTCCATCTCGAGAATTTTTCATTCGTATGTTGACGTCACCACTTGCCGTTGAAGGGCTGCAAATTTAGACCTATGCTTGGCACTCAGGCTCATTGAGCAGTGAGGGATCTTTTTCGTGCCAGCACCTCAAAATTGAACGTACGCTATGTAACGAAGCTTTCACGTAAGTATCATCTCTTCTGACCAAGTACTTCTTGAAAAAGAAAAAAATTGAAAGAATTTTTTCTAAATATTCAATGAAAAACTTTGATCACCTTTTAGGGACATGATCTGAATAAAACTGAATCTACACTTCATTATGAAGCTTTCACATAAGTTTCAACTTTTCTGACACAGTGGTTTTTGAGAAGATTTTAAAAGATGTCACTAAATTTTCACTAATTCTTAACTACTTCCCTTGAAAGAGGGCATGGTCCTTCATTTGAACAAACTTCAATCCCCTTTATCCACGTATGCTTTGTGTCAAGTTTACAGAGAGAGGGACGGTCATACAAAATGTGATCAGAAAAGCTCACTTAAACTTCCAGTTCAGGTGATCTAAAAATGCGAACCCCAACACCAATTATATCGGCACATGATTGTATATAAGTTCTAAATAATCATTGCTACTGAATAAAAAAACTAGTACATGTATTCAATCTCCACGTATATATTATAAGAAAAATAATAAGCTGATTTATCATATATCTCAAAAATTACGGTATCTTGACAAATCATAGTAATGTACATCAATCCCGGACACAATTTTCTAACCAAAAAGTTTTCTCCCTACTGTATTGCAAGTAATGCTGTCTGTCTCCCTCCGTGCGTGTGTGTTAATTTGTCAATCTCTCTTTCCTTTCTCAAGTAAATATTCGTCAATATAATATATCGACGACAATATATGCCGACCTTGACTGTACATATTGTCGCCGACGACAATATGTACAAAACGACAATATGTACCGTCACAAGGCGAGATGTAAACAAGACCTGGGATAGGCATACTAGCGAAACTAAACTGGCCTGGTAGATGGTCCTTCGTGTGAAATTGGCCTTGCTGAGACTCAAGTGATTCAACGAGATCTGATATACCAGGTGTATTTTGGCTCAGAGTATGCTCACTTGAATGAAGTGCAAGATTCTGCTCGTTGACAAAATTCTTTGTTCTCTTTTGTTGAATTTCACTTAGATCTTCAATTTCTTCAAGCATGGCATTAAGTTCTGCTTCGGCTTCAGCTGCTTCCAGTCCATAGTTATCATGAACAATTGTGCTTCTTACAAATTTTTAAAACCTGTGGTCTCTAGGTTTTGGTGTCTTGCTGGGGGGGGGGGGGGTGGCTACATTAATTAGTAAAGTGAAAATATGTTAATTCTTTGAAAATCTTCAACTAAGTGCAAAGTTATGATGATGAGGGTACCTCTATCAAATTTATGAATTTTCTGACCCTGGGACATGGGTTTTAGTGTTAGGGTAGGGATGTGTTGAATGTGTAGTGAAAATGCATTATTTCTTTGAAAATCTTCTCTGCTCCTTTGCAAATCGAATGCAAACAGAATTAAAGTTTTAATAAGCAAGAATATTTTTTACCAGATTTTTGACTATCAGGACCATTTGGTCAAGTGTTCTGGTCCTAGCCATGGCTCTATTAATTTGTATTCAAATTATTATTCCCCTTTGCCATTCAGTTTTGAAAATTAATCACTGTAAATAATGTATTTGGAAGATAATAGAATAAGAGAATTATGCAAAAAAAATTATTGAATAATACAAAAAAGTATTTTCATAGTTTAAATGATCAAGTAGACTTGTAAATAATAAATAAATAGAAATGAGACAATAATAACTTATTAAATGTTCTTCAAAGATCAAGATAGACCAATGTGAGAGGTTACAATATGGGGTTAAAAGTAGTACAGAAGAACTAATAGTTTGTTAATAGTCTGCATGGTGATAGTGCTAAATGGTGGATAGATTAGAATTTAATGTACGAGTTGTTACTAAATACTAGACTAATTATTTCATTGATTCTGATCATCCTATTTCTCTTGCTTTTGGGCAACAAAGCTTCATCTATCTGTGTATTTTATACTCTATGGATCCTATAAATTGTATTATACTCAGGTGACCGTTAAGGCCCTTGGGCCTCTTGTCTTTTTACAACAATAAATGCTCTCCAGGAGAGGAGTGTGCAAGATATAAAAGCAACTCGTTATAAATATGAGATTCCAGATAGTAATTCATTAAAAAAAGACGGTGTCAAAAAATGTATACGCTTCAGTTTAAATTCACTTTTTGTTCATTATTCTGCGTGCTTAAAAACAACCATAATATTGCATTTTGTATTTCGGAGAATCTTCTCCAAAAAAAAAAAAAATCGGCTTCGTCACGTGACATAAAGAAATGCATATGCTTCAGTTTAAATTCACTTTCTGTTCTTCATTATTCTGCGAGCTTAAAAAACAACCATAATGTTGCATTTTGTATTTCGGAGTATCTTCTCCAAAAAAAATTATCGGCTCCGTCACGTTACATACATCAAGTGTATCAGCACCGTGAGCACGTCGCCACGTGAAAATGCTTTTTTTTCCATATCGGCAGTTGAAGGGAATGCATCTAAAACGGAAAGGGGTGTCTTAGCAAATTATCATCAAGGTTGTCAAATGTTTGCACCATTTAATGGAGTACAATGTACGGCAATAGCGCTCATTGCTTTGCTAACATTAATGAGTCCCCAGTCAGATTTCACAAGTTTTCAGTTAGATCAGATATTGTACGATAGCACCAAACTTTATGCCAGTATTTCTCAAGAATTACAATCATTACAATATGTAGGTCACAATCAAATGCCAAAAGTGTTGAATTACTAAACGACTTTACTTTGGAATATATTTACGGAATAATAGGTACAGAGACTCATTCCCAACATGACGAAAATGAATTTGTATGATGCATTATCTCAAGCAATTCTATTATCTTCAAATTTTTTGTTAACTATGAATGATCTACCTATTGCTTTGCATGCAGATGCAAGTAACAATAAGTTCTTGATATTTTTTCTCTTCTCTCAAGATGCAGATAATGGTGCAGCGGTGTTGGTGGTTTAACCTTTGGGTTATCCCTTTGTCTTCCGTGAAAGATGAGGGACTGGCTCCACCAATGCCCCCTCTCCTGTTCCCTTCATAGCTATATTCCTATTGATTCCAATGTTGGTTTCCCACCGTACAGGTGTTGCTGTGGTGATGGTATCATTGTTGCCACCATGATTTCACAGTAGGTAGAAAATACATTTTCCTCACTGCACCATAGTTTGTATCCTTTCCTATACTTTGGGGTAACATCAAAATGTCAGCTCCTAAATCAAGTTTCTTAGTTTCATCTTCTTCTTAATCTCCATGGATGATCACCTCTTTCTCAGAGAAATTAACACTATCGTCAACATGTACAAGAAGTATAGGAGATTGTCCTAAAATTCAGAATTGCTGCCCGTAAAATGTCGCTTTATGCTACCAGTTTTCAATTTCAAGAAAAACTTCAAATCTTAAATCCTAAAACATCTCTTAACATATTCATGTGAATTTCTTGAAGTACTACTTCACTTATATCTGTAAGGCTTAACCAAAAGTAAGGGTGACGTCTCAGTAGACATTTCTTTTTGATACAATAATAATGCAGTCTCATTTTTTTCTTGGTTGTTCTCCAAACCAGTTTTCCATCCTCTGCTTGTTGTGGGTATTTATATCTCTCAAGATGAGAGAACATTATATCAAATGGTGGCAAAGAATTATTGGTGCTGATCAAGGAAGTGCATGAAGTACAGAATACTGCTCGTTTCCCTTTTACAGAACAAACTCTGACAATTTTGAATGTTCATCATTATTACCAACACTGCATCCCATCTGAAATACAGAAACAAAAGAAGAACTAGCACACTTTACCACATTTTAAGCATTTGAAGATAAAAATAAAAGGCAGCAACTCTCTTTTAAGCATTTGTTTAGTTGTTTAGTTCAGCTTGTTTCAAGTTATCCTCCCATGGTTCTCCAAACAACTCTTTGATGTCATCTGCTGATGCAGCTGAGAAGGACTTAAGTGCTATCTCTTTAAGGTAAAGTCGCTTAAACAACTTGGTGAGAAGTATCTTTAAGGTTCAAAAGAAAATACACATTCAAGGCTCTGTCTTTAAATACATATTCTAAATATGTATTAAGGAACAATGTAAATTGCATTTTCATTTCATCTACTTTTAAATATATTTAAAAATACCTTGACTGGTTCTATGCAGTGCATCATCTCTTGCTTGTGTCATGATTTTGGCTTGCAATATCTCTCAGTTGAGAGATGGTAGATATGCTTTTAATTTTTTTCTCGAAGTCTTCTGACTGTTGTTTTCGCATCAAACCAACACTTTGTAAGGCTAAATTCAGAATTGACATTATTCTCTCAAGAGCATTTTTCCAAGAGTTCATGGGTGGAGTTCGCACAACAACAAGCATATCATATTTCCCATGGAGAGGTTTAACTGAACAGTCTAATAGGTAAGTCTGTCGTCCGGGTCTCCATCTGTGTATATCAGAAGTATAGGTTTCTAGTCTTATTCAAGTTTCAAGACATTACTTGCTTCAGTTCTGTGTCGAATTAGTGATGATGGCTCCAATACCAAGTCTTTCACTCCTACATAAACATGGCCCCTGTAAAATGACCTATATATGGATTCTGGTACATCAAGAAGCATAGTCACACTTGGAACTATACTAAATTTGGTAAAGTCATGATCAGACACTGCAAAAACCTTCTCTTGGCCAACTATGACACTTTTACTACGATCCACTTCTGCAACTGGAAGGTTTGGTTCCCCTACTTTACAACTTTACAATGATGTTTATCATCCATACACACAAATTTTGTAAACTCTCTTAATTTCACAGCCAATTCTTTCAAGTACCGAAAAGCGGCTGATGCATAATGTATGTCCATGTGCTCTTTTCTTAACTGACGACTTTGAACTTGGAATTTCACTTGTAATTTTCCTGTGTACTGTAATGAAGAGTATGATGTCGCATTCTAAGGGGCAAACTGAAATCGTAACCACTGCTCACTTGGAATAGGTGTATCAGGTGGGTAAGTTAATGCAACTTGTCTATGCAAATCTGGAATTGATATTGCCCCTTGTTCTGCTCATGCAAGTCTTAAATAAAGTCTAGATCTTGCAGATTACAATGCATGTTGGACTCATTCTTTTTTCTTTTAGATGTGAAGCAGCACTGTTATCACCTGTCAGAGTCTTGTACACATTTCTTGCATGCATTAGCTCAAAGGAGCATATCAGGGAAGTCAGGGAAGTTCCGTCGCATTGCTCTAGTGTGGTAAGAGGGCATGTTTTTCTGAATTCGCTAAATCACCTCTTGATTTTTCGATATCCGATCATCTTCAGTCTGACTTGTTGGGATTTTCCACAAAAAGTTGTGCGTTCCAAGGCTGTTACCAGTTGCAACACAATGAAGTATGCACTTACGGGAAATGGCATGGTCAATATATCTTCCGTTGCGAGTGTCATCTAGGATTTATTCATCAACACACATTGGCTCTAACTCTCAAAGTGTCTAAGTGGCTAGTCAATGATTTGTAACGTGAAAAATATGTGGGCTTCACAACGCATTTAGGTTGAATTAACTTTAGTGGCTGCATATCATCCAAAATGCGTTCAGGAAAATTAAGACAGTGAATTGTTTTCTTTTTTGTTTTTTCTAAAGATTTTTTTCAAGTAATCTGAATATTTGCACATTATCTCTGCTAAGCCTTTTGACTGCAGTTTATTTGGGTGCCACATTCGTCCAGTTATCCAGGCTTGCTCTAGAACAATGTCATGTTGTTGAGCATGTGCCAGTTAATTTGATCTGTCAACTCCTGGCTTTTGTGTTTTGATTTAGATAGGTCAGTAAAACCAACTAAGTGTTCAAACAACAGAGGATAAAAAAAAAAACCTGCTATGGAAACTATCACTGAATGGATCAATGTACCAAAGGCTATTTGTCACAGCATTCAAAAAGTACTTGCCAGACTCCAAGCTTTCCGTTGTGAATCCAAGTCCAGCTTTCTCTAATATCTGTAATTCTTTATTGTACACTATGCGTTTGTTATTATCTTCATTTAGTGGAGAAGAAGTGTAGGATTCTTAGATGCATTCAATAGTACTTTAAATGCATCTGTCCGTGATTTCTCTTCATTGTTGACATCAATAGAACCCATGCAACGTTTCCATCCTTGTTTGACTGCAAAGAAAATCTTATACATCGTCCGAAGAGAGACACTACTTCAGATAAGCAGAGTGAGGACATTACACGATCAAATAAATCCGTTTTCGAGCGCCCCGACCTCTACAGTACAGAGGAACTTAACAATTTTTCTGGGAAAGTGAAAAATGCTACATGCAATTTTCCATGTTTCAAGTCTTCGTAAATTCTCCCACCGAACAATTCCCACTATATCCACCAAAATGTTCCAAGGCAATATGATGGAAGTGGCACTCACAATTTGTGCAGATAACGGAGACATGATTACTGTAGATATATCCCGCAAAAGAAACTTTTTATTGACATGGGCTTCGAATATATTCCGAGTCACTTAAGCGTTTGTTATTGTTTGGATAAGAGAGAAAACCTATAACGATAAAGTACGAAAATTCCGGAAAAATTCGACGCGGCTACGATTTTACCGAACCGGCGTTGCCTGAGAAACTATTCATTTATATTTTTTGGCCTAAGGTATTCAATGTGTAATGATGGGGTTTTGAACAATTTTGAATCATCTTAACTAGTTAAAAATGCATTGCTAGATAAAGATGAAAGTGAAATGAACCAAATTCACATGACAGATAATGTGCAAGAAGCCAGTCATTTTACACCTAAAAGTTTTTGAAGAGTTATCTGCCCTTGGTGAATAGAAGAAAAGTTAGTCATCTACCCTTGATGAATGGAAGACAAGTCTTTTTTTTTTTTTTTTTTAAATTTCTATGGTGAATGATTCATTTTATTTCATATTATAATAAAGAGAGAATTTATCCATATATTCACCACGAGATTTGTATGAAATTCTGAAATTCAGTTTACTTTTTACAATATCTTAATTACACATGCGCTGCCCATAACTTCAATGTTATCTTCAAGGTATAATTAACTGTACAATAATTAAAACTTGATACATACCTTTGGTGGAGTATCTATGTTTGATAACACCTTCAAAATGCTGCCATGATTTAAAAATCTAACCATTCATTTATTGGGTACCAAAAAATGGTCATTATACATTGAATACCTTAAAAAACAATGCAGTGATGAAACTTCAAGTGTTTACCAACAAAACAAGATTGTGTTTGTTTGCCTCGAGGGAAATACTAAAAGATGAAGAGTTGCGCAATGATTACGGAGAAGATGATCTGCCATGGAGACAATTATGAAAAAATGTTCACGTGCTTTTATTATTGATTTTAAGGTTCATTGATACTCTATTAAGAGAAATAAACTTAATGGGATAAATGTTAATCATTCCTTTATAAGTTTATCATGTTAAAATGTCTTTTTTGTCCAATTTTGCCCTGAAAGCTATGCTAAATTTTGTTTGTATTTTACTTAAGCAATACAATTCTTTAGTAAAACAATAAGCATTGAAGAAGCATTTGATACAAGTAAACAGGGACATTATGAACCTTAATATCACCCAGGTGACATATAGGTACCTGCTGTTATCAGTGGTGAGTGTCATAATATTTTGAATATTTCCAGCCTTTTCTCTGGAAGAATAACCACCAGAATTGTGAAATACATGGCCCCATAGTTCAGGATTCAGACTCCAGGAGACAAGTTTAACTGCGTTACCGTCGACTTGTAAACAAGTAACCGTAATCAGATAATTCTGGATCGATTTAAAGAGGAAACGCGATATCAGTTTAACTAATCATGAATTGTACTATGGAAAAATGTACCGCAATATACCGTGAAACGGTATATGATTGCATTCTTGGTCTTGTTGGTTGAGGGAGTTTGAATGTAAATATACATTCACGATACAAATTTGAAGTTAACAAAGCACAGTCTAGATGGATAAAAGGATCTTTAGCCCACCTCAAAGTTTACACAAATGAGTTTCTATGCGACAGATCAATAGTTTGTGCCTTTCGACAAAGTTGGGGGAGCTTATGTAATACCCTCTGTAGCAGGTTTCCTTCAAGTACCTTTATGTCCTACATATTTAGAGATGCATAGATGATTCTTCTAATATGCTTCATTTTACCGATCATGGTTTCAGATGTTGCAATTTCAGCTAAAGAATGACCAGATTAATGTTTCTGGACCACAGACAAATTATGTATTGTAAAGGGACCAGCTGCACGCCCTTTATTAAATCTAATATCAATTGTTTGTTAAAGAATACGTTTTCTATGGCCGATGGAATATTTTAACTATACCTTAAATTGCCTTGGTCCAGTATAAGGAAATTGAATTCATAATGAAAACCATCCTACAAAAATTTTGTTTCTTCAGAGTCAGAACCCTGTAGCCAAAACTTTAATGCTCTTGCATCAACATGGGTTATAACAATATCACTTTCTAGGCTGGCTTGCTGGGTTTTGATGTTTACTAGAGTTTGCAATGAGTTTCTTGTTGGGCTCTGAGAACATGACAGTTTAAAATATGACTTTTCGTCTTGTTCATCTACAAATTATGCCCCGAAACACCTTATCTGACCAAGCTAAAGTTATAAAGCACCATTAAAGGAATTTATTTCTCAAATTTGAGAAATCTGTAGGCACCTTTCATTTACTAGATCTTGACCTTAAAGACAAAATTAATAAACTATGTTTGATATTCTTGGGCAACAGCTTCATATTTCAGTTATTTTTCTTTATACTTTTAAGGATCCTTTAAAGTGTTGTATTATATTCACGTGACTCTTGTTTATTTTGGTATCCAAAAAAAAATAAGTAAAAAAAATATATTTACATTTAATCAATTAACAAGAGCTGTTTAATGACTTAGATGCCTCTGTGGAGCATCCTTGGAATAAATATATTAATATGATGTAACATTGATCTTAATGTAACAGGGGTATGGAATGCCACAAAACTCCTGTCAGGGTTCTTGAATATATTTATTCCACTATGCAGTGACATTAATTATTTATCATGTGTATAGCCCTGTAAATATCACAAAACAACAATCAATATAAAAGTAAATAATTATCACACACAATGTTCATTATTTTACATGATGATAATAATTGAATTATCATCATTTATATCTACATTGTCAATCTAAGGGAGATAACTCTCGAATATATAAACCTTTACATATTACTCCCATAATAGTCAAATATTCAAGATTAAAAACATATAAATCTCAATCTCACTCACAGGATGAAAAGCCAGGTTTCCCAAATTTGGAAACCCGATGGAAACATATGGGAATCGTGACATCAGTAGTTTCCATATAGTTTCCATTTTATGGAAACGACCCAGTGGTTTCTACGTAGATTCCCGATATGGAAACAATCAACCTGTGGTTTCCCGTAAGTTTCCCAATATGGGAAACCGTGGAAACATGCAGTAGTGGTTTCCACGTAGATTCCCGATATAGAAACAATCAACCTGTGGTTTCCCGTAAGTTTCCCAATATGGGAAACATGCAGTAGTGGTTTCCACGTATATTCCCGATATGGAAGCAATCAACCTGTAGTTTCCTGCATGTTTTCTAGATATGGAAAACACGTATGCTGTGGTTTACACCTATTTTCCCGATAATAGACATTTTGGAAACGTGTATCAAAAGAATAATAAAAAAAAACTGTTTGTGTAATTCTGTGTAATGAAATTGAACATTCTGTGACAAATAATTTTTTTTTAACATTTTAGTCTCGGTAAAACTCATAAAGACACGTGAATTGGAATTAGTAGTAAGAGAAGATTTAATACAACTTTTAATTTTAGAAAAATCAGTGTAAACTATTCAGATAAAATCCAATCATTGCGCTAACCCTTGTAATCGCGGGAACCTGTTCTCACGTGCCACAGGTGGAGACACGTGTCGCGAAGACACCTGCGACTGTGTATTTTTTGTATATTCTATGTGATTTGAGAGGGTTTTCTACCTAAGGGGAACAATGGGCTGTGGTCAAGCATGTATATACACATAGTCTCCACAAACTCAGTTTAAATTTTGGTGATAATTGCTGGCCATTGATTTGATTTAAAAAAAAAATAATTTAAATTATCAATAAGACCACAGAATATTGATAAAATAAGCTACATTAATTTTAAGATGTTCAATGAGAGAAGAAAAAAAAGAATTGTATTTTAATTTTTCATTACTGATTAAAAAACAAAATTTCCTAACCGTTTAAAAATTATATATACTTTTCTATCGGTCTTGAATAAATCTAAATTCTCGTTATGTGTTAAATCATAATTCTTTTTCAAACAAATTTGTAAGTGCATAGATAAATGAAATAAAATTTCTTAATCGGTAAATAACGAATCGTCCTTGTTTGACATCAATGTAAACTTTGAATATTGAAAACATAGAAAGAATTATTAATTATCAACTTTGTTGCCTGCTTAATTCGCAAATTGTTTATGAGAAAGGATGCAGATAGATCTATTATACAACATAAGAACTAAATTACTAATGTTTTGTGTGAAATTCGTATATAGTCCTCTACAAAGACATTGATAATACAGCAGAATAATATTCATATACTAAATATATGAATGTTAACTAATAACTTATTTTTTTTTATCTATATCTGTACACAGACCCTGATGTAGTAAATGTCTTCATTTTTTGCAGGGAATTGCAATAATGTTGGTCTTAAATGCATACATGCGCACGTATATTTAATTTAGCCATTTTGTACACAAAGACCAATGCTGGCTCTAAATAAAGAAAAGTCTATGATATTTATATAACATGATTTTCTTTTCCTTAATGTAGTAGTGTGGAATATATTTATTTAATAAATGTTTTAAATTAAATGTAAGTAAATTAAACTACCATAATAGATAAAATGTTGGATCCACCCCGTTATTTCCCTAGCCCTACCTGTAAACTTGTACACCTGTATATAGATAATTAGTTACCTTAGGGCAGGTCAGAGGTTTTGGTGTTTTCTTGGTTTTTATTGGTAGTTTGTTTATAAAGTTGGATCTCATTGGTTTTATTCTTTTGGTCATTGGTTTTACCGCCAAAATATTCATTCTTTGTCTTGTTGAGAGATTACCAAGACTTCAGTTTATGGACTCTCTCATGACCTTGACTTGGAGACTGACTTTTTCCACTTTTTGGTAAGTACTAACTTTTCTTTATTGCTAATAGTTAATTAACTTGTGTAGTCTGTAAATATGCAATTATAATAAATCCCATCTACACTTTATATTAATAGAAAATGAATGACCATGAGAGAAAGATATTTATTTTTATGATTGGAATTATTGATTTTGAAGATCAGTAATGTTATATATTGAAAGTGTAAATTGTTATGTTCAAATTACACTATATATTTTATGACCAAGATATTTGGTTACTTTGTTCAAAGTGAACAGATGATTTTTTTTATTTTAATGGAATATATATTTTAATGTATACTGTATTAAATTACAGAATCCATATACATGTTTATGACATCATACATTCATGTGGTAATTAAAGCCTTTTCCCACAGAATGGTGAGGAACTATTTATTTTAATTAGTAATATTTTTTATGCCTTTTTATGGGAGAAAATATGTAATGTCTGTGTATCAGATGTCAGAGTTATCTCCCTTAATTGGAGTCAATGTACATAAAGATACATCTTGTCTATAATATATGATTATCAATATGTTATCTATGAGAGCTAGATGTATGTATAAATGATGCATTAATAGGATTGATTTGATGTGATATAATATTGTTGTTTTATTATATTTCAGGGCTATGTTAATATATACTGCTCACTGTGTCAATAAAATAGACCTGAACCTGACAGAGGCGTGCTTGTTTATTTACACAAACCCCTGTTACATTAAGAACAACATCTGAAGAAGAACTGCGTGCTAAGGCAATTCATTGAAGAAAAAAAAAACCCAATAATTTATTAATTGTTTTACACGTAGATGCTTAGCGAAAACTTAATATTTTTAAATCGTGTATTATGTTAAACAGAAGGTTACCCCTTTCAAATTTAAGCCCCCTCCCCTCCTTCAAAAAATGGAGAGAAAATAGTTTCTTTCGATATTTAGGTATAATATACTGATGTGGTGATTGTCAATACTTCTACATGTACAAACATTTCTTTATATATATGCCGTCCATTTCTTGATTTTTATACCCCTACATGTACCATTACTTTTTTTTTTTTTTAAAACTGCACTTAAAACTGTCGACTCAAACCACAGGCCTGTATAATTTCAGTTTGGGGCACAAACTTTACCAGAAAGTTCTTAAGGTATGTCACTCGTCAGCCTTTTAGAAAAGTTCAGTCAGAACCTCTAACTTAAAAACTATTTATTACAATTCAATCTTTATAACATATTTAAATTAAACAATGTAAAATGTTCAACATTCAATTAAAAAACTGCTCAAAAATTCATAAAGAAACAAGATTTATAAGGGACTATTTCTTGTGGTGGAAGGATATTTAGCAGAAATTTCCGCAAATCTACACATTTATTATATTTAATATCTTGGAACTTTAGCCTCACATACTTTTACTCAGAGAATATATTCCGTTATGATATGCCTGGAACATTAAATATAGGTCTCAGTTTATATTTTTATAACAAAATTTACAACTTTGCTCAACAAATTTTGCCAAGAAATGAAGATATATTAAAGAAGTCAAGATAAAATTCAAACAGTTTTTTGCCAGAAAATCGCATATTTTGACGAATATTTCAAAATTTACATCACTGAGCCCAACTTTTTCTTTCATTATTTTAAACTACTCGATACTTTTGACCGATCAGCACTTAAGTCGTAAAAAGTTTGATACAAGAAAATATTCTATTGCCTATTTAAATTTTTAATACCCCAAATATGAGACTTTTTTAGTGCAAAAAGGTCACACAATAATTCACGCGCATTAATTTGCATGATTTGTTCAATGATAAATATTATTCAAACTATTTTACGTAAATTCAGATTATGTTTATTGCCATGGTTACATCTGATAAAATATGATAACGGTTAAAGTGATTAACCAAAGAGTTACAATTTAAGTGCAAAAAGGTCAATTTAATTGTACCGTAGCTCAGTTAGATGCACACTGACACCCCATTTTCTCTGCGATTTTGAGTCATACTATATGAGTATTTATCCAAAATATACTTCTCAAAAAATCCTTGATATAAGAAATTTCACGAATGACATACCTTAACTAGCAAACCTTACCAGAAATTACCAGAAAAAAGTTATATATGAAAGATACAGGGCGGTACTGGCTGATTGCTTAAAGCCCTGCACATCAACGAGTATACACCTCGGCGTTTTACATTCGAATACGGAATTAGAACGCGGTTTTTTCAAATTTATAATTAGCAGCTGTGTTAACTAGTAGAAAAACCCCGAGATTTTCGAATGTGTTTTCGTTTTCTGTCCCTATCAACTGTTCTAAAGAGCAAGTTTGGATTATTATTAGTCTGAAATGTGTATTGTAGAGGCTCCAAGGGGAAAATTTAAGCATTATGTCCTAGAAGAATCATTACTTGACGGATCCGAGGCGGTGAGTCAGTAGAATACGGGAAAATATAACGAAAACAGAGGTTGAAGCGAGGAAGGGGTCCAAAATGGCGTCCTCCCTTGTGTAGTTTTAGTATTAACGTATATTAAAATAAATAATTATTACACGCCGGGAGCAAGCCCCTGTGAGCACAACCCTTATTCATATGCATAATGATGATACGTATATGGAAAATGTATTGGTTTTAAAAGTACTGTCTATAATAATATAACAACTGTTTAACAATCAAGTGATAGATTTTAAATTGAAATAGTTTACTGTTCAAAAGACAAATTTCTCATGTGTGCTGAGAGATTTACTGAAAATGTTAAAAATAATAAGCCTACAAGATGTAAAAATATTGATCATTTTTGATAGTATTTCAAGTAATGCAAATGAATCATCTGAGTAACAATCATCAGTTATTGATGGTGGTCACAACATCATAGAAGTCTAATGTAAAATTAATTGTAAAAATAAGTGAATCCTCATTTGTTTGAAATTTTTGTTCTCCACAAGGGGTTTTACCATGGCGGCCCGCCATGGTTAATTTTATGTGCGCCATGGTTAAACAAGCTGCGCCATGGTTAAAATCGACGACCGCCATGATTAAATTTTTCTTGCATTTCAGTATTGACACTTTATTTTTAATGACTTGAGTAGTTAATTGTGTTTATACTACGACTGGCATGCACCTCGAGAGAAAGCGGACTGTGCTAAACAAACACAGTCGTTGATCGGCAATGTACCTGTATACCGTGAAGTGTGACAATTGAGAGTCAATCAGCTGATTATCAATATCTTTAATGTTAATTTTCCTGTACACATGTAATTTCCTCTTGCTCCGTTTTTAAATATTAATTTGTTATCTTTCTGACAAAATGGACACGAACTCCAATCACCAAGTATAGGTTATAGAGTTACCTCCCGTTTTATGAAACGTCGCGTGGTGCTATTTTTAGCACTGGAGCACATGGAGAAGTAAACAATGAAGGAAAATCAGCGAAAAATGCAGTGTAGAAAGGGGGGGGGGAGTTTAGAAAGGACATAACAGAGAAAGCACTGTTACAGTTATCTCAAATGTATGCCCCTGGTTATAATTAAAACTTTTGATACTTATATCATCAATAAGTTTTCGTAGACCATGCAGTTGAAAAACTCAGGCAATGTTTATATGCCTGTGCTTGTTCGTTTGTGTCTCTGTAACCCCCACCCCCCACCCCACCCCAAATATAAGATCTAGTCCTTCATCATCTTCACTGTAAAAAGGAAGAAAAGGAAAATATCAATAAAAATTTTCTTCTTAAGAACAGCAATGCTAATATGTATCATATTAATTCAAAAGCATCCTTCGAAAGTGTAGAATTCATACCCCCCCCCCTTCCCTCTGAACCACTTTTATATATAAACTTTTAAATACTGAACTGATTTATGCTTTTTCCTACCCAAAGTGCTCAGGTGAGCAATGTGGCCCCTAGGACTCTTGTTTATTGTTGGTCTTATAAGTGAAATCAGAATGCAATACAGTGCAGTAACTGTACATAATATATTCTTTCAGACAGAAGAAAATCGACATTAAAGGAGAACCAGTAACTAAAGATGTATGATGAATCAAGATGTGATCATGTGGTAAGTGGTAATCAATTCAATCATAAATAGGCATGTATGACAATTGCATTAAAAGAAAAGAACTTGATTCCAATTTTAATTGGAATGTTGAACTACCAGCTGCAAACTACAACAGGTTAGGCATAATAAAAAAAATGTTTGTTTAGGGTCCCCCCCCCCAATATCTAATAGCCAACCCAAATTTTTTTTCATTGTAAAAATCCATAAGTCACTCATTCGTCAGTTTAACTTTTACATGCATCTTAATCGGTCAAGCGTTTGAATCGAAAGTACAAGAAATAGTTAGTGCAACATGGAGTTAAAGAAGAAATGCAAGACAGTTTTTTCATTGTGTGGTAGCTGTAAGGCAGTTGGCAAGAAAGATATTGTCTATCGCCTATATGGCAAGCCCAAACAGAAGTAAAGCACCACACAATGGTAAACCTGTTTTGTATTTCAACCAATTCATGTGAATTTGTGTATAAAAAAATTCAATAAAATAAAAAAAAATCCTACCTACCAACCCTATTTTATTTCAGCATGTAACAGTAAACAAACTTATTTTTTTGTTTGGCCTTATGATATTGTATGGCTTGGAGTCTTTTTCACTTCTCTATAAAATTTTCTGTCTGGATGATATCTAGCATAATATACACCATGCAGTGAGGATTTTAGTTCACCCGAGCTAAAAACTCGAGTGAACTTTTCTGATCACCTTTTGTTTTGTCTTTTGTCCATCAAACTGTCAATCCATCAGTGAGCTTTTCACATTTTCAACCTCTCCTTAAGAACCACTAATTTTAACCAAGGTTGACACAAAGTAAGGATATTTTAAATTGTACAGAGGAAGCCCCCTCCCCCCCCCCCCCCTCCTTTCACCCCAAGAGGAAATGATTAACTCTTTCAGATATTATTGATATGATCATTGTTGAGCAACTTATAATTTTGTATCCTGTAGACTTTATTTTAAGAATAATGAATATTTGTTTAAGACTCCTTTTGTCAAGGTTCAAAGTTCAATTAAAATTATTTTGTTGTACATGTATTTGAGGATTCGAGATATCAGGAGTAAAATATTTAAAGAATACTTCCAAATTATTTCGACATATCTATGGTATTAGAGATGCCAAAGTTCAGCTGTATGGCTATGCTAAAGTAGTAAATATTATAACTTACTAAAACTTTCTAACATTGAAATATGTTAAATGAAACAAGACAAAAATGAAAAATAAAAATTTACTGGTTTCTGGCTGGTCAGTATTTTGATGACCGTAATTTCTAAAATATTCAATGAAACACTTTGAAGCTTTAACTGTAGGTATATGTAAACTTAATATACTATAAGGTAATATTTATAAATGAGAAGTTTTGAACAAACATAACAACATGCAGGTATGTAAATTGGGGGTAAAAATTGGTTACCGGTAATGGCTATCACCTTAATTTTCAACGACATAAAACAAACTTTAGAATGTAGGTAAATAATACTAGTATATGTCTGTACATATGATATAGCATATAGAACTTGTACTGAATGTTGATTAGCTAAATCTTGAATGGCTGATATGTTGGTCGTTTTTGATGAAATTTAGATTATTTGTATGTAAACTGAGTGTACATGCAACATGAAATTATTCATAAGGTATTAAAACATGTGTATGCAATGCAACATATGATGAATTCATATTGACTTGTATGGATATAGCTTAACACGTATGTGTATTGTTTTTTAGGGTCCTGTTCTGCAGATGCCATGAGATGATCTGTCTGTCCATCTGATATCACTTGTCCTAAGTATATTTTTTTCTCCTCTTAGCCCAATCTCACTCAAATTTAACTCATAGAGTGCCTGTGGATGGAGGGTAAAAAGTGACCTTGGACCAATTATCAAGGTCAAAGGTCAGTATCAAAACACACTATATATCTTTATTTAAAGTCCTTGTCCAGAGCATAATTTTTCTCCCTTGGTATGATCTGGCTTGTGTGCCATGGGATGAAGGGTTTTTAGTGATCTTTAACAAAATTTCTAGGTCAAATGTCAATATGAAAAAAAAAGATTAATTTTGTAATATCCTTGTCCAGAGCACATTTCTCCAATTCACTCAACTAAAAGCAGTGTTCTACATGTACGAGATGGTCACATTCTCAATCATACCTGCTTTAATATTAATCTGGCGTAAAACCTTACTATGTAATGTTCATTATTCGGATTTCATGTCATTAAATTTAAAGACTGAAACTAATTATAATCACTGATATTGGTACATTAAAGAACATTGAGTGATCTTGTAAGATTTCTAAATAATATTCAAGCATACAATTCTTACATCAAATAATAATTTTATATGAAAATATATTGCAGATCGCAGATGATGTGAAGAAAATACAAAGGAAGCTGATGTTGAAAGAAGTATAGAGTATTTAATGAAGTTTTTATGAATGGACTTAGATGTGAAAGACTACTTCATTGTGTATCAAGATATATGATATTATTTATTTTGATATCATTTTCAAATGATGTTTTTGCACATCAAACGAATAATTAAACATATGATTTGATAATGCTTTTTCCTTTTTATACATTTTCTTGATAGATTTTGAAAAGAAAACACAGTTTACCAAGGAAATCAATAATATATATTTTGATTTTAAACCTGCTGTTCTCTTTTCACATTCTAGACAAGAAAGATTTACCATGGAAAATACAGGGATCCTTGAGCTTCCAGTTGCTTGTCAATCATTTTTCGAAATTGAAATGCTCAACCTACCCTGTAGTTTCCATGGTATGGAAACTATTACACCACAATTACACATTGCTTCCCGTCTCAGAAAAATAAGGGAATCTTGAAGTTTCCCAGTAATTTCCTTTTATGAGACACCAGATAATTCCACCAAGTTTCCATCACACGGAACCCACTACGCTCCAATTTCATATAGTTTCCTGAGTCATGGAAACTTCAGGAATCACGAGATTTCCTCTAGTTTCCGTTCATGGGAAATCTGAGGATTCCATCAAGTTTCCATTCCATGGAAACCACTACGCTCCGATTCCACATAGTTTCCTAATTATGGAAACCAGTGGAATCTACAGGTTTCCCATTATGGGAAACTACATCGAGGCTCGGGAAACTTCAGGTTTCCTGAGGTTTTCTGTGGTTCGGGATACCTTATGGAATCGGAGCGTAGTAGTTTCCGTGGTACGGAAACTTGACGGAATAACCTGGCATCCGCTGCGGAAACCACTAGGAAACATGATGTAAACATGAGGTTTTTATGTGGTTTCCATATAGTATCCTATGACGGGAAACTGCTTATTTCACCCAGTGACTATTCTATGGGAATAGGCTTTCCCACAAAATTGTCTTATGTACAATGTCTACATGTATGAATGGTGATTTGTAATTTAATACAATGATAATTTAAAAATATTATCTCTTAAAAAATATATCAAGTGCTCACTTTGAACAATATAATAAAAATATCTTTGATCATCATAAAAACACATAATCTGATTAACATTAAATTACTTCTGTCAAATATTTAATATTGATCTTGTCATCAATAATAAATATACATCATAAAATAACTTTCTCTCAAATTCATTCATTCACTTCAGTAAGTGCAAATGGAAGTAACTTTTATATACAGGGTGTTTCAACAAACATGTCCCGACTTTGCAGTTTTATAAAAAAAAGTTATGTAGCATTTATGAAAGGAAAGTTTGCGGAAAAATAAAGAACAAAGTTATACAATTTAATCAATTAAAGAGTTTTAAAAAAGATGGATCATTTATTTTAAAGACAGACATTTTAAGAAGATGATCACTACAGGCAGGTTTTGATCTGACGTCATTTTATAACGTGTTTCAAATGTCCATCGTTTTTTTTCCGTCACCAGTTTCATTCTGTCTCTGAAGTTTCTGATAACATTTCTGCCAGAGTCCAAGGATATACGTCTAATTTCTCTTCTGATAGCCATTTTCAGAGCACTTGTATCTTGTGGGGGTGGTGAATAAACACGATCCTTTAAATATCCCCATAAAAAATAATCTAAAGGGTTCAGATCGGGTGAATGTGGTGGCCACTCAATGTTTGAGCGAAGGGATATAAACTTTTCTCCAAACCTGTGAGACAGCCATTCAAGCACAATATTTGCGGTGTGAGGAGTGGCACCATCTTGCTGAAACTATACTTCGTTAATTTCTATTCCTCTTCTCATTAGCTCAGGCAGAAATTTGGTTCTCAGAAAATAGTCAGGTAGCGTTGAGATGTTACCGTTGTGGTTTTCTCCATCCTCTTCATAGAAAAAGGGACTATGATACCGGTACTGCTCATTGCCGCCAAGACTGTTACCTTCTGGCTATGTAGTGGTCTCTCTTCATAGAAGTCAGGCTTTGAAGTTCCCCCAAAACGCATGTTTTGCTTGTTTACATGTCCATCAAGTGTAAAATGTGCTTCATCTGAGAACCATATGACGTCGGTTAAAAAATGTTTTTCAACATCCACTTAGCAAAACAAAGACGGGAGGAAATATCGGTATCTTCCAGATGCTGCATTATTGAAATTTTATAAGGTAATAGTTTTAAGTCGTATTTCAAAATTCTATAAAATGATGAGGAACTAATGTTTGAATCAAGTTCTCTAAATACTCTTCTCACTGATTGCTGTGGTGTTTCCTGGATGACTTTCTTCACCATTTCGATATTTTCATCTGACCGTCCAGTCCTTGGCCTTGTAGGCGTATCTTTCTTCTGTCACCAAACCGTTCACGGTAGCTCAGTCGGTAGAGCGCTCGCTCCGTGATCGGGAGGTCGTGAGTTCGAATCTCGGCCGCGACTGACCTAAGTCGATAAAAAATGGGTAGCAACTGTTCCTTCGCCATGCGCTCGGCACTTTGAAGTGAAAGTTGACCTTAAAAACCGAGGCCCCGAGTCACGACAGGCGTTGGCACAATAAAGATCCCTCACTGCTCAATGGCCCTAAGTGCCGAGTAAAGGTCAAAATTTGAAGCCCTTCACCGGTATATGGTGACGTCTCTATATGAGTGAAACATTCTCGAATGGGACGTAAAACAATATACAATCAATCGATCAATCAATCTTCTGTCACCAATAGTCCAATACTGATCAAATTTTGACACAATCCGAAAAATCTGTTTTCTAGAGAGAAGCTTTTCATCTGGATACTTCCTTTTCAAAATCTTTCTCACAAGTGTTGGTGATTTGCAATTTGCGTAATACAGTTTAACAATATCAATGTAGAGATATCTTTTATCTTCCATTTTAAAATACCTGACTACCTAACTTTTGATGCTTAAGTAAGTAGTTATGACGTCATAATATCTTATATTCATATTTTAATAGAATTTGCCGTAAAACTTGCTTTCAAGTACAGTTTTTGTTATAAACATATTTTGTGATTTGGCAAAAATATAAATATCCAAAGTCGGGACATGTTTGTTGAAACACCCTGTACTATAGGATGAACATTTTAGGTATGAGATTAATACAAGTAACTTACCAGAGAAGGAAATTTGTCTCAAGTCAAAATGTCTTTTATGAATATATATAGTCTGGTCTGATCACCCACTGAACAAAGAATGGTCATAATAAAGCGGGAAAAATCCAACCCAGTCAAGAAAAGTAATAGAATCAGACCTTTCAGATCAATGACCAATAAAAACCAAAATAAGAATAACCACTTCAAAACACCTGACCAATGCCCTTAGCTATATATATAAGTATGTACAGGTAAGGGAGAACTAAGGGGTGCGCAGCAATGTTAAGGCTTCCCGAAGCTTTAAATGCGCTAAAAACATAACACTGCATTGTAAAGTCGATTTTTATTTTTATTTGTAATTTATGTACTTAAGTACAGCCAATTTATATAAAGAGTTCTCTGAGTTATATATAAACGTATTTGTTACGATATCACATGACCTCGTTGATCACGTGACGGTCATTTCTACTTTTCTGAAGTGTTTACTCTAATCTTCAGCATACCGTTCACGGTAGTTCAGTCGGTAGAGCGCTTGCTCCGTGATCAGAAGTTCGCGAGTTCGAATCTCGGCCGCGACTGAGCTAAGTCGATAAAAACAGGTAGCAACTGTTCCTTTGCTTGTTTGTTTTTTGTTTAACGTCCCTTTCGAGAATTTTTCACTCATATGGAGACGCACCACTTGCCAGTGGAGAGCTGCAAATTTTTGACCTATACTCGGCACAAAGGGCTATTGAGCAGTGAGGGATCTTTTTCGTGCAAACACCTATTGCGACACGGGACCTCGGTTTATCGGTCTCATCCCGAAGGACGGATCTCAACGTACCACAGTGGGATTCGAGCCCGCGACTTAAGTCAACTCGCAAATTTAGAGCGAACGCTCTAACCGCTGTGCCACGCGAGCGAACTCTTCCTTTGTCATGCGCTCGGCACTTTAAAGAAAAAGTTGTGGGTCCTTCAGTTGAGACCTTAAAACCGAGACCCCGTGTCACTGCAGGCGTTGGCAAGATAAAGATCCCTCCCTGCCCTGAGTGCCAAGTAAAGGTCAAAATTTGAAGCCCTTCACTGGTGTATGGTGACGTCTTTATATGAGTGAGAAATTTGCGAATGGGATGTAAAACAATACAGAATGATCAATCAAACAATCATCTTGAGCTCGGAGCTCTAAAAGCCAAGTATTTCTTTTAAGCACAACTGAGCTAAAAGCTCAAGTGAGCTTTGTGTAAATTCACTTCAGGATTTATTTTTTAATGCTTTAATTTACTTGACGAGACTCAACTATAAAGCAGGAAAAAATAAAATAAGAAAATCTATGTAAATATATTTGTATACTGTATGTATGATGTGCGACACATGTGGTTTTTGTCAATAAATAAATTAAAATTAAATTTTATATTAAGAAAGTTAGCTCTTTGGTATTCTTGAAGTATTTTAGCTCCTAGCCCCTATTCAGTATATTATAGATCAAAGTAATTACTTAGTCACTATAATTGGAGCCAGGGATCTGAACATATATGTCTGGAGTTCATAGAAAAAAGGCTTAAGTAATGCGAGTTTATTCAGCAACTGAAGATGCACAGGAGCTAACCTACACAGTGCAAGTGTGAATTTCTGATAGTCATATGCTTTGGATCACACTATAATTGTTCTAAGGAGGGAAAAGGAGGACATATCAAGTGATATAGTGTGCTACACGGGGTAACGGGGGGGGGGGGTGCACTGACTTGATCGAGGGCTAGGTCTTTCTTCGAGCTGGAATACTGTTTAGTGCTGGTAATCAAAAATGTGAATGATTTTTTGTTTGTTTGTATGTTGTTTAACGTCCCTCTCGAGAATTTTTCACTCATATGGAGACGCCACCACTTGCCGGTGGAGAGCTGCAAATTTTATCCTATACTCAGCACTTACGGCCATTGAGCAGTGAGGGATGTGAATGGAGCCATATCTGTTGTTTTCTTTCTGTTTGATTTTGTGAAATGAAAGCTTGGCAGTAAATCGGAATCATCAGAAGAATGGGTGTCTGTAATCATTTCGTAATTCTACATGAGCTCAAAATGCATCCAAATTTTGATATCCAAACTACACCCTTTTTTTGGTTAATTTAAAGTCCAATATATGTATTGGATTTCCTTTAGAATTTGCTTTAAAAAAATTCGAACGTCATTGCTATTACACATTTTACCTAAGATTGCACGAACGTACATGCACGTGCGTGAAAAATGACCCTCATTCTGCACATCTACACAGCATTCCTATTAATCTAAAAGATATTGATACACTCATATCCTCTTTTTGCTGGACTAAGATTTTTTTCTATTAGATGTAGACACACATTTCTTACCTTGAAATAAATCTGGTAATTCTTTGATTTAAGAATGCCAATATTATTTTTCTACAAACTGTTGCAGTGTGGTTCAATGATTAATAATACGTACATTAACCAATTAAAATTCCACCAAAAATAATATCGACTGTAGACCAAATCCTGTTCATTCCTATACAGGACAGCGTTACCATTGTCGTTTTTAATGAATCTCTCTTTCAGTTGCTTATTGCCGTGTAAAGGAGCTCACTTCTTGGGCCGCCTACGTGAGTCGATAAAAGAACTATCTGCATATATATCTTGCATCATTAGTGGGGGGAAAATTACAAAACTTCAACTGCAATCTTGTCTGTAATCATGCTAGGTGAACACTTCATAGAAGACATATACATCAATGCCATCATTAAAGGGCGCACAATAGTTGAAATATAAGTACAGTGCTAATTCGATATATTGCCAACTTTAGTCCAAGACAGACTTTGGCATTAAAGCGAGAGTGGCAATATAACAAGTTCTTCCAAAAATTACAATTGTAGACTGTCAAAGAAAATCAATATATATACACAATTTATCTTGATACATTTTGTTTATGTAAGGTGTGTTTACAAAAGAACGTCTCCATATGAGTGAAAAATTCTCGAGAGGGACGTTAAACAACAAACAAACAAAACAAAAGAACATAACGCGACTTTCATTTCTTTTTGAAAAAGTCACTAATTGTTTTTGTTTACAAGAGTTTTGACTAAATTGAAATAAATATGTCTGAATACTTAAACACTTACTAATTTCTTGTTCTGTCGTTTAAGAACGTTGTCGATACCAGTTTTAGCTTCTGACATTGACGGTATTTAATATTTTAGGTTCATTGTCACTGTCTTCAGATTTGGAATTAGGTTTTTTTTATTGTCTCCAGAATTTCAGAGTCAGTTAAAACTTCGATCGGGTTGGCGTCACGATCTGAATCGATGAATTGTCGAATAGTAAGTCTCATGTCTGGGTCCATTTCTAAATCCTCCTGAAGCCGTTGTAACATGTTTTCAAGTTCGCTAGTACCCGAGTACTGTCGTCAGATTCTGTTATTCCTTCAGGTTTATTGATCAACCCACTATGTGTAATAGTCTCACTGGTTACAGAATCCCAAGCAATCCCCTAAAAATAGGGACGGTGTTTCCCTTCGATCGATACACTTTATCAGGTGAGACAACTGTTGTTTTCTGTAATGTTTGTAACACCTCTGTATAATACCTGAATCAAGCGGTTGTAGATGACCGGTTGTTGTTGGAGTAAGAAAATGAACTTTCACATTTAATAAATCTATAGTATATATTTCATATGTTTTCAAATTGTAAATATAAATTCATTATTAAATCTTTCAAGGTCACCCAGGTAAAACAGCCACCTGTACTTAATTATTATTGCCTTGGGTTATGAAGGTTCTGGTCTTTGGTCTTTGGTTTGAAGTATTCACTGTTTTCATTGGTTTGGACTTTGTAAGGTTGTGTTTTATTGGATCAGTATTTTTCCCTCCAAAAAGTTGTTTGTTATGGTCATCCTTCTCCAGTATTTGTCCAGAGGGGGTTGTATTTACTAAGTTTTGTATTTACAACTTCTTGACATTGACAGAGAGAATACTGTTCTCTATTAAGGTAAGATAAAATTTATATACTAATTTTATATGATTTCTAATATTTGATTTAACGGTAAAATCTGTAATTTTACCAAAGTTAATTCCATAGCACTAGCACAGCCAGAATCTGATTTGAGAGACAGTATTTAAGGAGTAACTGTTTTATTGAAAGTATTTTTTATTTTATATATGTCTACTAGATATTTTAATGATGATAGGTTTACTTATGTAAACTATGATAATTTGTTGTTTTATGGTCTGGACATACATGTACTGTGAGCCATATTGACTACGATGAATGGGAGAGGCTCAGTCCAATAGATTGGATGATATTTATGATATTAATGTTTTTATATATTTCATGACCATCCTGAAATAGTAAGGTCTGTGTAGACATTATTACAGCATATAAGTCAGTTTTTGTTCTTTAGATGTTTTTATGTTTTACAAAGCGTAATATATGGAAAGGGGCATTGATTGTATGTAAATCATGTACAGAGTTACCTTCCTTTATGCAGCGTATCTGTTAACCGCAGATTGTAATTACTATATTGATACGGATATATCAGAATATTTTATGCAATGTATTTATTATTTGTAATTATGATTTTTTTCAGAGCATTATTCCAAATATTCCTTCATTGGACCGGTCCCGTGTCGCAGTAGGTTGTGGCACGAAAAAGGCCAACACCTAAGACATAAGAATTTTCAATTTCCAAGTGCAGACGCCTTTCCCTACCAAATTCGGCATTTGTTTATCATCAAAGGAATGGCACAGATTCAGGGAATATTACGGGGAGAAATTCAATTGTACGTTATATACTTCGCTAGAGACAATGAAGAGGATCATTCGGGGGTATTTAAAAGAAAAAGTCTCCGACATGGCTAGAAATAATTATCATGGCTGCACGACTGAACACCCCAGTCGAACGCAACATATGGACACGGGATGTCTGACAAGTTGGTGCACACAGAGAGACCTGTTCATGGAGGAATGTTTTGACAAGATGGATGCTTCAGACGTACTCCGTCAATTCAAATTATTGACCAATGACACTAATTTACGGCCTTGAAAGCTGGAAAGAAGTAACTTTTAAGAGGAACAAAATTAAACATTATGAATTACTAAAGGAATATATTATCACAATAAGTTTACTTTTTTTTAATTACAATCACACATACCCATCACCAAAGTCACCAAAACAATTGTATCCATTAAATTTGTTTGGACATTATTAGTTACAGCTGGAATTTTGGCACCCACTTCCTCTGCTGCTCTTGTGATGCTATTCCAGCCACAATATTGCATTGCATCCATCACATCTTCACAGTCTTTCCCAGAGAAATTCTAAATTGTTTGGTAGCAGAGTTAATTACGAAATGTATGTGAATTTATATGACAGACAGTAATGTTAACAACTATTAATTATTCCTCAGTTTGAAATCCATCTGTGAGTATTAATTTTCATGACTGAGAAAACGTTCTAAATAAAAAAAATCAATTATAAATAAGTCTCCTATTTTGCTCTCAACAAGTTTAGGGAGTTTTATTTTTTTGCTTATTCCAAATGCAGAATGCAAAGTCATACCGCCTATGCTGAAAGCAGCTGTTCCAGTTGGTGCTGTAATAAGTACTGATAAAGCATCAGGCGTGTCTAGTGTTTTAGACAGAATTCTGCTGGTTTCGTGATATTTGTATTTTATGAGATGTGATTTTCCTGTTCCTGCTCCTCCGGTCAGAAAGAGAAAAAGGGGGTTAGGACACTTTTTCTATGCACCTTCAAATACCCATTCTCTTACTTTGTAGTTTACTTGCTGTTGAACGGCATTCGTTTTCTCGTAATGAATCTTGTACTTCACTTGGCGATATATTGGATTTCTGATATTCTATGATTCCAGTTGTGGTAGATGTAGTCGATTTTTTAGACGTCCCCAGAATTTCAATATCTGGAGATATGTCTTCCTCCTTGAGGAAGCTGTCAGAGTAAGCTGCTGTGAAATAAATGAAAGGAACGCTGTAGAATCAGCACATGTGCTATTTTTTTTTTACAGTTTAACAAAAAAGTGAACGGTATGTAAGTCAGTTGTGATACACGTTATTGCAAATCGGTTTTCGTGTGTAAATTGTTATCATAAACAGTATTAGGAAAGTTCATACTAGAAATATATAGGCCTCATAGTATTCTCTTGTCCTGCGCCGCGCGGGCTCAGCAACATTTTTAGCATGGAGCCATGTTGGCAGTGGAATTGTGAGCGTGTCTGTCTGCTTTTGTAAAGATATTGAGTGAACTACTAAAACAGACTGGCACACCATTCGACAGCGGAGCTCATTGAAACTTGCATTTGTGGCCCCACTAATGAACTGCCTGTGTTGGTTAACGGGATATTTATAATGCCGCATATCAGTCAGAGAGGTCACGAAATTCAGACAATGACACGCGTGTTGATTTTTGGGAGTTCCCATGCGAATCGTCTGAAGCAATTTATACGCAACACAGTTAAGGTTACCAATGACGTATAACACAGAAAAATAAAACAAAAAAGCCTACTAAATACTTCGTATTGTTTATACTCTTAGAAATACTTCACTTCATATATCTCTCCTTTTTTTCTCAATTCTGTTCCTCTTCCAAGAGATACATAAATGTTTATCATGTGACCCATCAATCACGTGATATAAGTAAATATAACCTGCTAATTAGATCATTAATAAAATCAAGTATTGCAAGGGCTTACCCTTTTTCAATCAATTATATTTTACAATAAAACGATAGAACAGCTTATACTTACGTCGAAAAGTGCTGCGAACCTAAAATATTTCCAGTATATAATCCCATAAAACACTAGGAAACACATGCGTACATGTTATTTGGTGGTCATCATCCACATCTTCACACAAGAGGCCCAAGGGCCTTAACGGTGACCTGAGTACAATACAACAATTTAGAGGATCCATAGAGTATAAGAATGAAATGAAAGGTGAAGCTTTGTTGCCCAAAAGCAAGAAAAATAGGGTGATCAGGATCAACAAAATAATTAGTCTACTATTCATTAACAGTTCATAAATTAGGTTCTAATCTGTTCCCCATTTATCACTATCACCATACAGTATATTAACAAACTATCAGTGCTTTTGTACTATTTTAATTCCTTGTTGTAATCTCTTACATTGGCCTCTCTTGGTCTTTGATGAACATTTAATAAGACAAGTTATTTTTGTCTCATTTTCATTTATCTATTACTTACAAGTCCACATGATCATTAAAACTATGAAAATACTTTTTGTATTATACAATAAAAATTCTTGCATAATTCTCTTATTCTATTAATTTTTCAAGTACATTATTTACAATGATTAATTATCAAAAGTAAACGGCAAAGGGGAATAACTCCTCTCAGTAGAATGCAAATTAATTGAGCCCTGGCTAGGACCAGAACACTTGACCAAATGGTCAAGATGTTCAAAAATCTGGTAAAAATACCCTTCCTTATTACAACTTTTACACTTTTTGCCTCTGATATGCCCAAGTGCAGAGAAGATTTTTAAAGAAATAATGCATTTTCACTACAGATTCACTATATTATTAATAGAGCCCCCCCCCCCCCCCCCTTCACCACCGAGAAACACCAGAGTTTCTCAACCTGGGACCAGAAGTTTCAAGTTTGCTCATCATAAGTAATCACTTTGTTAAACTGCTTAACATTAAGGAGCAGACAGGATTATTTAATAGAATTAATGCATTTTCACTACATTATCAACAGCCCCACCCTTATACCAGCATATCTGACCCAGGGGTCATGCAATTCACTACTCTGGAAGAAACACTCTTGCTCATCATAACTATATACTTAGCTTCTTTGCTTTTTAACCAGAAGCAGAAAAGAAGATTTTCAAAGAAATTTTGATTTTTCACTATATAATCAATAGAGCCCCCCCCCTCCCCCCACCTTTTGACCAGAACCCTTGACCCTGGGGCCATGAAATTCACAATTTTAGAAGAGGCATCCTTGCATATCATAACAATGTACTTAGTTTGTTTAAATAGTACCCAGGGGCAGAGAAGAAGATTTTCAAAGAAACAATTCACCTTCACTGTAGGAGCTATATAGCCCCACCCTAGCACAAGAACCCCTGTCCCTGGGGCCATGAATTTCACAATTTTGGAAGAGGTGTCCTTGCTTATCATAACAATGTACTTTGTTTAAATAATACCCTGACGCAGAGAAGAAGATTTTAAAAGCATTAATGCATTTTCACTATATAATAAATAGAGCCCCGCCCTAGCATGAGAACCCCTGACCCAGGGGCCATGAAATCCACAATTTTGGTAGAGTTACTCTTGCTTATCATAACTATGTATTTAATTTGTTTAAATAATACCCAAGAGTAGAGAAGAAGATTTTCAAAGAAATAATGCACTTTCACTATATGATCTATATAGCCCCGTCCTAGCACCAGAACCCCTGACCCTGGGGCCATGAATTTCACAATTTTGGTAGAGGGCTCAATGCTTATTACAATCATGTCAACAGTTTGACTGCTTGATGTCCAGGAGTAAAGAAGAAGATTTTTAAAGATTGCATTAATTTTGATGGTTTTAGCCCCACCCCTCAGGCCCCAGGGGGGCAGGGACCAAGAAATTCACAAATTTTGTTCCCCTTCACACATAGATGCCATATGCAAAAATTGGCTGAAATTGGTTCAGCGGTTTCAGAGAAGAAGCTGAAAATGTTCAAAAGTTAACACACGACGCACGACGGACGACGACGGACGAAAACAGATAGCAATAGGTCACCTGAGTGACTCAGGTGACCTAAAAATTATACATCCAAAGAAGAATATTTCACGAGGTTCGCAGCAGTTTCCAAGTAGTACATCCCTTCATCAACACATGTGTGAAATTTCACAAGATTCCGTGCTAGTTATGCCCTTGCAATAGAGCGTTTTAAATTGCATACATCTTTTCAACCCCCCAACGGTCTAAAATAAAACGCATCGATGATCGTGATTAATAGGAGATAATAAGCAGACAAGGGCGATAACTCAATTCCTTAAACGGAAGGAAAACCTCCTTCTTCCACTTTTTCCGTCTTTGTTTTATTTTGTTTACTTTTCTTTAAAAGAAATAAATCATGAAAGTTTTTAATTCAAGCACATATATTCTCTTTCAGCTACACAGAGACCCCTGAACTATATCCAGTTGGTGCTAGCGGACTTGTAAACAAGCCTACAACATTTTATACATGTATCTTTCTCACTTGAGTTATTACACTCTTCAACAATTAAGAATAAAAGCAATAACATTTTCATCAATCTTTTTTATTCTTCATATTTTACATCTTTTATCACAGGAACCTGGTTAATTGAAGTTCTGGTAAAGTAAATGCAGATGGACAAAGCTAAGAAGTCTTCTCAACCCCCACCCCCCCCCCCACCCCTCCTGAAATACTTACTTTAATCTTTTGTTACATATAAAATTTATTAATGGAACAACAACAAAACAGAATTTACAAAACAATTCAAAGAAATAATTATCCAATAAAGAACATAAAAGTTTATATAAACTGAAATATCAAGAAAAGCCTCTGAACCAAAACCAAACAGAAACAAACTCTGATTCAACAAATGTGCCTAACATCAAAGTTTAGCATGCATGATATAAATCCATTTCAATGATTTTTTTCATCAAAAAGTTTATTTTAAAAAGAATAATAAAGCTTTTAATAAAAAATAAAAATTCATATATATTTTATAAAAAAAAAATTTTAAATGCAAAATTTGGTCTAAAAATAAAATAATGTGTCTAAAAATACAAAAAAAAAAAAAAAAAAAAAAAAATTAAGAGATAAACGACAAGTATTTTTTTTAAATTTTACACAAAAAATCTTTTTTGTTAGAGAATGCATCATGGCGTCTTTTGTTCAACCTTGAAATTTGGTAAGGTATAAATAATGAAAATAATTAACTTTCGTCATCAAAATGAACTACTGCAACTTTGCTAAAGTGATAACAGCAAGGTGTTCCAAAGATTCTCAGTCAATTCAATGGTGGGAAAACAAAAATCAGACAGAGTCAGAAGCATCTTCACTGAAAATTTTTAGCAATCTGGTATCGTATCCAAAACGCTATGAATTCTATCAAAGTGTCATGCACACACATCCAAAAATGTATTTGCCATATAATGTGTTTTACAAGAATATCTCAAGATTGCAAAACTACATTACAAACAACAAGTACTGGAGAAATGCAAATTCAAATGGAGAAAAAAAGCAATTTCTACACCAGTATTCATTAAAGTCATGGTGTGCACTGAAAGAAAGAGAAAAAAATTTACATTCCATTCAAGATTGTGTACAATGTGAGGTAACAAGCCCGCCAGTTTCATTACTGCATAGATCTGTAAGCAAAGTAACAGAAGACATTATGTCCAAGACAGAAGAGCTAGTTGAAGAAATTAACACTATGACTCCCAGCAGAGCAACAAATGCTTCTCAACAAATGCTTAACATATTAGAACCTATTTTTGAAAACAACTTTTCAACAAGTTTGAAAAATGCAGTATCTTTATGCTACAACCTAACAGAAAAAAAAAATCAAGTGCTACAACATTTCAGGAAAAAATTAAAGAAAACCAAAAAAGTAGTCACATTGTTTCAAATTTATTATCGAATGAAACAGAAATTACTTCTTTTCTTTCTTCTGGAGCCTCTTTTAATCAAAGAGACAGAGATAAGTTAGCTACCTATTTTGAGACACCTGAGATGGCAAGGGAGAGAAGCGAGACCCATTTTAAAGATGTATCATCTGGGAAGAAAAAACCGAAAAAACATGTTGGAAAAATTCAGAATTACAGTTTTGATCAAGTTGAATTCCAAAATTACATTGAAGCCCTTCCATCAGGATCAAAGGTGAGTTGGAGAAAGCTTGCTTTAAAATTCAATGCAAGAAATAAAAGGGGTATTAAACCTTCCAATGGAGGCCAGTTTTTGTTGGAGTTTGCAAAAAGCATAGGAATAAGAACAAGCAATTTTAATGTTGAAAAACGGCTCTGTGGGAGAGATTACGTACAAAGAGTAAGGAGGGCAAGAATGAAATTATACAAAAAAATCTCAATACCCACACCCCGACCAACTAAATCCCTCCACCAGGCAATCCAAAGAAAGCTCAAAACAAAAGATATATACATAGGAGAAAAGATTGCCCCCAAGATCTACACACGTAACAGAATAACATCTGGTAAACTTGAAGAAACAACAAAGAAAGTATATGGTAGGAAAATCCCATTAGAAAATATAAGAAACCAAATGAATCAGGACCAATCAGATTTGTTAAGATGTACCAGCTATGAGAGTTACGGAAAACTAACAGATGAGAAAATTCAACAAAGGCTCATATCCTATGATAGGTCTATGCCTGAGAATATTGAAGACGCCTTGCAAGACCTCATGTTAGTGGAGAAGACACGAAATCTTAAGCTTTGGCATGACCATAGCGACATTCTAAACCACAGCTATGCAAGTTTTATGGTTTCATCCCAGTACGACCCAGCTGTATACCTATCCAATGAAGAATACAAAGAAAGATTTCCAGAGAGACAACCTATTGATGTGCAGGGTGCAGTGGAAAAACCTTACTTGTACATACTTGGTCAATCTAAATCTAGTGACAGGGATCAAATTACATACACAGATATTAGAACAGAAGACCTTAGGAACATAAGTAAACCAACAGTACTGCAAGGAGTTGAAATTTTAGACAAGGTGAGGGTCTTCAGTGGTGATGGCCCTGCCCGTCAATTTGAGGCTGGACAACAGAGAGGGGGTCATTACAGCTGCCTATGTGGAATCAGAGTATCAGAGCATCAGAACCTGGAATGCGCCATGAGATGCCATTCACCATCCTTGAATGAAAGAGTTAAGTTGTTTAAACAAGGGATTCTTTGGAAACAGTTTTCAAATGAAAATATTTCCCCTTTAACAAATTTAAAGAGAGATGACCTCATAGACGAATTAGAAGCACGAGGTATCGACACCTTCCATCTGTCAAAATTGGAAATGCAGGAAGAACTTGCCAGGATGTTACATGGTACACAAAGACCCCCTGCTCTTTTGAATCAGATGTGCTGTCAATGTATGAAATTCCAGCCTGTGAGCCACTCCATGACATCACGAGTGTAGTTCAAAACCTTATCACAGAGCTACCTTCACACATTCCAGACAAAAGGGCACAAATGGAATATGAAAAATTTTCAAAGTCAACGATTGGCGATAAGAATCAGATAAAAGGTTCAGACGCTCGATTGTACGCAGTAAAATTGGCAAAGTTTGTCTCTATACAACACTCAGAAAACAAGATCTCAAAAGACTTGGTTGATTTGTGTACCTCACTTGTGGAAATAATTTCGATCTGCTACAGCCATGAAAGTGAAAGAAGTCCAAAGAAAATCTTGCGACTACAAAATCAGTGTTTCATCTTTAGCTATCTTTGTAAGACCATCATTGGTAATCCAAAAAAAAATGACAGCAAGAAAATTTTTTGGCTGTCACTTCCACAGCTTGACAGTACACACACCACAGACATACAGGCTCTTTTGTCTTCGGTCTCTCATACCAGAAAAAGAAGAACGCTCTTTTGGAGACTTGCGTTCAATATCTTTACGAACATCGAATAGACAATGTGGAAAAGTCATTGATAATGCTGTACTAAGATACAATGCTCAACAACAAAGTGGCAAAAAGGACAGTTACAAACAACAGGAATCTATTATTAGCCATCAATCTAAGCTACTTCCACCTTCAAATGATTCCACTTTTCCTTTAGATCTCTTGAAAACACGACCATACCTGTTCCAGACTCACTGTGAGCAGATTTCTGACTATCTACAACAAGGGCAAAACTACTGGTGGTCAGTGAAAAATGATTGCATTGTGTTCCATGATGGGCCATCACATTCTGAAAAGCCACTTCCTTCCATTATGCACTTCAAGTCAAAAACATTAGGAGATCAACAAGAAAGAGCTTCCAGGGCCTGGAGAACATGCATTTCTGACTTCGATTTACAGAAAATCCAACTGCCTATGACAAAAATCAAGGTGTTTGATGGAGAACAAGCAAGAGTTATAAAGAATGATGGTAATTACAAATTCAAACCACTACTTCAATAAGCAGAATAATACTTATTATTTTAAATCAAATCAGTAGTTGTATCATTTCAAAAAAAATTTGGAAATTAAGATTCTACTGGAAATGGAGACAAAATAATTACATGTACATTGATCACTAGAAAGAAGTAAATGCTCCATAACGTATTCAGCAATTTATATTAAGAAATTCCTTGTTCATTTGTTTCAGCTCTTTTAGAGAAACAGAATGCAGGCAGTTTTAAAACAGGATCACACAGAGGTATGAGTACTTTTGAAGCCTTTCTGACCTTCCAAAACATGTTAAAACTACAATAGTCAATAAAGTTTACCCAATGAAAATGCCAATCAGATAGCCAAAGATTTGAGATCAATCTATCACCAAAAACATATGTGAAAGCAAAAACCTTTAAATAAATCACCAGTTTTCAACAGAATAAAGCCAAAAGTTAAATATTAAGAGTTACACTCTTAAACTTCAGAAACACAAAACAAGGCAGGTAACTCCCACAAGCGTAAAAGCCAGACCCATGTGAACAGAGAACAATCAGGTATTGACTGTAAACTAAAGCAACGAATTATTTTTCCTGTAATAAAACTTATATTTATACTTATACTTACATGGTGTTTATGACAATGGGCACACAAAAGATTGTGGTAGTTTCACAGAGCTAGGATGCTGAACAGTACACTAGCCCAACTTCTACATAGAAAATGCTGGCATAAATGTTGCTACATCCTAAATCAAAGATGGTAACTTTAGCTCATACATATATACATGCAAGTGTTCACAAAATATAGAATTAAATATTTATTTGTCTAATATTCAGTTTTACTTGATTTTATCTAACCTTGTTTTAATTATCAAATGTTACTAAAACACATGTATTTGTATCCACTACCTGACATCTTATAGTTAGTTGTTTAAGTGAGCTACATGTAAATATTCAGAATCTAGTTGCCAGGTGAATTGCTATAATGATCTTTACAAGCCCTATTCAAGAAAAAGATGACAGACAGGATGATTTTTGTAGAGCACATTTTGTTTTATGAAGTGGCCCTAAAATTATAACAATGATCTAAATTTATGCAAAATAAAATGTAAACAAAAAGAACCAGATACTAATGAAAACTGCATTGGAAATATAGATTCAAGTCCAAACGGGGAGGTGGTGCATATTGGTGGAATTACACATGAGGCTACAGAATCGAGGGAAAAGGATGATTGCAGCTGCATGAAGACTTGTCCAGAAATGGAGGCTGAAATTTGTGATGAAGCTGGGGTTGTTGTCTCTAAAATTCCTCAATTATCAGGCAAGTGTTGAAAAAATTATTGAAACCTGCAAATACTGGTACACAATAAACCAACTCTTTGTTTCAGTATCATTTCATATTTGAGATTGTTTATACATCTTCTTAATTTGCATACATCAATGACAAGAAATCCATCCTTAATTTGTAGCTACACTACCACGTAAAAAACCCAAAAGGAAATTGTTTGCTAATGAAACAGGTAGATACAAGTAATGAAAAACTTTTTTAAACAGAAACTTATTTGGTTAAGCACTGTTTATCAGAATTTACAATGTACATGATTGAACTGACATTTAATTGTTACCTTTTTTCATTTAGAAGAAAAGTTATCATCAAATACAGCTGGCCCCTGCATTGGAAATGTAGATTCAACATGTTCAAGTCAAAACGGGGATGTGGCGCATATTGGTGGAATAACACATGAGGCTACAGACTCGAGGGAAAAGGATGATGACAGCTGCATGAAGACTTGTCCAGAAATGGAGGCTGAAATTTGTGATGAACCTAGGGTTGTTGTCTCCAAAATTCCTAAATTATCAGGCAAGTATTGAAAAACATTGTAACTTGAAACCTGCCAACACAGTTACACAATAAACTAACTCTTTGTTTCAGTATCATTTCATATTTGAGATTGTTTATACATCTTAATTTGCATACATCAATTTTAAGTAATCCATCCTTAATTTGTAGCTACACTACCATGTAAAAAAACCAAAAGGAAATTGTTTGCTAATGAAACAGGTAAATACAAGTACTACAAGACTTTGTATGAACAGAAACTTATTTGGTTTAACATTGTTTATCAGAATTTACAATGCACATGATTGAACTGACATTTAATGAAGTGTTACCTTTTTTCATTTAGAAGACAAGTTATCATCCCCTGCAAGAAACATGAGAAATCGGGTATGCATGAACAAAAACATCCAATTCAAAAAATAAGAGTGCGAGAATGATTTTTTTTAAAAAATTTCCAATATTTATACTCTATTTACTCTAAGTTGACAGGTAACAGACAAAACAGGACAATACAGACAGGTAAGCAGGGATGTAGCATCATTTTTGAAAGGGGCAGCCAGATAAAAAAATTTCAACTTGAAAGTGGGAAGGGGGGGGGGGTTCCAACCTCTTTCAGTACCAAAGAGCTAGGTTCACTTTATACATAAAATGGCCCTGTACATATACTAATTTATTACATTTTCAACAGTGAAATACTGTGATTTATTTATTGAATAAAAGTGATATTCTCTCACAGTGTGAAAGGATACCAAAATGATATTCTCTCACAGTGTGAAAGGATATCAAAGTAAGTAAAAAATTAACTTCTGGCCTGTCATAAGATAGAGATAGTAACTAAGCATCTTGATAGAGCTAAAACTGCAAATTTCTTCCCAAATATGTTGCTAAAATCCATGCTTTATAATGTTTTCAATCACACAACTGCTAAGCTATGACATCTCAACTGCTCAACTATGACGTCAAGCCTATGACACTGTGTTAAGAAAAGACAGAGGCAAAGGGAAAATCAAAGAAAATGTAATAAACAGAAAATTCGCACTTGTGAAAATATCAAAAAATCCTGTCCCACTCATGAAATAAATTCCATATTCATCTACAAAACATTGAATATCCTCTATTTATTGACTAACACCGTATGTCCCATTTTCAACATCAATAAAAAGTAGAGACTTAGTGCTTTCAGTTTGTATAGTTTTCCTCTAGGGAGTCCAGGTATTAGAAAACAGGTTGTGTGAAATTGCAATTTCCTTAAATTTTGCAGAAAACATGTGTATTTGGGAACCTTCAGCAAAGAATTAAAATAAGAGCACACCCCTCCATCCAAAAATCAAAAGATTTATAACCTTCATAAGCAGTTCTTTCATTATATATGTGCACATTTTGGATCAGAGGCTGTGGTGTAGGGCTGTATCAATATATCAATTAATCCATACGTATCGATATATTAGAATGCATCGTTTTGAAAAAATAGCTTCCAATACATATCAGACAGGCAGATTATCTTATGATGATATAATCATTAAGGAGATAGCACATCTTAGATAAATATTACAAAATACACTACTTTATTTATCATGTTGTTTTCACAGTCTTTAAAAGTTTGAATTTGAAGTGTAATTTGTTATGACAGTGAGACAAGAACTTCGAAATGGGTTATAAAACTTTTTTTTTTTAATTTATGCATTAAATGAATTATAAGCCTTAATTTGATAGACTTATTAAAGAATCCAATATATCAGATATCGCATTATAAAATATCGTATCGTATCGAATTTTTTTGCTCAATACACAGCCCTATTGTGCTGTATACGAAATATGGAAAAATAACATCATCTGTTGGCCTTTTTTGAATTGACGCGGTTAATATAAGTAATATTCTTAATCACAAAAGGGTCCAGTCTTGTATTCCACCATATTTCCAGGGATAGACATCAACTTACAGATTCACTTGCCCTTTGGGCAAGTGAACTCAAACTTTGACTTGTCCGAATACAAAACTTGGTTGCCCAAAATTTAGAAAGAAGGGAAACCGATAACTTAATTTATTATTGTAAATAAAGTGAGATATTTTTTTTTATATTTGGCAAGTTAAGTGCCAGAAAAATATCTTGATGTGCAGGTGATGCTACATTTTAAATACTTGTAAACTCAAACTGCCATGCAGCAATATCTCCTTTTAAATAAAATTCATATTTTTGAAAATTATTTTCTTAATGATCTTTTTGTGAATTTAGATTTTTTCCCCCTGAAAAACTGAAGCCACGCTAAAGAAAACCATTGGCCATGTTTTGAAACATAAATATCCTAATCAGAATACATCGTGTTCCGAGAATAACTGGTTTTCTTTATGTTCGGTGAGTAAATAAATGAGCTATTTTTAAATATCATATTTCATAAATGTTAAGAAGTCAGTTTTGTCAACTACCCAGAAAGAAAAATGGAATAACGAACCTGATTTTTGAATAAACGGCGCTACCGAGGAATTTCCGACTACAAAAAGAATGTCATATATTCCTGGTAGAAATCAAATGTTCAAATTATTGTTTTGTTTATAAACTAATGTAAGATTTAAAAAATCTATCAAATATTCACTTGCCCGATCGGACAAGTACATCAGCAGTTTCACTTGCCCGTACTGAGAATTTACTTGCCCCGGGCAATCGGACAACCGTTAATGTCGATCCCTGATTTCAAGTTAAAGACTACACCTTGTATTTCCTACAAATATACATCGACTATTGCTTCCAAACTTTTTAATTACAAGAAAACTTTACAGGGCATGGATATCGAATATCTGAAACATAATCCTCCATCGTGTTCATGTTCTTCTTCGCCCTATAACTATAGTCCTGCTGGACACGTTATTACTGGTGACGTAAATATAGTTAATAATGAGGACCTTAGATCACTAATTTTAAAAGGTCCTAAATTTAGGGAACCCAGATCCTTCAACTGGCGTAAGAATTTCATAAATATTATGGATTCTGTAAAGGACTACGCCAGGCGATGGGCCAGACATGAAAAAGAAGACCTTGACACTTTGTCAGAATGGATTAAATGTATCAGATGTATGTTAAAATCGCGCATTGAAAGATTGAAAGGCAATATGAAAACCATCTATCCTTCTGTATTCCATACTCCAGAAGTGAAAAAAGAATTAGATAGATTACATGATCAGTACGTACTGGTCCCTGCTGACAAAGCATGTAACAACATTGTCTTTGTTTGTAAGGCTCATTATATTAAATGTATTTTAGAGGAACTTAGATTTAATTCAACAAGTGGTAATCCAACTTATACTCATAGTTCCCTTTCTAAGGAAGAAATTCTTCAAAATCATGTGTCAGTTTTGAATATTTTTAATATTCCAAACAACCAAAATGAATTCGAATTACCATATTTATATTGGATTCCGAAACTTCATAAAAATCCTTACAAACAAAGATACATAGCGGGTTCCAGTAAATGTTCAACCAAGCCTCTATCTTTACTCCTCACTAAGATATTAACAGTGGTGAAGGAGAAACTTCAAGAGTACTGTGCAACAATATATTCGAGAAGTGGTGTAAATCAGATGTGGATACTTAAAAATTCCAAGGAACTTTTGGAAAATTTGAAATCACAAGATTTTACCAAAATCAACAGCTTAAAAACTTACGACTTTTCAACTTTATACACAACCATTCCCCACGATAAATTAAAGTCCAGGCTTTTTGATATCATTGACAGCTGCTTTTTCAATAAAAATGGAACTCGTAAATATACTTACCTTGTCATTGGTCATTTGCAAAATTATTTTGTTAAAAAACATTCTGATTTTACACACAAGTACTCTGAAGTTGACATTAAAAAGATGCTTGAGTTTCTGATTGACAATATCTATGTGGTTTTTGGAGACCAGGTCTTCCAACAATCTATTGGAATTTCTATGGGTACCAATTGCGCCCCGTTATTAGCAGACCCTTTTTTTGTATTCATATGAAGCAGAATTTGTCCAAAATCTTGTACGTGAAAAGAAAACACTTGCTGTGGCGTTCAACTCGACATTTAGATATATCGACGACGTATTGTCAATTAACAATGGCTATTTTCATTCTTATGTCGATACGATATATCCTAGTGAACTTGAAATAAAAGATACCACAGAGTCTGACACATCTGTTTCATATTTGGATATTTTACTTGAAAAAGACGTTAATGGTAATCTAACAACCAAGCTTTATGATAAACGTGATGACTTTAACTTTTCAATCGTCAACTTCCCTTACTTATGCAGCAATATACCTTCATCACCTGCATACGGGGTATATATCTCTCAGTTGATTCGATACGCAAGAGCATGGTCTACGTATGTACAATTTCTAAAACGAGGTAAATTATTGACAAATAAGTTGATGAAACAAGAATATCAGCTGTCTCGTTTAAAGTCATCATTTCGTAAGTTCTATGTTCGATACAATGACCTTGTCAGCAAATACAATTTATCATTGAGTCAAATGCTGACTGACGTTTTTCATACTAATTGTTAGGCCATTATTTACACACTGAATTGTCGACGGATTTTTCCGTTATTTCCCGATCATGACAAGGAGCACACGGCGGGTGTGACCGGTCGGCAGGGGATACTCACTCCTCCATGGCACCTGATCCCACCTCTGATGTTTGGAGGTCCGTGTTTGCTCTGCTTCTATTTTGTATTGTATAATGGACTTTTGAGCTTGAATACTGTTCGTTATCTCCATATATTTCATTTGAAGAAATATTCAGGATTTGTGAATAATGATGCAATTCATGACGTCATAATGCATTGACTAGAAAGAAAAAATACGTCTTTTTCAGTAGATATATACAGTCACCAAGAGTTCAAGTGATATGTATTGCCTTGTCGACTAAAAGTATGCAGTTTCGATTTTTGAGAAATTTACAGGGCCAATACAGGCTTGAAGTGGCTCTTGCTCTTTTCTTCATTACACTACTACAAAACCCTATCACGTTTTCTTACCCTTGTCCAAATATTGCTTAAATTTCAAGACAGTAACCATGTATTAAATATATGTGTAAACGAATTCTAATTACCATATAAATTCCTTCAGATGCAGAGTCCCTGACCAGGAAAATACACAGTCTTCTACCTGGTGACCCCATCGTTGACGAATATTTCAAATACAGAAGACTCCTCAAGGGAAGACCTCATGACAGGATCCTTGCTCATTCTTATGAGGTGTCACTGGCAAAGCTTCAGACCTCTGTCAGCAAGATTCACAATAATCTAAAAAAATCAAATGGAGATGAAAGACTTCTGAAGGCTGCAGGAGACGTGTGAAAATTAGCGACATCAATCAACCAGACTTGTAAGAGATTTATTAGGACCCCGTGTGAAAATTAGCGACATCAATCACCCAGACTTGTAAGCGATTTCTTAGGACCCGACACTCCAAACCACACTTATAGTAGAGATGTTTTTTGCATAGAGCAGATTAATTTGAATTATGCAAGTAGTAGTAGAGTGTTTCGGCAATTAAGTAGCCTCATCAGGGATCACAGACACATAATATGATGTTCATTTTAGGTGAGACCTGATTATCTCGTCACCTATGTTCTTGTGTTTGCTATAAGCTATGATTGGTTGAAAATTAATAAAGTTTTGCATTCTGGATTTCTAAGAATGATATTCAAATATTTCAGAATTCGTTTTTTCAGTCCTTTAATACAAGGGTTAAATTTAGTAACCAGTACTGTAGGGTTACGTAATGGTTGTTCTTTAGTGTTTTTGAGGATGAGATTTGATAGGTTTGTGTTGATCGTTTCTTTGATAGTAGGATCAATTTCTGAAGTAGAGTAACCTCGCTTTGATAGGTGCCAAATTTCCGTCACAGTTTTCTCTGCAACTACTCAGCGAAGATGCTTGAAATTTTAGCACAATCTTTGTTTAGGCATACCAGATGGTAGGGTTCATTTTTATTTTAATAATTTCAACGTCAACATGAGAGGATAACCGTATATTCACATCAGAGCGGTGGTATTACTAGTGAGCATTCGCTCACAGACTTCTTGTTTGTATGTTGTTTATCGTCCCTCTCGAGAATTTTTCACTCATATGGAGACGCCACCACTTGCCGGTGGAGAGCTGCAAATTTTGTCCTATGCTCGGCACTTGCGGCCATTGAGCAGTGAGGGGTCTTTTTCGTGCCAATACCTACTGCGACACGGGACCTCGGTTTATAAGGTCTCACCCGAAGGACCGGTCTCCACGTCCCACAGTGGGATTCGAACCCGCGACGTAAGGATCAACTCCTTACCTCGCAACTCTAAAACAGACGCTCTAACCACTACGCCACGCGGGCGACTTTGCCATTTTGATAATGAACATAAAAGATATACGACACACTAATCACACTTTACATATACTCCAAAACAATGAACATCTTAGAGGTAAATTAAGATAATCAGATTAATAATTCAATTACCCTGCAATTGTTCTGTGTATAGATTATGATACGTTTCAGTCAATTCTGGTGGTACATTTCACAACAATTATACAAGTGAAACTCTGTTATTTACCAATTTTTATGCCCCGGGATCGAAAGATCCCCGGGGTATATTGTTTTTGTCCTGTCAATCTGTTTGTCTGTCTGTCTGTTGTCAACTTTAACCTTGCCCATAACTTCTGATTGGTTCGAGCTATGACTTCATATTTCACATGTGTATTCCTTGCGACAAGACTTTTCTTCGGGTACCATCATATTTGACCTTGATCTTGGAGTTTGACCCTCTTTTGCAAAATTTTATGAGACTTTAACCTTGGTCATAACTTCTGAACAGATGGTGCTTGGGGTTTCAAACTTCACATGTGTATTCTTTGTGACAAGGCCTTCCTTTGGATACCAACAATTTTGACCTTGACCTACTTTTGAAAAACTTTAACCTTGGCCATAACTTTCGAACAGTTGGTGCTTGGGATTTCAAACTTCACATGTGTATTCCTTGTGACAAGACCTTCCTCTGGATATCAATCTCTTTGACCTTGACCTAGGAGTTTGACCTATTTTTGAAAACTTGAACCTTGGCCATCACTTTTGAATGGTTGGATCTAGGGCTTTCATACTTCACATATCTAATGTAATAAGACCTTTTTTTTGGATACCAGCCACTTTGACCTTGACCTAGGAGTTTGATCTACTTTTGAAAAACTTTAACCTTGACCATAACTTTTGAATGGTTGATGCTAGGGCTTTCATACTTCACATATGCAATCCTTGTGACAAGACCTTCCTTTGGATACCAACCACTTGGACCTTGACGTTTTACTTACTTTTAGAAAACTTTAACCTTCGCCATAACTTTTGAACAGTTGCAGCTAGGTCTTTCAAATTTCACAGGTATATTCCTCGAGAGAAAACTTTTCTTTGGGTGCCAAGATTTTTTCATCTTTTGGCCTGGATTTTGACTTGCATTTGAGAAACTTTAACCTTCGCCATAAGCTGCCATACGGGGGCATCAGTGTTTCACAAACACATCTTGTTTTTAATACACATTTTTTTTTATTTTATAAAAACTTTATATGCATCATTAAAGTGAAAAACTGAAGATATTTTCTGCAACTCAAAATAAAAGATGTCATTTGCACACAAAGTTTAGTCATGAATGCAAAAAAAAAAATACTGCAGGATGAGAAGTACATGAGTGTTGATTATCATTCACAATAGTTTAACGTGAATTCCAAACTCCTTAAGTTACAGTGGACAGAGAAGAATACACACGAAGTGTCCTTGTCCTAGATCTAATGGAACTCTTCCTTCAAAAGAAAGACTGTCTTAATTGATGTGTGAACTCAAGAACAAAACCTGCAAATCCACTTCTTTACAATGAATTTCTATGAGTATGTGTCTGATGTCTTCATAAAAATGAAATGACACCAAAACATGCCACACTTTTCAATCTAAAAGTTAAACATTATTACTATAAACATTACAGATTAGACTGCTCAAAGATAATGTGCAAGTAAAAGTCATGTGACAAACATCATTTAAATTAACATTAATGAAGAATGGTCAAGGGGATAATTAAAACTACGAAAACATAACTTAAAGCTGACATGAATTCTTAACATGGGCCACATCGCTCACCTGAGCACATTGGCTAGTTAAAAGCAGAAATCAGTTCAGTATTCAAAAGATTAATTTATATCAAGTAAAGACCAATGTAGCAATGCTATTCGCTATAACCTTTAATCAATTAACAGACATTCTGTGAAATCTATACACAATTATGATATTTGATTATTTCTGTCAACTAAATACACTGGTATTCAAAGAATGTGTCCTTGTTACGAAATTACATGCTTTGCGTGAATATACGTGTTTCGATGTTATAGCGAGAGTCGATAACGAATGTGAGTGACCTGTATTTATAGTTACTTAGTCACGTGCTCTTTTAATCTTTATGGCATGTAAGCAACGAAATGAATTTTATTAATATTCTCCCTCACTTCGTTCGGCCGAATATAAATTAATTCTAGTCTAAGTAATAACAAGTAAAGACCGATGTAGGAATGCTACTCGCTATAGCCTCGAGACAAAGGGCAGCTTTTGGTTTATGAAATTTAAATTTATTTATTTAAATTATATATATATATATATATATATATATATATATATATATATATATATATATATATATATATATATATAGTTATATTCCTAAATTTGAAGCTACAGCAGCTTGTGTTTTAACGCTATCCTTGATATACCCATCTTTAGCAAAATCGGTACGCCATTTGCCGTGTTCTTTTATCAATCTGTCAGACACACAGTTGTTAGCTGCGGCGGTAGCGCCCCCGCTTCTCAAACTGTGTAAACAAAATGCTTTACTGTTTATGCTCATCTGTGATAAGGCATTAAGAAGAATTTCTCTAGCTCTGGTATACGACAGAGGATGATTTTGTGAAACTAACTTGTATTTTTCTTGTGATTTAAAATATCTGACAGATCTAAAAACGTATTCATCAGAATCAAAATTCAAATTTCCAATTTTATATATTTTAAAGGCCATTTCACTGGACAAGTTGGTGAACCTGTCTTTGAAACAATTATAACATTGTTGCCTCTTCTATAAACGTCTGTCTTTCCACATTCAATATTCAAAATGATACTTGCATCGTGAAATTTTATATTTGACATTTTTAAATTAGCAAGCTCACTGTACCGAAGAAAACCGGCAAAACACAATAACACCATTGCACAAATTCTGACATTGGATAGATTTGAAGGATCTGCACCAAACTTCTTCACGATCTGTTGTAAATGCGCTACTGTTATAGGTTCTTTTTTCAGAGATGGTTTTCCAAGTATTCTCTTTGCTCCTTCGGTCATCATTTGAATTAATTCATCATCACACGGATTTTTCTTTAAATTAAAATCATGGAACCACTTTATGCTGTATAGATGTGCACAAAATACAGAAAAAAGACATATTTTGTTGAATAAAAGCGCTTAAATAAACTGCTACTGAAGGCACTGATGCTGGAAGATAAGAACATATTTTGGACACACCATTTCTTTTTATTTGTAGATGTAGATTTGCTACTGTTGACGATATTCCAAGATACGCTGACTGCTGCCTTCGAACTTTTTATTCAATTCTGTAATTTGATGAACATATGTCCAAGAAGTACCTTTCTAAAGTGAGAAAAACAATTAAATCTTCAAATTAACATATATCATAAGTACTTTTTTGGTAATTCCTATTTCTCAAATCAGATTACCTTTTCATTATACTTATCTACAAACTACCTAAAATTACATATGTCTCAATATTCCTGTATCAATACAACACCGTGAAAATAAAAATTAATTTTATGCTCATTCTGCATCGTTCTCTGTCAAATACGTATTCATTTACTTGTATTTTTACGCATTATCATAAACATTGATATATTGAATCTCTTTTATTCTCTAAACCAATCTGGAACCACTGGAAATTCTAATTATACCAAGAACTGGAACTGCTGGAACAAATCGCTGCTTACAACCACTCTGCTTCTTTAACAACTTTTTCTCCGAAAGTTATCCGAATAATCAATTCTTAATATTAGCGCATTGCTTATGAATGGAGACTGAGCAAAAACACTTGAAGAAATTTCTCTTTCAGAACTGCTCACAAAAAACTTGCTTGAATGTTTAAATTCTATCACATCTTTCACGAATTCTTAAATTTTTGTTCAAAAATTCCAAATCGTTGGCCAAAATAATGCAGATTTCCATTTTGGTGCAAATGTACATGTGATTTAATACTCTGGGAATCAAATAAATCGGTGCCGCAAGCCAGTTATTTTCATTTGACCAATCAAATGCAAAAGCATCTACTCCATGTGTTCCTGTAACCCAAAATCTGGAATTAAACTTATTTTTATTATTTGCAAATCTATCGAGTGTTATCGGTCCCCATTTCTCTTCATACATTTGAAAAATACAGTCTGAAACTGACCAATCGTCAAAATCAAAAATTCTACTAAAATAGTCTGCTTGTATATTTTGGGATCTCAGTATCCACTCCAGTTCAATGACAATGCAATTATTTATACATATTTGATAAATGTTCATGGCAAGATTTTGCAACTCTTCCTTCATGCTACCCACATGACATATATGTACCAATTTCTGATTGTCAGTATAAATTTTTGCCAACTTACCGTTCAGGTGCTTTTTTAAACTTTCCAATATAAATTCTACTGATTTTAGTTCTCTCCATGTGGAACTTCTACGTCTTTCTAATTCTGTGAACAATCTATAAAACATTTCCCTCTACGAAACCTGCGCTTGCATATGTACTTGCGTCAGAAAATATGTGCTCTGGTGATTTCTGTATAGAATTCAAAACCAAATTTGGTAATGTTTTACAATTTTTATACCAAAATTCTAATTCTGGTCTTACATCCGTAGAAAGAAGAAGGTATGGTTTTAGCTTTATTGTGCCCTAAAAATTTAATGTTTTCAAAAAGTTTTGAAACTGGCTTAACTATTAGTTAAGTGTATGACTGTAATAAATCAGGAAAGAATATAGCATGATGGAGTACCATTCTGGATATATGACGTCATTAATTTGATGCATTTCTCTATTTTAAACAGAAAAAGCCTCAAAATGACCCATTTCAAGGGTTATTTCCCTTAAGAAAATAGTGTCCACAGCCATCGCCCACGTTAATTTTTAGATATGTTTTGTAAAATTCTTTGAAAAATCACATATCTCAAAATCTTTGTGGGCAATGCCTGTGGACAATATTTTCTGAAAGAAAATTCCATTGAAAATTGATGTCTTCTGCAACTTTTTATGAAAATACGGGAAAATGCACAAGTTTATGACGTCACAATTAGCATTTGGAAGGTCATGTGAGAAAAAAGATTTGCATGATCTTTCTGCATGGAATTTCAATAATTCAAAAAGCATGAGTTTTAATTTTTTACATCACTTTTATTTTTAAGAAAAGCACAGGGCAAGATTTGTATTGAAACCGTACCTTGTTCTTTCAAAAAATGTATCTAAGTTCTCCTATGACAAATCGCCATACAAATTTTTCGCGACATCAATTGACAGATATTTCCTAATGCTGGAATTAGAGATATGATTTTACCTAGAATTGATGTTAGATTTCGTGTTGTCGTACGTTTTAGAAGTAAAACTGCATCTATCTTAATTACGATTTTTTCAATCTTACTTTTTGGCACCTGGATAACACCGAATTCTAAATTCCAGGTACAACTGTTCATTTTGTCACCGGCGACAATATGTACCTACCCTCACTGCACATATTGCCGTCCATCAGAACATATCGCATGACAATATACAGCAATACTCTATATAAAAAAGGCCAGAGAAACCAAAAACACTAAATTTGATCGCCGAAATATGGCTTAAATATTGCCGACTTTGTGTTAAACTATAATAATTAATCAATTCATATAAATATGACTAATCGTTGCTTTAGTGTTTTTGTGAAGATAATTTTTAAAGAATTTTTCCATGTATTCTTATGTAAAACTTTGATCACCAATTGTGGCCTGGTTTGATTTGAAGATACTTGAATCTGCGCTACCTGAGGCTTCCACATAAACATCACTAATCACGGGCCTACTACTGTTCTCAGTGGTGAATCCAGAAACTCAGAGCGGGGGGGGGGGGGTGCAGAATTTTTTTTACAAGCCAAAAAAAAAATTTAAAAGTCATTTGTATGTAAAGGTGTGTTACTGTATATGTTAAGTAAATTTGTTAATTGTGAAATTTTACCTGTGGACTAAACTGAGAGTTATACAAGTTAAAGAAACATAATTTACCAAAGCAGAGGGGTGGGGTGATAGACCTGCTTGGTTTTTCTGTATATATTCCTATGTAAAACTTTGACCACCCTACCCCCGGGGTCATGATTTGAACAAAATTGAGTTTGTTTTTGGTTTTTGTTTGTTTCTTTGTTGTTATAATGTCCATCTCGAGAATTTTTCATTCGTATATAGACGCCACCACTTGCCAGTGAAGGGCTGCAAATTTAGACCTATACTTGGCACTCAGGGTCATTGAGCAGTGAGGGATCTTTTTCGTGCCAGCACCTCAAAATTGAACGTACGCTATGTAACGAAGCTTCCACATAAGTATCATCTCTTCTGACTCAGTACGTGTTGAAAAAAAATATGAAAGATTTAGATCTTATGAAAAACTTTAATCACCTATTGTAGCCACATCCTTCCCCCGACGGACATGATCTGAATAAAACTGAAGCTACAATCCATAATGAAGCTTTCACATAAGTTTTAACTTTTCTGACACGTGGTTCTTGAGAAGATATCACTAATTTTTCAATAATTCTTAGCTACTTGATTCTTAATTACTTCCCTTGAATCCCATTTATCCACGGATGCTTTGTGGCGAGTTGCTTGAAACTGACAAAGTAGTTCTTGAGATGAAGCTAAAATTGTGAAAAGTTTACAGACAAAGGGACGGTCAGACAAAATGTGATAAGAAAAGCTCACTTGAACTTCCACTTCAGGTGATCTAAAATGTCAAACCCAACACCAATTATACATGATTGTATATAAGAAAAACGCAAAAAATAATTTCCAAATAATCATTACTACTGGACAAAAAACTAATACAGGTATTCAATCTCCAAGTATATATTACAAGAAAAAGGAATAAGCTGATTTATCAGATATCTCAAGAATAATGGTATCTTGACATATCATTTTAGTGTGCATTAATCCTGGACGCAATTTTCTGACCAAAAAATTTTCTACCTACAATATTGCGGGTAATGCTGTCCGTCTCCCTCCGTGCGTATATGTGTGTTTGTCAATCTCTCTTTCCTTTCCCAATCTTATATTCGTCAAAACAATATATCGACGACAATTTATGCCGACCTTGACATAACATATTGTAGCCGACAATATGTGCTGGTGCTTGACTGTACATTTTGTCGTCCATTATGCAGGAGGAAAATAAGGCTCGTCTCGGTACATATTGTCGCCGGCGACAGTATGTACCAATGGACGACAATATGTGCAATGAGGGTAGATACATATTGTCGCCGACGACAATATGTACAAAACGACAATATGTACCGTCACAGATATCCTGTTTCAAAATGTCAGGGACGGAAGAAGAAAACAAAGTTTGAAAGAGATATAATTGTACAAGTCATTTTTAATCTTTTTTTCAGCTACTCGGGCATTGCCTGCACAGCCAAAGAAAATCCTTCCAAAATTCAAAGTCAAGATCAACATTCAATGCATAATAGTCATTCTAAGAAATCATGCTCATGCTCGAGATCAAGTTCAGAATCATCATAACATTTGGGGAAAAGTTCGAGAAGTAGGTCGAGGAATGTTACTTCAGTAAAACAAAGAAAAAAGAATGCACTCAAGGTGTAGGTCAAGGTCACTCTCACTGAGAGGTAGCTTAGAGAAAAATAGAAGAATGTCACGTTCAAGGTCATCTTCAGATGAAGTGAGGTCACAATCTCAACACAAGTCACGTTCAAGATCTAGATCCAGGTCAACATCATTGAGAGATAGTTTTGGACAAAACAAGAAGTCAAGGTCCAAATCAAGACACAAATCTCTATCAATGTCCAGGTAAACTTCATTGAAAGGTAGTTCAGAGAAAAGCAGGAAAGAATCAAGGTCAAGAAACAGATCACTATCAAGGTTCAGGTAAAGGTCAACATCATTGAAAGGAAGTTCAGAGATAAGCAGGAAAGAATCAAGGTCAAGAAACAGATCACTATCAAGGTCCAGCTCAAGTTCAATGTCAGTGAGAGGCAGTTCAGGGAAAAGCTGGGAAAAATTAGATTCAAGGTTGTCATCAGTTCAATTGAGATCAGATAGTTATAGAAATAGGTCACAATCAAGCTCTAGATCAACAAACAGATCACATCAAAGGTCCAGGCCACATTCAAGGTCATTTTCCCAGAAGGGTAATTCAGATAAACATGGAACAAAATCCTATTCAAGGTTGTCATATACAAGTACGAAAAACAGAGAAACAGAAAAATTATTTACCATGCAAGTGGAAATATGTCTCAAAGTCAAAGGTCTTATAATTGAAAACTTCTGTCAAACTCAGTCACGAAAACATGACTATAGGTTTCCACTGCTAAATCAGAATTAGCAAAAAACACAAAAAACAAAAAACTTGGAGGGAAAAACAAAACCCAATCCAAAAGCATAAGACGAATTAAAAAAAAACAATGAAATTAAAAGATACAAAATGACCCTGGCCAGAATATAATTAGAGCCCTGAGGCTAACTCTGGACCTCTCTGGAAAAGAACAATTTAAAAGTCAATACACTTTACTACAGATTAAATGAATAATTAATTCAGCTGTAGTAGTGTGATGCAAATAAAAATATATACATAACTAGAGCAAAGCTCGTTGCTTGAGCAACAAGCAGGTCTTCCGTCCAATTCAGCGAATAAAATATAGGACAGAAATACAAATTAGTATTTAAAAAAAAGAACAGTTGTTAAGAGCATTCGACTTATAGTGATGTGAGACGTCTTCAGGAACTTTAATCATTCAATTACAAGGAGATATTTGTAAAAAGAGGTCGCTGGTTTCTTCTTCCGGTTAGACCAAAAGTGACGTCGATTGACAAAAAAAATAAAGTTGGACGTCTCCAATAACTTTAACCATTCAATTTTCTGCCAATACCTACAAAAATAAGCCTTTTGTGACTACTTCCGGTTTGACCGGAAGTGACGTCGATCGACCAAAAATGAGTTTTGACGCTTCCGATGACTCAAAACACACAATTACGCGTCAAAAACTTCAAAAATATGCATTTTCTGACTACTGCCTGTTTTACCGGAAGTGACGTTATTAGACGACTTTTGATGATCCCACCAGCTGCCACTTGTTATTTTGAACAACTTTGCTTCAATAATGTATCACAAATTTTCGCTCGTTTTTGATATACTGATAAATAACTTTCGGCCCCTCTAGATCCCTTATTTTAGGGGCCAGCCCCTTTTTGTTGATATTGGATGAAAGATCTTGTAGTTTTGCAAAAATTTTGTTCTACATGTTTTAACAAATTTTTTACAGGTAAAAAGCTATTGTAGAAAAAGCATTGAAAATTTTAAAATTTTCAATATGCCTTTTTTCGGACCATAGCGAGCGCCGACGTGCAGCATTTCCGGTAAAAATGAAATGCCTTATGCATATCTGCAAACATAGGTCTATCATACCTGAATGTTTCATGATTCTATCTAGAGCCATTCATGAGAAAATTTTCGGACAACCCGACCCTTCAAAAATCATTAAATCGACATCTCCGGACCGGAAGTGACGTCATCAAAACAGAAAAAAACGCATAAGGTTCAAGTAATGATACATAAGTCCTGAAAGTTTCACGGAAATCCATTGAGCCGTTTTCGAGAAATAGCGTGCACAAAATCGGTAAGAAAAAAAACACAATAATAATAATAACTAGATGAGATCTCGTTGCGAGCAACGAGTAGGTCTTCCGTCCAATTTCTCGATGAGATGAGATATTATTTTGACTATGATCTTTGTCAAAAGATAATAATATATAGACTTCCCTAATTAGATTTCATTCTTTTGATTTATATAACATTATCAAAGAGCTATAAATGACATGCTTTTGGCCCTTCTGAGCCCCTAGTTTGAGGGTTCAGCCCCTTGTTCTCGATATCAATCGAAAGGTCTTGTGATTTTGAAGACTTTTTGTTCAACAACTATTCAGAGATTTCTTTTCGTTGTGGAAATATGCTGAATGGAAATATTTAGGGACCACCCCTCCTGGTCCTTAATGGGGCCGCTTGATAAAAATTGAAAGGGTGCATATCGTTTAGAACATTATTCTGACCACCTTTTGTTCAGTATTGCTTATCAAAATATTCTCTTTTTTTGAGATATAAAGGATCATTCTGGCCCCTTGTAACTCCTTATTACGTTACACATGATCACAATTTTAAAACATATAGTTGCAAATCGATGAGATGCAAATCGATGAGATGACCATTTTTGCTTCAGTAAGATGACCATTTTTGCTTCAGTAAGTTGACCATTTTTGCTTCAGTAAGTTGTAACAAAATATTGATCGTTCAAGAATTATACATGAAAGACTATTGGCCCCTCTTACTCCCTTCTTTTTGTTCAACAACTATTCAGAAATCTATTTTCGTTTTTGAGATATGATGAATTGAAATATTTAGGGGCCAGCCCTTCAAGTCCTTAATGGGGCCTTTTTGCAAAAATTGAAAGGTTGCATGTCGTTTAGAACATTATTCTGAACATCTTTTCTTCAATATTGCTTTTCAAAATATTCCCCCTTTTTGAGATATAAAGCGTCAGAAATTTAGCATTCTGACCCCTTATTACGTAACATATGATCAAAATATTAAAACATATAGTTGCAAATCGATAAGACGAATATTTTTGCTTCAGTAATTTATTACAAAATATTGAACGTTCAAAGAGTTATACATTAAAGACTTTTGGCCCCTCTGAGCCCCTAATTTAAGGGATCAGCCCTTTTTTCTTGATATCAAATAAAAGATCTTGTGATTTTGAAGACTTTTTGTTCAACAACTATTCAGAAATCTATTTTCGTTTTCGAGATATGATGAATTGAAATATTTAGGGGCCAGCCCTTCAAGTCCTTAATGGTGCCGTTTTGCAAAAATTGAAAGGTTGCATATTCTTTAGAACATTATTCTGAACATCTTTTGTTCAATATTGCCCTTTTTGAGATATAAAGCGTCAAAGATTTAGCATTCTGGCCCCTTTTGGCCCCTTATTACGTAACATATGATCAAAATTTTAAAACATATAGTTGCAAGTCGATAAGACGAACATTTTTGCTTCAGTAATTTATTACAAAATATTGATCGTTCAAGAGTTATACATGAAAGACTTTTGGCCCCTCTGAGCCCCTAATTTAAGGGATCAGCCCTTTTTTCTTGACATCAAATGAAAGGTCTTTTGATTTTGAAGACTTTTTATTCAACAACTATTCAGAAATCTATTTTCATTTTCGAGATATGCTGAATTGAAATATTTAGGGGCCAGCCCTCAAAGTCCTTAATGGGGCCTTTTTGCAAAAATTGAAAGGTTGCATATTGTTTAGAACATTATTCTGAACATCTTTTGTTCAATATTGCTTTTCAAAATATTCCCCCTTTTTGAGATATAAAGCATCAAAGATTTAGCATTCTGGCCCCTTTTGGCCCCTTATTACGTAACATATGATCAAATTTTAAAACATATGGTTGCAAATCGATAAGATGAACATATTTGCTTCAGTAATTTATAACAAAATATTGATCGTTCAAAAGTTATACATGAAAAACTTTTGGCCCCCCTGAGCCCCTAATTTGAGGGATCAGCCCTTTTTTCTCGATATCAAATGAAAGGTCTTATCATTTTACACATCTTTTGTACTACATGTTTTAACAAAATATTTACAGGTAAAAAGATATAAAAGAAAACGTGTCAAATTTTGCGAGATGTTTTTGAGCCTATTTTTCGAGCCCAGGCGAGCTTCAACGCCATTTGAGATGGAAAGATATAGATGCCCAATTGCACATCTACAATCTTTCCTCTATCTTCACTGAAAATCTTAACTCAATAGCTTTAGTCGTTTAGGAGGAGTTTCCAGGACAAGCCGACCCTCTGAAAATCAGAAAATCGTCAATATCTCACGACCGGAAGTGACATCATCAAAAAACAAAAAAAACCTATCAAGATTAATTGAATATCTTTTACATCTGAAAGTTTGGTATCAATCGGCCCAGCCGTTTCTGAGAAATCGCGTGCACAAAATCGGTTGGAAGAAAAATAATAATAATAACTAGATGCTATCTCGTTGCGAGCAACGAGTGGGTCTTCCGTCCGATTTTTGATAAGATGAGATAGGAATTTGACTGAGATTTTCGTTCATAAATATATAAATAGTGAAAACGTACAATTTGCTTCAGTTATGTTTAACAAACTTTTGATCATTATGACACCTAAAAACGCAATGTTTGATGTAGATTTTAAAATATTTACAGTAGCAGATCGTGAAGATGAACATTACTGTAAAAGGGTTATAGATAAAAGACTTTTGGCCCCTCTGAGCCCCTAATTCGAGGGGTCAGCTCCTTTCTCTTAAAATTACATGAAAGGTCTAGTAATTCTCAAGACTTTTTGTTCAACAACTATTCAGAAGTTTCGTTTCGTTTTCGAAATATGTGGACTTGAAATATTTAGGGGCCGTCCCTTAAAGTCCTTATAGGGGCTGTTTAGGAAAAATTCAAAGGATGTACATTGTTGAGAACATCATTCTAAACAACTTTTGTTCAATATTGCTTTTCAAAATATTCCCTTCTTTCGAGATATAAAGCATCAAAGATTAAGCATTCTGGCCCCTTATGGTCCCTAATTACGTAATATTTGAAGAAAACTTTCAGATATATAGTTGCAGATTGTGAAGATGAACATTTTTGCTTCAATAATTAATATCAAAATATTTAACGTTAAAGAGTAAAAGATGAAAGACTTTTGGCCCCTCTGAACCCCTAATTTGAGGGGTCAGCCCCTTTTTCTTGATATCACATGAAAGGTCTTGTAATTCTGAAGACTTTTTGTTCAACAACTATTCAGAAGTTTCGTTTCGTTTTCGAGATATGTAGACTTGAAATATTTTAGGGCCGTCCCTTAAAATCCTTATAGGGGCTTTTTAGGAAAAATTCAAAGGATACGCATTGTTGAGACCATCATTCTAAACAACTTTTTTTCAATATTGCTTTTCAAAATATTTCCCCTTTTCGAGATATAAAGCATCAAAGATTAAGCATTCGGGCCCCTTATGGCCCCTAATTACGTAATATTTGATGAAAATTTTAAGATATATAGTTGCAGATTGTGAAGATGAACATTTTTGCTTCAATAACTAATATCAAAATATTTAACGTTAAGGAGTTATAGATGAAAGACTTTTGGCCCCTCTGAGCCCCTAATTTGAGGGGTCAGCCCCTTTTTCTTGATATCACATGAAAGGTCTTGTAATTCTGAAGACTTTTTGTTCAACAAGTATTCAGAAGTTTCGTTTCGTTTTCGAGATATGTAGACTTGAAATATTTAGGGGCCGTCCCTTTAAGTCCTTATAGGGGCTGTTTAGGAAAAATTCAAAGGGTGCACATTGTTGAGACCATCATTCTAGACAACTTTTGTTCAATATTGCTTTTCAAAATGTTTCCCCTTTTCGAGATATAAAGCGTCAAAGATTTAGCATTCTAGCCCCTTGTGGCCCCTAATTATGTGCCATACGAGGTAAAAATCATAATATATAATTGTAAATTGTTAAGATAAATATTTTTGCTTCAGTAATGTATACCAAAATAATGCTTGTTTAAGAGTTATCGATTTCAGACTTTTGGCCCCTATCGGCCCCTAATGTGATGAGTCAGCGCTTTTTTCTTGATATCATACTAAAGATCTTGTCATTCTGCACAAATTTTGTTCAATATGTTTTAACAAATTAATTATACTTTAAAAGATATGATATAAAATGTCTCAAAAATTCACTCATGATTCGTGTCCTAAATTTCGACCCCTACCGAGCTTCCATACTAGGCACTTCCGGAAAATATCCAAACCCAGGTGCAAAATGGCAACATGTCCTCTATCATCACTGAAAATTTCAGCGCTCTAGCTAAAGCCGTTTTTGAGTTCCATCGCAGACAAGGAGGTCCTCTAAATTTTGATAAAAGGGCGATAACTTCCGACCGGAAGTAAATATCACTTAACGAAATTGCCGGAATTAACTTCAGATGTCAACGCATCTACCATGAAAATTTGAATGAAATCGAACGAGCCATCTCCGAGAAATCGTCTGCACAAATTTTGTAAGAAGAAAAAAGAATAATAAGTAGATGCGATCTCGTTGCGAGCAACGAGTGGGTCTTCCGTCCGATTTTTGATAAGATGAGATAAGAATTTGACTGAGATTTTCGTTCATAAATATATAAATAGTGAAAACGTACAATTTGCTTCAGTTATGTTTAACAAAATTTTGATCATTATGGCACCAAAAACCGCAATATTTGATAACGATTTTAAAATATTTATAGTAACAGATCGTGAAGATGAGCATTACTGTAAAAGGGTTATAGATGAAAGACTTTTAGCCCCTTTAAGCCCCTAATTCGAGGTGTCTTGATTTCACTCGAAAGGTCTTGTAATTCTGAAGACTTTTTGTTCAACAGCTATTCGAGATATGCAGACTTGAAATATTTAGGGGCCGTCCCTTTAAGTCATTATAGGTGTTGTTTAGGAAAAATTCAAAGGATGCACATTGTTCAGATCATCATTCTTAACAACTTTTGTTCAATATTGCTTTTCAAAATGTTTCCCCTTTTCGAGATATAAATCGTCAAAGATTAAGCATTCTGGCCCCTTATGGCCCCTATTTACGTAATATTTGATCAAAATTTTAAAATATATGGTTGCAGATTGTGAAGATGAACATTTTTGCTTCAATAATTAATATCAAAATATTTAACGTTAAAAAGTTATAGGTGAAAGACTTTTTTCCCCTCTGAGCCCCTTATCTGAGGGGTCAACCCCTTTTTCTTGATATCACATGAAAGGTCTTGTAATTCTGAAGACTTTTTGTTCAACAAAAATTCAGAAGTTTCGTTTCGTTTTCGATATATGTAGACTTGAAATATTTAGGGGCCGTCCCTTTAAGTCCTTATAGGGACTGTTTAGGAAAAATTAAAAGGATGCACTTTGTTGAGACCATTATTCTAAACAACTTTTGTTCAATATTGCTTTTCCAAATGTTTCCCCTTTTCGAGATATAAAGTGTCAAAGATTAAGCTTTCTGGCCCCTTATGGCCCCTAATTACGTAATATTTGATGAAAATTTTAAAATATATAGTTGCAGATTGTGAAGATAAAAATTTTTGCTTCAATAATTAATATCAAAATATTTAACGTTAAGGAGTTATAGATGAAAGAATTTTGGCCCCTCTGAGCCCCTAATTTGAGGGATCAGCTCCTTTTTCTTGATATGACATGAAAGGTCTTGTAATTCTGAAGACTTTTTGTTTAACAAGTATTCAGAAGTTTCGTTTCGTTTTCGAGATATGTGGACTTGAAATATTTAGGGGCCGTCCCTTTAAGTCCTTATAGGGACTGTTTAGGAAAAATTCAAAGGATGCACATTGTTGAGACCATCATTCTAAACAACTTTTGTTCAATATTGCTTTTCCAAATGTTTCCCCTTTTCGAGATATAAAGCGTCAAAGATTTAGCATTCTAGCCCCTTGTGGCCCCTAATTATGTGCCATACGACGTAAAAATCAAAATATATAGTTGTAAATTGTTAAGATAAATATTTTTGCTTCAGTAATGTATACCAAAATATTGCTTGTTTAAGAGTTATCAATTTCAGACTTTTGGCCCCTATAGGCCCCTAATGTGATAAGTCAGCCCTTTTTTCTTGATATCATGTTACAGATCTTGTCATTCTGCACAAATTTTGTTCAATATGTTTTAACAAATTAATTATACTTTAAAAGATATGATACAAAATGTCTCAAAAATTAACTCATGATTCGTGTCCTAAATTTCGACCCCTACCGAGCTTCCATACTAGGCACTTCCGGAAAATATCTAAACCCAGGTGCATAATGGCAACATGTCCTCTATCATCACTGAAAATTTCAGCGCTCTAGCTTAAGCCGTTTTTGAGTTCCATCACAGACAAGGAGGTCCTCTGAATTTTAATAAAAGGGCGATAACTTCCGACCGGAAGTGATTTTCAAAAAACGATATTGCCGGAATTAACTTCAGATGTCAACTCATCTACCATGAAAATTTGAATAAAATCGAACGAGCCATCTCCGAGAAATCTTCTCCACAAATTTTGTAAAGAAAAAAAAAGAATAATAGATGCGATCTCGTTGCGAGCAACGAGTGGGTCTTCCGTCCAATTTTCGATAAGATGAGATAAGAATTTGACTGAGATTTTCGTTAAAAAATAGTTATATAAATAAATTGTTAAGACAAACAATTTCCCTTCAGTAATGTGTAACAAAATATTGATCAATAAAAAGTTATAGATTAAACACTTCCGGCCCATCTTGGCCCCTTACATGAATGATCAGCCCCTTTTTCTTGATATCATCTTAAAGTTCTCATGATTTTGAACACTTTTTGTTCAACAACTATTCAGAAATTCTTTTTCGTTTCCGAGATATATGCAAAAGAAATATTAAGGGGCGGCCCTTTAAGTCCTAAACGGGGACGTCTAGCAAAAATTGAATGATTGCATATTATTAAGAATATTATTTTGAACGTCTTTTGTTAAAATATTGGTTATCAAAATATTCTTCCTGTTCAAGATTTATTGCGCCAAAGATTATACAATCTGACCCCTAATTATCCCTTATTGCATAAGATATGACGTAAACACCATGTTATATAGCTAAAGAGTGTGAAGATGAACTATTTCGCTTCAGTAATATATTACAAAATATTGATCATTAAATAGTTATTGATTTAAGACTTTCGGCCCCTCTCGGCCCCTATTTTGAGGGGCCAGCCCCTTTTTCTTCATACCACTTTAAAGCTCTTATGGTTATGAACACTTTTTGTTCAAAAAACTATTCAGAAATTCTTTTTCGTTTCCGAGATATATGCAAAAGATATATTTAGGGGCCAGCCCTTCACCTCCTAAATGGGGACGTTTAGCAAAAATCGAAAGGTTACTTACTGTTTAGAACATTATTTTGAACATCTTTTATTCTATATTGCTTATCAAAACATTTCCCACTTTCGAGATATAAAGTGCCAAAGATTTGGACTTCTGGACCCTTAGGGCCCCTAATAATGTAACATGTGATGTGAATATCATAATATATAGTTGTAAATTGTTAAGATAAACATTTTTGCTTCAGTAATGAATTGCAAAATATTGATTGTTAAAAAGTTATTGATTAAACAATTTTGGCCCCGCTCGGCCCCTATTTTGAGGGGCTAGCCCTTTTCTCTTCATACCACTTTAAAGTTCCTATGATTTTGAACACTTTTTGTTCAACAACTATTCAGAAATTCTTTTTCGTTTCCGAGCTATATGCAAAAGATATAATTAGGGGCCAGCCCTTCAACTTCTTAATGGGGACGTCTAGCAAAAATCGAAAGTTTAGATATTGTTTAGAACATTATTTTGAACATCTTTTATTCAGTATTGCTTATCAAAATATTTCCCACTTTCGAGATATAGAGTGCCAATGATCTGGCATTCTGGCCCCTTATGACCCCTTATTATATAACATATGACATAAATTTTATAATATATAGTTGTAAATTGTTCAGATAAACATTTTTGCTTCAGAAATGAATTGCAAAATATTGATCATGAAAAAGATATTGATTATACACTTTTGGCCCCTCTCGGCCCCTATTTTGAGGGGCCAGTCCCTTTTTCTTCATACCATTTTAAAGCCCTTATGATTTTGAACACTTTTTGTTCAACAACTATTCAGAAATTCTTTTTCGTTTCCGAGCTATATGCAAAAGATATATTTAGGGGCTAGTCCTTCAACTCCTTAATGGGGACGTTTAGCAAAAATCGAAAGTTTAGATATTGTTTAGAACATTATTTTGAACATCTTTTATTCAATATTGCTTATCAAAATATTTTCCACTTTTGAGATATAGAGTGCCAAAGATTTGGCATTCTGGCCCCTTATGGCCCCTAATTATGTAACATATGATGTATATATCATAATATATGGTTGTAAATTGTTAAGATAAACATTTTTGCTTCAGTAATGTATACCAAAATATTGATCGTTAGAGAGTTATTGATTTTATACTTTTGGCCCCTCTCGGCCCCTAATATGACAAGTCAGCCCTTTTTTCTTGATATCATACTAAAGATCTTGTCATTCTGCACAAATATTGTTCAGTATGTTTTTACAAAATAATTATACTTTAAAAGATATGATACAAAATGTCTCAAAAATTAACTCATGATTCGTGTCCTAAATTTCGACCCCTACCGAGCTTCCATACTAGGCATTTCCGGAAAATATCCAAACCCAGGTGCAAAATGGCAACATGTCCTCTATCATCACTGAAAATTTCAGCGCTCTAGCTTAAGCCATTTTTGAGTTCCATCGCAGACAAGGAGGTCCTCTAAATTTTGATAAAAGGGCGATAACTCCGGACCGGAAGTGAATGTCTAAAAATTGTTTAGCCGGAATTAACTTCAGATAACCTAGCAACAATCCTGAAAATCTGACGCAAATCCATCGATCCATCTCCGAGAAATCGTCTGCACAAAATTTGTGCAGAAAAAAAGAATAATAATAAAAACTAGATGGTTCTCGTTGCGAGCAACGAGTGGGTCTTCCGTAAGATTTTGGATAAGATTAGTCAAGATCTTGACTGAGATATTCATCTGTAAAAAGTGAAAGGATGCATATTGTTAAAAACATTATTCTGCACATCTTTTGTTCAACATTGCTCATCAAAATATATCCCCTTTTCGAGATATAAAGCGTCAAAGATTTAGCATTCTGGCCCCTTATAGCCTTTATTACGTAACATATGATCAAAATTTTATGATAGATAGTTGCAGATTGTTAAGATAAACATTTTTGCTTCAGTAATTTATAACAAAATATTGATCATTAAAGAATTATAGATGAAAGACTTTTGGCCCTTCTGAGCCCCTAATTTGAGGGGTCAGCCCCTTTTTCTTGATATCAAATAAAAGGTCTTGTGATTTTGAAGACCTTTTGTTCAACAACTATTCAGAAATTTCCTTTCGTTTAAGACATATATAGAATAACAATATTTAGGGGCCAGCCCTCCAGGTCCTTAATGGGGATGTCTTGCAAAAATTAAAAGGGTGTATATTGTTTAGAACATTATTCTGAACATCTTTTGTTCAATATTGCTTATCAAAATATTTCCCCTTTTCGAGATATAAAGTGTCAAAGGTTTAGCATTCTGGCCCCTTATGGCCCCTTATTACGTAACATATGATCAAAATTTTATAATATATAGTTGCAGAATGTTAAGATGAACATTTTTGCTTCAGTAATTTATAACAAAATATTCATCATTAAAGAGTTATAGATGAAAGACTTTTGGCCCTTCTGAGCCCCTAATTTGAGGGGTAAGCCCCTTTTTCTTGATATCAAATAAAAGGTCTTGTGATTTTGAAGACTTTTGTTCAACAACTATTCAGAAATTTCCTTTCGTTTAAGAGATATATAGAATAACAATATTTAGGGGCCAGCCCTCCAAGTCCTTAATAGGGATGTCTTGCAAAAATTAAAAGGGTGTATATTGTTTAGAACATTATTCTGAACATCTTTTGTTCAATATTGCTTATCAAAATATTTCCCCTTTTCGAGATATAATGGGTCAAAGATTTAGCATTCTGGCCCCTTATGGTCCCTTATTACGTAACATATGATTAAAATTTTATAATATATAGTTGCAGAATGTTAAGATAAACATTTTTGCTTCAATAACTTATAACAAAATATTCATCATTAAAGAGTTATAGATGAAAGACTTTTGGCCCTTCTGAGCCCCCTAACTTGAGGGGTCAGCCTTTTTTCTTGATATCAAATGAAAGGTCTTGTGATTTTGAAGACTTTTTGTTCAACAACTATTCAGAAATTTCCTTTCGTTTAAGAGATATATAGAATAACAATATTTACGGGCCAGCCCTCCAACTCCTTAATGGGGATGTCTTGCAAAAATTATAAGGGTGTATATTGTTTAGAACATTATTTTGAACATCTTTTGTTCAATATTGCTTATCAAAATATTTCCCCTTTTCGAGATATAATGGGTCAAAGATTTAGCATTCTGGCCCCTTATGGCCCCTTATTACGTAACATATGATCAAAATTTTATTATATATAGTTGCAGAATGTTAAGATAAACATTTTTGCTTCAATAACTTATAACAAAATATTCATCATTAAAGAGTTATAGATGAAAGACTTTTGGCCCTTCTGAGCCCCTAATTTTAGGGGTCAGCCCCTTTTTCTTGATATCACATGAAAGGTCTTGTAATTTTGAAGACTTTCTGTTCAACAACTATTCAGAAATTTCCTTTCCTTTAAGAGATATGTAGACTTGAAATATTAAGGGGCCGTCCCTTTAAGTCCTTATAGGGGCTGTTTAGGAAAAATTAAAAGGATGAACATTGTTGAGAACATCATTTTAAACAACTTTTGTTCAATATTCTTTTTCAAAATGTTTCCCCTTTTCGAGATATAAATCGTCAAAGATTAAGCATTCTGGCCCCTTATGGCCCCTAATTATGTAACATATGACAAAAATATTATAATATATAGCTGTAAATTGTTAAGATAAACATTTTTGCTTCAGTAATGTATACCAAAATATTGATTGTTAAAGAGTAATTGATTTAATACTTTCGGCCCCTCTCGGCCCCTAATATGATAAGACAGCCCTTTTATCTTGATATCGTATTAAAGATCTTGTCATTCTGCACAAATATTGTTCAGTATGTTTTAACAAAATAATTATACTTTAAAAGATATGATACAAAATGTCTCAAAAATTCATTCATGATTCATGTCCTAAATTTCGACCCCTACCGAGCTTCCATACTAGGCACTTCCGGAAAATATCTAAACCCAGGTGCATAATGGCAACATGTCCTCTATCATCACTGAAAATTTCAGCGCTCTAGCTTAAGCCGTTTTTGAGTTCCATCGCAGACAAGGAGGTCCTCTGAATTTTAATAAAAGGGCGATAACTTCCGACCGGAAGTGATTTTTCAAATTTTGAATTGCCGGTATAAACTTCAGATGATAAGACATAAACTCTGAAAATTTGAAGTAAATCGATCAATTCATCTCCGAGAAATCTTCTGCACAAAATCGGTAAGGAGAAAAAAAAGAAGAATAATAATAAAAGTGAAAAAGAAACATAAGAATAATAGAAGGGTCTTCCGCTGAAGACGAAAGACCCTAATAATAATAAGCTTGAAAAAGAAACATAAGAATAATAGAAGGGTCTTCCGCTGAAGACGGAAGACCCTAATAAAGGTAAAAAAGAAACCGAAGAATAATAGAAGGGTCTTCCGCTGAAGACGGAAGACCCTAATAACTAGATGAGATCTCGTTGCGAGCAACGAGTAGGTCTTCCGTCCGATTTTTCGATAAGATGAGATATTATTTTGACTATGATCTTTGTCAAAAGATAATAATATATAGACTTCCCTAATTAGATTTCATTCTTTTGATTTATATAACATTATCAAAAAGCTATAGATGACATGATTTTGGCCCCTCTGAGCCCCTAGTTTGAGGGGTCAGCCCCTTTTTCTTGATATCAATTGAAAGTTATTGTGATTTTGAAGACTTTTTGTTCAACAATTATTCAGAGATTTCTTTTCGTTGTGGAGATATGCTGAATTGAAATATTTAGGGGCCGCCCCTCCAAGTCCTTAATGGGGCCGTTTGACAAAAATTGAAAAGGTGCATATTGTTTAGAACATTATTCTGAGTATCTTTTGTTCAGCATTGATTATCAAAATATTCCCCCTTTTGAAGATATAAAGCGTCAAAGATTTAGCATTCAGGCCCCTTGTGACCCCTTATTACGTAACGTATAATCAATATCTCATCATATATTGTTGTAAATCGTTAAGATAAGCATCTTTGCTTCAGTAATGTAGTAATGTATTACAAATTATTGATCGTTAAAGAGTTATACATGAAAGACTTTTGGTCCCTCTGAGCCCCTAATTTGAGGGGTCAGCCCCTTTTTCTTGATATCAATTGAAAGGTCTTGTGATTTTAAAAAATTCTTGTTCAACAACTATTCAGAAATCTATTTTCGTTTTCGAGATATGCTGAATTGAAATATTTAGGGGCCAGCCCTTCAAGTCCTTAATGGAGCCGTTTTGCAAAAATTGAAAGGTTGCATATTGTTTAGAACATTATTCTGAACATCTTTTGTTCAATATTTCTTTTCAAAATATTCCCCCTTTTTGAGATCTAACGCGTCAAAGATTTAGCATTCTGGCCCCTTTTGGCCCCTTATTACGTAACATATGATTAAAATTTTAAACCATATAGTTGCAAATCGATAAGATAAACATTTTTGCTTCAGTAATTTATAACAAAATATTGATCGTTCAAGAGTTATACATAAAAGACTTTTGGCCCCTCTGAGCCCCTAATTTAAGGGATCAGCCCTTTTTCCTTGATATCAATTGAAAGGTCTTGTGATTTTAAAGATTTTTTGTTCAACAACTATTCAGAAATCTATTTTCGTTTTCGAGATATGCTGAATTGAAATATTTAGGGGCCAGCCCTTCAAGTCCTTAATGGGGCCTTTTTGCAAAAATTGAAAGGTTGCATATTGTTTAAAACATTATTCTGAACATCTTTTGTTCAATATTGCTTTTCAAAATATTCCCCCTTTTTACGATATAAAGCGTCAAAGATTTAGCATTCTGGCCTCTTTTGGCCCCTTATTACGTAACATATGATCAAAATTTTAAACCATATAGTTGCAGAATGTTAAGATTGACATTTTTGCTTCAGTAATTTATAACAAAATATTGATCGTTCAAGAGTTATACATAAAAGACTTTTGGCCCCTCTGAGCCCCTAATTTGAGGGATCAGCCATTTTTTCTTGATATCAAATGAAAGGTCTTATCATTTTACACATCTTTTGTACTACATGTTTTAACAAAATATTTTCAGGTAAAAAGATATAAAAGAAAACGTTTCAAATTTTGCGAGATATTTGTGAGCCTATTTTTCGAGCCCAGGCGAGCTTCAACGCCATTTGAGCTGGAAAGATATAGATGCCCAATTGCACATCTACAATCTTTCCTCTATCTTCACTGAAAATCTTAACTCAATATCTTTAGTCGTTTAGGAGGAGTTTCCAGGACAAGCCGACCCTCTGAAAATCAGAAAAGCGTCAATATCTCACGACCGGAAGTGACGTCATCAAAAAATAAAAAAACCTATCAAGATCAATTGAATATCTTTTACATCTGAAAGTTTGGTGCAAATCGGCCCAGCCGTTTCTGAGAAATCGCGTGCACAAAATCGGTTGGAAGAAAAATAATAATAACTAGATGAGATCTCGTTGCGAGCAACGAGTAGGTCTTCCGTCCGATTTTTCGATGAGATGAGATGTGATTTTGATTAAGTTTTTGTTTCCCCCCTTAGATTTAATTTTTTTGATTTAAATAACATAATCTTGAACATCTTTTGTTCAATATTGCTTTTCAAAATGTTTCCCCTTTTCGAGATAGGAAACGCAAAAGAGTTAACATTCTGGCCCCTTATGGCTCCTAGTTACACAATAGAGAATCAAAAGTTTACTACATATTGTTGCAAATAATTAAGTTAAGCATTTTTGCTTCAGTAATTGATAACAAATTCTTGATCATTGAAGAGTTACATATTAGTCTTTTGGCCCCTCTGAGCCCCTACTTTGAAGAGTCAGCCCCTTTTTCTTGATACCAAATGCAAGGTCTTGTGATTTTAAACATTTTTTGTTCAACAACTATTCAGAAGTTTCTTCTCGTTTTCGAGATATGTAGAATAGAAATATTTAGGGGCCAACCCTTCAAATCCTTAATGGGGCCGTTATGCAAAAATTGAAATGATGCATATTGTTCAGATCATTATTCTGAACATCTTTTGTTCAATATTGCTTTTTAAAATATCTCCCCTTGTTGAGATATAGAACGTCAAATATTTAGCATTCTGGCCCCTTTTGGCCCCTTATTATGCAACATATGATCTTTATATTATAACATATAGTTACAAATTATTAAGATGAACATTTTTGCTTCAGTAACTGATAACAAAATATTGATATTTAAAGAGTTATAGATTAAAGACTTTTGGCCCCTCTCAGCCCCTAAATTGAAGGGTCAGCCCCTTTTTCTTGATATCAAATGAAAGGTCTTGTGATTTTAAAGACTTTTTGTTCAACAACTATTCAGAGATTTCTTTTTGTTTTCGAGATATGTAGAATAGAAATATTTAGGGGCCAACCCTTCAAGTCCTTAATGGGGCCGTTTGACAAAAATTGAAAGGGTGCATATTGTTTAGAACATTATTCTGACCATCTTTTGTTCAATATTGCTTATCAAAATATTCCCCCTTTTCGAGATATAAAGCGTCAAATATTTAGCATTCTGGCCCCTTTTGGCCCCTTATTATGCAACATATGATCTTTATATTATAACATATAGTTACAAATTATTAAGATGAACATTTTTGCTTCAGTAACTGATAACAAAATACTGATATTTAAAGAGTTATAGATGAAAGACTTTTGGCCCCTCTCAGCCCCTAATTTGAGGGGTCAGCCCCTTTTTCTTGATATCAAATGAAAGGTCTTGTAATTTTAAAGACTTTTTGTTCAACAACTATTCAGAGATTTCTTTTCGTTTTCGAGATATGTAGAATAGAAATATTTAGGGGCCAACCCTTCAAGTCCTTAATGGGGCCGTTTGACAAAAATTGAAAGGGTGCATATTGTTTAGAACATTATTCTGACCATCTTTTGTTCAGTATTGCTTATCAAAATATTCCCCCTTTTCGAGATATAAAGCGTCAAAGATTTAGTATTCTGGCCCTTTGTGACCCCTTATTACGTAACATATGATCAGAATCTTATCATATATTGTCGTAAATTGTTAAGATAAGCATCTTTGCTTCAGTAATGTATTACAAATTATTGATCGTTAAGGAGTTATAGGTGAAAGAGTTTTGGCCCCTTTGAGCCCCTAATTTGAGGGGTCAGCCCATTTTTCTTGATATCAAATGAAAGATCTTGTGATTTTGAAGACCTTTTGTTCAACAACTATTCAGAGATTTTTTTTCGTTATGGAGATATGCTGAATGGAAATATTTAGGGGCCACCCCTCCAAGTCCTTAATGGGGCCGTTTGACAAAAATTGAAAGGGTGCATATTGTTTAGAACATTATTCTGACCATCTTTTGTTCAGTATTGCTTATCAAAATATTCCCCCTTTTCGAGATATAAAGCGTCAAAGATTTAGCATTCTGGCCCCTTGTGACCCTTTATTATGTAACATATGATCAGAATCTTATCATATATTGATGTAAATCGTTAAGATAAGCATTTTTGCTTCAATAATGTATTACAAATTATTGATTGTTTAAGAGTTAACGATGAAAGACTTTTGGCGCCTCTGAGACCCTAATTTGAGGGGTCAGCCCCTTTTTCTTGATTTCAAATGAAAGGTCGTATCATTCTGCACAACTTTTCTTCTATATGTTTTAACAAATTCTTAACACGTATGAAGATATGAAAGAAAAGGTGTAAAATTTTGTGAGATGTTTCTGAGACATCTTTTGAGCGCTACCGAGCTTCGGCGCCTTTTGCGCTAGAGAGATTTGGACACCTGCCTGCAAATCTACAAACCTTCCCCTACCTTCACTGAAAATCTTGACTCAATATCTTAAGTCGTTTCGGAGGAGTTTCCAGGACAAGCCGACCCTCTGAAAATCAGAAAATCCTAAATATCTCGAGATGGAAAGTGACGTCATCAACGAAAAAAATTTCCAATAAGGTTCAGATCAATACCTATCAGATTTGAAAGTTTCATGAAAATCGGCCCAGACGTTACCGAGAACTTGCGTGCACAAAATCGGTAAGAATAATAATAATAATAATAATAATAGGGAAAAAGAAACCGAACGAAAACAATAAGGTCTTCCGTTGGAGACGGAAGACCTTAATAACTAGAGCAAAGCTCGTTGCAAAGCAACGAGTGGGTCTTCCTTCTTAGCTTGTAAGTTTACGTCGTAATAAAAGGATAAATATTTGTTTAATTTCCACCTAAAGGTTACATGTTTCTGTTTAGATTGTCAACTTTGCTAACATTCTCTTTCTTCTTTGACCCAAATATCAAGAGACCTCATCTCCGGAACTCTGAATCTGGAGTGAGCATGAGGATATATAATTCAACTGTACTTTCTCCGACAGTACTCTTGAAATTGTATCCAAAACACTAATACTCCCAGACCCTCATTTCTTGAACTTTGACTTTTGATTTTTAATTTCTAGACTTTTCTATTCATCTAACATCTTTGATGCAATCATGTAAGTAACACAGGTCATACTACAGAATCATCAGTGTTTTGCAACATCACTGTCATAATAATTGCTTGACAAAACATTTACACAGCATAACTACATAGTAAGTAATCCAAATGTGTTACTGATTGAGGATATCCATTCTTTGACAATCAGTAAGTAGAAAAATACTCTTACAAGAAATGCACAGGGATGATTTCAGTAAGACACGGTGTCACTTGTGGAAAATTTTAACATAATCTCTTTTTTAGCCTTTAACTTAAAAGTTAAACTTCATTATCTGAAAAACCGATATCTAAATACATGTACCATTTAAACGGTGAAGTGAGTTGGTACTCCCAACCCCTTATTCTTTAAGTTTTTTACCCTGCATGGTTATCTGGAGTCATTGGATATCTTGATGTTTAATCTTGGTCCAGTTGAAATTGAGAAAAAATGGTTTTACTGTACTTCTTGGGTTCATTTATGTAAATGTTTTACAAGGGGGGAAAAGACACATATATTTAAATTTTTGTAACATGTTAAAATAATCTTTTACATGTACATGTATATTACACATATATTCAAGTAAATTTTTTTTAATAAGAATTCATTAAAAATATTTGAATCCATTGAAGTTGATTGCAGTAAATATAATGTGAATTATGAGCCTAAGACACAACAAGCAAATTTAAAGAATGGTGGTCTCATTCTGTCATTTGTCAACTGAAAAAGTTTGATGATAATAGGCCTGAAACTGTTCAAAATATGCCTCTAAATCATTTTGAAAAAGAATGGCTGCAAAATTTAAACATAGGTAATCAGAGATTACAGAGCTCACCTCAACGAATGTTGTCTTTAAGTAAGGCAAAGTCCCACACTAAACTAATAATCTAGGAGTGTGCATCCCTAGATGCAACATTTATGCAATTTTGGTCTGATAGGGCTTGCAGTTACTTGGGAATGGACTTATCTGAAAACTTAAAACTAGACACTCATTCAGAAAATGTAAGTCAAATCCAGCATCCGAAGCAAGTTTTGAGATTGTTCGTCCCTTGATGCAGCATCCATGCAAGTTTGGTTCAGATAGGCCTTATAGTTACTTGGAAATGAGATCTGCTCCAAAAACTTTAACCTGTTCACTCATCCGGAAAATATAGGTCAGATCCAGCATCCGAAGCAAGTCCAGTAGTGTGAATCCTTAAATGTATTATCCATGCAAGTTTGGTCAATATAGGGCTTTTAGTTACTTGGAAATGAGATCTGCTCCAAAAACTTTAACCTGTTCACTCATCCGGAAAATATAGGTCAGATCCAGCATCCGAAGCAAGTCCAGTAGTGTGCATCCTTAGATGTATCATCCATGCAAGTTTGGTCAATATAGGGCTTATAGTTACTTGGAAATGAGATCTACTCCTAAAACCTTAACCTAGTCACTCATCCAGAAAATGTAGGTCAGATCCAGCATCCGAAGCAAGTTCAGTAGTGTGCATCCTTAGATGTATCATCCATGCAAGTTTGGTCAATATAGGGCTTATAGTTACTTGGAAATGAGACCTGCTCCAAAAACTTTAACCTGCTCCAAAAACTTTAACCTGCTCCAAAAACATTACCTGGTCATTCTTTAGCTGAAATTGCAGCATCTGAAACCTTGACTGGTACAATGAAACACACTAGAAGCATCCTCCATGCATCTCTGACTAATATAGGCCATAGAAGTACTTGAAAAGAAAACTGCTCCAAAAACCTTAACCTGGGACGCCAACACCGACGCCGACGGTATTACATAAGCTCCCCCAACTTCGTTGAGGTGAGCTAAAAAGTAGGTAACCATGAACTACTTTTGAGTCAACATGATATGAGGTCCTTAGATGCATCAACTGACAAGATTTGATGATCCTAGTCCTTATAGTACGCAAAATATCAACATTTTAATAAATATAATTTTTGGTCAACTTTTAAGTGACCTTGAGACCAAGCCCTTTGTCCCAGGGCGATTCCCCGTGCAAATTTTAATCTACAATATATCCTCATCCTTTTGTGAAACTTTGGTGATAATCTGCCCAGTGGTTCTTGAGAAGACGATTTTTTAGCAACTAGTACTTTTGGTTTTATTTACCTAATTATCTCCCCTTGTTTAAGGGTCATAACCCTAAGTTTACTATAAACGGGAGCCCTTGGGCCATGGATACACTGTGACAAATTTGACAATAATGGGCCAAGGGGTTCTTGAGTTATGGCCCATATTCTAACAAGAGGCCCATGGGCCACAACGCTCACCTGAGTTACTTTGGCCCTGTTGTTCTTCACCAGACCCTCCCTCCCTTGTAATACTGATTGCGGCCCTGCCCTACCCCCGGGGGCAATGATTTGAAGAATTTAGAATCCACACTACCCTAGGATGCTTCCACATAAGTTTCAGTTTTTCTGGCCCAGTGGTTCTTGAGAAGAAGATTTTTAAAGATTTTGCCTATATATTTCAATACAAAAATTTGATTCCCTATTGTGGCTCCGCCCTACCCCAGGGGGCCATGATTTGAAGAATTTAGAATCTACACTACTCCAGGATGATTCCACACAAGTTTCAGTTTTTCTGGCCCAGTGGTTCTTGAAAAGAAGATTTTTGAAGATTTTGCCTATATATTTTAAACTTTGATTCCCTATTGTGGCCCTGCCCTACCCCCGGGGGCCATGATTTGAAGAATTTAGAATCTACACTACCCCAGGATGCTTCCACATAAGTTTCAGCTTTTCTGGCCTACTGGTTCTTGAGAAGAAGATTTTTAAAGATTTTGCCTATATATTTCAATGTAAAAATTTGATTTCCTATTGTGGCCCCGCCCTACCCTCAGGGGCCATGATTTGAAGAATTTAGAATCTACACTACCCCAGGATGCTTCCGCATAACTTTCAGTTTTTCTGGCCCTGTGGTTCTTGAGAAGATTTTTTAATGACCCCACCCTATTTTTGTCTTCTCTTGATTATCTCCCCTTGTAAAGGGAGTTGGTCCTTCATTTTAACAATTTAAACTCCCCTTCACGCAAGGATGTTGTGTACCAACTTTGGTTAAATTTGGCTCAGTGGTTCTTGAGAAGAAGATGAAAATATGAAAAGTTTACAGACGGACGGACAGACAGACAGACGGACAACTGGTGATCAGAAAAGCTCACTTAAGCTTTAAGCTCAGGTGAGCTATAAAGTTTACGTACACCGCACAAATGGCCATAGCATTGGCTCTTTGAGCCTTTGGCTCACAAGAGCTAAAAAGATAAAAAGAATTATTAATCTTAGAGTTGTCTATTTGTAATCAAAGTTATATTGAAATCAGACCAATTTCTTGAAATAAAAAATTGCACTGTTGTAGTGCAATAAAATTAATGATATTTTACATGTCGCTACAATATTCAAGAGAGGGCATATTGCAAAATTTTGAATTAAATTAGAGGGGTTATGACTGTTTCATCGCTAATTATATATGATCAATGCGAAAACACAAAGTTGAGAATTGCAATGTCATTGAAAGTCTTGGAGAGCACCGAGCTATTAAAAAATTATTTCTTCAGACAGGTCATTTTTCAAAGTGCACAGTAAATTTTCCTTCAATCAATGTGTCCGCAAACTTTTCCAACAATCCTCGTTTCATGCACTGAAGTCATTTGAAATATGCACATATGTTAACATTTGTTGTTGTATATGCCAAAATAGCAGTTCTCTCTAAATTATTTTGTAAAAATACATATATTACAAGTTCTTAATGTATTAAGGCCTGATGTGTCCACAATCCTAGATGGAAGGACTTTTATCCTTGTGTGACTGTTTAAATTTCATTATGCTGCTTATTCTCCATCATCTCCAAACAGATGCTCTTCTGGCAAATACGGTCATGCTTGGTATCAAATTTCAGTTATCAGATGGCAGTCACACCTATCCAAAAGAAATTGAAATTTCTCATGTAAAATTAAAATAAAACTGTACAACTTATAAATGATAAATAGCGATGTTATTTTACTCGGACAGCTAAGTCGCACAGTCAGAGGCTTTAGTCAAATGAAAGTCGAGTACTCGTTGAAATTTAAATTAATTTTTCATGTCATTTTCCTTTTTGTCTTTAAGAGACTGCTAGCCTGTACAATATTTAAACTACGTTATAACCATTATACAACAAATTATTAAATCATTAACATTTACGTAGTAATAAATATAAGTATCAAATGTATTTGATTTCAAATATAATATTTACTGGCAGTGTTTTTTTTTTCAGTACTTTGGGACTGGGGGCTGGGACCCTCAGAATTGGGAATTTCAGCATCAATTAGGCTAAATTGGGAATCTCCCAGAAAGCCCAATCACTTAAAAAGCATTGTCAAAAAGTTTTGTTTCTGTCTTTGTATTACTTTAACAAACAATTGTTATAACTAATCAAGACTATTCTTGGTATGGGTTATCTAATTACTTGCATCAAGAACAATAGTGGTATGAATTATCTAATTATGAAGAAATCCAACTTGGTTGAGGTGGCAGAGGATAGTTTTTTTAATGCCAAACATGTGCCGAGGGGGTACACATATACATGCGATCCATAAAAACATGTACATGGGGACAGTTTTCTAGGGGCTAATTAATTACACCTCATATGCCCATGGCTCACAAATTATGTCAACAAATTACATGTAATCTGCCTAGTAGAGTGCACATGTACCAAAAATGCACCTGGGGTCTCCCCAAATTTTGGCTTGTTTTTCCAAGATTTGGGCCTCAGTCGCACCCATACAACCCATCCCCAGGCCCGAGCAAGCAGGATAAAACACTCAGTAGTCTGTAAATCAATGCATGCCCTAATGAAAATTCACCAGTTGATATGGGGCCATTCATCTTCCCTCTGAGATACACACCTTCTTCTAAGGCCTACTGCTTTTCAGCTGAATTTCCTCTGCAACTGACCACGTGTCTTAGGTTCGCATTTACAACTCTGTATATGATAAGCGTCATAGTGACACCTACATGTTGCACATCATTTTTTTCAGCAAGCACTTTGCTACACTGCAAATGTGTCCCATAATTATTCTAATCATTTTTCTACATAAAATATCACATCAAACAGGGGATATCTCAATTCTTTAAGAAATTTGACCGGGTCTTTAGTACGAAACTATCCCCTGCCACCTTTAACTTTGAATTCAAAGTTTGCTTTTTAATTAAAATAACTTTCCATATTTAGAAAGTACAATCAATTCTGAGTAAAAATATACTAAATATGTCTTATTTCAATGAAAAATAAAAAAGTTAGAGGCAAATAAGTGACCCCACCAATTGTCGGTCAACCACCTTAACCCCATATTCTTTGTGTTACTTCAAAAATGACAAACTCCTACAATCCAAAAGAATCTATTTCTTATCAAAACAGTGTTTAACGGTAACTTTGATCAATTTCAAATGCAGCTACATATAAAAAATTCAATAAGAATTGCATGCCTTGATGAAATGTACTCACATGAAACACATACTCTCCTATTTTTGATGTTTTGAGAAATCCCATTTTACCTCTTAATTGCTTGAATTTATACATCTATAGCTTGTTTGCAAAAAGAAAACCTAATCTATTTTTCAGGATATTTATTGTAATATACATAAACCCCTCTTGCATCAAAGGTTCAAGAAGAAGTGTCCTGAAAATTGCAGTTATCTACCCTACCCCTCCAACCATTACCTGATTCTATAGAAAATATACTGTGGAAATCTGATTTTACTGACTGTCCTTTTTCTGAGTATATTTCCATTCAATTTCAATGTATCTGAGTGATCAAATACATGCATTTGATTCCCCTGAATATTTAAAGTGATCATCCTGTCCTTACTTGGCATGTGTGAGTAAATTTCAGGTGTTTAGTAGAATCCAATAATTACATGAAAATGTACATATTTCTGATATTTTGTTCATTAAATATGCAAAAAGACCATCTGTTTTGTTATAATTTAAAGAAAAATATATAATCTATATGAAAATAATGAAAAGTTTATGTTCTATCACATAATAGAAGACAAATGAGGGGGACAATGAAGGGGAGGGGGGTATTTTTTTTTATGTAATTATCAATAGTAAGATGGGTCTAATTTGAAAAAAAAATCGAAGCACAGCAATTCTTTGATAAATGTGGTTCTGTGAACTGATATTTTTGCATACTGACTCATTCTTTTCTCAAAATAATGATATTTAGTGAAAATACATGTAAAAAAGAGTAAGTTTATAATTTGTAATTTCAGTGATATCGCAATAACTGAGCCCCTTTAATTTTAATTAATACTAAGTGATTTCATCAAAATTTGATAAAATATATGTGACAGTGCCCAAACTATTATTTTCAAACAAATAACTTTTTCTCAGACAAAAATTGCCTTACTCTGTTAAGATTTGTTATGCTGATGCTTCAAACTCTTTGAAAATATGTACTGGGAAAGGTTTACCCCCCTTGTGTTTAGGTCTCTCTACCTAAATGAATAAGAGTCAAATAAAAGAAATATGGTGAGTTTTGAAAATGGCATATTCATCAATAAACTTATTTAGAGAAGAATTAGACTAAATTACATATTTCTGAAAATTGGTCTTTTTTTGAAGGTGGCAGAGGATAGTTTTTTTTAATGCCAAACATGTGCCGAGGGGGTACACATATACATGCGTTCCATAAGAACATGTACATGGGGACAGTTTTCCAGGGGCTAATTAATTACACTTCATATGCCCATGGCTCACAAATTATGTCAACAAATTACATGTAATTTGCCTAGTAGAGTGCACATGTACCAAAAATGCACCCCAGGGGTCTCCCCAAATTTTGGCTTGTTTTTCCACGATTTGGGCCTCAGTCGCACCCATACAACCCACCCCCAGGCCCGAGCGAGCAGGATAAAACACCCAATAGTCTATAAATCAATGCATGCCCTAATGAAAATTCACCAGTTGATATGGGGCCATTCACCTTCCCTCTAAGATACACACCTTCTTCTAAGGCCTACTGCTTTTCAGCTGAATTTCCTCTGCAACTGACCATGTGTCTTAGGTTCGCATTTACAACTCTGTATATGATAAGCGTCATAGTGACACCTACATGTTGCACATCATTTATTTCAACAAGCACTCTGCTACACTGCAAATGTGTCCCATAATTATTCTAATCATTTTTCTACATAAAATATCACATCAAACAGGGGATATCTCAATTCTTTAAGAAATTTGACTGGGTCTTTAGTACGAAACTATCCCCTGCCACCTGAACAACAAAACCTGCTTGAAAAACATGCAATAAACAAACTGAATTTGATCACATATTTTGTAAGTTTTTCTTTGGGAAAACGTCCATTACATTTTGGGAAAATACAGGCATATTTTCAATTGGGACTGGGGCCGAATTTCGGCCCCAAGTCAGCCCTAAAAATCTCACTGACTGCACATTTTATCTATATACAGAACATCAAATGCTCGTATTTATCCTTTCTTTTCCTGCTGCTAGTACATGTACCCGTTATTGATTTCTTACCTGAAGCCATTTGAATGTGCCTTGTCAGTGACCCGTGATTGTTAAACAATTAAAGTGTAACTCTTATAAAAACAAAATTTTAATTATGAGATTTTTTGCATTCAATCAATACAATTTAAAAATGATTGATATTAATATCAGAAAGAAACACCTTTGAATTATGCTCATAACCATTCCCCAATTGACATGTATTAATAAAGTTTTATTATTCTTCATTAATTGGTAGTTGCATTATACGAGATCTGAGATCTTACGAAATTGCAGGTTGAAACTTTACAGTTTGGATCCGACATCTTTTGAAGTATGCCAATGCATGTTTGTCGAACAACAAAATTCCTTTGAACAATTAGCAAAGACTGGTTAAGTTTTTCCCTGAGTTTGAACACTTATATGTTAATAAATCAACTGAGCAGATCCAATTTTTTTTACATTGAATTTAAGAGTAGCAAATTTTAAACAAACAACCGACTTAACAAATTTTAGTCGATAGTCAATATGATTGAATGATAGTCGAGTACTCGAATATTCATTGACACCCCTAATGAAACCATCAAACAGAGTTCAAAGATACTGTCACATTTTCTGTGTATTATTTGTAAAAAGTACTCTATTAAATAGATGTTTACATGCAGTCAATTTTGAGGATGTAATTACAAAATATAATATAAATAGGGATTAATTAGGAGTTTTTTTTCATGATTTCACAAAGGAAATGCACATAACTTATACATGTAAAAAATTTATTAGGGATGGCAATGGTCAACTGGGTAACTATCTAATCAGTCAGAAATATAGTAACCGGTTTAGTATCATCCAGGGATGACGGGTTATGATTTTCATCCGGTTAGTCGGTATTTTTTGTATAATATGTACTTTTAAATAATATACCAGTATACATATTTTTTTAAAAAAATTACCACTTAGATCATGTAGATAGCATGTGTAAAACTAGTCTCATTCAAGCAGATGCTTGACTGTCTCCATAAACTCCTGCTCGTTGGAGTTTACGGAGACAGACAAGCATCTGCTTGAACGAGATTAGTTTAAAACTGAAAAGTTGCTATCGACTTATTAAATTATTCACAATATACAGCCACTGTGAAAACAAATCCCCATTATTTTTGTCATTACAGTAAAACATGCTTATAAGTGCCAGGGACAAATAATTTTGATTCATTATAAATGTATTCATTTTTCAGTTTAGTTTTCAGTATGTTTTAAAACCACAGGGAATGAAAATCACTTCACTATACGCTTCAATTCCTTATTTAAGTCTGTTCGCAGTAAGCGTGTTTTACTGTATAACCCAAATACCACTCTAAGTTTACATACCCCAATCATAAAAAATTCTATTTTCTAGTTTCAAGAACTAATTTTTTACTAAACAATGTTTTACATGGTAATTAATCTAGTTCATTATCTGTAATGGTAGCCTAGTTGTAGGGCATTCATTTTGTAATCAGGAGGCCTGGGCTTGATTCTCATTTGCTGTGTCAAACCTAAGACATTAACATACAGGTAGTGAAGGTTCCTTCACCAAGCGCCAAGCATTAGAATGAAAGTCAAAGGTTTTTCAGATGAGACCTTAAAAACCTCACAGTAGATGTTGGGACAATAAAGAACCCTCACTGCTCAATGGGCCTTAGTGCCAAGTATTAAGGTCTATGTTTGAAGCCCTTCACCAGTATGTGGTAATGTCTCTATACGAGAGAAAAATTCTCAAGTAAGATGTAAAACAACATACAATCAATCAAAGTGTCAGTAAGAAGCTGATCCTTACGTCGCAGGTTCGAATCCCACAGCTGAATGTGGAGATAGGTTCCTCGGATGAAACCGTATGAACCGAGGTTCTGTGTCACAGAAGGTGCTGGCACGAAAAAGATCCCTCACTTCCCAAAGGCCATAAATGTCAAGTACAGGTCTATATTTGCAGGCCTCCCCCAGCAAGTGGTGGCATAATAATATGACTAAAAAAAATTTGAAGGGGCAATAAACAAAACACAAATCAATCCTGCAGTCTTATCACAGAAATAATTCAAACTTTTATGTATAAATATATTTCCAAATTTCTTTTGCAATTTAACTGAGTGACATTTTTGAGATTTTCCAATAATAATACACATTTACTAAATGGGTTCGAGGGCAACATGTATTTTGTCGGACCCAAGAACCAAACTGTTTGCCTGAGGGCATTAGGCCGAATGGAAACAGTTTGGTTCAAGGGGTCAGCAAATTGCATTTTACCCCGAGAACACGGTCAATAAATGTTTTGTTATATCTTTTACTTTCTTTTTTTGTTTGACATACATGTATTTTGTAGTGGCTTCCGTGAAGTAAATTTCCTTTACCAGCACTGAGGTAAAACTCTGTCAATTCTGTAACTTTCGAACACCAACGAATGCAAATGAGATTTAACTAATCCCGCACATACTATGATAATAATATGTAAGCAGTCCAATGATCTCATCGACAGGTTCAATATCTCACTTTGCAGTTCAACATAGATTTTTTTATGATTGCTCATAAAACCTTGGAAATGTTAGACATTTTGAGTGTACACTGGTATAGATTTATATAGGAACAAATTTCTAAAGGTATAACAAATTAAAATATTAATTAAGGCCCTAGTTATAACAGCTATTCATACTTGTTGAAGAATATATAACAATAATTATCATGTTTATACATGTAGTATGTTAGATAGTGTATTGTTGAATTTTTGCATTTTTTTGTTTCAATAAAAATAATAAGTCTTGGTGAAATTACATGCTCTCATGCATTTAAATATAAGGTAAAGCAATGGGGATTTGACAATGTCATGTCAGGGCTAACAGACAGAGACTGAACCATAAAATAGATAACATACATCAGTTTTTGTGCGTACATTTATACATTTGCATGTAAACATCAGTGCTGTAAGCAGCTGTTAAATTTTAGATAAGAAAAATTCTAACCTTCATTTCCATGGTCCACGCCAATCATATATTAAAATGTCACCGTGAACTCTTTCATCACTCGCTACATTTATCACAGAAAACTCCGACACAAGACTGTTCATCGCTGTTAATGTGATCGTCAGAATTTCCTCGTAAACAATTTGCGCAAGAATATATATATATATCCCTTTAAAACTAATGCTCCCTGTACGCAAATAAGGATTTTATGTGCTTCGTAGATGTGGATTAAACGTGCATGTCTACATACGGCTCGTACGTTAAGAAAATGTACAACTGTCAACTTCACATATTTTCTTCTCATTTTCTGTCTGTAATTCCGACTTGCATGGCTACTTCCGGGGACTTACTAAAGGGTACTAGAGATGTCGGACTATAACAGAGTCGGACTATAACTTACTAAAGACTTGATATACTACAGACCTGATGATTTTTCAAAAAATAAAATAATCAGATTGAGTGTTATACATGATTTATTTTTAAAAATTATTGATTATGAAGCATTATGCTATACTAAACTACACTTTTTTTTTTTAAATATTTGCCAACAAAGCATCAGATCAAATCACGTTTTTCGTATATCGGGTCTTTAGTGTCTTCTTCCCACAATGCCGCTCGTGATTGTTTACATCTAGGTTACAAACAAGAGGCCCCGATTAAGACTCTTTCTATACGGATGCATTTGTAAATGCTGATTTACCTTTATTTGTGTAAATAACTTGCATTTATAAACGATTTAAATAATAGGAAACAGAGAAATCGAATCAAAACAATTTATTTAAAACACAACAACTATCTAAAACCGTACAAGCATGTGTTACGATGCCCTAAAAGGCGTGGCTGGTTTGTAGACAACTTGTTCCTGTACGATTCTCGAACAATTATTATATAAAATAGAATAAAATATAGCACGGAGCTTGTTTCTCTTTATACCACATGACAAGATTTAATATGTTAGAAATTATGTCATTCAAACTTTTTCATAATATTTTGATATTTTTAGCTATCCAAAAAATATTTTTATGACCTGCTGTCCCCTGAATATAGGGGCCAGCCCCTTTTTCTTGATATTATCTGCAAGCTCTCGTAATTACACACAACTTTTATTCTATATGTCTTCCCAAATTGTTATCAGTTTAAAAGTTATTAAACAAAAAGCAGCAAAATTTCATGGAAAAATAATTCTTAAAACCTGCCGTCACATAGCTTCCGAACTTAAAAAAATTAGCCTACAATTTTAATGTTCTGCACATCTGCAATGTATTAGTTACAAGTTCTCCAGTTTTCATGCAAGTATCATGTATCGTTATTGAGAATTCTACTGGACATGAGACCCTCCAAATATCGATTAAAGGGCAATAACTCATGAACGGAGGTATATATCAAAAATTTAAAAATACCGTTTTTAGGCAATAATACATTGTATCTACCCTGAAAGTTTCATAGCAATCGGACAAAAGGTCTCCGAGAAATCGCCTGCTGAAAATCGGCGGGAAAAAAAAAATAATAATAATAAGAAACAGTAGAATAACAGTAGGGTCTTCCGAAGGAAGCTCGGAAGACCCTAATAATAATAATAATAGGGAAAAAGAAACCGAACGAAAACAATAAGGTCTTCCGTTGGAGACGGAAGACCTTAACTAGATGAGATCTCGTTGCGAGCAACGAGTAGGTCTTCCGTGCGATTTTTCGAAAAGATGAGATATGATTTTGACTATGATCTTTGTCAAAAGATAATAATTTATAGACTTCCCTAATTAGATTTCATTCTTTTGATTTATATAACATTATCAAAGAGCTATAGATGACATGCTTTTGGCCCCTCTGAGCCCCTAGTTTTAGGGGTCAGCCCCTTTTTCTTGATATCAATTGAAAGGTCTTGTGATTTTAAAAACGTTTTCTTCAAGAAATATTCAGAGATTTCTTTTCGTTGTGGAGATATGCTGAATGGAAATATTTAAGGGCCATCCCTAAAAGTCCTAAATGGGGCCGTTTTACAAAAATTGAAAGGGTGCATATTGTTTAGAACATTATTCTGACCATCTTTTGTTCAGTATTGCTTATCAAAATATTCCACCTTTTCGAGATATAAAGCGTCAAAGATGTAGCATTCTGGCCCCTTGTGACCCCTTATACGTAACATATGATCAGAATCTTATCATATATTGTTGTTAATCGTTAAGATAAGCATCTTTGCTTCAGTAATGTATTACAAATTATTGATCGTTAAAGAGTTATAGATGAAAGACTTTTGGCCCCTCTGGGCCCCTAATTTGAGAAGTCAGCCCCTTTTTCTTCATATCAAATAAAAGGTCTTGTGATTTTGAAGAATTTTTGTTCAACAATTATTCAGATATTTCTTTTCGTTGTGGAGATATGCTGAATTGAAATATTTAGGGGCTGCCCCTCCAAGTCCTTATTGGGGCCGTTTGACAAAAATTGAAAAGGTGCATATTGTTAAGAACATAACTCTGACTATCTTTGGTCTGTATTGCTTATCAAAATATTCCCCTTTTAAGAGATATAAAGCGTCAAAGATTCAGCATTCTGGCCCCTTTTGACCCCTTGTTACGTAACGTATGATCAGTATCTTATCATAAATTGTTGTAAATCGTTAAGATAAGCATGTTTGCTTCAGTAATGTACTACAAATTATTGATCGTTAAAGAGTTAAAGATGAAAGACTTTTGGCCCCTCTGAGTCCCTAATTTGAGGGGTCAGCCCCTTTTTCTTCATATCAAATAAAAGGTCTTGTGATTTTGAAGATTTTTTGTTCAACAACTATTCAGAAATCTATTTTCGTTTTCGAGATATGCTGAATTGAAATATTTAGGGGCCAGCCCTTCGAGTCCTTAATGGGGCCTTTTTGCAAAAATTGAAAGGTTGCATATTGTTAAGAACATTATTCTGAACATCTTTTGTTCAATATTGCTTTTCAAAATATTCCCCCTTTTTGAGATATAAAGCATCAAAGATTTAGCATTCTGGCCTCTTTTGACCCCTTATTACGTAACATATAATCAAAATTTTAAAACATATAGTTGCAAATCGATAAGATGAACATTTTTGCTTCAGTAATTTATAACAAAATATTGATCGTTCAAGAGTTATACATTAAAGACTTTTGGCCCCTCTGAGCCCCTAATTTGAGGGATCAGCCATTTTTTCTCGATATCAAATGAAAGGTCTTATCATTTTACACATCTTTTGTTATACATGTTTTAACAAAATATTTACAGGTAAAAAGATATAAAAGAAAACGTGTCAAATTTTGCGAGATGTTTGTGAGCCTATTTTTCGAGCCCAGGCGAGCTTCAACGCCATTTGAGATGGAAAGATATAGATGCCCAATTGCACATCTACAATCTTTCCTCTATCTTCACTGAAAATCTTAACTCAATAGCTTTAGTCGTTAAGGAGGAGTTTCCAGGACAAGCCGACCCTCTGAAAATCAGAAAATCGTCAATATCTCACGACCGGAAGTGACGTCATCAAAAAACAAAAAAACCTATCAAGATCAATTGAATATCTTTTACATCTGAAAGTTTGGTGTAAATCGGCCCAGCCGTTTCTGAGAAATCGCGTGCACAAAATCGGTTGGAAGAAAAATAATAATAACTAGAGCAAAGCTCGTTGCAAAGCAACGAGTAGGTCTTCCGTCCTGTTTTGACCGGAAGTGACGTCAACAAGAGAAAGGAATGAGTTAAGACGTCCCCACTGACTTTAAAATTACAATTTTGCATCAAAACCTGCAAAATAAGCTATTTCTGGCTACTTCCGGTTTGACGGAAGTGATGTTGAGCAATGATAAATTTGGTTGGACGCTTCTGGTTACATAAATTAACTAATAACATGTCGAAAACGGCAAAAATGTGCATTTATGACTACTTCCGTTTTGGTCGGAAGTGACGTTATTTGACGACTTTCGACAATCTTATTCACTTCAATTTTGCTTCTTTGATGTATCACAAATTCTCAATAGTTTTGGAGATATTGAGAAAACACTTTCAGCCCCTGTAGATCCCTTAATTTAGGGTTCAGCCCCTAATTGTTGATATCAAATGAAAGAGCTTGCCATTCTGCACAACTTTTGTTCTATATGTTTTAACAAAATATTTACAAGTAAAGAGATATTCTTGAAAAAATGCGAAAAATTTTGATATTCTCAATAAGACTATTTTCGGAGCATACCAAGCGTCAAAGTCCGGCACTTCCGGGAAAAATGAACTACCTAGTACATATTTATGAACATTGCTCTATCATTGTTGAAAATATCAAGTTCCTATTTTAAGTGGTTTTTCTTTAGAAAACGAGCGGACAAAGTGACCCTCTAAAAATCACCTAATCGCAGAAATCTCCGGACCGGAAGTGAGGTCATTAAAATTAAAAAAAAAATATATCTAGAATTTTTTTTTCTACCAGACCTGAAAGTTTCCTGAAAATCAAACAACCCGTTTCCGAGAACTCGCGTGCACAAAATCGGTAGGAAAAAAACAATAATAAAATCATGCCTGGACATGTTTTTTATTTCTCTGCAAGTGACCTTGAACTTGCCAGAAAGACCTTTGATCAAGGTCATGACACAGCCTCCGTTCATAAGCAATCTCTGATTCAAGTAAAAAAAGCTTCCAGTGATTTTCATAGCATGAAATAGAAATTAATTTTTTTCTGTCAGTATCCTTGAACTTGACGGAATAACCTTGGATCGGTGTCAAGACAAACCCTCAATCTCAAACAACCTCTGTTTTAAGAAAGAGGTTCTAGTGATTCCCCCTTAGAAATTCATATTCCGGACAGGCATTTTACAACTTTTTCTGCCAGTGACCCTGAATTTGCTGAAATAACCTTATTTTAAGTTATCTAAAACCGTAAGCAATCTTTGTACCAAGTGCGAACATAAAAAATTACAGCCTAGATCGTAATAATACAATTTTCTTTGTCAAAGTCGAAGCAAACCTTTTTGTCACAAGCAATCTCTGTATGAAGTATGAGTTTCCAGTGATTCTCAATTACAAATAAATGGCTCGGACAAAACATTTATTCTTTCTCCACTGAACTTGAATATGCTGGAATGACCTTGGATCAAGACCATGACACACCCTAGGATCATTGGCAATCTTTGTACCAAGTATGAGCTTCCAGTTAATGCAGAAAGTCATAGCCTGGGCAAACTTGGAGGGACAGACGGGCAGCTAGACAAGCGGACAGACAGACGGACAATATGATTCCTAATCCCCCTCCCCCCGGCCCAGACACTTCGTTTGCGGGGGATATAAATTCCTATGTTAAATTTTGAACACCCATTCTGATTTGAAAAAAAAAATAAATCTTTACTGTTTCAGGGAGATATAATAAGTATGTTTTCTCATTCCGGCCCACAGGTTTCTAGAGAATAATTTTTTTAAATGACCTTTCCAATTTTTACTACTTGTATTTCTTAATTATCTTCGTTTGGAAGAGAATGTGGTCATTCATTTGATCAACAACGTTTGGTTGATACTGACCCAGTGATTCTTGAAAAGATAAGAATGAGAAAAAAATTACAAGTACCGGTTTACAGCCACAACGTCGATTATGCTTACACCGAGAAAGCCAACATCGAAGTCAGAGAACAAACAAATTGTGAGCAGAAAATCTTACTTAGCCTTTGGCCTAAGAAATGGGGTACTGATTAAAAATTGAAATTATTTTTATATAGTCAATTTCTTTACGATCGACGTTTTGACGCACCCCCCCCCCCAAAAAAAAGGATTGAAAACTTCGCCTCTGAAGGGAAGCATTTTATCTATTTCGGGGGGGGGGGGGTGTTATACGTTTACTGATGAGAGGAATTTTAATCAACTATCAGTCCTATAAATATGAATGATTGCTTCGGAATATTTGGTTACAATTACATGGCTTTTATATTTATTTATACACGTAAGTTAATGTCAGCTAAGAACTAAATTAACATCTGCTATAGACAAAACCAATAAATTTTTAGCTATTTAGGGTTATCTACATATATAGATCTATTTGTAAGAACCACTTTTTGTAAAACAAATTTTCGCCCATGATTTATTTGGCACTGTATTTAATTACTATTTTATTCGGATGTCGATCAACACATTTTTTTTTCAAAACCCCGGAGTGCAAAATAAGCAAAACTGGCCAATGAAGATGTTTAAAAATCCTGATTCCGCAATCGCATCATCTCGGGCGTTTCCGTCAGAGGTCGGAAAAACAACCCCGAATGTTTTAACATTACCGGATGTTAAAATTTTATAGAAGATGGAGTCGCTTCCTATTTATTAAGGATAGACGGAGTTGAAAGTCCCTTCTAGCTAATTAGTATATTTTAGGTACTATCTTTACATTCAATAAATTAAACACAATACTCAACAGATAAAATATCTTCCCTCATTGAGGGAATATTTTTTATAGCCTTTTATTTCAAAGTTTGGGAAAGGGGGGGGGGAGTCTACGTAATACATTCGAAGTTTTTTTCCGTTGGTTGGAAAGGCCCGAGAAGTTGCGACTGACTTATCTTGGTCTAAAAACACTTTGACAAACCCAAACCACGCAGTTTTATTCAGGACACGTGTACAGTGAAATGAAAAAAAGTATATTCAATCCAGTTAATTTGAGAAAAAAATAGTCCGGCATTTTTTCAACCTCGTTCGGTTAATTTATTAATTAATCTTTTTTCCGTGAAGGAGGAAGGATTAAAGAAAAAATATTTCCAGGTGTACAAAAGCATTCGTGCATGGACTTCATTTTAGTACTACATATTGTGATTGAAGTTGAAAATAACCAACAAATAGATTTACAGAATAGAGAGATTATGATTGATATTGTAAATAAAATTAAGAAAATTGAACAATATTTGATACAGGAATTACCTGGTATATATGTACATGAGCAAATGAGTCTCTCTCTCTCTCGTATTTTTTAACCCAGAAAAGTAATGTACGTAAGTTACAAGTCAATTATTTGAAAGAAAATACTCAATTATATACGGTAAACGATACAAATAGTTTAATAGTTTATGATACAAAGGCTGCCGATTATGATTTTAATAATTGAAATAAAGTTGTCGAAGTGTATTAATTAAGAATGATAAATTTGTGATATTCAGTAGCTGCACTGAAGTTCACTGGTCTGAAAAAAAATGGGATGGATGACCAGAGACTCCGGTCCGTCAATAATTTTTTTTCCGGAAAGCTACATGTACAGTTCTGCAGTTAGATATTCAAGTGATATAAAATTTTCCCGGTGTGTACCTTTTCAGTCCCAATTGATATTTAAAAAAAATATGTTATAAGCATTCTGAAATTCACAGTTCTGGACATACGATATAGGTTTATTGTTATCTACATGTATAACCCGCTACCGATATTTAATCCCACAACAAAATTATGATGTTAGCATACTATGCTTAAAAAAGATCATTTACGGGTTTTGAATTAATTAAAAAGACAAAATTCATTGCTTTAAAATCTTGAGGTATTTTATTAAAACTTTACTATCAACCCTGTAATATAAATAGGTATAGTGCAACACAGAAGTCGCTTATGAAGTTCAGACCTTGGCCACGTGACGGAGGTACATGTACCTATCAATGTTTAATCCATTTCATTACTTTTCAAAAAAAAAAAAAATAACGAATCATTTTTAAAGTAAGACTGGTCACCCTTATGATTCGGAAGATTCTCTTTAAAAGTTTAAAGTTGGTATAATCATGATAAAAACCTGTGATGAAAAAAATATGACTGGAAATATTTGTGTTGAAAACGGATTAATTTACTGTTTTAAAACGTAGAGAAAGCGCAAAGCTTGTGCGTTTAATGGTTAAATTAAAGTAACCGCAGATCGCTAGTCTATACGCAATGAAACACCAAATTAAAAGTAAAATTACACACGGTTGGAAAATAAATTGTTGGTAACGTTAAAACAAGTGAAATATGGAGATAACGAACATTTAAAATTTAAGACTGATTATAAATGCTTAGCGTTTTGTACTTAAATCAAATCTAAGATATTAAGATAATTTATTTGAAAGATTCGATTTACTTATAGAAAATAATATTTTCCCGTAAGTCGTTGTGTTTGTAAATTAGATTTAGAACAATAGTGTTTGATGACTGCGCACTGGTTTACATGCACACGGGGGACTGCCATCGAAGGAATGGATTTGATTTGATTGTATGTTGTTTTACGTCCCATTGGAGAATTTTTCACTCATATAGAGACGTCACCTTATACCGGTGAAAGGCTTCAAATTTTGACCTTTACTCGGCACTCAGGGCCATTGAGCAGTGAGGGATCTTTATCGTGCCAACGCCTGCCGTGACACGGGGCCTCGGTTTTTAAGGTCTCATCCGAAGGACCCGCAACTTTCACTTCAAAGTGCCGAGCGCATGGCGAAGGAACAGTTGCTACCCATTTTTTATCGACTTAGGTCAGTCGCGGCCGAGATTCGAACTCACGACCTCCCGATCACGGAGCGAGCGCTCTACCGACTGAGCTACCGTGAACGGTTCGAAGGAATGGATAATGGTTGCGTAATTGTAAACAAACACAAAACCTGGCTAGACGTTTTGGATTAAGGCTACATGTATCATGATCAAATTTAAAACAAAGATAAACCAACATAATCTCAAATATTCGATATTAATAATTGCCCATTAATTATCGTGTTTACAAAACAGACTTAATACGCCGATTTTTATTTTGTTTACGACTGTGGGTCAATGGTTCACACGCGGTGGATCGCTTTAGATCTTCTCGGCCGCGCGTGATCGAGGGATGGGTTACGTTACGGTAAACAGAATAGAATCTGGGGTTCAGGTGAATGTAAGAATCACGCAGTTAATGATTGTAAATTATTTGACTCTTGAAAGTTTTTTTTGGCGTTTATATTGTTTGCTTTCATATTTAAACACAGAAAAGATACTTGAACTTTTTTCTGTTTCTCTCTCTTTCTCTCTTGGAAGGTTCTTTATTTTAAAACACAATAAAAAGAGAAAGTTGTCACCGAATAATCTGAATAGGAACCAAAGAGCACGTTTAAAACCTAATTTTAAAAAAATTAGGATACAGCGAAAGATATATTATTCATGGCAAGTTTATTTCAGTTATACGCATAAAGAGTTCTTCTTCACTAGCCAAATGAAAACGGGTCCTTGTTTACGGGTCTAGCTTTTTTCCCTACCATACACAAGACTCGAACAAAATAATGTTTTCATGAGACAAAGAAGGTATAAAGGAAAAACTTTTTATCGACAGCCATATCGAAATATTTTCTCGTGTTTGAGTTATAAAGCAAAAACTTTCAAGGGCCCTAGATCCCTAATTTAAGGAGCCAGCTCCTTTTTAGTGGTGTCAAATAAAACGTAATTAAATTGTACACAACTTTTATTCTACATGTCTTAATAAAATATTTCTTATTTAAAAGATACAAAGGAAAACATGTGTCAATTTTTGCACTTTCATGCTTCCTAATTTTTGACCCCTATCTAGCGGCAGTTTGAACGCAGAAATCAAAAAACAAAAACCAATGTTCACAACTTCATTGCTTCTGTTTCTTATATTCAGTAGTATTTATGTTCCAACTTTTGTAATCTCGGAATATTTGTCTGGAAATTAAAGACCCTAAATTTTCACTTAAAGGGGAATAACTCGATAGCGGAAGTGGATTTTGGAAAAATATTATATTATTCTGATAGAGTTTTGTAACGTTTATAAACTCTGAAATTTTGATTAAAATCCGTTGAGAAATAAGCAAGATATGAGGCATCAAAGTTAACAAGTAGGAAAAAGAAGATAAAAATTTGGGCTGTAGCGGACGTTGATGTTTGGTATTTTGGGTAAAAATGAACATCCAAGTACAAATCTACATATGTTGCTCTATCATCACTGAAAATCTCACGTTCCTGAGTTAAGTGCTTTTCTTGAAAATGCCCGGACAAACTAACCCTCGAAAATCACCAAATCTCGAAAATCTCCGGACCGGAAGTGACGTCATCAAAATATAAAAATATCTAGATTTTTTAATTCTCTATCAGACCTGAAAGTTTCATGAAAATCGGGCGAGCCGTTTCCGAGAACTCGCGTGCACAAAATCGGTAGGAAAAAAAAAACAATAATAAAAATAGTGGAAAAGAAACCTAAGAATAACAGTAAGGTCTTCCGCTGAAGTCGGAAGACCTTAATAATAATAATAATAGGGAAAAAGAAACCGAACGAAAACAATAAGGTCTTCCGTTGGAGACGGAAGACCTTAATAATAACTGGATGGTTCTCGTTGCGAGCAACGAGTGGGTCTTCCGTCTGATTTTGGATAAGATTAGTCAAGATCTTGACTGAGATATTCGTCTGTAAAAAGTGAAAGGATGCATATTGTTTAAAACATTATTCTGAGCTTCTTTTGTTCATTATTGCTTATCAAAATATTTCCCCTTGTTCGAGGTGTCAAAAATTTAGCATTCTGGCCCCTTATTAGGTAACATATGATCAAAATTTTATATAGTTGCAGAATGTTAAGATAAACATTTTTGCTTCAGTAATTTATAGCAAAATATTGATCATTAAAGAGTTATAGATGAAAGACTTTTGGCCCTTCTGAGCCCCTAATTTGAGGGGTCAGCCCCTTTTTCTTGATATCAAATGAAAGGTCTTGTGATTTTGAAGACTTTTTGTTCAACAACTATTCAGAAATTTCCTTTCCTTTAAGAGATATATAGAATAACAATATTTAGGGGCTAGCCCTCCAACTCCTTAATGGGGATGTCTTGCAAAAATTAAAAGGGTGTATATTGTTTAGAACATTATTCTAAACATCTTTTGTTCAATATTACTTATCAAAATATTATCCCTTTTCGAGAGATAATGTGTCAAAGATTTAGCATTCTGACCCCTTATGGCCCCTTATTACATAACATATGATCAAAATTTTATAATATTTAGTTGCAGAACTTTAAGATAAACATTCTCGCTTCAGTAATTTATAACAAAATATTCATCATTAAAGAGTTATAGATGAAAGACTTTTGGCCCTTCTGAGCCCCTAATTTGAGGGGTCAGCCCCTTTTTCTTGATATCACATGAAAGGTCTTGTGATTTTAAAGACTTTTTGTTCAACAACTATTCAGAAATTTCCTTTCGTTTAAGAGATATATAGAATAACAATATTTAGGGGCCAGCCCTCCAACTCCTTAATGGGGATGTCTTGCAAAAATTATAAGGGTGTATATTGTTTAGAACATTATTCTGAACATCTTTTGTTCATTATTGCTTATCAAAATATTTCCCCTTTTCGAGATATAATGTGTCAAAGATTTAGCATTCTGGCCCCTTATGGCCCCTTATTACGTAACATAGGATCAAAATTTTATAATATATAGTTGCAGAATGTTAAGATAAACATTTTTGCTTCAGTAATTTATAGCAAAATATTCATCATTAAAGAGTTATAGATGAAAGACTTTTGGCCCCTCTGAGCCCCTAATTTGAGGGGTCAGCCCCTTTTTCTTGATATCACATGAAAGGTCTTGTAATTTTGAAGACTTTCTGTTCAACAACTATTCAGAAATTTCGTTTCATTTTCGAGATATGTAGACTTGAAATATTAAGGGGCTGTCCCTTTAAGTCCTTATAGGGGCTGTTTAGGAAAAATTCAAAGTATGCACATTGTTGAGAACATCATTCTAAACAACTTTTGTTCAATATTGCTTTTCAAAATGTTTCCCCTTTTCGAGATATAAATCGTCAAAAATTAAGCATTCTGGCCCCTTATGGCCCCTAATTATGTAACATATGACATAAATATTATAATATATAGTTGTAAATTGTTAAGATAAACATTTTTGCTTCAGTAATGTATACCAAAATATTGATCGTTAAAGAGTTATTGATTTAATACTTTCGGCCCCTCTCGGCCCCTAATGTGATAAGACAGCCCTTTTTTCTTGATATCGTATTAAAGATCTTGTCATTCTGCACAAATATTGTTCAGTATGTTTTAGCAAAATAATTATACTTTGGAAGATATGATACAAAATGTCTCAAAAATTCACTCATGATTCGTATCCTAAATTTCGACCCCTACCGAGCTTCCATACTAGGCAGTTCCGGAAAATATGTAAACCCAGGTGCATAATGGCAACATGTCCTCTATCATCACTAAAAATTTCAGCGCTCTAGCTTAAGCCGTTTTTGAGTTCCATCACAGACAAGGAGGTCCTCTAAATTTTAATAAAAGGGCGATAACTTCCGACCGGAAGTAAATATCCCTAAACGGAATTGCTGGAATTAACTTCAGATATCATTGCATCTTTCAGGAAAATTTGAATAAAATCGAACGAGCCATCTCCGAGAAATCGTCTGCACAAATTTTGTAAGAAGAAAAAAGAATAAAAACTAGATGAGATCTCGTTGCGAGCAACGAGTAGGTCTTCCGTCCGATTTTTCGATAAGATGAGATATGATTTTGACTATGATCTTTGTTAAAAAAGATAATAATATATAGACTTCCCTATTTAGATTTCATTCTTTTGATTTATATAACATTATCAAAGAGCTATAGATGACATGTTTTTGGCCCCTCTGAGCCCCTAATTTGAGGAGTCAGCCCCTTTTTTTGATATCTGCTGAAAGGTCTTGTGATTTTGAAGACTTTTTGTTCAAGAAATATTCAGAGATTTCCTTTCGTTGTGGAGATATGCTGAATGGAAATATTTAGGGGCCACCCCTCCAGGTCCTTAATGGGGCCGTTTGACAAAAACTGATAGGGTGCATATTGTTCAGAACATTATTCTGACCATCTTTTGTTCAGTATTGCTTATCAAAACATTCCCCCTTTTCGAGATATAAAGCGTCAAAGATTTAGCATTCTGGCCCCTTGTGATCCCTTATTACGTAAAATATGATCAGAATCTTTTCATATATTGTTGTAAATCTTTAAGATAAACATCTTTGCTTCAGTAATGTGTTACAAATTATTGATCGTTGAAGTGTTATAGATGAAAGACTTTTGGCCCCTCTAAGCCCCTAATTTGAAGGGTCAGCCACCTCTTCTTGATATCAAATGAAAGAGCTTGAGAGTTTGAAGACTTTTTGTTCAACAACTATTCAGAGATTTCTTTTCGTTGGTGAGATATGCTGAATGGAAATATTTAGGGGCCACCCCTCCAAGTCCTTAATGGGGCCGTTTGACAAGAATTGAAAGGGTGCATATTGTTCAGAACATTATTATGACCACCTTTTGTTCAGTATTGCTTATCAAAATATTCCCCCTTTTCGAGATATAAAGCGTCAAAGATTTAGCATTCTGGCCCCTTGTGATCCCTTATTACGTAACATATGATCAGAATCTTATCATATATTGTTGTAAATTGTATAGATAAACATCTTTGCTTCAGTAATGTATAACAAAATATTGATCGTTTAAGAGTTATAGATGAAAGACTTTTGGCCCCCCTGAGCCCCTAACTTGAGGGGTCAGTCCCTTTTTCTTGATATCAAATGAAAGCACTTATCATTCTGCACAACTTTTGTTATATATGTTTTAACAAAATATTTACAGGTATAAAGATATGATAGAAAACTTGTCAAATTTTGCGAGATGCTTGTGAGCCTGTTTTTTGAGCCCAGGCGAGCTTTGGCGCCTTTTGCGCTGGAAAGATATGGACGCAAAAAAGCACATGTACAATCTCTCCTCTACTTTCACTGAGAATCTCAACTCAATATCTTTATTCGTTTTGGAGTGATTACCAGGACAAGCCGACCCTCTAAAAATCAGATGATTGTCTATATCTCACGACCGGAAGTGACGTCATCAATATAAAAAATTTCCAATAAGGTTCAGATCAATATCTATCAGATCTGAAAGTTTCATGATAATCGACCGAGTTGTTTTCGAGAACTCGCGTGCACAAAATCGGTAAGAAAAAAAAAGAATAATAATAATAATAATAGGGAAAAAGAAACCGAACGAAAACAATAAGGTCTTCCGTTGGAGACGGAAGACCTTAACTAGATCCGATCTCGTTGCGAGCAACGAGTGGGTCTTCCGTCCGATTTCGATGAGATGTGATTTTGATTGTTAAAACAAGGACTATCTCTGTATTTTGAAAGATATAGAACATCAATCAATGTGTTTTGAAATCACTGAATGGTCAAATAGAGTGAAATTTAAACGATTTAAATTTTTCAAAAAATTTAAATTGAATTCAAATCTTAAAACAAAGACCATCTCTGTATTTTGAAAGACAGAGAACATCATACAATGCGTTTTGAAATTACTGAAAGTCAAATAGAGTGAGATTTAAACGATTTAAATTTTTCAAAAAATTTAAATTGATTCAAAATGTAAAAACAAGGACTATCTCTGTATTTTGAAAAACGGAGAACAACCAACAATGTCGTTTGAAATCTCTAAAAGGTCAAATAGAGTGAGATTTAAAGGATTTAAATTTTTTTAAAAATTTAAATTGCTTCCAAATGTTAAAACAAGGACTATCTCTGTATTTTGAAAGATGGAGAACATCATACAATGTATTTTGAAATCTTTTAAAGGTCAAATAGAGTGGGATTTAAACGATTTAAATTTTTCAAAAAATTTAAATTGAATTCAAATCTTAAAACAAAGACCATCTCTGTATTTTGAAAGACAGAGAACATCATGGAATGTGTTTTGAAATTACTGAAAGTCAAATAGAGTGAGATTTAAACGATTGAAATTTTTCAAAAAATTTAAATTAAATGCAAATGTTAAAACAAGGACTATTTCTGTATTTTGGGAGATGGAGAACATCATACAATGTGTTTTGAAATCTTTCAAAGGTCAAATAGAGTGAAATTTAAGCGATTCAATTTTTTCAAAAAATTTAAATTGAATCCAAACGTTAAAACAAGGACTATCTCTGTATTTTGAAAGATGGAGAACATCATACAATGCGTTTTGAAATCTCTCAAAGGTCAAATAGAGTGAAATTTAAACGATTTAAATTTTTTAAAAAAATTTAAATTGAATCCAAATGTTAAAAAAGGACTACCTCTGTATTTTGAAAGATGGAGAACATCATACAATGTGGTTTGAAATCTCTCAAAGGTCAAATAGAGTGAGATTTAAAGGATTTAAATTTTTTAAAAATTTAAATTGCTTCCAAATGTGAAAACAAGGACTATCTCTGTATTTTGAAAGATGGAGAACATCATACAATGTATTTTGAAATCTTTTAAAGGTCAAATAGAGTGGGATTTAAACGATTTAAATTTTTCAAAAAATTTAAATTGAATTCAAATCTTAAAACAAAGACCATCTCTGTATTTTGAAAGACAGAGAACATCATAGAATGTGTTTTGAAATTACTGAAAGTCAAATAGAGTGAGATTTAAACGATTGAAATTTTTCAAAAAATTTAAATTAAATGCAAATGTTAAAACAAGGACTATTTCTGTATTTTGGGAGATGGAGAACATCATACAATGTGTTTTGAAATCTTTCAAAGGTCAAATAGAGTGAAATTTAAGCGATTCAATTTTTTCAAAAAATTTAAATTGAATCCAAACGTTAAAACAAGGACTATCTCTGTATTTTGAAAGATGGAGAACATCATACAATGCGTTTTGAAATCTCTCAAAGGTCAAATAGAGTGAAATTTAAACGATTTAAATTTTTCCAAAAATTTAAATTGAATCCAAACGTTAAATCAAGGACTATCTCTGTATTTTGAAAGATGGAGAACATCATACAATGCGTTTTGAAATCTCTCAAAGGTCAAATAGAGTGAAATTTAAACAATTTAAATTTTTCCAAAAATTTAAATTGAATCCAAACGTTAAATCAAGGACTATCTCTGTATTTTGAAAGATGGAGAACATCATTCAGTGTGTTTTGAAATCTCTCAAAGGTCAATTAGAGTGAGATTTAAACGATTTAAATTTTTCAAAAAATTTAAATTGCGCTGAAATATTAAACAAAAGTCAACTTACATATTTTGAAGAAAGAGAACATCATTTGTTGCGTTTTTAGGTTTGTGGAAGCAATTTAAATTGTTTAAATTTCACCCTCTTTGACCTTTGAGATATTTCAGAACACATTATATGATGTTCTCCATCTTTAAAGATATAGAAATAGTCCTTGTTTTAACATTTGCATTCAATTTAAATTTTTTGAAAAATTTAAATCGTTTAAATTTCACTCTATTTGACCTTTGAGAGATTTCAAAACACATTATATGATGTTCTCCATCTTTAGAGATATAGAAATAGTCCTTGTTCTAACATTTAGATTCAATTTAAATTTTTCAAAAAAATTTAAATCGTTTAAATTTCACCCTATTTGACCTTTGAGAGATTTTAAAACACATTGAATGATGTTCTCCATCTTTCAAAATACACAGATAGTCCTTGTTTTAACGTTTGGAAGCAAATTAAATTTTTTGAAAAATTTAAATCGTTTAAAATTCACTTTATTTGACCTTTTAGAGATTCAAAACATATTGTTCGATGTTCTACATCCTTCAAAATACAGGGACAGTCCTTGTTTTAACATTTGGATTCAATTTAAATTTTTTGAAAAAATTAAATCGATTAAATTTCACTCTATTTGACCTTTGATTTCAAGCTCATTGTATGATGTTCTCCATCTTTGGAAGCAGTTTTGAATTTTTTAAAAAAAAAATTAAATCGCTTAAATTTCACTCTTTTTGACCTCCAATAGACTCCATATCACTCTCTTTCATGTTCTCATTATTTTAGATGCCCTTGATGTCATATTTTAAGGCTTTTAAATTATTCCAAATTTGAAAATTTTTGAAGTTTTAAATGCTGTGATAAAAATTCATCAAGTAGGAGCTTACCGCTTTAAACATTAGAGAATATATCAAAATCTTACGATTTTACAGGTTTTAAAATTTGAAATTATAGTATTCAAAACTTTCAATGATTTAAATTGAATACACAAATTTTCATAATCACAGGTACATTATGAAATCACTTTTTCAGACTTAATTGAATGTCCTTGCTTTCTTCTAGGTCACTGTGTATTAAACGTCGCTAAAGAAAATCAATAACTTATACATGGGCCGTCAAAATTCCCTAACACACCTGAGCTCATATTTTCTTTAAAATTGCACCTAAAATCAAAACAAATATACTGTAAGAAATGTCACAGGAAGACCTATCAGATGGTGTAAAAAGTTTTAAAATCGGTCAGGAAATAAAAGATTAAAGATTTTTTAAAAAGAAATAAAAGGATATCCGCCAAAGATCAAAGAGTACGGTCATCCACAAGTGTTCTTGATAATGAGTTTGACATGTCCTGTCAAAAAAAAGCTAACATACCTGAGCTCATATTTTCTTTATTAGTGCATTTACAAACAAAAGAACTATATTGTTGGAAAGGTCTCGTAAAGATCTATTTGATGGTGTATAAAGTTTTAAAATCGGTCAAGAAATAAAAAAGTAATGCTTTTTAAAAGAAATCAAAGGATATCTGCCAAAGATCAAAGAGTACGGTCGTACGCCAGTATCCTTGACAATGATTTTGACATGTCCTGTCAAAACAAAAGGCTAACTTACCTGAGCTCATATTTTCTTTATTAGTGCACTTACAATAAAACCAAATATACTGTTGGAAAGGTCTCGTAAAGATCTATTTGACGGTGTAAAAAGTTTTAAAATCGGTCAAGAAATAAAAGAGTAATGATTTTTTTAAAGAAATGTTCTAAAAGTACACTTGCACTCAAGTGTCCTAACACACCTGAGCTTATATATTGTTTATTAATGTACTCACATGCAAAACAAATACATTTTTGGAAAGTTCTCGCCAAGATCTATTTGACAATATAAAAAATTTTAAAATTGGATCAAAAATTTTTTTTTGAAAAATTTAACTTTAAAAATTGAAAAATTTAAACATCTTCTTAAAATTTCAAAAGTCAGGTGCACATGTCAAGGTCACAATTCTATCATTCCTGAAAATTTCAAATTTCTATTTTGCGCAGTTTCTTCGGAGTAGGACAGACCGGAATTGCAGAAAAACGTCAAAAATACGTCATATTTCGCGACCGGAAGTGAAATCATCAAAAATGAAAAAAACGTCCCAAGGGAACATCGTTCCCTATCATCTCCGAAAGTTTCATAAAAATCCACTGAACCGTTACTGAGATACCGGTGTAGGAAAAAAAATAATAATAATAACTAGATGAGATCTCGTTGCGAGCAACGAGTGGGTCTTCCGTCAGATTATAAATGAGATGTGATGTGATTTTGACTGAGATGTGAAGAATGTCATATATACCTTTGATTCCCCCCCCCCCCTGAAGCAAATAAAAAATGACTTTGGACCCACCCCCTCCCAGTAAACGTGGACCCTACCATTACCACCACGAAATAAGTGTTTTTACGTTTGGGAAGTGGATTTTAGTTTGTTTTTTTTTAATTTTCAAATACATATTAAAAAAAAAAAAATAAAATTATCAAAAAAAAAAAAAAAAAAAAAAAAAAAAATCCTGGATCCACGCCTGCCCTTTACACCGTTAATTACATTACACATGATCAAAATGATTTTTTTTTGCTTAGTAACGTATAACGAAACTTTGTGCAAGAGCTGAAGATTTTTTTGTTCTTGTGGGCCCTAGGAAACCAAATTAAATTTCAAAATGAATATTTCTTTGTTCAACAACTTTAAAGGAATTCCTATTTGTGTCTGAGATATATACATTTAAGAAAGAAAATATAGGGGCCTGTATTCCGATTACTCCTGTTCACAAAAATTCTCACGATTCTAAGTGTAGAATTTGTCATAACTTTACGAGAGCTCTTACCCTTTCGTAAGTATCTTAATGCTGATTTAATTTTCAAAGAGTGATAAAACCTATATACATGATTTTTTAAATCGTTTTTTTTTATTTTAGAAGAGAGGAGGTTTTTCTCAGTGCAATCTGGTCCAGGGCCTGTTGTTCTTAATGAAACAAGTTTTATGATGAAATTCTGTCAATGTAGGTTGTGAAAAGAACATCCAAGGAGTTCCGATTAGCTATCTCTAGATTTTTCATTACGCTAAGCAAAGTAATACTTGATGACCTCTTCTTTCGATGTTATGTTGAAAATCTCTCTCGAAGCACAGGGCACCCTGTGTGTTTAAAAGATTATGTTTCTTAGCTTTATTTTTTATATACTAAATAGGACCAATCTTTAAAACTTAACAAAAGTGGAAAATGTTATCAAATTTCGAAATATAGGAATAATAGACTAGGAAATGATGTATATTTGATTTCAGAATTGGAGGAGGGGGGATGTGCACCATGCATTCGTCAGGTGCCTGTGGGTCAGACAGACAAACAGACAGACGGACGACTCTTCCGGTCTCTGAACAGTAGACCAAAAATAGGGGAGTAAAATTAAGCTGCCTTAATTTTTTCAGTCATTTTACTCGTGAATGCACGTGCGCGCATAAGTAACTTTGTTTGGGAAACATAATAATAATATATCTTCCGTTTGAGAAAGACCCAGTTAGAACAGAAATTCGGTTTAAACGGATTTAGGTAAAGATTTTATTTGCTTAAGAAGAATATGTAATGGAATCACTGGTTTTAGGAATTATTATGCATATCTACAGCTGCAGCTTTTTTTTTTGGCGGACCAATTTTCGACCGTTCCCGGTTGAATTGTTCAAGACAAGAAAGGTTGATAATGCGTGAAGAAAAAACTATCAACAGTTGCTGAAAGAAATTTTTTCTATACATTTCCTCGAAATCGGGGAAAGTCGCGAAAATGAAAGTATGTCGAATATCGAACAAAATGTTTTATTGGTGTGGTATAATTAAATTGAATCGCCATCTGAAAAAGATATTCATGAAGAAATTCTGTTGTTTTATTTTTTTTCAAACCGTGACCACTTCATCCTTCCATCCTCATGCCCTATCGACCCCTCCCGACACATACAAGTACATATAGTACATGCGCAGATCTGTTGGGGATCGGGTGTCGGGCCCTTTTCCCCCTGGAATTTGGCGGATCGAGCTATTTTATGTACATATCATCGTAACTGAAACTGACTTTGGACCCCCTTGAAAACGCGGATCCCTATTAAATTGGTTTGAAGAGTCATACAGTAAGTAATGTATTTATTTCCAATTTTTGGCCCAGAAGGCATGAAAAGATAAAATAGAGAGTGAAATTTTTACATTAAAGTTAAACAATTAATGAACTAGCATTAATTATGATGATAGGAATACACATAATTTCACATATCATACAAATTAAAATGAAAGGGAAAAATGATGATATTTTACAATAATAATGTAGATTATTTTAGTGTTATTTCTCACGATAAATCATCTTTTTTTCTTTTAAGGTAGTAATTTAATGAATTCAATCTGAAGTGCAGTAATAGTAAAGCTCCCCCTCCCACCCAATGAAATACATGTTTTAACGTTTCGGGGAAAAGATTACTTGGGGGATGACCCCTTGGAAAAGATTGCTGGATCCGCGCATTCAGTAGATGGTAGAATTGATTTAAAAATTGTAAACATATAGCACTTGCACATGTATGTGCGCCTTCGCCTATTTAATCATTGTCAAATATATTTCAGGCTTATTTTATTCTATAATTATTGATACAGTATTACTGTACTCAATGTTCAGTCCTTTCCCTCTTTACCAAGTATTATACTTTAGGCTAGGAACAATAAATAAAATAATTAAGTAAGTTTTCAAGCGAACTAAAGTTTGGGTTTGATACAGTACACCGTTTTCAATGACTTTTTTTTTACTGTTACTTTTAGGTTATAGTCTTGTGCCATGACCCCTTGCAATTCATCTTGAGACGAGGCTACTTTTAGGTTACAAAAATTCGAAATATATATCGTACGACTTGTCGAGACCCGAGTACTTGACCTAATTCTGTGGTGTGGTGTTTACTTCTGGCAGCTCGATATTTTGCGCAGTTAACAAGGCAAGAGACGCACAGAAACCTGCAAAGTTTGTACACCAGAATCAAACGACAAATAAGAATAAACCATGCAGGCAGAAAGTTAGAGGGCGTGTTCATACATCTGTCTGTTATCGTAAGTATTGCAGAATGCTTGTTAACGGGTTTAGGCTACAATCAAAGGTTTTCATTATTGGTAAACAATACGCGCCATTTTGATGCAACGAGGGGCGATATCCAGACTGAGCGAGGTACAGTTGAAGGAGTGATAGGACTAGCAATGACGGAACGACGCCGATATGCCATTTTATAGTTACAAATAAACATCAAATTTCAAATCGACCCTATTTCTGTTGTTTATTTGAAATAAAACACAATGCACGGCAGTGTTTTGGTGTTTTGAACTGTAATCTTGCTGCTAGGGTAGACAATCTTTCTTTTAAGTCATAAGTGCTGCAGCAAATTACAAAGTTACCGGTAAAGTTTTCAATAGCTTGCTATATAGCTCAATAGGGAATTCAATTTGGTTTTAAACAGGTCCAGCACAGTCTCTTGATTTAGCTATGTAGATTGAAATAGCTTTATTAAGCTATTCAAAATAGCTTGATAAAGCTATTCCTACACAGTTTTTCACAAAAACTTTTTCTGTAAGAAATAAACAAAAAGTCGCAAATATTTGACTATGCATATATGTACTATGGGCTATGAAAACAACAACCGAAATGAAAGATAGTTCTAACATTGCAGCTTTTGAATACTTTTAAGCAAAAGATGAATTTCCATTGAGTAACTGTACACTACCTTGTGCGTTGAGGCATGGATAAGTATGATTGCTTCTCATTGTATTGAATTATTACCAGTCAATTATCGTGTTGACCATAACTGGCCTCATTAATAATTTCATTGACGAAGTGATTTTTACATGCATTATTTTCAGAAGAGTTCAAGGTTGAATATTATCACCGCACCAAGGTGTGACTTTTTGTACCTGCTGAGAAAATAACACATTTAAGAAAAAAGTATGGTAAAATAGCTAAATCAAGCTATTCTGAATAGCTTAATACAGCTGTATAGCTAAATCAAGCCATATAGCTAAATCAAGAGATTGTGCTGAACCTGTTAAAAGAATCACATAAGGTTTGAATCTAGGTTAGAAAGCTACTGAGGTGTGATATTAGATTTTACAGGTAAATGTGAGTTGATTTCAATGTTGTATGAAGCCACATGTATGTGCCATGTTGTTTTGCTGTAAGTAAATGCAATATTTTTTTTTATTGCAAATATTTTCAGTAAAATTGTATGCACTTTCAGTAACACATAAATCTTCTACATGCACACTATTCTTTCTAATTGAAGTCTTGTCAGTTCCAAAATAAAAACCTATTGTAAATTATTCTTATGATCTAAGATCAATTTTAAATAGAGGGCATTTCTTTTTTCTTTTTGTGCAAAAGTTTTATTCTTTATAGGAAATAATAGCACCAACACCCATGTAGTGCTTCAGATAAAGCTGATTAACATTGCTCAATCCAATCAGTGAAAATACTACTTGTTGTAATCTTCAAAATCTTACACCCATGATTATCATTTTAGATTTTATAATCTTGTAGATAATTAAGATTGTATTTAAAAAAAAATAAAACTAGAAACAAGTGAAAATATGGGGGGGGGGTGGGGTTTGAAGATGGAGGGTTCAAACTCCTGGGGCCCAATTTATAAGAAAACTTACGACTAAGTTTAAAAAAATAACATGCTTAGTAGTTCTAAACTCTCATCAACTGAGTAATTTTGTGAGATTTTACTTTTATAAAATTAGCTTACAATTTTTTTCCTATAAATAGTAAAATTACAATTTAATCAACGTAAAGAATAAAATAAACAGCAAATTAAAGCACTTAGTCTTAGTCATACAAGTTCTTTTTTTGCTGGGTGTAGAGATGTTGATCATATACTAATTCATACAATTTATGTGTGTTATATAATTATTGTTATTTTATATTGGGATGTATGGGGACTGTTACTGTTAATGCTGCAAATTTTGAGCAAAAAACTGGCCAGGATGGGGGTGAGGGGGCTAACCCCATTCCCCACATCCGCTTCTGGAGCAAATGTAATCAAGAGTTCACTTTAAACTTATAAAAGTCATGTTATTCTCTGAAATTACATACCCTGGTCTTAATGTAATTGTTCTTCTTCAAACTTTTAGAAACCTGTACCTTTGATTGCAAATGTACATGTAGTAAATACATATTTATCTATTAGATTTTTAACTTCTCTAATATGTTACACTTGATAAAAAAGGGCCATTCTGATACAGATTTGGTTATTACTCACAACCAGTCAAAACATAACAAATACTTTAGGAAATTACAAACACAACTGTTCACAACACTATGCTTAGAACAGAGTCATACCTGAGTAACTTTTTGACCTAGATTCAAGTCCAGAGTTCTAAAGTCTAATACAATTAAAATTGATGTAAATGATGTGATTAAGTCTGATTTGTTCTTTCAACAAAAGAAATCAGTGTTTCAATGGCTATAAAACAGCAGCCTTGAATGAATGATTTAGAATATTGGATAACATTGGTATTGAGTGGGGGGGGGGGGGGGGTCTGATTGTAAGCATGAATTAACAGCAATCTACCCTTCAGAGTTGTCATATTTATTCTCTCAGTCATCTGCAATGAGGTTACACCAGGATTTTTGACATAAGGTATAAAACAATATTTCAGGGATTATTTTAAATTTAATTAATACATGTAGTTTTTAGCTCAAGTGAGCTTTTCTGATCACATTTTGTCTGTAGTCTGTCGGTCTAGCTGTGTGTCCGTCTGTAAACTTTTCAAATTTTCGACTTCTTCTCCAGAACCACTGGGCCAATTTCAACCAAACTTGCCACAAAGTATCCTCAGGTAAAGGGGATTCAAATTTGTCCAAATGAAGGGCCATGCCTTCTTCCAAGGGGAGATAATTATGAATTCATGAAAAATTATTGGCATCAATAAAAAATCCTCTTCTCAAGAACCACTGTGCTTGAAAATATGAAACTTAAGCGGAAGTATCCTCAGGTAGTGTAGATTCAAGTTTGTTCAAATCATGTCCCCCGGGGGTTGGGTGGGGCCACAATGGGCAATAAAAGTTTTACATAGGAATATATAGGAAAAATCTGTAAAAATTTTCTCAAGAACAGCAAAGCCATGATTGGTCATATTTATATGGAAACATCCTCAGGTAGTGTAGATTCAAGTTTGTTCAAATTATGACTCCTGGGGATAGGGGGGAGCCATAATGGGCGATCAAAGTTTTACGTAGGAATATTTAGGAAAAATCTTTAAAAATCTTCTTCTCAAGAACAGCAAAGCCACGATTGGTCATATTTATATGGAAGCATCCTCAGGTAGTGCAGATTCAAATTTGTTAAAAATCATGCCTCCCATTGTCGGGAGGGGCCACAATGGGCGATCAAAGTTTAACATAGGAATACATAGGAAAAATCTTTAAAAATCCTCTCCTCAAGAACAGCAAAGCCATGATGTGTCATATTTATATGGAAACATCCTCAGGTAGTGTATATTTAAGTTTTTTCAAATCATGACACCCAGGGGTAGGGTGGGGCCACAATGGGTGATCAAATACATAGGAAAATGCATGTGGAAGCATCCTGGGGTAGTGTAGATTCTAAATTGTTCAAATCATGCCCTCCGAGGGTAGAGCGGGCCGCAATAAGTATTACAAGGGGGAGGGGGGGGGGGACTGGTGAAGTACAGCAGGGCCAAAGTAACTCAGGTGAGCATTTTGTAAATATCAAGCCATTTTGCATAGCCTAATAAAGCTGTATAGCTTTTTCGAGTTATATAAGCATGATAAGTAATCAAGAGATTGTATTGGACCTGATAATTGTTCAAGAAAATATTGTATTTCATGTATATTCCCCACTTCATGCATTCAAAGTTTTTCATTCCCATTTGAAGAGCATTATACACAAGATGAACCAGTTGCAAAATAAATCAAACATTTCGTGTAATGATCATTTTAGTTCAAGCTAATATGATGTTAAATGTATCAGGGTAGCATGGGGCAAGAACAGAGTGGAAAAGAGGAGGATCCAAAACTTATATATTTTAGGCATGTATATATCATAAAGGAAAAATAAAGTTTTCATGATATTAAAGTCATATTAATATGATATCCTTGGGTAGTGTTGATTTCATATTTTTCATTCATACCCCTCTTGGGTAGGGTGGAGCGATAAAAGGAGGCAGTCTTCCATTGGCATATATATATATAAATATATAGGGGAAAACAACAAAACATTGATGTAACCATCAGTTGTCGCCCGGGAAATAAATAAAGTAAACAATGGAAATGAGTCTTGATCATCAAACCGCTTCGATATGTGTGAAAAAGGCATGCGTCTAAATGATGGGGATGATAGTCGAGAATATTTTGAAAACTTATAGTCGGATGAAAATCGAACAAAAACTATACCCTTTTAAACTTTATCAATTCCTCAAGTAAATGTTGGCTGCATAAAATATAATTTGAAACCAGACACATGCATCACCTATTTTCAAAAATGTCTTTCACTTAAAGAATATAAAACACGAACTGTGTAAAGTACTTTTTTACGTTTTTATGCGATAAGTAAAATTCGATGTTCTAAAAAAGGGACCTGTCGTTTTTTCGATAGTAAATGATAAGCAACTTTATATATTAGATATGAAAAACATATATATTTTTACAGATTCACTTTATGGAAGTAAATATATTGTGTATCTCGTAATTTATAAAGGGAAAGAACATTCTGATTAACAATCTTTTTAATGTTTAGAAAACCTTTAATTCTGAATAACTTCTTCCACCTCAATCCCCATATACCAACACTTAAACTTATATGTATAGAGCAGCCCAGTCCTCCGGGCTGCAATAAATTGTTAAGGGGAACAACAAGGGCATTATTAGTGTTATTAAAAAGCATGCATCAGGATATGGTAAATTCAGATTTATATTGTTTCCCTTGGGGAAGAGTTATATTACAGTAGAGGGGATTAGAGTTCAGCAAGGGAATTTGTAGGAACAAATTTTACAGGATTAACAGGTTTTATACAATCATAATAATGTGGTATTATTCATTATCAATTTAGTGAATGCACAGATTAATTTTACAACACATAAAGCATTAGTAAATCTTTATCATGTTTATCATCCTAATTGTAGAAAAGAATTATCCTTATATAGTGTGTATCATATCTGTCTTCTGTCCCATAATTAAGTGCTGCTTCTTTTGTCAGAATATCAAGTTGTTTATCCATGCTTGTAAAAAAAAAGATCGATCAAAAGGGGGTATCTTTCTTTATTGCTTTTTCTGCCGAAGGGTGTGATAGCCTGTAGGATTATTATAGTTAATCAAGTAAATGTATAGGTTAATGATACCCGATGAAACATTGTGGATTGTTATCCCTCTTATCAATGGGACATTAGACCTTAAGTGTCTGCAAAATGTATGACCTTTACCTCACTATTTTGCCTTTCAGTCAGTTTGAAAGCAATTCTCTATGTAAGCTTATGCACCGATGCATTATAATTTAATGATAATTACTAACTGTCCAAATTATTTTACCTTGACCTTCCAAATGACCTTTGCCTCTGTTTTAAACCAAGTTTTAAGGGAAATATTCAAAATGTTTAAAAAAAATTTATTACACTATGATAAAATTCATGTTGCATTACTGATGAATTCATGTGCTTTGGACATATTTCTAGTTGATAGTTTACAAGAAGAATTTTAATGTTGAAATTGGTCATTTTTATGCAAAATATTTATAAGGTACCTCAATTGTTCAGATAATTCTTCCAACAATTTTTAAGGTTTAAAGGTTTTTATTTTGGAAATCAATTGAACATGTATTAGAAATGTACATTTTACTTGGATTTTGATAGTTCATGAGCAAAATACCAGCTGTGAATCTAGGTCATTATTATGGAAAATAGTTATATAGGGCACATATTTGTCTGAACAACTCCCACATTTTTCCAAGATAATTTTATACCCCTTCTCCGAAAGAGAGGGGGTATACTGTTTTACCCTTGTGTGTCTGTCCGTCTGTCTGTGTGTCTGTCTGTCCATAACAAATTTCTCAGCAACTACTCATTGCAGATGCTTGAAATTTTAGCACACTCTTTGTTTAGGCATGCCATATAGTGGGATTTATTTTTTGTACAAATCCAATGTCAACTTCCTCTTTATCCGTGCATCTGTTCATACATGCATAACAAATTTTGGTCGTAGTTTTCTCAGCAACTACTCATTGCAGGTGCTTGAAATTTTAGCACACTCTTTGTTAAGGCATGCCATATTTTGGAATTCATTTTGAGCTCACCTGAGCCGAAGGCTCAAGTGAACTTTTCTGATCACATTTTGTCCGTCGTCTGTCTGTCTGTCCGTCCGTCTGTAAACTTTTCACATTTTCGACTCCTTCTCAAGAACCACTGGGCCAATTTCAACCAAACTTGCCACAAAGCATCCTTGGGTAAAGGGGATTCAAGTTTGTTCAAATGAAGGGCCACACCCTCTTTCAAGGGGAGATAATTAAGAATTAGTGGAAATTTGGTGATATCTTTTTAAAATTTTCTTCTCAAGGACCACTGGGCTGTAAAAGTTGAAACTTATGTGAGACCTTCATTACATAGTGTAGATTCAAGTTTGTTCACATCATGACCCCCACAATGGGGGATCAAGGTTTTACATAGGAATAAATCTTTAAAAATCCTCTCCTCAAGAACAACTAAGCCACGATTAGTCATATTGATATGGAATCATCCTCAGGTAGTGTAGATTCAAATTTGTTCAAGTCATGACCCCCAGGGTAGGAGGGGGCCACAATGGGGGATCAAAGTTTGCATAGAAATATATAGAAAAAGAACTTGAAAAATCTTCTTCTCAAGAACAACAAAGTCACAGTTAGTCATATTGATGTGGATTCATCCTCAGGTAGTGCAGATACAAGTTTGTATCAAATCATGACCCCTGGGGGTAGGCTGGGGCCACAATGGGCGATCAAAGTTTTACATAGGAATATATAGGAAAAAACTTTAAAAATCTTCTAAAGAACAGCAAAGCCTTGTTAAGTAATATTGATATGGAAGCATTCTCAGATAGTGTAGATTTAACTTTGTTCGAATTCATGACCTCCAGGGTTAGGGTGGGGCCTCAATGGGGGATCAAAGTTTTACATAGGAATATATAGGAAAAAACTTTAAAAATCTTCTCAAGAACAGCAAAGTCATGTTTTGTCATATTGATATGAAAGCATCCTCAGGTAGTGTAGATTCAAGTTTGTTCAAATAATGACCCCTGGGGGTAGGGTGGGGCCACAATTGGGATCATAGTTTTACATAGGAATATATAGGGGAAAAAACTTAAAAAATCTTCTTGGAACAGCAAAGCCATATTGATTTGGAAACATCTTCAGGTAGTGTAGATTCAAGTTTTTTAAATCATAACCCCAAGGGGTAGAGTGGGGCCACAATGTGGGATCAAATTTTTACATAGGAATATATAGGAAAAAATCTTTTCAACAACAGAAAAGCCATGTTTAGTCATATTGATATGGAAACATCCTTAGGTAGTGTAGATTCAAGTTTGTTCAAATGATGGGAGGGGGGGGGGGGGTAGGAAGGGTCCACAATGGGGAATCAAATTTTTAACAAGGGAATATATGGGGAAAAAAATCTTTAAAAATCTGCTGCTCAAGAACAGCTAAGCCATTTGTTATATTAATATGGAAGATTCCTCAGGTAGTTTAAAATCTAAGCCCCTCTTTTAAACTTTTCAATACTGAAGTGATTTGTGCTTTTTCCTAGCCAATGTGCTCAGGTGAGCGATGTTGCCCATGGACCTCTTGTTGTACAAATCTGATGTCAATTTCCTGATTATCACTGTGTCTGTCAATAACTTAACTTGTGTATTCACATCAGAGTGGGGGTATTATTAGTGAGCATTGGCTCACAGAGTTCTCGTTTATTTTGCAGATCAATTGTACATGTATCAGAAATAAGCATGGTACATGGATTTTTTTTTTATGGAGAAAACACCAGTTGTTGAATTGTTAAACTTAGTCAGTTTTATTCAAAATATTGTCATAGGTGGGATGTCACCTCCTACAGTCTTCAGAATAGAATTTTTTCATAATTTTTTTGAGATACAGTAGTATTGTTCATACAAAAGAAATTCCAGTTTGTTGTCGCTTACATAGCTTCCCTTTGTAAGGGAAAGTATTGGAGAAAAATCATTAAAAATATTTTATTCAAGTACAGCTTAGGTATGCTTTGTGTTATTTAAGTGTAGCGGTAAGCATCTTAAAGTAGTACATATTCAAGGTTGATGAAATTATATGTCACAGTAAAATATCAGTCCAAAAAAAGAATAACATGAGGGCAATAATCAGTCATATAATTAAATAAAGTTCCCCATTGTGGTTTTAAGTTCTGGTTTCTGAAGTCAGTCCCCCAGGGGGCAAGCAAGTTTTTATTCAAATCATTGGGGGGAGGGATATTAGGGGCCAAAATTTTATAAAGAATTGGATAGAAAAAAAAATTAATAGGAAATCCACAAGTGGTCAGATATATAAATGCACAATCATTTCTAGGATAATCATTTCTTCTAATTTTCTTGGCCAGTCTGTTTTGATGATGTGTGTGCAATGTGACAAACATTGAAAAAAACACACACAATTATGTGAAATTTCAACAAAAGTTTTTAGCTCGCCAGAGTTGAAGATTCAAGTGAGCTTTCTGATCAAAATTTTGATGTTCTCTGTCATTGTCGTCCTTGTAAATTTTTCACTTTATCTTTTCTCCAGAACCACTGAGCCAAACTTTGCACAGACTATTCTTGGGTGATCGGATTTAACTTTATTCAGAGGAGGAGTTACAACCTCTACCAAAGAGAGATAATTTAGAAATTGGTGAAAAATGGGTGGGTCAATTAAAAATCTTCCTAAGAACCTCTGGACCAGGAAAGATGAATCTTATGTGAAAGCTTCCAGATATAGTTTAGGTTAAGATTTTTCAAACTATGGCCCCAGGGTAGGGTGGGACCAATATGGGTGATCATAATTTTACATGGAAATGTTAAGAAAAAATCTTAAAAGAAAATTGTCAGACAACAAAGCAATTATTGGTGATATTTATTTGGAAGCATCTTTGGGTAGCACAAAAAAAAGATTGTTCAGATCATGACCTTTGGGTTTTGGGTGGGGCCACAATGGACCATCAATATTTTGTGTAGGAGTAAATTGGAAATAATTTTAAAAATTTTCTTTTCAAGAACTGGAAAGTCATGATTAGTAATACCCAAGGTAATGAAGATTTAAGATCATTTAAATCATGACCTCTGGGGGTAGGGTGATGTCACAATGGGTTTTACGTTGTAATAAATCGAGAGAAAAAATCTTAACGTGTGTTATTAAAAACAGTAAATACAGTTGAACTTCGTTATCTCGAACACTGATATCTCGAATACCATGGATATGTCGAAGTAATTTGCATGTCCCTACCACTTATTCTTTAAGTTTTTTACCCTCGATATCTCGAATCCTCGGATATCTCGAAGTTTTTTCTCGGTCCCTTTGAGTTCGACATAACGAGGTTTGACTGTATGTAAATGGAGGCATCCTCAGAAAGTGTAGGTTGAAGATTGTGCAAAACATGACCCCTTAGGGTAGGATAGGGCAATCAAATTTTTACATTGGCAAAGTGAAAAATCTTCAAAAAACCTCTCAAGAACAGCAAAGCCATTAGTCGTGGAAGCATTCTAGGGTAGTTAGATTCACATGTTCTTTTCAAGTAGATGTGTCTGTGTAATTCTTTCAAATTGCACATTATATTGAATTTCAATAAGACTTGGTACATTGTACACAAGTAGACTATACTTAGATAAATGCTTCTAGTTAGGTCTTTCCACCTTTCTGTGGAAAGACCTCTTGAAATGCTTATGTTTATTATTATTAGGTCTTTCCACCTTTCTGTGGAAAGACCTCTTGAAATGCTTATGTTTATTAGGTCTTTCCACCTTTCTGTGGAAAGACCTATTGAAATGCTTATGTTTATTATTATTATTATTTTTCCGTTACCGCCTTTTGAACCGAAAGACTTTTCGAAGAACTTTATAGTTCATGATACTCGACATCAAAAGTTATTTCGAAAAACTACCCAACGAGTATGACCTATGACCCCTTTCGGAGTTCTTGCCCTTTGAACGAAAAACCTTGTTATCGCTACTCCTTCGAAATCATAAACCGCAGAGGTTCGAAACCATTACCAATGTTTTTGACTACTTGAGAGGACTTTTCAATCTTTTCATTGCGAAATGATTTGTCGAGCCCTTTAATAAGTTATCGCCCCTGAGATTTTTTGATGTTTACGAATAATGAAAAATTTTCTTAACGATAAGTCGTAAAGAAATAGGACCAACTGCATAAGATTGTTTGACCTTATACCTTGAAGTTAAGGTCAAGGTCAAAGATCAAGGTCATTCAAAATATAAGAAAATTAGCTCTTTTTATAGCCCTTTTGTCTTTCAACATATACTACATATCTTTGCATATTTAATTTCTCCTTCTAAAACTATTTGAAAGATTTCATTCTTGTCCCCCAAGCTTGACCCATTCAAAAGTTATCACCCCTTTTGCAATAAAACCTTGTTATCGCTACTCCTCCGAAACCGTAAAGCGTAGAGATTCCAAACCTTCATCAGTGTCTTCGACTCATTTAGTACACTCTTCAATCTATACAGTGCGAAAGGGTTCTTCGGCCCCTTCTATGAGTTACTGTCCCTGAAAGTTTTCGCTGCTTACATTTAATGAACTTTTTTTCAAAGGGTCTAACCTAGAGACATGGAACCAACTGCATCGGCATATTTGATCTTTGACCTTGAAATATAGGTCAGGGTCAAAGGTCAAGGTCATTTAAAAACGTAAGAAATCCCTTATATATGTGTAAAATATAGTAATTCACCAAATGACCTTGAACTCTGACCTTGATTTTTGACCTTGACATTGGGTCAAATGGAAAAGTTAGGACATGCATCCAGCTCCAGTATCAGTTAAAAACACAGAAAGTAAAGATTTCTTGTTTTTTTTTTTTTTTTTTGTTTTCTTTTGTTTTTGTTTTTTTTTTTTCTGTAATGACCTTGACCTTTGACCTTTGACCCTTGACCCAAAGGTCACAATCAGGCTTAAGGATGTGGAAGTAGTTACAATTCTTAGTTTAAAAGAGGCATAAAATAAATACTTCATCACCCCCCCCCTTCTTAAAAAAAAAATCACATCAACAACAACGTAGAATATTTCTGGAAAATTCAAACCAGACCTCGGATCGACACCATATTTGGTACAAATGTAGTATAGACCTCAGAAAAAACTTTCTGGAGAGTTTTACGGTGAGTCTTATAAGTTTATAGAAGTCATAAAGTTTCACAGCAAAAACTACAAGTTCTGTTGTGTTTGAAATTAAAGTGCAGGTGAACGAAGAAATGATCTAAACCTTTTATCGGCTATTAATTCAGATGTCGTTAGTAGCATTCGATTCTCCTGATATGATACGACATTTTAATACCAAGCATTCTCTCTTTCTTTTACATTTGGAATTTATTTGATTTTCATTTAGAATTAATCAGTTTCCAGAAATAGCGATTTTCGGTATATTAAAAACAATTCTCGCTTTCATTGTCGAGTTTCCCTTCTAAAAATGCATGTTGGGAATTTAATTTGGTCTACACATATTTAATTTAACCCAAAGAAATGCTTATTGAAATGTTTCATATTTATTTCAGGATATTCAGTCAGAAATGTTAAAATCCGAACCCGATCTTTTAAGCTTACAACGAAACTATTTACAAAAAATTCAGCATGCTCACAATATCGATGAATCGGGCTTACAGTCCATTAATACATTTTCATTAGGGAACAGTGTTAACGTTTTCTCACGCAGCCCGTCCCTTGTTATTTTATATACTGCTTGCAAGTTCAGGAACTATTTCCTTTTACGGAACTTCTTTCTTCCCCTACCGATTCTAAAAATACGCTTGCATCTCTTCTGTAGTCTTAAACAATTAACTAACGTATGTTATCGGAATGCGTGGCCAAATGGTTAGCGCACCTGCCTTTCAACCCAGGGGTTTTGAGTTCGATCCCTGCTGGAGGAGCATTTTTTTTTTTTTTTTTTTTTTTTAATTTTTTGCATTTTTCTCCTTTTTTTCAACCCAAATGACATGGAAACACTTAAAAAAGTGGAAAGGCCTCTAATTGTTCTCTGAACAATTAGTCTCCTAGTTATTAGGTCTTTCCACCTTTCTGTGGAAAGACCTCTTGAAATGCTTATGTTTATTATTATTATTATTATTATTATTATTCTTTTTCTTCCCGGACTTTTGAAACCGCAAGACTTATCAAAAAACTTTATAGTTCATGATACTGGATATTAAAAGTTATTCCGAAAAATGACCCAACTTGTTTGACCTATGACCTCTTACGAAGTTCTTGCCCCTTTCGCAAGAATAGCCTGTTATCGCTACTCCTTCGAAACCATAAACCGTAGAGATACAGAACCTTCACCAATGTTTTCGACTACTCGAGAGGACTTTTCAATCTTTTCATTGCGAAATGATTTGTCGAGCCCTTTAATAAATTACTGCCCCTGAGAGTTTTTGATGTTTACGAATAATGACAAAATTCTCTAAACGATAAGTCGTAAAGACATGGGACCAACTGCATTAGATTTTGTGACCTCTGACCTTGAAATTTTTGTGAAGGTCAAAGGTCAAGGTCATTCAAAATTTGAGAAAATTAGCTTTTTTAATATCTCTTTTGTCTTTCAACATATACTGAATTTCTTTGCATCTATAATATGTCCTTCTAAAACTATTTCAAAGATTTCATTCTTGTCCCCCGAGCTTAACCCATTCAAAAGTTGTCACCCCTTTTGCAACAAAACCTTGTTATCGCTACTCCTCCGAAACCGTAAACCGTAGAGATTCCAAACCTTCATCAGTGTCTTCGACTCATTTAGTACTCTCTTCATTCTATCATTGCGAAAGCATTCTTTGGTCCCTTGTATGAGTTACTGCCCCTGAAAGTTTACGCTACTTACATTTAATGAACTTATTTTTAAAACGGTGTATCCTAGAGACATGGGACCAACTGCATCGGCATATTTGACCTTTGATCTTGAAATATGGGTCAAGGTCAAAGGTCAAGATCATTTAAAAACATAAGAAATCCCTTATATATGTGTAAAATATAGCAATTCACCAAATGACCTTGAACTTTGACCTTGACCTTTGACCTTGACATTGGGTCAAATGGAAAAGTTAGGACATGCATCCAGCTCCAGTATCAGGTAAAAACACAGAAAGTAAAGATTTCTTGGTTTTTTTTTTGTTTTTTTGTTGTTGTTTTTTTTTTTTTTTTTGAATGACCTTGACCTTTGACCTTGACCTTTGACCTTGACTCAAAAGTCACAATAAGGCTTAAGGATGTGGAAGTAGTTACAATTCTTAAGAGAGGCATGAAATAAATAATTCACCCCCCCCCCCCACTACCCCTTCTTAAAAAAAAAAAAATCACATCAACAACAATGTAGAATATTACTCTAGAATTCAAACCAGACCTCGGATCGACACCAAATTTGGTGCAAATGTAGTATAGACCTCAGAGAAACTTTCTGGAGAGTTTTACGGTGAGTCTTATAAGTTTATAGAAGTCCTGAAGTTTCACGGCAAAAACTACAAGTTCTGTTGTGTTTGAAATTTAAGTGCAGGCGAACGAAGAAATGATCTAAACCTTTCATCGGCTATTTCTTCAGATGTCGTTAGTAGCATTTAATTCTCCTGATATGATACGACATTTTAATACCAAGCATTCTCTCTTTCTTTTACATTTGGAATTTATTTGATTTTTATTTAGAATTAATCAGTTTCCAGAAATAGCGATTTTCGGTATATTCAAAACAATTCTCGCTTTCATTGTCGTGTTTCCCTTCTAAAAATGCATCTTGGGAATTTAATTTGGGCTACACATATTTAATTAAACCCAAAGAAATGCTTATTTAAATGTTTCATATTTATTTCAGGATATTCAGTCAGAAATGTTAAAATCCGAACCCGATCTTTATGCTTACAACGAAGCTATTTACAAAAAATCAGCATGCTCACAATATCCATGAATCAGGCTACAGTCCATTAATACATTTTCATTAGGGAACAGTGTTAACGTTTTCTCACGCAGCCCGTCCCTCATTATTTTATATACTGCTTGCAAATTCAGGAACTATTTCCTTTTACGGAACTTCTTTCTTCCCCTACCGATTCTAAAAATACGCTTGCATCTCTTCTATAGTCTTAAACAATTAACTAACGTACGTTATCGCAATGCGTGGCCGAATGGTTAGCGCACCTGCCTTTCAACCCAAGGGTTTTGAGTTCGATCCCAGCTGGAGGAGCTTTTTCTTTTTCTTTTTTTTTTTTTTTTTTTGTGCATTTTTCTCCTTTTTCTCCTATTTTTCAACCCAAATGACATGCAAACACTTAAAAAGGTGGAAAGGCCTCTAATTGTTCTCTGAACAATTAGTCTCCTAGTTATTATTATTATTCTTCTTCTTTTTCTTCCCGGACTTTTGAAACCGCAAGACTTATTGAAAAACTTTATAGTTCATGATACTGGACATTAAAAGTTATTTCGAAAAACGACCCCCCGTGTTTGACCCATGACCTCTTACGAAGTTATTGCCCCTTTCGCAAGAATAGACTGTTATCGCTACTCCTTCGAAACCATAAACCGTAGAGATACAGAACCTTCACCAATGTTTTCGACTACTCGAGAGGACTTTTCAATCTTTTCATTGCGAAACGATTTGTCGAGCCCTTTAATAAATTACTGCCCCTGAGAGTTTTTGATGTTTACGAATAATGACAAAATTCTCTAAACGATAAGTCGTAAAGACATGGGACCAACTGCATTAGATTTTGTGACCTCTGACCTTGAAATTTTTGTGAAGGTCAAAGGTCAAGGTCATTCAAAACATGAGAAAATTAGCTTTTTTAATATCTCTTTTGTCTGTCAACATATACTGATTATCTTTGCATCTATAATATGTCCTTCTAAAACTATTTCAAAGATTTCATTCTTGTCCCCCGAGCTTGACCCATTCAAAAGTTGTCACCCCTTTTGCAACAAAACCTTGTTATTGCTACTCCTCCGAAACCGTAAACCGTAGAGATCCCAAACCTTCATCAGTGTCTTTGACTCATTTAGTACTCTCTTCATTCTATCATTGCGAAAGCATTCTTTGGTCCCTTGTATGAGTTACTGCCCCTGAAAGTTTACGCTACTTACATTTAATGAACTTATTTTTAAAACGGTGTATCCTAGAGACATGGGACCAACTGCATCGGCATATTTGACCTTGAAATATAGGTCAAGGTCAAAGGTCAAGGTCATTTGAAAATATAAGAAATCCCTTATATATGTGTAAAATATAGCAATTCGCCAAATGACCTTGAACTTTGACCTTGACCTTTGACCTTGACATTGGGTCAAATAGAAAAGTTAGGACATACATCCAGCTCCAGTATCAGGTAAAAATACAGAAAGTAAAGATTTCTTCTTCTTTTTTTTAAATGACCTTGACCTTTGACCTTGACTCAAAGGTCACAATAAGGCTTAAGGATGTGGAAGTAGTTACAATTCTTAGTTTAAAAGAGGCATAAAATAAATAATTCACCCCCCCCCTTTAAAAAAAAAAAAAATCACATCAACAACAATGTAGAATATTACTCTAGAATTCAAACCAGACCTCGGATCGACACCAAATTTGGTACAAATGTAGTACAGACCTCAGAGAAACTTTCTGGAGAGTTTTACGGTGAGTCTTGTAAGTTTATAGAAGACATGAAGTTTCACGGCAAAAACTACAAGTTCTGTTGTGTTTGAAATTTAAGTGCAGGTGAACGAAGAAATGATCTAAACCTTTTATCGGCTATTTCTTCAGATGTCGTTAGTAGCATTTAATTCTCCTGATATGATACGACATTTTAATACCAAGCATTCTCTCTTTCTTTTACATTTGGAATTTATTTGATTTTTATCTAGAATTAATCAGTTTCCAGAAATAGCGATTTTCGGTATATTAAAAACAATTCTCGCTTTCATTGTCGTGTTTCCCTTCTAAAAATGCATGTTGGGAATTTAATTTGGGGTACACTTATTTAATTTAACCCAAAGAAATGCTTATTTAAATGTTTCATATTTATTTCAGGATATTCAGTCAGAAATGTTAAAATCCGAACCCGATCTTTTAAGCTTACAACGAAGCTATTTACAAAAAAAAACAGCATGCTCACAATATCGATGAATCAGGCTACAGTCAATTAATACATTTTCATTAGGGAACAGTGTTAACGTTTTCTCACGCAGCCCGTCCCTTGTTATTTTATATACTGCTTGCAAGTTCAGGAACTATTTTCCTTTTACGGAACTTCTTTCTTCCCCTACCGATTCTAAAAATACGCTTGCATTTCTTCTATAGTCTTAAACAATTAACTTACGTGTGTTATCGGAATGCGTGGCCGAATGGTTAGCGCACCTGCCTTTCAACCCAAGGGTTTTGAGTTCGAGCCCAGCTGGAGGAGCATTTTTTTTTTTTTTTTTTGCATTTTTCTCCTTTTATTCAACCCAAATGACACGGAAACACTTAAAAAGGTGGAAAGGCCTCTAATTGTTCTCTGAACAATTAGTCTCCTAGTGCTTTATTAGGTCTTTCCACCTTTCTGTGGAAAGACCTCTTGAAATGCTTATGTTTATTAGGTCTTTCCACCTTTCTGTGGAAAGACCTATTGAAATGCTTATGTTTATTATTATTATTATTATTTTTCCGTTACCGCCTTTTGAACCGAAAGACTTTTCGAAGAACTTTATAGTTCATGATACTCGACATCAAAAGTTATTTCGAAAAACTACCCAACGAGTATGACCTACGACCCCTTTCGGAGTTCTTGCCCTTTGAACGAAAAACCTTGTTATCGCTACTCCTTCCAAACCATAAACCCCAGAGGTACGAAACCGTTACCAATGTTTTCGACTACTTGAGAGGACTTTTCAATCTTTCATTGCGAAATGATTTGTCGAGCCCTTTATTAAGTTATCGCCCCTGAGAGTTTTCGATGTTTACGAATAATGAAATATTTTTCAAAACGACAAGTCGTAAAGACATGGGACCAACTGCATTAAATTCTTTGACATTTGACCTTGAAATTTATATAGAGGTCAAAGGTCAAGGTCATTCAAAATATGAGAAAATTAGCTTTTTAAATATCTCTTTTGTCTTTCGACATATTCTGAATACCATTGCATCTATAATATGTCCTTCTAAAACTATTTTAAGGATTTCATTCTTGTCCCCCAAGCTTGACCCATTCAAAAGTTGTCACCCCTTTCGCAATAAAACCTTGTTATCGCTACTCCTCCGAAACCGTAAACCGTAGAGATTCCAAACCTTCATCAGTGTCTTCGACTCATTTAGTACACTCTTCAATCTATGTAGTGCGAAAGGATACTTCGGCCCCTTGTATGAGTTAATGTCCCTGAAAGTTTTCGCTGCTTACATTTAATGATCTTTTTTTCAAAGGGTCTATCCTAGAGACATGGGACCAACTGCATGGGCATGTTTGACCTTTGACCTTGAAATGTAGGTCAAGGTCAAAGGTCAAGGTCATTTAAAACCATAAGAAATTCCTTATATGTATGTAAAAATGTAACAATCAACTAAATGACCTTGACCTTGAACTTTGACCTTGACCTTTGACCTTGAACTTTGATGACCTTGGCCTTTGACCAAAAGGTCAGAATCAATAATTAAATTATTTACTCCTCTTCTCAAAAAAAGAAAAAAGAAAAAAAAAAAAAAAAAAAAAAAAAAAAAAATCAAACCAATAGCAACGTAGAATATTTCTCAAAAACTTGTACAACACTTTGGATCGACATAAAATTTCTGGGGAACTGCAGAACAGACCTGAAAGAAACTTTCCTGAAAGTTTTACGCTGAATCTCTGAAGTATATAGAAATTATGAATGTTAACGGCAAACACTACATTTTTTCTCGTATCTGAAATTTAGGTGCCGATGAACATAAAAATGAATTGAAGCTTTTATCGGTTATTTCTTCAGTTGTTATGAATAGCAGTCGATTCTCTTGATATGATATGATATTTTAATACCAAGCATTCTTGATTTATTTAGTATGTGGAATTTATTTCAATTTTATTTAGAATTAATATTAATCGAATGAATGTCGAAAACAGCGATTTTTCAGAGCAAATAAATTTTCACGCTCTCATTGACACCTTTTTCTATCTAAAATGCATATCTGAGATTTTAATTTATGCTACTTACATTTAATTCAGTCCACACAGAGATGCTTATTTCAATCTTACCTAGTATTTCAGGATATTCAGTCATATCCGAACCCGATCCGATATTTTCATATATTTGTAAACAAAGTCACGGCACTGCAGTACTAATGCATCATAGGCTCTAAATGATTAACTCAATGCATTCAAATTATACACCAACTCAAATAATTTTTTTAAACCGAAAATCTGCATTCGTATTATACACCAATCGTGTTTCTCAAAACTATCTAATACTGATTACTACATTCCATAACAAACAAATCGCCACGTGCTTTTAGATTCCTATTTATTCCTAAACGATATATTTACTACCTCCATCTTCATCGGAATGCATGGCCTAATGGTTAGCGCACCTGCCTTTCAATCCAAGGGTTTTGGGTTCGATCCCTGCTGGAGGAGCAATTTTTTTTTTTTTTTTTTTTTTTTTTTTTTTTTTTTTTTTTTGCATTTTTTGCATTTTTCTTCTTTTTTTCAACCCAAATGACACGGAAACACTTAAAAAGGTGGAAAGGCCTCTAATTGTTCTCTGAACAATTAGTCTCCTAGTGCTTTATTAGGTCTTTCCACCTTTCTGTGGAAAGACCTATTGAAATGCTTATGTTTATTATTATTATTATTATTTTTCCGTTACCGCCTTTTGAACCGAAAGACTTTTCGAAGAACTTTATAGTTCATGATACTCGACATCAAAAGTTATTTCGAAAAACTACCCAACGAGTATGACCTACGACCCCTTTCGGAGTTCTTGCCCTTTGAACGAAAAACCTTGTTATCGCTACTCCTTCCAAACCATAAACCCCAGAGGTACGAAACCGTTACCAATGTTTTCGACTACTTGAGAGGACTTTTCAATCTTTCATTGCGAAATGATTTGTCGAGCCCTTTATTAAGTTATCGCCCCTGAGAGTTTTCGATGTTTACGAATAATGAAATATTTTTCAAAACGACAAGTCGTAAAGACATGGGACCAACTGCATTAAATTCTTTGACATTTGACCTTGAAATTTATATAGAGGTCAAAGGTCAAGGTCATTCAAAATATGAGAAAATTAGCTTTTTAAATATCTCTTTTGTCTTTCGACATATTCTGAATACCATTGCATCTATAATATGTCCTTCTAAAACTATTTTAAGGATTTCATTCTTGTCCCCCAAGCTTGACCCATTCAAAAGTTGTCACCCCTTTCGCAATAAAACCTTGTTATCGCTACTCCTCCGAAACCGTAAACCGTAGAGATTCCAAACCTTCATCAGTGTCTTCGACTCATTTAGTACACTCTTCAATCTATGTAGTGCGAAAGGATACTTCGGCCCCTTGTATGAGTTAATGTCCCTGAAAGTTTTCGCTGCTTACATTTAATGATCTTTTTTTCAAAGGGTCTATCCTAGAGACATGGGACCAACTGCATGGGCATGTTTGACCTTTGACCTTGAAATGTAGGTCAAGGTCAAAGGTCAAGGTCATTTAAAACCATAAGAAATTCCTTATATGTATGTAAAAATGTAACAATCAACTAAATGACCTTGACCTTGAACTTTGACCTTGACCTTTGACCTTGAACTTTGATGACCTTGGCCTTTGACCAAAAGGTCAGAATCAATAATTAAATTATTTACTCCTCTTCTCAAAAAAAGAAAAAAAAAAAAAAAAAAAAAAAAAAAAAAAAAAAAAAATCAAACCAATAGCAACGTAGAATATTTCTCAAAAACTTGTACAACACTTTGGATCGACATAAAATTTCTGGGGAACTGCAGAACAGACCTGAAAGAAACTTTCCTGAAAGTTTTACGCTGAATCTCTGAAGTATATAGAAATTATGAATGTTAACGGCAAACACTACATTTTTTCTCGTATCTGAAATTTAGGTGCCGATGAACATAAAAATGAATTGAAGCTTTTATCGGTTATTTCTTCAGTTGTTATGAATAGCAGTCGATTCTCTTGATATGATATGATATTTTAATACCAAGCATTCTTGATTTATTTAGTATGTGGAATTTATTTCAATTTTATTTAGAATTAATATTAATCGAATGAATGTCGAAAACAGCGATTTTTCAGAGCAAATAAATTTTCACGCTCTCATTGACACCTTTTTCTATCTAAAATGCATATCTGAGATTTTAATTTATGCTACTTACATTTAATTCAGTCCACACAGAGATGCTTATTTCAATCTTACCTAGTATTTCAGGATATTCAGTCATATCCGAACCCGATCCGATATTTTCATATATTTGTAAACAAAGTCACGGCACTGCAGTACTAATGCATCATAGGCTCTAAATGATTAACTCAATGCATTCAAATTATACACCAACTCAAATAATTTTTTTAAACCGAAAATCTGCATTCGTATTATACACCAATCGTGTTTCTCAAAACTATCTAATACTGATTACTACATTCCATAACAAACAAATCGCCACGTGCTTTTAGATTCCTATTTATTCCTAAACGATATATTTACTACCTCCATCTTCATCGGAATGCATGGCCTAATGGTTAGCGCACCTGCCTTTCAATCCAAGGGTTTTGGGTTCGATCCCTGCTGGAGGAGCAATTTTTTTTTTTTTTTTTTTTTTTTTTTTTTTTTTTTTTTTTGCATTTTTTGCATTTTTCTTCTTTTTTTCAACCCAAATGACACGGAAACACTTAAAAAGGTGGAAAGGCCTCTAATTGTTCTCTGAACAATTAGTCTCCTAGTGCTTTATTAGGTCTTTCCACCTTTCTGTGGAAAGACCTATTGAAATGCTTATGTTTATTATTATTATTATTATTTTTCCGTTACCGCCTTTTGAACCGAAAGACTTTTCGAAGAACTTTATAGTTCATGATACTCGACATCAAAAGTTATTTCGAAAAACTACCCAACGAGTATGACCTACGACCCCTTTCGGAGTTCTTGCCCTTTGAACGAAAAACCTTGTTATCGCTACTCCTTCCAAACCATAAACCCCAGAGGTACGAAACCGTTACCAATGTTTTCGACTACTTGAGAGGACTTTTCAATCTTTCATTGCGAAATGATTTGTCGAGCCCTTTATTAAGTTATCGCCCCTGAGAGTTTTCGATGTTTACGAATAATGAAATATTTTTCAAAACGACAAGTCGTAAAGACATGGGACCAACTGCATTAAATTCTTTGACATTTGACCTTGAAATTTATATAGAGGTCAAAGGTCAAGGTCATTCAAAATATGAGAAAATTAGCTTTTTAAATATCTCTTTTGTCTTTCGACATATTCTGAATACCATTGCATCTATAATATGTCCTTCTAAAACTATTTTAAGGATTTCATTCTTGTCCCCCAAGCTTGACCCATTCAAAAGTTGTCACCCCTTTCGCAATAAAACCTTGTTATCGCTACTCCTCCGAAACCGTAAACCGTAGAGATTCCAAACCTTCATCAGTGTCTTCGACTCATTTAGTACACTCTTCAATCTATGTAGTGCGAAAGGATACTTCGGCCCCTTGTATGAGTTAATGTCCCTGAAAGTTTTCGCTGCTTACATTTAATGATCTTTTTTTCAAAGGGTCTATCCTAGAGACATGGGACCAACTGCATGGGCATGTTTGACCTTTGACCTTGAAATGTAGGTCAAGGTCAAAGGTCAAGGTCATTTAAAACCATAAGAAATTCCTTATATGTATGTAAAAATGTAACAATCAACTAAATGACCTTGACCTTGAACTTTGACCTTGACCTTTGACCTTGAACTTTGATGACCTTGGCCTTTGACCAAAAGGTCAGAATCAATAATTAAATTATTTACTCCTCTTCTCAAAAAAAGAAAAAAGAAAAAAAAAAAAAAAAAAAAAAAAAAAAAAATCAAACCAATAGCAACGTAGAATATTTCTCAAAAACTTGTACAACACTTTGGATCGACATAAAATTTCTGGGGAACTGCAGAACAGACCTGAAAGAAACTTTCCTGAAAGTTTTACGCTGAATCTCTGAAGTATATAGAAATTATGAATGTTAACGGCAAACACTACATTTTTTCTCGTATCTGAAATTTAGGTGCCGATGAACATAAAAATGAATTGAAGCTTTTATCGGTTATTTCTTCAGTTGTTATGAATAGCAGTCGATTCTCTTGATATGATATGATATTTTAATACCAAGCATTCTTGATTTATTTAGTATGTGGAATTTATTTCAATTTTATTTAGAATTAATATTAATCGAATGAATGTCGAAAACAGCGATTTTTCAGAGCAAATAAATTTTCACGCTCTCATTGACACCTTTTTCTATCTAAAATGCATATCTGAGATTTTAATTTATGCTACTTACATTTAATTCAGTCCACACAGAGATGCTTATTTCAATCTTACCTAGTATTTCAGGATATTCAGTCATATCCGAACCCGATCCGATATTTTCATATATTTGTAAACAAAGTCACGGCACTGCAGTACTAATGCATCATAGGCTCTAAATGATTAACTCAATGCATTCAAATTATACACCAACTCAAATAATTTTTTTAAACCGAAAATCTGCATTCGTATTATACACCAATCGTGTTTCTCAAAACTATCTAATACTGATTACTACATTCCATAACAAACAAATCGCCACGTGCTTTTAGATTCCTATTTATTCCTAAACGATATATTTACTACCTCCATCTTCATCGGAATGCATGGCCTAATGGTTAGCGCACCTGCCTTTCAATCCAAGGGTTTTGGGTTCGATCCCTGCTGGAGGAGCAATTTTTTTTTTTTTTTTTTTTTTTTTTTTTTTTTTTTTTTTTGCATTTTTTGCATTTTTCTTCTTTTTTTCAACCCAAATGACACGGAAACACTTAAAAAGGTGGAAAGGCCTCTAATTGTTCTCTGAACAATTAGTCTCCTAGTTATTATTAGGTCTTTCCACCTTTCTGTGGAAAGACCTATTGATATTCTTCTGTTTATTATTATTATTATTATTATTATTATTATTATTATTTTTCCACCCCCTGATGTGATTCTATGTTTCAAGATCTATCGAAAAGATTTATAGTCTATAAGAATGTACTCTTTAAAAGATTTTTACAGTTGACCCTGCGTATATGAACTTTGACCCCTCCAAGAGTTATTACCCCTTTGGCAATAAAAGCTTGTTATCGCTACTCCTTCGAAACCGTAAACCGTAGAGGTACGAAACCTTCACCAATGTCTTCGACTAATCGAGGGGACTCTTCAATCTTTTCATTGTGAAAGTATTCGTGGACCCCTTTTATGAGTTATTGCCCCTGATAGTTTTTGAAGTTTACAAATAATATTTTTTTTTCGAAACCATAAGTCGTAGAGACATGAAACCAATTGGATAAGATTCTTTGACCTCAGACCTTGAAATTTATATCAAGGTCAAAGGTCAAGGTCATTCAAAATATGAGAAATTAAGCTCTTTTTATATCTCTTTTGTCTTTCAACGTATACTAAGTGTCTTTGCAACATTAATATGTCCTCTTAAAACTATTTCAAAGATTTCATACTTGTCCCCTAAGATTTACCCCTTTAAGAGTTATTGCCCCTTTTAGTGAAAACCTTGTTATCGCTACTCCTCCGAAACTGTAAACCATAGAGACACAAAACCTTCACTAATGTCTGCAGGGTCGTTAGACACAACTTCAATCTATTCAGTGCGAAAATATCCGATGACTCCTTATATGAGTTATCGCCCTTTAACGTCTTTGCGCTTACTATTAAACCTTATAACTTTAAAACTAAAAGTTGTAGAAGCATGGGGTCAAGTGCAATGTGACCCTTGACCTTTGACCTTGAATATTTGTTCAAGATCAAAGGTCAAGGTCATCTCAAAATTTTTAAAATTTTCATTTTTTCTAACTTTCAAGCCATTTATGGATTCTATTTGAATAAAAATTAACTTTAGAGAGTTAAATATGAAAAATATATGAAATTAGAAGAAGGTGGAAAGACCTCTAATTGTTCGAGAACAATTAGTCTACTAGTTATTATTCTTCTTCTTTTTCTTCCCGGACTTTTGAAACCGCAAGACTTATTGAAAAACTTTATAGTTCATGATACTGGACATTAAAAGTTATTTCGAAAAACGACCCCCCGTGTTTGACCCATGACCTCTTACGAAGTTATTGCCCCTTTCGCAAGAATAGACTGTTATCGCTACTCCTTCGAAACCATAAACCGTAGAGATACAGAACCTTCACCAATGTTTTCGACTACTCGAGAGGACTTTTCAATCTTTTCATTGCGAAACGATTTGTCGAGCCCTTTAATAAATTACTGCCCCTGAGAGTTTTTGATGTTTACGAATAATGACAAAATTCTCTAAACGATAAGTCGTAAAGACATGGGACCAACTGCATTAGATTTTGTGACCTCTGACCTTGAAATTTTTGTGAAGGTCAAAGGTCAAGGTCATTCAAAACATGAGAAAATTAGCTTTTTTAATATCTCTTTTGTCTGTCAACATATACTGATTATCTTTGCATCTATAATATGTCCTTCTAAAACTATTTCAAAGATTTCATTCTTGTCCCCCGAGCTTGACCCATTCAAAAGTTGTCACCCCTTTTGCAACAAAACCTTGTTATCGCTACTCCTCCGAAACCGTAAACCGTAGAGATCCCAAACCTTCATCAGTGTCTTTGACTCATTTAGTACTCTCTTCATTCTATCATTGCGAAAGCATTCTTTGGTCCCTTGTATGAGTTACTGCCCCTGAAAGTTTACGCTACTTACATTTAATGAACTTATTTTTAAAACGGTGTATCCTAGAGACATGGGACCAACTGCATCGGCATATTTGACCTTGAAATATAGGTCAAGGTCAAAGGTCAAGGTCATTTGAAAATATAAGAAATCCCTTATATATGTGTAAAATATAGCAATTCGCCAAATGACCTTGAACTTTGACCTTGACCTTTGACCTTGACATTGGGTCAAATAGAAAAGTTAGGACATACATCCAGCTCCAGTATCAGGTAAAAATACAGAAAGTAAAGATTTCTTCTTCTTTTTTTTAAATGACCTTGACCTTTGACCTTGACTCAAAGGTCACAATAAGGCTTAAGGATGTGGAAGTAGTTACAATTCTTAGTTTAAAAGAGGCATAAAATAAATAATTCACCCCCCCCCCCTTTAAAAAAAAAAAAAATCACATCAACAACAATGTAGAATATTACTCTAGAATTCAAACCAGACCTCGGATCGACACCAAATTTGGTACAAATGTAGTACAGACCTCAGAGAAACTTTCTGGAGAGTTTTACGGTGAGTCTTGTAAGTTTATAGAAGACATGAAGTTTCACGGCAAAAACTACAAGTTCTGTTGTGTTTGAAATTTAAGTGCAGGTGAACGAAGAAATGATCTAAACCTTTTATCGGCTATTTCTTCAGATGTCGTTAGTAGCATTTAATTCTCCTGATATGATACGACATTTTAATACCAAGCATTCTCTCTTTCTTTTACATTTGGAATTTATTTGATTTTTATCTAGAATTAATCAGTTTCCAGAAATAGCGATTTTCGGTATATTAAAAACAATTCTCGCTTTCATTGTCGTGTTTCCCTTCTAAAAATGCATGTTGGGAATTTAATTTGGGGTACACTTATTTAATTTAACCCAAAGAAATGCTTATTTAAATGTTTCATATTTATTTCAGGATATTCAGTCAGAAATGTTAAAATCCGAACCCGATCTTTTAAGCTTACAACGAAGCTATTTACAAAAAAAACAGCATGCTCACAATATCGATGAATCAGGCTACAGTCAATTAATACATTTTCATTAGGGAACAGTGTTAACGTTTTCTCACGCAGCCCGTCCCTTGTTATTTTATATACTGCTTGCAAGTTCAGGAACTATTTTCCTTTTACGGAACTTCTTTCTTCCCCTACCGATTCTAAAAATACGCTTGCATTTCTTCTATAGTCTTAAACAATTAACTTACGTGTGTTATCGGAATGCGTGGCCGAATGGTTAGCGCACCTGCCTTTCAACCCAAGGGTTTTGAGTTCGAGCCCAGCTGGAGGAGCATTTTTTTTTTTTTTTTTGCATTTTTCTCCTTTTATTCAACCCAAATGACACGGAAACACTTAAAAAGGTGGAAAGGCCTCTAATTGTTCTCTGAACAATTAGTCTCCTAGTGCTTTATTAGGTCTTTCCACCTTTCTGTGGAAAGACCTCTTGAAATGCTTATGTTTATTATTATTATTATTCTTCTTCTTTTTCTTCCCGGACTTTTGAAACCGCAAGACTTATTGAAAAACTTTATAGTTCATGATACTGGACATTAAAAGTTATTTCGAAAAACGACCCCCCGTGTTTGACCCATGACCTCTTACGAAGTTATTGCCCCTTTCGCAAGAATAGACTGTTATCGCTACTCCTTCGAAACCATAAACCGTAGAGATACAGAACCTTCACCAATGTTTTCGACTACTCGAGAGGACTTTTCAATCTTTTCATTGCGAAACGATTTGTCGAGCCCTTTAATAAATTACTGCCCCTGAGAGTTTTTGATGTTTACGAATAATGACAAAATTCTCTAAACGATAAGTCGTAAAGACATGGGACCAACTGCATTAGATTTTGTGACCTCTGACCTTGAAATTTTTGTGAAGGTCAAAGGTCAAGGTCATTCAAAACATGAGAAAATTAGCTTTTTTAATATCTCTTTTGTCTGTCAACATATACTGATTATCTTTGCATCTATAATATGTCCTTCTAAAACTATTTCAAAGATTTCATTCTTGTCCCCCGAGCTTGACCCATTCAAAAGTTGTCACCCCTTTTGCAACAAAACCTTGTTATCGCTACTCCTCCGAAACCGTAAACCGTAGAGATCCCAAACCTTCATCAGTGTCTTTGACTCATTTAGTACTCTCTTCATTCTATCATTGCGAAAGCATTCTTTGGTCCCTTGTATGAGTTACTGCCCCTGAAAGTTTACGCTACTTACATTTAATGAACTTATTTTTAAAACGGTGTATCCTAGAGACATGGGACCAACTGCATCGGCATATTTGACCTTGAAATATAGGTCAAGGTCAAAGGTCAAGGTCATTTGAAAATATAAGAAATCCCTTATATATGTGTAAAATATAGCAATTCGCCAAATGACCTTGAACTTTGACCTTGACCTTTGACCTTGACATTGGGTCAAATAGAAAAGTTAGGACATACATCCAGCTCCAGTATCAGGTAAAAATACAGAAAGTAAAGATTTCTTCTTCTTTTTTTTAAATGACCTTGACCTTTGACCTTGACTCAAAGGTCACAATAAGGCTTAAGGATGTGGAAGTAGTTACAATTCTTAGTTTAAAAGAGGCATAAAATAAATAATTCACCCCCCCCCCCTTTAAAAAAAAAAAAAATCACATCAACAACAATGTAGAATATTACTCTAGAATTCAAACCAGACCTCGGATCGACACCAAATTTGGTACAAATGTAGTACAGACCTCAGAGAAACTTTCTGGAGAGTTTTACGGTGAGTCTTGTAAGTTTATAGAAGACATGAAGTTTCACGGCAAAAACTACAAGTTCTGTTGTGTTTGAAATTTAAGTGCAGGTGAACGAAGAAATGATCTAAACCTTTTATCGGCTATTTCTTCAGATGTCGTTAGTAGCATTTAATTCTCCTGATATGATACGACATTTTAATACCAAGCATTCTCTCTTTCTTTTACATTTGGAATTTATTTGATTTTTATCTAGAATTAATCAGTTTCCAGAAATAGCGATTTTCGGTATATTAAAAACAATTCTCGCTTTCATTGTCGTGTTTCCCTTCTAAAAATGCATGTTGGGAATTTAATTTGGGGTACACTTATTTAATTTAACCCAAAGAAATGCTTATTTAAATGTTTCATATTTATTTCAGGATATTCAGTCAGAAATGTTAAAATCCGAACCCGATCTTTTAAGCTTACAACGAAGCTATTTACAAAAAAAACAGCATGCTCACAATATCGATGAATCAGGCTACAGTCAATTAATACATTTTCATTAGGGAACAGTGTTAACGTTTTCTCACGCAGCCCGTCCCTTGTTATTTTATATACTGCTTGCAAGTTCAGGAACTATTTTCCTTTTACGGAACTTCTTTCTTCCCCTACCGATTCTAAAAATACGCTTGCATTTCTTCTATAGTCTTAAACAATTAACTTACGTGTGTTATCGGAATGCGTGGCCGAATGGTTAGCGCACCTGCCTTTCAACCCAAGGGTTTTGAGTTCGAGCCCAGCTGGAGGAGCATTTTTTTTTTTTTTTTTGCATTTTTCTCCTTTTATTCAACCCAAATGACACGGAAACACTTAAAAAGGTGGAAAGGCCTCTAATTGTTCTCTGAACAATTAGTCTCCTAGTGCTTTATTAGGTCTTTCCACCTTTCTGTGGAAAGACCTCTTGAAATGCTTATGTTTATTATTATTATTATTCTTCTTCTTTTTCTTCCCGGACTTTTGAAACCGCAAGACTTATTGAAAAACTTTATAGTTCATGATACTGGACATTAAAAGTTATTTCGAAAAACGACCCCCCGTGTTTGACCCATGACCTCTTACGAAGTTATTGCCCCTTTCGCAAGAATAGACTGTTATCGCTACTCCTTCGAAACCATAAACCGTAGAGATACAGAACCTTCACCAATGTTTTCGACTACTCGAGAGGACTTTTCAATCTTTTCATTGCGAAACGATTTGTCGAGCCCTTTAATAAATTACTGCCCCTGAGAGTTTTTGATGTTTACGAATAATGACAAAATTCTCTAAACGATAAGTCGTAAAGACATGGGACCAACTGCATTAGATTTTGTGACCTCTGACCTTGAAATTTTTGTGAAGGTCAAAGGTCAAGGTCATTCAAAACATGAGAAAATTAGCTTTTTTAATATCTCTTTTGTCTGTCAACATATACTGATTATCTTTGCATCTATAATATGTCCTTCTAAAACTATTTCAAAGATTTCATTCTTGTCCCCCGAGCTTGACCCATTCAAAAGTTGTCACCCCTTTTGCAACAAAACCTTGTTATCGCTACTCCTCCGAAACCGTAAACCGTAGAGATCCCAAACCTTCATCAGTGTCTTTGACTCATTTAGTACTCTCTTCATTCTATCATTGCGAAAGCATTCTTTGGTCCCTTGTATGAGTTACTGCCCCTGAAAGTTTACGCTACTTACATTTAATGAACTTATTTTTAAAACGGTGTATCCTAGAGACATGGGACCAACTGCATCGGCATATTTGACCTTGAAATATAGGTCAAGGTCAAAGGTCAAGGTCATTTGAAAATATAAGAAATCCCTTATATATGTGTAAAATATAGCAATTCGCCAAATGACCTTGAACTTTGACCTTGACCTTTGACCTTGACATTGGGTCAAATAGAAAAGTTAGGACATACATCCAGCTCCAGTATCAGGTAAAAATACAGAAAGTAAAGATTTCTTCTTCTTTTTTTTAAATGACCTTGACCTTTGACCTTGACTCAAAGGTCACAATAAGGCTTAAGGATGTGGAAGTAGTTACAATTCTTAGTTTAAAAGAGGCATAAAATAAATAATTCACCCCCCCCCCCTTTAAAAAAAAAAAAAATCACATCAACAACAATGTAGAATATTACTCTAGAATTCAAACCAGACCTCGGATCGACACCAAATTTGGTACAAATGTAGTACAGACCTCAGAGAAACTTTCTGGAGAGTTTTACGGTGAGTCTTGTAAGTTTATAGAAGACATGAAGTTTCACGGCAAAAACTACAAGTTCTGTTGTGTTTGAAATTTAAGTGCAGGTGAACGAAGAAATGATCTAAACCTTTTATCGGCTATTTCTTCAGATGTCGTTAGTAGCATTTAATTCTCCTGATATGATACGACATTTTAATACCAAGCATTCTCTCTTTCTTTTACATTTGGAATTTATTTGATTTTTATCTAGAATTAATCAGTTTCCAGAAATAGCGATTTTCGGTATATTAAAAACAATTCTCGCTTTCATTGTCGTGTTTCCCTTCTAAAAATGCATGTTGGGAATTTAATTTGGGGTACACTTATTTAATTTAACCCAAAGAAATGCTTATTTAAATGTTTCATATTTATTTCAGGATATTCAGTCAGAAATGTTAAAATCCGAACCCGATCTTTTAAGCTTACAACGAAGCTATTTACAAAAAAAACAGCATGCTCACAATATCGATGAATCAGGCTACAGTCAATTAATACATTTTCATTAGGGAACAGTGTTAACGTTTTCTCACGCAGCCCGTCCCTTGTTATTTTATATACTGCTTGCAAGTTCAGGAACTATTTTCCTTTTACGGAACTTCTTTCTTCCCCTACCGATTCTAAAAATACGCTTGCATTTCTTCTATAGTCTTAAACAATTAACTTACGTGTGTTATCGGAATGCGTGGCCGAATGGTTAGCGCACCTGCCTTTCAACCCAAGGGTTTTGAGTTCGAGCCCAGCTGGAGGAGCATTTTTTTTTTTTTTTTTGCATTTTTCTCCTTTTATTCAACCCAAATGACACGGAAACACTTAAAAAGGTGGAAAGGCCTCTAATTGTTCTCTGAACAATTAGTCTCCTAGTGCTTTATTAGGTCTTTCCACCTTTCTGTGGAAAGACCTCTTGAAATGCTTATGTTTATTATTATTATTATTCTTCTTCTTTTTCTTCCCGGACTTTTGAAACCGCAAGACTTATTGAAAAACTTTATAGTTCATGATACTGGACATTAAAAGTTATTTCGAAAAACGACCCCCCGTGTTTGACCCATGACCTCTTACGAAGTTATTGCCCCTTTCGCAAGAATAGACTGTTATCGCTACTCCTTCGAAACCATAAACCGTAGAGATACAGAACCTTCACCAATGTTTTCGACTACTCGAGAGGACTTTTCAATCTTTTCATTGCGAAACGATTTGTCGAGCCCTTTAATAAATTACTGCCCCTGAGAGTTTTTGATGTTTACGAATAATGACAAAATTCTCTAAACGATAAGTCGTAAAGACATGGGACCAACTGCATTAGATTTTGTGACCTCTGACCTTGAAATTTTTGTGAAGGTCAAAGGTCAAGGTCATTCAAAACATGAGAAAATTAGCTTTTTTAATATCTCTTTTGTCTGTCAACATATACTGATTATCTTTGCATCTATAATATGTCCTTCTAAAACTATTTCAAAGATTTCATTCTTGTCCCCCGAGCTTGACCCATTCAAAAGTTGTCACCCCTTTTGCAACAAAACCTTGTTATCGCTACTCCTCCGAAACCGTAAACCGTAGAGATCCCAAACCTTCATCAGTGTCTTTGACTCATTTAGTACTCTCTTCATTCTATCATTGCGAAAGCATTCTTTGGTCCCTTGTATGAGTTACTGCCCCTGAAAGTTTACGCTACTTACATTTAATGAACTTATTTTTAAAACGGTGTATCCTAGAGACATGGGACCAACTGCATCGGCATATTTGACCTTGAAATATAGGTCAAGGTCAAAGGTCAAGGTCATTTGAAAATATAAGAAATCCCTTATATATGTGTAAAATATAGCAATTCGCCAAATGACCTTGAACTTTGACCTTGACCTTTGACCTTGACATTGGGTCAAATAGAAAAGTTAGGACATACATCCAGCTCCAGTATCAGGTAAAAATACAGAAAGTAAAGATTTCTTCTTCTTTTTTTTAAATGACCTTGACCTTTGACCTTGACTCAAAGGTCACAATAAGGCTTAAGGATGTGGAAGTAGTTACAATTCTTAGTTTAAAAGAGGCATAAAATAAATAATTCACCCCCCCCCCCTTTAAAAAAAAAAAAAATCACATCAACAACAATGTAGAATATTACTCTAGAATTCAAACCAGACCTCGGATCGACACCAAATTTGGTACAAATGTAGTACAGACCTCAGAGAAACTTTCTGGAGAGTTTTACGGTGAGTCTTGTAAGTTTATAGAAGACATGAAGTTTCACGGCAAAAACTACAAGTTCTGTTGTGTTTGAAATTTAAGTGCAGGTGAACGAAGAAATGATCTAAACCTTTTATCGGCTATTTCTTCAGATGTCGTTAGTAGCATTTAATTCTCCTGATATGATACGACATTTTAATACCAAGCATTCTCTCTTTCTTTTACATTTGGAATTTATTTGATTTTTATCTAGAATTAATCAGTTTCCAGAAATAGCGATTTTCGGTATATTAAAAACAATTCTCGCTTTCATTGTCGTGTTTCCCTTCTAAAAATGCATGTTGGGAATTTAATTTGGGGTACACTTATTTAATTTAACCCAAAGAAATGCTTATTTAAATGTTTCATATTTATTTCAGGATATTCAGTCAGAAATGTTAAAATCCGAACCCGATCTTTTAAGCTTACAACGAAGCTATTTACAAAAAAAACAGCATGCTCACAATATCGATGAATCAGGCTACAGTCAATTAATACATTTTCATTAGGGAACAGTGTTAACGTTTTCTCACGCAGCCCGTCCCTTGTTATTTTATATACTGCTTGCAAGTTCAGGAACTATTTTCCTTTTACGGAACTTCTTTCTTCCCCTACCGATTCTAAAAATACGCTTGCATTTCTTCTATAGTCTTAAACAATTAACTTACGTGTGTTATCGGAATGCGTGGCCGAATGGTTAGCGCACCTGCCTTTCAACCCAAGGGTTTTGAGTTCGAGCCCAGCTGGAGGAGCATTTTTTTTTTTTTTTTTGCATTTTTCTCCTTTTATTCAACCCAAATGACACGGAAACACTTAAAAAGGTGGAAAGGCCTCTAATTGTTCTCTGAACAATTAGTCTCCTAGTGCTTTATTAGGTCTTTCCACCTTTCTGTGGAAAGACCTCTTGAAATGCTTATGTTTATTATTATTATTATTCTTCTTCTTTTTCTTCCCGGACTTTTGAAACCGCAAGACTTATTGAAAAACTTTATAGTTCATGATACTGGACATTAAAAGTTATTTCGAAAAACGACCCCCCGTGTTTGACCCATGACCTCTTACGAAGTTATTGCCCCTTTCGCAAGAATAGACTGTTATCGCTACTCCTTCGAAACCATAAACCGTAGAGATACAGAACCTTCACCAATGTTTTCGACTACTCGAGAGGACTTTTCAATCTTTTCATTGCGAAACGATTTGTCGAGCCCTTTAATAAATTACTGCCCCTGAGAGTTTTTGATGTTTACGAATAATGACAAAATTCTCTAAACGATAAGTCGTAAAGACATGGGACCAACTGCATTAGATTTTGTGACCTCTGACCTTGAAATTTTTGTGAAGGTCAAAGGTCAAGGTCATTCAAAACATGAGAAAATTAGCTTTTTTAATATCTCTTTTGTCTGTCAACATATACTGATTATCTTTGCATCTATAATATGTCCTTCTAAAACTATTTCAAAGATTTCATTCTTGTCCCCCGAGCTTGACCCATTCAAAAGTTGTCACCCCTTTTGCAACAAAACCTTGTTATCGCTACTCCTCCGAAACCGTAAACCGTAGAGATCCCAAACCTTCATCAGTGTCTTTGACTCATTTAGTACTCTCTTCATTCTATCATTGCGAAAGCATTCTTTGGTCCCTTGTATGAGTTACTGCCCCTGAAAGTTTACGCTACTTACATTTAATGAACTTATTTTTAAAACGGTGTATCCTAGAGACATGGGACCAACTGCATCGGCATATTTGACCTTGAAATATAGGTCAAGGTCAAAGGTCAAGGTCATTTGAAAATATAAGAAATCCCTTATATATGTGTAAAATATAGCAATTCGCCAAATGACCTTGAACTTTGACCTTGACCTTTGACCTTGACATTGGGTCAAATAGAAAAGTTAGGACATACATCCAGCTCCAGTATCAGGTAAAAATACAGAAAGTAAAGATTTCTTCTTCTTTTTTTTAAATGACCTTGACCTTTGACCTTGACTCAAAGGTCACAATAAGGCTTAAGGATGTGGAAGTAGTTACAATTCTTAGTTTAAAAGAGGCATAAAATAAATAATTCACCCCCCCCCCCTTTAAAAAAAAAAAAAATCACATCAACAACAATGTAGAATATTACTCTAGAATTCAAACCAGACCTCGGATCGACACCAAATTTGGTACAAATGTAGTACAGACCTCAGAGAAACTTTCTGGAGAGTTTTACGGTGAGTCTTGTAAGTTTATAGAAGACATGAAGTTTCACGGCAAAAACTACAAGTTCTGTTGTGTTTGAAATTTAAGTGCAGGTGAACGAAGAAATGATCTAAACCTTTTATCGGCTATTTCTTCAGATGTCGTTAGTAGCATTTAATTCTCCTGATATGATACGACATTTTAATACCAAGCATTCTCTCTTTCTTTTACATTTGGAATTTATTTGATTTTTATCTAGAATTAATCAGTTTCCAGAAATAGCGATTTTCGGTATATTAAAAACAATTCTCGCTTTCATTGTCGTGTTTCCCTTCTAAAAATGCATGTTGGGAATTTAATTTGGGGTACACTTATTTAATTTAACCCAAAGAAATGCTTATTTAAATGTTTCATATTTATTTCAGGATATTCAGTCAGAAATGTTAAAATCCGAACCCGATCTTTTAAGCTTACAACGAAGCTATTTACAAAAAAAACAGCATGCTCACAATATCGATGAATCAGGCTACAGTCAATTAATACATTTTCATTAGGGAACAGTGTTAACGTTTTCTCACGCAGCCCGTCCCTTGTTATTTTATATACTGCTTGCAAGTTCAGGAACTATTTTCCTTTTACGGAACTTCTTTCTTCCCCTACCGATTCTAAAAATACGCTTGCATTTCTTCTATAGTCTTAAACAATTAACTTACGTGTGTTATCGGAATGCGTGGCCGAATGGTTAGCGCACCTGCCTTTCAACCCAAGGGTTTTGAGTTCGAGCCCAGCTGGAGGAGCATTTTTTTTTTTTTTTTTGCATTTTTCTCCTTTTATTCAACCCAAATGACACGGAAACACTTAAAAAGGTGGAAAGGCCTCTAATTGTTCTCTGAACAATTAGTCTCCTAGTGCTTTATTAGGTCTTTCCACCTTTCTGTGGAAAGACCTCTTGAAATGCTTATGTTTATTATTATTATTATTCTTCTTCTTTTTCTTCCCGGACTTTTGAAACCGCAAGACTTATTGAAAAACTTTATAGTTCATGATACTGGACATTAAAAGTTATTTCGAAAAACGACCCCCCGTGTTTGACCCATGACCTCTTACGAAGTTATTGCCCCTTTCGCAAGAATAGACTGTTATCGCTACTCCTTCGAAACCATAAACCGTAGAGATACAGAACCTTCACCAATGTTTTCGACTACTCGAGAGGACTTTTCAATCTTTTCATTGCGAAACGATTTGTCGAGCCCTTTAATAAATTACTGCCCCTGAGAGTTTTTGATGTTTACGAATAATGACAAAATTCTCTAAACGATAAGTCGTAAAGACATGGGACCAACTGCATTAGATTTTGTGACCTCTGACCTTGAAATTTTTGTGAAGGTCAAAGGTCAAGGTCATTCAAAACATGAGAAAATTAGCTTTTTTAATATCTCTTTTGTCTGTCAACATATACTGATTATCTTTGCATCTATAATATGTCCTTCTAAAACTATTTCAAAGATTTCATTCTTGTCCCCCGAGCTTGACCCATTCAAAAGTTGTCACCCCTTTTGCAACAAAACCTTGTTATCGCTACTCCTCCGAAACCGTAAACCGTAGAGATCCCAAACCTTCATCAGTGTCTTTGACTCATTTAGTACTCTCTTCATTCTATCATTGCGAAAGCATTCTTTGGTCCCTTGTATGAGTTACTGCCCCTGAAAGTTTACGCTACTTACATTTAATGAACTTATTTTTAAAACGGTGTATCCTAGAGACATGGGACCAACTGCATCGGCATATTTGACCTTGAAATATAGGTCAAGGTCAAAGGTCAAGGTCATTTGAAAATATAAGAAATCCCTTATATATGTGTAAAATATAGCAATTCGCCAAATGACCTTGAACTTTGACCTTGACCTTTGACCTTGACATTGGGTCAAATAGAAAAGTTAGGACATACATCCAGCTCCAGTATCAGGTAAAAATACAGAAAGTAAAGATTTCTTCTTCTTTTTTTTAAATGACCTTGACCTTTGACCTTGACTCAAAGGTCACAATAAGGCTTAAGGATGTGGAAGTAGTTACAATTCTTAGTTTAAAAGAGGCATAAAATAAATAATTCACCCCCCCCCCCTTTAAAAAAAAAAAAAATCACATCAACAACAATGTAGAATATTACTCTAGAATTCAAACCAGACCTCGGATCGACACCAAATTTGGTACAAATGTAGTACAGACCTCAGAGAAACTTTCTGGAGAGTTTTACGGTGAGTCTTGTAAGTTTATAGAAGACATGAAGTTTCACGGCAAAAACTACAAGTTCTGTTGTGTTTGAAATTTAAGTGCAGGTGAACGAAGAAATGATCTAAACCTTTTATCGGCTATTTCTTCAGATGTCGTTAGTAGCATTTAATTCTCCTGATATGATACGACATTTTAATACCAAGCATTCTCTCTTTCTTTTACATTTGGAATTTATTTGATTTTTATCTAGAATTAATCAGTTTCCAGAAATAGCGATTTTCGGTATATTAAAAACAATTCTCGCTTTCATTGTCGTGTTTCCCTTCTAAAAATGCATGTTGGGAATTTAATTTGGGGTACACTTATTTAATTTAACCCAAAGAAATGCTTATTTAAATGTTTCATATTTATTTCAGGATATTCAGTCAGAAATGTTAAAATCCGAACCCGATCTTTTAAGCTTACAACGAAGCTATTTACAAAAAAAACAGCATGCTCACAATATCGATGAATCAGGCTACAGTCAATTAATACATTTTCATTAGGGAACAGTGTTAACGTTTTCTCACGCAGCCCGTCCCTTGTTATTTTATATACTGCTTGCAAGTTCAGGAACTATTTTCCTTTTACGGAACTTCTTTCTTCCCCTACCGATTCTAAAAATACGCTTGCATTTCTTCTATAGTCTTAAACAATTAACTTACGTGTGTTATCGGAATGCGTGGCCGAATGGTTAGCGCACCTGCCTTTCAACCCAAGGGTTTTGAGTTCGAGCCCAGCTGGAGGAGCATTTTTTTTTTTTTTTTTGCATTTTTCTCCTTTTATTCAACCCAAATGACACGGAAACACTTAAAAAGGTGGAAAGGCCTCTAATTGTTCTCTGAACAATTAGTCTCCTAGTGCTTTATTAGGTCTTTCCACCTTTCTGTGGAAAGACCTCTTGAAATGCTTATGTTTATTATTATTATTATTCTTCTTCTTTTTCTTCCCGGACTTTTGAAACCGCAAGACTTATTGAAAAACTTTATAGTTCATGATACTGGACATTAAAAGTTATTTCGAAAAACGACCCCCCGTGTTTGACCCATGACCTCTTACGAAGTTATTGCCCCTTTCGCAAGAATAGACTGTTATCGCTACTCCTTCGAAACCATAAACCGTAGAGATACAGAACCTTCACCAATGTTTTCGACTACTCGAGAGGACTTTTCAATCTTTTCATTGCGAAACGATTTGTCGAGCCCTTTAATAAATTACTGCCCCTGAGAGTTTTTGATGTTTACGAATAATGACAAAATTCTCTAAACGATAAGTCGTAAAGACATGGGACCAACTGCATTAGATTTTGTGACCTCTGACCTTGAAATTTTTGTGAAGGTCAAAGGTCAAGGTCATTCAAAACATGAGAAAATTAGCTTTTTTAATATCTCTTTTGTCTGTCAACATATACTGATTATCTTTGCATCTATAATATGTCCTTCTAAAACTATTTCAAAGATTTCATTCTTGTCCCCCGAGCTTGACCCATTCAAAAGTTGTCACCCCTTTTGCAACAAAACCTTGTTATCGCTACTCCTCCGAAACCGTAAACCGTAGAGATCCCAAACCTTCATCAGTGTCTTTGACTCATTTAGTACTCTCTTCATTCTATCATTGCGAAAGCATTCTTTGGTCCCTTGTATGAGTTACTGCCCCTGAAAGTTTACGCTACTTACATTTAATGAACTTATTTTTAAAACGGTGTATCCTAGAGACATGGGACCAACTGCATCGGCATATTTGACCTTGAAATATAGGTCAAGGTCAAAGGTCAAGGTCATTTGAAAATATAAGAAATCCCTTATATATGTGTAAAATATAGCAATTCGCCAAATGACCTTGAACTTTGACCTTGACCTTTGACCTTGACATTGGGTCAAATAGAAAAGTTAGGACATACATCCAGCTCCAGTATCAGGTAAAAATACAGAAAGTAAAGATTTCTTCTTCTTTTTTTTAAATGACCTTGACCTTTGACCTTGACTCAAAGGTCACAATAAGGCTTAAGGATGTGGAAGTAGTTACAATTCTTAGTTTAAAAGAGGCATAAAATAAATAATTCACCCCCCCCCCCTTTAAAAAAAAAAAAAATCACATCAACAACAATGTAGAATATTACTCTAGAATTCAAACCAGACCTCGGATCGACACCAAATTTGGTACAAATGTAGTACAGACCTCAGAGAAACTTTCTGGAGAGTTTTACGGTGAGTCTTGTAAGTTTATAGAAGACATGAAGTTTCACGGCAAAAACTACAAGTTCTGTTGTGTTTGAAATTTAAGTGCAGGTGAACGAAGAAATGATCTAAACCTTTTATCGGCTATTTCTTCAGATGTCGTTAGTAGCATTTAATTCTCCTGATATGATACGACATTTTAATACCAAGCATTCTCTCTTTCTTTTACATTTGGAATTTATTTGATTTTTATCTAGAATTAATCAGTTTCCAGAAATAGCGATTTTCGGTATATTAAAAACAATTCTCGCTTTCATTGTCGTGTTTCCCTTCTAAAAATGCATGTTGGGAATTTAATTTGGGGTACACTTATTTAATTTAACCCAAAGAAATGCTTATTTAAATGTTTCATATTTATTTCAGGATATTCAGTCAGAAATGTTAAAATCCGAACCCGATCTTTTAAGCTTACAACGAAGCTATTTACAAAAAAAACAGCATGCTCACAATATCGATGAATCAGGCTACAGTCAATTAATACATTTTCATTAGGGAACAGTGTTAACGTTTTCTCACGCAGCCCGTCCCTTGTTATTTTATATACTGCTTGCAAGTTCAGGAACTATTTTCCTTTTACGGAACTTCTTTCTTCCCCTACCGATTCTAAAAATACGCTTGCATTTCTTCTATAGTCTTAAACAATTAACTTACGTGTGTTATCGGAATGCGTGGCCGAATGGTTAGCGCACCTGCCTTTCAACCCAAGGGTTTTGAGTTCGAGCCCAGCTGGAGGAGCATTTTTTTTTTTTTTTTTGCATTTTTCTCCTTTTATTCAACCCAAATGACACGGAAACACTTAAAAAGGTGGAAAGGCCTCTAATTGTTCTCTGAACAATTAGTCTCCTAGTGCTTTATTAGGTCTTTCCACCTTTCTGTGGAAAGACCTCTTGAAATGCTTATGTTTATTATTATTATTATTCTTCTTCTTTTTCTTCCCGGACTTTTGAAACCGCAAGACTTATTGAAAAACTTTATAGTTCATGATACTGGACATTAAAAGTTATTTCGAAAAACGACCCCCCGTGTTTGACCCATGACCTCTTACGAAGTTATTGCCCCTTTCGCAAGAATAGACTGTTATCGCTACTCCTTCGAAACCATAAACCGTAGAGATACAGAACCTTCACCAATGTTTTCGACTACTCGAGAGGACTTTTCAATCTTTTCATTGCGAAACGATTTGTCGAGCCCTTTAATAAATTACTGCCCCTGAGAGTTTTTGATGTTTACGAATAATGACAAAATTCTCTAAACGATAAGTCGTAAAGACATGGGACCAACTGCATTAGATTTTGTGACCTCTGACCTTGAAATTTTTGTGAAGGTCAAAGGTCAAGGTCATTCAAAACATGAGAAAATTAGCTTTTTTAATATCTCTTTTGTCTGTCAACATATACTGATTATCTTTGCATCTATAATATGTCCTTCTAAAACTATTTCAAAGATTTCATTCTTGTCCCCCGAGCTTGACCCATTCAAAAGTTGTCACCCCTTTTGCAACAAAACCTTGTTATCGCTACTCCTCCGAAACCGTAAACCGTAGAGATCCCAAACCTTCATCAGTGTCTTTGACTCATTTAGTACTCTCTTCATTCTATCATTGCGAAAGCATTCTTTGGTCCCTTGTATGAGTTACTGCCCCTGAAAGTTTACGCTACTTACATTTAATGAACTTATTTTTAAAACGGTGTATCCTAGAGACATGGGACCAACTGCATCGGCATATTTGACCTTGAAATATAGGTCAAGGTCAAAGGTCAAGGTCATTTGAAAATATAAGAAATCCCTTATATATGTGTAAAATATAGCAATTCGCCAAATGACCTTGAACTTTGACCTTGACCTTTGACCTTGACATTGGGTCAAATAGAAAAGTTAGGACATACATCCAGCTCCAGTATCAGGTAAAAATACAGAAAGTAAAGATTTCTTCTTCTTTTTTTTAAATGACCTTGACCTTTGACCTTGACTCAAAGGTCACAATAAGGCTTAAGGATGTGGAAGTAGTTACAATTCTTAGTTTAAAAGAGGCATAAAATAAATAATTCACCCCCCCCCCCTTTAAAAAAAAAAAAAATCACATCAACAACAATGTAGAATATTACTCTAGAATTCAAACCAGACCTCGGATCGACACCAAATTTGGTACAAATGTAGTACAGACCTCAGAGAAACTTTCTGGAGAGTTTTACGGTGAGTCTTGTAAGTTTATAGAAGACATGAAGTTTCACGGCAAAAACTACAAGTTCTGTTGTGTTTGAAATTTAAGTGCAGGTGAACGAAGAAATGATCTAAACCTTTTATCGGCTATTTCTTCAGATGTCGTTAGTAGCATTTAATTCTCCTGATATGATACGACATTTTAATACCAAGCATTCTCTCTTTCTTTTACATTTGGAATTTATTTGATTTTTATCTAGAATTAATCAGTTTCCAGAAATAGCGATTTTCGGTATATTAAAAACAATTCTCGCTTTCATTGTCGTGTTTCCCTTCTAAAAATGCATGTTGGGAATTTAATTTGGGGTACACTTATTTAATTTAACCCAAAGAAATGCTTATTTAAATGTTTCATATTTATTTCAGGATATTCAGTCAGAAATGTTAAAATCCGAACCCGATCTTTTAAGCTTACAACGAAGCTATTTACAAAAAAAACAGCATGCTCACAATATCGATGAATCAGGCTACAGTCAATTAATACATTTTCATTAGGGAACAGTGTTAACGTTTTCTCACGCAGCCCGTCCCTTGTTATTTTATATACTGCTTGCAAGTTCAGGAACTATTTTCCTTTTACGGAACTTCTTTCTTCCCCTACCGATTCTAAAAATACGCTTGCATTTCTTCTATAGTCTTAAACAATTAACTTACGTGTGTTATCGGAATGCGTGGCCGAATGGTTAGCGCACCTGCCTTTCAACCCAAGGGTTTTGAGTTCGAGCCCAGCTGGAGGAGCATTTTTTTTTTTTTTTTTGCATTTTTCTCCTTTTATTCAACCCAAATGACACGGAAACACTTAAAAAGGTGGAAAGGCCTCTAATTGTTCTCTGAACAATTAGTCTCCTAGTGCTTTATTAGGTCTTTCCACCTTTCTGTGGAAAGACCTCTTGAAATGCTTATGTTTATTATTATTATTATTCTTCTTCTTTTTCTTCCCGGACTTTTGAAACCGCAAGACTTATTGAAAAACTTTATAGTTCATGATACTGGACATTAAAAGTTATTTCGAAAAACGACCCCCCGTGTTTGACCCATGACCTCTTACGAAGTTATTGCCCCTTTCGCAAGAATAGACTGTTATCGCTACTCCTTCGAAACCATAAACCGTAGAGATACAGAACCTTCACCAATGTTTTCGACTACTCGAGAGGACTTTTCAATCTTTTCATTGCGAAACGATTTGTCGAGCCCTTTAATAAATTACTGCCCCTGAGAGTTTTTGATGTTTACGAATAATGACAAAATTCTCTAAACGATAAGTCGTAAAGACATGGGACCAACTGCATTAGATTTTGTGACCTCTGACCTTGAAATTTTTGTGAAGGTCAAAGGTCAAGGTCATTCAAAACATGAGAAAATTAGCTTTTTTAATATCTCTTTTGTCTGTCAACATATACTGATTATCTTTGCATCTATAATATGTCCTTCTAAAACTATTTCAAAGATTTCATTCTTGTCCCCCGAGCTTGACCCATTCAAAAGTTGTCACCCCTTTTGCAACAAAACCTTGTTATCGCTACTCCTCCGAAACCGTAAACCGTAGAGATCCCAAACCTTCATCAGTGTCTTTGACTCATTTAGTACTCTCTTCATTCTATCATTGCGAAAGCATTCTTTGGTCCCTTGTATGAGTTACTGCCCCTGAAAGTTTACGCTACTTACATTTAATGAACTTATTTTTAAAACGGTGTATCCTAGAGACATGGGACCAACTGCATCGGCATATTTGACCTTGAAATATAGGTCAAGGTCAAAGGTCAAGGTCATTTGAAAATATAAGAAATCCCTTATATATGTGTAAAATATAGCAATTCGCCAAATGACCTTGAACTTTGACCTTGACCTTTGACCTTGACATTGGGTCAAATAGAAAAGTTAGGACATACATCCAGCTCCAGTATCAGGTAAAAATACAGAAAGTAAAGATTTCTTCTTCTTTTTTTTAAATGACCTTGACCTTTGACCTTGACTCAAAGGTCACAATAAGGCTTAAGGATGTGGAAGTAGTTACAATTCTTAGTTTAAAAGAGGCATAAAATAAATAATTCACCCCCCCCCCCTTTAAAAAAAAAAAAAATCACATCAACAACAATGTAGAATATTACTCTAGAATTCAAACCAGACCTCGGATCGACACCAAATTTGGTACAAATGTAGTACAGACCTCAGAGAAACTTTCTGGAGAGTTTTACGGTGAGTCTTGTAAGTTTATAGAAGACATGAAGTTTCACGGCAAAAACTACAAGTTCTGTTGTGTTTGAAATTTAAGTGCAGGTGAACGAAGAAATGATCTAAACCTTTTATCGGCTATTTCTTCAGATGTCGTTAGTAGCATTTAATTCTCCTGATATGATACGACATTTTAATACCAAGCATTCTCTCTTTCTTTTACATTTGGAATTTATTTGATTTTTATCTAGAATTAATCAGTTTCCAGAAATAGCGATTTTCGGTATATTAAAAACAATTCTCGCTTTCATTGTCGTGTTTCCCTTCTAAAAATGCATGTTGGGAATTTAATTTGGGGTACACTTATTTAATTTAACCCAAAGAAATGCTTATTTAAATGTTTCATATTTATTTCAGGATATTCAGTCAGAAATGTTAAAATCCGAACCCGATCTTTTAAGCTTACAACGAAGCTATTTACAAAAAAAACAGCATGCTCACAATATCGATGAATCAGGCTACAGTCAATTAATACATTTTCATTAGGGAACAGTGTTAACGTTTTCTCACGCAGCCCGTCCCTTGTTATTTTATATACTGCTTGCAAGTTCAGGAACTATTTTCCTTTTACGGAACTTCTTTCTTCCCCTACCGATTCTAAAAATACGCTTGCATTTCTTCTATAGTCTTAAACAATTAACTTACGTGTGTTATCGGAATGCGTGGCCGAATGGTTAGCGCACCTGCCTTTCAACCCAAGGGTTTTGAGTTCGAGCCCAGCTGGAGGAGCATTTTTTTTTTTTTTTTTGCATTTTTCTCCTTTTATTCAACCCAAATGACACGGAAACACTTAAAAAGGTGGAAAGGCCTCTAATTGTTCTCTGAACAATTAGTCTCCTAGTGCTTTATTAGGTCTTTCCACCTTTCTGTGGAAAGACCTCTTGAAATGCTTATGTTTATTATTATTATTATTCTTCTTCTTTTTCTTCCCGGACTTTTGAAACCGCAAGACTTATTGAAAAACTTTATAGTTCATGATACTGGACATTAAAAGTTATTTCGAAAAACGACCCCCCGTGTTTGACCCATGACCTCTTACGAAGTTATTGCCCCTTTCGCAAGAATAGACTGTTATCGCTACTCCTTCGAAACCATAAACCGTAGAGATACAGAACCTTCACCAATGTTTTCGACTACTCGAGAGGACTTTTCAATCTTTTCATTGCGAAACGATTTGTCGAGCCCTTTAATAAATTACTGCCCCTGAGAGTTTTTGATGTTTACGAATAATGACAAAATTCTCTAAACGATAAGTCGTAAAGACATGGGACCAACTGCATTAGATTTTGTGACCTCTGACCTTGAAATTTTTGTGAAGGTCAAAGGTCAAGGTCATTCAAAACATGAGAAAATTAGCTTTTTTAATATCTCTTTTGTCTGTCAACATATACTGATTATCTTTGCATCTATAATATGTCCTTCTAAAACTATTTCAAAGATTTCATTCTTGTCCCCCGAGCTTGACCCATTCAAAAGTTGTCACCCCTTTTGCAACAAAACCTTGTTATCGCTACTCCTCCGAAACCGTAAACCGTAGAGATCCCAAACCTTCATCAGTGTCTTTGACTCATTTAGTACTCTCTTCATTCTATCATTGCGAAAGCATTCTTTGGTCCCTTGTATGAGTTACTGCCCCTGAAAGTTTACGCTACTTACATTTAATGAACTTATTTTTAAAACGGTGTATCCTAGAGACATGGGACCAACTGCATCGGCATATTTGACCTTGAAATATAGGTCAAGGTCAAAGGTCAAGGTCATTTGAAAATATAAGAAATCCCTTATATATGTGTAAAATATAGCAATTCGCCAAATGACCTTGAACTTTGACCTTGACCTTTGACCTTGACATTGGGTCAAATAGAAAAGTTAGGACATACATCCAGCTCCAGTATCAGGTAAAAATACAGAAAGTAAAGATTTCTTCTTCTTTTTTTTAAATGACCTTGACCTTTGACCTTGACTCAAAGGTCACAATAAGGCTTAAGGATGTGGAAGTAGTTACAATTCTTAGTTTAAAAGAGGCATAAAATAAATAATTCACCCCCCCCCCCTTTAAAAAAAAAAAAAATCACATCAACAACAATGTAGAATATTACTCTAGAATTCAAACCAGACCTCGGATCGACACCAAATTTGGTACAAATGTAGTACAGACCTCAGAGAAACTTTCTGGAGAGTTTTACGGTGAGTCTTGTAAGTTTATAGAAGACATGAAGTTTCACGGCAAAAACTACAAGTTCTGTTGTGTTTGAAATTTAAGTGCAGGTGAACGAAGAAATGATCTAAACCTTTTATCGGCTATTTCTTCAGATGTCGTTAGTAGCATTTAATTCTCCTGATATGATACGACATTTTAATACCAAGCATTCTCTCTTTCTTTTACATTTGGAATTTATTTGATTTTTATCTAGAATTAATCAGTTTCCAGAAATAGCGATTTTCGGTATATTAAAAACAATTCTCGCTTTCATTGTCGTGTTTCCCTTCTAAAAATGCATGTTGGGAATTTAATTTGGGGTACACTTATTTAATTTAACCCAAAGAAATGCTTATTTAAATGTTTCATATTTATTTCAGGATATTCAGTCAGAAATGTTAAAATCCGAACCCGATCTTTTAAGCTTACAACGAAGCTATTTACAAAAAAAACAGCATGCTCACAATATCGATGAATCAGGCTACAGTCAATTAATACATTTTCATTAGGGAACAGTGTTAACGTTTTCTCACGCAGCCCGTCCCTTGTTATTTTATATACTGCTTGCAAGTTCAGGAACTATTTTCCTTTTACGGAACTTCTTTCTTCCCCTACCGATTCTAAAAATACGCTTGCATTTCTTCTATAGTCTTAAACAATTAACTTACGTGTGTTATCGGAATGCGTGGCCGAATGGTTAGCGCACCTGCCTTTCAACCCAAGGGTTTTGAGTTCGAGCCCAGCTGGAGGAGCATTTTTTTTTTTTTTTTTGCATTTTTCTCCTTTTATTCAACCCAAATGACACGGAAACACTTAAAAAGGTGGAAAGGCCTCTAATTGTTCTCTGAACAATTAGTCTCCTAGTGCTTTATTAGGTCTTTCCACCTTTCTGTGGAAAGACCTCTTGAAATGCTTATGTTTATTATTATTATTATTCTTCTTCTTTTTCTTCCCGGACTTTTGAAACCGCAAGACTTATTGAAAAACTTTATAGTTCATGATACTGGACATTAAAAGTTATTTCGAAAAACGACCCCCCGTGTTTGACCCATGACCTCTTACGAAGTTATTGCCCCTTTCGCAAGAATAGACTGTTATCGCTACTCCTTCGAAACCATAAACCGTAGAGATACAGAACCTTCACCAATGTTTTCGACTACTCGAGAGGACTTTTCAATCTTTTCATTGCGAAACGATTTGTCGAGCCCTTTAATAAATTACTGCCCCTGAGAGTTTTTGATGTTTACGAATAATGACAAAATTCTCTAAACGATAAGTCGTAAAGACATGGGACCAACTGCATTAGATTTTGTGACCTCTGACCTTGAAATTTTTGTGAAGGTCAAAGGTCAAGGTCATTCAAAACATGAGAAAATTAGCTTTTTTAATATCTCTTTTGTCTGTCAACATATACTGATTATCTTTGCATCTATAATATGTCCTTCTAAAACTATTTCAAAGATTTCATTCTTGTCCCCCGAGCTTGACCCATTCAAAAGTTGTCACCCCTTTTGCAACAAAACCTTGTTATCGCTACTCCTCCGAAACCGTAAACCGTAGAGATCCCAAACCTTCATCAGTGTCTTTGACTCATTTAGTACTCTCTTCATTCTATCATTGCGAAAGCATTCTTTGGTCCCTTGTATGAGTTACTGCCCCTGAAAGTTTACGCTACTTACATTTAATGAACTTATTTTTAAAACGGTGTATCCTAGAGACATGGGACCAACTGCATCGGCATATTTGACCTTGAAATATAGGTCAAGGTCAAAGGTCAAGGTCATTTGAAAATATAAGAAATCCCTTATATATGTGTAAAATATAGCAATTCGCCAAATGACCTTGAACTTTGACCTTGACCTTTGACCTTGACATTGGGTCAAATAGAAAAGTTAGGACATACATCCAGCTCCAGTATCAGGTAAAAATACAGAAAGTAAAGATTTCTTCTTCTTTTTTTTAAATGACCTTGACCTTTGACCTTGACTCAAAGGTCACAATAAGGCTTAAGGATGTGGAAGTAGTTACAATTCTTAGTTTAAAAGAGGCATAAAATAAATAATTCACCCCCCCCCCCTTTAAAAAAAAAAAAAATCACATCAACAACAATGTAGAATATTACTCTAGAATTCAAACCAGACCTCGGATCGACACCAAATTTGGTACAAATGTAGTACAGACCTCAGAGAAACTTTCTGGAGAGTTTTACGGTGAGTCTTGTAAGTTTATAGAAGACATGAAGTTTCACGGCAAAAACTACAAGTTCTGTTGTGTTTGAAATTTAAGTGCAGGTGAACGAAGAAATGATCTAAACCTTTTATCGGCTATTTCTTCAGATGTCGTTAGTAGCATTTAATTCTCCTGATATGATACGACATTTTAATACCAAGCATTCTCTCTTTCTTTTACATTTGGAATTTATTTGATTTTTATCTAGAATTAATCAGTTTCCAGAAATAGCGATTTTCGGTATATTAAAAACAATTCTCGCTTTCATTGTCGTGTTTCCCTTCTAAAAATGCATGTTGGGAATTTAATTTGGGGTACACTTATTTAATTTAACCCAAAGAAATGCTTATTTAAATGTTTCATATTTATTTCAGGATATTCAGTCAGAAATGTTAAAATCCGAACCCGATCTTTTAAGCTTACAACGAAGCTATTTACAAAAAAAACAGCATGCTCACAATATCGATGAATCAGGCTACAGTCAATTAATACATTTTCATTAGGGAACAGTGTTAACGTTTTCTCACGCAGCCCGTCCCTTGTTATTTTATATACTGCTTGCAAGTTCAGGAACTATTTTCCTTTTACGGAACTTCTTTCTTCCCCTACCGATTCTAAAAATACGCTTGCATTTCTTCTATAGTCTTAAACAATTAACTTACGTGTGTTATCGGAATGCGTGGCCGAATGGTTAGCGCACCTGCCTTTCAACCCAAGGGTTTTGAGTTCGAGCCCAGCTGGAGGAGCATTTTTTTTTTTTTTTTTGCATTTTTCTCCTTTTATTCAACCCAAATGACACGGAAACACTTAAAAAGGTGGAAAGGCCTCTAATTGTTCTCTGAACAATTAGTCTCCTAGTGCTTTATTAGGTCTTTCCACCTTTCTGTGGAAAGACCTCTTGAAATGCTTATGTTTATTATTATTATTATTCTTCTTCTTTTTCTTCCCGGACTTTTGAAACCGCAAGACTTATTGAAAAACTTTATAGTTCATGATACTGGACATTAAAAGTTATTTCGAAAAACGACCCCCCGTGTTTGACCCATGACCTCTTACGAAGTTATTGCCCCTTTCGCAAGAATAGACTGTTATCGCTACTCCTTCGAAACCATAAACCGTAGAGATACAGAACCTTCACCAATGTTTTCGACTACTCGAGAGGACTTTTCAATCTTTTCATTGCGAAACGATTTGTCGAGCCCTTTAATAAATTACTGCCCCTGAGAGTTTTTGATGTTTACGAATAATGACAAAATTCTCTAAACGATAAGTCGTAAAGACATGGGACCAACTGCATTAGATTTTGTGACCTCTGACCTTGAAATTTTTGTGAAGGTCAAAGGTCAAGGTCATTCAAAACATGAGAAAATTAGCTTTTTTAATATCTCTTTTGTCTGTCAACATATACTGATTATCTTTGCATCTATAATATGTCCTTCTAAAACTATTTCAAAGATTTCATTCTTGTCCCCCGAGCTTGACCCATTCAAAAGTTGTCACCCCTTTTGCAACAAAACCTTGTTATCGCTACTCCTCCGAAACCGTAAACCGTAGAGATCCCAAACCTTCATCAGTGTCTTTGACTCATTTAGTACTCTCTTCATTCTATCATTGCGAAAGCATTCTTTGGTCCCTTGTATGAGTTACTGCCCCTGAAAGTTTACGCTACTTACATTTAATGAACTTATTTTTAAAACGGTGTATCCTAGAGACATGGGACCAACTGCATCGGCATATTTGACCTTGAAATATAGGTCAAGGTCAAAGGTCAAGGTCATTTGAAAATATAAGAAATCCCTTATATATGTGTAAAATATAGCAATTCGCCAAATGACCTTGAACTTTGACCTTGACCTTTGACCTTGACATTGGGTCAAATAGAAAAGTTAGGACATACATCCAGCTCCAGTATCAGGTAAAAATACAGAAAGTAAAGATTTCTTCTTCTTTTTTTTAAATGACCTTGACCTTTGACCTTGACTCAAAGGTCACAATAAGGCTTAAGGATGTGGAAGTAGTTACAATTCTTAGTTTAAAAGAGGCATAAAATAAATAATTCACCCCCCCCCCCTTTAAAAAAAAAAAAAATCACATCAACAACAATGTAGAATATTACTCTAGAATTCAAACCAGACCTCGGATCGACACCAAATTTGGTACAAATGTAGTACAGACCTCAGAGAAACTTTCTGGAGAGTTTTACGGTGAGTCTTGTAAGTTTATAGAAGACATGAAGTTTCACGGCAAAAACTACAAGTTCTGTTGTGTTTGAAATTTAAGTGCAGGTGAACGAAGAAATGATCTAAACCTTTTATCGGCTATTTCTTCAGATGTCGTTAGTAGCATTTAATTCTCCTGATATGATACGACATTTTAATACCAAGCATTCTCTCTTTCTTTTACATTTGGAATTTATTTGATTTTTATCTAGAATTAATCAGTTTCCAGAAATAGCGATTTTCGGTATATTAAAAACAATTCTCGCTTTCATTGTCGTGTTTCCCTTCTAAAAATGCATGTTGGGAATTTAATTTGGGGTACACTTATTTAATTTAACCCAAAGAAATGCTTATTTAAATGTTTCATATTTATTTCAGGATATTCAGTCAGAAATGTTAAAATCCGAACCCGATCTTTTAAGCTTACAACGAAGCTATTTACAAAAAAAACAGCATGCTCACAATATCGATGAATCAGGCTACAGTCAATTAATACATTTTCATTAGGGAACAGTGTTAACGTTTTCTCACGCAGCCCGTCCCTTGTTATTTTATATACTGCTTGCAAGTTCAGGAACTATTTTCCTTTTACGGAACTTCTTTCTTCCCCTACCGATTCTAAAAATACGCTTGCATTTCTTCTATAGTCTTAAACAATTAACTTACGTGTGTTATCGGAATGCGTGGCCGAATGGTTAGCGCACCTGCCTTTCAACCCAAGGGTTTTGAGTTCGAGCCCAGCTGGAGGAGCATTTTTTTTTTTTTTTTTGCATTTTTCTCCTTTTATTCAACCCAAATGACACGGAAACACTTAAAAAGGTGGAAAGGCCTCTAATTGTTCTCTGAACAATTAGTCTCCTAGTGCTTTATTAGGTCTTTCCACCTTTCTGTGGAAAGACCTCTTGAAATGCTTATGTTTATTATTATTATTATTCTTCTTCTTTTTCTTCCCGGACTTTTGAAACCGCAAGACTTATTGAAAAACTTTATAGTTCATGATACTGGACATTAAAAGTTATTTCGAAAAACGACCCCCCGTGTTTGACCCATGACCTCTTACGAAGTTATTGCCCCTTTCGCAAGAATAGACTGTTATCGCTACTCCTTCGAAACCATAAACCGTAGAGATACAGAACCTTCACCAATGTTTTCGACTACTCGAGAGGACTTTTCAATCTTTTCATTGCGAAACGATTTGTCGAGCCCTTTAATAAATTACTGCCCCTGAGAGTTTTTGATGTTTACGAATAATGACAAAATTCTCTAAACGATAAGTCGTAAAGACATGGGACCAACTGCATTAGATTTTGTGACCTCTGACCTTGAAATTTTTGTGAAGGTCAAAGGTCAAGGTCATTCAAAACATGAGAAAATTAGCTTTTTTAATATCTCTTTTGTCTGTCAACATATACTGATTATCTTTGCATCTATAATATGTCCTTCTAAAACTATTTCAAAGATTTCATTCTTGTCCCCCGAGCTTGACCCATTCAAAAGTTGTCACCCCTTTTGCAACAAAACCTTGTTATCGCTACTCCTCCGAAACCGTAAACCGTAGAGATCCCAAACCTTCATCAGTGTCTTTGACTCATTTAGTACTCTCTTCATTCTATCATTGCGAAAGCATTCTTTGGTCCCTTGTATGAGTTACTGCCCCTGAAAGTTTACGCTACTTACATTTAATGAACTTATTTTTAAAACGGTGTATCCTAGAGACATGGGACCAACTGCATCGGCATATTTGACCTTGAAATATAGGTCAAGGTCAAAGGTCAAGGTCATTTGAAAATATAAGAAATCCCTTATATATGTGTAAAATATAGCAATTCGCCAAATGACCTTGAACTTTGACCTTGACCTTTGACCTTGACATTGGGTCAAATAGAAAAGTTAGGACATACATCCAGCTCCAGTATCAGGTAAAAATACAGAAAGTAAAGATTTCTTCTTCTTTTTTTTAAATGACCTTGACCTTTGACCTTGACTCAAAGGTCACAATAAGGCTTAAGGATGTGGAAGTAGTTACAATTCTTAGTTTAAAAGAGGCATAAAATAAATAATTCACCCCCCCCCCCTTTAAAAAAAAAAAAAATCACATCAACAACAATGTAGAATATTACTCTAGAATTCAAACCAGACCTCGGATCGACACCAAATTTGGTACAAATGTAGTACAGACCTCAGAGAAACTTTCTGGAGAGTTTTACGGTGAGTCTTGTAAGTTTATAGAAGACATGAAGTTTCACGGCAAAAACTACAAGTTCTGTTGTGTTTGAAATTTAAGTGCAGGTGAACGAAGAAATGATCTAAACCTTTTATCGGCTATTTCTTCAGATGTCGTTAGTAGCATTTAATTCTCCTGATATGATACGACATTTTAATACCAAGCATTCTCTCTTTCTTTTACATTTGGAATTTATTTGATTTTTATCTAGAATTAATCAGTTTCCAGAAATAGCGATTTTCGGTATATTAAAAACAATTCTCGCTTTCATTGTCGTGTTTCCCTTCTAAAAATGCATGTTGGGAATTTAATTTGGGGTACACTTATTTAATTTAACCCAAAGAAATGCTTATTTAAATGTTTCATATTTATTTCAGGATATTCAGTCAGAAATGTTAAAATCCGAACCCGATCTTTTAAGCTTACAACGAAGCTATTTACAAAAAAAAACAGCATGCTCACAATATCGATGAATCAGGCTACAGTCAATTAATACATTTTCATTAGGGAACAGTGTTAACGTTTTCTCACGCAGCCCGTCCCTTGTTATTTTATATACTGCTTGCAAGTTCAGGAACTATTTTCCTTTTACGGAACTTCTTTCTTCCCCTACCGATTCTAAAAATACGCTTGCATTTCTTCTATAGTCTTAAACAATTAACTTACGTGTGTTATCGGAATGCGTGGCCGAATGGTTAGCGCACCTGCCTTTCAACCCAAGGGTTTTGAGTTCGAGCCCAGCTGGAGGAGCATTTTTTTTTTTTTTTTTTTTTTTTTTTTTTTTTTTTTTTTTGCATTTTTCTCCTTTTATTCAACCCAAATGACACGGAAACACTTAAAAAGGTGGAAAGGCCTCTAATTGTTCTCTGAACAATTAGTCTCCTAGTTATTATTATTTTTCTTCCCGGACTTTTGAAACTGCAAGACTTATCGAAAAACTTTATAGTTCATGATACTGGATATTAAAAGTTATTCCGAAAAACGACCCCCCATGTTTGAACTTTGACCTCTTACGAAGTTATTGCCCCTTTCGCAAGAATAGCTTGTTATCGCTACTCCTTCGAAACCGTAAACCGTAGAGGTACGAAACCTTCACCAATGTCTTCGACTCATTGAGGGGACTCCTCAATCTATTCATTGCGAAAGAATTCGTTGACCACTTCAATGAGTTATTGCCCCTGAAAGTTTTTGATGTTCACGAAAAATTAAAAATTTTCAAAACTATAAGTCGTGGAGACATGAAACCAACTGCATTGAATTCTTTGACCTTTGACCTTGAAATTTATGTCAAAGTCAAAGGTCAAGGTCATTCAAACTATGAGATATTTATAACTCTCTTGTCTTTCAACATATACTATATGTCTTTGCATCTTTAATATGTCCCCCTAAAACTATTTCAAACATTTCATTCTTGTCCCCTAAGCTTAACCCCTTTGAAAGTTATTGCCCCTTGTGCGAAAAACCTTGTTATCGCTACTCCTCTGAAACCGTAGACCGTAGAGACATCAAACCTTCACTAATTTCTTTAGGGTCTTTAGACACAACTTCAATCTATTCAGTGCGAAAGGATCTGATGACCCCTTATATGAGTTATCGCCCTTTAATGTCTTTGCGCTTAATAGTAAGACCTTATAACTTTAAAAGTATAAGTCCTAGAAGCATGAAACCAATTGCAATGTGACCCTTGACCTTTGACCTTTAATGTGTGGTAAAGGTCAAAGGTCAAGGTCATTTCAAAATTTTAAAATTTTTCATTTTTTCTATTTTTCAAGCCATTTCTGGATTCTTTTTGTATAAAAATTAACTTTAAAGAGTAAAATATAAAAATTAAAGAAATTTAAAGAAGGTGGAAAGACCTCTAATTGTTCGAGAACAATTAGTCTACTAGTTATTGTTTTTTATGCTGCATGTGAACATGATGAAACTAAAAAAAGAAATTTCTTTGCAATTCTTTCAAAACATCACTGTGTTGGTTAGTGATTCACAATATCACTCACAACACAGAAAAACATAACTTTTAGTTGCAGTAACCTATGGTACATCAATTGATCAATGTACTGGTTTTTTTTAGATGGCAAAGAGAAAGAAAATGTCTGTAAAACAGCGATTGCTAGCTGACAAGATAGGAAAAAGAAAAAAAGAGGCAAAAGCTTGCAGGAATTCTGCCAGATGAAGTCTCAGCTTTGACGCCACAAGAATCTGCTGCTCCTTGCAGGACAGTGGATGGAGCTGATTCAGCTCCTCCCGGTAATTTTCCGGGGCTTGGTTCGATGGGGTTTCCACCTAAAGAGGAAAAACCCCTGGCCAGGGTGCAGGCCTCACCTCGAGTGAGAATGCATTCACCTGCCCCGAGGTTGCCATCTCCTCGGGGAAGTCGTCTGTTTGTCCATGACGAGGACAAGGCACCGTCCCCTGACTCCCCACCGTGGGTATGTGCTCCACCGAGGGCACCTGGATCGGGCATAGTGCATATGTCTGTTCCAGCAGGTCAGGCGCAGCTGGATACCTCCAGGGAGGAGGAGACCAGTAGGATATCAAAAGATGAGGAATTTTTGAAGGATACTTTAAAGGAATCTAAAAGTAATATCAATGCAATACTGAACGAAAAACCTGATATTATAGAAAGTATAAACAGAGATAGAGATATGTTTGAGACTGTAGAGAGTATGATGGATTTCAGAGATAAAACAAAGATCATAGAAAATGTCATAGAGTTGAGAGATGAACTTGATGGTAAGGAAGATATGAAATTAGCAAATGAAAGAATTTTTTTTAAGAAAAAGGGTGAGGAAGTATGTTGTAATAGTCAGAATATGAGAGATACGAGTGTACAAAGTGATCAGAGAGAAAATATTAGTATGCAGGATTGTCCTGATGAGGAAAATACATATCTGAAAACAAAAAATGTGTATTCTGTGTCTGTTCAGGGCTCTTTCCATCAAGCTGATCCTATGTTTGGTGACACTGCTGGAACTCAATGCGTGGCAAATTGTTTATCAGGTTTAGCTTATCATGTTCTAAAGAGTGCAAATATCTGGCAGACAACTGATGTGAACAAAATTTTAGTGAATGGGGATGAACTATACACATACTTACAGAACTGTTCTTCAGTTACAAATAGATATTTGTTAGTTGAAGAGTTGCCGCAGTATTTTGAATGCTTCAATAAAACATTTGATTTTACAGTGAAGGTATCAGTACCAAGTTTAATCTGTTTTGGGGGAAATACTTTGCTTGTTGGAAAGACAACTGATGGATTTTTCATTTTTGATTCCCATTCAAGATGTTCTCGTGGATATCTTAGTGTACGCGGAAAGAGTACAAGAATTCTATTACAGGATGTTCATGGTGTTTATTTGCACCTAAGGTCATTAGCAATTTCAATGGGTTTTTCAAGAACTGTGGATTGTGAACTAACAGAGGTATTATGTTCCCAGAAGAATTTTGCTATGGCTGAAGTGTTTGACTACGAAGAAGCTGAGAGATATTTGGGAGCAGAAAAGGGTTCAAATCAGGATGAATTATCATCAGAACAGCCAGAGATGTTACAGACAGATGAAGTGGTTTTTGTGGGCGAAGAAAGCAAACCACATGATTTTATTCCTTTGTCTGTACAGAATCAGAAGGATTTGTGCAGGAAAATTGGGTTTTCATATTTTGTTTCAGGATGTGACTACAGTTCAGTATCTGTGAGAGATATGGGTGTGCCTAGGAGCTGTAAAGATATTGGAAGAGATGGAAATTGCTTTTTCAGGGCTATATCATTTAGCTTGACAAACTCTGAAAACCATCACAAACAAATTCGTGAAGCTGTTTGTCAACACTTGCTTAAACATGAAACAAAATTTCAACAGTTTATGAGATCAGAAGGATCTTTAAGGTCATACTTGCTTTCAAGTAAAATGTCACATGAAGGTGTATGGGCAACGGAATTGGAGATTCTTGCAATGGCACATATGTTGAATGTAGACATATATACTTACTCAGATAGGAGGTGGCTTCAGTTCAGTGGGCAAGGGCTGTATGGTGAATCAACTAAACAGAAAGAAGCAATATATTTATACCATAGAGAACAGAATCATTATGATGTTGTTTTGCAAGTGACATCAAGATTGTCAGAAATTGATTATTTTCTAATGAATAATCCTGGTGGAAGAGAATATAGCCTTCGCAGAGAAAATCGAATGCGTATGAGAGATAGACGCAATGCTTCAGAATTAAAAGTGGCAGTGGACTCGAATGAAAATCGCAAGACTGCACTAAGGAAAAAATACAAGGAAAATGAAGAGTTCAGGGAAAAAATGTTGAAGCATAAAAAGAACATGTATACAGATACAGACTATAAGTTGAAAGCACAAATGACCAACTGACATCGTTATCATAAAAATATTGGTTACCAGTTAAAATATGCCTTAAATGCTGAACACAGAAAAAAGGTGCTGGAAAGAAGTAAAGAAAAGTATGAAACAGATTTGAATCATAAAGAGAAAAAGAAGAGACAAAGTGTTGGCAAATATCACTTCGATTTTAAGCACAGAGAGTGTGCCAAGAGAAGGAGTAAAGAAAAATACAGAGCAGATTTGAACCATCAAAAAAATGTGAAGGGAGCAAGCATTGAAAAGTACAGGACAGACTTGGAACATCAGAAAAATGTGAAGAAAGCAAGCACGGAAAAGTACAGGACAGACTTGAAACATCAGAAAAATGTGAAGAAAGCAAGCACTGAAAAGTACAGGACAGACTTGGAACATCAGAAAAATCTGAAGAAAGCAAGTACTGAAAAGTACAGGTCTGACTTTGTGCATAAGACCAATTTAAAACGAACAATATTGGATAAATACATGGCAGATGAATTATACCAAAAAAAGAACAAAGCTGCTAATGTCTCTAGGTATCAAAGGAATGAAACTTTTAGAGCTGAAAAGAAAGAAAGAGCTGGAAGGAGATATCAATCTGATGCTGAAGTTCAATTAAAGTCGAAGAATCGTAGCAAGGCTAGTTACAGGTTGTCCCTTGACGTTCAAGAGAGAAAAAAGAGGAGAGTAAAACAGAACAGGAAAATGAAAAAAATCAACATGAAACAGGCAGAGGAAGTTGTGAGATCATTTAAAGAAAAGGCATCAAAAGGTCCAGATTATGCATGTACTTGTTGTCACAGACTGTTGTTCAAAAACCAAGTACAAGTTTGTGAACATCAAATGTATGAAAACAATGAAGCAGCAAGAACTATCTCACATATTTGTTTGCTAGGCAAGTATATTCATGAGTGTTCTCAGTCATGTCCAGAAACATGCACCAAATCATCATCATGGATTTGTTACACTTGCCATAGGAAAATATTAAGTGGCAAAGCACCACCAGAAGCTGCTACAAATAATATGACTTTAGAGGACATTCCACCTGAATTGGCCAACTTAAACACCTTGGAACAGCACCTTATTGTACTTCACATACCGTTTATGAAAATCATGGCTCTTCCACATGGTGGACAAAGGAATGTACATGGACCTGTTATTTGTGTGCCTTCAGACATGAGGAAAACTACCAGTTTACCAAAGCAACAGGATGATAACTTATTGTTACGGGTGAAATTAAAAAGGAAGTTGACGTACAAAGGTTATTTTGAATATCAGTTTGTTAATACAAACCATGTTACATCAGCCTTGTCATTCTTAAAAGAGAACAACCAGTGGTATAAAGATGTCAGAATTGAATCCGTTCGGAAAGAGGACATGGAAAATCCTGGGCAAATGACAGATAGATTGTGAAGAAGAAAAGGAAGAGAGTAACGAAAACGAAGAGCAAATGATTGCATTTGACACTTGTTTGCAACCCGTAGATGTTGCCCAAGAAGTTTTAGACCATTATTTTGATGACGTGTACAACATTGCACCAGGTGAAGGGAAGAATCCTGTCCGAATGCTACAAGAGCCTGGGAATGAGGCGAAAGCATTTCCTTGTCATTTTCCAAGCGGAAGATTTTCTTGGAATGAAGAAAGATCACAAAAATTAACACTATCGAGGTATTTTAACAATATGTTATTGAATGCAGATAATAGGTTTGCAAAGGACACAAATTACATATTCTTTAGCCAGTACATGTCCGAACTCAACCAAGTAATTGAAAAAACTCAGATTTCACTCAGAAAATCTTTGTCAAAATGTACTAGTGGGAAACCAGTGACAGCAAATATGCTTCAAGATCCCACTACGCTCTCTAGTTTGTTGAGGAATGATGAGGCAATAAGGTTCATGCAACCGATAAGAGGAACACCCGCATATTGGGCAACTGCTCAGAAAGATCTTTTTGCAATGTTGCGGCAATTAGGAATCCCTACCTGGTTTTGTTCGTTTAGTGCAGCAGAATATAGATGGAATGATGCAGTTAGGGCTATATTAAGGCAGCAGAGTGATGACAGGAATCCTGATGAAATGGAATGGTCAGAAAAGAATGAAGTTTTAAGATGCAATCCTGTCACAGTTGCTAGAATGTTCGAACATAGATATCAGATATTTCATAGAGAAGTCATTCTTTCACCATGTGAACCAATCGGAAAAGTAGTATACTTTTTCCAAAGAGTCGAGTTTCAGCAAAGAGGATCCCCACATATACATTGTTTATACTGGGTTGCAAATGCACCTAACATTGAGTCTGATGGAGAGGAAGTTGTTTGTAACTTCATTGACAAATATGTAACATGTGGCATACCCTCAGAAATTGATGACTCAGAACTCAGAAAAAGTGTCTTGGATGTACAACAGCATAGCAAGAATCATTCAAAATCTTGCAAGAAGAAGGGCAGTGACTGTAGGTTTAACTTTCCAAGGCCTCCATCCCAAAGGACATTTATAACAATTTCCACAGAAGAAGAGAACATAGATAAGTCTGAAACAGAGGTTAGAGAGGAGAAAGTAAACAAAGCATATGCAAAGGAAATATTACTTAGTGTATGGGATAAAATACAAAATGATGGCGAAGGAAGAACAACAAAAGAAATATTTGATGACCTTTCACTAACGCAGGAACTATACGAAGAAGCCTATAACATGTTATCAGCGAGGAGGTCAGTTGTTCTCAAACGTAACCCAAATGAGGTGTGGACGAACCAATATAACCAGTGTCTCTTGAAATGCTGGGATGCTAATATGGACATTCAGTTTGTTCTGGATCCATTCAGTTGCATTGTGTACATCGTTTCCTACATATCAAAATCAGAAAGGGAGATGGGCATGTTACTGAAACAAACAAAGTTAGAGGCAGAGGAGGGAAATCTCAATGCTCGACAGACAATGAAAAAAATTGGTTCTGCATACTTGCATCACAGAGAGGTGAGTGCTCAGGAAGCTGTATACAGGGTGTGCAATCTAAAGATGAAAGAATGTTCGAGGAAAGTTGTTTTTGTTCCCGTTGGTGATAACCCATTACGCTTAAGCAAGCCACTCTCTTTGATAAAAAAGAAGTCAAATGATGTAGAAATAATCAGTGATGAGGAGGAGGATGAAAATGATATCTGGATGACAAACATAATTGAGCGTTATGAGAACCGTCCAGATAAGCCAGTGTTCCATGACATGTGTCTCGCAAATTTCTGCTCTGAATTCAGAGTACTTGCTAAATCTCAAATTCCAAAAAAAGAAAACGAGAATGTGTTTGAATTGCAGAATGGGAAGGGATATGTGCAGCGAAGAACAAGAACACAACATGCAGTTGTAAGGTATCCAAGGTTCAATGTTGAAAAGATGTCAGAAAAATATCATCGATCTATATTGCAACTCTTTCTCCCCTACCGAATAGAGAAACAATTGAAGCCACCAGGATTCGAATTATATGAGGATTTTTTATGAAACTGGTCATGTGAAAATTAAAGGGTCAAGACAATTGCAATCAGTAAAATCAATTGTAGATTTGAATCGTTCACATTATGCACAGAATGAAGAGTCCTTGGACATTGCCCAAGAAGCATATGAAATGAATGGTGAACCAGAGGATGCCTGGTCACGCATATGTCCAGAAACAGAAGTACTAAGGAGAGAAGGTATAGCACAGAGGAAAGAAAACACAGTGCAACAGGAGAATGATAGGGAAGATATACCAGATATGGAAAGTGAGATGAATAATGCAGATGTGCTGTATCAAGTTCACCAAAATGTAATTTCAAGAGATGAAATGTTACCAGTTCTCCAAAGTTTGAATGAAACACAGAGTGAAATATTTTATTTGCTTCGTGAGTGGTGCTAAGCAAAGATAAATGGCAAGAAATGTGAACCCTTGCACTTATTTGTGACTGGTGGTGCAGGCACTGGTAAAAGTCATCTTATAAAAGCAATTCATTATGAAGCATCACATTTGCTTTCCAGAATTATGACTGAACCAGAAAAGGTAACTGTACTCCTTTCAGCATTCACAGGAACAGCAGCCTTCAACATTGGTGGAAATACACTTCATCATTTATTTTCACTTACAAAATATCTGCCTTTGCCATATGAGCCGTTAGGAGAACAAAGTCTTAGTGAAATGAGAGTGAAGATAGGTGACATACAGATTCTTATCATTGATGAAATATCAATGGTATACAAAAAACTATTGTACTACGTACATGAAAGGCTAGTGCAAATCAAAAAATGCAAAGATCCATTTGGAGGTGTTTGTGTAATCGCAGTGGGGGATTTCTATCAGCTTCCTCCTGTTAAGCAGCGGAAAAATGAGAGACTCTATAAGGAAAATTTGACTTATCCTGTGGATTACTGGTTGGATTTTTTTAAAGTCATCGAATTAAAAGAGATAATGAGGCAAAAGGAAGATATGTCATTCGCTGAGTTGCTAAACTCTCTTCGTGTAAGACAGACAAATGAGCCATTAACAGAGGAACAAAGTCTGATGTTAGAACGCTGTATCAGAGAAGGGCCAGAGGATGTTCTTCATGTGTTTTGTACTAACGAAGAAGTAAACACATTCAATTTGTCAATGTTAAGAAACACGTGTGAAGATTTTTTTAGAAATTAATGCTGAAGACTATACAAAGGACAAAACATCTGGAAAACTGATACAGAGAAACAAACCCTTCACAAAATCAAAAAGTGATGGCCTTCCAAACTCTTTACTATTGTCCATCAATGCAAGAGTAATGCTAACAAGAAATTGTAATGTGGAAGATGGACTTGATAATGGAGTAATGGGTTATGTTTCTCAATTCCTGTACAAAGAAAACAGTGCAACATGTCTTACAGCTGTAGGGGTAGTTTTTGATAACAAAGAAGTTGGAAGAAAGTTAGGACAAAAAACAAAAGATGGGAACATGGTGTTAATAGAAAGAGTACAAGAAGAAATTAAGGAGAAAACAGCTTCTGTGGTTAGACACCAATTTCCTCTTCGGTTATCATGGGCATGTACTGCTCATAAGGTGCAAGGAATGACCACACATAGAATTGTTGTAAATTTAGACAGAACATTTGCTCCAGGACAAGCTTATGTTGCATTGTCAAGAGTTACTTCCGAAGGTGGCCTATTCATTGAAACAGAAGATCCAGCAAAATTAAAGAAAAAAATTTATGCTGATCCAGAAGTAAAGACAGCTTTAAATGAAATGCCAAAATTCATTTTTAACGACCTTTTACAAGCCCTGAGATCCAGCGGGATCAAAGTAGTTCTACAGAACATCCAGAGCTTAAGCAGACATTTTGGAGATTTGAAAAATGATGAGAGGTTCGGACATGTTGATATCATCTGCCTGACAGAGACATGGTTAACGTCTGGAGTGAACACAGAAAATTTTGTGCTTGATGGGTTTCGGTTTCATCACCTTCCTAGACAAGAGGCATATGATGGCAATAATGTCTTAACACAACAATTGCGCCAGTCAAAAGGTGGAGGTGTTGGATTATATTTGAGAGATAATAGTGGTACTTTTGACATTCTCCCACTTCCACAGATGAATATTGAAGCAATGGCTCTAAAATTACAACAGGAAGAAATTGTGATTGTGATTGTATATCGTCCATGCAAGGCCAACATGACAACTTTCCTTCACAATCTGCAGAGAGTACTTGACTTCACAAGGTCAGTTTATCCAGATTGTATTATCATGGGGGACTTTAATGAGGATGCAAAATCTGATGGTCCAATTCAAAGATTTATGAAGCATCAACAGTTCAACCAACTTGTAACTTTTAGTACTACTGAAGGGGGAACCATTTTGGATCATGTGTACATATCCAATTCAAGAAAGATTAATGTCAAACGATTACCAACATACTACAGTTATCATGCTGCTGTATTTCTTAAATTCCTAGAAAAATAATTGTCATGGTTTGAATTCAAGCAGTCTTTTTGTTCCCCTCAATGTCAGAAGATTATTGCTCCCCTTGACAGTTTCCTGTTCAGAATGAATTTTTATTTGGATAAAAGCCATTACCTATTGTATTGCTATTGTACAGTTATAGAATTATTGAAAGTAGTTGTAGTTTTTCAAGGATGTACATATAGATCTACACCTGTGTAAATAAAGGAAAACCAATCCCGAAAAAAATAGTTAGCATAATAATTATTCCAGGAGTATATGACAAGTTCCAGCAGTGATGATGATTATACATGTAGTGTAATTTATTTGAAAAATAATTATGATATCTTTATAAACAGAGAAAAAACTGGTGGAACACATCGAGTAAGGATAAAAATTAAGGTGTTGTACTCTGTGTACTCTGACATTAATGCGAAGGAATTGGATTTGAGTTATGACCATCTCCAGTTAGCAGATCTTGTACATATTTTTTTCTTGAAATTGCAGGGATATGTATTCATTATGCTCTGTCACTTTGTGTAGTTTATTGATGAATATTGACAAGTTTTGAGTTAGTTTACACTTTACAAAGGAATAAGGTAAAAATTTAACTGTTGTTCTCTGTGTACTCTGATATTAATGCAAAGGAATTGGATTTGATTTATGACCATCTCCAGTTAACAGATCTTGTACATATTTTTTCCTGGAAATTGCAGGGATATGTATTCATTATGATCTGTCATTTTGTGTAGTTTATCGCTGTCACTTTGTGTAGTTTATTGATGAATATTGACAAGTTTTGAGTTAGTCTACATAGGAATAAGGTAAAAATTTGTGTTGTACTCTGTGTACCCTGATATTAATGCTAAGGAATTTGATTTGATTTATGACCATCTCTAGTTAACATATCTTGTACATATTTTTCCTTGAAATTGCAGGGATATGTCTTCATTATGCTCCGTCACCTTGTGTAGTTATTGATGAATATTGATAAGTTTTGAGTTAGTCTACAAAGAATAAGGTAAAAATTTAACTGTTGTACTCTGTGTACTCTGATATTAATGCGAAGGAATTGGATTTGATTTATGGCCATCTCCAGTTAGCAGATCTTGTACATTTTTACCTTGAAATTGCAGGGACATGTATTCATTATGCTCTGTCATTTTGTGTAGTTTATTGATGAATATTGACAAGTTTTGAGTTAGCCTACATAGGAATAAGGTAGTCGTAACAATAGTAAAGTTGTGTAATATTAGCTTACTTATTATGCCATACGTTTTTGGTATTCTGGCTTAACAACAATATGGTGAATAGCCCAGCATACTTGTTGGTGTTGGTAATTAAATAATGTCGAGCCCGATCGAAAAACACATGAGTTTTCCAAATGATGTCACGATATATTCTGTAAAAAGGAGAGTTTCAAGAAATTCTCACTCTATCTCAGTTGATAAGATAATTTTGGGGGGTAAGTTGTTAGACGTTAACAAGCATTAGTGATGGGTATTTTGTGTACACATTTGGAACTACTGGAATACTTTTGGAATGTTATTAGAGGTTGAATATTTGGTAAACTGAGTTGTCAGAGGCATATACATATGGTAGAGGCAAGTTGTTCAGATAATTCACTTGGGTTACTTATTCATGACTTAACAAAGAAAATAACTCAAATCAGTTAATTCTTAAACAGGAGAACGCTTATTAATTTTGTCAACAAACATCAATTTTTTGAGTTTGCTGCAGAATTTACTGATGGGGTAAAACTGTGTTTTGTATCATTTATTGCTGTTAAAAGCATTTATATATGTTTCTTAATTGTGTGTGTGGGACAGTAAAGAACTAAAGATGGTTAGTTTTAGTTTAAGAAACTTAGGTAGTATTTTGTTATGAGATTAGTTTACTGACTTTACTTCGAATCTAGATTGTATATAACACTGAAAGTTATGAATAGGTGAATCAGAGGCATTTTGTGTATGAATAAATTTAGTGCTAATGACAGAGTGCTAGAAAATAATTTTGGAGGTAAAGGTTGTGGACTTTTCAATGAAAAAGAGATAACTTGGAAAATAGAATTTTTTTCTTTAGATGGGTTTTTGTAGTAGTTGAAAATATTCTTAATTTCATTGTCTTTAATTGCATGTAATATCTAGAAATAGAGGGAGTAGTTATATAGGAAATTTTATATCCTGCTCAAAACCCTACTTCCACCTCCCCGTGGTGAGCAGGGGGCAACGGACTTTGTCCGGCTAACGGAAGAGGTATAAAAATCTTGAGTAAAGTTAGGAGACCAGTCAATATTTATCTTCAGGATTGAACCAATGCAATAAAAATTATGAAGTTTTGGTGCAATAAAGGAAAAGAGTAAATAGAAATTCAAATGAAATCTGGAATCTTGAACATCAATATCTTAAATATCAGGGATATGTCATAGTGAGTTTGAACGCTCAACCACTTATTCCTTATGTATTTTGAAATCTCTGATATCCTGAACTTTTGTCTCAGTCAACAGGATTTAAGATGACCAGGATTGACTGTATATGTTACATTCTCATTCTATTTGAAAAAAGTCAAATTGATTTAACATCAGCCAAGTAGAGGGGAAGTGTTCATAACAACCTTTTGAAGGATAAATATTCCATTAAATTTAGTTCAATATGGCTTATCAAAACTTTCCAAGAAATTAAGCTTCAAAGATTTAGAATTTTGGACCCTAGTGGCCCCAGATAACATAACATATGATCATAATTTTATAACATGTAGTTGATGATCATCATTATGAACATTTTCTCTTAGGTCATGTATAACATAATATTAATTGTTAAAGATGAAAACTTTAAATCTTTCGGTCCCTCTGAAACCCTTATTTGAGGGATCAGTCCCGTTTTCTTGATATCAAATGAATGGTCTTGTGATTTTGAAGAATATTTATTCAACAATTATTCAGGTTTTGGTCGTTTTTGAGCTATTTAGAATAGAAATATTTAAGGGCCAGCCCTTCAAGTCCTTAATGCTGCTTTTTATCAAAAGTTGAAAGATATTGTTAAATATATATACTAAATAGCTTTTGTTCATTATTTATTATTAAATTATTTTCCCTTAGAGAAACATATCATCAAATCTTAAGTATTCTGGTCCTTAATTACGTAGCATATGATCACAATTTCATTATATTTGACTGCAGATTGGTAAGATCAATATTGTCGCTTCAGTAATTTATGACAACATATTTATTGTTAAAGTACTCTTTAGGGCTACATCCTTCAAGACCTTAATGTCGCCAAAATATTGATCACCAAAGTTCCGTTCATAAATTTTTTTTTTGTTTTTAAGATGTCTGCAAGAGACGAATTTAAAGGCTGGTCCTTCAGCTCCTTGGTGTTTCGCAAAAATTGAAAGGATACATATTGTTCAGAACATTATTTTGAACATCTTTTTTCAATATTGCTTATCAAAATATTTCCCACTTTTGAGATATAAAGCGTCAAAAATTTGGCATTCTGGCCACTTGTGACCCTTAATTATGTAACATATGATAAAAATATCATAATCGTTGTAAATTGTTAAGGTAAACAATTTTGCTTCAGTAATGCATTACAAAAATATTGATCGTTAAAGAGTTATTGATTAAAGACTTTCGGCCTATATAGGCCCCTATTTTTAGGGGCCAGCCCCTTTTTCTTTATACCACTTTAAAGCTTTCATGATTTTGAACACTTTTTGTTCAACAACTATTCAGAAATTCTTGTTAGTTTCCGAGATATTTGCAAAAGAAGTATTTAGGGACCGGCCCTTCAACTCCTTAATGGGGAGTTTTGCAAAAAATGAAACGTTGCATATTGTTTAGAACATTATTTTGAACATCCTTTGTTCAATATTGCTTATCAAAATATTTCCCACTTTTGAGTTACAAAGCGTCAAAAATTTGACATTCTGGCCCCTTGTGGCCCCTAATTATGTAACATATGATAAAAATATCATAATATATAGTTGTAAATTGTTAAGATAAACAATTTTGCTTCAGTAACGCATTACAAAATATTGATCGTTAAAGAGTTATTGATTAAAGACTTTCGGCCTATATAGGTCCCTATTTTTAAGGGCCAGCCCCTTTTTCTTTATACCACTTTAAAGCTTTCATGATTTTGAACACTTTTTGTTCAACAACTATTCAGAAATTCTTGTTCGTTTCCGAGATATTTGCAAAAGAAGTATTTAGGGGCCGGCCCTTCAACTCCTTAATGGGGACGTTTAGCAAATAATGAAATGATGCATATTGATTAGAACCTAATTTTGAACATCTTTTGTTCAGTATTGCTTATCAAAATATTTCCCACTTTTGAGTTACAAAAGGTCAAAGATTTTGCGTTCTGGCCCCTTGTGGCCCCTAATTATGTAACATATGATAAAAATATCATAATATATCGTTGTAAATTATTAAGATAAACAATTTTGCTTCAATATACATTACAAAATATTGATCGTTAAAGAGTTATTGATTAAAGACTTTCGGCCCTTCTCGGCCCCTAATGTGATGAGTCAGCCCTTTTTCTTTGATGTCATATAAAAGATCTTGTAATTCTACACAATTTCTGTTCAGTATGTTATAACAAAATACTCATAGTTAAAAAGATATTGTAAGAAATGTCTCTTAAATTCACTCATAAATCACTTTCTAAATTTCGACCCCTACCGAGCTCCCATACTAGGCACTTCCAGAAGATTTGAAAACCCAGGTGATCAATGCCAACATGTCCTCTATCATCGCTGAAATTTTCAGCAATCTAGCTTTAGTCGTTTTTGAGTTCCATTGCAGACAAGAAGGCCCTCTGAACTTTGATTAAAGGGCGATAACTTCCGACCGGAAGTGAATTTCAAAAAAATGAGAAAAACGTATAAGGTTCAGACAAAGATATATCATCCCTGAAATTTTCATGAAAATCGATCGAGCCAACTCCGAGAAACCTTCTGCACAAAAATTGTAAAGAAAAAAAAAGAATAATAATAATAATAATAACTAGATGGTTCTCGTTGCGAGCAACGAGTGGGTCTTCCGTCTGATTTTGGATGAGATAAGTCAAGATCTTGACTGAGATATTCGTCTATAAAAAGTGAAAGGATGCATATTGTTTATAACATTATTCTGAGCATTTTTTGTTCAATATTACTGATCAAAATATTTCCCCTTGTTCGAGGTGTCAAAGATTTGGCATTCTGGCCCTTTATGGCCCATTATTTTGAACACACGATCAAAGTTTTATAATATATAGTTAACGAATGTTAAGATGAACATTTTTCCTTCAGGAATTTATAACAAAATATTGATTATTTAAAAGTTATAAATGAAAGACTTTTGGCCCTTATGGGCCTTAATTTGAGGGATCAATCCCTTTCTCTTGATATCAAATGAAAGGCCTTGTGATTTTCAGAAATTTCCTTTCGTTTAAGAGATATATAGAATAACAATATTTAGGGGCCAGCCCTCCAACTCCTTAATGGGGATGTCTTGCAAAAATTAAAAGGGTGTATATTGTTTAGAACATTATTCTGAACATCTTTTGTTCAATATTGCTAATCAAAATAATTTCCCTTTTCGAGATATAAAGTGTCAAAGATTTTGCATTCTGGCCCCTTCTGGCCCCTTATTACGTAACATACGATCAAAATTTTATAATATATAGTTGCAAAATGTTAAGATGAACATTTTTCTTCAGTAATTTAAAACAAAATATTGATCATTAAAAAGTTATAAATGAAAGACTTTTGGCCCTTCTGAGCCCCTAATTTGAGGGGTCAACCCCTTTTTCTTATTATCAAATGAAAGGTCTTGTGATTTTGAAGTTTTTGTGTTCAACAACTATTCAGAAATTTCCTTTCGTTTATGAGATATATAGAATAACAATATTTAGGGGCCAGCCCTCCAAGACCTTAATGGGGATGTCTTGCAAAAATTAAAAGGGTGTATATTGTTTAGAACATTATTCTGAACATCTTTTGTTCAATATTGCTTATCAAAATATTTCCCCTTTTCGAGATATAAAGTTTCGAAGATTTAGCATTCTGGTCCCTTATGGCCCCTTATTACGTAACATACAATCAAAATTTTATAATATATAGTTGCAGAATGTTAAGATGAACATTTTTGCTTCAAAAATATATAACAAAATATTGATCATTAAAAAGTTATAGATGAAAGACTTTTGGCCCTTCTGAGCCCCTAATTTGAGGGGTCAGCCCCTTTTTCTTGATATCAAATGAAAGGTCTTGTGATTTTGAAGTTTTTGTGTTCAACAACTATTCAGAAATTTCCTTTCGTTTAAGAGATATATAGAATAACAATATTTAGGGGCCAGCCCTCCAAGTCCTTAATGGGGATGTCTTGCAAAAATTAAAAGGGTGTATATTGTTTAGAACATTATTCTGAACATCTTTTGTTCAATATTGCTTATCAAAATATTTCCCCTTTTCGAGATATAATGTGTCAAAGATTTAGCATTCTGGCCCCTTCTGGCCCCTTATTACGTAACATATGATCACAATTTTATAATATATAGTTGCAGAATGTTAAGATGAACATTTCTGCTTCAGTAATTTATAACAAAATATTGATCATTAAAGAGTTATAGATGAAAGACTTTTGGCCCTTCTGAGCCCCTAATTTGAGGGGTTAGCCCCTTTTTCTTGATATCAAATGAAAGGTCTTGTGATTTTGAAGACTTTTTGTTCAACAACTATTCAGAAATTTCCTTTAGTTTAAGAGATATATAGAATAACAATATTTAGGGGCCAGCCCTCCAAGTCCTTAATGGGGATGTCTTGCAAAAAATAAAAGGGTGTATATTGTTTAGAACATTATTCTGAACATCTTTTGTTCAATATTGCTTATCAAAATATTTCCCCTTTTCGAGATATAATGTGTCAAAGATTTAGCATTCTGGCCCCTTCTGGCCCCTTATTACGTAATATATGATCAAAATTTTATAATATATAGTTGCAGAGTGTTAAGATGAACATTTCTGCTTCAGTAATTTATAACAAAATATTGATCGTTAAAGAGTTATAGATGAAAGACTTTTGGCCCTTCTGAGCCCCTAATTTGAGGAGTCGGCCCCTTTTTCTTGATATCAAATAAAAGGTCTTGTGATTTTAAAGACTTTTTGTTCAATATGTTTTAACAAAATACTTTTATTTAAAATGTTATTATAAGAAATGTCTCTAAAATTCACTCATAAATCACGTCCTAAATTTTGACCCCTACCGAGCTTCCATACTTCGCACTTCCGGAAAATTTGAAAACCAAGGTGCACAACTAGAACATGTCCTCTATCACCACTGAAAGTTTCAGCACTCTAGCTTTTGTCGTTCTTGAGTTTTTGTGCAGACACAAGGTCTATCAAAAAATCGATCAAAGGGCGATAACTTCCGACCGGAAGTGATTTCTCAAAAACTGAAGCGGCGTTATAAACTTCAGATAGCAACGCATTAACCCTGAAAATTTGAAGCAAATCGATCGAGCGATCTCCGAGAAATCTTCTGCACAAAATCGGTAAGGAAAAAAAAAAGAATAATAATAAAAACTAGATGGTTCTCGTTGCGAGCAACGAGTGGGTCTTCCGTCTGATTTTGGATAAGATTAGTCAAGATCTTGACTGAGATATTCGTCTGTAAAAGTGAAAGGATGCATATTGTTTAAAACATTATTCTGAGCATCTTTTGTTCATTACTGCTTATCAAAATATTTCCCCTTGTTGGAGGTGTCAAAGATTTGGCATTCTGGCCCCTTATGGCCCCTTTTTACGTAACATATGATCAAAATTTTATAATATATAGTTGCAGAATGTTAAGATGAACGTTTTTGCTTCAGTAATTTATAACAAAATAATGATAGATGAAAGACTTGTGGCCCTTCTGAGCCCCTAATTTGAGGGGTCAGCCCCTTTTTCTTGATATCAAATAAAAGGTCTTGTGATTTTGAAGACTTTTTGTTCAACATCTATTAAGAAATTTCCTTTCGTTTAAGAGATATATAGAATAACAATATTTAGGGGCCAGCCCTCCAACCCCTTAATGGGGATGTCTTGCAAAAATTAAGAGGGTGTATATTGTTTAGAACATTATTCTGAACATCTTTTGTTCAATATTGCTTATCAAAATATTTCCCCTTTTCGAGATATAAAGTGTCAAAGATTTAGCATTCTGGCCCCTTATGGCCCCTTATTACGTAACATATGATCAAAACCTTATAATATATAGTTGCAAATTGTTAAGATGAACATTTTTGCTTCAGTAATTTATAACAAAATATTGATCATTAAAGAGTTATAGATGAAAGACTTTTGGCCCTTCTGAGCCCCTAATTTGAGGGGTCAGGCCCTTTTTCTTGATATCAAATAAAAGGTCTTGTGATTTTGAAGACTTTTTGTTCAACAACTATTCAGAAATTTCCTTTCGTTTAAGATATATAGAATAACAATATTTAGGGGCCAGCCCTCCAACTCCTTAATGGGGATGTCTTGCAAAAATTAAGAGGGTGTATATTGTTTAGAACATTATTCTGAACATCTTTTGTTCAATATTGCTTATCAAAATATTTCCCCTTTTCGAGATATAAAGTGTCAAAGATTTAGCATTCTGGCCCCTTATGGCCCCTTATTACGTAACATATGATCAAAATTTTATAATATATAGTTGCAGATTGTTAAGATGAACATTTTTGCTTCAGTAATTTATAACAAAATATTGATCATTAAAGAGTTATAGATGAAAGACTTTTGGCCCTTCTGAGCCCCTAATTTGAGGGGTCAGGCCCTTTTTCTTGATATCAAATAAAAGGTCTTGTGATTTTGAAGACTTTTTGTTCAACATCTATTAAGAAATTTCCTTTCGTTTAAGAGATATATAGAATAACAATATTTAGGGGCCAGCCCTCCAACTCCTTAATGGGGATGTCTTGCAAAAATTAAGAGGGTGTATATTGTTTAGAACATTATTCTGAACATCTTTTGTTCAATATTGCTTATCAAAATATTTCCCCTTTTCGAGATATAAAGTGTCAAAGATTTAGCATTCTGGCCCCTTATGGCCCCTTATTACGTAACATATGATCAAAATTTTATAATATATAGTTGCAGATTGTTAAGATGAACATTTTTGCTTCAGTAATTTATAACAAAATATTGATCATTAAAGAGTTATAGATGAAAGACTTTTGGCCCTTCTGAGCCCCTAATTTGAGGGGTCAGGCCCTTTTTCTTGATATCAAATAAAAGGTCTTGTGATTTTGAAGACTTTTTGTTCAACAACTATTCAGAAATTTCCTTTCGTTTAAGATATATATAGAATAACAATATTTAGGGGCCAGCCCTCCAACCCCTTAATGGGGATGTCTTGCAAAAATTAAGAGGGTGTATATTGTTTAGAACATTATTCTGAACATCTTTTGTTCAATATTGCTTATCAAAATATTTCCCCTTTTCGAGATATAAAGTGTCAAAGATTTAGCATTCTGGCCCCTTATGGCCCCTTATTACGTAACATATGATCAAAATTTTATAATATATAGTTGCAGATTGTTAAGATGAACATTTTTGCTTCAGTAATTTATAACAAAATATTGATCATTAAAGAGTTATAGATGAAAGACTTTTGGCCCTTCTGAGCCCCTAATTTGAGGGGTCAGGCCCTTTTTCTTGATATCAAATAAAAGGTCTTGTGATTTTGAAGACTTTTTGTTCAACATCTATTAAGAAATTTCCTTTCGTTTAAGAGATATATAGAATAACAATATTTAGGGGCCAGCCCTCCAACTCCTTAATGGGGATGTCTTGCAAAAATTAAGAGGGTGTATATTGTTTAGAACATTATTCTGAACATCTTTTGTTCAATATTGCTTATCAAAATATTTCCCCTTTTCGAGATATAAAGTGTCAAAGATTTAGCATTCTGGCCCCTTATGGCCCCTTATTACGTAACATATGATCAAAATTTTATAATATATAGTTGCAGATTGTTAAGATGAACATTTTTGCTTCAGTAATTTATAACAAAATATTGATCATTAAAGAGTTATAGATGAAAGACTTTTGGCCCTTCTGAGCCCCTAATTTGAGGGGTCAGGCCCTTTTTCTTGATATCAAATAAAAGGTCTTGTGATTTTGAAGACTTTTTGTTCAACAACTATTCAGAAATTTCCTTTCGTTTAAGAGATATATAGAATAACAATATTTAGGGGCCAGCCCTCCAACCCCTTAATGGGGATGTCTTGCAAAAATTAAGAGGGTGTATATTGTTTAGAACATTATTCTGAACATCTTTTGTTCAATATTGCTTATCAAAATATTTCCCCTTTTCGAGATATAAAGTGTCAAAGATTTAGCATTCTGGCCCCTTATGGCCCCTTATTACGTAACATATGATCAAAATTTTATAATATATAGTTGCAGATTGTTAAGATGAACATTTTTGCTTCAGTAATTTATAACAAAATATTGATCATTAAAGAGTTATAGATGAAAGACTTTTGGCCCTTCTGAGCCCCTAATTTGAGGGGTCAGGCCCTTTTTCTTGATATCAAATAAAAGGTCTTGTGATTTTGAAGACTTTTTGTTCAACAACTATTCAGAAATTTCCTTTCGTTTAAGAGATATATAGAATAACAATATTTAGGGGCCAGCCCTCCAACTCCTTAATGGGGATGTCTTGCAAAAATTAAAAGGGTGTATATTGTTTAGAACATTATTCTGAACATCTTTTGTTCAATATTGCTTATCAAAATATTTCCCCTTTTCGAGATATAATGTGTCAAAGATTTAGCATTCTGGCCCCTTATGGCCCCTTGTTACGTAACATATGATCAAAATTTTATAATATATAGTTGCAAATTGTTATTATGAACATTTATGCTTCAATAATTTATAACAAAATATTGATCATTAAAGAGTTATAGATGAAAGACTTTTGGCCCTTCTGAGCCCCTAATTTGAGGGGTCAGGCCCTTTTTCTTGATATCAAATAAAAGGTCTTGTAATTTTGAAGACTTTTTGTTCAGTATGTTTTAACAAAATACTTCTATTTAAAATGTTATTATAAGAAATGTCTCTAAAATTCACTCGTAAATCACGTCCTAAATTTCGACCCCTACCCAGCTTCCATACTTCGCACTTCCGGAAAATTTGAAAACCAAGGTGCACATCTAGAACATGTCCTCTATCACCACTGAAAGTTTCAACACTCTAGCATTTGTCGTTTTTGAGTTTTTGTGCAGACACAAGGTCTATGTAAAAATCGATCAAAGGGCGATAACTTCTGACCGGAAGTGATTTTTCAAAAACTGAAGCGGCGTTATAAACTTCAGATAGCAACGCATTAACCCTGAAAATTTGAAGCAAATCGATCGAGAGATCTCCGAGAAATCTTCTGCACAAAATCGGTAAGGAAAAAAAAAAGAATAATAATAACTAGATGGTTCTCGTTGCGAGCAACGAGTGGGTCTTCCGTCTGATTTTGGATAAGATTAGTCAAGACTTTGACTGAGATATTCGTCTATAAAAAGTGAAAGGATGCATATTGTTTAAAATATTATTCTGAGAATCTTTTGTTCAATATTGCTTATCAAAATATTTCCCCTTTTCGAGATATAAAGTGTCAAAGATTTAGCATTCTGGCCCCTTATTACGTAACATACGATCAAAATTTAATAATAAATATTTGCAGAATGTTAAGATTTTTGCTTCAGTAATATATAACAAAATATTGATCATTAAAAAGTTATAGATGAAAGTATTTTGGCCCTTCTGAGCCCCTAATTTAAGGGGTGAGCCCCTTTTTCTTCATATCAAATGAAAGGTCTTGTGATTTTGAAGACTTTTTGTTCAACAACTATTCAGAAATTTCCTTTAGTTTTATAGATATATAGAGTAACAATATTTAGGAGCCATCCCTCCAAGTCCTTAATGGAGATGTCTTGCAAAAATTAAAAGGGTGTATATTGTTTAGAACATTATTCTGAACATCTTTTGTTCAATATTGCTTATCAAAATATTTCCCCTTTTCGAGATATAAAGTGTCAAAGATTTAGCATTCTGGCCCCTTATGGCCCCTTATTACGTAACATATGATCAAAATTTTATAATAAATAGTTGCAGAATGTTAAGATGAACATTTTTGGTTCAGTAATTTATAACAAAATATTCATCATTAAGGAATTATAGATGAAAGACTTTTGGCCCTTCTGAGCCCCTAATTTGAGGGGTCAGCCCCTATTTCTTGATATCAAATGAAAGGTCTTGTGATTTTGAAGACTTTTTGTTCAACAACTATTCAGAAATTTCCTTTCGTTTTAGAGATATATAGAATAAGAATATTTAGGGGCCAGCCCTCCAAGTCCTTAATGGGGATGTCTTGCAAAAATTAAAAGGGTGTATATTGTTTAGAACATTATTCTGAACATCTTTTGTTCAATATTGCTTAACAAAATATTTCCCCTTTTCGAGATATAATGTGTCAAAGACTTAGCATTCTGTCCCCCTTTTGGCCCCTTATTACGTAACATATGATGAAAATTTTATAATACATAGTTGCAGTATGTTAAGATAAACATTTTTGCTTCAATAACTTATAACAGAATATTCATCATTAAAAAGTTATAGATGAAAGACGTTTGACCCTTCTGAGCCCCTAATTTGAGGGGTCAGCCCCTATTTCTTGATATCAAATGAAAGGTCTTGTGATTTTAAAGACTTTTTGTTCAACAACTATTTAGAAATTTCCTTTCGTTTAAGAGATATATAGAATAACAATATTTAGGGGCCAGCCCTCCAAGTCCTTAATGGGGATGTTCTGCAAAAATTAAAAGGGTGTATATTATTTAGAACATTTTTCTGAACATCTTTTGTTCAATATTGCTTATCAAAATATTTCCCCTCTTCGAGATATAATGTGTCAAAGATTTAGCATTCTGGCCCTTATGGCCCCTTATTACGTAACATATGATGAAAATTTTATAATATATAGTTGCAGAATGTTAAGATAAACATTTTTGCTTCAATAACTTGTGACAAAATATTCATCATTAAAGAGTTATAGATGAAAGATTTTTGCCCTTTCTGAGCCCCTAATTTGAGGGGTCAGCCCCTTTTTCTTGATATCAAATAAAAGGTCTTGTGATTTTGAAGACTTTTGTTCAACAACTATTCAGAAATTTCCTTTCGTTTAAGAGATATATAGAATAACAATATTTAGGGGCCAGCCCTCCAAGTCCTTAATGGGGATGTCTTGCAAAAATTAAAAGGGTGTATATTGTTTAGAACATTATTCTGAACATCCTTTGTTCAATATTGCTTATCAAAATATTTCCCTTTTTCGAGATATAATGTGTCAAAGATTTAGCATTCTGTCCCCTTTTGGCCCCTAATTACGTAATATATGATCAAAATTTTATAATATATAGTTGCAGAATGTTAAGATAAACATTTTTGCTTTAATAACTTATAACAGAATATTCATCATTAAAGAGTTATAGATGAAAGACTTTTGGCCCTTCTGAGCCCCTAATTTGAGGGGTCAGCCCCTATTTCTTGATATCAAATGAAAGGTCTTGTGATTTTGAAGACTTTTTGTTCAATATGTTTTAACAAAATACTTCTATTTAAAATTTTATTATAAGAAATGTCTCTAAAATTCACTCATAAATCACGTCCTAAATTTCGACCCCTACCGAGCTTCCGTACTTCGCACTTCCGGAAAATTTGAAAACCAAGGTGCACATCTAGAATATGTCCTCTATCACCACTGAAAGTTTCAACACTCTAGCATTTGTCGTTCTTGAGTTTTTGTGCAGACACAAGGTCTATGTAAAAATCGATCAAAGGGCGATAACTTCTGACCGGAAGTGATTTTTCAAAAACTGAAGCGGCGTTATAAACTTCAGATAGCAACGCATTAACCCTGAAAATTTGAAGCAAATCGATCGAGAGATCTCCGAGAAATCTTCTGCACAAAATTGGTAAGGAAAAAAAAAAGAATAATAATAATAAAAAGAAAAGTGAAAAATCAACAATAGAATAATAGAAGGGTCTTCCGCAGAAGACGGAAGACCCTAATAAAAAGAAAAGTGAAAAATCAACAATAGAATAATAGAAGGGTCTTCCGCAGAAGACGGAAGACCCTAATAATAATAAGAAAAGTGAAAAATCAACAATAGAATAATAGAAGGGTCTTCCGCAGAAGACGGAAGACCCTAATAAAAGTGAAAAAGAAACAATAGAATAATAGAAGGGTCTTCCGTTGGAGACGAAGACCCTAATAATAAGAAAAAGAAACAATACAATAATAGAAGGGTCTTCCGCTGAAGACGGAAGACCCTAATAATAATAAAGGTAAAAAAGAAACCGAAGAATAATAGAGGGGTCTTCCGCTGAAGACGGAAAACCCTAATAACTAGATGAGATCTCGTTGCAAGCAACGAGTAGGTCTTCCGTCCAATTTTCTGATAAGATGAGATAAGATTTTGACTATGATCTTTGTTAAAAGATAATAATAAATAGACATCCCTAATTAGATTTCATTCTTTTGATTTGTCTAACATTATCAAAGAGTTATAAATGAAAGACTTGGCCCCTCTGAGCCCCTAATTTGAGGGGTCAGCCCCTTTTTCTTGATATCAAATGAAAGGTCTTGTGATTTTGAAGACTTTTTGTTCAACAACTATTCAGAGATTTCTTTTCGTTGTGGAGATATGCCGAATGGAAATATTTAGGGGCCAACCCTCCAAGTCCTTAATGGGGACGTTTGACAAAAATTGAAATGTTGCATATTGTTTAGAACATTATTCTGACCATCTTTTGTTCAGTATTGCTTATCAAAATAGTCCCCCTTTTCGAGATATAAAGCGTCAAAGATTGAGCATTCTGGCCCCTTGTTACCCCTTATTACGTAACATATTATCAGAATCTTATCATTTAATGTAGTAAATTGTTAAGATAAGCATCTTTGCTTCAGTAATGTATTACAAATTATTGATCGTTGAAGTTAAAGATGAAAGACTTTTGGCCCCTCTCAGCCCCTAATTTGAGGGGTCATCCCCTTTTTTCTTGATATCAAATGAAAGGTTTTGTGATTTTGAAGACTTTTTGTTCAACAAATATTTAGAAATTCATTTTCGTTTTCGAGATATGCTGAATTGAAATATTTAGGGCCAGCCCTTCAAGTCCTTAATGGGGCTGTTTTGCAAAATTTGAAAGGTTGCATTTTGTTTAGAACATTTTTCTTAACATCTTTTGTTCACTATTGCTTATCAAAATATTCCCCCTTTATGAGATATAAAGCATCGAAGATTTAGAATTCTGGCCCCTTATTACGTAACATATTATCAAAATTTTAAAACATATAGTTGCAAATCGTTAAGATAAGCATCTTTGCTTTAGTAATGTATTACAAAATATTGATCGTTCAACAGTTATACTTGAAAGAGTTTTGGCCCCTCTGAGCCCCTAATTTGAGGGTCCAGCCCCTTTTTCTTGATGTCAAATGAAAGGTCTTGTCATTTTGAAGATTTTTTGTTCAACAACTATTTAGAAATTTATTTTCGTTTTTGAGATATGCTGAATTGAAATATTTAGGGGCCAGACCTTCAAGTCCTTAATGGGGCAGTTTTGCAAAATTTGAAAGGTTGCATATAGTTTAAACAAATATTCTGACCATCTTTTGTTCAGTATTGCTTATCAAAATATTCTCTCTTTTCGAGATAGAAAGCGTCAAAGATTTAGCATTCTGGCCCCTTATTACGTAATATATGATAAAAATTTTAAAACATATAGTTGCAAATTGTTAAGATGAACATTTTTGCTTCAGTAATTTATAACAAAATTTTGATCGTTCAAAAGTTATATATGAAAGATTTTGGTCCCTCTGAGCCCCTAATCTGAGGGATCAGCCCCTTTTTCTTGATATCAAATGAAACGTCTTGTCATTTTGTGCATCTATGTAATATATGTTTAACAAAATATTTACAGGTAAAAAGATATAAAAGAAAACCTGTCAAATTTTGCGAGATGCTTGTGAGACTATTTTGCGAGCCAGGCGAGCTTCATCGTCTTTTGAGCTGGAAACATATAGATGAGAAATGGCACATCTACAATCTTTCCTCTATCTTCACTGAAAATCTTATCCCTTTATCTCTATTCGTTTAGGAGAACACTCCAGGACAAGCCGACCCTCTGAAAATCAGAAAATCGTCCATATCTCACGACCGGAAGTGACGTCATCAAAAAACAAAAAAACCTATCAAGATCAGTTGAATATCTTTCACATCTGAAAGTTTGATGTAAATCGGCCAAGCCGTTTCTGAGAAATCGCGTGCACAACATCGGTTGGAAGAAAAATAATAATAACTAGAGCAAAGCTCGTTGCAAAGCAACGAGTGGGTCTTCCTTCTTAGCTTGTAAGTTGACATCGTAATAAAAGGATAAATATTTGTTTAATTTCCACCTAAAGGTTACATGTTTCTGTTTAGATTGTCAACTTTGCTAACATTCTCTTTCTTCTTTGACCCAAATATCAAGAGACCTCATCTCCGGAACTCTGAATCTGGAGTGAGCATGAGGATATATAATTCAACTGTACTCTCTCCAACAGTACTCCTGAAATTGTATCCAAAACACTAATACTCCCAGACCCTCATTTCTTGAACTTTGACTTTTGATTTTTAATTTCTAGACTTTTCTATTCATCTAACATCTTTGATGCAATCATGTTAGTAACACGTGTCATACTACAGAATCATCAGTGTTTTGCTACATCACTGTCATAATAATTGCTTGACAAAACATTTACACAGCATAACTACATAGTAAGTAAACCAAATGTGTTACTGATTGAGGATATCCATTCTTTGACAATCAGTAAGTAGAAAAATACTCTTACAAGAAATACACAGGGATGATTTCAGTAAGACACGGTGTCACTTGTGGAAAATTTTAACATAACATCTTTTTTAGCCTTTAACTTAAAAGTTAAACTTCATTATCTCAAAAACCGATATCTAAATACATGTACCATTTATATGGTGAAGTGAGTTGGTACTCCCAACCCCTTATTCTTTAAGTTTTTTACCCTGCATGGTTATCTGGAGTCATTGGATATCTTGACGATCTTGGTCCAGTTGAAATTGAGAAAAAATGGTTTTACTGTACTTCTTGGGTTCATTTCATCAAATGTTTTACAAGGGGGGAAAAAGACACATATATTTAAATTTTCGTAACATGTTAAAATAATCTTTTACATGTACATGTATATTACACATATATTCAAGTAAATTTTTTTAATAAGAATTCATTAAAAATATTTGAATCCATTGAAGTTGATTGCAGTAGATATAATGTGAATTATGAGCCTAATACACAACAAGCAAATTTAAAGAATAGTGGTCTCATTCTGTCATTTGTCAACTGAAAAAGTTTGATGATAATAGGCCTGAAACTGTTCAAAATATGCCTCTAAATCATTTTGAAAAAGAATGGCTGCAAAATTTAAAAAGTAGGTAACCATGAACTACTTTTGAGTCAACATGATACGAGGTCCTTAGATGCATCAATTGACAAGATTTGATGATCCTAGTCCTTATAGTAAGCAAAATATCAACATTTTAATAAATGTAATTTTTGGTCAACTTTGAAGTGACCTTGAGACCAAGCCCTTTGTCCCAAAGTGATTCCCTTTGCAAATTTTAATCTACAATATATTTTCATCCTTTTGTGAAAGTTTGGTGATAATCTGCCCAGTGGTTCTTGAGAAGACGATTTTTTAGCAACCAGTACTTTTGGTTTTATTTACCTAATTATCTCCCCTTGTTTAAGGGTCACAACCCTAAGTTTACTATAAACGGGAGCCCTTGGGCCATGGATACACTGTGACAAATTTGACAATAATTGGCCAAGGGGTTCTTGAGTTATGGCCCATATTCTAACAAGAGGCCCATGGGCCACAATGCTCACCTGAGTTACTTTGGCCCTGCTGTTCTTCACCAGACCCACCCTCCCTTGTAATACTTATTGCGGCCCCACCCTACCCCCGAGGGCCATGATTTGAAAAATTAGAATCTACACTACCCCAGGATGATTCCACATATGTTTCAGTTTTTCTGGCCCAGTGGTTCTTGAGAAGAAGATTTTTAAAGATTTTGCCTATATATTTCAATGTAAAACTTTGATTCCCTATTGTGGCCCCGCCCTACCCCTGGGGGCCATGATTTGAAAAATTTAGAATCTACACTACCCCAGGATGCTTCCACATAACTTTCAGCTTTTCTGGCCCTGTGGTTCTTGAGAAGATTTTTTAATGACCCCACCCTATTTTTGTCTTCTCTTGATTATCTCCCCTTGTAAAGGGGGTTGGTCCTTCATTTTAACAAACTCCCCTTCACCCAAGGATGCTGTGTACCAACTTTGGTTAAATTTGGCTCAGTGTTCTTGAGAAGAAGACAAAAATATGAAAAGTTTACAGACGGATGGACAGACAGACGGACAACTGGTGATCAGAAAAGCTCACTTAAGCTTTCAGCTCAGGTGAGCTAAAAAGTTTACGTACACCGCACAAATGGCCATAGCATTAGCTCTTTGAGCCTTTGGCTCACAAGAGCTAAAAAGATAAAAAGAATTATGTATCTTAGAGTTGTCTATTTGTAATCAAAGCTATATTGAAATCAGACCAATTTCTTGAAATAAAAAATTGCACTGTTGTAGTGCAAAAAAAATTAATGATATTTTACATGTCGCTATAATATTCAAAGAGGGTGTGTTGCAAAATTTTGAATTAAATTAGAGGGGTTATGACTGTTTCATTGCTAATTATAGATGATCAATGCGAAAACACAAAGTTCAGAATTGCAATGTCATTGAAAGTCTTGGAGAGCACCGAGCTATTAAAAAATTATTTCTTCAGACAGGTCATTTTTCAAAGTGCACAGTAAATTTTCCTTAAATCAATGTGTCCGCAAACTTTTCTAACAATCCTCGTTCATGTACATGCCCTTAGCACTGAAGTCATTTGAAATATGCACATATGTTAACATTTGTTGCTGTATATGCCAAAATAGCAGTTCTCTCTAAATGTTTTTGTAAAAATACATATATTACAAGTTCTATGTATTAAGGCCTGATGTGTCCATAATCCTAGATGGAAGGACTTTTATCCTTGTGTGACTATTTAAATTTCACTATGCTGCTTATTCTTCGTCATCTCCAAACAGATGCTCTTCTGGCAAATATGGTCATGCTTGGTATCAAATTTCAGTTATCAGATGGCAGTCACACCTATCCAAAAGAAATTGAAATTTCTCATTTAAAATAAAAAAAAAAAAAACTGTACAACTTATAAATGATAAATAGCGATGTTAATTTTACTCGGACAGCTAAGTCGCACAGTCAGAGGCTTTAGTCAAATGAAAGTCGAGTACTCGTTGAAATTTAAATCAATTTTTCATGTCATTTTCCTTTTTGTCTTTAAGAGACTGCTAGCCTGTACAATATTTAAACTACATTATAACCATTAAACAACAAATTATTGAATCATTAACATTTTCGTAGTAATAAATATATGTATCAAATGTATTTGATTTCAAATATAATATTTACTGCCAGTGTTTTTTTTTTCAGTACTTTGGGACTGAGGGCTGGGGCCCTCAGAATTGGGAATTTCAGCATCAAGTAGGCTAAATTGGGAATCTCCCAGAAAGCCCAATCACTTTAAAAGCATTGTCCAAAAACTTTGTTTTTGTCTTTGTATTACTTTAACAAACAATTGTTATAACTAATCAAGACTATTCTTGGTATGGATTATCTAATTACTTGCATCAAGAACAATAGTGGTATGAATTATCTAATAATGAAGAAATCCAACTTGGCTGAGGTGGCAGAGGATAGTTTTTTTTAATGCCAAACATGTGCCGAGGGGGTACACATATACATGTGATCCATAAAAACATGTACATGGGGACAGTTTTCCAGGGGCTAATTAATTACACTTCATATGCCCATGGCTCACAAATTATGTCAACAAATTACATGTAATCTGCCTAGTAGAGTGCACATGTACCAAAAATGCACCTGGGGTCTCCCAAAATTTTGGCTTGTTTTTCCAAGATTTGGGCCTCAGTCGCACCCATGCAACCCATCCCCAGGCCCGAGCGAACAGGATAAAACACCCAGTACTCTGTAAATCAATGCATGCCCTAATGAAAATTCACCAATTGATATGGGGCCATTCATCTTCCCTCTGAGATACACACCTTCTTCTAAGGCCTACTTCTTTTCAGTGTATTTCCTCTGCAACTGACCATGTGTCTAAGGTTCGCATTTACAACTCTGTATATAAGCGTCATAGTGACACCTACATGCTGCACATCATTTATTTCAGCAAGCACTCTGCTACACTGCAAATGTGTCCCATAATTATTCTAATCATTTTTCTACATAAAATATCACATCAAACAGGGGATATCTCAATTCTTTAAGAAATTTGACCGGGTCTTTAGTACGAAACTATCCCCTGCCACCTGAACAACAAAACCTGCTTGAAAAACATGCAATAAACAAACTAAATTTGATCACATATTTTGTAAGTTTTTCTTTGGGAAAACTTCCATTACATTTTGGGAAAATACAGGCATATTTTCAATTGGGACTGGGGCCGAATTTCGGCCCCAAGTCGGTTCTAAAAAAATCACTGACTGCACATTTTATCTATATACAGAACATCAAATGCTCGTATTTATCCTTTCTTTTCCTGCTGCTAGTACATGTACCCGTTATTGATTTCTTACCTGAAGCCATTTGAATGTGTCTTGTCAGTGACCCGTGATTGTTAAACAATTAAAGTGTAACTCTTATAAAAACAAAATTTTAATTATGAGATTTTTTGCATTCAATCAATACAATTTAAAAATGATTGATATTAATATCAGAAAGAAACACCTTTGAATTATGCTCATAACCATTCCCCAGTTTACATGTATTTATAAAGTTTTATTATTCTTCATTAATTGGTAGTTCCATTTTATGAGATCTGAGATCTTACGAAATTGCAGGTTGAAACTTTACAATTTGGATCCGACATCTTTTAAAGTATGCCAATGCATGTTTGTCGAACAACAAAATTCCTTTGAACAATTAACAAAGACTGGTTAAGCCTTTCCCTGAGTTTGAACACTGATACGTTAATAAATGAACTGAGCAGATCCAATTTTTTTTTTAGCTCATATGAGCCATAGGCTCAAGTGAGCTTTTCTGATCAAAATTTGTCCGTTGTCTGTCGTCGTTGTTGTCATTGTCGTTGTTGTTGTTGTAAACTTTTCACATTTTCATCTTCTTCTCAAGAACCACTGGGCCAAATTCAACCAAACTTGCCACAAAGCATCCTTGGGTAAAGGGGATTCAAGTTTGTTCAAATGAAGGGCCACGCCCTCTTTCAAGGGGAGATAATTAGGAATTAGTGAAAAAATAATGGCATCATTTAAAAATCTTCTTCTCAAGAACCACTGGGCCAGGAAAGATGAAACTTATGTGGAAACATCCTCAGGTAGTGTAGATTCAAGTTTGTTCAAATCATGACCCCCGGGGTAGGGTGGGGCCACAATGGGGGATCCAAGTTTTACATAGATATATATAGGAAAATATCTTGAAAAAAAATTCTTCTTAAGAACAGTAAAGCCAAGATTGGTCATATTTATATAGAAGCATCCTCAGGTAGTGTAGATTCAAGTTTGTTCAAATCATGACCCCCGGGGGTAGGGTGGGGCCACAATGGGGGATCAAAGTTTTACACAGAAATATATAGGAAAATATCTTTAAAAATCTTCTTCTTAAGAACAGCAAAGCCATGATTGTTCATATTTTTATGGCAGCATCCTCAGGTAGTGTAGATTCAAGTTTGTTCAAATCATGACCCCCAGGGGTAGGGTGGGGTCACAATGGGGGATCCAAGTTTTACATAGAAATATATAGGAAAATATCTTTAAAAATCTTCTTCTTAAGAACAGTGAAGCCAAGATTGGTCATATTTATATGGAAGCATCCTCATGTAGTGTAGACTCAAGTTTGTTCAAATCATGACCCCCGGGGTAGGGTGGGGCCACAATGGGGGATCCAAGTTTTACATAGAAATATATAGGAAAATATCTTTAAAAATCTCCTTCTTAAGAACAGTAAAGCCATGATTGGTCATATTTATATGGAAGCATCCTCAGATAGTGAAGATTCAAGTTTGTTCAAATCATTACCCCGGGGATAGGTTGGGTCCACAATAGGTGATCAAAGTTTACAGAGGAATATATAAATCTTTTTCTCAAGAACAGAAAAGCCATGATTAGTCAAATTGATATGGAGGCATCTTTGGGTAGTGTAGAATGAAATTTGTTCAAATGAGGGCCCCCGGGGGTAGGGTGGGGCCACAATGGGGGATCAAATTTTTACAAATGAATATATGGGGAAAAAATCTGCTGCTCAAGAACAACAAAGCCATTTGTTATATTGATATGAAAGCATCATCAAGTAGTTTAAAATTCAACATCCCCCTCCTTGTAAACTTTTAAATACTGTACTGATTTTTGCTTTTTTTTCCCTAGCCAATGTGCTCAGGTGAGCGATGTGGCCCATGGGCATCTTGTTTTACATTGAATTTAAGAGTAGCAAATTTTAAACGAACAACCGACTTAACAAATTTTAGTCGATAGTCAATATGATTGAATGATAGTCGATTACTCGAATATTCATTGACACCCCTAATGAAACCATCAAACAGAGTTCAAAGATACTGTCACATTTTCCGTGTATTATTTGTAAAAAGTACTCTATTAAATAGATGTTTACATGCAGTCAATTTTGAGGATGTAATTACAAAATATAATATAAATAGGGATCAATTAGGAGTTTTTTTTCATGATTTCACAAAGGAAATGCACATAACTTATACATGTAGAAAATTTATTAGGGATGGCAATGGTCAACTGGGTAACCATCTAATCAGTCAGAAATATAGTAACTGGTTTAGTATGGGATGACGGGTTATGATTTTCCTAACCGGTTAGTCGGTATTTTTTGTATAATATGTACTTTTTAAATAATATACCAGTATGCATATTTTTTTTTTTTTAAATTACCACTAAGATCATGTAGATAGCATGTGTAATACTAGTCTCATTCAAACAGATGCTCGACTGTCTCCATAAACTCCTGCTCGTTGGAGTTTACGGAGACAGACAAGCATCTGCTTGAACGAGATTAGTTTAAAACTGAAAAGTTGCTATCGACTTATTAAATTATTCACAATATACAGCCACTGTGAAAACAAATCCCCATTATTTTGTCATTACAGTAAAACATGCTTATAAGTGTCAGGGACAAATAATTTTGATTCATTATAAATGCATTCATTTTTCAGTTTAGTTTTCAGTATGTTTTAAAACCACAGGGAATGAAAATCACTTCACTATACGCTTCAATTCCTTATTTAAGTCTGTTCGCAGTAAGCGTGTTTTACTGTATAACCCAAATACCACTCTAAGTTTACATACCCAAATCATAAAAAATTCTATATTCTAATTTAAAGAACTAATTTTTTACTAAACAATGTTTTACATGGTAATTAATCTAGTTCATTATCTGTAATGGTAGCCTAGTTGTAGGGTATTCATTTTGTAATCAGGAGGCCTGGGCTTGATTCTCATTTGCTGTGTCAAACCTAAGACATAAACATACAGGTAATGAAGGTTCCTTCACCAAACGCCAAGCATTAGAAGTAAAAGTCAAAGGTGTTTTTCAGATGAGACCTTAAAAACCTCACAGTAGATGTTGTGACAATAAAGAACCCTCACTGCTCAATGGGCCTTAGTGCCAAGTATTAAGGTCTATGTTTGAAGCCCTTCACTAGTATGTGGTAATGTCTCTATACGAGAGAAAAATTCTCAAGTAAGATGTAAAACAACATACAATCAATCAAAGTGTCAGTAAGAAGCTGATCCTTACGTCGCAGGTTCGAATCCCACAGCTGGATGTGGAGATAGGTTCCTCAGATGGAACGGTATGAACCGAGGTTCTGTGTCACAGAAGGTGCTGGCATGAAAAAGATCCCTCACTTCCCAAAGGCCATAAGTGTCAAGTACAGGTCTATATTTGCAGGCCTCCACCAGCAAGTGGTGGCATAATAATATGACTAAAAAAAAATTTGAAGGGGCAATAAACAAAACACAAATCAATCCTGCAGTCTTATCACAGAAATAATTCAAACTTTTTTGTATAAATATATTTCCAAATTTCTTTTGCAATTTAACTGAGTGACATTTTTGAGATTTTCCAATAATAATACACATTTACTAGCTGGGTTCGAGGGCAACATGTGTTTTGTCGGACCCAAGAACCAAACTGTTTGCCTGAGGCCATTAGGCCGAAGGGAAACAGTTTGGTTCAAGGGGTCAGCAAATTGCATTTTACCCCGAGAACACGGTCAATAAATGTTTTGTTATATCTTTTACTTTCTTTTTTTGTTTGACATACATGTATTTTGTAGTGGCTTCCGTGATGTAAATTTCCTTTACCAGCACTGAGGTAAAACTCTGTCAATTCCGTAACTTTCGAACACCAACGAATGCAAATGAGATTTAACTAATCCCGCGCATACTGTAATATGTAAGCAGTCCAATGATCTCATCGACAGGTTCAATATCTCACTTTGCGGTTCAACATAGATTTTTTTTATGATTGCTCATAAAACCTTGGAAATGTTAGACATTTTGAGTGTACACTGGTATAGATTTATATGAGAACAAATTTTTAAAGGTATAACAAATTATAATATTAATTAAGGCCCTAGTTATAACAGCTATTCATACTTGTTGAAGAATATATAACAATAATTATCATGTTTATACATGTAGTATGTTAGATAGTGTATTGTTGAATTTTTGCATTTTTTTGTTTCAATAAAAAAAAATAAGTCTTGGTGAAATTACATGCTCTCGTGCATTTAAATATAAGGTAAAGCAATGGGGATTTGACAATGTCATGTCAGGGCTAACAGACAGAGACTGAACCATAAAATAGATAACATACATCAGTGTTTGTGCGTACATTTATACATTTGCTGGCATATACATGTAAACATCAGTGCTGTAAGCAGCTGTTAAATTTTAGATAAGAAAAATTCTAACCTTCATTTCCATGGTGCACGCCAATCATATATTAAAATGTCACCGTGAACTCTTTCATCACTCGCTACATTTATCACAGAAAACTCCGACACAAGACTGTTCATCGCTGTTAATGTGATCGTCAGAATTTCCTCGTAAACAATTTGCGCAAGAATATATATATCCCTTTAAAACTAATGCTCCCTGTACGCAACCAAGGATTTTATGTGCTTCGAAGATGTGGATTAAACCTGCATGTCTACATACGGCTCGTACGTTAAGAAAATGTACAACTGTCAACTTCACATATTTTCTTCTCATTTTCTGTCTGTAATTCCGACTTGCATGGCTACTTCCGGGGACGTGCTAAAGACTTGATATACTAAAGACCTGATATTCGACCTGATGATTTTTCAAAAAATAAAATAATCAGATTGAGTGTTAGACATGATTTATTTTTAAAAATTATTGATTATGAAGCATTATGCTATACTAAACTACACTTTTTTTAAAAATATTTGCCAACAAAGCATCAGATCAAATCACGTTTTTCGTATATCGGGTCTTTAGTGTCTTCTTCCCACAATGCCGCTCGTGATTGTTTACATCCAGGTTACAAACAAGAGGCCCCGATTAAGACTCTTTCTATACGGATGCATTTGTAAATGTTGATTTACCTTTACTTGTGTAAATAACTTGCATTTATAAACGATTTAAATAACAGAAAACAGAGAAATCGAATCAAAACAATTTATTTAAAACCAACAACTATCTAAAACCGTACAAGCATGTGTTACGTTGCCCTAAAAGGCGTGGCTGGTTTGTAGACAACTTGTTCCTGTACGATTCTCGAATAATTATTATATAAAATAGAATAAAATATAGCACGGAGCTTGTTTCTCTTTATACCACATGACAAGATTTAATATGTTAGAAATTATGTCCTTCAAACTTTTTCATAATATTTTAATATTTTTAGCTATCCAAAAAATACTTTCATGACCTGCTGTCCCCTGAATATAGGGGCCAGCCCCTTTTTCTCGATGTTATCTGAAAGCTCTCGTAATTACACACAACTTTTATTCTATATGTCTTACCAAATTTTTATCAGTTTAAAAGTTATTAAACAAAAAGCAGCAAAATATCATGGAAAAATAATTCTTAAAACTTGCCGTCACATAGCTTCGAACTTAAAAAAATTAGCCTACAATTTTAATGTTCTGCGCATCTGCAATGTATTAGTTACAAGTTCTCCAGTTTTCATGCAAGTATCATGTGTCGTTATTGAGAATTCTACTGGACAAGAGACCCTCCAAATATCGATTAAAGGGCAATAACTCATAAACGGGGGTATATATCAAAAATTTGAAAAAACCGTTTTTAGGCAATAATACATTGTATCTACCCTGAAAGTTTCATAGCAATCGGACAAAAGGTCTCCGAGAAATCGCCTGCTGAAAATCGGCGGGAAAAAAAAATAATAAAAAGAAACAGTAGAATAACAGTAGGGTCTTCCGAAGGAAGCTCGGAAGACCCTAATAATAATAATAATAATAATAAGAATAGGGAAAAAGAAACCCAACGAAAACAATAAGGTCTTCCGTTGGAGACGGAAGACCTTAATAATAGGGAAAAAGAAACCGAACGAAAACAATAAGGTCTTCCGTTGGAGACGAAAGACCTTAATAAAAGTGAAAAAGAAACCTAAGAATAACAAGAAGGTCTTCCGTAGAAGACGGAAGACCTTAATTAATTTAATGAATAAATGCACATGCAATATGCATTGCTATGCACATGTGCATAATATATAAAAACATGAGTCTGTCACACTATCTTTGACCGAAGTTCCACCTCTGTTTTTATTTTGGTTGATGCGATAGACAGATTGCAGAGTGCCTTTTCCAAAGAAAATCTGACCGCCATATTCTGAACCAATCCATAGTTGACGTACGGATGAAATTTTAAGACTCGTAAATCATAATTTAGATATTTTCTATTAACTTCAACTTTTCACAGACAAGGGCATCTATTTATGATTTCTTGTCATGCATGAAGAATTAAATATTGTGTACGAGAGTACAGCAGTAGGTGCCTGCCAAATTTTTTTCAGATAGTCTTTTCTTCTAAAGAACCCCCCCCCCCCCGGTCAACACATTTATACATACTTTTTTTGAGAATGATGCTCATTCTTGATATGAGCCTACATCATACGATTATCAAAACGTTCAATGCGCATACTATTGTATAGTATATTGAAACCAGAAAAGTTCAAACGGACCATTATTACATGTATTACTGACGCCCTCTAACTCCATCATGGAAGTTTTATTAAAGTGGGAAGTTAGATAGTTTTACTGCAACCTAAATGGTAGTTAAAGTGTTAAACATTTCACTTTAATCAACAAAGCAGCCAAAGTCCGAAATCCTCATGGAATTGTAGATCAGGAGCGAATTTATATGCAGACACTGCCTAAATTATAAATATCGTAACATGTATATACTTGTATAATTACCTTCATTGCTCAAGGTTTGGTCTCGAAATTGTAATTGTTCCATTCAACACAAAACAGTCACTTTTGTATCCAATTGTCATTATTCACCTAAAAGTATACACTTGAAACTCCCTCCTTGCATAATTGCATCCACAAAATGAGAGGTAATCTAGCCTGGTCTCCTTTCCCTAATTTGCTTCGTGTTCTCTTTGACCCTGGCTTGGATGAGCCAGAGAACAAGGAAACAAGGAAAACGGACGCCGCCAATATCAATACGGCCAATATATAAATTCCCAAAGCACAAGTGAAGTGTTGAATGATATGAAATAAGATTTCTTTGTTCGCGTCTTTAAACTCGCAGTCTTTTGACAAACTACAGAGATCAGTAACATACCCATCAAGTGTTTGAGTGCCAGTATTAAAATACCTTGATGTGGATTTTGCTCTGAAAATGTTTACAGTTTCTAAACTTGAACACAGCCATTTGAATGATTTTCCGTGGAGAAAAAATATGTAGATAGTACCTGTTTTGTTCCTATGTACGCAGTCGGCGTATCCCCCTTTTCGACGTCGAAAAAACGTTCTCAAGCATAGTGTAATAATAGCGCTCTTTTCTGGCCATTATCGTCAATGTCCATTCCAGTGAATAACAGTTCAAATTGCTCAATCCACATCTCCCACTTTGGTCCTGCATCAGCTTAGTCTGCAAGTCGGCCCAAACTGTTTTAAGAACTGATTGATTTGTATTATCTCCTCATTAAACATTTCCGGCGATCTTCTCGGGTCTCGATGTAACAGCTGACCGATAACAACGGTAGACACCCCAAGTCTATGAATTAAATAGTTCGCATAATAAATAATATCCTGGGCAATGGTATAAGCCGGTCTCGTTGTAGCATCGTTTCCTCAAATTTGAAGAAATTCACACACTAGGCTTCCGAGAGAAAAAAATTCTGAGTTTGCAAGAGTTCGTATTTTTAATCAACCTGCACAGTCACAAGAGATGCATTGAGGTTGATGTTCCGCCTTTAGTAAATGAGTAAACCTTGAATGCGTATTATTGATATAATGACTTCGTCCTGGCGTTTCAGGCCAAAATCAGATGACTGGTTAACCGTGTTTTGTATTGCTTAAAGTTTACTATGATCACATTTGCCAAAGTGACTGTACATAAGATTTTACTAAATATTTCAGATCAGTATAAGGAATTTTAAAGTGTACAAGTTCATATTGAAGTGCTTTTTTGAGGCACTATCAGCTTCCGTGTTTCCACGGATACCAATGTGACTTGGGATCCAACAAAATTCAACAACTTTACCTTCTTTAATGAAGTTATAGTACTTGATTAGTATATCCGGTTCCGGTAGAATCAACACATGGTAACTTGTGCTCCTGGAAAATTGGTTTTTGAGCAAAATTGACTCTGATTTTTAATACTGAAGTTTTATTAGTAATTAAATAGAATGCTAACATTGTAAAAGACTTGTATTTGGAGTGTTTTGTAATGTTGGGATGAATTGTGAAGCTTTTTTCTCTGAGTAATACAAATGCAATTGGTATTTGAGCAAAATTAACTCAGATTTTTTAATACTGAAATTTTATTAGTAATTAAATAGAATGCTAACATTCTAAAAGACTTGTATTTGGAGTGTTTTGTAATGTTGGGATGAACTGTAAAGCTCTCAGTAATACAAATGTTAACAAACAAAATGGCGGACGAATGGACAGCACGTGTGTCCAAATTACCAAACAGGTACTCTGATTGTATTACTGGTAATGAATTCGATGAAATTGAGAATGATACAGGATCTGAATGTTTGGAATCTCCCACCAAGCATGAACAAATTGACGGGAAAACCAACAACGTTACGTTTAAAACATAACGAATCGGTATTTGGAAAAACACAATTATTGACTATTTTGGAAAACCGAAAACAAATGTTCAATCTCAGAAATCCTGTTATGTTATCAAAGTTACCTTTGACTTAGATAATGAAAGAAACAATCAGTGAAAGTCAACCTTTTTCACTCTGGATCAGTTGTTATTCAAGGTGCAACATGTGCCAAATTCACTGACAATTTTTTCCATTTGTTGAAGCAGAAATGTGATGATTTTGAAAGAGAGTCATTACATGACACCTTAACTGAAGAAACTTACTTGAAAACACCATCTGTCCCTGAGTTGATGAAATCTAAAAGCATGGAGGTCATTCATGATCAACAGTTGCCTCATACACCAACAAATACCCCCCCCCCCCCAAATTGCACAGAAAATTGTTCCAAACATTTAACAAAAACCTTTCTTTTCTCCTCAACAAAGAGTGTCCCTACATAGTAAATCTATAGATCAGAAATTTGGAGAAATACACGTTTCACTTGGGACTCTGGATATGTCTATGAAAAACCTTGTTGGAAAAACTCAATGACATATATGTCTCTAATATGAAAAAACTTCAAAAACTAATGAGATGTTGAGCAATCATAGATCCAAAATTACTGAGTCATTGTCCACTATTGAGTCCAAACTAAAACATTGTGCAACTGGTATTGACGCCCTACAGATCAAAGCTAACACAGCTGACACTCTCAAGAAAGAGTTGAAGATGAAGCAAATGGAACACGATAATACTGTTACAAAAACGCAGAAATGTTAATGCTTTAAATGCGTTAAAAACATTACACTACATTACAAGATCGACTTTTATTTTTATTTGTAAGTTGTGTACTTAAGTACGGCCAATTTATATATAGAGTTCTCTAGGCTATATATAAACGTATTTGTTACGATATCACATGACCTCGTTGATCACGTGACGGTCATTTCTACTTTTTTGAAGTGTTTCACATAAATCGCTTCGGCGCAGCTGATTAACACAATTATTATTAAATTTTTTGTCACATAAATAAACTCGTCGCATCCTTGTGAACCCGAAATGTGCTTGAGAAAAGTTATACTATTACTCTAGTACGAAATATTTCACAATGAATTCAACTTACCGACAAATTTGAGGGTATTTTCCTCTCAGTATCGTCATCTGTATTAAAACAAAGCCATCACACATTTTTCCCAAGCAAGATTCAGTTAAAGGGGAAACTCCTCTTACAGATTTCCACAGAACATCTCAAATAAATCCTCATTAATCAACCTGCGTCAGGCTCATTTACACACATATTATAAAATCTACTTCTATCCACGGGTATAAAAAAAAGGGTAAATGTAAAACGTATATTTTCGTATATATTCTGAACACATTGACTTTTAAACAATAGTAATAAAGCAAAGTTATCTAAAATATTCGGATATATAAGATTTAAAAAAAAAAAGATTAAAACACGTCTATTTTACACCACCTTTCTGACACTTTATATGCAGATTGAAATAAATGTAAAGTTTATGACACTCTCCCCATCATAACAACTCAAGTTTGCAGTGACTCGTCGTCATTTTCAATTATGACGTCATACATTTGTAGTTCAGAGAAGTGAAGGCACAGAGTACACTGTGATATTCTCTGGGAAGTCTTAACGTACCTGCGAATGTCGTTACTTATAAACAAGCTAAGGAAGAGTCTATTACTTAACCAGTCAGGCAGTTCGGAAAAACAAATTCCGGTATGACTCTAGATTATGTAATTGGAGAGGGAAGGCCTAACCCGATTGAATTGAATGACCTAATAGTTTATGTGTTTTTCATATAGATGTTGTAAAATCCTTTTTAGTCTAGGTATCATTAAGTAAGGCAATTATTTGAACTTAGGTAAGGAAACTGCTTATATAATTTTAAAAAAGCACAAATATAAATTAATGGAATGGAATTAAGAATATTAAAGAATGGATTAAAATAGCTAAAAAAAAAATAAAAAAACCCTGTCCGCATCCACCAATCAACAAAGGAGTCTAAAAATTAAAAAATAACAATAACCCCAATCTCACCCCCGAAAACTAAACAAAGGCAGTTTAGAACTTGGTTATCAATTTCAAGCAGGTATATAAGGGAGTCCATTTGTTTCTTTCTGGCACGTTGTATCATCTTTGAAAAAAAAAACGAGGGGAGGAGGGGAAGAAAACAAAGGCAACTTGCTTAAAATAACTTTGACAAACCAACAAAAGAAAAAAAGAAGGGGGGGGGGCAAACTCGAAAATCTTTTGTTGTGTGTATGTGTGTGTGTGGGGGGGGGGGGTTTAAGGTTAAGTCTTCTTTCACAGCAAAATAATGTTTATACTTATTCATACACATTTGCCTAGTTTGCCTATACTGCCAAAAAAAAGTGGTGGGCTAGGCAGCTTTTCAACGAACATTTTAAACAGTAAAAGGATGTGTCCCCTCCCCGCCCCGTGATATACTACGACCCTGTACATGTATTTATTAAGGAAACGGAACAAAAATACTAGTACATCTGATTTACACATGAAATAAACATAAAATATAAGTGAAAGTAACGGTTAAGCAGAACATAAACGGTCACTTTCATAGCTATCCCAGGTTGGTTAAATCCTTATCCAGTCTGGAAGGAATAAAAACCATTTGCTAAGAACATAATCCGCTCAGGTAGAAACATTATCAAGTAACTTTTAAAACCTAAAACTGAACCTAAAACATTCAGTTTGAAACCTTACCAAGATGGGCAGAAATTATGAATAAGGCAAATTAGAAACCTAATCCACTCATGCAGGAACTGCAAATAGTCAGTTTAGAATGTAACCCAGTCAGGCAGAAACATGAACAAGTCAGTGAAGAACCTAACCCAGTAAGGCAGAATCATAAACAGTCAGTTAAGAACCTAGGCAGGAACATAGAACTGTCAGTTTAGAACCTAACCCAGTCAGACAGAAACCTAACCCACTCAGGCAGACTTATAAAACAGTCAGTTTAAAACCTAACCCAGTCAGGCAGAAACCAAACCCACTCAGGCAGAGTCATACAACAGTCAGTTTAGAACCTAACCACTCAGGCAGAATCATAAAACAGTCAGTTTAGAACCTAACCCAGTCAGGCAGAAACCAAACCCACTCAGGCAGAGTCATAAAACAGTCAGTTTAGAACCTAACCACTCAGGTAGAAACCTTACCCACTCAGGCAGGGTCATAAAACAGTCAGTTTAGAACCTAACCACTCAGGCAGAATCATAAAACAGTCAATTTAGAACCTAACCCAGTCAGGCAGAAACCTATCCCAGTCAGGCAGAATCATAAAACAGTCAGTTTAGAACCTAACCACTCAGGCAGAAACCTTATCCACTCAGGCAGAGTCATAATACAGTCAGTTTAGAACCTAACCACTCAGGCAGAAACCTTACCCAGTCAGGCAGAGTCATAAAACAGTCAGTTTAGAACCTAACCACTCAGGCAGAATCATAAAACAGTCAGTTTAATTAGAACCTAACCACTCGGGCAGAAACCTTACCCACTCAGGCAGAGTCATAATACAGTCAGTTTAGAACCTAACCACTCAGGCAGAAACCTTACCCACTCAGGCAGAATTAAAACAGTCAATTTAGAACCTAACCCAGTCAGGCAGAAACCAAACCCACTCAGGCAGAGTCATAAAACAGTCAGTTTAGAACCTAACCACTCAGGTAGAAACCTTACCCACTCAGGCAGAGTCATAAAACAGTCAGTTTAGAACCTAACCACTCAGGCAGAATCATAAAACAGTCAATTTAGAACCTAACCCAGTCAAACAGAAACCTAACCCAGTCAGGCAGAATCATAAAACAGTCAGTTTAGAACCTAACCACTCAGGCAGAAACCTTATCCACTCAGGCAGAGTCATAAAACAGTCAGTTTAGAACCTAAGCACTCAGGCAGAATCATAAAACAGTCAGTTTAGAACCTAACCCAGTCAGGCAGAAACCTATCCCAGTCAGGCAGAATCATAAAACAGTCAGTTTAGAACCTAACCACTCAGGCAGAAACCTTATCCACTCATACAGAGTCATAATACAGTCAGTTTAGAACCTAACCACTCAGGCAGAAACCTTACCCAGTCAGGCAGAGTCATAAAACAGTCAGTTTAGAACCTAACCACTCAGGCAGAATCATAAAACAGTCAGTTTAGAACCTAACCACTCAGGCAGAAACCTTCCACTCAGGCAGAGTCATAAAACAGTCAGTTTAGAACCTAAGCACTCAGGCAGAATCATAAAACAGTCAGTTTAGAACCTAACCCAGTCAGGCAGAAACCTATCCCAGTCAGGCAGAATCATAAAACAGTCAGTTTAGAACCTAACCACTCAGGCAGAAACCTTATCCACTCATACAGAGTCATAATACAGTCAGTTTAGAACCTAACCACTCAGGCAGAAACCTTACCCAGTCAGGCAGAGTCATAAAACAGTCAGTTTAGAACCTAACCACTCAGGCAGAATCATAAAACAGTCAGTTTAGAACCTAACCACTCAGGCAGAAACCTTCCACTCAGGCAGAGTCATAATACAGTCAGTTTAGAACCTAACCCAGTCAGGCAGAAACCTAACCCAGTCAGGCAGAATCATAAAACAGTCAGTTTAGAACCTAAGCACTCAGGCAGAAACCTTATCCACTCAGGTAGAGTCATAATACAGTCAGTTTAGAACCTAACCACTCAGGCAGAAACCTTACCCACTCAGGCAGAGTCATAAAACAGTCAGTTTAGAACCTAACCACTCAGGCAGAATCATAAAACAGTCAGTTTAGAACCTAACCACTCAGGCAGAATCATAAAACAGTCAATTTAGAACCTAACCCAGTCAGGCAGAAACCTATCCCAGTCAGGCAGAATCATAAAACAGTCAGTTTAGAACCTAACCACTCAGGCAGAAACCTTATCCACTCAGGCAGAGTCATAATACAGTCAGTTTAGAACCTAACCACTCAGGCAGAAACCTTACCCACTCGGGCAGAATTAAAACAGTCAATTTAGAACCTAACCCAGTCAGGCAGAAACCAAACCCACTCAGGCAGAGTCATAAAACAGTCAGTTTAGAACCTAACCCAGTCAGGCAGAAACCTAACCCAGTCAGGCAGAATCATAAAACAGTCAGTTTAGAACCTAACGACTCAGGCAGAAACCTTATCCACTCAGGTAGAGTCATAAAACAGTCAGTTTAGAACCTAACCACTAAGGCAGAAACCTTACCCACTCAGGCAGAGTCATAATACAGTCAGTTTAGAACCTAACCACTCAGGCAGAATCATAAAACAGTCAGTTTAGAACCTAACCATTCAGGCAGAATCATAAAACAGTCAATTTAGAACCTAACCCAGTCAGGCAGAAACCTATCGAAGTCAGGCAGAATCATAAAACAGTCAGTTTAGAACCTAACCACTCAGGCAGAAACCTTATCCACTCAGGCAGAGTCATAATACAGTCAGTTTAGAACCTAACCCCTCAGGCAGAAACCTTACCCAGTCAGGCAGAGTCATAAAACAGTCAGTTTAGAACCTAACCACTCAGGCAGAATCATAAAACAGTCAGTTTAGAACATAACCACTCAGGCAGAAACCTTATCCACTCAGGTAGAGTCATAATACAGTCAGTTCAGAACCTAACCACTCAGGCAGAAACCTTACCCAGTCAGGCAGAGTCATAAAACAGTCAGTTTAGAACCTAACCACTCAGGCAGAATCATAAAACAGTCAGTTTAGAACCTAACCACTCAGGCAGAAACCTTCCACTCAGGCAGAGTCATAATACAGTCAGTTTAGAACCTAACCACTCAGGCAGAAACCTTACCCAGTCAGGCAGAGTCATAAAACAGTCAGTTTAGAACCTAACCACTCAGGCAGAATCATAAAACAGTCAGTTTAGAACCTAACCACTCAGGCAGAATCATAAAACAGTCAGTTTAGAACCTAACCACTCAGGCAGAGTCATAAAACAGTCAATTTAGAACCTAACCCAGTCAGGCAGAAACCTATCCCAGTCAGGCAGAATCATAAAACAGTCAGTTTAGAACCTAACCACTCAGGCAGAAACCTTATCCACTCAGGCAGAGTCATAATACAGTCAGTTTAGAACCTAACCACTCAGGCAGAAACCTTACCCACTCGGGCAGAATTAAAACAGTCAATTTAGAACCTAACCCAGTCAGGCAGAAACCAAACCCACTCAGGCAGAGTCATAAAACAGTCAGTTTAGAACCTAACCCAGTCAGGCAGAAACCTAACCCAGTCAGGCAGAATCATAAAACAGTCAGTTTAGAACCTAACCCAGTCAGGCAGAAACCTATCCCAGTCAGGCAGAATCATAAAACAGTCAGTTTAGAACCTAACCACTCAGGCAGAAACCTTATCCACTCATACAGAGTCATAATACAGTCAGTTTAGAACCTAACCACTCAGGCAGAAACCTTACCCAGTCAGGCAGAGTCATAAAACAGTCAGTTTAGAACCTAACCACTCAGGCAGAATCATAAAACAGTCAGTTTAGAACCTAACCACTCAGGCAGAAACCTTCCACTCAGGCAGAGTCATAATACAGTCAGTTTAGAACCTAACCCAGTCAGGCAGAAACCTAACCCAGTCAGGCAGAATCATAAAACAGTCAGTTTAGAACCTAACCACTCAGGCAGAAACCTTATCCACTCAGGTAGAGTCATAATACAGTCAGTTTAGAACCTAACCACTCAGGCAGAAACCTTACCCACTCAGGCAGAGTCATAAAACAGTCAGTTTAGAACCTAACCACTCAGGCAGAATCATAAAACAGTCAGTTTAGAACCTAACCACTCAGGCAGAATCATAAAACAGTCAATTTAGAACCTAACCCAGTCAGGCAGAAACCTATCCCAGTCAGGCAGAATCATAAAACAGTCAGTTTAGAACCTAACCACTCAGGCAGAAACCTTATCCACTCAGGCAGAGTCATAATACAGTCAGTTTAGAACCTAACCACTCAGGCAGAAACCTTACCCACTCGGGCAGAATTAAAACAGTCAATTTAGAACCTAACCCAGTCAGGCAGAAACCAAACCCACTCAGGCAGAGTCATAAAACAGTCAGTTTAGAACCTAACCCAGTCAGGCAGAAACCTAACCCAGTCAGGCAGAATCATAAAACAGTCAGTTTAGAACCTAACGACTCAGGCAGAAACCTTATCCACTCAGGTAGAGTCATAAAACAGTCAGTTTAGAACCTAACCACTAAGGCAGAAACCTTACCCACTCAGGCAGAGTCATAATACAGTCAGTTTAGAACCTAACCACTCAGGCAGAATCATAAAACAGTCAGTTTAGAACCTAACCATTCAGGCAGAATCATAAAACAGTCAATTTAGAACCTAACCCAGTCAGGCAGAAACCTATCGAAGTCAGGCAGAATCATAAAACAGTCAGTTTAGAACCTAACCACTCAGGCAGAAACCTTATCCACTCAGGCAGAGTCATAATACAGTCAGTTTAGAACCTAACCCCTCAGGCAGAAACCTTACCCAGTCAGGCAGAGTCATAAAACAGTCAGTTCAGAACCTAACCACTCAGGCAGAATCATAAAACAGTCAGTTTAGAACATAACCACTCAGGCAGAAACCTTATCCACTCAGGTAGAGTCATAATACAGTCAGTTTAGAACCTAACCACTCAGGCAGAAACCTTACCCAGTCAGGCAGAGTCATAAAACAGTCAGTTTAGAACCTAACCACTCAGGCAGAATCATAAAACAGTCAGTTTAGAACCTAACCACTCAGGCAGAAACCTTCCACTCAGGCAGAGTCATAATACAGTCAGTTTAGAACCTAACCACTCAGGCAGAAACCTTACCCAGTCAGGCAGAGTCATAAAACAGTCAGTTTAGAACCTAACCACTCAGGCAGAATCATAAAACAGTCAGTTTAGAACCTAACCACTCAGGCAGAATCATAAAACAGTCAGTTTAGAACCTAACCACTCAGGCAGAGTCATAAAACAGTCAATTTAGAACCTAACCCAGTCAGGCAGAAACCTATCCCAGTCAGGCAGAATCATAAAACAGTCAGTTTAGAACCTAACCACTCAGGCAGAAACCTTATCCACTCAGGCAGAGTCATAATACAGTCAGTTTAGAACCTAACCACTCAGGCAGAAACCTTACCCACTCGGGCAGAATTAAAACAGTCAATTTAGAACCTAACCCAGTCAGGCAGAAACCAAACCCACTCAGGCAGAGTCATAAAACAGTCAGTTTAGAACCTAACCCAGTCAGGCAGAAACCTAACCCAGTCAGGCAGAATCATAAAACAGTCAGTTTAGAACCTAACCACTCAGGCAGAAACCTTATCGACTCAGGTAGAGTCATAAAACAGTCAGTTTAGAACCTAACCACTCAGGCAGAAACCTTACCCACTCAGGCAGAGTCATAATACAGTCAGTTTAGAACCTAACCACTCAGGCAGAATCATAAAACAGTCAGTTTAGAACCTAACCATTCAGGCAGAATCATAAAACAGTCAATTTAGAACCTAACCCAGTCAGGCAGAAACCTATCCCAGTCAGGCAGTATCATAAAACAGTCAGTTTAGAACCTAACCACTCAGGCAGAAACCTTATCCACTCAGGCAGAGTCATAATACAGTCAGTTTAAAACCTAACCCCTCAGGCAGAAACCTTACCCAGTCAGGCAGAGTCATAAAACAGTCAGTTTAGAACCTAACCACTCAGGCAGAATCATAAAACAGTCAGTTTAGAACCTAACCACTCAGGCAGAAACCTTATCCACTCAGGTAGAGTCATAATACAGTCAGTTTAGAACCTAACCACTCAGGCAGAAACCTTACCCAGTCAGGCAGAGTCATAAAACAGTCAGTTTAGAACCTAACCACTCAGGCAGAATCATAAAACAGTCAGTTTAGAACCTAACCACTCAGGCAGAAACCTTCCACTCAGGCAGAGTCATAATACAGTCAGTTTAGAACCTAACCACTCAGGCAGAAACCTTACCCAGTCAGGCAGAGTCATAAAACAGTCAGTTTAGAACCTAACCACTCAGGCAGAATCATAAAACAGTCAGTTTAGAACCTAACCATTCAGGCAGAATCATAAAACAGTCAATTTAGAACCTAACCCAGTCAGGCAGAAACCTTATCCACTCAGGCAGAGTCATAATACAGTCAGTTTAGAACCTAACCACTCAGGCAGAAACCTTACCCAGTCAGGCAGAGTCATAAAACAGTCAGTTTAGAACCTAACCACTCAGGCAGAATCATAAAACAGTCAGTTTAGAACCTAACCACTCAGGCAGAAACCTTACCCACTCAGGCAGAGTCATAAAACAGTCAGTTTAGAACCTAACCCACTCAGGCAGAAACCTAACCCAGTCAGGCAGAATCATAAAACAGTCAGTTTAGAACCTAACCACTCAGGCAGAAACCTTATCCACTCAGGTAGAGTCATAATACAGTCAGCTTAGAACCTAACCACTCAGGCAGAAACCTTACCCAATCAGGCAGAATCATAAAACAGTCAGTTTAGAACCGAACCACTCAGGCAGAATCATAAAACAGTCAGTTTAGAACCTAACCACTCAGGCAGAATCATAAAACAGTCAATTTAGAACCTAACCCAGTCAGGCAGAAACCTATCCCAGTCAGGCAGAATCATAAAACAGTCAGTTTAGAACCTAACCACTCAGGCAGAAACCTTATCCACTCAGGTAGAGTCATAATACAGTCAGTTTAGAACCTAACCACTCAGGCAGAAACCTTACCCAGTCAGGCAGAGTCATAAAACAGTCAGTTTAGAACCTAACCACTCAGGCAGAATCATAAAACAGTCAGTTTAGAACCTAACCACTCAGGCAGAAACCTTATCCACTCAGGTAGAGTCATAATACAGTCAGTTTAGAACCTAACCACTCAGGCAGAAACCTTACCCAGTCAGGCAGAGTCATAAAACAGTCAGTTTAGAACCTAACCACTCAGGCAGAATCATAAAACAGTCAGTTTAGAACCTAACCACTCAGGCAGAAACCTTCCACTCAGGCAGAGTCATAATACAGTCAGTTTAGAACCTAACCAGTCAGGCAGAAACCTTACCCAGTCAGGCAGAGTCATAAAACAGTCAGTTTAGAACCTAACCACTCAGGCAGAATCATAAAACAGTCAGTTTAGAACCTAACCATTCAGGCAGAATCATAAAACAGTCAATTTAGAACCTAACCCAGTCAGGCAGAAACCTTATCCACTCAGGCAGAGTCATAATACAGTCAGTTTAGAACCTAACCACTCAGGCAGAAACCTTACCCAGTCAGGCAGAGTCATAAAACAGTCAGTTTAGAACCTAACCACTCAGGCAGAATCATAAAACAGTCAGTTTAGAACCTAACCACTCAGGCAGAAACCTTACCCACTCAGGCAGAGTCATAAAACAGTCAGTTTAGAACCTAACCCACTCAGGCAGAAACCTAACCCAGTCAGGCAGAATCATAAAACAGTCAGTTTAGAACCTAACCACTCAGGCAGAAACCTTATCCACTCAGGTAGAGTCATAATACAGTCAGCTTAGAACCTAACCACTCAGGCAGAAACCTTACCCAATCAGGCAGAATCATAAAACAGTCAGTTTAGAACCGAACCACTCAGGCAGAATCATAAAACAGTCAGTTTAGAACCTAACCACTCAGGCAGAATCATAAAACAGTCAATTTAGAACCTAACCCAGTCAGGCAGAAACCTATCCCAGTCAGGCAGAATCATAAAACAGTCAGTTTAGAACCTAACCACTCAGGCAGAAACCTTATCCACTCAGGTAGAGTCATAATACAGTCAGTTTAGAACCTAACCACTCAGGCAGAAACCTTACCCAGTCAGGCAGAGTCATAAAACAGTCAGTTTAGAACCTAACCACTCAGGCAGAATCATAAAACAGTCAGTTTAGAACCTAACCACTCAGGCAGAAACCTTACCCACTCAGGCAGAGTCAAAATACAGTCAGTTTAGAACCTAACCCAGTCAGGCAGAAACCTAACCCAGTCAGGCAGAATCATAAAACAGTCAGTTTAGAACCTAACCACTCAGGCAGAAACCTTATCCACTCAGGTAGAGTCATAATACAGTCAGCTTAGAACCTAACCACTCAGGCAGAAACCTTACCCACTCAGGCAGAATCATAAAACAGTCAGTTTAGAACCGAACCACTCAGGCAGAATCATAAAACAGTCAGTTTAGAACCTAACCACTCAGGCAGAATCATAAAACAGTCAATTTAGAACCTAACCCAGTCAGGCAGAAACCTATCCCAGTCAGGCAGAATCATAAAACAGTCAGTTTAGAACCTAACCACTCAGGCAGAAACCTTATCCATTCAGGCAGAGTCATAATACAGTCAGTTTAGAACCTAACCACTCAGGCAGAAACCTTACCCAGTTAGGCAGAGTCATAAAACAGTCAGTTTAGAACCTAACCACTCAGGCAGAATCATAAAACAGTCAGTTTAGAACTAAAGCACTCAGGCAGAGTCATAATACAGTCAGTTTAGAACCTAACCACTCAGGCAGAAACCTTACCCAGTCAGGCAGAGTCATAAAACAGTCAGTTTAGAACCTAACCACTCAGGTAGAAACCTTACCCACTCAGGCAGAGTCATAAAACAGTCAATTTAGAACCTAACCACTCAGGCAGAATCATAAAACAGTCAATTTAGAACCTAACCCAGTCAGACAGAAACCTAACCCAGTCAGGCAGAATCATAAAACAGTCAGTTTTGAACCTAACCACTCAGGCAGAGTCATAATACAGTCAGTTTAGAACCTAACCACTCAGGCAGAAACCTTACCCAGTCAGGCAGAGTCATAAAACAGTCAGTTTAGAACCTAACCACTCAGGCAGAATCATAAAACAGTCAGTTTAGAACCTAACCACTCAGGCAAAATCATAAAGCAGTCAGTTTAGAACCTAACCACTCAGGCAGAAACCTTACCCACTCAGGCAGAGTCATAATACAGTCAGTTTAGAACCTAACCCAGTCAGGCAGAAACCTAACCCAGTCAGGCAGAATCATAAAACAGTCAGTTTAGAACCTAACCACTCAGGCAGAATCATAAAACAGTCAATTTAGAACCTAACCCAGTCAGGCAGAAACCTATCCCAGTCAGGCAGAATCATAAAACAGTCAGTTTTGAACCTAACCACTCAGGCAGAAAGCTTATCCACTCAGGCAGAGTCATAGTACAGTCAGTTTAGAACCTAACCACTCATGCAGAAACCTTACCCACTCAGGCAGAGTCATAAAACAGTCAGTTTAGAACCTAACCACTCAGGCAGAATCATAAAACAGTCAGTTTAGAACCTAACCCAGTCAGGCAGAAACCTATCCCAGTCAGGCAGAATCATAAAACTGTCAGTTTAGAACCTAACCCAGTCAGGCAGAAACCTATCCCACTCAGGCAGAGTCATAAAACAGTCAGTTTAGAACCTAACCACCCAGGCAGAATCATAAAACAGTCAATTTAGAACCTAACCCAGTCAGACAGAAACCTAACCCAGTCAGGCAGAATCATAAAACAGTCAGTTTAGAACCTAACCACTCAGGCAGAAACCTTATCCACTCAGGCAGAGTCATAAAACAGTCAGTTTAGAACCTAAGCACTCAGGCAGAATCATAAAACAGTCAGTTTAGAACCTAACCCAGTCAGGCAGAAACCTATCCCAGTCAGGCAGAATCATAAAACAGTCAGTTTAGAACCTAAGCACTCAGGCAGAGTCATAATACAGTCAGTTTAGAACCTAACCACTCAGGCAGAAACCTTACCCAGTCAGGCAGAGTCATAAAACAGTCAGTTTAGAACCTAACCACTCAGGCAAAATCATAAAACAGTCAGTTTAGAACCTAACCACTCAGGCAGAAACCTTATCCACTCAGGCAGAGTCATAATACAGTCAGTTTAGAACCTAACCACTCAGGCAGAAACCTTACCCAGTCAGGCAGAGTCATAAAACAGTCAGTTTAGAGCCTAACCACTCAGGCAGAATCATAAAACAGTCAGTTTAGAACCTAACCACTCAGGCAGAAACCTTACCCACTCAGGCAGAGTCATAAAACAGTCAATTTAGAACCTAACCACTCAGGCAGAATCATAAAACAGTCAATTTAGAACCTAACCCAGTCAGACAAAAACCTAACCCAGTCAGGCAGAATCATAAAACAGTCAGTTTTGAACCTAACCACTCAGGCAGAAAGCTTATCCACTCAGGCAGAGTCATAGTACAGTCAGTTTAGAACCTAACCACTCAGGCAGAAACCTTACCCACTCAGGCAGAGTCATAAAACAGTCAGTTTAGAACCTAACCACTCAGGCAGAATCATAAAACAGTCAGTTTAGAACCTAACCCAGTCAGGCAGAAACCTATCCCAGTCAGGCAGAATCATAAAACTGTCAGTTTAGAACCTAACCCAGTCAGGCAGAAACCTATCCCACTCAGGCAGAGTCATAAAACAGTCAGTTTAGAACCTAACCACCCAGGCAGAATCATAAAACAGTCAATTTAGAACCTAACCCAGTCAGACAGAAACCTAACCCAGTCAGGCAGAATCATAAAACAGTCAGTTTAGAACCTAACCACTCAGGCAGAAACCTTATCCACTCAGGCAGAGTCATAAAACAGTCAGTTTAGAACCTAAGCACTCAGGCAGAATCATAAAACAGTCAGTTTAGAACCTAACCCAGTCAGGCAGAAACCTATCCCAGTCAGGCAGAATCATAAAACAGTCAGTTTAGAACCTAAGCACTCAGGCAGAGTCATAATACAGTCAGTTTAGAACCTAACCACTCAGGCAGAAACCTTACCCAGTCAGGCAGAGTCATAAAACAGTCAGTTTAGAACCTAACCACTCAGGTAGAAACCTTACCCACTCAGGCAGAGTCATAAAACAGTCAATTTAGAACCTAACCACTCAGGCAGAATCATAAAACAGTCAATTTAGAACCTAACCCAGTCAGACAGAAACCTAACCCAGTCAGGCAGAATCATAAAACAGTCAGTTTTGAACCTAACCACTCAGGCAGAGTCATAATACAGTCAGTTTAGAACCTAACCACTCAGGCAGAAACCTTACCCAGTCAGGCAGAGTCATAAAACAGTCAGTTTAGAACCTAACCACTCAGGCAGAATCATAAAACAGTCAGTTTAGAACCTAACCACTCAGGCAAAATCATAAAGCAGTCAGTTTAGAACCTAACCACTCAGGCAGAAACCTTACCCACTCAGGCAGAGTCATAATACAGTCAGTTTAGAACCTAACCCAGTCAGGCAGAAACCTAACCCAGTCAGGCAGAATCATAAAACAGTCAGTTTAGAACCTAACCACTCAGGCAGAAACCTTATCCACTCAGGTAGAGTCATAATACAGTCAGTTTAGAACCTAACCACTCAGGCAGAAACCTTACCCACTCAGGCAGATTCATAATACAGTCAGTTTAGAACCTAACCACTCAGGCAGAATCATAAAACAGTCAGTTTAGAACCTAACCACTCAGGCAGAGTCATAATACAGTCAGTTTAGAACCTAACCACTCAGGCAGAATTAAAACAGTCAATTTAGAACCTAACCCAGTCAGGCGGAAACCTAACCCAATCAGATAAGTAGTGTCTGGAGTATAAATATCAAAATACTAGTATATCATTGAATAAACAACTGGTTCTTTATATGCAACAATTGGTCTTGTTAAAGCTGAACACAACTCTTAAATAGGCTTAATTAAGCCATATTATTTTTCTTGTTTCCTATGTCAGCACTGGAACCCACACCTGATTAATTTAACCTGGTCACTGTTGGGTGTAGTGCATGTATTTTTTGTTTACATTTTGTTTTATTGAGGGTGCATTTATGTTTATTTTACTTTGTAATGCATTGACCAGTGCTACTGACATCGAATATCTTTGGTAATTATTTTTCTTGAAGTGGCAGAGGCACACAGATGTCATTTCTGTTGTGCCCAAGTCTATCATAATGACATGAAAGAGATGTCTGTTCAGGTAAACTCTGTAAAGCTAAATACATTGAACATGTTTTCTGTGCTTTCTACATCTTTATTCTTAAATTCTCCCATATCATTCTTGAGGTGTTGATTTCTCAAAGTTCAATTTTCACCATTTAAGGACAGTGCAATTATAGACTTACTCTGTTGTCCAATCCATTCAGTATATTTGTATTTTATATTTCACTTTATAATCACAATTCGTGTGTATAAAAAGGAAGTTTTTTTTAAATCACCACCTTTTTCTTTAATTTGAACTGAAAATGAACACAAGAAAATCTACAGAAGTTCATAACTTTATAGTTTTCAATCCGTTTTGTATTCTCTGTGTACATTACTACATCATTCATCAAGTGAATTATAAAGGCCTAAAACAATGAAATTACAGTCAAACTTTGATACCTTGGACTCAACAGAACTGAGAAGAAACTTGGAGGAATTGAGAGACCAATGATGAAATATAAATACAAAAAAGTGACTGAAACTTCCAAATCACTTTGAATTATCCATGGTATTTGAGATATCAGTGTTCAAAATACTGAAGTTCAACTGTACTTAGAGTTCCCTTAATCCCCCAGTCAGGTTCTTAATGAAGCAAAATATAATCTAACAAACATGTAGTAATGTGAGTGAGGTTACATCAAATTCTTCAAATAATAAACAACATAATATTATACAGTTATGGAATGGGTATGAGGGAAATAGCAAATTTATGGTTCCCCAAGGGAGGAAACTATTTCCTGAGGCAGCGAAGCCGCCGAGGGAAACAGTTTCCTACCAAGGGGAACCATAAATTTGATATTTCCCAAGTACCCATTCCATAACTGTTTTATTATACCGAAACAATCATGGGAGATTTATTAAACTAGAGACTCAGACATTTTTAAAAACAATACAGAGGTATTTAAATAATCACAATTGCATATGATCAAAAATACTGTAAGATAACTAATGCATCAATACCGAGGAAAATAGAATTATTAAAAAAAATATAAAATAATTTCACTGACACTTCGAAGGATTATTGTTGCCTTCAGTTTGCTAGAATATTTCAGTATGATTTTGACATCGCATGTCGAAATGTTTTGACGTCATACTTACATTGCTAATAACATTACGTCACAGACTCGAGATTCCTTGAATGCTCCGCCCACTGTTCATTTTAATTGGTTAAAATTATTAATATTCATGAGGGAGTAGTCCCAGAGAGTAGCTCCGATTTTTCAGGGAGTATTCCTCAGATGAGGGAAATAGTATCTTCTCAGGGAAATAGACAGTTTTATGGTATTAATTTTATATAGAGTAATAACAGTAGAGGTATAATAATAAAATCTACAGTACAATGTTCTCTGTGTACACTTCTAGATCTTTCATTAGAATGGATTATATAGGCCTAAAATCAGTAGAATTTCGTGTTAAATGCTTCAGCCAATTTCCTTGAACAAAGTTGCCCATGTGGCACAGTAGTAAGAGCGTCCGCTCTAGAGTCACAAAGTAAGGAGTTGATCCTTACGTCATGGGTTCAAATCCCACTGTGGGACGTGGATACCAGTCCTTCGGATGAGACTGTATAAACCAAGGTCCTGTGATACAGTAGGTGCTGACACAAAAAAGATCCCTCACTGCTCAATGGCCCCTAGTGCCGAGTACAGGTCAAAATTTGCAGCTCTCCACCAGCAAGTGGTGGCGTCTCCATATCAGTGAAAAATTCTCAAGAGGGACGTTAAACAACAAACAAACAAACAAACGATCAAAGTCTTTATGTACATGAAAATAATTAAATTATGAAAACAGAGCTTCTAACAAAATCTTCTATGAAATATACATGATGTAATACAAGAATTATATCTACAATACAACACACATGCACACATACATCTTTAACAATGATATGCTATACTATATACAGTGTTCAGTTTGTTTTACAATGTAAAGCTAATCTCAGCATCTTCTTAAAAATTATTGACAGGCTGGTTTCTTTCAAGCACTGGCACCAAGTGAAAAGAAGACGTTCACAGTGGGATTTAAACATTAATTAGCCCCAAAAAATGCAGATCAATAAGAGACAAGTATAAATCTGGTACAATAATACTGATTGTGCATCATAAAATGATATACATGTCACTGACATTGAAGAACAATAAATTGCATAAACACAATGAAAGTGCTGAAATTTTTAACTACATTTGATTTACAGCGAGTTGGCAATAAATAAACAAAACATTTCACTAAAACATAAAGTCTCAATCGACTTATGGACCAGAATTTTTTTACACTACAATGATTATAAATATAGACTGGTGACTAGAAACCAAAATGTCTTAGATTTATACATAAGACTTATACATAGAATAGTGTAGCTAATCTTTCTGATCAAATTCTACAGCTGCATGCTGAGAATATGACAGACGATTTGGTGACAATAATTGACCTGCATGCCAACACTTTCACTGAAAGGGAGTGAATATTCCGTCGTAAGTGCAAACATGCTATATGTACATTTGCAATGCAACTGATTTGTTGTTTGTGATCTTAGTTAATCATACTTATAAGTTAAATTATAGACATTTCTATTTTAAAACATCTTTTATTCCTGTCCTCATATGTCAGGCCAGTACTGTGGCAAACTAAATTTGTAACAGCTTCCTTTAGTATCACAAATGGAAGGCACTTGTGTCTCATTCTGAAAAAAAAGGAAAAATTTCAATATAATAATATTCTATATATATATATATATATATATATATATATATATATATATATATATATATATATATATATATATATATATATATATATATATATATATTAGGGATGTCAACGAGTACCCCGTTAACTGGGTACTCGATCGAACGTCCGAATATCGAATACTAAAAATGGTATTCGGTTACTCGGATATGTATTTTTTCTTATTTCAATGTACATATTTTTTCAAAAACTTATCAAAAAATAACTTAAATATGCATATGGGTAATTAGCGTGTCATCATCTACACATGTAAACACCCAATATAGCCTATGGCTGTGTATATACAGTAATTAGTGACCAATCACCTGGTACACAGCTGTTCTCACCTATTGTGGTCCTTAATTTTTTTATGGCTTCCATGATTGTTTTTCAGTGAACATTGTTTAATATGGTCTATTATCTTCAAATCATTTTTACATAATTTAGTTAATATACGGCAGCGAAATCGGACATGCATAGAAATGCCCCTACCCACTTCAAAATAAGTAAAGATTTAAAAAAATGTTTAAAGTCAGTTTCCATAGTAAGTTTAGTGTATACTTGGGAAACAACCAACATATGAAAAAATATTAGACTAGCGATCCAAACAACATCCGTTCCTTCTCTTTCGCTAGTCTAATCATCACAAATCTGCATAACAGATTGTCCTCCTTTTGCATTGATGAAATAGATCCTAAACAAGAACTGTAAACTATCTGTAATTTTGATGTATTAATTGCGTCATTTGTGTTAATTTAATAAATAAATTTAGTACCAAAAATCATTTCTGTTGGACTCCATGTCTCCATGTTTACATACATTCATAAAAAGCGATAAAAACAGCTTTGAGGTTTAACAAATTAACAATTAAAAATTAACAAACTTGTATTTACATTTATAAATATATATATATATATATATATATATATATATATATATATATATATATATATATATATATATATATATATATATATATATATATATATATATATATTTGTGTCTGCTTTCCTTTGATACCAAATACACGAGACCCATGGGTTACATTGCTCATCTGAGCACATTGGCTAAGAAAAAGCACAAATCAGTTCAGTATTGAATAGTATTTGATTCCCCAATGTGGCCCAACCCTGGCCTAACCCCAGGGGTTATCATTTGAACAAACTTGAATCTACACTACCTGAGGATGCTTCCAAATCAATATGACTGATAATGGCTTTAATGTTCTTGAAAAGAATACCGGTTATTTTTAAAGATTCATTCTACCCCCGGGGATTATCATTTGAACAAACTTGAATATAAACTATGTAAAGAAAGTTTCCTATAAGTTTGAACTTTTTTGGTCAAGTGGTTCTTGAGAAGAAGAATTTTAAAGATGCCACCACATTTTCACTTTTTCTGAAATATCTTCCCTTGAAAGAGGACTTGGCCCTTCATTTGATCAAACTTGAATCCCCTTTACCCTAGGATGCTTAGTGGCAAGTTTGGTTGAAATTGGCCCAATGGAAGAGAAGTCGAAAACGTGAAAAGTTTACGGACAGAAGACAGACAGACTACAGATAAAATGTGATCGGAAAAGCTCACTTGAGCTTTCAGGTCAGGTGAGCTAAGAAGTATATGTAAGGAAAAGTCCTGAACTTCTATAATTTTCTTGGATGTTCTTAAATAGAACAGGACAGGACATCTACTGCATAAATGTATCAGAAGGAATAAACTTCCAAACTTACCAAGAAAAATCAATCAAGATCCTCTCCAGTTCTTCATTTTCATAGTTAAAAAGAACTCTGCTCCAAAAACTTTAACCTGGGACACCAACACCAATGCTGAGGGTATCACATAAGGTTCCCCAATTTCGTTGAGTTGAGCTAAAAACTAAGAAATGACTTTTTGTATTATATTCTATGACATTTCTTGTATAAGTATCTCATTCAATTTCAATTACATCATTTACAATGATATATTATCATAGGTGAATAGCAGAGGGGAATAATTTCTCTCAGTAGAATATAAATTAATGAAGCCCAGTTCAAGCCCTGCCCCAAACCGGGACACTTGACCAAGTGTTCCAAAATTTAAAACATTTGTTAAAAATGCCCTTGCTCAACACAACTTTGTACTCTTTTTGTCTCCTAGTTGCCCAGGAGCATAGATGAAGATTTTCAAAGAAATAACGATGTTCAGATTCCACACAGCCCCACATAAACACCAAAAGACCTGACTTAGGGGGCTATTATTTTCATAACTTTAAAAGAGGTATCCTTGCTCATCATAACCATACCATTCATTTGTCTGCTTAATACCACTAGGTAAAGAAGAAGATATTTAGAAAATTTATGCATTTCACTATCTTATCTAAAGAACACCTAAACACTCTGACCTAGATTGGGCCATGAAATTCACCATTTTGAAAGAGGCACCTTTGCTCATCATAACTATGCTTTTATTTTTGGTTAGCTCAATATCCAGGTGCAGAAATGAAAATTTCCAAAGATATATTGCATATATATATACTTTAATAGGCCCCCAAAACACCAGAACCATTGACCTTGGAGCACCACATTTAACAATTTTAAAAGAAGTTTCTTGCTCATCAAGCACTAAATTCATGTGCTAAATACCCAGTAAAACCTCACCCTGACACCAGAACCCCTGACTTTGGAGCCACTTATACTTAGATTTCTGCTTAATACCCAGGAGCAAAGAAGATTTTCAAAGAAAAACATACCGGCACACAAGCATTAATAAAGCCCCACCCTAACACCAGATCCCCAGGGCCTTGGGCCAAAAATTTTACAATTTAAGTAGAGGTGCCCTTGCTTATTAGAACCATGCACCTAGTTTACCTGATAAATTATACAGAGAGGAGAAGGTTTTTAAAAAGAATTTATCCATTTTCATTATATGATCATTAGAGCTCTGCCCTAACTCCAGAATCCCTACTTCATGAATTTCAAAGTTTTGGTAAGGGCTCAGTGCTTATTACAATCATGCCAACAGTTTGACTGCTAGATGTCCAGGAGTTATGATGAAGATTTTGAAAGATAGCACTAATTTTGATGGTTTAAACTCCACCCCTCAGTCCCCAGGGGGAGGGGGGGAGTGACCATGAAATTCAAAATTTTTGTACCCCTTCACTTATTAATGCTATTCCAAAATTAGTTGAAATTGGTTCAAAGGTTCAAGAGAAAAAGCTTGAAAAAAGACCTATAGTTTATGACCAACAAATGACACACATCCACAGAAAAGTGACTCAGGTGACCTAAAAATATATTTCTTTGTACATAACTTGTCTCCTAATGCGGTCTTATCCTATATGGGGGTCATGATTTGCATAAATTTGAAACTGCACTACTTGAGGATCCTTGCTTATTAGACTTCCTTAACAAAGCCAAGCTGCTCTTTAGAAAAAAAAAGATTTATTAGTATTTTTCCTATATATATGTATTCCTGTGTCAAATCTTTCTTGATCCTAAATTCTGGGACCACAGTTTGAACAAATTTGAATAGATCTACTCTTTTGTCTAATCCTAATATAAACTCCTTTAGTTGCATGATAGGCTTCTTGATTGTAAACATGACCTTTTATGCACTATAGCTACATATAATCAGTACAATATAAAACAAGAGGCCCATGAGCCACAATGCTCATCTGAGGAATACAACCCTTCTTCATCAACAGATTCTTTTTCCTGTACATATTCCTACTTAAAATTTGATATCATATTGTAGCCCCACCCTTTTCCCAAGAGTCATGATTAACAAACTTGAAATTACACACCCTAGGATGCTTCCATGTAATCATGACTAATCATGACTTTGCTTGAGAAGATTTATACAGATTTTTCCTATATATTTGTAGGTAATACTTTCATCCTCTACTGTGTCCCCACCCTACCCCCAGGCATCATGCTTTGAAAAACTTGAATCTAAAAAAGTTGTTGTGGGTGCTTTATTGTCAATATGACTAATCATGCCTTTGCTGTTCTTAATACAAAATAAGATTTTCCCTATGTATTCCCATGTAAAACTCTGATTGCCCGCACTTGCCCCACCATACTCCCAGGGACATGAATTGTATAAAACTTAATTTATTCTATGTCAGGATGCTTTTACTTGGGTTTCGTATTTTCAAGCCTAGTGGTTCTTAAGAACATTTGAACGATCATACCAAATTTTTACTGTTTCTTAATTATCTCTGCTGGGAAGAGATGTGGTCCTTCATCAGAATGAATTTCCTTTACCAAAGCATGCTTTGTACGAAAGTTTGTTTGAAATTGACACAGTGGTTCTAGAAAAGAAGGTGAAAATGTGAAAAATTATGAAGGAGATGGACAAATGCACAAATTTTGATCAGAAAGAGCTCACTTGAGCCTCCAGCTGATATGAGTTAATGCTAAATAGAGATGTTAGTGTGAAATAATTAATTCAGGAGGTAATTGAATTAGATCCCTCTTCCTTAAAACTTTGATCATTTTTTGTGGTCCCATCCTACCCCAGGAGATCATGAATTGAACAAACTTCAATCTACACTACCTGAGGATGCTTCCCCCACTTCTGCCCCACTCTACACCCCGTGGTCATGATTTGAGCAAACTTCAACCTACACAACCTGAGGATAATTCAATATAAATATGACTGATCATTAGTTTGCTGTTCTTGAGAAGATTTTTAAAGATATTTCCTATATATTTCTATTTAAAAATTTGATCCCCTGTTGTGGCCCCATGGCTAAGCTGTGCTTAAGATGAATATTCTTTGAGTTTTCCTATATATACCTATGTAAAAATTGTTCCCCTGTTGTGACCCCGCCCTGAAAAAAATAAGGCAGAACATTCAAGAACTTAATGAAAATTGTGGACTTCCTGATACCACATCAGAGCGGAAGGACATGCCAGATATAATAATGCCACCTTCAGTGCCATTGGAAAAACCCCATTCCAAGCTGCCACCAATGTGACTTATACCACAAGTGAAAATGTTACTCAGAGGAAAAATGTTGTGGCAGTGTTGTGTGGGAATAAACTATGCAAGAAAGGCAGACACCTGAGAAGCAAAGGAAAGGAAGTTAACTGCCTAAGACACGAAGACTGCACTGCAACCATTCCTCCAAAGGCCACCACTGAAGATGAGAAGAGATGGGCTGCAAAATGGTGAGTTACAAAGTGATGACCGTCCACTAGTCATTTCCCATTTCACCAGTGATGGAGATGGAGCAGCTGCATCTGGTGAATCTGAAAAACAAGGACATGTCATTGAAAACCTTAAAGACTTGCATCATTTCTTTGTCTCTCAAAGACAATAGAAGAAATCCAAAACTGTGAAAAATCCAAAACTGTTAAAATGCATGTACAATTTATATCTCAAAGAAAATACTGTAGATCTAAAAGATATCAGCTCTACAATAAAACATAGGTAATCAAAGATTACATAACTCAACTCAATGAATGTTTGTGTAAGGCAAAGTCCCACACTAAACAAATAACCTATTAGTGTGCATCCCTAGATGCAACATTTATGCAATTTTGTTCTGATAGGGCTTTACAGTTACTTGGGAATGGACTAATCTAAGAACTTTTAACTTGCCAATTATCCAGAAATCCAGCATCTGAAGCAAGTTTGAGAATGTTCATCCCTTGATGCATCATCCTTGCAAGTTCGGTTCAGAAAGGCCTTATAGATTCTTGGTAATGGACCTGAACCAAAAACTTTAACCTGGTCACTCATCTGGAATATGTAGATCAAATCAAGCATCTGAAGCAAGTCCAGTAGTGTGCATCCTTAGATGTATCATCCATGCAAGTCGGGTCAAGGTACAGCAAATAGTTACTTTAGAATGATCCTGCTCCAAAAACTTTAACCTGGTCACCCATCTGGAAAACGTAGGTCAGATCCAGTATCCGAAGCTAGCCTGGTAGTGTGCATCCTTAGATGCATCATCCATGCAAGTCTGGTCAACATGGGTCTATAGTTACTTTAGAATGAACCTGTTCTATAAACTTTAACCTGGTCACTCATCTGGAAAATGTAGGTCAGATCCAGCATCTAAAGAAGGGTGGTAGTATGCATCCTAAGATGTATCATCCATGCAAGTTTGGTCACGATAGGGCTTATAGTTACTTGGAAATGAGACCTGCCCCAAAAACTTTAACCTGCTCCAAAATCTTCAACCTGCTGGGATGCCGGAGGTATCACATAAGCTCCCCCAACTTCTTTGAGGTGAGCTAAAAATCTAAAGACACTTACAGTAAATCAGTAACAGATTCAATATTAAAAAGGAAGTTGTGTGAAAAGGGAGGGGGGAGGGAGGGGAGTGGGGGGCATTGATGCTGTGTATTTAATTTAAATGTATGAATTTTGTAATTAATAAATAATTTGTAAATTTATAGACTATATAATAATTGTTGTTATGTTTTATTATGCACTGATTCTATTCAACTGTGTAAATGGGGAAAATGTGGAAATGTAAATGATGTATAATTGTATGAGTAAAATGTGACATTTTCTTATATGAGGGAGTCCATACATGTAAAAATGTTTTAATTTTATCTTATTAAAATTATTTTAATTAATTATCTTGTTTTTCTTACCTATCTGATGAACACAACAAAGGTTACAGAGGTGATTGGTAGAAATACGGGTGTCAAAACTCTCTGTTGATGACCAGACAGCATACTGCACTGTATATCCGCCATTACTGATCTTAAACATGGGAGACAACTCCTGAAATCAGAGAAATTGTAGTCAAAATGAGAGTTACCTGTTACTCTTTAGGTCCGACACAATGAAATAATTTCACTACATGTTACTATATAGCTTCAATTAAATTAATTAATTAACTAAGACTCTAAGCAGATAATCAATGAAAGAGAAAATAAAGATTAATGCTTAAACAAACAAGAGGCCCAAGGGCCTTAACGGTCACCTGAGTACAATACAACAATTTAGAGGATCCATAAACTGATAAATGAAGCTCTGTTGCCCAAAAGCAAGAAAATAGTATGATTTGCATCAACAAAATAATTGGTCTAGTATCTATCTGTCCCCCATTTATCACTATTACCATGCAGAATATCAACAAACTGTCTATTTTTTAACCCCATATTTTTACTTCTCACATTGACCTCTCTTGGCCTTTGAAGAACAATTAAAAAGGATAAGTTATTTTTGTCTCAATTTTATTCATCTATTATTTCCAAGTCTACCTGGGGCCATGAATTTCACAATTTCGGAAGAGGCATTCTTCCTTATAACCATGCACTTCCTTTGTTTGAAAAATACCCAGGAGTAGAGAAGAAAATTTTGAAAAAATTTATGCATTTTCCCTATATTATCAATAGAGCCCCACCCTTACACTAGAACCCCTGATCCAGGGGCCACGAAATTCACAATTCTGGAAAAGGCAACCATGCTTGTCATAACTATGCACCAAGTTAGTTTATTTAAAATCCAAGAGCAGAGAAGATTTTCAAAGAACTAATGCAATTTTACTATATAATCAATAGAGCCCCGCCCTAACACCAGAACCCCTAACCCTGGGGCCATGAAATTCATAATTTCTAAAAAGGCAGCCATGTTCACCACAACTATGTTCTTAAATACTTTATTTAATACCCAGGAGCAGAGAAGAAGATTTTCAAAGAATTAATGCATTTTCACTATATAATCAATATAGCCCCGCCCCAACACCAGAACCCCTAACCCTGGGGCCATGAAATTCAGAATTTTGGAAGAGGCACTCTTGCTCATCATAACTATGTACTTAGTTACTTTATTTAATACCCAGGAGCAGAGAAGAAGATTTTCAAAGAATTAATGCATTTTCACTACACAATCAATAGAGCCCCGCCCTAACACCAGAACCCCTGACCCTTGGAACATGAAATTCACAAGTTTGGTAGTGGCACTCTTGCTCATCATAACTATGTACTTATTTAGTTTATTTTATATCCAGGAGCAGAGAAAAAGATTTTCAAAGAATTAATGCATTTTCACTATGTAATCAATAGAGCCCCAACCTAACACCAGAACCGCTGACCCTTGGGCCATGAAATTCACAATTTTGGAAGAGGCACTCTTGCTCATCATAACTATGTACTTAGTTGGTTTGTTTAATATCCAGGAGCAGAGGAGAAGATTTTCAAAGAAATAATGCACTTTCACTAGATGATCTATAAAGCCCCACCCTAGCACCAGAACCCCTGACCCTGGGGCCATGAATTTCACAATTTTGGTAGAGGGCTCAACGCTTATTACAATCATGCTAACAGTTTGACTGCTTGATGTCCAGGAATAAAGAAGAAGATTTTTAAAGATTGCATTAATTTTGGTGGTTTTAGCCCCACCCCTTAGGCCCCAGGGGGGCAGGGACCATGAAATTCAAAATTTTTGTTCCCCTTCACCCATAGAATGCTATATGCCAAATTTGGTTGAAATTGGTTGAGCGGTTTCAGAGAAGAAGCTAAAAATGTTCAAATGTTAACACACATTGCACGATGACAGACAAAAACGGATAGCTATAGGTCACCTGAGTGACTCAGGTGACTTAAAAATTGAGACCAGAAAAAATACACCCTGACAGTAATTAACAGTAAACATATCTACCCTGAAATACACGTAGGCTTCACATGTTAACAAACATACTACACACCATCCAGGATGTTGCACCATGCACACCTAAAAAAAAGTTCCCTTTAATTAAGTGGGACAATTCTGCTAAAGATATGATATTCTTAGCTCATGAGTCCAAAATTAATACTGTAGGCCTAAAATAAGATGCCAAAAATGAAAAAATAAAAATAAATTGTCTCTCGTTATATATACAACTATAACTGACTAAGTTCATTTTGATTGGCTGTTTCCTTTGAACACACTCACGTCTTGTAATGAAATCTGTATTCATTTCTGAAAATATAAGTGCATAACATCAAAATCACTTTTCTTAAAGTTCTCCTCAGAAGAATATTATCTATGAGTGAAGGCAATGTCTATCATAAATTGAATGTTCTAGTAGTGTGCACATCTACATGCCTTACCATACAAGTTTGGTCTAGTTAGGAATTATAGTTTCTTGGGAATGTCCAAAATAATCATCCTGAAAATAAATGTCTTATCATCCACTTAAGTCAGAAGCATCATCCATGCAACTTTTTGTACAGGTAGAGCTTATAGTTACTTGAAACTTTGGTACTTTGTAAAAGTTTTATGGGCAAGTCCCAAGTAACTATAAGCTCTACGCTTAAAGTTACTTGGGAATGAACTTTCCCATAAAACTTTTACTGGGATGTCAACACACTTATAAAGCAAAAGCTCATCTCGACTTTGTTGAGGTGAGCAAAAAATATTCAGTTTACTGCCTTTTGAACATTTGTTGTCACATTGTAGAATTGGTAGTGTTTTCTTTAAATATGATTAATTATTATGCTGAGGAGTGTTCAAGAAATGTAAAACAATGTATTCTCTGGGGGAAAAAGTGATTCTATCACACCATCTAAGTTTGTTGGTATGCCAGTCTAACCTACCAAATGAACCACTTGTAGAAATCTTTATGGATGAGGAATTAGTGTCTTATAGTCATCCTGCCTCCCAATGATGGCATCATCAGAATCTGTCTCCATTCACTGTAATTATGACAAACTATTGCATAATTTTAAGTTGAAAGGAAAGCAAATGATATTTATATGAAATAACAAGATGTGTTTGTGAAACATTGTTGTCCCCTATGGCAGTTCAAGACAAAGGTTTGGATTTTTCAAATTTAGGTTGAGGTCTACAAGGTTAAAGTGAAGAGTTCAAAAAGTGTTTGTATTCAAAGAAAGGTTTTGTCACAACAAATACCATCTTCTCTAGTCAAAGGTTTCTGATCTGCTACTCTCCTTACAAACCCTTGGCATATGGTGCTGTCAAAAGATGGGAAGTACAGTCTAAGCAAAAAGTCTGAATCAGATCTGTTCATCATTTTTTAAAATCTCTTATACAGATAAAATGCAGGAATGTTTTTGAACTCAGTCAAATTAGTTTATCAGCTAAAAGACATGTTCAGGACATACATGTATATCAAAACATACAAACAAAGTGATTACAGTCTTTTGGCCCTTTTAAGTCTATTTGCTTTAAGGGGAGGGGATGGGTGGGTACTGAATAGCATCTTTTGATTTTATCAAATGACAACTATGTTAACCTACCTTTTCTCATCTTTGCTCCAGCCTTTTCTTTCTACTTGCTTTACCTGGAAAAATGCACAAAATTTTCATTTTAGGTGTTGTACTACATTTTAACATCTTAGAATTTTATGAAATGGGAACTTTTTTCACAGTTTTCATCAAAAGAGCAGATCTGAAAAAAAATAATGACCTTCTTAAGAGATATATGAACATGTATATGCCTATTATGAAAGCATTTCCATATTCTAAGAAAATAAACCACCAAATACATGTACTTGTTTTTAACAAAAAAATACTGTATAAGCGGAAATCTTAGTGAGATGCCAATTTAGAAATTTACCCCCAAATTTTTAGCAAGAAGTAATTTAAGTGATTTTGTAATATCAAGAGAGAAAGCTATAACAGCCAAAATAGAATAAATTGTTAGCAATATTCAATTTTAGCAATCTCAGTTCCCTCACTAAAAATGCCAAAATTGAATCCTCCCTAAAAATTCTGCTTCTATGGTAATTTGAATTCTCAGAAATTATACTCATTTACAGAATTGCAAATGATTTCTTGCAATGACAAAGAATTTAAAATAAGTATAGACGATTATAAAATACAATAAAAATCTTTGAGTATATCTGGTGCAGTTTTTTGGGGTTATCAAACACATTTTTAAAATTGTTCTTTCATTTGCAAAAATTCCAGTGAAGTAAAATATGAAACTAGGAACATTACTTCATCAACCAAACAATAATAAAAACAAAGGGGGAGTTTCGATAAGGCGGTTTTTCGGCCCCTCACGAAATTTTCTGAAATTTTTTATATTTTGTAGAAAAACTCCTTATCGTCCAAAAAATATGAAAATAATTTATGTGATGCATTTTCCGGTCACGTGATAATTGAAAATTTAAGTATACCCCCTTTCGTATATTTTTGGAGTAGACATTTTTATAGGGGGAAAGTGGATTTTTTAAATCATCAAAATAATAAATGAAATAGGGTAAATATGAATAAAGACATAAATTAACCAATTTCAACAATTTTTTTTACGGAAAATGGTATTTACCTTACGCGAATTTTTTTTTTAAGGTGCGATATTTTTCTGGTGTGTTAAATGTTACTTTTCTTTAAAAGAGGATGAATTGATCTTATAAAACGTAAACATATATAGAAAGTTTTAACATCATAATTAATCGACAGTTTATATGTAAACTGTACAATCGATATTTAACATTTTCCCATACGAAAAATGCAAATGAAAAGATATATGGACATGAGATAGGTAAACGTAAAAACGTCATATACAGGGATATGCAATACATTTTCATCAATGAGATTATACAACTACATATTTTATAAAAATATACCTTAATATCATAAAATTGAAATTAAAGAGGCTGGGGGGTTGTGGCCATTTTTAGACTATATTGATCTCCTTTAGAAGAGCTCCATATGAAGATATAGAAAATGATCAAATTTTAAAACTAAAATTTTTGAAATTTTTCTTTGCCAAATGATAGTTGACAGCTTAAGATACCATATCTAAAAATTAAAGTTAAATCTGGTGGTTAATTTGTGGTTAATTTGTTGACCCCCCAGCCTCCTTAAATAAAATGTTTTGAAGTAAAAAGATTAAAAAATAAATGCAACTTTATATACATACATGAATAAGAAGTTTATTTAAAAGAATCATATTGCTATGTAAGCCGGTACGTTGTAGGTGCAAGGTAAGAAAAATATTTTATCTGGCAGCCACCACATAATTATTTGGCGGCCACTAGAAAAATATATCTGCCAAATAGCTTTCCTGCGGCCAAAACATAAATAACTGGCAGCGACCAGAAACTTATTTGGCGGCCAACACATAAATAACTAGAAGCAGGCAAGTAAGTTTCTTGCGGTGTAGACATGTAATCTTGATAATAAGGCATGAAACTCCCAGATTTGACTACAAACAGAAGTTGTAGATGTCGTTAAAGGCAGAGATTTTAAGCACCACCTTTAAAAATACCTGGTCTGTGTACCTCTGTCAATCAAGTGCATTAAGGTACATCATTGGGTGCTACAACTTGATTGGCAAACCACTAAATTTTTTCTGGCAGCCGCCAGATATTTCAATGGCAGGCCAGATAATATACATTTTTTTTACCTAGCACCTACCTGCTTCAGTATATTGCAATGTATTTGATAATATGAATAATATTAATTACAGTCAAAAATATTTTATCATGATACGTAATATGTGAATAGCCAAATGATAGAAAAATCTATAATACATTGAGTGTTTCCTTTTCATTATGAAACTTAGAAGTATTTGCCTGCATTATGTTTTCAGCATAACTGAGAGAATCCCAGCCAGGACTAATTTCCTATCGCTTCCCCGCTCTCCATAGATACTTAAGTTGCTTCACCAACTCTAGTCACTCCTCATTTAGAGAGTTTTAGAATTCATTATAAATGATTTGCTAGACCAAAGCGCAGTTCGAAATACACGTGTAAATGCCAAAGATATGTGTTTAATCCTTAATCAGGCAGACATATGCGCCTAGACATCCAGACTTAAAACAATCCACGTTCCCTATATGTCAATCACACGGAAATACATGGGCACTTCTCTAGCATGTTGGAGCGTGAATTTCTATACAAGAAAGTCAAATATATTTGTATTTTTGACTTTCTTGTAACTATGCATGATAAATAACGTTAAGGAATGGACTTGCTTTAAAATTTTTTTGTTCAGTCAGTCAGAAAATGTAAGAAAGTTCCAGCATCTGAACCATGTCTGGTAGTGTGCAATCCTAGATGCAACATCAGTGCAAGTTTGGTTATGATAGGGCTTATAGTCACATAAGAATGAGACACACTTCAAAATCTTTAACCTGCTCTATCATTAAGGAAATGTAGGTCATATCCAGCATCTAAAGCAATCTAATAGTGTGCATCTGTAGATGCATCATGAAGCAAGTCTGATCAACAAGTGCTTACAGCTGCTCTGCTCCAAAAACTTAAACCTGCTTTTAAAACATTTACCTGGACATTCTTTGGCTAAAATCCAGCATTTGAAACCTTACTGGTGACAAGGAAACATGCTAGATCAGGTGACTGTGATTAATATAGGGCATAGATATACTTGAAAAAAAATCTGCTTCAAAAACTTTTACCTGGAACACCGATGCTGACGGTATTACAAAAGCTCCCCCAACTTCGAGGAGGTGAGCTAAAAATGTGACGTTAGCGTTAACGTTATATGTTGGCGACAAAAATAGTATCAAAATGAAGACAGGATACGATAATGTTTTCTACTGTTAATACATGTATAATCGAGAATCTTCTTTAATTCAACAAATATGCTACTTTTGGCTTAGTATTTTAACACAGAGTCAGATCAAGAAACCTGGAGTTTCTACTTTTAGATATGCATGTTATGCAATTTTCAATTTTTGGATATGAAGTGCACAGGCGACACTCATCATATTTCAAGAAATTAGTGTGCAGAGTATATCTAATTACTGAACAAATTTAGGTGAGTGTCCCTCATGCACTTCATATTCTAAACATCGATTTATAAATGCCACCCTCTTATATTTTCCCATGAGCCTAATGTTAACGAATCTGAGTGCACATCTAAGTATGTATCAGCTACGGTGTTAATTCTTCTCATATTAACTTTTAAAATATAAATAACAAAAGTTAACATATTTATCTTGAATTCTAAACTAGTTTTGAAAAAATAAATTGAAATTTATTTTTAAGAAAAAGTGGGCCGCTGAGCGGCCTTATCGAAACTCCCCCTTTAACATCAAAATTTCAAACTCAGAATGTCTGGATCTAAACTGACTTGTTTTGTTCCAGCTTGACTGGGTTAGGTTTTAACTAGAGTGGGTTTGATTCTAAACTGACTTATTCATGTTCCTGTCTAACTGGATTAGATTTCTACCTGACTGGGTTAGGCTCTAAACTGACAGTTTTATGATTCTGCCTGACTGGGTTAGGTTCTGAACCGACTTGTTCATGTTTCTGCCTGACTAGGTTACATTTTTTCCTGACTGGGATAGGTTCTAAACCGACTGTTTTATGTTTATATCTGACTGGGTAGGTTCTAAACTGACTGTTTCATGATTCTGCCTGACTAGGTTAGGTTCAAAACTGACTGTTTTATGTTTCTGCCTGAATGGGTTAGGTTCTAAACTGACAGTTTCGTGATTCTGCCTGACTGGGTTAGGTTCTTAACTGACTTGTTTATGTTCCTGCCTGACTGGGTTAATTTCTTAACTGACTTGTTCATATTACTGCCTGACTGGGTTATGTTTCTACCTGACAGGGTTGGGTTTTAAGCTGACTGTTTTCTGATTCTGTCTGACTGGCTCAGGTTCTAAACTGACTTGTTCATGTTCTTGCCTGACTGGGTTAGGTTTCCACCTGGCTGGGTTAAGTTTCTGCCTGACTGGGATAGGTTCTAAACTGACTGTTTTATGATTCTGCCTGAGTGGGTTAGGTTCTAAACTGACTGTTTTATGTTCCTGCCTGAATGGGTTAGGTTCTAAACTGACAGTTTCGTGATTCTGCCTGACTGGGTTAGGTTCTTAACTGACTTGTTAATGTTCCTGCCTGACTGGGTTAATTTCTTAACTGACTTGTTCATATTACTGCCTGACTGGGTTATGTTTCTACCTGACTGGGTTAAGTTCTGAACCAACTGTTTTATGTTTCTGACTGGGTTATGTTTCTACCTGACAGGGTTGGGTTTTAAGCTGACTGTTTTCTGATTCTGTCTGACTGGGTCAGGTTCTAAACTGACTTGTTGATGTTCTTGCCCGACTGGGTTAGGGTTCCACCTGGCTGGGTTAAGTTTCTTCCTGACTGGGTTAGGTTCTAAACTGATAGTTTTATGATTCTGCCTGAGTGGGTTAAGTTTCTACTTGACTTGTTTGGGTTCTAAACTGGCTATTTTATGATTCTGCCTGACTGCTTGAGCTAACTTGTTCATGTTCCTGTCTGACTGGGTTAGGTTTCTACCTGACTGGGTAAGGTTTTAAGCTTACTGTTTTACAACTCTATGTGACTGGGTTAGGTTCTTAACTGACTGTTTTATGATTCAGCCTGACTGGCTTGGTTTCTTAACTGAATTGTTCATGTTCCTGCCTGACCGGCTTAAGTTCTAAACTGATTTGTTCATATTACTGCCTGACTGGGTTATGTTTCTGGGTTAGGTTCTGAACTGAATATTTTATATTCCTGCCTGACTGGATTAGGTTTCTACCTGACTGGGTTAGGTTCTGAACTCACAGTTTTATGTTCCTGTCTGACTGAATTAGGTTTCTTCCTGACTGGGTTAGATTTTAAGCTTACTGTTTCACAATTCTTCCTGACTTTGTTAGGTTCTTAACTGACTTATGTTCCTGCCTATCTGGGTTAGGTTCTTAACTGACTGTTTTATGATTCAGTCTGACTGGCTTAGGTTCTTAACTGACTTGTTCATATTACTGCCCGACTGGGTTAAGTTCTAAACTGACTTGTTCATATTACTGCCCGACTGGGTTATCTTTCTACCTGACTGGTTAAGTTCTGAACTGACTGTTTTATGTTTCTGACTGGGTTATGTTTCTGCCTGACTGGGTTGGGTTCTAAACTGACTTGTTCATCTTCCTGCCTGACTGGGTTAGGTTTCTACCTGACAGGGTTAGGTTCTACACTGACTGTTTTATGATTCTGCCTGACTGGATAAGGTTTTAAATTGATGGTTTTATGATCCTGCCGCACTGAGTAAGGTTCTGAACTGACTATTTCATGACTCTGCCTGACTGGGTTAGGTTCTAAACTGACTGTTTCATGATTCTCCCTGACTGCATTAGGTTCTTATCTGACTTTTTCATGTTTCTGCCTGACTGGGTTAGGTTTTTTCCTGACTGGGATAGGTTATAAACTGACTGTTTTATGTTTTTACCTGACTGGGTCACGTTCTTAAATGATTGTTTCATGATTCTGCCTGACTGGGTTAGGTTCTGAACCGACTTGTTCATGTTCCTGCCTGACTGGGTTAGGTTTCTACCTGACAGGGTTAGGTTCTAAACTGACTGTTTTATGACTCTGCCTGACTGGGTTAGGTTCTAAACTGACTGTTTTATGATCTTGCCGCACTGAATAAGGTTCTGAACCGACTGTTTCATGATTCTGCCTAACTGGGTTAGTTTTAAACTGACTTGTTCATGTTCTTGCCTGAGTGGGATAGGCTTCCACCTGACTGGGTTAGGTTACTGCCTGAATAGGTTAGGTTCTAAACTGACAGTTTTATGTTCCTGTTTGACTGGGTTAGGTTTTAAGTTTACTGTTTTACAATTCTACCTCACTGGGTTAGGTTCTTACCTAACTACTACCTAGTCCTTGTTGCACCCGGAGGCACATAGGGCAAGGATTAGGGATTAGGGGTTAGGTTCTTAACTGACTTATGTTCCTGCCTGACTAGGTTAGGTTCTAAACTGACTGTTTTATGATTCAGCCTGACTGGGTTAGGTTTTTAACTGACTTGTTCATGTTCCTGCCTGACTGGGTTAAGTTCTAAACTGACTTGTTCATATTACTGCCTGACTGGGTTATGTTTCTACCTGACTGGGTTAAGATCTGAACTGACTGTTTTATGTTTCTGACTGGATTATGTTTATACCTGACTGAGTTGGGTTTTAAGCTGACTTTTTCTGATTCTGCCTGACTGGATTAGGTTCTAAACTGACTTGTTCATGTTTCTGTCTGACCTGGTTATGTTTAATCCTGACTGGGTTAGGTTCTAAACTGCCAGATTTATGTTTCTACCTGACTGGTTTATTTTTCTACCTGACTGGGTTAGGTTCTTAACTGAATGTTATACAATTCTGCCTGACTGGGTTAGGTTCTAAATTGACTTGTTCATGTTTCTGTCTGACTGGGATAGGTTTCTTCCTGACTGGGTTGGGTTCAAAACTGATAGTTTTATGATTCTGCCTGACAGGGTAATATTTCTGCCTGACTGGGTTTGGTTCTAAACTGACAGTTTCATGATTCAGCTTGACTGGGTTAGGTTCTTAACTGACTTGTTCATGTCCCTGCCTGACTGGGTTAAGTTCTAAACTGTCTTGTACATATTACTGCCTGACTGGGTTATGTTTCTACCTAACTGGGTTAAGTTCTGAACTGACTGTTTCAGTTTCTGACAGGATTATGTTTCTACCTAACTGGGTTGGGTTTTAAACTGACTGTTTTCTGATTCTGTCTGACTGGATTAGGTTCTAAACAGACTTGTTCATGTTTCTGTCTGACTGGGTTATGTTTAATCCTGACAGGGTTAGGTTCTAAACTGCCAGTTTTATATTTCTACCTGACTGGCTTAGGTTTCTACCTGACTGGGTAGGGTTTCTACCTGACTGGGTTAGGTTCTTAACTGAATGTTACACAATTCTGCCTAGGTTCTAAATTGACTTGTTCATGTGCCTGAACTGACTGTTTTATGATTATACTTAACTGGGTTAGGATGTGAACTGACTGTTTTATGTCCCTGATTGACTGGGTTACATTCCTGACTGGGATAGGTTCTAAAATGAATGTTTTATGATACGCTCCGACTGCGTTAGGTTCTAAACTGACTAATTCATGTTTCTTACTGACTAGGTAATGTATCTTCCTGACTGGGTTAGGTTTTAAACTGAGTGTTTGATGTTTCTACCTGACTGGGTTAGGTTCTAATATGACTGTTTTATGTTCATGCCTGACTGAGTTAAGTTTCTATCCGACTGGGTTAGGTTCTTAACTAACAGTTTTATGATTCTGCCTGACTGGGTAATGTTCTAAACTGACTTATTCAATTTTTAGCCTGAGTGGGTTTTGTTTCTGCATTACTGATTTGGATCTGAACTGACTATTTCACGTTCCTGCCTAAGTGGGTTAGGTTTCTGCCTGACTGGGTTAGGTTCTAAACTGACTGAATGAAATCACTTTAAGTCTGGTAAGCTAGGTTCTAAACTGACTTTATCATGTCCTTCCCTGACTGGAATATATGTTGTTCTGAACAAGATTCCTAAATGACCACACTCAAGTTTTTGCTTATTCTTAATTATTTCCACTTGAAAGGGGGCATGATCCTTCATTTAAATCTTTACACAGGGATACTCTGTGCCAAATTTGGTTAAAATTAGTTTCAGAGAAGAAGAGGAAATTGTGAAAAGTTAACCAAAAAATCAAAGATGTAAATGACTACATGCTACTATCTAATTGAAATTAAATCCTTTGATCAGCTCACATATGATTGCTACACAAAGTGTGTAGGGATCATATGTGAGCAGATCAAAGGATCTAATTTTAATTAGATTGCACATGCAATGGACAAATTTGGATCAAAAAAGCTCACCTGTGCCACTGTGCAAAAGGAGGAAGGGATATTGATGCTGTGTATGTAGTTTATATATGTTCTATTTTTATTACATATTAAAATTATTTTGAACAATTACCTTGTTATTTTACCTGTCCAAAGAACATGACAAAAAAGATAACAGGGTGATTGGTAGAAATATAGGCATACAGGTGTCAAAACTCCCTTTTGGTGAACAGTCTGCATCACTCATTGTTTATCCACCATTAGTGATCTTTAACAGAGGAGACTACGTAGGTTTCACATGTTGACAGTCTACACACCATATTGAGTAAACTACATCATTTCCAACTAAAAGAAATCTTTTTTATTCACAATAAATGGATTGAAATATGCTGCTCAAAATAACTTCAAAATATCAATAACTTCCTCATTCAATTAAAAAAAAAATCTTATTGAAAATACCATATCATAAGTTTAGTTTAAGTACACTTTATACTTTCTTGGACGTTAACAAACCTAGATGAAAATGGCAGATATGCAAGTTCAATTGCTGGTGATCAGATACAAGAAGCTCAGGCAGGTCCAATTGCTGGTGACCAGATACACTTAGTGGTTTGGATTGTGCTGACCGGGATGTCGGCATGGGTGGATTAGAGCAGCTTACAAGCTATGCAGGAGTCCAAGTTTGATTCCCTGTCAATCCTTTCCAGTTATAATATTAAATTAACATATGAAAAAGCATAGATATTAGCGAGCGCAGCGAGCAGCGCAAAGCGCCGCTCATCACTGGGAGCTCTAAAAGCAATGCCTGGGCGAAGAGAAAATTCTGACTTTGCAAATTGATCCAAATGAATTTTTTTTCACAGTTACCTGTGGTCCCATAATGCTTTGCGAATTGCTTCTCCCCACAAACAATGTTCTCGCGGTAGCAAGAAGTTCCAAAAAAAAATATACACCCATGTTGATTTGATGGATATATAGCAGAAAAATAGTAGATTAAAACTTCTTTATTAAAATAAGCCCTGTTCAGACTTTGTTTTGGTAATGCTACTTACAAGCGACGTTATATGACGTCAGGGTCTAGACGTACTAAAAGTCTCGTGCAGTTTGATAACTTTGAAGAGCCCGATTTAAATTAACAGCTGATTAAAACTGAATATAGGTATCTGCACTCACCCTTATGGTTGCACCGTCAACATATTAAAAATATACATACAAGACATTGTACGTTCGAAAATGACAAAATAATTCCCCTACTCTCGCACTGAAAGTCTTCAAACTTCTATACATTTATAATGTATATATACACACTTTTGAATAAATTCACTAAATTCTAAAGAAAATAAGGAGCTGTGTAAGAGTGTGGGGTGCTAACTTTATTGAAAAATGAGAGGGGTAGATGTTGATTATACTAGGCCTATGTTTTCTAGTGGAGTTTCTAACATAAACCATAAAAATACACCTCACCCACCGGCCGCCAGTCCGCTTCTTTTTTCTTATACAATGCACATAACACAGCTCATCGATGTAGCATCAATGTTTCGGTGTATTTTTCTTTGTGACCTCTTCGTTTCTACTTCCGTTTCATTTTCAGTTCTTGCTAATCATGCCAAACGTTATTTCTCCCGCCGCTAAACTAACTTCGGGATCGATGTACTCAGCTACATAATATAAAACTGAAACCATACCGGAATTAATTTTCCCGAACTGCTTGACTGGTTAAGTAATAGACTCTACCACAAGCTAACCGAGCGGGTTGAATCCCTTGAAAATGGTATCTCGCATAATTCGGTGCATCAGACAGCTTAAAAGGAAGTAGATGTCAAAAATGTATGTAGTCAAACAGAATTCACCTCTGGAACATGTGGAATGTCTGAAAATGAACAAGAATCTGGAAAAGATCCACAATGGACAGAAGGGCAAGAAAAATCATACCATCATGCATGAGACTACAGGTTATACGGATAAGAATCCGTCAACAAGAAAGTCATCGGTTTGTCAAACTCTTATTTTGTGCGACTCCGTTATTCGTAGAATTCAGCCGCAGCGATTTACACCCAGTGCTATATGCATTCAACGTTTCATAAGAGGAGGGGCTGTTACATGTGCAAACTTTATTGAAAAGTTTGTCCCCGATTTCAATGCTCAATCAGTTCTTTTGCATATTTACACTCGAGACTTGCAATGGAGTGAAAGAAAACGAGTTTATCAGGCTTTTTGACATGTGTGCCAATGTTTGGGAAAACACGAAAATATTTGTCTCACTCATTACTAGCAGGAGGGATATACCTGAAGATACAGTGAAAGAAGCAAATTGTATTATTCGATCTGTCTGCATGAATTATCCAAATGTGACAGTTATTGACCAATTCAGACTGTCAGAAAACATGTTTCCTGACCCTGTACATATAAATAAACTTGGTCTCGTAACAATGATCAAACACCTGAAAACTGCCTTGAACCTGTATCCGCAGATATCAAACAGTCAAAATTACAGTCGACATGGACATGATAATAGCCCTTTCAACCGTCCTTCATCTGCACCACCACCAGATTTGCGGAACGAAAGTCATTTTGCGCGCATGTGCATGCAAGTACGCACACGTGCAACACGTGAAATGACCAATATACTTGATAGAACCATAACTATTATACTTTTTGATGTTTTTGATGTTTTTTTATTTTTGATATTCAGAATATATAGACGTATTATAAATGTAGACAAGATGACATTGTCAAAAAGCACGTGCGTGCACGTGCAATGCATAAAATGACCTATACATTTAATATAGCCGTATCTTCTGTATTTTTTTTTATGAAATGCTTTGATACTGAATATATGAAGAGACATTGTAAGTGCAGACAAGATAACATTGTCTTCTTGCACATGCTTGCATGTGCGTGCGTGCAGTGCGTAAAATGACAAATATATCTGATATAGCCATATCTTTAATATCTTTTGATGTAATGCTTTGATACTCAGATTATTTAGACATATCATAAATGTAGACAGGATGACACTGTGAACATGCACATCCATGCACGTGCAATGCATAAAATGACATATATTAAATATAGCCGTATCTTTTGTGTTTTTTAATGAAATGTTTTGATATTGAGGATATGAAGAGATATTATAAGTTCAGACAAGATGACATGTCTTCTTGCACGCGTGCAATGCGTAAAATAACCAATATACTTGATATAGCCAAAACTTTCAGTTTTTTTATGAAAAGCTTTGATACTAAGAATATCAAGAAATATTAAAAGTGTGGAAGAGACGACACGGTCACCATGCACATACATGCACGTGCGTGCAATGCTAAAATGAATAATATACTTGATATAGCTGTAACTTTTATACTTTTTGATGAAATGCTTTGATACTCAAAATATTTAGATATATTAATACTGTAGATAAGATGACATGGTTATTATGAATATGCATGCAAGTGCGCGCGCGTGCAATGCGTAAAATGACAAATATACTTAATATGGCCGATTTTTCAAATCTTTTGATGAAATTTGAATATGAAGATGTATTAAAAGTGTAGACAAGTTGACATGGTCATTATGTACATGCATGCCCGTGCACGTGCGTGTAATGAATAAAAGGACCAACACAATTGATTGCCATAGTTAATGAAGCTTACTGGGAATAGGACACAAAAAGGGAGTTGGGGAGCGTTTGGGGAACATCTGTAACGGTACCCGTTACAATTAATACTAGTTATGTTCCCCAAACGAAGTTTGGGAACATATTGTTTTTACTCGGTTTCTTATTATTATTATTATGTTCCCCAAACGAAGTTTGGGAACATATTGTTTTTACTCTGTTTCTTATTATTATTATTATTATTAAGGTCTTCCGTTTCCAACGGAAGACCTTCTACTGATTCTGTTGTTTCTTTTCCACTATTTTTTTTTTTCTTACCGATTTTGTGCAGACGATTTCTCGAGAACGCCTGGATAGATTTTCATGAAACTTTCAGCAATGATGGCAAGTCATCTGAACTTTATGCGTTTTTTTTATTTTGCCGTCGTCACTTCCGGTCGCGAGATACGGCCAATTTTTCATTTTTAAAGTGGTATTTTTTCCGCAAGTGTTCTCAAAAACGGTTTGAAATTGAGTCTTGAAACTTTCAGGGATGATAGATTGTGACTTGTAGTATTGAGAAACATGTTTCGTTTTTGTTGCCGTGACGTCCCTTGTCCACCGGAAGTAGTTTAAAAATATGCAACTTTTCATTTTTTTTCTTTTTGAAATGTTTATGATAGAGGCAAATAGACTGTTTCGAGTCATATTATTTCCACCGGAAGTGATTTCTTCCAAACCGGAAGTAGTCGAAAAAATGCTCATTTTTCCTCGAAACTTTGAAGGATGATTCCTCCACACTCAGTGAGGAGTTAAAAGTCATTTTGAGTACTTCCGGTCATACCGGAAGTGAATAAAAAAGACCGGAAGTTGTTTGAAATTGATAGATTTCACTCTTTAATGTGTTGCTAAACATATTTTGAAGAATTGACATGAATATTTTCTTAATTTAAATATTTTTTTACTTTCTTTTATCAATCAAAATTTCCCAATCAAGATCTTATCAGAAATCTAACGTAAGACCTACTCGTTGCTCGCAACGAGATCTCATCTAGTTAAGGTCTTCCGCTCCAGGCGGAAGACCTTCTACTGATTCTGATGGTTAAGATTATTCTTATTATTCTTTTCTTTTTTTTCCTAGACGCCAACTTTGAGACCTCATATCTCGCTCATTTCTCAACGGATTTTGCTCAAATTTGCAGGGTTTATAGACGTTACAAAACTCTATCAGAATGCTGTCAAACATTTCAAAAATCCACTTCCGCTTTTGGGTTATTTCCCTTTAAATGAAAATTTATTAGGCTTCATTTCCAGACAAAGGCTCAGAGACTACAAGAGCTTGAGTAGAAATTTTACCGAATTTAAATAATAGAAGCATTGAAGTTGTGCACATCGGTTTTTGTTTTTCAATTTCTGTATTCAAAATGGCGCTAGAGAGGGGTCAAAAATTAGAACGCCTAAAAGACCGAAAATTTACACATATTTTCTTTTTTATCTTCAAAACTAAAAATATTTTGATAAGACATGTAGAATAAAAGTTGTGCACAATTTTAAGGCCTTTCATTTGACACCACTAAAAAGGGGCTGGCCCCTAAAATTAGGGATCTGTGGCCCTTTAAAGTTTTTGCTTTATAACTCAAAAACGGTAAATATTTCGAAAAAGCTGTCGTAATTAAAGTTGTTATTTAACATCTTATTGATCTCAAGAAAACGTTATTTTGTTTGAATCTTGTGTTCTAAATGAGCTAGAAGCATAACACATATACAGGTAAGTGTTTCATTCAGCAAGTAAACAAGAGCTCTTCATTCGTGTAATTAAAATAAACTTACTATAAATAATAAACCTAGCTACATTAGATGCTAATATTCTTTAGAATCAGGTTCTTGAAGTATTCTGAGCTTAATTTCCAAATTATTTACTGACAACTTTCCCTTTTTATTTCGTTTGTTTTCAAATTTGGATAAACCAGTCTACTAAACAGGGGAAAAAAAGATAACCTTTTCTTCTTATCTTATAAAAACAAACAATAAAGTTAGAAAATAAAACAAAACTTTAAACATAGACTATTCATAGCCATTAAGTACACGCCTTTTACATTCACCTTATGTGTTTACAATTATGTAACCTCTCCCTCGATAGCGCCTAGCAAAGGAGGTCACCGGGGATCAATCGGCGTGTGAACCAGCGACCTGAGGTCGTACACAAAACAAACCATAGAATGGCCATTCCAAATACATTTTGTAAACTAAGTGATGAGTGGATAAAAATGTTGAATCTTTCAGATTATTTCATATCTTTGATTAAGTCGCTAGTACAGTTCAATTTATATTTTATTCGCTGAATTACAAGAAAGTTGCATATTTATTTTTATAAACATTGTATTTCTCGATATCGAGATAATTGCGCTTTGTGGAAAATTACTTTAAAATCATTTCGAATCTTTCATATGATTTCGTCTTACTGTTTATCACTCGCTCGTTTTAATCAGCTAGTCTTAACTGACTTCAAATTCAATGCATTTTGAATGCCGAAAAGACCACTTTGTTTGTGTATTAAAGAAACAGTTTATTTATCTCTCTAATGTTATTATTTAACGAGTTGCTATTTCTTTCATGAACATTAAACAGCATGTATATAATTATCACGATAATTGTACGTAGAGGTCACATTTTTAATTGTCAGGAAAATCGAAAATAAAATTATGTACTTTTGAGTTTGTATTATTTTCTTCCTAACTTACAATATTATTGCATACAAAATACTAGATCGGACGCAAATAACCTAAATATTTCACTTGTATTTGAAAATTCTATCGAGCGTCAAATGAATTTTACCCGTTAAAAAGTGTACAAAAAAAACATCCTATGCAGTTTTCTTTGGGAATCAATTGGCTTAGATAAGTCTACTCCGACATGTGTTGACAAAACTCACGCAATGAGAAGCCATACATTTCAAACTTGTGACATCTTGGTCAGTGCATGTGAAGATTACGCATGGCAATTAGTGTCTGGAAAACGAAGTATGTTTTATAAATGATTTGACAGGTTAAGATTTGTTCTCATTCCAAATTAAATACAAACACAAACCCGTTATTTTCTTTGTTATTTTATACCGTCAGTTATATTAGATAGATTGTTTTAAAAACATGTTGTTTAGGAAGATTAATCTTATGCATTTGTTTTATTTCATCTAATAAACTGAATTAACCCATGATATGAATTACTGGTACATGCATGTAAGTACGTGTAAATGCGGTTTTATTTTTTTATGTGGAAGAGCGCCCAAAATAAATACACTTCGAACTCTGGAATTTCCCTATTTTCCTGTTTAAATCACAGGTCCGCTCAGCTGACGAGTTGTTTTAATAACGGTAATAAATTATATTCAAGTCCTGGCCAGCGATCGTTACGGTTGGTGATATTGCAATTAAACAGGTACTAAGATACTAACGGGTATATATATTTTCAGCTAACATGTTTTCATTAGAAGTAAATTGCTGGAGAATATCATGTTCTCCGTGATCATATCGATAGCGCGTAGAAACAGCGGTATAGAATAGAATAGAATAGAATAGGATTTATTACCAAATCAGGGCCCAATGGGCATAAACATATAACATGTATAATTACAGATAAGATAACAGACAGAATACAACATATAATGAAGAGCAATTCTTCCCATTTAGTACTTTGGTATATGAACACACGCTTTTGTGTACAAAGCAAACGTATTTAAATCAAAAGGATGGGGGAAAACGATGAAATAAAAACATTTCTCTATTAACTGAAATTATTGTCTTTAGACGGATAAAAATAAATGAATATCCGCCTGAGAACATGTGAAAGTTATACCCAATACAATGTTACGAAGGATTTTGGGTTTAATCCGAGTACACAATAGCAATGATGTGTACATGTACATGCAGAATACCGCTTTTTTTTATCCTTCGTGCAAGTGTTCCTCCTTAACGGAAAAAATTATCGGTAAATTATATTATACCGAACGAGGTTGAAAAATGAAGAACTTTTTTATTTCTTAAAATTAACAGCAATTATCAGACTTTTCGCATATCACTGTAAAAATGCCATAAAAACTAAGACCGCCTGGTTTGACTTTGTCAACGCGTTTTAGTTCGGGTTCGAGATTTTTATTAAATGTCTGGAGTATTTCGCTTATTCTGCAAGTCTTTACAAGGTTAGCTTTTTAAAAAAAGCTGAGAGTCAGCCACTGGAATACAGAAAGTTTCTTTCATGCTTTGTGATGGTATATGACTTGTTTTATTCATCATGTTGTGTTTCTTAAAAGTCATTGTAATCTACATTAAATTCGCCTAATCGTTTTCTTACTTGGAACACAATGTTGTATAAATAATAAAGCATAGAATAAATTTTAGTTAGACTACATCGTGATCATTATAATGACCTCCAATTAATTTCTCTTGGGCGCGGACATCAGAGAAAGTTCGTCTCAGAAATGAACAAAGCCAGTTAGAGCCCAGTCATTGAACGTTGACGGATGTATACGAGGGTTGTCCCCCAAAAAAAACGCGAACATTTTCAATATTTTTTGTTTCACTAATATTATAAAGTTAAAAATTGGCATGCATTAAAATCAACATTTTTGAAATAATTCACAGAAATTTCAGTAAATAATATCTATAAATAGATTTTTTTTTTTATTTTGGTAAAGGAATCATTCAAAACAGCTGCCGGCGCAACACCGACGACGTCAAAACGTAATTCGTGGAGTTTTTGAATTTGTTCAGGAATCGTGCGTCTTTAAAAAATCGTTTATGCATAAATTCGATAGTGCATTTTATTTTCTTTTAGTTACCGAGTTATTTATTTCACACGTGTACTGCAGTTAGGAATAAATCAAGGATTAAATTCTTTTAATAAAAAATTTCCCAAACCCGATCATAAACCTAACTGCTCGAATACTTAACGATGGTCTCCATGCATGACGTCCAGCTCTAGCCTTTTCAGTTTATCGTCTTTTTTGTTGGTCAACCAAACGCTTCTTCCATCGGATAACCAGTCCATTCATATTTGAACCTCTTTTACTATGTACGAACCTGTGATCGATACATGTATTTGTGTCGTTCCCTCGTTCCCAGCTCTTTTTCCGTATGAACAGGGGTCAAACCCCGCTCCACACAACACATAGTGATAATTTGGTGCACCGCATTATCGCTCGACATTGCCATTTTTAGCAATATCTAATTATAAGTGTTTGTGAATATAACGTAATATTTTTGTTATTTATGAAGTCAGAGTATTGATTTTTTTTACACACGAGTACTCTAGATCATAAAGTTTCTATAATTTTTGTCACATTATATATCCGTATAGCCTGGTAATAAAGAAAACATTGCTGTCAATGCTATTTTTGAATGTCAAGAAATTGCCGTGCGCCGGCCACCGATATTTAACACATTGAATGATGTTTAAAAATGCAAATGGCATTGAAACATTATATTTAGCCAAAGTTACAAAAAAATAATTTCCCAACTTTATGCAAAAATGAATAATTTTGGTCAGGTAGTTTATGTTTAAAAAGTTCGCGTTTTTAACAACCCTCGTACATTTTCATTGTTAAATTCTATAAATGATATAGATAGTGATACAAAAAAAGAAGGTAGACTTTGGGTTAGCTTGTTTTAATTATTATCAAATAAAAGTTTTTAATCGTGCAGGTTCCAGGCAATGCATGATGGGGGGGGGGGGGGGTGCATAGTACATGTATATTTAAATCAATTTCTTAGTTTAAGCATCCATTTTAGTGTTATTAAGAAAGAAAAGAATTGCTTCCAGAATAAGGTAGTGAAAGCCATGGAAAACAAACAATTCAAACTGGAAATTCAAAATATGTTTATACATGCAGTGCGTATATACCCTAAAATGTAACTGATGATGTCTACCATCAAACCAAAACTAGATTAATTAACATACTGGATTTCATCTCTCTCACTCTTTCTCGTTGGGGGGGGGGGGTCCTGTCTATAAATCCGCGCAGTTTCTCTCAACTATCGCAGTTCTACTGTGGTCATTTTTTCATCATCATGTAAATTATAAAAATCTATCTCTGATGTTTTCATAACTTTCATCATTAAAGTGAAAAGAGATTTTTTCACTGTTTTGGGACCTTTGTAGCCCCGTACATGTCTTATGCAAGGTATTGATCGCGGGAGTCTTGCATCAGGTACACACAAATCCTTGACTTGCAACGGCAATTGAGGGTTTATATATATCCATTTGTTATATGTGCTCAACATACAAACTTCGCATCTTTTATAAGAAACACTGAAATATTTTCATAGAATTATATAAAACAGCGCAAATTTCCTACTTAGAACAATCTATGTCTTTAATTTTTCGTCGAGAACGAAGCACACTCACGGCCTCGATCTATTTATAGACTGTATTGTGTGTGAAGAACCACGCCCTCTGGTTGGAGTAAGGTGTAAATCTTTTCCCCAGAATTCCAAATTACGCAAGCGCACTTGCAGTTTCATCCCACCGTAAATAGTCAGCCCGCGGGCTGACTAATAATGAAAAAAACACTGGCAGATTTAGAGGAGGTTCAGGGGGCCTGCCTCCTTTTTGTATCCAAAATATACACAAGATTTAATAAATCAATTTTTTATGTGGCTTTGGGCCCCTACTCCGACCCAAAACTGGTCGGGCCCCTAGATAGAATGTTCTATCGTTAAAATGATAAATGTCCTACGCACCCGGTTTGTGGTGAGGGCCAGTCCCGAGACACAGTTAGATTATTCTAACTAGTCGGGTCCCCTTTTCAAGATTCCTGTATCCGCCACTGAAAAAGAATGTGTTGTTCTCCTGGATGTCGATATCTGAATTATATTTTAATTAAACATCCTGTCTAATATATCATGGGCGTCCATAATAGGACGATTATTTGTTTTTTAGAATAAAGTGGTTCTTACAAATATAAACGACTGAATAGAACAAATGTTAGTTTAGTTCTTTGCTTACATAATCTAACTTTAATAAATTAACACGAAAGTCGTGCGATCGTATACAACATGTACAAATACTCAAAAGCAATCTTTCATGTTTAATGAACATATAGGTGAATAAATTTCCTCTCATCACTATACGTATACCCCCATCCCCGAAATAAATAGAATGTTTTCCTTCGCAGTCGGTTATGTAAGTACAAGTGAGGATGGAGCTTTACAGAAGCAGGTGATGAATTCCGAGAGAAAGGCACTGCCTATTTTATACACATGTACATTCCTAGGGACCTGGTTTTCTGACATGTCACTGTTATTCAAAGACCTAGCTAGAAATTCTCTCTCTCTCTCTCTCTTTGAAATACAGGCCCGTCGATCGTAAAAAAAATGACAAAATAATTTCAATTTTTAATAAGGATCTCATCTCCCAAGCCAAAGGCCCAAGTAAGCTTTTCTGTTCATAATTCTTCATCTTTGTTTGCTTTCTTGGTGTATATAAGCGTTATCGTCGTTGTCGTTCTAAAGCTACTTGTAAATTTTTCTCATTTTTATTTTATCAAGAACCATTGGGCCATAACAACGAAAATTAACATAGAATATTTTTGGTAAAGTTTTGTTCAAATGAAGGGTCACATCCTCTTTTAACGGATACATGTAGTAAAAATTATATGGGGTCCAGGCGCAGATCAAGGATTTTTTTTCCACGGCGAGAGGTGGGGGGGGGAGGTGGTGATCCCAATAAAAAAAAATATTTCAATCCAGAAATTTCTTGACGAGCCAAAAAAAGAAACTCTTTTCCCAAACGTGAAAAACATATTTCGTGTGTGTGTTTGTGTGTGTGTGTGGGGGAGGGGTCGTTGACTTTTAAAGCTTCATACCTAAGACTTTTCATACCATTTTAAAACAGATCCGCGTTTTCGAGGGAGGGTCCGCGTTTTCTAGGGGCGGTGAGGGGGGGGGGGGGGTTTCATGGCCACTTTTACTTGGTTAAGTATATACAGTTAACTGCCCCCAACCCCCTCTAGATCCGCGCATAGGGTCATTTGAAAATAGTATTCTCAAGAACCCCTGGACTAGAATGAGAAAATTTCCAACATAGCATACATTCATTTTTTATGCCCCCGTATCGAAGATTCAGGGGTATATAGTTTTTGCCCTGTCCGTCCGTCTGTCTGTCTGTTTGTCCGCAAAAACTTTAACATTGCCCATAACTTTTGATTGGTTTGAGTTATGGCTTTCATATTTTACATGTGTATTCCATGTGACAAGACCTTTCTTTGGGTATCACCATATTTGACCTTTTTACCTTGACCTTGGAGTTTGACCCAGTTTTGCAAAATTTTACCCAACTTTAACCTTGGCCATAACTTTTGAACCGTTGGTGCTAGGGCTTTCATACTTGACATATGTAATCCTTGTGGCAAGACCTTCCTTTGGATACCAACAACTTTGACCCTTTGACCTTGACCTTGGAGTCTGACCTACTTTTTAAAAACTTTTAACCTTGGCCATGACTTTTGAACCGTTAGTACTAGGGCTTTCAAAATTCACATATGTAATCCTTGTTACAAAACCTTCCTTTGGATACCAACAATTGTAATCCATTGACCTTGACCTTGGAGTTTGACCTACTTTTGAAAAACTTAAACCTAGGTCATAACTTTTGAACGATTGGTGCCTCAGCTTTCATATTTTACCAGTATATTTCATGTGAGAAGGCCTTTCCTTAGGCACCATTAATTTTGACCATTTGACCTTGACTTTAACATTTTCTATATCTATTCAATGTTTGCTGCTAAGGCTCTTATATTTCACAGGTATATTCCTCGAAACAAGACCTTACTTTGGGTATCAACATATTTGGTTTGCATTTGAGAAAGTTTAACATTTGCTATAAGTTGCCATATGGGGGCATCGGTGTTTCACAAACACATCTTGTTATTTTCAAAGCTTGATTCCAGGGAGAAGGTTTGGGCCGGAAAGAATGTTCATAATTTAACATAGGAATTTATATATCCCCCAAATGAAGTGTGTGGGTTTGGGGTGGGGGTGTTTTAAGTCTTTTGGAATCACACTGTCCGTCTGCCTAGCTGTCCGTCTGTACGTGATAGTTTGCCCAGGATATAACTTTGTTATGAAGAAACTGGAAGGTCATACTTGGTACAAAGATTACTAATGATCTGAGGGTGTGTCATGGTTTTGATCCAACATCATTCCGGCAAGTAGGTCACTGGAAAAAAAATAGCAAAGTTTTGTCCGACCCATTTATTTGTAATAGAGAGTCACTGGAAGCTCATTCCTGATACAGGAATTGCTTATGACAAAAGGGTTTGCCACGACCTTCATCGAACGTCATTCCTGTAAGTTCAAGGTCACTGACATGAAAGTGTAAGATTACTGTATGTGCTATAATTTTGGAAGCTCATACTTGGAACAAAGATTGCTTATGATCCACCGGTTTGAGATAACATAGCACTAGACTGGCAGAAGAAGTGGCAAAATTCGTGCCTGGATTATAAATTTATAAGGGGTGGGAGGAACACAAGAAACTTTTTCTCAGATTGCTAGAGATGGGTTTGTCCTGACCTTGAACAAAGGTTTTTCCCGGCAAGTTCAAGGTCACTGGCAGATAAATATTTTTTTTTCCATGCTATAACTTTGCTATATAAAATCACTGGAAGCTTTTACTTGATACAGAGATTGCTTATGATCTAAGGATGTGTTTTGACCTTGATCTAAGGTCTTTCTGGCAAGTTCAAGGTCACTGACAGAAAAGTGCAATATTCTTTTTCAGGAATATCTTTGTCATTGAGTATCACTGGAAGCTCATAATTTGTTCAAAGGTTGTTTTTGACCTTAACATAGGTCATTTAGGCAAGTTCAAGGTCACTGATATAATAAGTGTAAAATTCAAAAAGGTCTAGTCGCCCACGTAGCGCAGTGGTAAGAATGTCTGCTCTAGAGTCGTGGATTAAGGAGTTGATCCTTACGTCGCAGGTTCGAATCCCACTTTGGGACACAGAGACCGATCCTTCGGATGAGACTGTATAAACTGTGGTCCCGTCCGACAGTAGGTGCTAGCACGAAAAAGATCCCTCACTCTTCAATGGCCATGAGTGCCGGGTATAGGTCAAAATTTGCAGATCTCCATCGGCAAATGGTGGCGTCTCCATATGATTGAAAAATTCTCGAGAGGGACGTTAAACAACATACAAACAAACAAAAAGGTCTATAATTTTGTAATAGAAAAAATTGCATGCATTTGCATTTCACTGAAAGGATGATAAATATATCATCCAGAGTGTATAATGGCCTTGACTTAAATTCGAGGTCACTTAGAATATGATGTTTTGGATGAATAGTCTGAAAGAATGCGTGACTGAGAATTTTTTATGTCGGTGACATACAGATGGTGTTTGCTCTTAACCAGCTGCAGAATGTGTCATGGCTTGATGCAAGGTTATTTGGACAAGTTCAAGTTCACTGACAGGGGAATTTTACATTCTTTTACTGTCTTTCTACTCTTGAAACATTGCAAGTTGATGCCCCTTACAGGATTGTTTATAACCTTAAAATGTTGCATGACCTTGACTCAAGGTCGCTATGTTCTGTCTGCTCCGACGGAAGACCTATTTGTTGCATTGCAACGAGCTCGGCTCTAGTTATTATTATTTTTCTTCCTGGGTACTTTTTTGTCCGTGAGTGATCTCCGAAACTACACATCCGATTGAGGTGAAACCTTTTTAGGGTTAATAGGAATGTTGTGTAGATTTGCGGAACGAAGGTCATTTTACGCGCATGCACGTGCGTGCGCGTACAATGCGTAAAATGACCAATATACTTGATATAGCTGTAACTTTCATATTTTTTGATGAAATGCTTTGATACTCAGAATATAAGGATATATTAATAATGTAGACAAGATGACATGGTCATCATGGACATGCATGCACGTGCGCGCATGCGCATTGATTGAAATAACCAATACAATTGATATAGACTAACTTGTACATTTTTTGATGAATTGCATTGAAACTCAGAATAAAAATATATATTAGAAGTGTACACAAGAAGACTTGATCAGCGCACACATGCATGTACGTACGTGCGCGCGCGTGCAATGAGTAAAATGACAGATATACTTGATATAGCTATAACTTTCAGGTCTTTTGATGAAATGCTTTGATACTCAGGATATCAAGAAATATTCAAAGTGTACACAAGATGACATGGTCAGAATGCACATGCATGCACGTGTGCGCATGCGCAATGATTGAAATAACCAATTCAAATGATATAGACTTAACTCGTACATTTTTTGATGAATTGCTTTGAAACTCAGAATATAAATAAATATTAGAAGTGTACACAAGATGACATGATCGGCGCACACATGCATGCACTTGAAAGCACGTGCGTGCGCGTGCAATGAGTAGAATGACCAATATACTTGATATAGCCAAAAATTTCATATCTTTTGATAAAATACTTTAATACTCAGAATATAAGGATATATTAATAGTGTAGACAAGATGACATGGTCAGCGCAAAGATGCATGCACGTGCGTACGCGTGCAATGAGTAAAATTAGCAATATACTTGATATAACCATAATTTTTTACATTTTTTGATGCAATGCTTTGATACTCAGAATATATAGACATATTATAAATGTAGACAAGACGACATTGTCAACATGTACATGCATGCACATGCGCGCGCATGCAATGCTAAAATGACCAATATACTTGATACAGCTGTAACTTTTATACTTTTTTATGAAATGCTTTAATACTCAAAATATGTAGATATATTAATAGTGTTGACAAGATGACATGGACATCATGGACATGCATGCACGTGCGCCCGCTTGCAATGCGTAAAATGACAGATATACTTAATATATCCGAATTTTTTTATCTTTTGATGAAATTTGAATATAAAGATGTATTAAAAGTGTAGACAAGTTGACATGGTCATTTTGTACATGCATGCCCGTGCGCGCGCGTGTAATGCGTAAAAACCCAATATACTTAATTGCCTTATTTAATGAAGCTTACAGGGAATAAGACACCGAAACGAAGTTGGGGAGCGTTTGGGGAACATCTGTAACGGTCCCCGTTACAATTAATACTAGTTATTTTTATTATTATTATTATTATTCTTTTTTAAGGTCTTCCGTCTTCAGCGGAAGACCTTGTTATTCTTCGGTTTCTTTTCCACTGTTTTTCTTATTATTTTTTTTCTTACGGATTTAGTGCACGCCATTTCTCGAATACGGTTCGTTCGATTTTTCATGAAACTTTCAGGTCTGATAGAACATTAAAAAGACTTGATACATATTTTTTTATTTTGATGACGTCACTTCCGGTCCGAAGATTTTTGCGATTTAGTGATTTTTGGAGGGTCAGTTTGTCCGCAGTTTTTTTTAAGCAAACGATGACAGAGCAACATATGTAGATCTGTAATACGTAGTTAACTTTCACCGGAAGTGCCACACGTCGACGCTCGCTGTGGCCTGAAAAAAGTCATATCGAGAGTTTCAAATTTTCGAACACTTTCTGTACGATATCTTTTTACTTGGAAATATTCTGTTAAAACATATATAACAAAATTTGTGCAGAATTACAAGATCTTTTAAATGATATCTCGAAAAAGGGCTGGCCCCTAAAATAAAGAATCTAAAGGGGCCAAAATATTTTTCCTGATATCTCAAAAAGTATTGAGAATTTGTAATACTTCAAAGAAGCAAAGTTGTTCAACATGACAAGTAGCAGCTTGCGAGATCATCTAAATGCGTCGAATGACGTCACTTCCGGCCAAACAGGAAGTAGTAGAAAATTGCTTATTTTCACAGATATTGGTATAGTGCTGCTATCCCACAAGTTGACATGGGATGGGATTGGATTCAGGATTGAGGATTCACGATAGAAACATATAGTAGTTAATCCAATCCCATCCTATCCTATCCTGTATCCTACAGCCAATCAAATTCGAGTAAAGGTTAATTCATATGTCAGAATAAATTACAGAAACGCAAAAGGATATAGAACGTTTACAAAAGAATTATTTATAAAATCACAAAAGAAAATAGACGTTTTTTTTCTTAACACACATTTATTCTATTACCTTCGAAGGTCGCCCGCGTGACGCAGTGGTTAGAGCGTCTGCTCTAGAGTCGCGGAGTAAGGAGTTGATCCTTACGTCGCGGGTTCGAATCCCACGGTGGGACGTGGAGACCGGTCCTTCGGATGAGACCATATAAACCGAGGTCCCGTGTCGCAGTAGGTGCTGGCATGAAAAAGATCCCTCACTGCTCAATGGCCATAAGTGCCGAGTATAGGACAAAATTTGCAGCTCTCCACCGGCAAGTGGTGGCGTCTCCATATGAGTGAAAAATTCTCGAGAGGGACGTTCAACAGCATACAAACAAACAAACAATTACCTTCGAGTAAAATGGCGTACGATCTAACCGTGAACGATCACCGGAAGAAGTTTCGCATGTGGTGTAAACAAAGAAGAGATCGGACAACAAAAGATCGAATTTCTTCAGCATGTTTGGATGATTAACTCAATTCCTACTTGTGTTACAGTTCAATAACATGTTTCTCTGTTAAATGTGCTCTGTTTGTCTGGATAATTCCACTTGAACCGTCAGCGGTTGACTATAACAGATCATAATCGCAGTTGTTTGGTGCAAGACCATGTAAGTATACTAAACACTGTAAATATGTGCATGTTTATACATATCTCTCCCTTTAAGCAATGTTTAATGACTTGAACTTAAAATTTTATTCTATTGTAATATACACAGAAATCGGATGTGGAAAAAAGAGGTTGTGTAGAAAGGGGAGGGGTAGGGGGTTAAATATTTACAAATACTTGTAACATGATCAGATGTATTATACCTTTTTCAGTTTGTTATTGCTATATACTCATTTCCCTACTGTGGTTAAAAAATATTTTTTCTTATCTGATTGCAATTTAAAATAATTAAATGCAGAATTATCATGATCATTTCTTATGCTATTGTGTATAATAAGCCCATTCAGCACTTGCATGTACATTGTATGTATGACCTATTGTGAGTTAAACATAAAACATGTAACATATATTAATCATTTATTATCTTCTTCATTTCAGAGAATGGTACCCAATTTTGCCTGCCCTCATTAGTCATCACAATATAAAGGATTTTACATTTAGAAGTAGGTTTGATTAGATTATTCATTTTGTGTTTTTGCATGTTTCATTAAAATACATCAAAATCATTATCTAAGTTGAGATGAAGTGTCTGCAGATTTTATGAATAAGTGATTTTCTTCTTTTTAAAATGTTGAGAGTAAAACTGAAATTAATGTATAATTGTTCTGGTCATCATGGTCATGTTATATGTATTTTCATTTTTTTTTTAATATTCAAATTTCAAGCAAAAAATGAAAAGAAATTAACAAACAAGATATTAGATAGATTAATACAAGCAGAAAATAGAGAGAAAAAAACATCCAAACATATAATCATACTAGTTAGCAAGACGACGAGATGAAATGAATTATAATCTACAAGTAAATTATGTAAATTATGATTGTTTAATTAAGATATGAGTTATGACTATGAAGTTGCAATATAAGATTTGATTTTGCTTGATTTCTTTAAAATTAATGCACTACTCTGGGAGAGAAAAAGGCGAAATTCAGACAATTGTACATGAAATGAGAAAGATAATCACAATCAAATACAGTTTTAATGCATAATGTATATGACAAAATTTACAATCTACATGCACATAATGGTGTGTGTTTTTTGCTTCAGGACAATCCTGCAAATTTGCAACTGTACAAATTGCACTTCATCTCATCTGCTGCTAGAATAAATAATGAAAGATTTTCAAACCAGTGTCCAAGAGCCCTCTAGAGTCTGAAATGAAGGTGTTCTTTATTAAGGAGATCAGTGTGTGATGTATTAATTTCCTGTGCATTGATGACATTTGTGAAACTGTTTGGTTACTTTATGACCATCTCTCTGACAACTACTTTGACATTTGAAATTCAATTTGAGCGACAGACAAGCAGGCCAAATAATATGCATGTAAAACATACAATTGTAATAAGACATTGATAAACTTCAATTTAAACAAACTACATGTACATGTATCTTTGAGCTTGCCATTGAAATACATGTATACTTTACATGGACAATTTTAATGAATTTTTCTCATGATAATGGAACATTCAATTGTTATACATTGTTGATATAAATTGTAGATAATATGCATTTGGTCCAATATATATAATTATATTTATATTCACTGAAAAAAGGAATTACCCTGAATAAATATTGTGAACTTGGTCAATTATTTTTATTCCTCATTTAGACACTGAATAACATTCAAGATCAAATGTCAAGATAAAAAACAAGATTTACTTAAATTTGGGTTATAAATACTGTAACAACTGTGGATTCTTATTCATGTTTTATAAGATCTAAGGAATATGTGTGAGCTGACTACAATAATTATTGCTGTCAACCTGTCTGACTATGAAGATTTAGGAAAATGTTTTCTGTAAACATCAATTGATTAAATTCTCACACATAAATATTTCTTTTAATTAAGATACACTTGTACGGCACTGAACTGACCATAAATTGAGAACAAACTGAAGCGAAATAAGAAATTTTAACATTTTGAATATCTTGATTTTTATTTAGCAAACATGATGAAAATGTTGCATGTTTGTAAAATATTCACATACAAACAAATGATGAACTGAACATTTCAAGTAGGAATAACTTTAATAATAAATATAAAACAAATTTTTATCATACATTTAAAATTGAATATAATAAGACAATTTTAACTTATTTAATAAATGAAAGTCAACATATTCTAGATCTAAATTTTGACTTGTCTGTTCTCGGTTTATGGTCTTGTCATATCTTGAAGTTCTTATTTAGATTTACGCCAAAAGTAAAATCTAATATTAGTGATGGGACATCGGTTAATTTTCAAAATCGATCATCGGTTGGAATCGGTTACTGCTTCCGATGCGATTTTACCGATTATAATCGAATTTCATAGTTTTGTATACAAAAAGCAGACTATTACAATTATTTCATATTATTTCTTTAACTTGAATATATAAAATATACAATATATTATTTTCTTTGTTGAATTGCTTCTTTTACACTTTCTAGGCCTAAAAAAATTATCTTTGATTGTTTCCTGTAACATTCCCAAAAAATCAAGGGTCGGTAGGTCGGGAATTTTTTTTTTTTTTTTTTTTTTTGCTTATGAATAATGGAGTCAAACATCCCGGGACTGAATTATCCAGGTGTTATATTTACAGTGGACACCCACCATGGCTGCCTAGCGGCAGAAAACGAACTTCAGAAAGTTGTGGGGGGAATTGATTACTCTTTATATCGAAGGTAAATGTTGACTAAGTTGCATATTTTATATCTCAAATAAAAGATACAATTAATATTTTTTGAATAAAAAGAATCAGCTGATTGATGAAACCAAAGAGCAAATACAGATTTGGCAGAAAAAAAAATCCACCCGAGGGTAAACTGAATGGGTAGGTCGGGTTACAGTAAACAAACATAATTTTTTTAGGCCCTATATATGCACCATTTGGTTCTTAATCACCTCTGCTTCGTGCTAGTTGGCTAGTATCAGATGCAGACGCCATTTTCTTTCATTAAGAAGAAATAAATTTTGAACCAGAAATGGAGAATTCCGGAATGTATTGTATTAGAAGTATGTTTCCGATGATCGATTATCAAAAATTATAATCGATCATCGGAATCGGTAACATTTTTTCGTCGACAATCGATGTTTTCTGATTATCGGTACAACACTATCTAATATACAGCTGATATAGGTGCAGTTAGATCTATATGTAATTTTCGTGATGCCCAGTTAAGGGGAAAACAAAGTTTTGCATAAAGGATGAGTGCACTTAAGCTATGAGAGCTGTGTCCCGGTGTTTTGCGCAAAATAAAATTCCAAAGTTCATAAACTTTATGTTTTATAGGTATTAAACAATGTCTTAAGAGCAGGTTTTGGTATATTATATTACATGAAAGTATTAAATAATGCCGAGCGACACGAGCTTTTGAGACGGGGGTCTAACAGTTTTGTCACATTTCTATTGTTATTCATATGCATACCAGTTTTCAACGACATTGTTTACATCGAGCCGCAACTTGTCCATTGGTCTCATTTGCAGAGAATGTGTATTTTGATTTAAACTTCAACATATCCAAAGGGCAATGTTGGACAAATTGCGGCTCATATCTAATTTTTTGAAAAAGTCTCCAAACTACGGTCGAATTAGCCACTAAATTAACAGTTCACCGAGTGTCAACGATTGATATTATAATCACTTTACTCACGTGACATTCCAATGTTCGATACGCTGAGGCTTTCATTGAGCATTTCATTGTGTTTGTTGTTGAAAGTTTCTATTTTGACATTATCTATCGTACTTCCAACCTCAAACTATGGAAGATTTTTGCGCAAATTTTAATAGGGTTTGAAGATTATATGTCTCTTATTTTACTTTGTATTTTTCATTACGGGTGTTTTGAAAGAATTCTGGTATTGACAGTGTGATTAGTAAGTACATGTACAGGCTCATGTCGCCTCTGTATAATGGTCTGCAGGGCGAGACATCTTCCCCATCCCTAAACACTAGAATCATTTATTATTTGTGCACCATAAAACTACACAATCTCTCTCTTCTCCATTTAAATTCGCAGTGCGAAAAAAAAATCATATATGTGCTAATGTTTACATTCCACATCCATGCCATTTAAATGTCTCCGCCTATTTGCGGATACCTTAAATTCGTAAGTGGTCCCGTTCAAATTTCCGGAATTTAAGGTTTCTATATGTTCTTTTCAATGACATTATCTGTAATTATAGAAATATGTATGACAAAAAATTCAAGGAATAAATATCAAAAGAATATGCTTGCACAATAATCATAGATTAATTAAGCGATATATTGTAATGAAAAGCTTAAAATGGGTAGCCGAAAAGATTCCAAATGACGTACTAAAGTGCACTCATTCTTTTACATTAACAGATGAAACATACACTTGTTAAAACATCAAACATATCCTATTTTTGTCATTATTTAGAATGTGTAGACATGATAGAGAAATTGTTTCTTCAATGAGTACGGTTATAATTCAGTGTACCTACCCCGCATGAAGGATTTGGTATTCGTGGTCTGATTCTTATAAAGAGTTTAAAAATTTTGTTCCTTTTATCTACTTTATCATAACATTAGAAAAGTATCTGCAATCTTTATTGTTTCCCCATTTTCTCTCTCTAATTTTAACTCCATTTATTTTTTGTAGAGAACAAATTCGAAAGAAATCACAAATACCTTGACGTCTCCCGATCATTGTTAGTTTTGTTTGTTTGTTTGTATGTTGTTTAACGTCCCTCTCGAGATTTTTTCACTCATATGGAGACGCCACCACTTGCCGGTGGAGAGCTGCAAATTTTGTCCTATACTCGGCACATACGGCCATTGAGCAGTGAGGGATCTTTTTTGTGCCAGCAACTACTGCGACACGGGACCTCGGTTTATACGATCTCATCCGAAGGACCGGTCTCCACGTCCCACCGTGGGATTCGAACCCGCGACGTAAGGATCAACTCCTTACTTCGCGACTCTAGAGCAGGCGCTCGAACCACTGCGCCACGGGAGCGACGATCATTGTTAGTATGTAAAATTAAACACAAATAAAATTTAACTATATTTTTTTCTTCAATTCTTCCGAAGTTCCAATTTCTTCACATGTTCGCTAGATCAATACTTGCCTACGTTTTATTACAATTCTTTTGTTTACATTTTAACTGTTTACTCGCAAATTAATTCGTGCGGGGTTTTTGAAATTAATGGAAGTCGATCTCGATTATTTTTTTCTCCATTAAAATTTATTACATTTAAATTAATTACATAACTATAACTGATTTTTATTTGATGGTCATTTTATAATTTTTTTTCGTTTTGTCAAATTAACTCCTAAATATTAAAAAAAAACTGAGAGCAGCAGGATACAATGTAGGATAGGAAAGGATTAGACTGAAATGACAAGATAGGATTGTGATTGCAGGATTCACGATAGGATAGCTAGGATAGGATTTTCAACTTATAGGATAGCAGCACTGTATTGAATTGAATTATGCATGTCACAGGGGACGTCTGATTGTATTTCCTGTCGATTATCGTCTCTTTTGTCAACTTCCGGTTAAACCGGAAGTGACTATAAATGACGTATTTCTGCAGATATCAACATAAAATTAAATGATTGAATTCAACCAAGACTTTTGACCCAATTTTCTGTCGATTGGGGGTCATCTCCGGTCAAACCGGAAGTAGTCTTGATTTGCTTTATTTAACGAAAATCAGCATAAAAATCATAAAAAACTAAATACAGATCAACATCATTTTTGGTCTGGAGCCTTCTTTTTAAGTATACTTTACTTTCATTTATCCATCTTACAAGCAGTGCTTCTGAAAATTGGACGGAAGACCTACTCGTTGCTTTGCAACGAGCTTTGCTCTAGTTATTCTTATTTCTTCTCCGGTACTTTTTTGTCCGCGAGTGTTCTCGGAAACTGCACATCCAATTGAGTTAAAACCTTTTTAGGGTTACTAGATATGCTATGTAGATTTGCGGACCGAAGGTCATTTTGCGCGCACTTGCACGCACGTGCGTGCGCGTGCAATGCGAAAATGACCAATATACATGATATAGCTGTAACTTTTATATTTTTTGATGAAATGCTTTGATACTCAGAATACAAGGATATATTAAAAGTGTAGACAAGATGACATGGTCAACATGCACATGCATGCACGTGCGCGCACGCGCAAATCGTAAAATGACCAATTTACTTGATATAGACGTAACTTTTATATTTTTTGATGAAATGATTTGATACTCAAAATATTTATACATATTAAAAGTGTAGACAAGATGACATGGTCATCATGCACATGCATGCATATGCATGCACGTGCGCGCGCATGCAATGTGTTAAATGACCAATATATTTAATATAGTCGTAATTTTTATATTTTTTGATGAAAAGCTTTGATATTAAGAATATACAGATATATTACAAGTGTAGACAAGATGATATGGACATCATGCACATGCATGCACATGCACGCGCGTGCAATGTGTTAAATGATTAATATACTTAATATAGTCGTAACTTTTATATTTTTTGATGAAAAGCTTTGATACTAAGAATTAACAGACATATTATCAGTGTAGACAAGATGGCATGGTCATTATGAACATGCATGCAGGTGCGCGTGCGCGCAATGCTAAGATGACCAGTATACTTGATACAGCCGGAACTTATATATTTTTGATGAAATGTTTTGATACTGAGAATATAAAGATACATTAATAGTATAGACGGGATGACATGGTCATACTGCACATGCATGCACGTGCGCGCGCGTGAAATGGAAAAACGACCAATATACTTCATTGCCTTATTTAATGAAGCTTACAGGAAATAAGACACCAAAAGGGAGTTGGGGAGCGTTTGGGGAACATCTGTAACGGTCCCCGTTACAATTATAACTAGTTTTAGATAAAATTAAATTAATTTTTTTTTCTTGAACTTTCATAACGGACGATAAATCATGGTTATGTATAAAGTTTAGTAATCCCAATTGTTTTCCTCTTGTTATTTACATATTTACATGTATATGCTTCTCTTTTCTTTTAAGAAAAAACGAGAACCACCTTCAGGATTTATTGGATACTAAATCTCTGCTTCTGTCTCAGACAAAGAGACAGGATGCCCAGTATCGATCAAGGTTAGCTCAGTATGAAGCAGAGGTTAGAGTAAAAAAGTTTGAAAGTTATTTTAATTTCATATATTATTAAGATAATGTGTAATGTTATATAGGATAAGATTCTGAAGCCATTAAAACAAGTTTGCTTTTAAATTGATAAATGCAGAATTTGTTTGGGATATCAAGATACAACATTTAAGGAAGTAGAAGTATGGAAAATGTTAAGCACGATTAAACCACGTAAGAAATTATATGTACTAGTATTTATTGCATGTGCTTGTTTCACAGATCAGTGGGTCGCTGATAAAAAGGAAACATAGGTGCACAAAGGATTTTTCACTATTTTTGACGCGTCATTCAAATCCCAGCTCATGAATGTAAATTTTCATTAATATGTTTTCTAAGATGAACTGAAAATTATCTGATTTTGTCTTTAAATGTCAGAGAAATGAAATGTATTAAAAAGCGGATTTAAATTCATAAGCTAACGCTAGTGATTGAAGCTGCGATTTCTTTGTGAATAGAGATACTGTTATATTATAAGGTCATTAAAATTTTCCGATTGCTTGCCGCCCTACTTTCGGTTTGTTATATATTGATAAATTGGCTGTCGCACGAACAGGTTAGAATATAACTTTTTGTTCAAATTAGCTAGATGTTTAGACTATATTCACTTTTTTTTTAAATTAAATGATTTGTATAGTATGTTCGTGTAATATAATACTTGGTATACTCTATATATTTTTTGATAATACAAGTGGTGGATTCCCGGGGAGTGGTTTCAAGTGTTTCACAAATAAATTTACATGCATTATGACAGTGGGTAAGAAAAATGGCTCGTACCAGTTCTCATATCTTTGGAAGGCATGTGACTGGCTTTTGGGATTCAAAGAATGTGTAGACGTCCGACGAATTGTGGAGGAAACTTGGTTAAAGGTCAGTGATCGGGAGAACAAGATTCAAGAACAGAAGTAAAAGAGAGAGAAAGGAGGAGGTAACATTTGATTTACATATTACCCCCCACGAAAGCAAGGGGACATTAACTCTCATTCATCAGTTTGTCACAAAAACTTTAACCTTGATCATACAGTCCCTGAAACGTTCTACTTTCCCATTTTTCCGTTTGTTCACCGTTCGTTCACCGTGCGTTCAGCGTTCGCTCTCCGTTCACAGTTTTGCGTTCAGCGCTCACCGTGCGCTCGCGTTCACCGTTCACAAAGCGTTCAGCGTTCGCTCTCCGTTCGATCACTTTGCGTTCAGCGTTCACTTATCGTTCAGTATTCAGTGTCATTCCGAACTCCGAAATTAAAGGACTCATCGTTTTGTAAGTAAGGATTTACACGTTTTTTAAGTTAATAATTAACATATCGTGTTTAAAGAATCATTATTTCATCGAAATTATCCACAATATTCTAGCTTAATATTTTTTTATTATTCAAATTTAGCTATTGTTTTTTATTATTTTACTGTGGAAAATGTTGTTGTAAGTATTACAGTACCTATGTACATATGTAGAACGATGCTGAAAAATTAAATTTAAATACGGGCAATATACAGATACTTCAAGCACTGCAACATTTTGTTGTTATGTTAAAGACGACAAATCCTTCATAGAAAGATAACTATCCAAGTCAATTAATTTACAAACTGCAGCAAAATTACGGAAATAATTATTTCTAACACGTTTTTTTCCTCCAATTACTACAGAAATACATGATAAAACTAGTTCTGAGAATTATACATAGTACTACGGATATCCAGTGAATTAAACATCTTTGGAGCGAATTATATGGATAGTGTGGTTTAAAATATTTATTTAAAATGTAATACACTACAGATTTTTTTTCATCTGTTTACGTAAAGAAAAGTTTATTGTTGTAGGAAAAAGAAAACTTCTTCCTTCACCGTATCCTTATGTGTTTGCCATTCGATATAATTAAGAGCCCCCCCCCCCCTTTCCCAAATCGGTTACTTATTCAGTATTTCCCGTATATTTCGTTTGTATTCTAGCCTCTGATTGGTTGATATCCAAAAAGGAACACAAATTATTTCTGTATAACCTGGTTTGGAATGGGGACACCCCCCCTCCCTTAACAACCAGCTGAATCTGTATCCATTCAACCTCTGATTTCCAGTCCTCGGGATTCATGGAAAATTCCAGATTTAACTTCAAACCATAATTCGATCTTACCACATGTAAACAAACAACAGGGCTGCTAGGCCCATGTATCAGTTTTTACCTTCCTTTGCTTCCCATCACTTCCGTTACTACGGTTGTATTATTGAGCGGCAAATTTGAACTAATAAAAAGCAACGAAATTTTACACCCATAGTTATTTAATGATTTTAAAATTAAATTATAATGAATGACTCTAATTCTTGGCCAAATTATTCGAGTATAACCCGGTTTGGGTCAGTTTACGCTGTTTTCTAATCCGCTTTATATAGCGGATTATAAAGCGTAAACTGACCCAAACCAGGTTATACTCGAATAATTTGGCCAAGAATTAGAGTCATTCCTAAAATAAACTTTTAAAAAGAAGTTAATGTATTTTGTAGCACAAGACAGTCAATCTCAAAACATACATGCATCCTAAAATGTCATTAAACAGTAGTTGTTCAAAATATACACGTGCCGGCAGTGGTATTTCAAACTGGCAGGGAGTATGTTTCAAATGCAAGTGCTAATCAACACCCAATGTGTTTTATTTATTTATTAATTTTAAAAATGTTGAAATCAAATCTAGAAATGATTAAAAAAAAATGTTAAAACTTGTTGGAAATACTAGCACTTCGCCTTCGGTGTGACGAGACTTTCACACCTGCACAGTGCCGAATGATTTCGATTGACAGGACAAGCACGTGGACTTCGTGTGAACTTGAAGCAGGAAAATAGAAACCGATTATGGCTGTCAAACAATTGGATTTGTTGATAAAAAAAAATACTTTCACTGCCTGATCATGATATATATAGAGAACATTTAAGAGTTTTTGTTTGATATAGGTACATGTACTTATATTTGGTAAAGCCTGAAAAGGGGGGGGGGCGCTAAAACGAAATCTCTCTCTGTTTAATCAAAACTATGACAGCATTTTACTCAAATATTAAGTTCTGAAAATTTAATTTATAACAAAATATGAATATGCCTCTTTGTATTATCTTGACCGAGTATAAACACGAGGAAATGTGTACAGATATATGTACATGTAGAAGTCTGCTCAATAAAACACCATAAAAATAGAAAATACACATAAATGTATTATTGCATTAAAAATTTAAAATACGAGTGTATTAATGCAATACGTCCATGGACCTTTGTAAAATATTTTATTTTTTTCCATTATTTTACACGGAATCGCCTTGGCACGGAAATATATGTATGGATGTTACAACCATTGTAATTTATTCTATAAGTGAAAAGTTTTCTCTTATTTGTAATGGTTTTATATATCAAATAAGAATAAACATATTTATTTTACAACTTAAAATAATATTATCTTTTATACTACAGCGTTCAGTAACAATTACATTGTTTTACAGCGATAAAAATCGTAAGTGTGATCAAATAGTTGAATTTAAACACCATTTACGTAAGAAACTTAAATTAATAGTTTTTTTCTTAATGTACACGTATCGTCTTTCTTAAGACAATTTAGGAACACTTATTTATTTATTTGTTTATTCATTCATTGATTTATTTATTTAATTATTATGTATTTATTTATTTCTTAGAATACAATAGAATATTTTCAATGCAAGGAAAAGATCAGAGACATTTCGAATGAATCGTTCATCTTGCGTTCACCGTTCACTTTGTGCTCACGTTTGCGCTCCCGTCACGTTCTACGTTCGCTCACCGTTCACCAATCGTTCACCAAGTTGCGTTCAGCGTTCACACATCGTTCACTCACCGTTCGCTCTGCGTTCGTTCAGCGTTCGCTCACCGTTCAAGTGGGAAAGTAGAACGTTTCAGGGACTGTAACTTTTGAATGATAAAAGATTGGGCTTTCATATTTTACATGTACATTACCTATGATAACACTTTTAAGAAAGGTATATCATTTTCGACTTCATGTTTTTGTTCTGGAGGACACACAATCAAGATGGTTACAATTAGCTGCAGAACTGTAGCTCTCTGAGAAAATTCAGACATATAAAGCAGACAGCTACAGATCCAAGCGTTGTTAAAACCTGCGATTTACGGTGACACATTTTTGTTGCTTACTTCAGGTTTTATTTCTTGTTATGTTTTCTCCCGCTTTAAGAATGGTATCTGATAATTAATCATATATTTTACTCCTATACATTTGCTACATTAGTGCTGTTGTAATCTGCATGAAAATTTGAAAAGAAATGCTGTGGAAAAAAGTATTTTTCTCTGAGATTTTAATAAGACAGTAAGAAAAGATGTTTTTAGTAAGTGAACAGAAAACTGTGGGCTCTAAAATATCAATGTGGGCTAGAAGAATTTGTAAAGTTGGGGGCCCACATGGCCCATAAGGTTTAAAATGTTATTTGCAACCCTGAAATATGTTTCAACTGTGAATATCAGGGAAACCACTTTACATTAGAAGTACAATTAAGAAAATGTCTTAATGAAGAGACATGCAAAGGAGTTATTGCCCTTAGCAACTTTTTTTAAAGATTGAATAATTGATTAGATAAAGAAATTCTTCAGTTTTTTTTATTCTTATACAAAACAATATATTTCATCATACCTATTGAAAAGCATTCTTCCAAAAGATATATATCCACTGGATATGAAATTAAATTAATAAAAGATTTTGCAAACATATATGATCATTGGAGGATGGAAAAACCTTAAAGTTTGAGTTTGGTTGTTTACCTGATTATTTACTGCATCAATTTATAAACTGTATTTAGGTATTTAAAACATTTCATTTTAATCTTTAGAAAGCGAAGAGGAGAAATCAAGCATTAGACCACCTAGCCAGTACGGGGTGGGAAAATGAAATGAGGAGGGCACAGGTGAGAAATGTTCTCAAGGTGGAGTTTACCTCCAGCGATGAAGAATGCGATGGTGGATTCATCACCCATCCAATTTCATGGCAGAGATAAATTCACTAAAGTAAAATCCAACCTTGACAAAACATTCGTAGTAATCTGCTTTGTTAAAAGTTAAAGAATGCTACAGTCTAGGAAAATTGGGGCAGCAAGCATCAAGCCAACTCCTACATGCCCAGAGGTGTTTCCCTGGGTGGTGAAAAAAGATTAGTTTGATTTATTAAAGGTATAAATGGTGTTATTTATCTTGTCGGTTCCAAATTTGAAGGAAAAAAACTTTACTTCATTTAACTATCAATGTTTGTAAATAAATTTCCTACAAATTATACATATTTGAAGTTAACCGATTTACAACAATATTGTGTCCCAATTTATATATCCAAGCTGGAAAAATTACAAATACTTTGAATAACTTTGTCTTAAATTGGTTCTTTTTTTTGGCTTACAACAACAACAATGGAGACAATCTGAACTTAAGAATACACATTATTTTTTAATTAAGGCAGTTGTAACATGTATCAGGTACATTCATATGTAAATTATTTTTATTTGCTAATTTTCTATAAAATACTTTAAACAGGCATGAAAACATTTTATTCTCAAATGTTTTTTTTTTACTTCAACAATAATTTTCTAGAGTTGTTAGAAAACAATATGTATGTCCATTTTGAAAAAAATCAAATGTACAATTGTACCTGTATATAACTTACTAGCTAGTATTTTCAGGGACCTATATACTAACTAGTATGTATGTCCCTGGTATTTTATGTACTTAATTTTTGTTTCGTTTGTTCTGTTTGCTGTGTTTTAAGTATAACGGTTATATACCAAATTATATTGTATTAGTCAAAATTGCATATTCATCAGACGAGGGAGTAATTTTATCTTCGTTTTTTTTAAAACTCTGAACAAATTAAAAGGGGCCTGGACACAATATCTTTGTATACAATTTTAAATTTCATTCAAAAATAACTTCAGTTTAATGAATTGAATTTACAAGAATATTTTTAGAATTCAATGACAGCAACATTCTTCTTTACATCACGTCAAACATCTGTGTTTGTTACAGGGCACGAGCTACATTGTTAATGCTTATGTTTTACCTAGTATATTCAATTTCTTAACTCTGCACACATCACTGAGCATGGACTGACAATACTGGTGGGTTGGTTTTTGCTTCCCACATTTCTTCTCTGACTTTTCTGGATTATAGTTTTAATATTTTTCATAAATACACAACAAACTTTCTACTTATGTATAAAGGATAAAGTTACTTCATGTAAGTACAAGGATGTATCAATGGAGATTTAAAAAACAATGCAGAAAAATTAGCTATGAGCGACAACATGAAAGGACAAAAAGATTGTTTTCTATTTGTCTATACCAATTGTGATCCTAATTAAAAGAAAAAAATCAACGTGCAACGCAGGCAAAATGATGTATCGTAGAAGGATGTTCCATGTCTGATAATTGGCCAGCAATATAACAAAATTTATGTTTGATGTTGATTGAGCTGATTTACTAAGAATGCAGTACTCTGCCTGTAGAAAATCAAAGAAATGGTGGAAATACTTGCTGTGGTTTCTCTTTGACATTTGTGTTGTCAATGCATTAATATGTATGAAAGAATCTGTCAACCACAGCATAACAAGAAAGGAAGGGGAGTGCCAGAACTCAGCTAAGCTTCCAAATGCAACCTAGTCGCCAGCTTTTTGGGACATACTTGTGTTCAAGGAAAAGAAAAGCGAACATTGACCTTCTGGCCTTGCACACTGGCCAGTAAAACACCTACAATGTGCAGTTGACAAATAAGACATGATGTGTTGTTGTTTTTTTCAGTGCAAAATATTTTTCTGCGTTGACAATTATTGTTTTGAAAAATGGCACATCAATTAATTAAAAAAAACCCGTAAAAGTAAGAAACATTGAGTTGAATTTCCGTAAGAAAACAGCTGATTCCTTTATGAATTAAAACACGTTTTGACTGTAAATTATAGCATCTGATAGATGAATAGTCTCTCAATATTTTCCATTCTACATGTTATATAGAAAATGTGAATAGATAAAATGATAATGTTCAATAAACAAGTCTACTGCAGCTTTGTGTCTTAATTCGATCACAGGCTCACAGCTGGACTATTATCTGTGATAGTGAGCTAGTAAACAAGGCTGAAACGCAGCCCGAGTTCTTATCAGCAGCAGGCTATCTGATAAGGATAGTATGGCAGTTAAGGAGCTAATGACATTGTGCCTCTTGTAGTAAGAGTAGGTTAGTGCTCTTGCTTTTAAATTTGATGGCCTGTCAATAAAAAATCTTCGTACTGTCAATCACACACTTGACTCTCCTTAATAGTTCATTTTGAAATACCTCAGGTTACTGGCATACATTCGTTTCTGGCCAACATACAAAACCACCCAAAGTAGAATAAAGGGCATCTATCCATGCATGTAATATGTTGGTCACTGATGACTGGCTTGAATTGAACCAGTAGGCGAAGGTCCATGCTGCTTCTTGCACAGACAACATCCTGAAAGAAATTAAAGACATAATGCTTTGTAAAATGAAGCAGAGTGAGATCTGCATTTCCCTAATCGGTGACAACTTGATCCTCCAATTTGAGAAAGTCCTCCCTTAATCGGTTGGGACCATGAAGGACCAACTCGAAGAATGAGGAAGTTAGCAAGGCTAAAAATCCGATTAAATCGGAATGAGACTGATACGAGCAAAGGTATTTCCCCCAGTCTTTTGACATGATTGTGGGTGTTGTGAAGCAAGTTGCTGGTTTTGCTAGAAACGAGAAGCAAATTTTGATCTTCAGAATTCCTTCATTAGCAATAAGTTAACTATATGCCACATTCTTGTTAAAGCTGCAGAAATTCTACGAGGAGTAGCTTTATGGAAAATGGCGAATATGTGAAGAAAAGTGCAGATGACTTTCTGCAAATGCATTCTTCTGAATGAACAACATCCATATCTTCGATTGCTTTGGTGTCATTAAGGACAAACAAATTTAATAAGCTTTCTGTCCTGCCAACAACCAGAGACTTAGTAATTGACACTTCATTTAAACACAGAGAGATTGATGAGTTATAGATAACACTGCATGGAGGACCTTCCTATCTTCAAAATGAAATAGTTGAACATGCTAGGGAAAAACATGAGAGGGAGTGTAATGCAGAAGACTTAGACTTAAAAACTCATTGAATACCTAACTGGATTGTGTTCATCCAACCCAGGAATCAAGTGAAGTGACTGTGAAATATGTTTTGACATCTGCCAAATTATGAGGGTACTTACGATGTGAATGTATATAGTAAGCCATATTATGTCCATGTTTGTATACATATATTTTGTTTATTTTTTTATGGAAAGGTGAAGTCCATATCTTCTTAAGGACAGAGGATACGTTCCTCAATAATATATAATTTTTTCTAAGATTTTTGTCATTGAAGTATTGCTACTTTAACATGTTTACTCGAAAAAAATTAAGGTACCTTACTAGGCATTTGTGCAAGATACCAGAGGATGTTTTTCCTATAAAATCCTTTTGGAAAAAACTTAATTAGCCAATAACACATTTATTTGTGTTTCATTTTTTTAAAGACAATTAGAAATCAGTTTAGAAATCAGAAGGTTATTAAAATTTTGAATATTTTCCACATAATTCGAAGGTATCCAAAACAGATATTTGAGGAACGTATCGTCTGACCTTAAGGAGGGACAATTGTAGTGTTTTTTATTGCTGTAGTGTTTTTATTGCATAATCTTACAGTTTTCTATTTGAGTAGTTAACTTTTATACTTACAGTAATTTTTGTTTACCGCTACCTATAGTTAGCCTGGGACCCTAATAACATTGGGTGTCTTAGAGGCCTAATTATATTAGGTTGTAAAAGGCCCCTATTCCTTGGTGCCCAACACCTAATGGTGGACTAACCGTATTAAGTAGCAGGCGACCCTTTTATTTGGGTGACTAATGATGCCTACTAGAAGCCTAACTATATTGGGCTGTCGTCAGGTATACAGATAACTCTTTATGGCTCGACCTTCGATCTCTCGAAAGTTCTTGTCTAGTTGATCGCTCGAAGTGAGTCTCCGGTCCCGAATTTTTCCCCTATATAACTAAGCAAAATTACTCTTGATTTCTCGAACTCTTGGAACCCTTGATACCTCGTAGTCAAAATGCAGTTCCGCTATGCATAGTCTATTGGAATTTACCCTCGATACCTGTACACAAGGTTACATAATTCACACCTTTACCTGGACATTTAAATGGCCCCAGGCAGAAGACGCGGTACTCCAGGAACGAGATGTTTATTCAGGTGACACTTATACGGCAAGGTAATTGATTTATAATTAATCATATTTTGTATATATGTTATTAAATAATTAACATCGACTGTCTTACTGAAGAATTAGAAAATGAAATGCAGATTATTTTTAAACTATTTATACTTTTTTATGCTGATGACACAGTTTTATTATCTGATAATCCAGAGGATTTACAAAGATCTCTGAATATTTTCTCTGATTATTGTGACCATTGGAAGCTTCAAGTAAACACAGACAAGACTAAAAATAGTAAGTTTTTCTAGAGGAAGAATACCAAAGAAAATATTTTTGTATAGAGGTGCACCAATTGAAATTGTGAACGAATTTAAATACTTAGGTGTTATCATGTCTCGTAGTGGTTTCTTCAGAAGTTCCAAAATACATTTAACTAAACAAGCATCAAGAGCCATGTATGGAATACTTAGAAAAATAAGGTATTTTAATTTGCCAGTAGATTGTCAAATAGATCTCTTTGACAGAGTTATAAGCCCAATTTTGATGTAGGAGTGTGAAGTATGGGGCTACGAAAATATACATATTTTAGAAAAGGTACACTTAAAATTTCTGAAATTTGTTTTACATGTTAAATCCAGCACTCCAAATTGTATGGTATATGGGGAAACTGGGTGATACCCTTTAATAATACGTATAAAGGTACGAATGATTACTTATTGGGCTAAACTTTTGATGTCACATGAACGTAAGTTTACATACATAATGTATTGCTTTCTCCATAAATGCTTTTCTGAAGGTTTATTTATGCATCCATGGTTGAAATGTGTAAGAGATATTTTGAATTCATGTGGTCTGTCTTATGTGTGGATGAATCTTTTTTTTTTTAGCATTTCATGGTTAAAATCTATTGTGAATGAGACATTGTTAAGTCAATCTTCACAAGACTGGCATATGAGCATAGAAAATTCATCTAAATGTTTAAATTACAGAATTTTTAAAAACAATTTTGGACGAGAAATGTACCTAAGTAAACTCCCAAAAGATTTAAGAATTATATTAACAAAATTTGGAATTTGTAACCAAAAAATTCCAATCGAAGCTGGTAGATGGACTAATACTGAAAGATCTTTAAGAATATGTAATTTATGTAATAAAAATACTTTAGGTGATGAATTCCATTATGTAATGAAGTGTCCATATTTTTCCTCATTACGTATGAAACTTATTGATAAGAAGTATTGTTTTCATGTAAATACCTATAAGTTTGAGAATCTTATGTCCATCACAAATGTCGACTCATTGATAAAGCTGTCTTTGCTAAAAAGATATTAGTCTGTTTTCAGTAATACTCTTTCATTTGATACTACTCTTCCTTACTTGACTTTGTATTTTGTATATATGTAAATATGTTCATGAACCTCATATACCATTGTATGGTCTGAGAGAAATAAATAAACAAACAAAACGAGACACTAATTTAGTTTAATTTCGAGTCAGTGTCAAAGTTAGATAAAAATACAGGAAAAAAAACGCGTAACAGTCTCAATGTAAATATGACGACTATTGCTTATTAGTCCCCTACCGGTGAAACCGGAGGGGACTATAGGTTTCCTCTGAGTCTGTCCGTCCGTCTGTCTGTCCCTCTGTCTGTCTGTCCCACTTGGATTTCCGCACTTTTTTCCTATACGCTTGTAGATATTGAGCTGATTTTTGGTGTATGAGTGTATCTTGATGAGTTATAGATCAAGTTTGCATTTCGTTCCACTTCAATGATTTTTGACAGAATTAAGACCTTTTCAATTTTTCAGGTTTTTCGGCAATTTTTTTTCTAAACGCTTGCAGATATTGTGCTGATTTTTGGTATGTGACTTTACCTTGATAAGATATAAATCAAGTTTGCATTTCGTTCTGTTTCAATGATTTTTGACGGAATTATGCATTTTCAATTTTTAACGGAAACCAGATTACACTTGCCGGTAGGGGACTAGTATTCCTAATGCAATACTCTCAGAATGCTTGTTATACTGCTTTTGAAGGTCCGCCCTGCCTCTTTCTCTAGTTTTTATGCTACGAAAATAAACTTTAGCCCTGTAATAGCAAGACATCTGAAATACAGAGGGCGGACCTTTTATTATACTGCGTGTTAAGGTCCGCCCTGCCATTTTGTCTTGTTTTTATGTTACGGAAATAAACCCTGTCCAAAATGTTTGCTTTTTAACAGTAAGATATCTGAAACATAGGTAATCAGAGATTACAGAGCTCACCTCATCGAATGTTGTCTTTAAGTAAGGCAAATTCCCACACTAAACTAATAATCTAGGAGTGTGCATCCCTAGATGCAACACTTCTGCAATTTTGGTCTGATAGGGCTTGCAGTTACTTGGGAATAGACTTATCTGAAAACTTAAAACTAGTCACGCATCCAGAAAATGTAAGTCAAATCCAGCATCCGAAGCAAGTTTTAAGATTGGTCGTCCCTTGATGCATCATCCATGCAAGGTTGGTTCAGATAGGCCTTATAGTTACTTGGAAATGAGATCTGTTCCAAAAACTTTAACCTGGTTACTCATCCGGAAAATGTAGGTCAGATCCAGCATCTGAAGCAAGTCCAGTAGTGTGAATCCTTAGATGTATCATCCATGCAAGTTTGGTCAATATAGGGTTTCTAGTTACTTGGAAATGACATCTGCTCCAAAAAGTTTAACCTGGTCACTCATCCGGAAAATGTAAGTCAAATCCAGCATCCGAAGCAAGTCCAGTAGTGTGCATCCTTAGATGTATCATCCATGCAAGTTTAGTCAATATAGGGCTTACAGTTACTTGGAAATGACATCTGCTCTAAAAACTTTAACCTGGTCACTCATCCCAATAATTTAGGTCAAATCCAGCATCCGAAGCAAGTCCAGTAATGTGCATCCTTAGATGTATCATCCATGCAAGTTTAGTCAATATAGGGCTTATAGTTACTTGGAAAAGAGATCTGCTCCAAAAACTTTAACCTGGTTACTCATCCGGAAAATATAGGTCAGATCCAGCATCCGAAGCAAGTGCAGTAGTGTACATCCTTAGATGTATCATCCATGCAAATTTGGTCAATATAGGGTTTAAAGATACTTGGAAATGAGATCTGCTCCAAAAACTTTAACCTGGTCACTCATTCATAAAGTATAGGTCAGATTCAGCATCCGAAACAAGTCCAGTAGTGTGCATCCTTAGATGTATCATCCAGTTTAGTCAATATAGGGCTTATAGTAACTTGGAAATGAGACCTGCTCCAAAAACGTTAAACTGCTCCAAAAACTTTAACCTGCTCCAAAAACATTAACCTGGTCATTCTTTAGCTGAAATTGCAGCGTCTGAAACCTTGACTGGTACAAAAAAACACACTAGAAGCATCCTCCATGCATCTCTGACTAATATAGGCCATAGAAGTACTTGAAAAGAAAACTGCTCCAAAAACCTTAACCTGGGTATTACATAAGCTCCCCCAACTTCGTTAGAAGGCGGGCCTTTTATTATTCTGCGTTTTAAGGTCCGCCCTGCCTCTTTCTCGAGTTTTTATGCTACGAAAATAAACCCTGTTCAAAATTTTCGCTTGTAATAGTAAAATATCTAAAATAAGAGGGCGGACCTTTTATTATACTGCGTTTTAAGGTCCGCCCTACCTCTTTCTCTAGTTTTTATGCTACAGAAAAGAACCCTGTCTATAATTTTCGCTTTGTAATAGATAGATAAAAACGGATCAAAACGGGGGATTAAGGTTTTACATAGGAATATTTAGGAAGAAGTCTTCAAAAATCTTCTTAAGAACATCAATGATTAGTCATATTAATATGGAAGCATCATCAGGTAGTGTAGATGTACGTTTGTTCAAATCATGAACCCCGGGGTAGGGTGGGGTCACAATGGGGGGTAAAAGTTTTGCATAGGAGATATATATCGGAAAATCTTCAAAAATCTTCACAAGAACAGCAAAGTCATCTTTAGTCAGATTGATATGGAAACATCCTGAGGTATTGTAGATTCAAATTTGTTCAAACCATGATAACTGGTCATATAAAATTAATTTTCCGCCGAAATATGACTGAAATATTGCCGACCCGGTGTTAAACCCTAATCAATCAATCAATCAAACCATGACACCCCCCCCCCCCCTCCCCCGGGGGTAGGATGGGCCACAATGCACTATCATTGTTTAGCATGTGAATGTATAGGGAAAAAAATTCTAAAACCTTTTTTTTCAGGAACAACAAAGCCATGTTTAGTCACATTGATATAGAAGTATCCTAAGGTAGTGTGAATTCAAGTTTGTTTAAATGATGACCCCGAGGGTTAGGGTGGGTCTAGCGCTACATCTATAAAAATCATGACACCTGGGGTAGGGTGGGGTCACAATAGGGATTAATGTTTTACATAGGAAGATATGTTAGAATAAATTAATATGCTGATGAAAAACAGCAGGGCCATATTGACCCAGGTGAGCGTTGTGGCCCATCATGGGCCCCTTAATTTATATCAAGGTCTTAGAAAATCTAGGAAGATTCTTTTATAAAAGGCAGTGACGAATCTGAATGTATAATGGTAGTTCGATGTATATTTATCTAGAATACATTAGCCACATACAATCAAAAGATATGAGGTCAGATTTATTATCCATATATATTACAAAAATGTTATGTTAGAATGATCATTAGTTGTATTGTATCCGTATCTATAGACTTTGGTTCATACATGTATAGCATGAAAAAGAGGGGTATTTGTTTCTGTATTCATACAATGTACTGGGAAAATAATCTTAAATATTAGAAATGGGGTCATCAACACTACGTACATAATGTACGTGGTAAATGCCTTGTATGACAAGTAAAAAGAAATCTGTAATACACCAGATTAGATTAATTGAACTTGGTGATTATTTGATCTTGGTGATTATTAGTCCCCTAGCGGTGAAACCGGTGGGGACTATAGGTTTCCTCTGAGTCTGTCCGTCCGTCTGTCCCTCTGTCTGTCTCTCAGTCGGTCCCACTTGGTTTTCCGCACTTTTTCCCTAAACACTTGCAGAAATTGAACTGATTTTTGGTATGTGACTTTACCTTGATCAGTTATAGATCAAGTTTGCATTTCGTTCCGCTTCATTGATTTTTGACGGAATTACGATATTTTTATTTCTTAAAGGGAACCAGATTACACTTGCCGGTAGGGGACTAGTATTGCTATTGCAATACTCTCAGAATGCTTGTTGTACAGGTGAGAGAATATGCAAAAGGCACTTCTATCATAATTTCCATAATATAATTTCCTCTAAAAAGCAAAGTGTTGTTCTTATTGATCTATAAAGACATCAAAATCCTATGTGTTGTGGATGACATGGGATAATTTTGTGACTTGTCTGAGGTTTAAGCTGAGAGATATAATCACAAGCTACATTGCCCTCAGTTGCGTTACAGATCTATCATTAAGTCTATTGCTGACTGACTTTTTTCATACTAATTGTTAAGCCATTATTTACACACTGAATTGTCGACAGATTTTTCCGTTATTTCTCGATCATGAAAAAGAGCACACAGCAGGTGTGACCGAACGGTAGGGGATGCTCACTCCTCCATGGCACCTGAACCCACCTCTTATAGTTTAGAGGTCCGTATTTTCTATTGCTCTGCTCCTAATTTTTAATGTTTAATGAATGCATACATTCCACAGTTTTTTAAGGGACACTTCCTCAGTTTTACAATGTTCTTGTGTCTGATTTTCATGTCGATTTAGATTTTTCACACTTGCAAATATCTTCCCACAATATTTACATAACACCGATTTCCGAACATCCATTCTTTACCTCTATACTACTGACACAATCTTTCAATTTTTCAGGCTTTCATCCATTCCTTCCAAACCTCACTGCATTTCTGTTTACAATGATTGCACACTCGGCACCCGATCTCAATTCAGCGCCCGACTCCGGTTCTAATTCGGTGTCTATGTTGGGTCCCCGGTTCGGCGTCTGCACGTTCTTCTCCATTCCTGGATTTTATTTCACAATTTCGTTGTAAAAAAGGCACTAAGCACAGAACCCTGAAAATTCCAGAGATGGGATCAGGCGCTAGGAAGACTAAGCAGGTATCTACTGTTGGTCGGTCTACATTCGTCGTGTGCTTAATGCCAATCTCCTACGCAGAGTTTTCGTTCGTTCCTCTCTCAGACATCTCTGCATTGGGCTCGCGTCAAGATTTTTGACATAAGTAAAAAAAACATGATATTCCGAGGATTATTTCAAATTAAATTAATATTTCTAGATCTACTTAGTAAATATCTACCTTAAAAGACAAACATTAGTGAATGGATTTAATTATAATGAATTAAAACAAACGCACTATTTCTAATGCTTAACACTGTGATATACATGAGCCAACGACAGAGGTGAATGTATGAGCCAATGGTAGAGAGGGGCTTTTTGCGTCTACGACAGAGTCAGTTTGTGTACAACATAATAATTAACACCGAGTGTTGGTAAAATGGGTAGGCAAACCCGGGCCGGGGCAAATTAAAAACCGGGGCTATTCGAGATTTTTTAATTTTCTACCGTAATACTTTATCAATCCAGCTGAAATTTTCAGATTATATTTGTTAAAGGTTTATTTGTATTCGATATGAAAATTGCCGTGAAATACTCAGTATTTTAGATTTCCTTGGCGATTGTTGATTTCCAAGTTGGTAAAATGGGTAGGCAGTTACCAAAGTCAACATTTTACGTTTTCTGACATATTTGACGAAAAATCAATAAAGTTATGAATCATTCTGATAGCTAAGATTATATATTAACTATAAATTAGTATTTCTTCATTGGTAATTGTTATTGCTGCGTAAAATTACACGTTTTAAGAAAAACTGGGTCATTAAAACCGAATCCGATCACCCGGGACAAACCTGAAAAATCCGGAATAATTGTACAGGTTACATTACGAGAGATTGCCACCTCATTTTTATTGATATAAAAAATCATTTAAGGAAAGTTCAAATAATGATATGAATATTAATGCAGAGTACTATGCCAGGCTTTAATCACACATAAGCTGGCTTGATCAATTTAGACTAAGTGGCTTACCTTATTAAGTTAATTATCTTTGAAAGAGGAAGGAAATAGCTGTGATGTAAAAATAATTAAAAGATCAAAGTGACATCTTTTGACAATTATACTTTAATGAGTTGAGTTTAGTAAATTCAAAACCCATTTGATTAAAAATATTTTAATTTTTTTAAATTCATTTATTAGTGCCTCAAATGTAAACCAAACAAGACAAAAATGAAAATAGTGCATTAAATATTTTAGTTCCAATTCCAACATTTTAGTAATTTCACTTATTAAATAAAAAAAAAGCTCTTGTGAGGATACAGGTCTCCATGTGGTTAGAGCTGGGCAATGTCACTAAGGTGATAGCTAACATCCTCCGATACGAACAATTCGCAATCATTTTTTCGGAATTTTCGGGTTTGCCCCGGGTGATCGGATCCGGTTTTAATGACCCGGTTTTTCTGAAAATGCGTAAATTTTGCATAGTTTTAGCAGTTTGCGATGTAAAACTCATCAGTTATAGTTAATATGCCGTGTTAATCATGGGGAAAACCCACAAGAATATCAACGTATTGACCCATAAGTTAAAAATACCGTAAAACGTCGTCTTGATTTTGCCTACCCATTTTACCAACTAGGAAATAAACAATCGCCTAGAAAATCCAAAATCATGTGTATTTCAAGGTGATATTTACAACAAATACTCAAAAACCTTTAAGAAACACAATCTGAAAATTTCAAATCGATTGGTAGAGTATTAGCGAAGAAAATTTAAAAATGTCGAATAGCCCCAGCTTTTAATTTGCCCCGGCCCGGGTTTGCCTACCCATTTTACCCGGGTTTGCCTACCCATTTTACCAACTTAACACCTTTCAAAGAATTAAGTAGCTCATTCTCAAAACTACTCGTATTGGCTTATGACTAAAGTTTCCTTCCGGATATCGGGTCGCAAGACCTTTCAAGGACACTTTAAACACAGATGGGAAATGTTTTTTTAGTCAACCAATCTACACGTATCTTTGTCTAATATCATATTTAAAATACTAATAAATTTATTTTGAAATATGTCTCATAGTGCAGATTACAATTTATCCCATTGTGCTGGTATAGTCGTGGACGTCACAGCCAGTTAACCATAAAACTGTAGGAGTTGTATTTCACACTCTAAAATATTTTCACTTTTACCCAGGTTCGTTCCGAAATATTATTGTTCTGGACCAAGATTAACTTTCCCTAAATAAAACAACTTGTAAAGTTTCAACAATTTATTATACAAAAAAAAATGCAATAATGAAAAAACATGTAATACCTGATTCAGGTGGAAAAGGTGTCAACCCTAGACCTAGTCAATGAGTAGATACACTACTGATAATATAAAGGTTTGTCATGATTTAAATAGCCAAAAGAATAAAAGAAGTGAAAGTGACCAATAGATACTTTTCATGCTTGACTGATAATAGAACACCGATAGCCAAAATATATCTCTCGATAGAGCTGTATTAATCTGAATACCTTTAATATTATGGAAAGCCAAAAGTGAAATCTACTACACTCCTCCCACCAAATTTTAGGAAATGTTTACATTTTCTAAAAAATATCTACTCAAGACTCCAAATAATCATAATTTAGAATCATTATAAATAAATGTATATATTATATTTGAAAAAAAATTCAATAAATATATCAAAAATAAAATTTTAACAATTAATAAATAATATCAACAACATTAATGTATATACTTATAAATATACAAAACATATATGATTAGCAAAAAAATATATATTATGTACAAAAATATAATCTGTTATATACAAAAATGACTGGCTCCAGGGTTCACATCGTTTTTACTAGAATTAAATTTCAAAGTTTTCAGCCGTGAAATTACATGTGATTAAAAGTTTTTCTCTCTTTGGATAATAGTTTTTCTTTAACCTCAGTTCGGCATTGCCATTCTCATCAAACTCAACCACTTCATCTCTGGAATTGGTATTGCACTGCTCCTCAGGTAATATGTTTCTACAGTTCACTATGTTTTCTGCGACTTGTTGCTCCCTCTTCCTTTTCTCAGCAATTTTCCTGTCAGCAATGCTGGGTTGTTGATCAAAATTCCTCCAGTATATAGGTGGTAATATGTCCCCAGGACTTTGGTACAGTAGATTCCTAATATTTACGCGGTTAGCCTTAGCTGCCATCTCTTTGCTTGCTGCCAGATGTAGATGATGGTCTCCCTGTATATGTTGCGTGAGAAAGTATAATTTCTCGAATCTGCGAGGACATAACCCACACTCCAACATTTCATGGAATTCTTTATGAATTTTCTGCCAGTGGCGCATATATTTCCGAAGAGTGGGATAGACATATTGGTCGCAGCCGTTTACTTCACAGGCCATGCCTTGAGAAGGCCAATGTGTCCTACAATAGTTTTGATGAAACTGTACCAACTCATCCTCCTTGACATGTAAATCATCGGCTTCCATGATACTGAAATATATATCAATAATTATAAAGGGGTTATTGTTTAATATCAATAAATAATGTGTAAATCTTTGTCACATTAAGTAACAGTTAAAGTAATCATAAAATATTCCTACAATGCAAACAATAACTCAAAGTTTACGTTCTCTTGAACTACATGTAAAATTCTCTAAGACTACTGATATGTACAACGCTTTATGAGGGACTATATACATCTCTAGGCTTAATGGGTCTTCCACAACGAGTTCTACGGGGAGAGAAATCAGATGTTGGGTTTACACATGAGTTATCCCTATCATCTAAAGACAATTCAGTCTCTGATTCTGAGCTAATTTGTGTATCTGATAATAACCAATTTTCAGGGGAATTTCTGCCTCTATATGGTTTGAGATGGTCAACATGAACCACTAATGATGGGGATGTTTCATTTTTCTGAATTTTGTAGATTATGTCTGAAATTTTTTCCAAAATGAGATAAGGTCCCGTCCATCCTAAACCAAGTTTTTGTCCTGCACTAGGGGGATAATATCTCCAAACCCAATTTCCAGGAGTGAATTGTCTGGTTTTAGCATTAATATCATGATCTAGTTTTTGTCTCTGGAGAGCAGACTGAAGATGGGTATGTGCAAAATTGAAAGCATTTCTCATAGTATTCTTTAGCCATTCTATGTACATAACAGGGCATTTGTCATCTGGAGTATTAGGAGGCAAACCCATCATAATGTCAATAGGCAGGGACAATTCTCGACCCATCATTAATAGATTTGGGCTACAGTTTGTACTTTTGTGCAGTGTTGCACGATACCCCATCATAACATAAGGCAAATGGTCGTCCCAATCATCACGATTCTCGTTGACAAAAACTGAGAGCATATCTTGCAAAGTTTCTGTTAAACCTCTCTATCATACCATCGGATTGAGGGTGATAAGGTGTAGTTCTAGTTTTTTCTACCCCAAGATTTGTACAAAGAGCTGTGAATAGCAAAGATTCAAATTCCCGGCCTTGATCTGTATGTATTACCCGTGGTACTCCAAATCTACTGAAAAAATCGGTGCAGAGTTTATCTGCGACAGTATACGCAGTATGATTTGGTAAAGCATAAGCCTCTTTCCACTTAGTGAAATAATCACCAACAACCATAATATATTCATTGCCATTTGAGGTTGCTGGAAGGGGACCCATAATATCTATTGCAATTCTTTCTAAGGGATACCCAATTTTGCTAGATTGAAGTTCAGATGTACCTACACCAGGACCAGGTTTTCGTCTTGCGCATTGATCGCATTGTGAGCACCATCTTTGAACATCAGAATTCAAACCAGCCCAGTAGTATCTAATTTTGACAGATGAGATCGTTTTATCTCGACCGAGAAGTCCTGCAGTTCTGTTGTTATGCAATTGTTCTAAAATCTTTTGCCTTAATTCGAAAGGAACTACAAACTGATATTTTTTATCGCCAATATTGTTGACATTTACGCGATACAATATTCCCTCTTTTAGTTCCAAAGTGTCCCACATACTAAATAAAATTTTAGTTTCAGTTTTTGAATTCGACAGTACAGAACGATTGGGTTTTTCTGTGTACTCTGTTTTTAAGTCAATGATGGGCTTTAACGATGGATCATTTGTTTGCAAGTTCTTTATTTCTGTTGTTGATAAAGATTCCATCCATAAACCATGATTACTTTCTATGCTCTCAGTACTTTCGGTACTTTGATTTATTGAGATTGGATTTATTCGGGCACTCGAATGTTTTGAACAATCAGGACAATTTTGGCAGGGGCATCTGCGTATTGGAATACGCGATAAGGCATCTGCATTTGTATGTTTTACACCCTTTCTATGCTCTATTTTGAAATCATAAGTCTCAAGTATGCTCAACCATCGTGCAAGAATTCCTATTGGATCTTTGAAATTTTTAATCCAAGTCAAGGACGAATGATCTGACCTGACAGTAAAATGTCGACCCCATAAATAATGATTGAAATGTTTCACAAAATAGACGACAGCTAAAAGTTCGCGCTTTGTGGTGCAGTAACGCTTTTCTGCTTGGTTTAGCGTTTTGCTAGCATAGCTAACGACACGTTCTTGACCGTTTTGAACTTGAGATAAAACGGCGCCAAAACCATTTGCTCTCGCATCTGTATCTAGAATAAAATGATCTTCAGTTGTTGGAAAAGTCAAAATCGGTGCATTAATAAGCAACTCTTTTAATTTTTGAAAAGATTCTGAGCAATTTGCGGTCCAGTTAAATATTTTATTTTTCCTAGTCAACTGAGTCATTGGACTCGCTATTTCACTAAAATTTGGAATGAAACGGCGATAATATCCCGCCAGGCCTAAAAAACTTTGAACGTCTTTAACGTTTTGAGGTTCTGGCCAATTTTTGACCGGTTTGACATTTTCATTTAGCACATGAATGCCATTTTTTGAAACTGTATGACCTAAATATGAAACTTGGGTCTGAAATAAAACACACTTTTTGGGTTTAAGTTTTAAGTTGGATGTTCTCAACCTGTAAAAAACTTGTCTTAGATTTTCCAAAGAACTTTCAAATGTTTTCCCAAAAACTATTACATCGTCAAGATAACACAAACATCGATCTATTTTCATGCCACTCAAAACAATATCCATCATTCTAGAGAATGTGGCGAGGGCATTGCCATGACCGAAGGGCATGACGTTAAATTGGAAAAGGCCCTTATGTGTTAGGAATGCTGTTTTAGGTTTGTCTTGCTCAGAAACTTTACATTGCCAGTATCCTGATGCTAAATCTAACGTACAAAACCATTGCGAGCCTGCTAACAAATCGAGTGTATCATCGATACGAGGCAATGGAAACGCGTCTTTACGTGTTACTTTATTTAGTTGACGATAGTCAATACAAAAGCGAGTACTCCCGTCTTTTTTTTGAACTAAACAAACAGGTGCAGCCCACGGACTCTGACTTTCCTCGATTATTTTTCCTTCAAGCATTTTACCTAATTCAGACTCAACGATTTGTCTCTGAGCTATAGGAACTCGACGTAAGGGGAGTTTTATAGGTTTTGAATCACCTGTGTCGATTGTGTGTTCAACAACATTTGTTTGACCCAAATTTCCGTCTTGACCCACAAAAATATCTTGAAATTCAATCAGTACTTGTTTGAGTTGTTTTGCCTGAGAATTGTTTTAATTCTCTGAAGACCTTTCGTAAAGTTCTTGGAGATGTTTAGGTAGAACTACATGACCTGGTGTCTGAATTTGTTCAAAATTCGACTTTTCTTCAATACAATCTACGGTACTTAAACTAGCAACCAGCATATCTCTACTCAGTGTTGTGTCTTTTCTGTTAGTATTGATAACACTCATACAAACTTTGCCATTTGTTGGATTCACCAAAGACTTTGCCATTAGTAGACCTCTACTTTTTATTATAGGAAATGGTTCTACAAGACCAACATTCTCTCCTATCTCATTCTCAATCTCACCCTCTATCAACAATTCTGATTTCGCAGGAACACAAACATCATTCGTCATTTTCACCCTTGTGCAATATGTAGCACCCTCTCTGAACAATTTAATCTCTTGTCCATCTAAAATCATACACTCGTCTTTGATATTTAATTCTGATTTCGAACTGGTCAGGAAATCTATATCCAATATTCCCTCTAAACCAGATTCTAACTTTGCCACATAAACATTTTGAGAAACACAATTTTTCCCAATCTTGAAATTCAATAGTAATTGCCCAATCACATTCAAGCAGCTTCCATCTGCTGTAGTGAGATCTATATTCTCTCTCGATATCAAAGACATGTCTAATTTTAGTCCCTTGATGGTTTTTCTGAGATTATGCTAACAGACGCACCCGTATCTACCAACATCTTCACAGGAACTTTATCTACAAAAATCTTCACAAAAAGACACGATCGAATAGAGTTCATTCTCAAATTAGGCCATTTTATCCCGTCATTTTTTAAGTTTTGTTCATGTTCTGGTGTGGCTGGACTTTCGGCCTCAAGACCAGCCCTTAACAGTTTTCCGGTATGGGAACATTAGATCCCGAAGTGTGTCTTGGCTCGAATGTGCTTGCGGTTGCTGCATTTAATGGTGTTCGGTTTGGCATGGATTCAAATTTATGTTCATGAAATGGGGGCAAGTCTGCGAGGGATTTTGTTCGAATTGCTCGTTTGATCTCGGTTGAAAAGCGTGCTCACGTTGTGGGAGGTTTTTATTTTGATCTGTGTCAAATTTCTGTCTTGAATTTTGTTGAAACGTTTTAGGCCTCTGGCCTCTCATGTAATTATTTGTTTGAAACCTTTCTTTTGCATTCATACTGTCAGTAGTTTGGTCGGAAGAGAACGGTTGAAAGTTTGATAGATTTGGACATTGATTTCTTTTGTGACCCTTGCGATTACAGGCAAAACATGTTATTTCTTGTAAATTTGCATTGTCAAAGTAATTTGAATTTTCTTTCCCATACAACCGTTTATCAGGATTGCTCTGTACATTGTTGATTTGTTCGGTATAGCTGGGTTTCCTGTTTGCATGTGATATTTCAAATTCTTCACTTTGCATTGCCAAAGAAATTGCTTTGTCAAGTGTTAAAGGTTGATTCAACCGTACGTGACGTTTTGTGTCATAACTTGAAAGACCACGTGTATAATGTTCTACGAGCAATGACTCGCGAGATTCTGTGTCCATCTCAGTAAAAGCTAAGTAGCTGAGTTTTTTGATTGCATACCCAAAGTCTGTAACATTTTCATTTTTTAATTGGCGCCGAGTCCAAAATTTATCTTTATGTGCCGTTTCGCGTTCTTTGGGGCTAAAGCGTTTTTTCAGAGCGCGTACTATTTCATTGAAATCTGATTTCTGTTTTTCTGTCAAGTCTTTGATTAAATCAAAAGCAGGACCTTTTAAGCTCATTAATAGCTGACTTGCTTTTTCTTCATGAGACCACTCGTTCCACTTTGCCACAATTTCAAATTTGATCAAATAATCATCAACACTTTGTTCACGCCCTGAAAATAACTCGGGTTGTTTTTCTTTGTGTTTTCGCGAACTTTGTGAGATTGTTGACTCGTTTGCATGTGATGTTTCGCGAGAAAACTCTTGAGATTTTGAAACAATTTTGTTGTCTTGATTTTTCACAATCGAATCAGGTATTATTTCACAAGAAGTTGGGCTATTGTGTGGTACCGGTAATTCGCGTGCACTCTCTAAATTGCTGTGTTTCTGAGACGTGTGTAGTCTCGAAAATCTGATCTGAATCAGTGAGATTAAATTTTACTCGAGGCTCATTGATTTCTGACCTTTGAAATAATTCAAACGAACTAGGAGTTTGACGCCACGGAGTGCTTGTCGCGATTGGTTGTACTGAGGGCTCAGTTTGACTACCATTGTCACATAAAAATGTGCGGAGTTCATACGAGTTTTGCGTTTGTTCGAGCAATTTTATTTCTTTTTCTTTACATTCTAGAATAACTCTCTGACATGAAATCAGCTGTTTTTGACACTCAAACTGTTCCACATCTCTTTTCTGGGCTTCGCGTTGTAATACATTGATCTGTGACCTTAGGTCACGGATGACTGTGTTTAGGTATTCCATTTCTGATTCACTCTCAACACTTTTATTTGACCTAGGAACTCTTCCTTTCATTGAATTCACAGGTGGCGAAAAACACGGGGTTTGGGGTGAGCATGGTTCGGGATTTAAGCTTTTAAAAGTTTTGTCATACCCGGAGTCAAACAAAGGGCTTTCCAAGTCAATTAATTTGTAACGCTTGGATACACGAGGTTCATGTGTTTCGACTGCAACAGGTTTTAGAGCAGGTGTGTTATCTGAAGGACTTCCGCCATCAAAACAATCAAGCAACATATCTAAATTTCTTTGCATTTTGAATTTGTAATAGACAAGATTTTTATTGAAGGAAAGTCAAGAACTTGATCCTAGGTATCACGGCACCATTCTGTAGGAGTTGTATTTCACACTCTAAAATATTTTCACTTTTACCCAGGTTCGTTCCGAAATATTATTGTTCTGGACCAAGATTAACTTTCCCTAAATAAAACAACTTGTAAAGTTTCAACAATTTATTATACAAAAAAAAAATGCAATAATGAAAAAACATGTAATACCTGATTCAGGTGGAAAAGGTGTCAACCCTAGACCTAGTCAATGAGTAGATACACTACTGATAATTTAAAGGTTTGTCATGATTTAAATAGCCAAAAGAATAAAAGAAGTGAAAGTGACCAATAGATACTTTTCATGCTTGACTGATAATAGAACACCGATAGCCAAAATATATCTCTCGATAGAGCTGTATTAATCTGAATACCTTTAATATTATGGAAAGCCAAAAGTGAAATCTACTACAAAACAATGAACTACACACATGGATTCGTAAACTGTATTGAATTTGTGTTAGTGTTTGTGTGGTAAAAGGCTACAAATTAAAGAAAAACAATCATAAGAATTTTGACAAAGAATCTGAATGAACAAGAAGTCTGTGAGCGAATGCTCACTAGTAATACCCCCGCTCTGATGTGAATATACGGTCACCCTCTCATGTTGACATCGAATTCATACAAAAATGAATCCCACCATCTGGCATGCCTAAACAAAGATTGTGCTAAAATTTCAAGCATCTTCGCTAAGTAGTTGCAGAGAAAACTGTGACGGAAATTTGGTACAGACAGATGCACGGTTAAACAGGAAGTTGACGTCAGATTTAAACAAAAGTGAATCCAACCATATGGCCTGCCTAAACAAAGAGTGTGCTAAAATTTCAAGCATCTGTGATGAGTAGTTGCTGAGAAAACTGCAACAACAAAATTGCTATGGACAGACGCACGGATAAACAGGAAGTTGATATCTAATTCATATAAAAAGAAATCCCACCATTTGGCATGCCTAAACAAAGATTGTGCTAAAATTTCAAGCATCTTCGCTGAGTAGTTGCTGAGAAATATGCGACGGAAATTTGGTACGGACAGACGCACGGATAAACAGGAAGTTGACATCGGATTTAAACAAAAATGAACCCGACCATATGACATGCCTAAACAAAGATTGTGCTAAAATTTCAAGCATCTGCGCTGAGTAGTTGCTGAGAAAACTGAGACCAAAATTTGTGTTACGTATGGTACGGACAGACGCACGGATAAACAGGAAGTTGACATCGGATTTGAACAAAAATGAATCCGATCATATGGCATGCCTAAACAAAGATTGTGCTAAAATTTCAAGCATCTGTGATGAGTAGTTGCTGAGAAAACTGCGACCAAAATTTGTGTTATGTATGGTACGGACAGACGCATGGATAAACAGGAAGTTGACATCGGATTTGAACAAAAATGAATCCGACCATATGGCATGCCTAAACAAAGATTGTGCTAAAATTTCAAGCATCTGTGATGAGTAGTTGCTGAGAAAACTGTGACGAAAATTTGTTACGGACAGACACACAAGGGTAAAACAGTATACCCCCTCTCCTTCGGAGCGGGGGTATAACAATGTCATTTATACAGTTCAGTTGTATTTATAATACTGATAAAAAAAAATATTGTGTACGTATGAAACAGCCATAAAAAGTTCGAATACAATGATATGATCCGACATTCACAAGAGAATCGCTAAGTTACCACGTGAGCAAAATATCTGCATACAACGTACATGAAATTAGGTGAATTCCAGCATGTTCAAAGAATCTCAATTTTACAAGTAAACAATATGTGCATTTACCTGATGCTAAAAAACATTCACAACAGACTAAATTTAATGCAAAAATATATAAACGAAGTCAAAACCTACACTGTAGTAGGCCAAACTTCACATTACAATGCTTGCAAAATGTTATACCGCCTGGGCGGAAATAGTAAACAAACCCTTTTTCAAGTACTTGTTACTTCGACCCAACAATTATTCGTATGATAAGCATCACACTCCCCGCCTGAATTGTAAGTACAATTCACATGTAAATAAAATTCAATGCAAAAATTCTTAAACAAGATGTCAATTTAACCAACACAAACATTCTGTATAGCAAATAAAAATTGTCAATATATAGAAACAAGAGGTACAATCTGTGTTACCGGTCTAATGTACAAAGATGTCTTTCCATCTTTCACAGTCTTCACTTGAACTTTACAAACGCGGTTGTCCTCACTTGGAAATGTTTTCACCACGATTGACAAAGGCCATTGATTTCTAGCACAGTTTGGATCGTTCAAAAGAACTATGTCACCTACGCTGACGGAGTGTTCATCACATTTCCATTTCCGACGTGGTTGAAGATTGTGCAAATATTCACATTTCCAACGAGACCAGAAAGTATTGGCTAAACCCTGTACGCGTTCCCACTCGCTCTTCAGAATGTCCTTTGAACGGAATGACCCAATAGTATCTCCAACATCATAACTGTGAGACTTCTGCGTGAGTAATAGCGATGATGATAGTATGGTGGGGTTATCCGGATCAGAAGATACGGAAGTCAGAGGTCGGGCATTAACAATGGCTGATACTTCAGCCATAAGAGTGTTCAATAAATCATGAGTCAAATTATGCTGGTTAGACAGCATTGAGTTAAGAATCCTCTTCACCACCCCAATCAATCGTTCCCACGCTCCACCATAATGTGCAGACTGTGGTGGGTTGAATATCCACTTAGAGTTGGATGATATTAGGAATCTCTGCACAGAGTCGTCCTCAACATTTACACTGTCAGTCGCTAGATCATCTAAGGCCCCAATAAAAATTTGTTCCCCTGTCTGACCGAAAAATCTTCACCGCTCCACGCATAGCAATGAAGCGTCGTAGCGCGTTTATGAAGGCAGCTGAACTCATAGAGCGTTTTCATCTGGAAACTCTAGTCTTGACTCTAGTTATAACAGGACGTAAACAATTCATGCGCACGCAACTCTCCAGATAAACGCGTTTTGCAGCAGAGTCTGTACTCGCAATATGGAAGTTATTTTGATGCAATACTTTTTGGACGAAAATGACAATGACATGACAGTATACCTTGCGAGAAATTTAACAATTGCTGCCTTGCTGAATCATAACCGAGTTATTCCGAGGATAACCAACTACGCCGAAAATATTGTGCCATTGTTTGATGCAGCATTATTTAGATCGCATTTTCGGGTAACACCAGCTGTGTATGACATTATACTTCGTGAAGTGCAAGACTATATCGTATTAAAGCATGGCGGGGGAACAGAGCAGATCGAGCCAAGCAAAATCTGCACAAAATGAGCAAGCCTGGGCAAATTCAAAATGTGAAGCAAAAGCTATAAATCCACAGGGAAATTCTTCTGCCATGATGTATTCACTCCTCTACAAAACAATATGGCTGACCAACCACTTCCTGTCATATAATAAAGTTGGGTCTATCTATATATACAATTTTTTGGGGATGACAATGAATAGTCGACTATTCGACTTTCAGTCAAACGGACCAACATTCGAATAATGATTCAAGTCGTAAAAAAAAACTATTATGAAAAAGGGATAATTCTTGTGTCTTTTTTAAACTTAAAATGCCAACACACTCCATTTATGCTGCAATGCATGTTTTTGTTTAGGATTTCAATCATTTCATTTGATCAAAGGTGCATAGACACAGATTTGAAGTTTATATTTTCTCAAATTTTCTGTATAATATCACAACTTATATGTTGCTATAGCATTTCACACGAAAATATAATTAAAAACTTATTTAATCTGGAAATTATTGAAACTACGAATTTCGGGAGGCATTTGATTAACACATCCTTGCACAATTTTTAACTTTATCCTTAATACTTAAAAAAAGTAGCAATTTTGCTGTGTAATAATGAATATTATTATATAGTCTATTTAAAGTCCCTATATAATCTATGCAAACGCAAACAGTTCATAACACTACATATTCACTGGTTTTGAAGCCGTATTCACCGGAGGGTCGGTACGCGTGCAGCGGCATTGTGACGTCACAATCAACACCTCAAACAACGCTGTAAACAATGGTTGCAACGGCCGGAGCCAGCTGTGTTAATGAGTAGGAAAAACAGTAGCCAAGCCTATCACAGGGTTATTTTCTAAACATTACGATGTCTTACAAACAGCAAAAGGAAAACACGGAAGTTATGATTTGTAATCTGGACATTTTTTAAAAATTGTTCTACGACAGAAGTTCATAAATGGAGGTGGTATCATCCTGCATCCTTCAATGTCTTATCTATTCAAATCCGAGACTTCGCCTCGGTCAATATTGATATTTTTCTGGTGAATAACAAACCATATTCACCACCGAAAGAGTCCATAATTGTATAATATTACACCTATAATCCAGAAAATTCAGAGTAAAAATGTGCGAAAGCAAAACCCACTTATTTAAGTATTGTCAGCCCGTGCTCAGTGTTGCGTAGTTGTGTACAGAGTTTAACAAATTGAATACACCCGTGAAACGTAAACTGTTTTTGTTAACAGGGCACGAGCTCTGTTGTTGTTAATGTTTATGTTTCACCGGGTGTGTTCGATTGTTAAACTCTGCTCACACCACTGAGCACGGACTGACAATACTGGTGATAGGATTCTGCTTTCTACATTCCTACTCTAAAATTTCTGCATTTTAGTTTTAATATTTTTCATTAATAAACAACAAAAAGTGCAAGGATGTGTCTATCAAACGCGTCCAGAAATTCAGAGTTTTAATAACTTCCAGACAAAATAAGATTTTTATCAAATTTTCGTATGAAATGCTATAGCAACATATAAGTCATTAAATTATACAGAAAATTTGAGTAAATATTAACTTCAAATCTGTGTCCAAGCACCTTTAAATCTTAACTGGGTCTTTAATCTCCTTCATATATAAACATGCATATGGTGAACATCGTGTGTTGTTTTAGTGATAAATTGCGCTCCAAAGTAGCGTGTTTTGTTAAGCCAAAGCTTCTTATTTAATCTTGCACCGAGTAGACATGGTGAAACTTTGATACTTAATTGGTAAAAAAAAAACTCTACAAAGGAAAAACAATGCGGTAAAAATTTGCATCATCCTAAACTATGTCTAAAATATTCAAAATGTTCCAAGTGATCTACTTTGTTAATCAGTAACAGTTGGAATATACAAACACAATTTTAATCAGTTTACTACCAATTTTTTTTACTACAACTTGTTATGCACACACATACCTTTCCTCTTTCTTCTTGTTTCCATCATTACTGTTCAGTTTCTACAAAATAAACAAGAATTACCATATAAATCACTGCTCATAACACAACTAGATGTGTTGTAACTTCACAAATGCCCCTAAAGCGGCCGCAATTTCAAATGCCAGATTTAGTTTTACATTTGTTTGCACAGAAAATATTTCTTTTTTGGTAAGTTCAAGGGGCATAACTCTGTTAAAAAAATCATCGGACCTTGACCAAATTTGAACTTGACCTGTATTTGTTGTTAAAATATTGGTATATGCAATTTTAACTTTATATATACATCCCTTTAAAACTTAAAAGAGCAAAAACTGAAAATTTCTTACTTTTCCCTATTGAAGAAGTACGATTGGACCTTGACCAAATTCAAACTTGACTTGTGTATTTCTATGATGTATCCATATATCAAATTTGAGTTGAATGTGTGCAACTATTGCCAAGTTGTAATGAAAAGGAGTTAATGATAACAGAATGATGCAAGGACAGAATAACGGAAGGACGTATGGACAGATGTAAGGGCAAACAAATTCCCACTTCCAGTGAAAACTGGGAACAAAAATGCAGACTAATTATGACATATGCACCTTTTTTTCCTCAAAAAATATAATTTATTAATTCATAAGAACAACTTAATCAAATTGCATTCACTGCATCTCTGCTTTGTCATCACAGTTTCAGTATTAACCTAAGATGTGGTGCAACTCAACAATAATCAAAAAAATTTATTTACAAATATTATTTTCTTTTTGGGGTAGAAAATAATGGGGCAAGCGAATACAAGAAATATTAAATTTATTATTCGAATCAAGTGCCACTTCAAAGAGAGAGTACTTTAAAAATCATATTAGATAACATTTGTATGCAATATCAGCTTGTTTTTAGTTTTGTTGATATATTGGTTACAATAGATCAGGTTTGAAGACTTCTTTTGTAATTTTCTAGCAACATTACTTTAATTGATCAGGTCTTTTTGAGTAATTTCTTTAAAAATCCCCTCTTTCTGTGAATGGGACCTGTACTACCTTCAAAGGGCCAAACAATTGAATAATTCTCACAACACTTAATATAGTCAGCCAACTGATTGTCCTCTATGATGTTTTCTAAAATTGTTATACCCACAAAATTTATTTGGAATAGGGCTGCCACTCTTTCTGGTTCTCTGACCCTCAGCCTCAAAGTATTTCTTCATCATAAAAATGCTATTTCTCGTTCAAACTTTATAAATGAAATGAAATTTTCTCAAAAAATTATGGATGGTATCCATGCATTTCATAAAGGTATTGCAAATTTGCCCACAATGGATATAATGGAATAAATATAAAGTTTAGATCAAATTTAAAAAAAAGGCTGTACGATGCATCGGTGGCTCTAACCCCTTTACCTATGTGTAGTTGATCTCCATGGAACCACTAAGCCAAGCATTTCGTGAATAACTGATCGTAATATTAACTTACATAAGAAGACTAATTTAATTTTTCCATATAAAAGGCAGATTTTTGGTACAAATAAAAAATCCTGATAATCTGAGGATCAGAGGTCATTATAAATAAAACATGTGAATTGTCAACATACATGTACCATAGTACATTATTTCCGTAAACAGGTAATAACTTTTGTGCTAGTTTCTATGTACTGTGAAGTCTTACCATTGCCTATTCTATCATATTATTTTAAAAAAATATGTGGTTTTTAGACTTCATCTCGTTTGCCAGTAGGCTATTTTCTTTGTATTATAGAGAATAAGCTTTGAAAGCATTCACAACTACATTCTGTTGATGTGTTAAATTGCAATTTACTATAGACTAGTGTAGTTTCATTCCTACTATCTGTTTAAATTTTTGTATACTGCGAGGGACATGCCCTGTATAAAAAATCTCAGCTGCATCGTTTTAAGCAGTTTTCTTTAATTTTTATCCAACAAACATCATCGATATACACCAAACCAGTCGTGAATTTTTTGTGCATCGTGTACAGTTTATGTTCTCTAAACATTTGCATTGAAAAGCACTTCAAACGTCTCCTCCAATTGCAGTATAAGAATAAAATCACATCCATTGTTTTAACTATTGTTCTTTGACAACAGGCATCATAAAAAATAACTGTACACTCGGTTACATACTTTTTCAAGCCTGAATGTCTGTCATATTCTACCATGTCTATAAATGTCTTCATTGCGTTTGGTATAAAAAGTCGAAAAAATAATTTATACTCAGATATTTAGGAAAGTGTGGGCAGATATATATTTCTGATAATATTAAATTTTAATTTGTTCAAAAATAGAAGCACCAAATCTGACAAACTACTACAAATTGGTACGACCTAATTGGGAAAAAAGTGAACATATCAGAGAAAAGTTGCAAGCTCTGGTGGTACATGTACTACAAATCTGCCCCACAACCTTAAACAAAATCACATCTGTAAAGGTCTACGAGTTAAAGTAAAAACCATGGTGTTTTGGGGAAAAAAGTACTGGGCAAAAATTAACTATGATGTCATATATTTATTTGTATATTAAACTGATGGAATGGCTGATTTTTGTAACTCATGATACTTTGATTTCTTTGAGGTGTAGATGTAACCTTCTTCATTTGATACACAAAAAAGCATGCATAGAAAGATTACATTCCAGACTTTTGATACTCAACTGTCATAACCTTGCATCCATATAAATATATCAATATGAACTACTACAAATTATAAATAAAAAGTCAAATATCAGTAATCATGATCTATAATTACCTTTTCATCATTGCAAGTCTCTAGTCCAAAATAGAAATAATCTTGTCCACTTAACACCAAGGTAAAAGATTACTATGCAAATAGAAAGCAAGAAAACAGATGGAATGATCATCGTAACAAGAATAGCCACAAGGAGATCTGTTTCCTCCATTTTCTATTGTAACTCTGTCTAAAGTCTTACTTCCTGTCACATGTCCACTGTAAGAAGTACCCAATAATAATGCATATTCCTAAAGACCAAACATTACTTTATTCAGTTACATAATGTACATTCTTAAAGACCCAACATTACTTCATTCAGTTATATAATGACTTGTATATTCCTAAAGACCAAACATTACTTTATTCAGTTGTATAATGTATATTCCTAAAGACCCAACATTACTTTATTCAGTTGTATAATGTATATTCCTAAAGACCCAACATTACTTCATTCAGTTATATAATGACTTGTATATTCCTAAAGACCAAACATTACTTTATTCAGTTGTATAATGTATATTCCTGAAGACCCAACATTACTTTACTCAGTTTATTGTCTACAGATATACACTTGGAGACCAAACCAAAACCTCTGTATATCATTAGGGTAAGTCGGGGTAATTTTGACCACCGTTTAAACCACAGAAACACAACACCACACAATCAATTACGGAAGTGAAGTTTCATTAATTTGGAATAAAAGAAAACTATTCCACAAATTGGTTTTCCTAGTATAATTATTCATCGCAAATATGGTTTGATCAGAGATTTAAATAACATTTTTACTATTATTTATGTCTCCAGTTTGATGTTCGAAGTCCGTCTGAGTCTGATCAATGCGCTTGAGTTGATCGAGGAAATGCAAGAGAGACAACTCATACAACCTCTTTTTAAAGTGTAACCTTGTTCAACATTTAACAGTACGAATTTAATTGAAATTGTTTTATTTTTTCTTGGGATATCTTAAGTTGCAAAGTTTTACAAGATTATCTTGGATTTCTCTCAAAAAGGACAAGAAACTCCTGTTTGAGTTTGGTCGAAATTACCCCCACTGTTTTTAGGGATGCGGGGTAAATTCAACCACTCATTCTGCAATATGTGTCGGTTATCTTGAACAATTGCGTCAGATCTTCAAAATGAAATTTAATATACTGTATATGAACAATATAATATACATAAAACTTTCATTTTTTTTAAAAAATAAACTAGGATTAATTAATATATGCATGCCTAGCTATATATCGAGCGCTATATTGTCTAGGTCGTGAGGGTACATCACTGATCAAGGTGCGAGAGAACTGCTATGAAAAAAAAAACACATGACGAGAGCAATCCAAATATTCCAAAACTGTCAAATTAATAAAAGAGAAGAGAGGATGCAGGCAATATTAAATATATTTAAAAAATTAAATTTTTGTATTTTTTTAAAATTATTACGAATGCGTTTGACGGACAAGACTTTGAGGCTTTCGAAAACCAGTAACTAGCAGTATTCAAATTGTATATCACAAGGTACAAGTATGAACAAATCCAAATAATCTGCAAACTATCAGAACAACACACCAAAAGAGCTGTAATCTTGACTCTTAAAACAAAAACCTATGATGTTACGAAATAATTGATTTGTTTGTTTGTTATTATATTTTTTTTTTGGGGGGGGGGGGCATCGTCGGAACCCACGGGTTTTCTCTCCGTTATACTACATTCAACCGGCTTGTATGTAGTGTAACGGACGGAAAAACTGGGGGGGGGGGGGTTCGATCAGAGGATATTGCTTGCTTAAATCTCTTCTTTAATGACAGTTGAATTCCTCGGGATCTATCTCTTTTAACAAAACACATTGTTTATTTTTAAAACAATACTGTACGAAATACTACGCATTTCAAATTAATTTGTACAATACTGAAAATGTACATTAAAAAAATTGCGCAATTCCTATGCCGTGCTCTACTTTGAACCAACCTGTTGTTAAATGATGATATTAAATAAAATACATTTCGGGTTGGAGAGTTTAATAATATTAATTATTAAAGATTGTAGAGTCTGAGAAATATGATTTATTTGAATAACTATTGAAAATATAGAGTTTGTGAAAGATGCAGAATTGAGAATAAAGTATAACAATTACATATATAGACGTCTTTGGCAGCATTGAAAAACTTACGTAAACGAAGCCAATTCTTTACTGAATCAACAAGCATGTAATCTTTTTATGAGATTTACACGTATTTTCTTAATGAGGAAAAATAGTTTCTTCGACCATAAATTTCAAAGAAAATGCGGCAGATTGAGCTTATTTACATTGCAAGAGTTATCTTTCTTTTTTATGTTTGTTGTGGTCGAAATTACCCCGAGGCTGGTCGAAATTAACCCATGCAACAGGCTTGACCAATTTATAATTTTTTATGCATTTTTAACTCGTAAAGCAGAATAATATGAGGAAAAATCATTCTATTGTACTTTGAACTTATTTTAAACTTGTACATTTGAAAACAGTCGTGTTTTGGGGATTGAAAGCCATGTATCTGCAAAAGTGGTCGAAATTACCCCAGTCTACCCTACATAATCTCTGGTCATACGTGCAATACATGTAATTTTCCTGGTGCATGCACAATAAATTTCCTGTAAAATATATTTCAGTATCTTTTTGTCTTTGTGCTTGGACAGCATTTACTTTTTCATGAAAGGTTTTGAAATACATGTACTACATGATTTTAATTTAGCCACCCTTTTATAAATAGCTTACAATATATATTATATATATATATACGTAGGTTTAATGAAGAGAATAAATCATTTAAATATTCTTTTTACTCGAATATTCAGCAAATGAGTATTTGAGTATTGCTTTCCTCCTTACAACGGCTCTATACTTAGAGGCTTACATTTTCAAGACACTGCATCAGAAAATGGCAATTTAAATGTTTTCGGAAATTGTTTGTAGCGATTGATCTGTTCAACTATCACCATAGGTGAGTGGTTAAAGTATTGGGCTTATGAACTACACAACCTGAGACCTGAGTTTGAATCCAACTGAGGTTTTTATACTTATGTAATTCATTTAAAAATCCTAATTTTTATCCCAGAATAGCAATTTTTTTGCATATTTAACTTAATATGTACTTCTTATTAGTCCCCTACTGGTCACCGGAAGGGGCTATCGGTTTCCTCCGTGTCTGTCTGTCTGTTGCTCTGTCACTCTGTCCCACTTCGGTTTTCCACTTTTTTTCTCTATGCATTTGAGGAATAATATAAACTCACTGGGTAGCTTCATAATGATCAAGTTTATAATTCTGATACATTTGATCGACAGGTGTTCAAGAAAAATATTTTAAACATTCCAATTTTTTTATGATCGGGTTCAGGATTGGTTTCGGTATTTACTAAATAAAACAGTCGCCCGCGTGGCGCAGTGGTTAGAGCGTTCGCTCTAGAGTCGCGGCGTAAGGAATTGATACTTATGTCGCGGGTTCGAATCCCACTGTGGGATGTGGAGACCGGTCCTTCGGATGAGACCGTATAAACCGAGGTCCCGTGTCGCAGTAGGTGCTGGCACGAAAAAGATCCCTCACTGCTCAATGGCCGTAAGTGCCGAGTATAGGACAAAATTTGCAGCTCTCCACCGGCAAGTGGTGGCGTCTCCATATGAGTGAAAAATTCTCGAGAGGGACGTTAAACAACAAACAAAAAAACTAAATAAAACAAGGTCAGTATGTAGTAAGTAATATTGTGCATTTCTTTTAGCAGTTCTCAACCAGCAAATATGTGAAATAACACCAGATTCATTAAAGAACAAATATTTTTTCTGATTTCTCTGGATTTTTTTGTGTATTTGAGTGAAGAACAATGGTTTATAACATTTTCCATTGAGTAGTCTTGATTACAGGCACTCATACACATTACGTGATTTTATTGTAAAATAGCAAGTGCTGAAAAAATTAATATAATTCATAAACAACAGGTACATATAATTATTAAAATGTCAAATTTGTTTTGAGGCACAGTTCATATACGGGGCCTTATAAAATGATATCCTATAGAGAAAAGGGTTTTCAGGTACTGGTGACATGTACTGCTTTTGCAATACTCTCACAATGCTTGTTCATCATGCTATCTTTCATAATCAAGTAATTTTGTGTTATTTTTAGAAAACTGTTTCAAGGTGTATAGAGCCACTTCATATAAAAACTTTTCCCAGGAGAACTTGAAAATCATAGCATGCATAGAAGACCCAACAGTTCATACTACTGTATTATATAACATATTTAACATTGTTTAAAGACCCAATAGTTGTTTTGTATGTTATTATGTACTCCGTGTCTATACAGCAAAACCATGGATAACTAATCATGCTAATGAGTAATAAATAGAACCATTCACTTGTAACCTGTGACTGTTTTAGTTATTAAAACAATGAAGTGGGGTTTTTTTACAACTTGTAATAAACTGTATACAGTGTTTTTCCCAGGCCGTTTTTGCATGCTGGTACCGCCATGCATTCACGATCCCCCACCATGCATCACACATTGCAGCTATGCTTCCCGCTATGCATGAATTATTAAAGGTAGACTATTCTAAGAAGAAGATATACTTTGAATGTTATCAGTTATTAATCTTTCAGTAAAACAATTCAAATTACTAGAATCATAGCGTGCACTGTACATGTTGCGCACCTCTGGTGAACTCGATGCGAATCGCGGTACGGGGTATGATGCAATAGTTGTCAATTTATGTTTATTGCAATTTACTGATATGTTACTAAGTATAAGCTTTTCTTTGATTAAAAATATTTATAAGCATGAACAAATTATTAATTGCTGTCAGATAGTACATACGGTGAAAGTAATACACTTGTTTATGCACATGTGGGTTTTTCCAACATCCTCAGGTCATTCTATAAATAGCATTGATGTTCCGACATCAAAAAATGATTCATTAGTTAAACACATAATTTTAAAGCCATTTTTAGCATAAATATGCTTAAAAATAAACATGTCCAATAAATATTATCATTGTTTATTTACTCTATGAACTATGGGCAAATACTTCATTCAAGTGCACATGCTTGACCCACATTCAACAGCTTACGTTGAATAAATATCCAAAAAAAACAACATAGGTAATCAAAGATTACGAAGCTCACCTCGATGAATGTTATCTATAAGTCAGGCGAATTTCACATCATTTTTTTTTCTATTTAGGGTACATCCCAAGATCAATATCCATGCAAGTTTGTTTTAAGTAAGACTTATAGTTACTTGGAAATAGACCTGCTCAAAAAACCTTTAACCTGTTTACTAATTAAGGAAATTTTGATCAGTTCCAACATCTAAAGCAAGTCTGGGAGTTTCATCCTTAGATGCACCATCTATGCAAGTTTAATCATAATAGGACATAATATTATATAGCTACTCCAGAAACATTACCCTGGTCACTCATCTGGATTCAGAATCCAAAGCAAGTCTGAAAGTGTCCATCCCTAGATATATCATCCATGCAAATTTGGTTAAAATATGGCTAAAATTCACTCATGTGGAAAATCTAAGTCAGATCCAGCATCCGAAGCAGGTTGGTTAGTGTACTTCCCTAGATGCATCATCCATGAAAGTTTGGTCCATATAGGGCTTATAGTTTTTTGGGAATGGACCTGCTCCTAAAACTTTAACCTAGTCCCTTATCTGGAAAATCAAGGTCAGATTCAGCATCCATGCAAGTGTGTAGTGACCATCCCTGGATGCATCATCCATGCAAGTTAGGTCCAGGTAGGGTTTATTGTTACTTGGGAATGGACCTGCTCCTAAACCTTTAACCTGGTCAATCATCTTGAAAATCTAGGTCAGATCCAGCATCTGAAGCAAGTGTGGTAGTGTCCATCCCTAGATGCATCATCCATGCAAGTTTGGTCCAAGAAGGTCTTATAATTACTTGGGAATGAACCTGCTCCTAAAACTTTAACCCGGTCACTCATCTGGAAAATCTAGGTCAGATCCAGCATCCGAAGCAAGTTTGGTAGTGTCCATCCCTAGATGCATCATCCATGCAAGTTTGGTCCAGGTAGGGTTTATAGTTACTTGGGAATGGACCTGCTCCTAAAACTTTAACCTGGTCACTCATCTGGAAAATCTAGGTCAGATGCAGCATCCAAAGCAACTGTGGTAGTGTCCGTCCCTAGATGCATCATCCATGCAAGTTTGGTCAAGATAGGGCTTATAGTTACTTGGGAATGGAACTTGCTCCTAAAACTTTAACCGGGACGCCGACGCTAACGCCGACTCCGACGCGGGGGGTATAGCATAAGCTCATCTCGACTTCGTCGAGGTGAGCTAAAAATGTAACAAATAAAAAAAGGGGGGTCACTAGGGGCCTATTCAATTTGTAGAAAGCAAGAATAACACAGCACATAAACATGATAAAAAGACAGTTGCTTTAGAGGAAAATAAAATAGAAGCAATTTTTTGTGATTAGATCTATTTTTATAAAAGAGAACTCAATTGTTTAGCTTTTTTAAACGTTAAATTGACAATATATTCAAAATATATCATTTAAATTTTAAAAAAATATAAATGAATGATGCATTTTTATTTTCATTTAAGGGGGCCGACTGGGGTTTTCATTGCGCAATACTTTGCGCAGCATAGTAAAATAAAGCGTATTTGCTCTTTTAAAGCAACTATTTTTACATAATCTATAAAAATTAACAAATTTAGGAAATCTCAGGTTAAAAGATCTAATTACGTTTTTAAATAACCGAATTTTTAAACGATTTTTCAAATGATGGGTAGATAGACGTCGTAAAAGTGTGTTTTTGACGTTACGAATAACCGAAGTTCTTTAAGCGGGATCATTAATTATGTCATAAAATAAAAAGTATAAAATAGATGCACTTGAAATTTTAAACATAAGAAACTGAGAATCTAACAATAATTTTTATTATTTTTTATGTAAATCTGTGGTATCTGTGACATATTTTGTTGTATTCCATAAAAACTGGAAAATATCATTAATTTTGAGATGCCCCCTCTGAAAACCAGACGGTAGAATTTTGTGATTTTTGCAAAAATATGTACAATATAGTATTACCCATCAAATAATATAATTTGAGCAAAAAGTCTATAGTAGCATTTGTATAATTTGCTCCAGAGTGCGAAAAAATGCATTCTATAGTAAATGTACCTGTATTTTGAGATGGTCCCTAAAAATAACCAGACGATAGATTTTCTTTTAAGCTTGGCATATATACTGAAGTCAATGTAAGGTACATATGGTATCAAATTAAAGAGTTTCTCTGTAGTAGTTTTCACACAATAAAACCCCAGTTGGCTATCTTAAATATAAATTCAGATAATATACGCACAAGTAACTCAACAAGACATGCCGCACGCCGTGAATTCAGCAAAATTCCCCCCATGCATTAAAAATTTTCTGGGGAAAACACTGGTATAGGGTAGTTCATTTGATTATTTGAAGATTACCTCTAAACTACAACTGTATGCAATGCTGAATACAGACTCTGACAAAGTACATCAAACAATTAACATGATTTGATTTTTTTTACTTGTAATATTAAAAATATATTCAGTAATTTGATCCATTAAAGCTGCTTGATCCGAATGATGAACACGCTCAACAAAAGTTTTATTTAACTTTTGCTCATTTAAATGTACATATCGATCATGTTTTAATTCATTATTATTGATTATTAACATTTACTTTTAATATATATTTCCATCTTTGAAAAATAATACAGGTTAACACTCGATGGCTCTAACTTTGATCTCTCGAAGTTCCTGATCTCTCGAAGTAAAATCAGGATCCCAATTTTTTTTTCTATATAACTAAGCAAATTTACTCCTCTTGAACACCAATCTCTCAAAGTTCTTGATCTCTCGAAGTAAGACCTGGGTCCCATTATACATATTTCATTGTTTTTCACTCTTGATATTTCGAAGTGATGACAATGTAGACATGCAACCAATCAAGCATATAATGACATGTAGCTCCACATAAACCTTACCTGGACGCAGTGTTTGAAACTTACGATAGAATTAGCTAGACATGCAGGGCTGACTGCTAGTGAAAGTTGTCAGCCTTGCCAAAACTCAACTAGCCCGAGAAAATAAGTCTTTTATAAATATGTTTTAGCGATAATGTGAATGGGGCACGATCACCATAAATTCCATCCCATATCTATAAGCTGTTGAATTCTACTCCTTTGCTTGTTACACTTAGCTACCGCTACTATCGATACAAAATTTGTGCGTCTCGGGCGGTCGGGCACACGGTTATTTCAAACACTGCTGGACAGCTGTATAAAACTCCTGGGGCTAGCATTGTCGTGTTAATTGGTTGATTACATAAGTGCCACTGCCCCATTTATTCCTTAAAGTTTCATTAACTTGTGAAATTACAAGTAAATTGAACCACTTTTTATTTGAAATATTCTGTGATTAAGTAAACATAAAATAAAGATTATTCATTAAAGTCTAAAAAACATTTTACCCACCTTAAACTAGGTTCTGTATTGTTGAAATTGAAGTTAAGTAGCAGAAAACACAAATTAAACCATGTTGGACTATCCTTTCTGTTACCAAATGACCTGAACAAAATTTTCCAGATTTTTTTTTAAACTTTCGAATACTTGAACTCTTGATCTCTCAAAGTTTAATCATCGTCCCCTAAAAAGCATTCCAAATCCTACTGGTATCGACAATTTTGTAGTGCATGTGCCACCCCACTGCGTAACATCAAATCGTTAATATGTATGAATCTAGAAAACACAGGAGTCGGCATTTTTATCAATTCTGTGAAAATAATAAGAAATATGTAAAATCCAGTGAACTTTCTAGTTAAAATACAACACTTACCAATATGAATATTGCGCCATTTTTTGTCTCAGAGGCTGATATGGGTTCCGAATGGCCGGAAATACAGAGTTATCTTTCCTGTAGTAACGCAAATAGTGTTGAAAATTCCGAGGAGACACGAAACATTACGCGCCAAAAAAGACGTCTTTTTATTGGTCAAAATTGTATATAAAGTATATAAACTATATACATTTTTAGCGAAATTTGTATATAAAAAAGGACCAAGACCCAATATTTATGTTGAAAAAGTTAGTCTCAAATAATTCATTTTACTATTTTTTTTCGATTTACACACAAACTTTTATTGGGTCCTAATAATATTGGGTCAGGACCCAATTCTGTGAAAAAGACCCAATACTGTGAGAACGACCCAAGAATTCGAGCATCAAAATGAAGAAAGTCCCAGTAAGCGGGTGTTTATAAAACTATATATATATATATATATATATATATATATATATATATATATATATATATATATATCCATGAATTCTGTACTTGAATTTGTAAAAAAAATACATTACATGTGATAAGAATTTATTATATAGTCTTTTTTATAGAAGTCTATGGGTGAGGTATTTCATTTATAAAAAAGTCTTTAATACTTAGAAAAAGCAAGCATTTGATGAAGAGTTCCTTAAAATATTCTTTATAATTTGATGCATTAAAAGACATTATCACCATACAAATTTTAGAGAAATTTTGACAGATTTTTCAAGAGGGATAACTCTTATGATGATTTACACTAAATATTAATTTAAGGATTCTGTCTATACTTTGTATTCAGTTCATGATGCTTGTTCTATTATCTTTTAAACTAATTTTATAAGTATTCTTTCAGTTCAATCTATACAGAAAATAGTAGATATCCCTAATACCTTAAACTTATACCTTAAACTTATAAAAATTTGTAAGGATTGAACTATGAATTAAATTTGATAACAGGAGAAAGTGAAAATGGTGAGGAAGACTGTTCAGAATTTTGTAATTTCATTGCTATTATTTCCATTGCTGTTGTTGCTCTCTTTTGTACCTCTATCAGCTCAGTCTGGTGGTGAATAATTTTTTCCAACAGCAAAATCTTCTTTTTTCTATAATCCTCTACAGCTTTATTCTTTTCTTTTTCCCCATCAAGAAATTCTCTTCTTAGGTTGTCGGATTCAGATTCATCACCTGAAATACGTAAATGGCGTCCTTTCAATGGTTTTCTTTTTTAAATCCCTCATGAACAAAGTTTTTGGGGTATAAAGGAGTAACCTGGACTGCCTGTCTGTCTGCCTGTCTTTCTGGCCATGCAAATATGGGCAAGCTTTGATATTATACAAAGGATCATTAGAAGCTCATACTTGACACAAAAATTGCTTATGATCTCAGGGTGTGTCGACGTATAATATTATACTTTCATGTAAATTAGTTTAATCTGATTCGTCGAGAAACATTTGTTAAAAAAACACTATTACCCACTGAATAATGAAGCCACGCCCTCCAGCATAGCAACAGTCAACATTGCTTGACGACGGGTGATATTCCAAACAAGAGGCCCAAGGGCCTTAATGGTCACCTGAGTACAACAATGCACTTTCACTATATGATCTATATAGCCCCACCCTAGCACCAGAACCCCTGACCCTGGGGCCATGAATTTCACAATTTTGGAGGAGGGCTCAATGCTTATTACAATCATGCCAACAGTTTGACTGCTTGGTGCCCAGGAGTAAAGAAGAAGATTTTTAAAGATTGCATCAATTTTGGTGGTTTTAGCCCCACCCCTCGGGCCCTAGGGGGGCAGGGACCATGAAATTCACAAATTTTGTTCCTCTTTACCCATAGATGCTATATGCCAAAATTGGTTGAAATTGGTTAAGCTGTTTTGGAGAAGAAGTTGAAAATGTTCAAAAGTTAACGCATGACGACGGACGAAAATGGATAGCAATAGTCACCTGAGTAACTCAGGCGACCTAAAAATAGTGACTGCGCAGAATTTATGGGGGCAAGGTTCACTGTTATATGTATTTGTATAAAACATTCAGTATAATATAATAAATACTGCATGTAGTTGGGTGTAACATTGAAAATTTTCACCCCTCGAAAACCATTGTCAACCTCGGCTGTGCCATGGTTGACAATAATTCGCTTGGGGTGAAAATTTTCAATGTTACACTCAACTACAAGCAATATTTATGTATTGTTATATTCAGTACAGAATAATCCTATATATTCTCTATATTGAGAAACAGTCAACATCATTTATATCAAGCTTCTCTGAAAAATATTGATGGTCATATAATTTTCACAATTGTCCGGCAAAGAGAGTTTTCCCCACATTTTTATCGATTTGGAATTTGATTAGAAAATTGATTTATTGTAAGGTAATGATACCATCGCAACTTCCAAAAAGCATAATTAATGTTGCCCTCAACCCCAGGCAATATCTTATATGTACTAATTTTGTGAAGCTCACTCACAGTACCTCAACTTGACATAATTTAGCAGAAGAGATTAACTTCAAGAATAGTTATAATTAACTTACAATATGGTCTCTTCCGTTTGTTCTGCTTTCTTGAAGATGGGCATATTTGTTCAGGGTTTACATCTAGCATTGAATTGGCAAAAGACACTGTGAAAAAGAAAAAAAAGTCAGACCCTCACTAAGAATAAGAATCAATAAAATTCATTTAACAATTTCACATTAACTGGAGTGTCTCAATTAACTGGAGTGTCTCATCACTAACACATGACATTCCTGTTGTCTGCTGAGAGAAAGAGAATACCTGTCTCAAACTGTTCTCCCTGCTCGACATCCTCACCACAAGCACTTTCTGAAATATGAATGCTATATGAGAACTGCCTGTTTAATATCAACTTAAACAAGAGGCCCACGGGCCTTATAGGTCACCTGAGTATCTTATAACAACATTCCAACAATTGAATTTGGTTCCTGTTTTAACCTAGAACCCTGACCCAAGGGCCTTGAAATTCACAATTTTGGAAGAGGCACCCTTGCTCGTCATAATTTTGTACTTAGATCATTGGTATAATACCCTTTGTTTGTTCAAATGAAATCGCGAAAAATTAATGGCATTATTGAAAAATCTTCTTCTCAAGAACCAACGGGCCAGGAAAGATGAAACTCATGTGGAATCATTTTCAGGTAGTGTAGATTCAAGTTTGTTCAAATCATGACCCCCAGGGGTAGGGTGGGGCCACAATGGACAATCAAAGTTTTACATAGTTTGGTTGAAATTGGCCCAGTAGTTCTGGAGAAGAAGATGAAATGGTGACAAGTTTATGACAACAACGACAGACAACAGACAAATTTCGATTAGAAAAGCTCACTTGAGCCTGCGGCTCAGGTGAGCTAAATAGAAATAAAAGAGACCCATAGAAAACAACATTCACTTTGTCCCTGCTGATCTTCATTATCCATTTTTTTTTTTAATTCATTCATCCAAAAGATGATTTGTGGCAAGTTTTGTTGAAATTAGCCCAGTTGTTAGAAAGGTGCAAAAGTTTACCTGGAATAGAGTGTTTCATTTGCGTGGTGGAGGCAGGGGATGCTTCAAACACATATGACGTTTCTACAAAAAGTTTGTTAAAACATTGTATAAAGAAAATTACTATTCCTATGTCACCGGGTTAACAGGTGCATGAAAGTCAGTCAATATATCGGGTCATATAGCTCAGTGGTTAGAGCACTGGCACTGGTACGCCAGAGACCCTCAGGGGCCCTTTTTACAAAAAACTTACGACGAAGACCAAAATTTAATTCTGCTAATAACTTTCTTATTATTATATTAACTAGAAAATGGTTTTAATCTTTTAAAAAGGTACCTGGTATGTAGAAAGATATTTTTTACGCTAGCAATTTTAAACATAACCATTAATTTTGCATAATTTTACAATAACTTAAGTTTTTGGTCTTAGTCGTAAGTTCTTTTTAAAAAACGGGCCCCTCCGGGGTTCGAGTCCCGGTTAAAATTTGAAATTTTCACCACCTGTGACACTATGAATACATAAACAACAAAAAATTATTTTCTGCTATATTAATTTCCTCTATAAACCGAAAATTGTGGAAAAATATATAGCAATTATATAAACAATATGTCTATAGAAAAATTTCTTTAAGCAGGATATTGAATACTTATCAATTCATGCATTACCCTTCTCCATAATCAGACTTTGAGATGGAGCTGAGGTGTCCACCCCTCCTGGCACCCCTTCCAGCGAGGACTTTGAAATTGTTCCAACAATCTACATTTAAGTAAAATTGTAAACATGTCAACATTAAATTCAAATATACCAGTAAAGAAAAAAATCTTGGTTTCTTACAATTTCTACATAATAGACAAAAAAAAGAGATTACAAATAAAACATTTATCATGGGAAATTAATTCAAATTAATAATGTGTAAAATAATGTTTTATCAATTTACTTACACTATTGTCAAAATAGTTACATGTATATAAATGAAGTCAATGTCAAAGGAAAGATAAATATTAACTCACAACTGAACTGATGTGTTCACCGCAAATAGATTTCTAATTTATGTTTTCAAATAATAACATGCCTTCTGTTCCCCTGGTTTCAAATCGTCCACACATACACTGGGGCCTCCTCCAGTGGCATGTAGTCCTCTTCTCCTTTCAGCTTCACGTTTTTTAATTTGGGAGCTCAAATCCTGCCATTTCTTTTTCACATCGCCTACCTCCCTCTCGAAATTGGAGCAGTTAACAGCATTTACCCTGAAAGCAATTTTATAAATATTAATTTAACTAAATTTTTTAAAAAGTTTTGATTCACTTTGATACAAGGGGCAATCACATGTAACTCCCTTTCTCTCTCATCTAATCTATTTATTATGATGTATTTAAAAGATGTTCATTTAATATATATTTTAAAAATAATTAAATCATCTTATTAGAGATAGTCAGGTGTTGCTTAAGCTTGAATAATGTATTTATGACTATGGAATTAAAATTATGATAAATTATGATAATTTTTTTTTTAAGAATTTAATGCATGTGTGTTACAGGTGCTCTTAAAGCATGGATGAAAAAAGTCGATTTTGAAGAAAAATGTATCTAAATATGACAACCCTTATCACATGTTAAATAGAACTGTCTTCTTTTTCTTTTCATTCAAGAAGTAACTGTTCGATCACAAATTAACTGTTGTATAACTTTATATTCCCAAAACTTTTAGAACTCTGATTGCAATTGCAGAGAGAAAAAAATGACACTAAAATGACAATACACGTTATGATGAGAACGTCTAGATTTTTTTTTTTTTAATTTATAGAACAGGGTTTTCCCCTTTTCTGTAGTTAGCCCCCTTTCTACTGATTTAAAAATATTTTTAATCACTAATCAAAACTAAATATCGTTATTGTTTAATGATAATGTCTTAAAGTTGTAAATTGTATTAAAATCTTACTTATGTTACATAGGCCTAGTGATCAATGTTACAGCTGTATGTACATGAACTAGCTGTACATTTACACGGCCACCAGTCGCTCTATATATCAGTATATAGCCTAACTCATACCCAAATGATATGAAAACAATCTCGTTATCGGGACTTATGTGCATTGGAGGAAATTTTTACATTCGCTTCGGCGGTAGCACTGGATATTTTTAGCTCTTTTTCTTGTATTTGATCATATATTTTTTTTATAAAACAACGTGATTCAACCCGTTTTATAAGTTAATATTATTGTGTACTCACTGTGACGTTATCTCGGCCCAGCAACGATTTTTGACTTCATTGGTTATAGATGGTGTGAATTTTCCTTTTACCAACTTAATATTATCTGTGACAGCTTGTACCAGCACCTCTATCTCTGCATTTGTCCAGTTCGGTTTTCTCTTTTCCAGTTTAAATCCATTTGGGGGGGGGGGGGGTAACACGGATGTAAACACGTAAATATGTACCGCGCATGTGCGAAAGAAACGAAAGTAGGTTGTCAGGGAAGCTTTCTGTCGTAAGTGAAATCGTAAGTTCGCACGTAGACTAAAATCGTAAGAATTGTCGTACGAATATTTTTTTACTTACGAGTGCGTTTGTGAAACTGACGTAAGATTTATCTTAAGAGAATCGTAACTCAAAATCTTACGATAAATCGTTAGAATTTTTGTGAAAAGGTCTACAGTTATTTATTAATTTAATTTATATTTGCAACCTTCATTAAAAAATTATATTTTTTCAGGTGTGTGGAAAGCAATCAGCGAAGTTTTCCCGGCTGCTTTCATTACAGGCTGTGTTTTCCATTTCACACAAGCTGTATGGTGGAAGACCCAGGAACTTGGCCTTAAGACAACCTACAGTCAGCGGGGAGCAGAGTACCGATACATCAGGATGCTCATGGGACTGCCTTTCCTTCCATCTACCGACATAGAACCAGCATTCCAGCGTCTAAGTCATCCAGCGACATCTACTGAGCTTAAGAACCTTGTTGGGTACTTGGAGAACACCTGGCTGAACAATCCGGTGATTATGTTCATGTCATGTTCAACAAATAAATAACTGAACTTTAACTTTAGGCTACCACACAAGGATCAACGCTGACTTGGGACGAGGCCACAAATCCTTCTACATAGTCGTTCCTGCTCTACGGCGAGAGGCAAACATTGTTGAGCTAACCCACCGACTGGTGAATGAAGAACAAATCCTCCGGGACTAACGACGAAAACAACGAAGGATGGAATGCCGGCTCCACCAGACATGGGAGGAATATGAAGATGGACAGCGCATTCTATCCCAGCTCCTCAGCGAGTGCGGCAAGATCTATGGACCCTCCCATCATAATTATAAATATGTTGTTTGAAAAATGTTTCATTAATTATTATGGAATATGTAATTTTAAAATGTTGCAGATGATACTGAACATATATACGAAGAAAATAAACTTAATGATCAAATACAATTTTTTTCAATTCATGGTAATTCGTGGGCATACTAATAATGAACAGAAGTTATTATATATATTATATACTTCATAAAGTGTGCCATATATATATCTTTGTATATCACAACAAGAGGCCCACGGGTCTTATAGGTCACCTGAGTATCATGCAACAACTTCGCCACATTGGATTCATGTTTTAAACCAGAGGCCATGAAATTCACAATTTTGAAAGAGGCACACTTCCTCATCATAATTTTACATTTAGTAAGCTTACTTAATATCCAGAAAAAAAGAGCAGAGGATTATCAAAGAATTAATGCATTTTCACTATGTAATCATTAGAGCCCTGCCCTAACACCAGAACCATGATGCAGGGGTCATAAAATTAACAATTTTGGAAGAGGCATCCTTACATATCATAACAATACTCTTAGTTCATCAGCTTAATACCGAGGAGAAAAGAAGAAGATTTTCAAAGAATTATTGCATTTTTACTATGTAATCATTAGAGCCCCACCCTAACACCAGAACCCCTGACCCAGGGGCCATGAAATTCATAATTTTGGAAGAGGCACCTTTACTCATCATAACTATGCATCAGTTTGTTTGTTAAATACCCAGGATCAAAGAAAAAGATTTTTAAAGAAATAATGCTATACAGAGCCCAACCCTAACACCAGAACCCCTGACCTAGGGGCCATGAATTTCACAATTTTGGAACCGAAATACCCTTACATATCATAACTATACTCTTAGTTCATCGGCTTATTACCCAGGAGAAAAGGAGAAGATTGTCAAAGAATTATTGCATTTTAATATGTAATCATTAGAGCCCCGCCCTAAAACCAGAACCCCTGACCAGGGGGCCATGAAATTCACAACATAGGAATAGGCACCCTTATTCATCATAACTATGCCTTCAGTTTGTTTGCCCTGGATCAGAGAAGATTTTTAAAAGAAATAATGCATTTTCACTATACATGTATATTCAACAGAACGCTGCCCTAACACCAGAACCCCTGACCCTGGGGCCATGAAATTCACAATTTTGGAAGAGGCACCTTTCATCATCATAACTATGTATTTATTTTGTTTTCATTATATCCAAGAGCGCAGAAGAAGCTTTTTAAAAAAATAATGCATTATCACTATATATTCAACAGAGCCCCACCCTAACACCAGAACCCCTGACCCTTGGGCCATGAAATTCACAATTTTGGAAGAGACACTCTTTCTCATCATAACTATGTACTTAGTTCATTGGCTTAATACCCAGGAGCAGAGGAGAAGATTTTTGAATAATTAATGCATTTTCACTATATAATCATTAGATACCCGCCCTAACACCAGAACCCCTGACCCAGGGGCCATGAAATTCACAATTTTAGAAGAGACACCTTTCCTCATCATAACTATGCATATTGTTTGTTTCCTAAATACCCAAGAGCAGAGGAGAAGATTTTTTAAGAATAATGCTTTTCACTACATATTCAACAGAGCCCCACCCTAGCACAAGAACCCCTGACCCTGGGGCCATAAATTTCACAATTTAGGTAGAGGGCTCAATGCTTATTACATTCATGCCAACAGTTTGCCTGCTTGATGCCCAGGAGTAAAGAAGATTTTTAAAGATTGCATTAATTCTGATGGTTTTAGCCCCACCCCTCAGGCCCCAGGGGGGTAGGGGTCCTGTATTACACAATTTTTACTCCCCTTCACATATAGATGCTATGTGCCAAATTGGTTGAATTTGGTTCAGTGGTTCCAGAGAAGCTGAAAATGTTCAAATGTTAACGCACGACGGACGACGCACGCCGACGGACGAAAACAGATAGCAATAGGTCACCTGAGTAAACTCAGGTGACCTAATAAAATGATAAGATTTGATTTACAATTCTTTATCAACAAAAGTAGGAGTGTAGATTAAAAAATAAATAAAAATCAATACAGAAAAAAACCAAATATATGATATTAAAAAGTGTATGTAGAACATAAGTACGATTTACATTACTTGTGGTATTCCATTATAATCATTTTTAGAGGAGGGGACTTTATTTATATAATAGTAGGTATATTATTACTTTATTTATAAAATGCTACGATCGTAAGTATACAGCAATGCTTCAACAAAAAGTTTGCCAAATCATGTACTTATCTTACTTTTTTTTAGCGGTAGGCCGACTCCGTTATAGGCCTAGTATGTGAAGGCTGACTCCGTAATAGGCCGAGTATGTGTAGGCCTACTCCGTTATAGGCCGAGTATGTGTAGGCCGACTCCGTTATAGGCCGAGTATGTGTAGACCGACTCCGTAATATGCCGAGTATGTGTAGGCCGATTCCGTAATAGGCCGAGTATGTGAAGGCCGACTCCGTTATAGGACTCCGTTATTTATATAATACTAAGTATATTATTACTTTATTTATATAATGCTACGATCGCAAGTATACAGCAATGCTTCAACAAAAAGTTTGCCAAATCATGTACTTATCTTACTTTTTTTAGCGGTAGGCCGACTCCGTTATAGGCCTAGTATGTGTAGGCTGACTCCGTAATAGGCCGAGTATGTGTAGGCCTACTCCGTAATATGCCGAGGATGTGTAGGCCGACTGCGTAATAGGCCGAGTATGTGTAGGCCGACTCTGTAATAGGCCGAGTATGTGTAGGCCGACTCCATTATAGGCCGAGTATGTGTTGGCCGACTCCGTAATAGGCCGAGTATGTGTAGGCCGACTCCGTAATAGGCCGAGTTATTCATAGTCCGAGTTCTGTTACGGGACGAGTTCTCACGTAATCACTTTATAGTGTCTTAGTATTTTGCATTTATTTTTTTGTGAATTCAAACTGAGGAGGTTACACTACATATTACGCTAAAGACTCGTTACATATCCGAATCCAAACTTTGTTGACATTTCGAGCCGCGTCATGACGCAAGCCGTATAGAACAGATTATTTCAAGTCCGCATTAACTTCCATGTACATCCACTTTTGAACATAGCTCGTTCATAACATCACTCGTGTGCATAGGCGATCAGGACGGTGTATATTGATTAGGAAGACTTTTTGCATATCTGTCAATGAAATAAGTCGGCACAGAGTTAGATACTGGTAATGATTTAATCTTTCCGTTGATCTTCTGGGTTGATTTGCTGACCTTGAAAATACTTACATCAACGTCCAACATAAAATGAATCTGCATTTCATTTAGTATGTTTTCATATTGAGGTCATTTGGGAGTGTTGGTGAAATGGGTAGGCAAACCCGGGCCGGGGCAAATTAAAAACCGGGGCTATTCGAGATTTTTTTGAATTTTCTTTGCTAATACTCCACCAATCGATTTGTAATTTTCAGATTATGTTTTTAAAGGTTTTTGATTATTCGTTGTAAATATTACCTTGAAATACGCAGGATTTTGGATTTTTTAGGCGAAATTCACGCATTTTCAGAAAAAACGGGTCATTAAAACCGGATCCGATCACCCGGGGCAAATCCGAAAAAGAAAGGATAGCGAATTGTTCGTATCAGAGGATGTAAGCTATCATCTTAGTGACATTGCCCAGCTCTAACCACATGGAGGTATCCTCACAAGAGCCTTTTTTAATTTAATAAGTGAAATTACTAAAATGTTGGAATTTGAACTAAAATATTTAATGCACTATTTTCATTTTTGTCTTGTTTGGTTTACATTTGAGGCACTAATAAATGAATAAAAAAAAATTAAAAATATTTTTAATCAATTGGGTTTTGAATTTACTAAATTGTATTTAAAGCACTGTATTTAATTTTTTTTGTTTACTTTTGAAGCACTAATGAATAAATTATTGATATAATATGTAAAAGTGAACTGTGAATTTTATGTACATTTTTTTCATTATTTTCTTTTGTCTTTTTTTTCATTATTTATTTATTTATTTATTTATTTATTCATAAAGACCTTATACCTACTTTTATATAGGAAACAAACAGAAGACTGACAACTGCTGGATGCATCTATACTGAACTAATGTTCAATTCAGTGGAGGAATATATAGGGGTCCCTGAAAATCAACTCAACCCATCATAGTATAATTGTCAAAAGATGTCATTTTGATCTTTTAATTATTTTTACATCTTAGCTATTTCCTTCCCAGCTTCCTCTTTCAAAGGTAATTAACTTAATAAGGTAAGCCACCTCTGCTTAGTCTAAATTAATCAAGCCAGCTTATGTGTGATTAAATTAAAGCCTTGCATAGTACTCTGCATTAATATTCACATAATTATTTGAACTTTCCTTAAATGATTTTTTTATATCAATAAAAATGAAATAAAAGCTGCCAACAAATAATTGGGATTTAACCTATAACAAACACAATTTGAAAATTTCAGCTGAATTGATAAAGTATTACGGCAGAAAATTAAAAAATCTCGAATAGCCCCGGTTTTTAATTTGCCCCGGCCCGGGTTTGCCTACCCACTTTACCAACACTCGTCATTTGGTGTCTGTAAAGAAATCTTCCTCCGAAGATAATTGCAATGATAACTCGTCTTCACCCTTCCTCTTTTTCTTCTGCTTCCCTTTCTGCTTGATTACTTGGTGTTCCCCTTAGTAATGTAACCGGATATCGTTACACGGTACCTATGCAATAAGAAAATTACACGATAGCAGTGTAACGTAAATGATCGTATGAAAATACCTCTTTTTATTTTCAATTTTAACTCTTCAAGTGACACACATTTTCTTTATCAATAATAGTGCTTCGCGTTTTATTCTTTAATAAGTTTTTACTAACCAATAAACCTCTTATATTTCCAACCAAGAATTTTAATAAAAAGAGTTTGCAAATTATCAAGGATTTATCATGGTTACAATTAAACTTTATTAACAGGACATAATATACTTACCTACCTACCTACTTAGTCCTTGTTATGCCCGTGGGCACATATGACAAGGACTAGACTTCTCCACTTCTCTCTGTCTTGAGCCCATATCATCAACTTAAACCGGATAAAAATGTGGCAAAATTCGTAAGAAATCATGTGAATATTGACTGTATATTGATAGTCTCTCATTAAGTTGAATATGTATCCCCACACTACAAAGAAGAAAATTTCGATAAATGTTTATATTAACAGTATCATAAAAAGCTACAACCCCAGTGTATACCAAAAACTGTCGGAACTCTGTTGCTTTCCATCTCTCTATTGCTGTAAACGGTTGATTATTTCTTGCAAATTCAGATGATATGTAATGCTAAGGTGCCACTAGAGTCTCAATATTTGATGTACTTCGTGCGATCAAACGTAAATATTACCAAAAAGATTTGATGGAAGCAACACGTGCTATTATCTGAAAAGGTTTGTAAATATAAACATATGATATGGGGGATAAGGCAGTATACAAATATATGCATGAAAACATTACTAATGAAATTATATTAAAAATACAAGGCATAAATGTATATAACAAAATTCATTCCTGCTACACCCCCCCCCCCCTCCTTAGGATAAATGAAAATATCATTTATTTCAAATAACCCTTTATCTATAACAGGAATCATAATTATAAAACAATTAATCATGATTATTATGTCATTACATACGAATGAAAATGTGAAAAGAAATGAAAAACATGTCAAACAATCTCTTGCCAAATGAAGGCTACCTAAAGGTAGTCAATTTGCCGCTTCATATTTCTTCACAACTGTTGCTTCCACGCACCGACCGAGTAATTACGAAAGAACTTACAACTAAGACCAAAAACTTAAGTTGATTGTAAAAGGTTTTAAAAATTAATGATTTTGTATAAAATTACCAACGTAAAATCATCTTACTAAATTCTTTTTAAAAAGATTCAAACCATTTTCAATATAATGTAAATTAGAAAGTTATAAAGAGAATTAAATTTTGGTTATAGTCGTAAGTTCTTTTGTAAAACGGGCCCCTGGTCTCTAGACAAAATCACCTCCTTTTGTAAAGTTATGGTTTGGTTAGATTGCACGGAGGCCCTCCTCCTCCTCCTGGTAGCTTCCATTCTGAATCGATGTCTTGCTTCAGAGACTGGAGCCAGGGGCATCATTCCCTTTCCTGGATCAACATACCGTATGTTTCTAACTCATTTTCCTTGGGCACTGATTGGGTTCTATCTGGATGCTTTAACCGGATATGTTTGCTAGCCTGGTTCTTCCTGGAACTACCGAACCAACAGACGGGGCAGGCGAAGATACAGACATCTGGATTGTGCACTTGGCTCCAATATGTTCTCATATCCTTCATGATCTTAAGAAAGGTTTCACACCCCTCAGCCGTACAGACCATTCCCTCCTCCTGCCACAAGTGGCGAATGTCTTTGTATAGTTCCTCAATTTCTTGCTCGCTTATGAAGATATCCAGGACGTCCATATGGAGAATATATCTAAAACAGTTGTACAACTTGGATTAGATTTCTATAAAATCAATTATGCCACGGCAACACCAGAAAATAGGAACAGGGCACAACAGTCCACCTGTTTTAATTCATTTTCGAACTCTTTTATGTTACTAAGAAATAATAGAAATATTTTCCAATGTAAATTACATAAATTTTGAAATTAAGAATTATTTAATATAATATTTTGAACAAGAGGCCCAAGGGCCTTAACGGTCACCTGAGAATAATACAACAATTTAGAGGATCCATAGAGTATAAATGAACTGAAAGGTAAAGCTTTGTTGCCCAAGAGCAAGAAAAATAGGATGATCAGGATCAACGAAATAATTAGTCTAGTGTTCATTAACAGTATATAAATTAGGTTCTAATCTGTTCCCCATTTATCACTCTCACCAGACAGTATATAAACAAACTTATAATCAGTGCTTCTGTACTCTTTTAATTCTTTGTTGAAATCTCTTACATTGGCCTCTCTTGGTCTATGATGAACATTTAATAAGACAAGTTATTTTTGTCTCATTTTTATTTATCTATTACTTACAAGTCTACCTGATCATTAAAACTATGAAAGTACTCTTTGTATTTTAAAATAAAAATTCTTGCATAATTCTCTTATTCTATTAACCTTTCAAGTACATTATTTGCAGTGATTAATTATCACAAGTAAATGGCAAAGGGGAATAACTCCTCGCAGTAGAATACAAATAAATAGAGCCCTGGCCCGGACCAGAACACTTGACCAAATGGTTCTGATAGTCAAAAATCTGGTAAAAATATCCTTCCTTATTAAAACTTTCAGCTGTTTGTCACGTAACAGGTTTAAAATTTGAACATATATGTACTACTACAAAGATCGTAAAAGTTAAAACTATATAAGGGTATCTTTCCGCTATAAAATTTATTCTGTTTTATTAAAGACACATTTCTTAACATGGGAGCAAAATTTAGCCGTCTTTCTATAAACTCCAGACATAGATGTAATACGCACTGGAATAATGTTACATTACGGAGTAAATAAACAATGTACATCCAGCTCCCAGCACTTTTCATAATAGTAGGAATAATGGCTACACGTGTCTAAAAATTCAGAATTTATAGTGAAGCGGATATCGTTGAACATTTGATATATTCGAGGGTCTGGTCCCCTCATTCTAGTAGGTTACTGTACCAATGTACTCCCTTCATCTATATAGAAGGTCTACACATTATCAATTTATTTTGACAATAAAATGTGGATTAATATATTTTAGAATATGTATTTAGTTTGGTCCAATTAAGCTTGTTTCCTATTTATTAGGTCACCTGAGTCACTCAGGTGACCTATTGCTATCCGTTTTTGTCCGTCGTCGTGCGTCGTCCGTCGTGCGTCGTGCGTTAACATTTAAACATTTTCAGCTTCTTCTCTGAAACCGCTCAACCAATTTCAACCAATTTTGGCATATAGCATCTATGGGTGAAGGGGGACAAAAATTGTGAATTTCATGGTCCCTGCCCCCCTGGGGCCTGAGGGGTGGGGCTAAAACCACCAAAATTAATGCAATCTTTAAAAATCTTCTTCTTTACTCCTGGACATCAAGCAGTCAAACTGCTGGCATGATTGTAATAAGCATTGGGCCCTCTACCAAAATTGTGAAATTCATGGCCCCAGGGTCAGGGGTTCTGGTGCTAGGGTGGGGCTATATAGATCATATAGTGAAAGTGCATTATTTCTTTGAAAATCTTCTTCTCTGCTCCTGGGTATTAGATAAACTAACTAAGTACATAGTTATGTAGAGCAAGACTGCCTCTTCCAAAATTGTGAATTTCATGGCTTCTGGGTCAGGGGTTCTAGTGTTAGGGCGGGGCTCTATTGATTATATAGTGAAAATGCATTAATTCTTTGAAAATCTTCTTCTCTGCTCCTGAGTATTAAATAAAGTAACTAAGTACATAGTTATGATAAGCAAGAGTGCCTCTTCCAAAATTGTGAATTTCATGGCCCCTGGGTCAGGGGTTCTAGTATTAGGGTGGGGCTCTTTTGATTATATAGTGAAAATGCATTATATCTTTGAACATCTTCTTCTCTGCTTCTGGGTATGAAATAAAGTAACTAAGTACATAGTTATGATAAGCAAGAGTGTCTCTTCCAAAATTGTGAATTTCATGGCCCCTGGGTCAGGGGTTCTGGTGTTAGGGTGGGGCTCTATTGATTATATAGTGAAAATGCATTAAATCTTTGAAAATCTTCTCCTCTGCTCCTGGGTATGAAATAAAGTAACTAAGTACATAGTTATGATAAGCAAGAGTGCCTCTTCCAAAATTGTGAATTTCATGGCCCCTGGATCAGGGGTTCTGGTATTAGGGTGGGGCTCTATTGATTATATAGTGAAAATGCATTATATCTTTGAAAATCTTCTTCTCTGCTCAGGAGTATTAAATAAATTAACTAAGTACATTGTTATGATGAACATAGCTGCTTCTTCCAAAATTGTGAATTTCATGGCCCCTGGGTCATGGGTTCTGGTGAAGGGGGGGGGGGGGACTCTATTGATTATATAGTGAAAATTCATAATTTCTTTCAAAATATTTTTTTCTACTCCTGGTTATAAAACAAAGAAACAAATGTATAGTTATGATGAGCAAGGATGCTTTTACAACATTTTTAAAACTTGTGGTCCCAGGGGTTCTGTTGTTTCTCTGAGAGGGGGGGGGGGGGCTCTATTTGATAATATAGTGAAAATATGTGAATTCTTCAACTAATTGCATAGTTATGATGATGAGGGTACCTCTTCCAAATTTGTAAATTTTCAACATCTTGACCATTTAGTCAAGTGTTCTGGTCCTGGCCAGGGCTCTATTAATTTGTATTCTATTGAGTGAAGTTATTCTCCTTTGCCATTCACTTTTGATAATTAATCACTGTAGATAATGTATTTGAAAGGTTAATAGAATAAGAGAATTATGCAAGAACATTTATTGTATATTATTAATATAAAAAGTACTTTTATAGTTTTTAATAATCAGGTAGACTTGGAAATAGTAGATAAATAAAAATGAAACAAAAATAACTTATCTTCTTAAGTGTTCTTCAAAGGCCAAGTGAGGCCAATGTGAGGGGTAATAATATAGACATTTTGTTGAAAGTCTGCATGGTAATAGTGATAAATGGGGGACAGATAGAAAGATACTTAGACCAATTATTTTGTTGATCTGAATCATACTAATTTTCTTGCTATTGGGCAACAATTAAAGCTTCATTTATCAGTTTATGGATCCTCTAAATTGTTGTACTCAGGTGACCGTTAAGGCCCTTGGGCCTCTTGTTTTTATAAGCTACGATATTAGCTTGATCCACGCTTCAAGTACAGAGATACTGCGGGTCAAACTAGGAAGTAAGTACATCGAGATTTACCTGGCTTTCATTCTACATACTCAAAGTGCTATTTTGGCTAGATAAGTTGCACATCCATTTATCTTTATAATATTTATTAGAAACGAAAGTATTTTAGTGTGTTTAGAAAAGAACATATAGTATTTATTCATCGAGATTCATTTGAATTGTTTTAACGAGACGTCACAATAGCTTTCCCGAATCTCTACATAAGCTGACGTAGAATTGGGAGTCCTTAACCTAGCTGCGATTGCAATCAGAAAAAGATTATTCACGCCTTACCAAGGACAATTTCAAGAACTGGCAAATATTCATTCAAATACAAGTTTCAGAGACCACTTACGAGAGCATGAGGTCACGAAAAGAAGGAAAAGTCAAGCAGTTATATGTTTAGATGCAAGTCGGAGAAATGACAGAAACATCGAGGGTCCAATACCAACAGTTCCTTCAAGTACACAAGAAAAGAAAATAAGTAAGGCGCTGGGTTCTAAAGATGACATGACAATTTCCGTACGAAAGGCGAATTTATCTTACTAGAATTTTGGCAAAATTGTAATTGCCCGCTGGCTCATTTTTAATGTTAAGGTATATATTTTTAAACACACGTTTCTAAGGACAAAATCAATACCTTTTCATTATATTTACTTTTGCAAATGTTTTTTTTATGCCCCCGGATCGAAAGATCCCGGGGGTATATTGTTTTTGTCCTGTCTGTCTGTGTATCTGTTTGTCCGTTTGTCTGTTGTCAACTTTAACCTTGCCCATAACTTTTGATTGGTTGGAGCTATGACTTTCATATTTCACATGTGTATTCCTTGTGACAAGACCTTTCTTTGGGTACCATCATACTTGACCTTTTGACCTTGACCTTGGAGTTTGACCCACTTTTGCAAAATTTTATGAGACTTTAACCTTGGCCATTACTTTTGAACAGTTGGTGCTTAGGGTTTCAAACTTCACATGTGTATTCCTTGTGACAAGACCTTCCTCTGGATTTCAACCACTTTTACCCTTTGACCTTCACCTAGGAGTTTGACCTACTTTTGAAAAACTTTAACCTTGGCCATAACTTTTGAATGGTTGGAGCTAGGGCTTTCATACGTCACATATGTAATCCTTTTGACAAGACCTTCCTTTGGATACCAACCACTTTGACCCTTTGACCTTGACATAGGAGTTTGACCTACTTTCAGAAAACTTTAACCTTGGTCATAACTTTTGAATGGTTGGTGCTAGGGCTTTCATATTTCACATATGCAATTTTTGTGACAAGATCGTCCTTTGGATACCAACCACTTTGACCTTTACCTTGACGTTTGACATTTATTTAAAAAACTTTAACCTTCGCCATAACTTTTGAACAGTTGCAGCTAGGTCTTTCAAATTTCACAGTATATTCCTCGAGACAAGACCTTTCTTTGGGTATCAACATTTTTTATCTTTTGGCCTGGATTTTGACTTGCATTTGAGAAACTTTAACCTTCGCCATAAGCTGCCATACGGGGGCATCAGTGTTTCACAAACACATCTTGTTTTTTTTTTTCTATATAACACTATTAAAAGCAACGCGTATATATATCCGTATAAACACGGGTTCCTGCGTCATAAACGTTCGACGTAATTTCTCAAATACGTCATAAAGGGTTGACGCACAATTCAGTGGACCAAACACGTGCCGATGGGTTTGAAAAATAAAACGTTTCACGCGTTAGAGATTATAATCAGGCAAATATAAAATATGAATAAATCCCAAATGTAAATATAAGTAATAAGGTATCATTTTAAAACATCTATCGGGCTATAAATACGGGTTGGTACGAGATCAAATTTACCATAAAGCCCTTTGATCCCGTATTTATATCCCGATAGATGTTTAAAAATGATACTTTATTTCTTAAATAATCGTTCAAACTGGGGGGAGAGGGTTAGACTGAAATTCATTTGTTAAAAAAAAAAAAAAAAAAAAAAAAAAAAAAAAAAGAAATAAATGAACTATAACGGACAGTCATTTAATAGGAAGGTGAGAAAAATTTATTGATATTTTTAAGAAAAGCCATATATCAATGCCATACTCAGTTATTGTTATGTTTTTATTAAAATACTTCTCTTTTTTTGTATTGGCAGGAACTTTTAACGTTACGCAGGTAGGTTAAGGGTTCCCGTAGAATATCACAGTGCACTCTGTGCCTTCACTTCTCTGAACTACCAAAATATGACGTCATAATGGAACATGATGTAAAGTCACTGCCAACTTGAGGTGTTATGATGGGGAGAATGTCATGAACTTTACACTTTATTTCAAACTGCATGTTAAATGCTAGATATCTACTGCAAAATTCACGGGCCGTTAAAGGTTTTTTAAGTCTTATATGTCCGAATATTTTAAAAATACACCGCTTACCTACCCTTGATTGAAATTCAGCATGTTCAAAATGCTTATGAAAAATATACTTTTGAAATGTACTCTGTTTTATACCCGTGGTTAGAGGTAGAATATATTTTGTGTGTATAAAAGAGTCTGGCGCAGTTGATTAATGAGGATTAATCTGAGAATTTTTGTGGAAATTTGTAAGAAGAGGTTCTCTAACTGAATCTTGCTTGGGAAAAATGTGTGTTGGTTTTGTTTTAATACAGATTATGATACTTTGTGGAAAATACTCTCACATCTGTAGGTTAGTCGAATTTCTCACGAAATATTTTGTACCCAAGTAATACTATGACTTTTCCCAAGCACAATTCGGGTACACAAGGTTACGATGAGTTATTTGTATAACAATATATTAATAATTATTGTGTTAATCAGCTGCGCCGAAGCGATTTATATGAAACACTTCAAAAAATTATAAATGACCGTCACGTGATCAAGAAAGTCATGTGATATCATAACAAATATGTTAATATATAGCCGAGGAAAAACTCTATATATATTGGAAGTACTAAAGTTCAGTACTTATAAATTAAAACCAAAACCGACCTCGCAATGACATTGTGTTTTGAGTGCATTTTAATGCTTCGGGAAGCCTTAACACAGCTGCGTAAATTTGACCATTTACAAGAAGCATCCGAAGAATTCAGATACTTTTTTAAGAAAAGTAATGGGGTTATATCATTTCTGAAATGGCAATCAATGGATCTCTCACTTCTATGACAATAACACTTAGAGATAGTGAAAATTTTGATTTTTTTTGTTTGTTTGTATGTTGTTTAACGTCCCTCTCGAGAATTTTTCATTCATATGGAGACGCCACCACTTGCCGGTGGAGAGCTGCAAATTTTGTCCTATACTCGGCACTTACGGCCATTGAGCAGTGAGGGATCTTTTTCGTGCCAGCACCTACTACTACACGGGACCTCGGTTTACACGGTCTCATCCGAAGGACCGGTCTCCACGTCCCACAGTGGGATTCGAACCCGCGACGTAAGGATCAACTCCTTACTCCGCGACTCTAGAGCAGACGCTCTAACCACTGAGCCACGCGGGCTGAAAAGTTCGATTTACTTAGTGTTTTATTCCAATGTGAACAAAAAAAATAAAAGAATTAATTCACACACTTACCGGAGAGAAAGGGAATAAAATGGTAACTCGTGACAAGAGTAGATTGATTGATTGTATGTTGTTTTACGTCCCATTCGAGAATTTTTCACTCATATAAAAACGTCACCATATACCGGTGAAGGGCTTCAAATTTTGACCTTTACTCGGCACTCAGGACCATTGAGCAGTGAGGGATCTTTATCGTGCCAACGCCTGCCGTGACACGGGGCCTCGGTTTTTAAGGTCTCATCCGAAGGACCCGCAACTTTCACTTCGAAGTGCCGAGCGCATGGCAAAGGAACAGTTGATACCCATTTTATCGACTTAGGTCTGTCGCGGCCGAGATTCGAACTCACGACCTCCCGATCACGGAGCGAGCGCTCTACCGACTAAGCTACCGTGAACAGTCGTGACAAGAGTAGAATTTGTAAGAGAAAAGATCGGCAGACTGAGAAAGCTTTATATCATATACCTAGTAGTGTATCAGCCCTGATACAGGCGTTTCGAACTAGGTGAGACAGCCTCTTGGAACTAGGGCTGTCTCGCCCCCAGGGCTGATATATCTCTGTCTCAGCCCGTTGTCAAGGGGCTGTCTCGCCCTCAAATTTCAATCCATTATCTCTGTTTAATTTGTGTGAATTTTGAGTAAAATTTATATTAAAGTGTTAAAGATAAATAACTAGTCCTGAATATTTTAGAATTATTTATTTATGCTAAAATATTGAGAAAATTGTTTTTAAAAAGTGCGCCAAATGATGGTAGTTGTGACGTAAAAGAGGTAACTCTTGTTATATGTTTTGAACAGAAATGGACGTTAATTTGCTTTGACAGTAAGACAGTATCAAGTTTTCTCTTTTTGTGTCACTATTTATTTTAATACATATCGTAAGCAAAACAAACAGTTACTTTAAATCTCAGACCTGTAACGATTTGTTGAACATGTAACCTAGGCCGGTTATCCAAAGTGAAAGTAGAGTTATCAAAAGTTTGGGACCTTTAAATCTTAGCAATTAAATGTGCCCTTGATTGTAACATGTTTTGAAACACCAAGACTCATCTATTGATTTTAATGACCAAATCAGGCAAATCCTCACTTTACCTTTGTCAAGCAACATCTTTACCTATCTCAAGATCGATGAACATCGAAAATAAAGAACGATAATCATTTTAATTTAATACAACATTTTGTTGGGGAAAAGTCTTGATATCTTTGGTTTTAGATATGATATAAACAACATCACACCACTATTTGGATCTCGTTCCTGGTATCAGCCCTCGGATGGTCTCGGCCCGCCCCCCCCCCCCCCCCCCCCGGGCTTGGGCCGATACCAACCGCTCTGGCTAATACCAGGGCCGAGATCAAAACAGCAGTGTGATATTCTACATATCCCATTTTCCCAGAAACACTTATCATCATTTGTCTTCAAAAGATAACATTCATTATTTAAATCTGGCATGTTACTTTGAGCTGATTGCAGCAATTCCAGATTATGTTTTAAAAAGTCTTGTGTCCTGAGCTTGGGATGATGCCTCAATTGTCAAGAAAGCTGGATGGGTCATTGTTAAAAAAGCTGGATGGGTCAACTTTGAACAGCCTAAACATTCACAAGTTTTCTCACAAACATCACAACATTTCTGATTCTTTTCAAAAATGAAACTATATACACTGTATTTTTTACACAGAATGCTTCTGCAATGATTATATGTCATGATCAGTGAGGGTCAATTTTTAACTAACGTATTATGAAAGCCCTTACCCGATTGGCTAGATTGTGAAGTGAAAATACAGAACATCTGCTAGGTTTCGCCACTGTCAGCCACGGTTTTAGTGGCGTAATCTGTCAAGGGCTTGTGGTGAGCGAAGTGGGCTTTCAAAGATAGATAATTTCTAACTAACTGAAATACCTTTTCCTTTTTATACTAATTTTTTTTTTCTAACAAGTTAATGAGATACACCCTAGCCCTATATAATCTTCTAGCCTTTTTCACTGGAATTTTTCTGGTATTTCTCCAAGCAGTCAACTGATAAAGGAATCCATTTATCATTACTTTGTTTATCATCCCTTCTTTATTTTGATTGTGTGCAATCCCGACACTGCTTAACGTTTAGATACTGGAAAACACCACCCGCTTAATTGTCTGGCATGTCTGATGAAACCATTAGCTACAAATGCAGCATTCAATCATTCTCTCCTCTCTGTTGTCCGGTGATCGGCAAATGCAGTAAAGTGAAACTGTGATTGACTTTATATTGTTTGTTCATGTGGATTGAAGGTGAGCATAGGGAATGGTGATATTTCCTTCTCTTCAATGCATCTATGTAGATGTTTACTCATAGTTCTTCTGGTCAGATTGATGTTGCTGCTGCTTTTGCAAACAGTCCACAGTCCATTGCACCATTCTGTTTTTGAAATGTTTTGTTCTCTGGCTTCAAAGTACTTGCGATTTGCATTTTTGACCAGCTTGACACGGAAGAGTACAGGCTTTGATATATATATATATATATATATATATATATATATATATATATATATATATATATATATATATATATATATATATATATACATATGTGTGTAGGACTACAATGTGCGATCAGTTAGCGTGATGGTCACGCTAAAGTCCGATTGTCAGCGCCAAACCCTGATGATTTGACATGCCAAAAGCCGATGGTACTGCTGCGCCATATTGCTAATTTAAACTGATAGGCACGGAACTAACCTTAATCGGTCGAAAAGTGTGCAACAGCTATAACCTAGATATCTTGGGTGGGAGCGAGACTAAACCTAATCAATCGAATAGTGTTCGAGAACTAATAAAAATCTCTGGTGGAGCGAAGCTATTCCATAATCAGTCTAGTTGCGTACTAGGACTAACCCTAATTAGTCGAATGGTGTGCTAGGACTAACCCTAATACCCCTGGAAAGTTCAAGCTATAAAGAAATCAGTAAAATTGAATATGCGAGGACGAATGCCGAAATTATGGCTTTTTGATGCAGGACAACAGCGTCAAGGCTTGACGTCGGATTATTGTGACGTCAGAGTTTCTCCGCACTTTGGACTTTGTCAGACCATCGCACTTTTGCGCAGCACGTCTCATAGGAAGCAAGCTTGTTTTTAAATTTTAAAATTGATAATTTTAACACAACCTTCATCATCCACCGAAGAACTAAAAATAGGATAAAATAAGAAGAAAATACGTAAAGTGCTATAGAATTTTTATTGTTATAACAATTATCATCTTCATACATGAATTCAAGCATCCATCTAAATGAATTAATATTTGACATTATTCTTAAATTTATTAAGCGTAGTAAGCAAATAATAAAAATTACATTCACCAAGATGCATGGTGAAATTACTTTGAAATATTGCATGTTTATCAAACAAAGACCCACTCTTCTGCATTCACTGTGAAAAAAATACCCATCAAATTTATATTTTTATTACATATTAGTCAATTAGTATCTCATCATACTGCGAAATGGGGTATAATTTAAACCTGGCAAAAGTATATAATATTACCCTACCCTCTTCCTTTACAAATGATACATTTTTTGAAGAATATGGTGACTAAGAGAGATTATCAGGAATTCATCAAATTATTTTCCTGAAAATATGTAAATTCTTTGTAATATTTTTCTAAATTACATTTTATATCACAAAAGCAAACAGTTATCATCTCCTAAAAACACTGGTTGACCTTTTTTGCACTTGCATTCTAAGAGGTTTTTTTTTCATATCCAAAAAAAGACTTTGATTGATTTAGTATTTATATGCCCTTTGGATGAATTATCAATATATATTGGTCATTTTTGTACAAATATAAACTAGTCTTTATATCTTTGTTTGACAACATAGTATTAAATTCACTTTTCATTAACAATTCTTTGTCCATTCCAAATACAAGAAAACCCAGTGAATATACACAACAAATAAAAAAGTAGACCAACAGAATCAAAACCATCTTGCTGCAACTGATTATCCTGTATACACCATTAAAGCTCAGGCTTGGATTTCTCGAAAAAATCTTTAGTTTTTACTCAAGTTCAATCTCAAATCCTGAGAAAAAACTCAGTTAAGATTTTTCTCAAATCGCGTTTCTCGAAACAAACTCAGTCAATTCTCAGCTAAGTTTATTTTTTTTTTCTCAACTGAGTTTTTTCAACGTCACATAAGCGGCCTTACTCCTTGCTTCCGGTTATAGTATCCAATGTAAATAATCGTCTGCTACGGCAATCTAGGCCTATATTATGGAAGTGAAAGTTCCAAAGACACCCCGTCGGCCAAATTGGACCGAGAAGGAAAAATGGTTTTGGTTGAGGCGGTCCGACAACGCGAGGACCGCCTCTTCGGAAAAATGAAAGGGTCGGGGGGTGTCAAAAATGTGAAACTCAAAGAGGGGGCGTGGGAGGAGGTAGCAGAGGCGGTGAATGCGTAAGTACCATTTGCAGTATATTTTATAATCATGAACACGTACATATTATGCCTTATTATGCATAATTGATAAGTATTACTATTGTTTTAATAGAAAACGAGTGCCTCGTGTGTGTGTGTTGTTTTGTTTTATTCCTCTTACTTGCTATAATAAGTTTTCAGACGTATCAAGGGGAATTCCAAGTTCTTGAGACAACAAACGGACATTTAAAAAGTTCAGTCATTTTAAAATTGCTATATATCTAGGAATATGCTTGGGTAGAGAGGATGTGTAGCATAATTATAGGCCTACATTGTTTTCTGTATTATTTTAAAAAAATACACAATGATTTAATATGACAAGTCAGCGGCTACACTTCTCTATGTACACGGAGGCAATGCGGGTTGACAACTAGATTGTCCACCGAATGCAAAGCGCAGGGACCAGACACGTAGATTGGCATAATGGTTATAAACATGAAAGTTTATAACCATTATGCATTGCAAAAATGCATTGTACCTGTGAAATTCTCTGCTTCTGGGTATATCGGAAGCAAACTGAGTAAAAGTTTAAATGATATAAGTAAGCGTATTTCTACCAGATTTTTAGGTCACCTGAGTCACTCAGGTGACCTATTGCTATCTGTTTTTGTCTGTCGTCGTTCGTCGTTCGTCGTACGTCGTTCGTCGTTCGTCGTTCGTCGTCAATCGGTCGTAAACTTTTGAACATTTTTAGCTTCTTCTCTGGAACCACTGAACCAATTTCAACCAATTTTGGCATATAGCATCTATGGGTGAAGGGGAACAAAAATTGTGAATTTCATGGTCCCTGCCCCCCTGGGGCCTGAGGGGTGGGGCTAAAACCACCAAAAATAATGCAATCTTTAAAAATCTTCTTCTTTACTCCTAGACATCAAGCAGTCAAACTGTTGGCATCATTGTAATAAGCATGGAGCCCTCTATCAAAATTGTGAAATTCATGGCCCCAGGGTCAGGGGTTCTGGCCCCAGGGTGGGGCTATATAGATCATATAGTGAAAGTGCATTATTTCTTTGAAAATCTTCTTCTCTGCTCCTGGGTATTAAATAAAGTTACTAAGTACATAGTTATGATGAGCAAGAGTGCCTCTTCCAAAATTGTGAAATTCATGGTCCCAGGGTCAGGGGTTCTGGTGTTAGGGTGGGGCTCTATTGATTATATATAGTGAAAATGCATTATTTCTTTGAAAATCTTCTTCTCTGCTCCTGGGTATTAAATAAAGGAACTAAGTACATAGTTATGATGAACAAGAGTGCCTCTTCCAAAATTGTGAAATTCATGGCCCCAGGGTCAGGGGTTCTGGTGTTAGGGTGGGGCTCTATAGATTATATAGTGAAATAGCATTAATTCTTTGAAAATCTTCTTCTTTGCTCCTGGGTATTAAATAAAGTAACTAAGTACATAGTTATGATGAGCAAAAGTGCCTTTTCAAAAATTGTGAATTTCATGGCCCCAGGGTCAGGGGTTCTGGTGTTAGGGCAGGGCTCTATAGATTATATAGTGAAAATGCATTAATTCTTTGAAAATCTTCTTCTCTGCTACTGGATATTAAATAAAGTAACTAAGTACATAGTTATGATGAGCAAGAGTACCTCTTCCATAATTGTGAATTTCATGGCCCCAGGGTCAGGGGTTCTGGTGTTAGGGCGGGGCTCTATCGACTATATGGTGAAAATGCATTAATTCTTTGAAAATCTTCTCCTCTGCTCTGCGCATTAAGGTGATAAACTAAGTACATAGTTATGATGAGGAGGTGGACCTCTTCCAGAATTTTGAAAGCCATGGCCCCTGGGACAGGGGTTCTGGTGTTAGGGCGGGGCTCTATTGATTATATAGTGAAAATGCTTTAATTCTTTGAAAATCTTCTTCTCTGCTCCTGGGTATTATTTAAACAAACTAAGTACATGGTTATGATGCATAAGGATGCCTTTTCAAAAATTGTGAATTTCTTGGCCCCTGGGTCAGGGGTTCTGGTGTTAGGGCGGGGCTCTATTGATTATATAGTGAAAATGCATTGATTCTTTGAAAATCTTCTTCTCTGCTACTGGAGATTATATAAACAAACTAAGTGCATGATTATGATAGGCAAGGATGCCTCTTCCAAAATTTTTAAATATATGGCCTCAGTTTTTGGGGTTCTTGGGGGGGGGGGGGGCTCTATTGATTATATAGTGAAAAAGCATTAATTCTATTAATCATTAATTAATCCTGTCTGCTCCTTTGTGTTGAGCTGATAAATAAATTGCTTAGCTATGATGAAAATGGGAGCTTCAAACAGAATTTTTAAATCTTGTGGTCCTAGGGTCAGGGGTTCTGGCATAACGAAGGGGGGGGGGGGGCGGCGGCTTTTGATAATATAGTGGAAAAGTGTTAATTCTTTGAAGTCCATAGTTATGATGATGAGGGTAACTCTTCCAAATTTGTAAATTTCTTGACCCTTGGTCTTGGGTTCTGGTGTTAGGGTAAGGCTTTGTTGAATCTGTAGTGAAAATGCATTGTACCTGTGAAATTCTTCTCTGCTTCTGGACATATTGGAAGCAAACTGAGTAAAAGTTTAAATGATATGAGTAAGCGTATTTCTACCAGATTTTTAAACATCTGAACCATTGGTCTAAGCATTCTGGTCCTGGGCAGGGCTCTATTAATTTGTATTCTACTGAGAGAAGTTATTCCCCTTTTCCATTCACCTTTGATAATTAATCACTGTAAATAATGTATTTGAAAGGTTAATAGAATAAGATAATTATGCAAGAATGTTTATCGTATAATTAAAAAAGTACTTTCTTAGTTTTAATAAACAGGTAGACCTGTAAGTTATAGATAAATAAAAATGAGACAAAAATAACTTATCTTATTAAAAGTTCTTCAAAGACCATAAGAGAGGTCAATGCTAGAGGTCTTAGTATGGGTTATAAATAGTACAGAAGCACTAATAGTTTGTTAATAGTCTGCATAGTATTAAGTGGGGGACAGATTAGAACTTAATCTATGAGTTGATACTGAATACTAGACTAATTATTTTGTTGATCCTGATCTTCCTACTTCTCTTGCTTTAGGGCAACAAAGCTTCAACTGTCAGTGTATTTAACTTCTAAATTGTTGTATTATACTCAGGTGACCGTTAAGGCCCTTGGGCCTCTTGTTGATCATCTGGACCATTTGTCTAAGCATTCTGGTCGTGGGCAGGGCTCTATTAATTTGTATTCTACTGAGAGAAGTTATTCCCCTTTTCCATTCACCTTTAATAATCAATCACTGTAAATAATGTATTTGAAAGGTAAATAGAATAAGATAATTATGCAAGAATGTCTATCGTATAATTCAAAAAGTACTTTCTTAGTTTTAATAATCAGGTAGACCTGTAAGTAATAGATAAATAAAAATGAGACAAAAATAACTCATCTTATTAAAAGTTCTTCGAAGACCATAAGAGAGGTCAATGCTAGAGGTCTTAATATGGGTTTAAAAATAGTACAGAAGCACTAATAGTTTGTTAATAGTCTGCATGATGATAGGTTTAATTGGGGGACAGATTAGAACTTAATTTATGAGTTGATACTGAATACTAGACTAATTATTTTGTTGATCCTGATCTTACTACTTCTCTTGCTTTAGGGCAACAAAGCTTCATCTATCAGTGTATTTAACTTCTAAATTGTTGTATTATACTCAGGTGACCGTTAAGGCCCTTGGGCTTCTTGTCTATTTAGAACAAATTCTACACAATCACTTAACACATATTTTAAAAAATGAAGATGTATTGAACAAGTTCAAAAATTTGATTTTTTTTCATTTGTATTTTGACCAACATCTCAATTTTTTTTATGTCACTGTCCCCAACTGGCAGACAATGAAATAAACAACTTAAGGTTCTACCTTCCTATTTGGAACCATTGTGTGGCAAGGAGCCTGTTAGAAGAGCATCAAAAAAGAACCAAAATTGAATGTGTAAAAGTTGATAATTTATCTAAAAAATAATTAAAAAATATTTCTTCCTCCTACGGAACTTTTTCATTCTGGTGTTCGTAAACCTATAAATAAAAAATGCTGGATCAAATTAGGGAAATACTTAAACTTGCTGAGGCAAAACCCAACATCCGAGGATTTTAATTTTTTGACGTTCGTTTCCAATTAGAAGCAATGAAAACGGTAAAGATTACGATCGGTGATCGATCTCAAAACACCGAAAAAACAAACAAATAATTGAAGAAGCGTAAAACGTATATAGATAAGGTAGATGAAACAATCTGTTGATAAAATCAGTACAAATATAAAGACCTAAAATTATAATCTATTCACACGAATACGCAGAAGACAAATTAAAATTTTCCTTACCAAGGAATTTTGATAAGTTTTGCAGTAAATATTCGGTTCTAGGTCAAGTGAAATATTTTAATCAGTCAGCTCAAGGAGTGGTTGTAGTTTTCGGACTCTTAGCAGAAACACTTCGTCGTATGCTAGTAAAAAGTTTCAAATTCAAATATAGATATTTAAACTCAGGACCATTGAACTGCCACGATGCAGGGGTTCTTGCTTTTAAGATGTGAAACCATCCGATCTCGGTATTTAGGTCAGCAAACCCTTGTATATACGTAGAAAAAGTCGCACGCGTGGCGCAATGTTTAGAGCGTCTGCTTTAAAGGTGCTTGGACACAGATTTGAAGTTAATATTTTCTCACATTTTTGGTATAATATCATGACTTATATGTTTTTATAGCATTTCACTTGGAAATAAAATTTTTAAAAAACTTATTTTATCTGGAAATTATTGAAACTACAAATTTCGGGACGCGTTTGATTGACACATCTGTGCACTTTTACAAAGTAAAATTTATCCTTAATACTTAAGAAAAGTAGAAATTTTGTTGTGCATTAATGAAAAATATTAAACTAAAATCCAGAAAATAAAGAGTAGAAATGTGAGAAAGCAAAACCAACTCACAAGTATTGTCAGTACCTGCTCAGTGATGTGTGTATACAGTTTAACAAATTGAACACACCCGTGAAATGTAAACTGTTTTTGTAAACAGGGCACGAGCTCTGTTATTGTTAATGTTCAAGTTTCACAGGGTGTGTTCAATTTGTTAAACTCTGCACACATCACTGAGCACGGACTGACAGTACTGGTGAGTTGGTTCTGCTTTCTTGCATTTCTACTCTGAATTTTCTGGATTATAGTTTGAATATATTTCATTAATACACAACAAAAAAATTACCTTTCTTAAGTATTAAGGATAAGGTTTTGTGAAAGTGCAAGGATGTATCAATCAAAAGCGTCCCGAAATTTGTAGTTTTAATAATTTCCAGATAAAATAATTTTTTTTTTTATTATTTTATTTCCGTTTGAAATGCTATAGCAACATATAAGTCATCATATACCGAAAACGAGAGAAAATATTAACTTCAAATCTGTGTCCAAGCACCTTTAAAGGACATTATCCCGTTATTGACTTCGCGAAGTCAATAAGTTTGACGTTGTTGACGTTAACGTCAAATTCTTACCTTTGGGCTCTTATATGATATTACACTTTTCCCGATGTGAGAATTGTCTAAATATAGACGATGAGGGATTTTAATACTTTTTTACTTTAAAATCATTTATAATGTTATGCTCAGAACGTATACGAAAATATAAATAAAGTATATGCCTTTATTCCGTAAATAATGTTCTTTTTGTAATTAAAATTTATGACATACACAAAATGTGTCGCAAATCTACAACATTCAGTTCAAAACTTCTTTCTTGTTTTTATACTCCCATCAATGTATACCGGTATTCAAAACATTGTCTGATTTGTTGATGAAAGATCTCCACAACCAATGAAATATAAGTTAAGAAGATCAAGTAGCTATTCTTCCTCTTCCGTTTTGCAGAGTGTAATTTTTGTAAGGCTCTAAATAATTGAAAATCGTCAGTAGTCCGTTGGAAATATTTCTTCTAAATATTTTATTTTTTCTTTAGAAACACCATCCTCATATTTAAAAGACAGAAAAGAATACCAACACTCATTTTAGCATAAGTTGATGTATTTATTTATCAGTAAAAACGTGAGGACGCCACGACACGGGCGCCATGACACCATTTCACCCAACATGCCAAAGATGTTGCATCTGCTATTGGAAGTCATCATCAGACAAAATGAATGCGTCTCTGCTGTATGGGTTGCCAGGCTTGACGGGCTGCTTTCTTTTCACCACAGAAGGATTCTTCTCCCTGAAACCTTTTGGGCGACACACTCGATCCGTCCTGCTGCGTTTGGATGCATCGGCATCATTGAACAGAAAAGGTAATTAAATCGTAATTACTTTATATATTTCCTATTGTTACTAACAAAAGTGTACATTATTTTTTTTCAACAAATCGTTTTCAATTTCAAATGCATAGGTAGTGAAGTTACATACGTATGGAAAACAAGTATCGTATTTGTGAATTATGCTTTATTGCGTTAATTGATACATTGTACGTTTTATTGTACAAGTAATTATTTATTGTCCTTATAAATAATTACCTCTATTTGGCGATGTTTCACTTTCGATGGTTCTGTTTGATGTGGCACCTGAAATGAGGTGTATTTTGCATTACATAAAAAATTAATTTTTCATTAAAATTGTCATACTTTTAACTGCCTTTACTTGTAATTTATTTTGAAGTATAATGAGGCAAATTGTCATGAAAAGGGTGTAATATTTTCAAAATTTCAGCACAGTCTATGACAACTCTTGTACGGGGGATGTCTGTTTGAAAGACCTTGGCATATGTATGTTTTCTGATGCTTTGTAGTGATGGTCGTTTCAGTTGAGGTTTGAAAACCTGGAACATGTAATTTACCCATGTACACACTATTTGTGATACTCGTGTCTCTGATACACCAAACAAATAAAAAAGGCTGAACAGAAAGTCTTAGTCGAAAAAAGGGTTAATAAAAACTCATGGAACTACGATAACTTCCTCTTAGGACCTAGTTTTCTGGCTTCAGAGGTTTCGTAATTCATGTTTGCTATGCTGTTCTTTCCTGACAAATATTTAAGTTTGATGCATACTTTGTCAAGAATTGCTGTAAGCAGAAATTAAGTTTTATCCCAAAAAACAAAACAAAACAAATATACAAAATACTGTGAAGTATTCAAATATTGTACCTGATCTTCATGGATGATTTACCTGTTATTATTCTCCCTGTTGTCCACAGGCATAATTGTCCATTTGTAGGTAAAGTGCTTCAGGAAGAGAATCTTTCGTGAAATAGAGCACACGCAGTATGTAGAATAACTGCAAATGAATATAAGGATAGAAAAATAATTATGTAAAGGACTTTTATGAGAAATCGTAACGCAATAACTTCAGTGTTCTGTTTAGAGTATTATTCATTTTTCTACCCCCGTTCCGGAGGAGAGGGGGGTATACTGTTTAACCCTTGTGTGTCTGTCTGTCCGTTACAAAATTTTCGTCACAGTTTTCTCAGCAACTACTCATCGCAGATGCTTGAAATTTTAGCACACACTTTGTTGAGGCATGCCATATGGTGGGATAAATTTTTTAACGAATCCGATGTCAACTTCCTGTTTATCCGTGGGTCTGTCCGTACCATACTTAACAAATTTTGGTCGCAGTTTTCTCAGCAACTACTGATTGCAGATGCTTGAAATTTTAACACATTCTTTGTTTAGGCATGCCATATGGTGGGATCCATTTTTGTACGAATCCGATGTCAACTTCCTGTTTATCCGTGCGTATGTCATTACCATACAGAACAAATCTTGGTCGCAGTTTTCTCAACTACTAATTGCAGATGCTTGAAATTTTAGCACACTCTTTGTTTAAGCCTGCAATATAGTGTATTTCATTTCATTTTTGTACGAATCCGATGTCAACGTCTTGTTCATCCTTGTGTCTGTCTATAACTGAACTTGTGTACAATCACATCAAAGCGGGGGTATTACTAGTGAGCATTGGCTCAAAGACTTCCTGTTTTTTTTTTATCAGGGAGACTTGTTTGGAAATGTAACTTAATTGTATTGAGTAGGTCGAAAAAACATATCCCTATCCCATGAACGATAACACCAAATAGATGTACTTTTAACTTCCACATCGTAGATATGAACCTGATGAAATGGACGAATTGGGGTAGGGAAGTCTTGCTTTCATCCATTCCGTCGATAATAAGCGATACATATCTGTTTGCATTGCATTTTGGAAATCGGTTGTTCTAAAATAAAGCAAAAAATCAGAAATTTATATTATTTCAAAAACCAAAAAGTACATTATACATCTTCATCACAGAATTCACAATCCAAGTCTTTGGTATGGCAATATATGAAGCTTCACTTCTCTACAAACTAAGGAAGTGGCTCAGTGACACTGGTGACATCTCCCTGTGATTCCTCAACCATCAAGTCGTATATATGGAGATTTGTGGAGCAAGGGGGTAAATAAATTTGATGGCTGTTTGGGAGCTGTTCTCTGTAGTTTTGAGCATACAGCTTCAGCCAACCAATAGCCTTCAAAGATTTCATCTGGCGCCCCTTCCGTTTGTAATTTGTAACGCTTTTCTGGTTTTCTGCAATACATAAATTTTAATTTCTCTTGTCGATTTTTCATAAATACATATAACTACAAAACGAATAAGAATACAAATACTACTCACTCAAAACCCCGCACATCGTAAAAGGGTGAATGAGGTATCCCCAACACATTTCTACATGCGGCACAGCAAACGCTGGTTGTCCCCAGGATGAAGATTAAACCCCAGGACTAAGATTGCTCATCAAATCTATTAAAAGAACAGGTGGAAAATGATTAAATATTACATTTATTATTATTATAATAGAGATAAACAATAAATGTATTAAAATTGTATTAAAAATAAACATTTCACCCTTTCTGAGAATGGCTCCATAAATAGTCAAGTGGCCGCTGGCGTCTTTCCGGGCTGCTCATTGCCTGGAAGTTCTCCCTGAATGAGATCAAAACCGACCATGCAGAGTACTGAGTAGCACATTACCCCAAAACTTAGGATATTGGTAAAATTTTGGATTTTCTCTTGCTTAAAATAGAAACGCATATATAGAGGATATTCAATGTTTTGTAGATGAATATGGAATATATTTCACGAGTGGGACAAAAAAATCCCAATTAGTCTATTTACCTGACATGTCACTCCGTTGATCTGAATGATCGTCCATGAGTTTCTTCGAACTCCCTCGCAGTTCACATTGGAGTGTAGGACAACTAATCTCTGGAGATACTGAAACTTTATTATATTGACAGCCCCTCTCAGTCTCTTGATGACGGCGATGGTTGTAGTCTGGTAGTTGCCCTCTTCAAACTCCTCACAGTCTCTACATGGACTGTCCCTGCGTTAATCTTACGTGCGCTAACAAAACATTTTTTTTGTTTATTGATTACGTCCCTCTCGAGAATTTTTCACTCAGATGGAGACGCCACCACTTGCCGGTGGAGAGCTACAAATTTTGACCTATACTCGGCACTCAGGGCCATTGAGCAGTGAGGGGTCTTTTTTTCGTCCCAGCACCTTCTGCGACACGGGACCTCGGTTTATACGGTCTCATCCGAAGGACCGGTCTCCACGTATATGCCTAAACCCAAGGATAGCCCATGAAAGCCAGTGTGGCTTATTTCCAATGGGGCCCTTTTAGTAACTTATAAATTACTGCCATTATGACACACACAATGTACTTACTATAAACAAAATGACATAAAATTGCAGCCTTAAACATATGAGAAAGCATGTAAATTTGAAATAATTTAGCAAAAAGTAGTTAATAATTGGTTAGAAAAGAAAAGTTCGGTAACATATGTAATAGTATAAAATTTCATCTTAAGACATTTTCTTAAATATTTTCATAACCTGTTCTTACAGTCTGACCCCAGATTTTGTTTAATCTTTTTAAACTGAAAAATAATATTTTTTTCTGATCAAATAATTTGAAATTTTATAGATTTATTCAAGAAAATAACAATTAAAATGTTAAGGCTAAGCATACGTTGTATCATATCTTTGGTAGCGGCAGTAAATCTAGATGTTCTTCAGACATATGGATGGAGTACAGATGACTCATAGTGATATGTTGGTTGTCTAATATTATACATTTTAAAAAAAACTTATCCCTATCTGAAAAATAGCTTTGTTCTTCTTTGATATTGTTTTATTGTCTTGGCAGATTTGAAACAAAAATACCTATGTGCTTTCTCGGTATTTCTGTCTGTGGTCTTGATAGACTAAAAACTCATTTTTTTCTCTAAAAATGTAATAATAGTTGTGGGGTATTATAATATCAAAAAATACAACTTAATGTTACTTTCTTCTGAATGATTATCATTAACAAAACATTATATTTCATTTTACCCAAGCCCTAGAGGGGCTTGAGTTATCTAAAACGATGCTAGGTCATCGATTTACTCAGTTTATAAACACGAAAACATTATTTGTGTAATTATTTAACATTTCTAGAAACAAAAAAAACTTATCTTGAAAATATATGTATTAAGTGTTCAATGTCCTATTATATTCTATGACGGAGGAATAATGAGCGATACTCCGCAGCCGCAACAGTTTCTATACAGAAATTCATTTCGCGCTTGCAAAACATTTGCGTAGAAATCTCAGGTAAGTTTTAGAACGACCGTCATTGCATCCATGGACGAGTTCATTGCATGGTCACTCGGAAAGACGACACAGAATAACCTCTCGTTAACATTTCTCCAATGAACTGCATAAATGTTTTATTCTGTCCACAATAGACTATAGTTTTGTTTTAATTCATGGTTACTCGGAAAGATGACACAGTTTAACCTCTCGTTAACATTTCTCCAATGAACTGCATAAATGTTTTATTCTGTCCACAATAGACTATAGTTTTGTTTTAATTCATGGTTACTCGGAAAGATGACACAGTTTAACCTCTCGTTAACATTTCTCCAATGAACTGCATAAATGTTTTATTCTGTCCACAATAGACTATAGTTTTGTTTTAATTCATGGTTACTCGGAAAGATGACACAGTTTAACCTCTCGTTAACATTTCTCCAATGAACTGCATAAATGTTTTATTCTGTCCACAATAGACTATAGTTTTGTTTTAATTCGGGCTATTTTCGATAACGCATAACAACGGCTAGGACTTGACATGTCTGTTTGGATTTGTATTGAATATATTATCATTGGAATCATAGATGGTACACATGTAGCACAGGTCTGTTGTACATGGGATTTTTTTGGAGGTTGCTTAAGTTCACCTTAGCATTAGTTTTACAGGAATATATCAATAAACCTTGGTACCTCAACAAGAAAAATTTGACATCTGCTGTACTCCAAAAAGGTGGAAAATAGTTTTCCCCCCAAGACTAATGCTTTCAATATAGTCTTTTCTCGGGGAGTTGGCACCCTGGAACAATTCCTGCTCGATACGACACCTACAACTTATTTAACTTTTCTTTTCGTCTGTCCTACAATAAACAATAGGACATAACATATTATTGTTAATTCTAAACACCAATAAACACTTAAAAAATTAATTATGAAAAAATTAATTATGAAAAAATTAAAGACAACTTTTCACATTTATGCAAACTATTTACATTTGTCAGTATAACAACAACTTTTTCTTTCACTAAATACTTCATAACTTCCAAACATGAATTCTTTTCTACATTGGCATAGTGTAGGGAAAAGAAAGAAAACTAATATATACATATTTATTTGTCAAACAATGCAAGGTCCATTGTTGGTCATATGTATAATAGGAAATCAGTATGGTACCAGGTCGAGTACATTACACCAGTAAACCCCAGATTTACCCCACCCATTCGTAAAAGGAAATAGACTGTAAATTTATTTTAAGATCATACTGGTCACTGTGACCTTTAATTTAAATGAAATTAAAAAAAAACTTTGTCTTTCAACTTTTAAATTAAAAGATCTCAGAGTATTGCAGTACTTTTATTAAAAAAGTGTTAAAGAAAATACTTATTTTTTTCATTCTGTACTTAACATCAATCTCTGTAACAAGAAAAATTCCACCTCTCCTGTGGGTGTATTTATCAAGCACTGGCCAAGGAAAATTTTGATAGCAGAAAATTACATGTCAAATTAAAGTTTTTGTTTGTATGTATGTTGTTTAACGTCCCTCGCGAGAATTTTTCACTCATATGGAGACGCCACCACTTGCCGGTGGAGAGCTAAAAATTTTGTCCTATACTCGGCACTTATGGCCTTTTAGCAGTGAGGGATCTTATTCGTGCCAGCACTTACTGTGACACGGGGGCCTCGGTTTATAGGACCGATCTCCACGTCCCACAGTGGGATTCGAACCCGCAACGTAAGGATCAACTCCTTCCTTACTTTGCGACTCTAGAGCAGACGCTCTAACCACTGCGCCACGCGGGTGACCCAAAGTAGAGAGAAATTCATAGGTTTTGTGTGAGGATATAACTGGTAGAGCATCTCTGATCAAGCAGGTGTTATCTACATCTCTTGGGAATTGTGCAAGGAATCAGCCTCTTTATTAATTGCTTGTGTTGTGTTAAGGATGCATTCTTGTCAGCATTTTACGTCGTCAATGGGTCTCCATAAGTTATGCAAGTCGTAAAATGCAAAATTCATATTTAATTATACTGAAGGAAAAACTATTAGTTAGTTTGTCAGTTTAAGTAATGTTGAATCTATTTCTTTTGAAATAAATAAATTTTTCGTGATATTTTCTTTGATTTGCGACAATCGCCACAACATTCGCAGTTCAGTAGCGAATGTCAACATGTCCAGATCATTTCCCGTAGAAAACCCTGAGGGGGTTGTTTTGTAAAATCTACAAACTGTGAACATTATCGAAGCATTGCAGAAGCCCAGGGACAGTTATGACAAATTAAATCATAGTTATTTATGCCTGGGGCATTCCGATCAGCCAAAGGGAAGCTTGAACTTGAAGGTCGCAAACACGTGCAAGATATTCCAGGTCCACGTTGCCTCGTCTGATGTCATGTCGTGTGCAGTGAGCATGTAAGTTGGTTATATATGTCTAGATCTTTATAATTTTGAAATTGAATTACATGGTGGTTTGTATTGATTTATGGGAATTCGCACGGAAATTATAGACCTGTTATCAATATTTCGTCTGCTTATTCCCGCGACTTGTCAACATTTTAAGAGGATATATTTCGTGTGTTCGTCAGTTTATGAATAATAATTCACAAAAATAGCATTTTTTGTATATGATTACAACAACTTTTATATTTTTAACTAGCCTACTTTGTTTAAGACACAACAATCATCAAGTTAGTAGAAAAGTAAGGTGTTCCGCTTGGGTACAAATCAAACGGAAAAATAACTTGATATCATTAATATTGAAAATACAATTGTCCAATAAATAGAGCAAAATGAAACATTATTGCTCAAAAACTATTTATATTATTGTTTTTTACTTTTCTGTATTTTTAGGATAAAAAATGTTTATTTTATCTAATACACTATAATATAAGACATTGTACATGTGGTAGAATCTATTAGAATATCGTCATTCATTTAAATCAATTAATGAAATACAGATGAGATTAGTTGTTTAATCTTTTATATCATTTTCCATTAATTTAAAAAAAAAATAGTGTAAGGGATGTTCATGTTTAATTCTTAGGAGAAAAACAACCCTACTTTACCTTAAAATAGAAAAAAGACTGGAGGTCAGAATGCAGGATGATTAAGCAAGGGGTGCTGGCAGATGGACTATTGAGGTACATGTATAAGAAATATGGACACAACTTTATCTTACTATCATATAATGCAGCATCTTTGCTGCTATGTAAAATATATTACTTTTTGTTAATTATAGGTCAACAAAAAATTTGGACTTTCACCAGGTGGACACATGTTCAACAAGAAATTCTCACATCAAATGAATGATGACTGTCTGTGGAAAAGAGATTTTCTCAGAATATATCATGTCAGAAGCAGGAATTACATATTGATCTGATCAAAGAATTTTTTTTTTAGAATATGAAAGTCAGTGCATGTTATCAAAGTCACTGCTGCTTGTTGCATGATTCCATTTTTGATTTTTTTTCAGAAACTTTCAGTCAAAAGTAGTTTTATTTATAATCATATGATGTTTAATTATTTGATTCCCAAGTACCCGGTACAGTGCACGCTTTGTAGAATGTGATTACATTACAAAATCTTTGTTTCAAATTTGAAATCTTACTCCCGGAGTAATTTTTTCAAGCATTATCTTTCATAAGATTACAGTCGCTCGCGTGGCGCAGTGGTTAGAGCGTCTGCTCTAGAGTCGCGAAGTAAGGAGTTGATCCTTACGTCGCGGGTTCGAATCCCACTGTGGAACGTGGAGACAGGTCCTTCGGATGAGACCGTATAAACCGAGGTCCCGTGTCGCAGTAGGTGCTGGCACGAAAAAGATCCCTCACTGCTCAATGGCCGGAAGTGCCGAGTATAGGACAAAATTTGCAGCTCTCCACCGGCAATGGTGGCGTCTCCATATGAGTGAAAAATTCTCGAGAGGGACGTTAAACAACATACAATAAATCAATCAGTAGATTACAATGTGAATATTTACATGTACTGGCATTACAACAACTTGTAAATGATATATACCTAGCTCTATGTATTCAGTTGCTTTACATTTTCAAATACAGTTAAAATCTTAAAATACAGTTCTGAAATGCATAAAAATGTGCCTGCTTTAGATCATTTAGTTACAGGGTGATTTTAAGCAAGAGCATGCCGAACAAAATTGCTGGTAGTGGCCGGGTTAAAATTTAGATTTTTACAAATGAACTACATATACATGTACTTGCAGTAGGAAACCTCAATAGGTAATTTTTAATTCAATTTCAATACAAGTTTTTGACACTGATAAATAAATGTTTGTGTTACAAATTCTCAAAAAGAAATTTCATCCTTGAATAAGTATTTTGCATCTAAATGTGAAATTAAGTTTGATAGGTGCATGCATATTATTGTTACAAAGTTCAAAGGATGTCATTTTCAGGCAAAGATGTCAAAGTGCATTTGATTGTCAATCATAGATGGCTTTTTTGTTATCTTAAAACTCCAGCAAATTTTATGCAATATATGATCACATTGAGGAGTTATATTTATTGGTGCTGAACAAACTATATACTTATAAATGTGCGTAGGTATTTATTGTCCCTCGTTTTCGCGAAAGCGAGGGGACATTAAGTCTCAATCGCCTGTCAGTCTGTCCGTCTGTCTGTCACGAAAACTTTAACCTTGGCCATTACTTTTGAGTGAGAAGAGATTGGGCTTTCGTATTTCACATGTACATTACCTGTAACAAGACCTTTCCAAATATACTGTGAATTTTTACCCCGTGACCTTGGCCTTGAAGTTTGACCTACTTTTCAAAAGAATTAACATTACCTTAAATTGGTCATAACTTTTGAATGAGAAAAGAAAGGACTTTCATATTATGCTTGTTCATTACCTGTGACAAGACCTTTAGAAAATATACTATGACTTTTGACCCTGTGACCTTGACGAAGTTTGACCTCCTTTTAAAAAAAATAACATTTCTTTAAATTGGTCTTTAAATTTAAATGAGAAAAGATAGGGCTTTGATATCAAATATGTACATTTCCTCTAAGTATACCTTTCCAAATGTACTATGATTTTTGACCCCCTGACCTTGACCTTGAAGTTTGACCTACTTTTCAAAATTTTTATCTTTGCTTATAACTTTTGATTGAAAATAGCTAGGGCTTTCATATTTGACATGTGCATTAGTAGTGACAAGGTGTTTCCGAGCATGCTATATTTTTTTTACCCCTTTACCTTGACCTTCATATTTGACCTTAATTTCAAAAATTTTAATTTTGGTGATTACTTTGAATGACATATAATAGGGTGTTCATATTTGACGAGTGCATTACCTGTGTGAAATGTTTCTGAATATGCTATGATATTTGACCCTGTGACCTTGACCTTCCAGTTTGACCTAATTTTCAAACATTTCATCAGTTTGCTAACTTTTGAAGGAGCAAAGATAGGACATTCATATTTGACAAGTGCATTACCTGTGACAAGCATTTCCAAATGTACTATGATTTTTAATCCCATGACCTTGACCTTGAAGTTTGACCTAATTTTTAAAACGTTTAGCATTGCTAATAACATTTGATTGAGAGAAGATTTGGTATTTACATTTGACATGTGCATTACCTGTTTTAAGACCTTTCCGATTGTATACTCTGGTTTCTGATGTTTTTTCACATGTGCATCACTTGTGAGAAGATCTTTTGGATTTTATTATGAAATTTGACCTCATGACCTTGATTTTGAAGTTTGATGTAGTTTTGAGAAGCTAGTCTTTGCCATAACTGTTAATTCAATAATTTATGTCTTTTTTGTATGATGCACAGACAAGACAGGACAAACAAACAAGACAGTTACAATATGCCATAAATAATGGCATCCCATCCACTAAGACATCGAAAGCGGGGGACCACAATTCTTTGAATTTGCTTGATGTTTTCAAAACTCAGTCGACAAATGTGAAATATCCAATAATAACATAATACCTGGGACCTATATGTATTTAACTACATATACATGTATAGGCATGTATATTAATCCCTCTGATATTCATATATTAAGCATTGAATGTCTAGATTCATATCGCATGTTCACTATACATGTATATTGATTTCATGTTTATATCATAAATAATGTATTGAAATCTTTTCTAGTCTATGAAAATTTTATGTATGATTTTCCTCATAATTTTTTGGAAGGTTTATTAATTATTCCTGGTTATATTGAAGGTTAAGTTGCTTTGAATTAGTCCTGTGCATGTGAAGAATGTATGTGATAATTTTTCTGTAATTGCCACCAGAAAATTGACGTATTTTTTTTAAAAAACTGTCAAACATAACTTATTCATAAGAATAAAATGACAGAGGAAATTCGAAATGAATATTTTGAATATCATTAGTGTAAAATACCATAAAAATATAATGTATAACTGGTAGAAATGAATGTATTTATGTCACAATTACACCAAATTGATAGATTTTGGGGGATTAAAAATCTTTTTTATAGACATTAAAAACACTCTGTAAATTGAGGATTTCAGAAAGTAGAGAGTAAATTCGCGCTAATTTATTTTTCGATAGTTTGCCTGATTACTATATCTTTTTTACCTTGTAAATTAATCTTGAACCTTTGAATTTTCATCGGACAAAAATCTAAATATTTGACATTATATGGTCAATGGTAAATAGTAGTGAGTTGCGTTCCCCTACTTCCCGCTAGATGGCGATACTGTTCCCGGTCCATCGCATCTCTTGTTTACATTGGATTCACGACACAGCGATTAACGAGAAACGTAATATAACTACTGTATATATTTAACACGCGAAATATTAATGATGAGTGACTCAAAATACGGCTCCATGACAATTGTAGATCTTAACTAGAGCCGAGCTCGTTGCAATGCAACGAATAGGTCTTCCGTCGGAGCTCCGGAAAGGACAGAGCGACCTTGAGTCAAGGTCATGCAACATTTTAAGGTTATAAACAATCCTGTAAGGGGCATCAACTTTCAATGTTTCAACAGTAGAAAGACAGTAAAGGAATGTAAAATTCCCCTGTCAGTGAACTTGAACTTGTCCAAATAACTTTGCGTCAAGCCATAACACATTCTGCAGCTTGTTAAGAGCAAACACCATCTTTATGTCACCGACATAAAAAAAAATCACAGTCACGTATTCTTTCAGACTATTCATCCAAAACATCATATTCTAAGTGACCTCGAATTTAAGTCAAGGCCATTACACACTCTGGACGATATTTTTATCATCTTTTCAGTGAAATGCAAATGCATGCAATTTTTTCTATTACAAAAGTATTGACCTTTTTGTTTATTTGTTTGTATGTTGTTTAACGTCCCTTTCGAGAATTTTTCAATCATATGGAGACGCCACCATTTGCCGATGGAGATCTGCAAATTTTGACCTATACTCGGCACACATGGCCATTTAGCAGTGAGGGATCTTTTTCGTGCCAACACCTACTGCCAGACGGGACCTCAGTTTGTACGGTCTCATCCGAAGGATCAGTCTTTGCGTTCCACAGTGGGATTCGAACCTACGACGTAAGGATCAACTCCATAATCCACGACTCTAGAGCAGACACTCTTACCACTGCGCCACTTGGGCAACTAAACCTTTTTGAATTTTACACTTATTATATCAGTGACCTTGAACTTGCCTATATGACCTATGTTAAGGTAAAAAACAACCTTTGAACAAATTATGAGCTTCCAGTGATACCCAATGACAAAGATATACCTGAAAAAGAATATTGCACTTTTCTGTCAGTGACCTTGAACTTGCCAGAAAGACCTTGGATCAAGGTCAAAACACATTCTTGGATCATAAGCAATCTCTGTATCAAGTAAAAGCTTCCAGTGATTTTGTATAACAAAGTTATAGCATGTGGAAAAAAAAAAATATTTATCTGCCAGTGACCTTGAACTTGCCGAAAAAACCTTTGTTCAAGGTCAGGAAACCCCATCTCAAGCAATCTGAGAAAAAGTTTCCTGTGTTCCTCCCACCCCTTATAAATTTATAATCCAGGCACGAATTTTGCCACTTCTTCTGCCAGTCTAGTACTATGTTATCTCAAACCGGTGGATCATAAGCAATCTTTGTTCCAAGTATGAGCTTCAAAAGTTATAACATATACAGTAATCTTACAGTTTTCTGTCAGTGACCTTGAACTTACAGGAATGACCTTGAATGAAAGTCGTGTCAAACCCTTTAATTTTGTCATAAGCAATTTCTGTATCAAGTATGATACTTGCTATTTTTTTCCAATGACCTTGAACTTGCTGGAATGATGTTGGATCAAAACCATGACACACCTTCGGATCATTAGTAATCTTTGTACCAAGTGTGACCTTCCAGTTTCTTCATAACAAAGTTATAATATCCTTGGCGAACTATCACGTACAGACGGACAGCTAGGCAGACGGACAGTGTGATTCCAAAAGACTCAAAACACTCTCACCCCAAACCCACACACTTCGTTTGGGGGGATATATAAATTCCTTTGTTAAATTATGAACACTCTTTCCGGCCCAAACCTTCTCCCTGGAATCAATATTTGAAAAAAAAAATGAATGTATGCTATGTTGGAAATTTTCTCATTCTAGTCCAGGGATTCTTGAGAATACTATTTTCAAAAGACCCCATGCGCGGATCTAGAGGGGGTTGGGGGCAGTTAAATGTATATACTAAACAAGAGGTCCATGGGCAATATCGCTCACCTGAGTAACTTTGGCCATGCTGTTCATTACCAGACTTCCCCCCTTGTAATACCTATTGTGGCCCCACCCTACCCCCAGGGGCCATGATTTGAACAATTTAGAATCTACACTACCCCAGGATGCTTCCACATAAGTTTCAGTTTTTCTGGTCCAGTGGTTCTTGAGAAGATTTTTCAAGATTTTTCCTATATTTTTCAATGTAAAACTTGAGATTCCCCCTATTGTGGCCCCGCCCTATCCCCGGGGTCATGATTTGAACAATTTAGAGTCTACACTACTTGAGGATGCTTCCACATAAGTTTCAGCTTTTCTGGCTCAGTGGTTCTTGAGAAGAAGATTTTTAAAGATTTTCCCTATATATTTCAATGTAAAACTTGTATTCCCTATTGTGGCCTCACCCTATCCCCGGGGGTCATGATTTGAACAATTTAGAATCTACACTACTTGAGTATGCTTCCACATAAGTTTCAGCTTTTCTGGCTCAGTGGTTCTTGAGAAGAAGATTTTTAAAGATTTTTTCCTATATATTTCAATGTAAAACTTGTATTTCATACTGTGGCCTCGCCCTACCCCCGGGGGTCATGATTTGAACAATTTAGAATCTACACTACCCCAGGATGCTTCCAAAAAAAGTTTCAGCTTTTCTGGCCCAGTGGTTCTTGAGAAGAAGATTTTAAAAGATTTTTCCTATATATTTCTAAGCAAAACTTGTATTTTCTATTGTGGCCCAGCCCTGTCCCTGGGGGTCATGATTTGAACAATTTAGAATCTACACTATCCCAGGATGCTTCCACATAAGTTTCAGCTTTTCTGGTCCAGTTGTTCTTGAGAAGAAGATTTTTTTTAAAGATTTTTCCTATATATTTCAATGTAAAACTTGTATTCCCTATTGTGGCCTCGCTCTACCCCCAGGGGTCATGATTTGAACAATTTAGAATCTGCACTACCCCAGGATGCTTCCACATAAGTTTCAGCTTTTCTGGCCCAGTGGTTCTTGAGAAGAAGATTTTTAAAGATTTTTCCTATGTATTTCAATGTAAAACTTGGATTCCCTATTGTGGCCCCGCCCTACCCCCGGGGGTCATGACTTTAACAATTTAGAATTTTCACTATCCAAGGATACTTCCACGTAAGTTTCAGCTTTTCTGGCCCAGTGGTTCTTGAGAAGAAGATTTTTTAATGACCCCACCCTATTTTTGTCTTTTCTTGATTATCTCCCCTTGTAAAGGGACTTGGTCCTTTATTTTAAAAATTTAAACTTCCCTTCCCCCAAGGATACTTTGTACCAAGTTTGGTTAAAATTGGTCCAGTGGTTCTTGAGAAGAAGTTGAAAATGTGAAAAGTTTACAGACGGACGGACGGACAGACAGACGGACGGACGACGGACAACGGGTGATCAGAAAAGCTCACTTGAGCTTTCAGCTCAGGTGAGCTAACAAGTAAAACTGACCATGCCTCCCCCCCTTAGAAAACACGGACCCTTCCTCGAAAACGCGGATCTGTGTTATAATGGTATGAAAAGTCTTAGGTATGAAGCTTTAAAAGTCAACGCCCCCCCCCCTCCCCCATACACACACACAAACACACACACGAAATAGGTTTTTCACGTTTGGGAAAAGAGTTTCTTTTTTTTTTGGCTCGTCAAGAAATTTCTGGGTTGAAATATTTTTTTTTATTGGGATCCCCCCCCCCCTCTCCGTGGAAAAAAATTCCTTGATCTGCGTGTCTAAATATCACGAGCCTAGCGTAATTATGAATATTTATGAGATGCCTCTAACGATTAAAAGGAATCCGATGCAGTACTTTATTTCCGGAATGTTTAGTATCATCGTCAAAAAGAATAACGATCGATAGCAACATATCAGTTTTTTTCTTTTTAATGTATTCCACACTGATTTTACCTTATTTATCTTTGCCGATAATAACTGAATTTAATACAATTTTTTTTTCACATAAAAGAATTATTGAAAGCTATTGCTTGGTTTTCATGTGCAGTTGTACATTAAAGAAATAATATAAATAAATTCTAAAAAAAATATATTTATAAATAAATAAATAGATAAATAAATAAATAAATAACAAGGGCACTGAAGAAAAGAAAAAAAATGTGAATGATAATAAGTAAAAAAAAAATGAAATTAGATTGTAAATGATGGGAAGATAGATATCAATTTTCTAAACAAAACAACACCAGATAAATTATAATTATATTTAATAAATAATTCTGAAATTAACAGTATTAAATTAAAACCAACAGGAAGAAATATGAAACATATTTCAGAAAGTCATCTGATCTAATCTGATAACATTAAGTCCAGCATCCATTTTCCTGATATGCCAAGCTACTGTATTGGTATGCTCTACTGAATACAATATATGTGACGCACCTGTACCCTAGGCTTTGGAAACAATCTACCAAGTACAAAAGTAACACACCTGCACCCTAGGTTTTTGATAAGGTCATCTGGGAACTACATAACAGTGACCCTCCTGAACCCTAGGCTATTGATACGATCTACTGAGTACTACATGACAGGTAAGAGTCCAGTACCCTAGGCTATTGATACGGTCTACTGAGTACTACATGACAGGTAAGAGTCCAGTACCCTAGGCTATTGATACGGTCTACTGAGTACTACAGGACAGGTAAGAGTCCAGTACCCTAGGCTATTGATACGGTCTACTGAGTACTACATGACAGGTAATAGACCAGTACCCTAGGCTATTGATACGGTCTACTGAGTACTACATGACAGGTAATAGACCAGTACCCTAGGCTATTGATACGGTCTACTGAGTACTACATGACAGGTAAGACCAGTACCCTAGGCTATTGATACGGTCTACTGAGTACTACATGACAGGTAATAGACCATTACCCTAGGCTATTGATACGGTCTACTGAGTACTACATGACAGGTAAGAGTCCAGTACCCAAGGCTATTGATACGGTCTACTGAGTACAACATGAAAGATAAGACACCAGTACCCTAGGCTATTGATATGGTCTACTGAGTACTACATGACAGGTAAGACCAGTACCCTAGGCTATTGATACGGTCTACTGAGTACTACATGACAGGTAAGAGTCAAGTACCCAAGGCTATTGATACGGTCTACTGAATACTACATGACAGGTAAGAGTCCAGTACCCAAGGCTATTGATACGGTCTACTGAGTACTACATGACAGGTAAGAGTAAAGTACCCAAGGCTATTGATATGGTCTACTGAGTACTACATGACAGGTAAGAGTCCAGTACCCTAGGTTATTGATACGGTCTACTGAGTACTACATGACAGGAAAGAGTCCAGTACCCTAGGTTATTGATACGGTCTATCGAGTACTACATGACAGGTAAGAGTCCAGTACCCTAGGCTATTGATACGGTCTACTGAGTACTACAGGACAGGTAAGAGCAGGAACCCTAGGCTACTGATACGGTCTACTGAGTACTACAAGACAGGTAAGAGTCAGGAACCCTAGGCTATTGATACGGTCTACTGAGTACTACAGGACAGGTAAGAGTCCAGTACCCAGGGCTATTGATACGGTCTACTGAGTACAACATGAAAGATAAGACACCAGTACCCTAGTTTATTGATACGGTCTACTGAATACTACATGACAGGTTAGAGACCAATACCCAAGGCTATTGATACGGTCCACTAAGTACTACAGGACAGGTAAGAGTCCAGTACCCAAGGCTATTAATACGGTCCACTAAGTACTACAGGACAGGTAAGAGTCAGGAACCCTAGGCTATTGAAACGATCTACTGAGTACTACAGGACAGGTAAGAGTCCAGTACCCAAGGCTATTGATATGGTCCACTAAGTACTACAGGACAGGTAAGAGTCAGGAACCCTAGGCTATTGAAACGATCTACTGAGTACTACAGGACAGGTAAGAGTCCAGTACCCAAGGCTATTGATACGGTCCACTAAGTACTACAGGACAGGTAAGAGTCAGGAACCCTAGGCTATTGAAACGATCTACTGAGTACTACAGGACAGGTAAGACACCAGTACCCTAGGCTATTGATACGGTCTACTGAGTACTACATGACAGGTAAGAGTCAGGAACCCTAGGCTATTGATACGGTCTACTGAGTACTACATGACAGGTAATAGACCAGTACCCTAGGCTATTGATACTGTCTACTGAGTACTACATGACAGGTAATAGACCAATACCCTAGGCTATTGATACTGTCTACTGAGTACTACATGAAAGATAAGACACCAGTACCCTAGGCTTTAGATACGGTCTACTGAGTACTACATGACAGGTAAGACCAGTACCCTAGGCTATTGATACAGTCTACTGAGTACTACATGACAGGTAAGAGTCCAGTACCCAAGGCTATTGATACGGTCTACTGAGTACAACATGAAAGATAAGACACCAGTACCCTAGTTTATTGATACGGTCTACTGAGTACTACATGACAGGTTAGAGACCAGTACCCTAGGCTATTGATACGGTCTACTGAGTACTACAGGACAGGTAATAGACCAGTACTCTAGGCTATTGATATGTTCCACTGAGTACAATATATAAGTGAAACACCTGTACCCTAGGCTATTGATACGGTCTACTGAGTTCATATATAAGTGACACACCTGTACTCTAGTGCAAATTGTTAAGTTATTATGGATTCATGATTCAGGTAGCTATTTTTATGAAAGTTTTATGATATGCATTTCTGTGTTCATCATTTTTGAATTAAGATATAACTAGAGTTCAGCAATTTCATCCTGTACAGAACGCTCTGTAAGAGTGCATCTTTCATCTGCTTCTTCGTATGGTAAACCTGTTCTCTTACATATCAGATACACTATAGATTCTTTAACCAAAACCAGGTTCATGTAATGTACTCCCATTCTGAAATTATAAAAAGGTAAAGAAAATTTAAATGAGTTTGAAAGAAATAGAAATAAGATCACATTTTTTCATAGTACAAAGTTAAATTTATAGACTTGTTTAAAAAAATGTGAAAAAATACTGCATACAGGTTATTTTTAAGTGTTATTTTCTACTTAACACACCTTCGAATAATTTCGTCTAAACACATTTGTATTCAATGAGATATGACTTTCTCTGAAGTTACCCTTTTTAGCTCACCTGAGCTGAAAGCTCAAGTGAGCTTTTCTGATCACATTTTGTCCGGCGTCCGTCTGTCTGTCTGTCCGTCTGTCTGTCTGTCTGTCCGTCTGTCTGTCTGTCTGTAAACTTTTCACATTTTCGACTTCTTCTCAAGAACCACTGGGCCAATTTCAACCAAACTTGCCACAAAGTATCCTTGGGTAAAGGGGATTCAAGTTTGTTCAAATGAAGGGCCACGCCCTCTTTCAAGGGGAGATAATTAGGAATTACTGAAAAAATAATGGCATCATTTAAAAATCTTCTTCTCAAGAACCATAGGGCCAGGAAAGATGAAACTCATGTGGAAGCATCCTTAGGTAGTGTACATTCAAGTTTGTTCAAATCATGACCCCAGGGGGTAGGGTGGGGCCACAATGGAGGATCAAAGTTTTACACAGAAATATATAGGAAAAATCTTTAAAAATCTTCTTCTTAAGAACAGCAAAGCCATGATGAGTCATATTTGTGTGGAAGCATCCTCAGGTAGTGTAGATTCAAATTTGTTCAAATCATGACCCCCGGGGGTAGGGCGGGGCTGCAATGGAGGATCAAAGTTTAACATAGAAATATATAAAGGAAAAATCTTTAAAAATCTTCTTCTTAAGAACAGCAAAGCCATGATGAGTCATATTTGTGTGGAAGCATCCTCAGGTAGTGTAGATTCAAATTTGTTCAAATCATGACCCCCGGGGGTAGGGCGGGGCTGCAATGGAGGATCAAAGTTTAACATAGAAATATATAAAGGAAAAATCTTTAAAAATCTTCTTCTCAAGAACAGGAAAGCCATGATTGGTCATATTTATATGGAAGCATCCTGAGGTAGTGTAGATTCAAGTTTGTTCAAATCATGACCCCCGGGGCTAGGGCGGGGCCGCAATGGAGGATCAAAGTTTTACATAGAAATATATAGGAAAAATCTTTAAAAATCTTCTTCTCAAGAACAGCAAAGCCATGATGAGTCATATTTATATGGAAGCAATCTCAGGTAGTGTAGATTCAAATTTGTTCAAACCATGGCCCCAGGGGGTAGGGCGGGGCCACAATGGAGGATCAAAGTTTTACATAGAAATATATAGGAAAAATCTTTAAAAATCTTCTTCTCAAGAACAGCAAAGCCATGATGAGTCATATTTATATGGAAGCAATCTCAGGTAGTGTAGATTCAAATTAGTTCAAACCATGGCCCCAGGGGTAGGGCGGGGCCACAATGGAGGATCAAAGTTTTACATAGAAATATATAGGAAAAATCTTTAAAAATCTTCTTCTCAAGAACAGCAAAGTCATGATGAGTCATATTTATATGGAAGCATCCTCAGGTAGTGTAGATTCAAGTTTGTTCAAACCATGACCCCCGGGGGTAGGGCGGAGCCACAATGGAGGATCAAAGTTTTACATAGAAATATAAAGGAAAATATCTTCTTCTGAAGAACTGCAAACCATGATTAGTCATTTTGATATGGAAGCATCCTCAGGTAGTGTAGATTCAATTTTGTTCAAATGATGACCCCCAGGGGTAGGGTTGGGCCCAATGGGGGAAGGAAAGTTTTACATAAGAACATATAGAAAAAATATTTCTTCTCAAGAACAGAAAAGCTATGTTTAGTCATATTGATATGGAAGCATCCTCAGGTAGTGTAGATTCAAGTTTGTTCAAACCATGACCCCCGGGGGTAGGGCGGAGCCACAATGGAGGATCAAGGTTTTACATAGAAATATAAAGGAAAATTTCTTCTTCTGAAGAACAGAAAAGCTATGTTTAGTCATATTGATATGGAAGCATCCTGAGGTAGTGTAGATTCAATTTTGTTCAAATGATGACCCCCAGGGGTAGGATGGGGCCCAATGGGGGATGGAAAGTTTTACATAAGAGCATATAGAAAAAATATTTCTTCTCAAGAACAGAAAAGCTATGTTTAGTCATATTGATATGGAAGCATCCTCAGGTAGTGTAGATTCAAGTTTGTTCAAATGATGACCCCTTGGATAGGGAGGAGCCACAATGAGGGATCAAATTTTTACAAAGGAATATATGGGAATTTTTTTTTAAAAATCTTCTCAAGTACAACAAAGCCTTTTGTTATATTGACATGGAAGCATCATCAGGTAGTTTAAAATTCAAGCCCCCCCCCCCCCCCCCAGTCTTTTCAATACTGAACTGATTGTGCTTTTGCCTAGCCAATGTGCTCAGGTGAGCGATGTGGCCCATGGGCCTCTTGTTTAATTTCTCTCACAGATGACCTAAGCCAATTAGGTGAAAATAACACAGAGGCCAAAATATCCTGGTTTACAGTATAAAGAAAAGAAAAACACATACAAAATGTTTTCTCTCAGGATATGTTCTAGGTGTTGATTTTTCAGGTTTTCATATGATCTGTATCTTGTGTAGATGGATCTGAAAGTTGTTTCATGACTATAGTGCAAATGGCAAATGTAAATGAAAATACATTGTTTCATTAAAAACTGAAAGAAAAACTAGCTAAATTACCCATGTACTGGCTTGCTGACACACATCTTTTCTGTCAGGACTGTGTGTAAATGCTCCATAACCTTCAAAAGATGAAACAATATTGACTTCTGCACAAAGCACAACAAAAGACAAAAACAGATGATTAATTTTAAGAAAAGACAGATTCCATCCCAAATCCCATGAAATAATATAAATGTATACTTACCTTTGCGCTAATAAAATTCTCCCCATAACAGTACTTTTTGTTGAATTTCTCATACAACAACACAGGATTTTCCATAAATTGATGATGCCGTACATGATCAACTTCTTCACTGTAGAAATACATTTAAAATGAAACATACAAACCTGAATTTCAATAAAAATTAGTATAGTACTTAAGAGACCAAAGTATTATTTCAAGCATCAAGTATCTTAACTATATACCAGTCTTTCATAGTGCAGTTCATAATCTCCTTCAAGTATGCAACAACACTGTTCACCTGCAGATTGCATGGAAATAAAATGAAATTAATACATGACAACACTGAACTCAAGACAAGAATGACAACACTTCTACTATTTAACAGCAACAAGATAATGTTTTAATTTTTTGAAAACTATATATATTCTATTACATTTTACAAATTATGATATACATGTATAATAAATGATATTCTATTCTACTCACATGACTGTTTATGAAATCTGTTTGAATTTCTGAAAGGAAAAGATCATCAGTATTTACACTGTGTGCGATATTTAAAATTTTTAAAACAAAATTTTATTTTTAAAAAACTTTGATATGAAATATTGATCACTCACTGTTCTGGTTTGATACAGCCTCACTAACACCATCAGCATTGAAATCATCTTCATCATCCTCATCCTCATTATCATCTGTTCTGTCCATCTGTCTGTTCATCACAACATCATCTTCTCTGTTCTCAGCAATAACAATGATGTCATCTTCCTTCTCATCAACATCATCATTAATGACATCTGCATCTGCACTGACTTTAAATCCATTAACTTTCCTTCCAACACTTCTTTCTTCAACTTCTTCAACACCACCTTTTTCTACAGCAACAGCCCTGTGTCTTCTGAATGCAAATTACAATTATTTCAATAATCATATGTCATTGAATAAATTAAAAGTATAAAATTATGCATCTTATTTTATAAATTAATATAACATTAATTAAAGATTAAGTATTAAAGTATAGAAAACCAATGTTATAATAAACAATTGTTGAAGACTTATTGAGACAAATACTACAAGTGAAATATATTGACACAATTGTCTTAAAAAGATATTGATGTTAGAATTTACATAATTACTCACAAAACATTATCCTTTACAGTGTCTTCTGGTTTTCCATACCTGAAATATTCAATTCATACTTTACAAATTTATTATACATGTGGTGCAATATGAATTTCAGAGTTATTTTCCCTTTGTCCACCTATAGTACTATGTATTAGAAATGGCTTAACAGTTCAACAGTAGATGTTCAAATGTTAACAGAGGGTTGACCACAAGCATTGCGAAGTGCAGACAATTAAAACAGATAACAATATTTCACCCTAAGAGATTTATATGGCACGCCAAATTTACAAAAATGAGTAAAACCTAGTTTCACAATTGATAAACTAGGTTTATCGACTGTAAACTATAGTTTACAAATCGTAAACTATAGTTAACGATTCGTTAAGTATAGTTTTCATCTGTAAAACTATATTTAACGGTTGTTAACTATAGTTTACGAATGCTAATCTAAGTTTATCTGTCTGTAATAAGCGTTAACAATAGATTTTGTTGATAAACATAGATTCACGTTTGTAAACTATAGTTTACAATCGTAAACTATAGTTTACAATCGTAAACTATAGTTAACGGTTGTTAATCATAGTTTCACAAATCGTGAAACTATATTTATCAGATCGTTAACTATAGTTAACGGTTTGTAAACTATAGTTTCATAAAAGATTTAAAGATTTATTACAAAAATGACCTAGGAACTGTTCCCCCATTTTCATTGGGAAAATGGAGCCTGGTAAGTAATATAGCTTACACAAGTACATGCATGGACAATGAAGCAAACCCCAAATGAAGAAGTGTTCGTTTTTTTAAAATTGTTTTTTTTGTTGTTTTTTTCCCTTTCTTTGGTCATTTTGTTTTGTGGATTTTCTTCTTTTTTTTTTTTTTTTTGCTTTTCAAAAAAATTCGAGTTCAATTTTTATTTTTTATTTTTTGGAAAGGCTGTGGAGCAGCCTCCCCTTCATATTAAAAAATATTTCTGGATCTACACAGGAGATTCTGTCAATTACCTGTTGCTTGCAAAAGCTGGTTCCCAATTCCTCGTCTAATTTGATATAGATTATCTGGACGACAACTAAATGTTAGAGGCAAATCAGATATGATCAGCTCAGCAAACTATTAACAAAATTTAACAGTGAATATATGATAAAAGGGTAATAAGTGATTTCCAATAAAAAATTATTGACTGCAGGGAGTTTAACATATCTTTTTTTTTCATTTAATCAAAACATCACCAGGCAGATAGATAGGCATTAGAGAATGAAGAGTTTAGATCTAGTGAATATTTTTCACCTTTACAACATACACTCCACAGGAATTAGAATCATACTGCTTTGTATGTTTTATTGTTTCCACTTTCCAGCCATCCTCTGAAATTTCATTCACACCTCTTCTCACTCTACCAAGTAGGAATTCTCTAAACAAAAATATAAAAACCAACAGCCATACAATGCAGTATTTAATAGAATGTAGCAATCATTAAAACTACTGTAGAGCACTAAATTTTCACGACACCTTATTTTTGCGAGATAGACATTTACTTTTTATTAGTGAGACAAAATTTTCACATATTCTGGTTACTGATTAATATAATCTCTACCAATACTTATATATGCGAGAATGATATTTTCGCGAGCACATTGTCTAACTACGCTAGATAATGTGCTCTTGAATATAAAATAATTTACAGTATTGCAATCTTAAATAATATTTACCTCAATTTATCTCCAATATCTTTCATAGTTCTCTTTAATTCACCAAGTGGATTAATGTAAACCAGTTTCTTCGTACTTGGATATACCACCTGAATGTGGAAAGACAGAAACATGTACAGATACTTATTTGGATTTTATGAGAATTTCAATGACTTAGTATTTTCTTTAAATTGTTGGAGGGAAGGTTTGGTCACAGTCATCAAACATGGCATCAATATAAATGACCTTGCAAAAAGCAAAACATATCTTGAAAGTAAGTTAAACCAAACCCTTTTTCTTACACATGTATAATCCTTGAAAAAATATAACAAAGGTACTTATCAGATATACAAGAACTTAATGTCCAATTTAATAGAGTTAAACATGTATACAACTGACAAGTTACTCATAGATCAAGTTTAAATTGAGATTTACTAGTTTTAAAAAGTATACAAACTATAAGTGTCCAGTGGCTGTTGTTTTCATTGACAGCAGCAAGAATCATGTCATAACTGGAGAATTTTGTCTGTATGTCCCAAATGAAATTTAAGAAAAACATCAATTGATTAGCATTACTAAGTTAATGCTTTATTTAGATCAATTATAAATTTTCTAAATAATACTCAATGTTTTCATTAAAAGACATTTTTATTTTTTTATGCATACACAGGCACACATTATCAGAGAGAGAGAGAGAAAGAGTTACCTGTGTCATGTACCCATGAAAATTTTCTGATATTCCTTGAAATATGGGTGTTGCAACTGATGAATCAATGGCTAAAAGCTTCTTATTCTGTGATATTATTCCAAATAAGCAAAATTAAAATATGCAGACAATAATTAACAATACATCAAACAAATTCCAAATACATGTACTAAATAAAACAAGCATTTAAAAACTATAAGAGATTATTAACATCAAACAAATTCCAAATACATGTACTAAATAAAACAAGCATTTAAAAACTATAAGAGATTATTAACATAAAACACAGCTAATTCTAAAGATTTACCTTCTTTGTCTCTGTTAGAAGATGTAAGTATGCATCTATTACCTAAAAATGCATTTTGTGCATTATACAATTGTTTTACTATAAATTGATTTAATCAGAAAAAAGAGGGAAAACTTAAATTTGAAAAAAAATATACCTCATCGGATAGAGAAGTCTTTAAATACCCAATTGAAGTGTCTGTGATTTTAAAACTGCCAATTCTTGCAACTAAATAATCTGATGGTTTGATCCTCCAAAGAGTGTCTACATCAATGACTGGACTTCCTTTGTTTTGATAGGCCATGCTTTGTTCGGTAGCAACAATGTCATTCTCATGGTTCCTATGTTGGTTGCTGGGCATGTCATATGTCCCATCAATAATTATAACATCATCCTCTTCTGCAAACTGGACACAATGTTTTTCATTTAATTTCCTGTATTTCTTTCTTAATGGTAGATTCCCTGATTTTCTTTTTAAAGATGGTCTTCTACATTTGTCTGTACTGTTGAGTGGTAAGCCTGAATCTTTCTTTATTTTTGATGCAGTGAGTAATTTTAGTTCTGTTATTTTGTTAGAAATTTCCTGCAGGTCTAGACAATCATTAATCAGGTATAAGTCAGACTGTATATCTTTCAGTCCACCTAAAGCAGTCTGTAGAAGAATATGAAGTGGTGTTTTGGGTTTATCTGGCTGTTTTTGGCATGACTTTTCCGGGCTTTTTTCCTTTGATGTGCCTTGATTCAGTGGAATATCTGTGTCTTGATTCAGTGGAATATCTGTGTCTGGTGTGTCATCTTGCAGAGATGTATTTGGACTGTCAGGAATGCTATCCACGCACTGCTGTATGATGCTTTGGTCTAAAGTAAAATGTGGACAGGTCTTGTATCCATCAGGAAGGTTATCCCAGCTGCATTCTGGTAAGGACATCATCACTGCAAGCATGTGCTTACATGGCAAATGATGTCTTGAGTAGTCAACACAGGTACATGTGGGTTCAATGTCCGAAAATATCACTTGATATACATTGTTGGAGTCAACACTATGCACAGCATAGGCCCTGTCTTCAACCTCCTGTATATTTTCTATGGGAATAGTTTGAATTTCAGGTGGAATTCTTTTGATGCAGTGCTCGACAAGCATCCTAGGTTTGTTGTGTAAAAATGTTGGAACACATGATGAGTACTTCTTGCAAAACTCAAAACTCTGAATATTGTAATTGAGATAACTGTAAAATAAAATAAAATTGTATTATTGCCACATCTAATTTCAAATACATGTATACTCTTTTCAACATCTTATCCAACCGGAGAAGTATGTATATTAATCCATATGCATGTACTACAATGTGAAAACATCACTAAGGCAAAAAAGTCCAAACCAATAAATCTTTCATATTCTGCAACTATACAGTATATAGCATAAAACTACTATTAAAAATTTTGGGTTTTTTTTTGGGGGGGGGGGGTTGATTCAATGCTTTTTTGTTTGTTTGTTTTTTTTGTTTTTGTTGATTTTGGGTGGGGGGGGGGTGAAAGTTGGAATGAAAAAAAAACATAAGAATTAAATACCTCCTGTAACTGTCAGGTAAGAAACTGGAGACCAATGTTGCAATCATGGTGCAAAGACTACCTTCACTGTAGTGTGACAGGTAGCCTCTTTTGAATTCCTGATGCTTCCTCTCTAAGCCATTAGTTGTTGTAATTCTTATGTTGTAATTATTTTCTCTGAAAGCTTTAACCCATCTCTGAAAAAAAAAATCAGCATTAAATTTGAAGAAAAGAAAGGCATTTAAAGCAGGTAAAAAACAACTTAAGCAAAGCTTGTTGCCAAGCAATAAGTAAGTCCTTCAACAGAGGATGAATGTAAAAAAATAATGCTCTACGAATCATTCTAAAAAAATAATTTTCAAACATTTTGAACTTTTTTATAATAAGAAGAGTCATATAGTACTAATGTAAAAGTGGGATGCATCATCTTTGAAATAATCTTGTTCCACTTGTTCCTTGAAATCATATTTATATACTATAAAAAAGGGAAGGGTAATAGGAAACAGAGCAAAAACAACAAGTTCTGAAGGAATTCATAAGACTTTGCAACAACATTTTTTTTCAATGAAATATCATGCTTTTATCTTAGTTGGTTTTAACATCCATTATGATCAGTTTCTTTATAGAGATGTTACCTTGAAATCAATATGTTTCTACTGTTTTTCCTTAAATCTTACATGTGAAACTGATATCCACTGTTTTTCAAACCACCTCTGCAGTTGTTGATTATTCTGCCAGTGAGGACTTTCTCTTAGCCTGTCTAGAGCTACTTTGTAGTCTGTTTCTGAATCGGCAATAGCTAATCCTCTCATTCTGTAAAAATATTAACCAAAAATAATAATAACATTACACATTTGCCAATAATTCTATCATGAGTCATTCTCTTTAGATTTTTGCATTACAATATCTATGAAAATAATGGTAACTTTTTTTCTTTTGATTAAATAAATATATGCTTAAGAAAATAAACTCACAAATAAATATGACAATAAGCATAATAATTCAATATTATCATCACGTGTACAAGTACTTACAGTTCAATAACCTCATCCTGATTTGAACCAACACCATGTTTTATTTGCTTCAACCACCGTGTCCATGATTGTTCACGATGAAAAGAACAGAGATATACAGTACATTCTGTTAAAAAAAAACTATTTCATTAATTCAACAGAATATTAGAGGATTTCAATGGCTAAATTATTTGGTTTACAATGTGACAAAATTTACTTGGAATAATAAGAGTACATATTTTTTACCTTCAAATACTTCCTCAACTGCATGGATTTCCCTTTCATCATAATCTGTCATGAAATACTTTGGAGTCCATCCTGGATTCCATTCCTTAATTTTGTTTAAACCCTCCTCAATTGACTTTTTAGTTTCCGTTGAAACAACAAAAGAACCACATATGGAATGCCCAACATTAGTTTGCACACAAATGAAAAAGAGAGGGAGGGCATACTTTGAGGTCTTATATGTGGCATCCATGATGCAAATGTCTCTCCCATACAAGCTTAAAAGTCGTCTCTGCCAGGCGGTCTGGTGAACAAACAGGAAGTCCTCTGATGGAATGTTACCATTGGTAGTGGTATCATACCTGTGTGTTTGAAAAATACAATACATACAATGGAAACTTATGTATTATTTTGTCAGTGATACTTTTGAAAAACTTACGACGTCCTAAGAAAGAAGTTGTCCTCAGGATAACTTTCCTGCCATTTTTCCACCAAAGACTCAAGGTTCTGCTGGTCATCTTTGGAAAACCTAGAAGCAATATAATTATCTAACATCAGAATCTGGGATTCAGTTGAATACATACTACTTACAATAGCACCAGTGAAACTCTAAACCATATGATAAAAAAATATATTCTTACTTAAGCTGAGCTTTGATGGAAGATAAATATTTCTAAGACTGTTATGTTTTAACAACTTTACTTTAGATAAGAAATACAACATGTACAAAAGAGGAACATTTATAATTCAATACTTCAAGCTGTTAATGGCAATATCCATGTGGTTTTTAATGTCCTTGTCCAGTGGAAAAAATCTTCTGTTTGTTCTTGGGATATCCTGATCTGGACATAAGTCATTTTTCACAGAGATTAGTAAGTGCCTCTTCATTTCAGAAACATTTCTCACCCCATCGGCAACAAGTTCTTTTATGCGGGTTACTAATCTCTGATCAATACGTTGAGTGAATCCTGCAAACTACAAGGGACACATTTTGTATTATTTGAAATAATTAAAAAAGAAATTTGGAAACTTTATTTTGAGAATGAAATATTATAATATACAAAGTAACTATAATTCTGGTTACTGATCATCAACACTTACCTCTCCAGTAAGATGGTTTTTGTGGTCATTGACACTTGGATATGACACCAAATAAACAAGTGATTTTTGAATTGTGTCTCTGTTTGCGAAAGCTTGTTTGAGATTTCTAGATATCTTCCTTTTCATCAACTTATTGTTGTATGAATCTACCTAATTTAAAAAAAGACCCAAAAAATTATTTAGAGACCCAAGCAGTACAACCCAATTCATGTACATTAATGAAAAAAATGATAAATGTACCTTGAAATCAGGGAATTTCATGATGGCTCTAATTCTTATTGTTGCTGGACAAGCTTGCTTTTTAGACATTTGGATTTTCTTACGTGCTCTTCCTTTATTAGAGTAATCATGGTCTCCAGGCCTCTATCAATGAAAACACTTACAATATTATAAGTTTGTGAATTCGATTTGGTTGTTCAGTACCTAACATTTGGTGGAGGTATTGTTGTTATCTTCTTTCTCTAAATTGGTTATACTTACCTTATAATTGTGAATGATTAGTTCTTAGATCATACTGTCAGTAAATTACTTTTAACATCCAAACATTTTAGCAAGACTTTCTATATGTGAATTTTTTTTTCTCATGTATATTATTTTTTATGATGGATTACATACAACTTAAATCAAAATTCATGCAAATTTTGTTTTGCTTATAAAGTGAAATAAAAGTGGACATCATGAAAATTTATGATCTTCATGCAGTACTTTGTGAACTTCTAGAAAGGTCATGACCAATAATACATGATTGGTAAAGATCTCTCAATCACAAGTTATTTATACTTTTAAAACATATTTCAGTTATTTTTACTGTACTCTATCAAGGTTAGTAATAAACAAAAAGTATTGTCAAATATCATTTGAGCCGTCCCATGCGAAAAGGGCCCTTAAGGTAAAAATTTTCAAAATTGACTTTTCAATGGATTATGATAGATTATAGTGTAAAATAACCAAATATAAAGTTTGATTCAAATATTCAGAATAATTACTGAGATATAGGGAATCAAAGGTTAAGAAAATGTTAAAATTACCTTGAAAAATGACGTTGAAAAATGACGTTCAAACTGACGCTTTTATATCCCTCTCAGAAATATTTGAAATATGTATCTGATTGAAAAAAAAACTACTTTATCACACGGAAACATACACGAAAAGTTTATGCATAAATCCCCTGCCTTTATTTTACATGTAATATTTGATATAGTTGTTTTCGTTAAAGTATATCTAAATTATATACTCGTTGTTACTGTGTATTAGTTTAATTTTATAAAGAAGAGGTATTTTGGACTCTGTATCAGACGTAAGTTACATATATGTACATTTTTAGAGTGTCGACATGTTTGCTTAAATGTCCATTTTGGTCAATTGTAACACACATGATTTAATAAATCCGATAAAAAAAATTCTTTATGTAAGTTTTCTCATAAATAAAACACAGATAATGGTTTTATATCGGTAAATACCCGGTATGCTTTTTTCTTTTAAACACTTGCGACGTCATGTTAGACGTGAATATTGCTCTGATATACGGTTCAGAGAAAAGTAAATATTAAATAAAAAACAAACAAATAAAAGACATGTGTTTAGATATTTTACATACTTGAATTTTATATATTTGTAGTTTATGAAAAATGTTTTTTTTTAATTTTAAAAAGAATCTGTAAGATAAGACTGATAACACTGCGTCTTCCTTGTAATTATAGAGTTCATTGTTTGATAATTTTTCATCATAAGGATATATCTTTTGTTATTTTATTCATGACCTAGATGAATTTATGAAAGAAAGCTTGAAGGGCAGATACAAAAAATTGATCGGCAAGGGGGGGGGGGGGGGGATCTGCAGTAACACAATCCAGTTAAACTTTTCTGACAAGTTAAAGAATGAAGTTTGAGGAGGTTTTCTGACAAAATAAATGAAGTTTACGGAAGGAGGAGGGGAGGCAACATGTACCTACAGTACTGAACATACATGTATTCATTGTCCTACATTGGTAAATATTGACACAAGCAATAATAAGTGCCGAGACAATCCCTTCCCCCTTTTTCATGGGTAATGTATGTTTCTTACGATATTGTACATATTAGACCATCTGTCAAAATTGGTTGATTGCTCTCTCCGACCGGCTAAAAATGGCCCGACTCAAAACTCTTTTTAACTGCCAGGAAGCATTTTAATTTATTGCATTTCGGAAAATAGATTTTGAAAATTCAGCATTGATATTAAAATTTTCTGGGGAAAAAAATTCGCACCTACCTACCGACCCAATTTTTTCGGCCTGAGTCGGGAGAGGGCATGCAAACATTATTTTAAAGTTGGTCGTATTCCCTGCATTATTGGCGTAAAACGTCTAAATATTTGCACCGCCTATTTGCACTGCACCGACTTATAAGCGGGTCAATATTCATACGTCTTGCAGTGAACATGTAATATCACAAAAACTGAGAATGAGGATATAATTTTCATATTATCATCATATCCTTTTACGGTCATTATAAGTTCAGATTATATTTTGATGTTTGAATTTTTTTTTATGTCACATTGATTCATCATGTACCCCCCCCCTTTCGCTAAATTTCGTTTGAAGAAAAAGAAATCAAAAACTTAGGCCTACATATTCTTCCATTCATTTTGTGGTTCTCAAATTTTGTGGAAGAATGACCGCTTAGTTTGGGTCTAATATGATATGTCGTTGATATGGAAAGAGGGAATGTTGGCAGTGAAGTGAGTGGCGCTGCAGACCAAAGTAGTAGTGCCGTATTCCTAGGACTCTTCCCGAAATCACATATTATAAATCTTAAGTAATGAGTAAATCAGTTTCCGATTTTTTTTAAAGCTTTTAACGATGGACAACAATTTTAACTTTCATGCGGGAACACAGATGGAAGTGGCCAGTATTTCGTCGGACCTTCGCACACATACAATTTATACACTGGTATATAACAGAGTTCTTTGACAACAATTAGCGAATTGAGTGATAAAATGACATGTGTTGAGTAAATTACAAAGTCTGTGAAAAGCTTTGGTAAGATGGACATGAAAGAAGTTTAAAGTGTTGAGGGCAATTAAATTAAATACAGATTTGTAATTAAAATTGATAAAAAGAATATATGTTTTAAATAATATTCAAACTAAGATTTATCTCAAAAGTCGATATATAGAAGTATTTATCTCAGATTTAAAAAAAATCAAATTTTCTTCGCTGACACTAATAACCTGTCGACATGTTATACCTGAGGTCTGATAAATTTATACGCATTGGATATTCTTGTATCATTGTTGAGCACTGCCATTTTAGCTCAGTTTTCTTTTGTCGAAAAGGGATTAACCCCCTATGGAAATACATTTTTTCTTTGTTTTTTTTTTTTTTTTTTTTTTGGGTTTATTTTTAAATTGTTATTTTAAGCCCCCCTCCCCCTTTTCAGAAAAACGTTGTTACGTACATGCCTAAAGAAATGAACAAATATGATTCATTAAGAAAAATAAGCAGTCATTCTTCCCATTTATCAATTCAAAGATTAAACTGAACTTGTTGCAAACCTTCCTACACAAAAATGTTTCTATTCTCGTAACCTTTAATTCAGACAAACACTGCATTTTTGGAAGAAATTAAAAATAATAATCAGATGCAATATTAGAGGGAAATAAATCTGTATTCAATCTTGCAGATTTAATTTCCCCGTATTATGTTTTTGGGGTTTTATACATAATGAGCAGACGCATTAAATGCAGGCATGTTGTATTGGGGGGGGGGGGGGTCCATACATAATATTTTACTGTTGATTGAATAATATAGAATGAAGATGTTCACTGAATGACTAATTGCACCCACCTCTAATACCCCCCCCCCCCCCAATTTTTGTAGGAAACTCAAATCTTCCCATATAATGCATAAAAAAATGGTCATTTTTTTTTCTTTTGCAGCATTTACTTTTTTCTCATTTTTTTTTCCGCCTGGTCCAACAGTTTAAACAAATATTACTAGATTTTATTCTCAAATTTGGAGAAATATATATCGTAGCAAACACAGAAGCTAGGCGGTCTCCGTAAACAGTAAAATTTGGTTTTTTACTTGAATGAAACAAACACATTGACCCTCAATCACCGTGACAAAGGCAGATCGTCATTTATTGCGTTTATACACACAGAATAAATGTTGTTTTGAAAAAAAAAAAATTAGATGTTTTCTTCATTAAATTTAATGCTTTACAAAGAATCAAACTTTTTCAAACTTCGTCATTTGCTACATGTAGAGCTGAACAAAATTTTAATCGCATATAAAAACCTATATGCTGGGAACGGTTTAAGATTTTTTTTTCATTTATTGTTCATCATTTCACTTCGGTTACTATGTATTTGTGTTATAAAGATGTGTACATGTAGAGGTATATATCGAATATGTGCATGTACAATCGCTTTCAATGTATTAAAAATTTGATAAAAAAAAACTAGCACCTAATTACATCAGCAAAATTTAATATTCAATATTGGAAATGTCCATTTATATGGAACTTAGTTCTAATAATTCATTTTTTCTTATTTTTCCTGATATTTTATATTCTAAATGATATAAACAACAATGAAAATAAGTTGATAGCGCTCAGGTAAAAATGTTGGAAAAATATACGCAACTTGCATTTTATGACGTTATCTTTACCGGCGTTTTTCTCATTATGACGTCAAAATACATAAGGGCCCTTTTCGCATGGGACGGCTCATTTAATTATAATATGTAGATAGATCATTAATTTTCATAAAAAATTTAAATGGTTTATTACTCCACAATTCTTCAACCAAGAAATCAAATTCCCTTGAATCAATTATTTTTCCTTCAGCCACAAAAATTTCACCCCTTCAAAAAATATTTCAACTTGATTATACAATAATATCTGTAAGTACTTTAAAATAAAAGCAAGATAAATTACATGTCTTTGTTTCTTCTTTTCCTTTGCTCTCCTCTGTCTATCTGAACAATGGTGACATTCTTTTACCATCCATCCTATGTTCACATAAGGAGTGCCATCAAATTCAACAGAAGGACTAGCTGTTTCTTGACAATCTTGCCAAAGAATTTTGTGACCCTTTAAAGATGTAACATCTGTAAAAAGTATTTTTAAAAAATGTGCACATAATTTTTCATATAATTAAAAAGCAAAAGCAATTGCAAAACATAGTAAAAAAATTGAATTTAAAACATTCCAGTCATGTCACACTGACTACGAGTACCCCCACATAGCAAATAAATAGCCTAGGGTATGAATGTCATATTGACAGGAAGTACTCCATAGACTGTATCAATAGCCTAAGGTATGAATGTCATATTGACAGGAAGTACTCCATAGACCGTATCAATAGCCTGAGGTATGAATGTCATATTGACAGGAAGTACTCCATTGACCGTATCAATAGCCTAAGGTATAAATGTCATATTGACAGGAAGTACTCCATAGACCGTATCAATAGCCTAGGGTACTGGACTCTTACATGTCATGTAGTACTCAGTAGGCAGTATCAATAGCCTAGGGTACTGGACTCTTACCTGTCATGTAGTACTCAGTAGACCGTATCAATAGCCTAGGGTACTGGTCTATTATCTGTCATGTAGTACTCAGTAGACCGTATCAATAGCCTAGGGTACTGGACTCTTACATGTCATGTAGTACTCAGGAGACTGTATCAATAGCCTAGGGTACTGGTGTCTTACCTGTCGTGTAGTACTCAGTAGACCGTAACAATAGCCTAGGGTACTGGTGTCTTACCTGTCGTGTAGTACTCAGTAGACCGTAACAATAGCCTAGGGTATTGGCTATTACCTGTCATGTAGTACTCAGTAGACCGTATCAATAGCCTAGGGTACTGGTCTTACCTGTCATGTACTACTCAGTAGACTGTATCAATAGCCTAGGGTACTGGACTCTTACCTGTCATGTAGTACTCAGTAGACCGTATCAATAGCCTAGGGTACTGGTGTCTTGCCTGTCATGTAGTACTCAGTAGACCGTATCAATAGCCTAGGGTACTGGTCTATTACCTGTCCTGTAGTACTCAGTAGACCGTATCAATAGCCTAGGGTACTGGTGTCTTACCTGTCCTGTAGTACTCAGTAGACCGTATCAAATCAATAGCCTAGGGTACTGGTGTCTTACCTGTCATGTAGTACTCAGTAGACCGTATCAATAGCCTAGGGTAATGGACTCTTACCTGTCATGTAGTACTCAGTAGACTGTATCAATAGCCTAGGGTACTGGTCTTACCTGTCATGTACTACTCAGTAGACCGTATCAATAGCCTAGGGTACTGGTCTATTACCTGTCCTGTAGTACTCAGTAGACCGTATCAATAGCCTTGGGTACTGGTTTTACCTGTCATGTAGTACTCAGTAGACCGTATCAATAGCCTAGGGTACTGGACTCTTACCTGTCATGTAGTACTCAGTAGACCGTATCAATAGCCTAGGGTACTGGTCTTACCTGTCATGTAGTACTCAGTAGACCGTATCAATAGCCTAGGGTACTGGTCTATTACCTGTCCTGTATTACTCAGTAGACCGTATCAATAGCCTAGGGTACTGGACTCTTACCTGTCATGTAGTACTCAGTAGACCGTATCAATAGCCTAGGGTAATGGACTCTTACCTGTCATGTAGTACTCAGTAGACCGTATCAATAGCCTAGGGTACTGGTCTATTACCTGTCCTGTATTACTCAGTAGACCGTATCAATAGCCTAGGGTACTGGTCTTACCTGTCATGTAGTACTCAGTAGACCGTATCAATAGCCTAGGGTACTGGACTCTTACCTGTCATGTAGTACTCAGTAGACCGTATCAATAGCCTAGGGTACTGGACTCTTACCTGTCATGTAGTACTCAGTAGACCGTATCAATAGCCTAGGGTACTGGACTCTTACCTGTCATGTAGTACTCAGTAGACCGTATCAATAGCCTAGGGTACTGGACTCTTACCTGTCATGTAGTACTCAGTAGACAGTATCAATAGCCTAAGGTATTGGTCTATTACCTGTCGTGTAGTACTCAGTAGACAGTATCAATAGCCTAGGGTACTGGACTCTTACCTGTCCTGTAGTACTCAGTAGACCGTATCAATAGCCTAGGGTACTGGACTCTTACCTGTCCTGTAGTACTCAGTAGACCGTATCAATAGCCTAGGGTTCTGGACTCTTACCTGTCATGTAGTACTCAGTAGACCGTATCAATAGCCTAGGGTTCTGGACTCTTACCTGTCATGTAGTACTCAGTAGATCGTATCAATAGCCTAGGGTAGTGAGGTCAATAGCCTTGCTCACTGGTTTAATATCTGTGTAAAAGTTTTTTGTGGATTTTTTTTTTATCGGTAGCCTTTTAGCCTATTATATATTTTTTCAATGCATGTCATGCATACCTCTTTGTAATAATTCCATCGTTTTCTATATTCTCATTCAATCGTTTTATTTTGGCAAAATAATTTAGTTTACACCTGTTGTTTTCAATTAAATTGTACCTGTTGTTGGAAAAGAACAGCATACTTCGAAATATAATGTTAATAATCTTACACACACAGATTTATCGTTACGTAATATTATATTGTATAGGTAGTTATAATCGATTAATACTTCTCCTTACCATCTCCTTCTAGTTCAAAGTGTCGTTTATTGCTGATTCTCTGTGTGATGAATCTTGCTGTTGTTGTTTTTTCTAACTCTTCAAGAAATGCTTGTATTTCTTGGTAGTTCTTAAACTTTCTGACAGCCGGCATGGTTTTGTTTTGATTAGAAACCGCGCGAAAATGTCAAAGTCATTTCTTACATTATTATATTCGTATGGGAAAAAACTTGGATATAAAATAATGAATTGCTTCTTATTTGTATATAAAACAACAATTCAAACGTTGATTAAACTATTAAAAATGATAATAAAGTTTGTTTTCATTCTTCTTTAATTTATTGCGGATACCGGATCTGTTTGAGCTGACCGACATATTTTTTCTCGTTATCAATACCTCATGAATATTCATAACTACGCTAGGCTCGTGATATTTAGACACAACCTAACCACCCGCCTGGACCCCATCTAATTTTTTCTACATGTATCCGTTGAAAGAGGATGTGACCCTTCATTTGAACAAAACTTTACCAAAAATATTCTGTGTTAATTTTCGTTTTTATGGTCCAGTGGTTCTTGATAAGATAAAAATGAGAAAAATTTACGAGTAGCTTTAGAACAACAACGACGATAATGCTTATATACACCAATATAGCAAACAAAGATGAAGAATTATGAACAGCAAAAGCTTACTTGGGTCTTTGGCTTGGGAGATGAGATACTTATTAAAAATTGAAATTATTTTGTCATTTTTTTCTTTTTACAATCGACGGGCCTGCATTTCAAAGAGAGAGAGAGATAATTTCTAGCTAGGTCTTTGAATAACAGTGAGATCGGTTCAGAAACCCAGGTCCCTAAGAATGTACATGTATATAAAAAAAGGCAGTGCCTTTCTCTCGGAATTCATCACCTGCTTCTATAAAGCTCCATCCTCACTTGTACTGACATGTACCTGGTAAAACCAACCGACTGCGAAGGAAAACATTCTATTTATTTCGAGGATGGGGGTTTACGTGTAGTGATGAGAGGAAATTTATTCACCTATACGTTCATTAAATATGAAAGATTGCTTCTGAGTATTTGTATACGATCGCACGACTTTCGTGATAATTTATAAAAAGATTATGAAAGCAAAGAACTAAACTAACATTTGTTGTAGATGAATTAAATAATTATTTAGCCGTTTATTTTTTTAATATCTGTAAGAACCACTTTATATTAAAAAACAAATAATCGTCCTATTATTGGCGCCCATGATATATTAGACTAGGTGTTTAAATAAAACATAATTCAGATATCGACATCCAAGAGAACAACACATTCTTTTTCAGTGGCGGAAACAGGAATCTTGAAAGGGGGGCCCGACCAGTTTTGTGTCGGGGTAGGGGCCCAAAGCCACATTATAAATTGATTTATTAAATCTTGTGTATATTTTGGATACAAAAGGGGGCCATGGGCGGATATAGGATTTGTGATGGGGGGGGGCGTCGATAACTTCGTTCAGGCAGGGGGTCTGGGGGCCGCCTTAAGGCCCCCAGTGGGTCCAGGGCAAAGCCCTGGTGGTGGCCCAGGGCGCGAAGCCCCCGGAAGCTCCTGAGTTTTCGTGAATTTTAAGAGTCAGTAAAACCAGACATAAAAATAGTTGTATTGATTACTTCCTTTACACAAAAGCCTACAAGATATGAATTAAGTTTGTAACTTACAATACTCTAAAGTCTTTGTAGGAATTTCACGTCTGCTTAAGAATAATGTACAAATTTATTAATCATTTGATAATTTTTATTTCAAATTTACTCTTGAGAAAGCAGAAACTTTGTGTATCTCCGAACTTCGTGAATCTCCGAACTTCATGTATGTCAGAAGTCGTTCTGAATCATTATTATTTCAGCAAGGATGCTAGTCAACCTGATATTTGTATGTAACTCTAATGTTATTCCAAAAAGTGTTGTTGTTTTTTTTTAAATTCCATTCACTGACCTACACATGTATCTCCACCGCAGCCAACGAAACAATATAAACAAACTCGCTGTAACGTGCAGTTCCCTTTAAAGCAGTATGAAATAAACGAAGCACAATGATACACAAAGAATATCTGAAAAATTAAATATTGCAACGTTTGTTTTTATAAGTATTATACATATATGACAGATACACTGTAGGGTAGGGTGGTGTAATTTCGACCGATTATTTTTTTATATTTAGATTTGTTCAAGTATGTCACTGCCTATTACATGTATTACGCTCAACATTTACTGGATTATTTTTCCTTCGGAATACCTTTTATTGTTCAGATTACAGTGTGTTATATGTATTATTCGTCATGATATAAAATAAATGTGTTCGATTTACAAGATATGTGTGTTGGGTAACTTCAACTGCACACGGGGTATTTTCGATCGATGTGCAAATATAAATGAAATTATTCGCGTCATCTCTAATTTAAAAAAATACATATATATTAATCTAAATTATTCTGTTGTAAAACATAAAAGATTGTGAAAAAATGCTGACAAAAAGAAAAAAAAGCAATTTTCAAAATGTACCTAATTTGAAGACATTAAGTGCACCAGGTGCCTAGAGACTAATTTACCGATTTGTCAAGGCATGCTACAAAAATATATATGCGCAGGCATCTAAACCGCATGTAAACAAAACAGATGATTTTTTCCACGGTTATAGAACTAAGTTTCTACGGAGTATTCTTGTACATAATACTTATCCTAATACTTTTTTTATACGGATGGTGGTCATGATTTTTTTCTGGTAACAAATAGCATTGCGTCATTTTCATTGGTCGAAGTGAGTTACCTGCTGACGCCGTATTCATGCAAAGGGTAACTTCGGCCGATTTCTGTTCAGCTGATTTGCATTTTATTTGTAAAAACTAAATACTATAAATTTAAAAGGTATGAATTTAAGATGCAAATTTAAACATAGTTGATAAATTTCACGTCAGGAATATCCACTGTGTCTTTCTGTATATACAAGATATTTTTAGAGGTGATAAACTGATAATTCCCCGCAATGGTTTAAAAATACTCGTCCGTAATTTTTCGGGCGATAAAGTTTCTTCTTGGATGTAATTTTCCAGTAAAGAAATAAATTTCGCCTATTATTATCAACATTGATTTGTATATGAAAAATGCATTTTCTTTCTGCATAAAATAGATGTGTGTACACTATAATGGGTTATAAACAAATTATTTTAAGGTATTTATGAACAGTCGAAATTAACCAGGTGGTCGAAGTTACACTCGTCTGTGACCATCCTAACCTATATCCTGACGTTAAAAAAAAGTCTTGTATCTATGTAAGTAAATTACTGCATAGTTACACCATTTGATAAATAAATACATCAATCAGTGGATAGGTTTGTAACATAGACCTTCTGATTTTAATTTCATTTATTTACCTCACTCGGCACACCTCGGCCGATTCGTACCTCATCTGGATGAAGGTGACGGAATCAGCCGAGGTTTGCCGAATGTTATTTACCCCAGCCTTTAAATATTGCAGTATTTTTCTTTGCATCATCATAGGAAATTGACAAGTGCTGTATACCCTTCAAACGAAATCGGGAGACGTTTTCCGCTTTGAATAATTATGAGATAATATTCATAGCCTAGCGAATGCAAGGTTTTCAGACTTGATTTTTAAGAAAACCGATAATTGGTCATAAAATAAAATTACCATTTTTTAATTGACCATTAATTATAAAACCAAAGTATGGCATTATTAATATTAGTCATGTCATATTTTGAAAATTTTAGGGGGGGGGGGGCGTGCGCCCCCAAGCCCCACTTAAATCCGCCAGTGGGGGCAGGCCCCCTGAACCTCCTCTAAATCTGTCAGTGTTTTCTTTCATTATACGGACTTGCAGAATAAGCGAAATACTCCAGACATTTAATAAAAATCTCAAACCCGATCTAAAACGCGTTGACAAATTCAAACCAGACGGTTTTAGTTTTTACGGCATTTTTACAGTGATATGAGAAAAGTCGGATAATTGCTGTTAATTTTAAGAAATAAAGTTCGGCATTTTTCAACCTCGTTCGGTATAATATAATTTACTGATATTTTTTTTCCGTTAAGGAGGAACACATGGACGAAGGATAAAAAAAGAGGTATTCTGCATGTACATGTACACATCATTGCTATAATTGAACCCAAAATCCTTCGTTACATTGTATTTGGGTATGATTTTCACATGTTCTCAGGCGGATAATCATCTATTTTTATCTGTCTAAAGACAATAATTTCAGTTAATAGAGAAATGTTTTTATTTCGTCGTTTTTTCCCCATCCTTTTGGTTTACACGTTTGCTTTGTACACAAAAGCGTGTGTTCATATACCGCTGTTTCTACACGCTATCGATGTGATCAGGGAGAACATGATATCCTCCAGCAATTTACTTCTTATGAAAACACTCAATGAAAACATATTAGGTGAAAATATATACACCCATTAGTATCTTAGTACCTTAGTATCGACCTGTTTAATTGCAATGTCACCAACCGTAACGATCGCTGGCCAGGACTTGAATATAATTTATTACCGTTATTAAAACAACTCGTCAGCTGAGTGGACCTATGATTTAAACAGTAAAATAGGGAAATCCCAGAGTTCGAAGTGTATTTATTTTGGGCGCTCTTCCGCATAAACAAATTAAATCGCATTTACGCGTACTTACATGCATGTACCAATAATTTGTGTCATGGGTAAATTCAATTTATTAGATGAAATAAAACAAATGCATAAGATTAATCTTCCTAAACAACACGTTTTTAAAACAATCTATCTGATATAACTGACGGTATAAAATAACAAAGAAAATAAAGGGTTTGTGTTTGTATTTAATTTGGAATGAGAACAAATCTTAACCTGTCAAATCACTTATAAAACATACTTCGTTTTCCAGACGCTAATTGCCATGCGTAATCTTCACATGCACTGACCAAGAGGTCACAAGTTTGAAATGTATGGCTTCTCATTGCGTGAGTCTTGTCAACACATGTCGGAGGAGACTATCTAAGCCAATTGATTCCCAAAGAAAACTGCATAGGAAGGGGGTTTTTTTGGTATACTTTTTAACGGTTAAAATTCATTCGACGCTCGATAGAATTTTCAAATACAAGTGAAATATTGAGGCGGTTAAGTTACATGCGTCCGACCTAATATTTTGTATGCAATAATATTGTAAGTTAGGAAGAAAATAATACAAACTCAAAAGTACTTAATTTTATTTTCGATTTTCCTGACAATTAAAAATGTGACCTCTACATACAATTATCGTTTTTAATTACATACATCCTGTTTAATGTTCATGAAAGAAATAGCAACTCGTTAAATAATAACATAAGAGAGATAAATAAACTGTTTCTTTAATACGCAAAGAAAGTGGTCTTTTCGGCATTCAAAATGCATTGAATTTGAAGTGAATAAGTGAAAGGCAGTTAAGACTAGCTGATTAAAACGAGCGAGTGATAATTAAACAGTAAGACGGAATCATATGAAAGATTCGAAATGATTTTAAAGTAATTTTCCACAAAGCGCAATTATCTCAACAATGCAATGTTTATAAGAATAAATATGCAACTTTCTTGTAATTGAGCGAATAAAATATAAATCGAAATGTACTAGCGACTTAATCAAAGATATGAAATAATCTGAAAGATTCAACATATTTATCCACTCATCACTTAGTTAAAATGTATTTGGAATGGCCATTCTATGGTTTGTTTTGTGTATGACCTTAGGTCGCTGGTTCACACGCCGATTGATCCTCGGTGACCTCCTTTGCCACGCGCTATCGAGGGAGGGGTTACATAATTGTAAACACACGAGGTGAATGTAAAAGGCGTGTACTTAATGACTGTGAATAGTCTATGTTTAAAGTTTTGTTTTATTTTCTAACTTTATTGTTTGTTTTTATATGATAAGAAGAAAAGGTTATCTTTTTTCCCTGTTAAGTAGACTGGTTTATCCAAATTAGAAAACAAACGAAATAAAAGGGAAAGTTGTCAGTAAATAATTTGGAAATAAAGCACAAAATACTTCAAAAACCTGATTCTAAAGAATATTAGCATCTAATATAGCAAGGTTTATTATTTATAGTAAGTTTATTTTAATTACACGCATGAAGAGCTCTTGTTTACTTGCTGAATGAAAACACTTACCTGTATATGTGTTATGCTTCTAGCTCATTTAGAACACAAGACTCAAACAAAATAACATTTTCTTGAGATCAATAAGATGTTAAATAACAACTTTAATTACGGCAGCTATTTCGAAATATTTACCGTTTTTGAGTTATAAAGCAAAAACTTTAAAGGGCCCCAGATCCCTAATTTTAGGGGCCAGACCCTTTTTAGTGGTCTCAAATGAAAGGCCTTAAAATTGTGCACAACTTTTATTCTACATGGTTTATCAAAATATTTTTAGTTTAGAAGATAAAAAGGAAAATATGTGTAAATTTTCGCTCTTTTTGGCGTTCTAATTTTTGACCCCTCTCTAGCGCCATTTTTAATACAGCAATTGAAAAACAAAAACCGATGTGCACAACTTCAGTGCTTCTATTATTTAAATTCGGTAGAATTTCTACTCCAGCTTCAGTAGTCTCTGAGCCTTTGTCTGGAAATGAAGCCTCTTAAATTTTCATTTAAAGGGAGATAACCCAAAAGCGGAAGTGGGTTTTTGAAATGTTTGACAGCATTCTGATAGAATTTTGTAACGTCTTTAAACCCTGCAAATTTGAGCAAAATCCGTTGAGAAATGAGCAAGATATGAGGTCTCAAAGTTGGCGTCTTGGGAAAAAAAAAGAAGAATAATAAGAACTAGAGCAAAGCTCGTTGCAAAGCAACGAGTGGGTCTTCCTTCTTAGCTTGTAAGTTGACGTCGTAATAAAAGGATAAATATTTGTTTAATTTCCACCTAAAGGTTACATGTTTCTGTTTAGATTGTCAACTTTGCTAACATTCTCTTTCTTCTTTGACCCAAATATCAAGAGACCTCATCTCCGGAACTCTGAATCTGGATCGAGCATGAGGATATATAATTCAACTGTACTCTCTACAAAAGTACTCCTGAAATTGTATCCAAAACACTAATACTCCCAGACCCTCATTTCTTGAACTTTGACTTTTAATTTTTAATTTCTAGACTTTTCTATTCATCTAACATCTTTGATGCAATCATGTTAGTAACACGTGTCATACTACAGAATCATCAGTGTTTTGCTACATCACTGTCATAATAATTGCTTGACAAAACATTTACACAGCATAACTACATAGCAAGTAATCCAAATGTGTTACTGATTGAGGATATCCATTCTTTGACAATCAGTAAGTAGAAAAATACTCTTACAAGAAATGCACAGGGATGATTTCAGTAAGACATGGTGTCACTTGTGGAAAATTTTAACATAACATCTTTTTTAGCCTTTAACTTAAAAGTTAAACTTCATTATCTCAAAAACCGATATCTAAATACATGTACCATTTATATGGTGAAGTGAGTTGGTACTCCCAACCCCTTATTCTTTAAGTTTTTTACCCTGCATGGTTATGTGGAGTCATTGGATATCTTGATGATCTTGGTCCAGTTGAAATTGAGAAAAAATGGTTTTACTGTACTTCTTGGGTTCATTTATTCAAATGTTTTACAAGGGGGGAAAAAGACACATATATTTAAATTTTCATAACATGTTAAAATAATCTTTTACATGTACATGTATATTACACATATATTCAAGTAAATTTTTTTAATAAGAATTCATTAAAAATATTTGAATCCATTGAAGTTGATTGCAGTAGATATAATGTGAATTATGAGCCTAAGACACAACAAGCAAATTTAAAGAATAGTGGTCTCATTCTGTCATTTGTCAACTGAAAAAGTTTGATGATAATACGCCTGAAACTGTTCAAAATATGCCTCTAAATCATTTTGAAAAAGAATGGCTGCAAAATTTAAAAAGTAGGTAACCATGAACTACTTTTGAGTCAACATGATACGAGGTCCTTAGATGCATCAACTGACAAGATTTGATGATCCTAGTCCTTATATATAAATTATTAAAATATCAACATTCTAATAAATGTAATTTTTGGTCAACTTTGAAGTGACCTTGAGACCAAGCCCTTTGTCCCAGAGTGATTCCCTGTGCAAATTTTAATCTACAATATATTCTCATCCTTTTGTGAAAGTTTGGTGATAATCTGCCCAGTGATTCTTGAGAAGACGATTTTTTAGCAACCAGTACTTTTGGTTTTATTTACCTAATTATCTCCCCTTGTTTAAGGGTCACAACCCTAAGTTTACTATAAACGGGAGCCTTTGGGCCATGGATACACTGTGACAAATTTGACAATAATTGGCCAAGGGGTTCTTGAGTTATGGCCCATATTCTAACAAGAGGCCCATGGGCCACAACGCTCACCTGAGTTACTTTGGCCCTGCTGTTCTTCACCAGACCCGCCCTCCCTTGTAATACTTATTGCGGCCCCACCCTACCCCCGGGGCCATGATTTGAAAAATTAGAATCTACACTACCCCAGGATGATTCCACATATGTTTCAGTTTTTCTGGCCCAGTGGTTCTTGAGAAGAAGATTTTTAAAGATTTTGCCTATATATTTCAATGTAAAACTTTGATTTCCTATTGTGGCCCCGCCCTACCCCTGGAGGCCATGATTTGAAGAATTTAGAATCTACACTACCCCAGGATGCTTCCACATAACTTTCAGCTTTTCTGGCCCTGTGGTTCTTGAGAAGATTTTTTAATGACCCCACCCTATTTTAGTCTTCTCTTGATTATCTCCCCTTGTAAAGGGGGTTGGTCCTTCATTTTAGCAAACTCCCCTCCACCCAAGGATGCTGTGTACCAACTTTGGTTAAATTTGGCTCAGTGGTTCTTGAGAAGAAGACAAAAATATGAAAAGTTTACAGACGGATGGACAGACAGATGGACAGACGACTGACAACTGGTGATCAGAAAAGCTCACTAAGCTTTCAGCTCAGGTGAGCTAAAAAGTTTACGTACACCGCACAAATGGCCATAGCATTAGCTCTTTGAGCCTTTGGCTCACAAGAGCTAAAAAGATAAAAAAAATTATGTATCTTAGAGTTGTCTATTTGTAATCAAAGCTATATTGAAATCAGACCAATTTCTTGAAATAAAAAATTGCACTGTTGTAGTGCAAAAAATTAATGATATTTTACATGTCGCTACAATATTCAAAGAGGGTGTGTTGCAAAATTTTGAATTAAATTAGAGGGGTTATGACTGTTTAATCGCTAATTATAGATGATCAATGCGAAAACACAAAGTTGAGAATTGCAATGTCATTGAAAGTCTTGGAGAGCAATGAGCTATTAAAAAAACATAGGTAATCAAAGATTACGAAGCTCACCTCGACGAATGTTATCTACATGTAAGGCAAATTTCACATCATATTTTTTTCTAGTTAGGGTACATCCCAAGATCAATATCCATGCAAGTTTGATTTAATTATAGATCTGCTCAAAAAACTTTTGACCTGTTTAGTAATCAAGAAAATTTTGGTCAGTTCCAACATCCAAAGCAAGTCTGGAAGTTTTCATCCTTAGATGCACCATCTATGCAAGTTTAATCATAACAGGCCATAATATTATATAGCTACTCCAAAAAATTACCCTGGTCACTCATCTGGAAAATGTACGTCAGATTCAGAATCCAAGGCAAGTCTGGAAGTATCCATCCCTAGATACATCATCCATGCTAATTTGGTTAAAATATGGCTAAAATTCACTCATGTGGAAAATCTAGGTCAGACCCAGCATTCGAAGCAGGTTGGTTAGTGTACATCCCTAGATGCATCATCCATGCAAGTTTGGTCCAGGTAGGGCTTATAGTTACTTGGGAACGAGACTACTCCTAAATCTAAACCTGGTCTCACATGTGGAAAATCTAGGTCAGATCCAGCTTCCGAAGCAAGTGTGGTAGTGTCCATCCCTAGATGCATCATCCATGCAAGTTTGGTCCAGGTAGGGCTTACAGTTACTTGGGAATGGACCTGCTCCTAAAACTTTAACTTGGTACACATCTGGAAAATCTACATCAGATCCAGCATCCGAACTAAGTGTGGCCATGTCCATCCCCAGATGCATCATCCATGCAAGTTTGGTCAAGGTAGGGCTTATAGTTACTTGGGAATGGACTTGCTCCTAAAACTTTAACCTGGTCACTCATCTGGAAAATCTAGGTCAGATCCAGCATCCGAAGCAAGTGTGGTAGTGTCCATCCCTAGATGCATCATCCATGCAAGTTTGGTCCAGGTAGGGCTTATAGTTACTTGGGAATGGACTTGCTCCTAAAACTTTAACCTGGTCACTCATCCGGAAAATCTACACTAGATCCAGCATCCGAAGCAAGTGTGGTAGTGTCCATCCCTAGATGCATCATCCATGCAAGTTTGGTCCAGGTAGGGCTTATAGTTACTTGGGAATGGACCTGCTCCTAAAACTTTAACCTGGTCACTCATCTGGAAAATCTAGGTCAGATCCAGCATCCGAAGCAAGTGTGGTAGTGTCCATCCCTAGATGCATCATCCATGCAAGTTTAGTCCAGGTAGGGCTTATAGTTACTTGGGAATGGACCTGCTCCTAAAACTTTAACCTGGTCACTCATCTGGAAAATCTAGGTCAGATCCAGCATCCGAAGCAAGTGTGGTAGTGTCCATCCCTAGATGCATCATCCATGCAAGTTTGGTCCAGGTAGGGCTGATAGTTACTTGGGAATGGACTTGCTCCTAAAACTTTAACCTGGTCACTCATCTGGAAAATCTAGGTCAGATCCAGCATCCGAAGCAAGTGTGGTAATGTCCATCCCTAGATGCATCATCCATGCAAGTTTGGTCCAGGTAGGGCTTATAGTTACTTGGGAATGGACTTGCTCCTAAACTTTAACCTGGTCATTCATCTGGAAAATCTAGGTCAGATCCAGCATCCGAAACAAGTGTGGTAGTGTCCATCCCTAGATGCATCATCCATGCAAGTTTGGTCCAGGTAGGGCTTATAGTTACTTGGGAATGGACCTGCTCCTAAAACTTTAACTTGGTCACTCATCTGGAAAATCTAGGTCAGATCCAGCATCCGAAGCAAGTGTGGTAGTGTTCATCCCTAGATGCATCATCCATGCAAGTTTGGTCCAGGTAGGGCTTATAGTTACTTGGGAATGGGACTTGCTCCTAAAACTTTAACCTGGGACGCCGACGCTAACGCCGACGCCGACACCGACGCCGACGCCGACGCCGGGGGTATAGCATAAGCTCATCTCGACTTCGTCGAGGTGAGCTAATTATTTCTTCAGACAGGTCATTTTTCAAAGTGCACAGTAAATTTTCCTTAAATCAATGTGTCCACAAACTTTTCTAACTATCCTCGTTCATGTACATGCCCTTAGCACTGAAGTCATTTGAAATATGCACATATGTTAACATTTGTTGCTGTACATACCAAAATAGCAGTTCTCTCTAAATGTTTTTGTAAAAATACATATATTACAAGTTCTTAATGTATTAAGGCCTGATGTGTCCATAATCCTAGATGGAAGGACTTTTATCCTTGTGTGACTGTTTAAATTTCACTATGCTGCTTATTCTTCGTCATCTCCAAACAGATGCTCTTCTGGTAAATATGGTCATGCTTGGTATCAAATTTCAGTTATCAGATGGCAGTCACACCTATCCAAAAGAAATTGAAATTTCTCATTTAAAATAAAAAAAAAACTGTACATTTTACTCGGACAGCTAAGTCGCACAGTCAGAGGCTTTAGTCAAATGAAAGTCGAGTACTCGTTGAAATTTAAATCAATTTTTCATGTCATTTTCCTTTTTGTCTTTAAGAGACTGCTAGCCTGTACAATATTTAAACCATTATACAACAAATTATTGAATCATTAACATTTTCGTAGTAATAAATATATGTATCAAATGTATTTGATTTCAAATATAATATTTACTGCCAGTGTTTTTTTTTCAGTACTTTGGGACTGGGGGCTGGGGCCCTCAGAATTGGGAATTTCAGCATCAAGTAGGCTAAATTGGGAATCTCCCAGAAAGCCCAATCACTTAAAAAGCATTGTCAAAAAGCTTCGTTTTTGTCTTTGTATTACTTTAACAAACAATTGTTATAACTAATCAAGACTATTCTTGGTATGGATTAACTAATTACTTGCATCAAGAACAATAGTGGTATGAATTATCTAATAATGAAGAAATTCAACTTGACTGAGGTGGCAGAGGATAGTTTTTTTTAATGCCAAACATGTGCTGAGGGGGTACACATATACATGTGATCAATAAAAACATGTACATGGGGACAGTTTTCCAGGGGCTAATTAATTACACTTCATATGCCCATGGCTCACAAATTCTGTCAACAAATTACATGTAATCTGCCTAGTAGACAATCTCTCACCAGAGGGCGTATTACGCTTCGCTACAACACCTTTGTCAATGTCTAAATGCCAAGATTCTTGGCAAAACTTACTCTGACCTATTGCATAACAAATTATAAATTTTAAAGTTATATATTTTAGCTTTAAAGTTTAGAGAAAAGTTTATGTATGAAAATTAGAAAGAGATATATCTGTATCACCGTATCTTACATGGGATTATTTCTCGGCGGGATGTTGCATCACTCATGTAGACAGATATGGAGAACGTGGAAAATTTAATAAACGCATTGCCGACAAATATCAACATGGTTTAGTTTTTAAAGACAAACAACTTGCAGCATTGACACATGCACAGAAAAGTGATAGTAAACGCTTGTTAATCTTCCTGTGATAAAGGCCACGCGTCTCCACCTTCCGTACTACTTTTTAGACGTTGACAGAGGTATAAGTGGAGCGTAGCGGGAACGATAACTCTGGGTAGAGATTGCCTAGTAAAGTGCACATGTACCAAAAATGCACCTGGGGTCTCCCCAAATTTTGGCTTGTTTTTCCAAGATTTGGGCCTCAGTCGCACCCATACAACCCATCCCCAGGCCCTAGCGAGCAGGATAAAACACCCAGTAGTCCCTAAATCAATGCATGCCCTAAAGAAAATTCACCAATTGATATGGGGCCATTCATCTTCCCTCTGAGATACACACCTTCTTCTAAGGCCTACTGCTTTTCAGCTGAATTTTCTCTGCAACTGACCACGTGTCTTAGGTTCGCATTTACAACTCTGTATATGATAAGCCTCATAGTGACACCTACATGTTGCACATCATTTATTTTAGCAAGCACTCTGCTACACTGCAAATGTGTCCCATAATTATTCTAATCATTTTTCTACATAAAATATCACATCAAACAGGGGATATCTCAATTTTTTAAGATATATGACCGGGTCTTTAGTACGAAACTATCCCCTGCCACCTTTAACTTTCAAAGTTTGCTTTTTAATTAAAATAACTTTCCATATTTAGAAAGTGCAATCAATTCTGAGTAAAAATATACTAAATATGTCTTATTTCAATGAAAAATAAAAAAGTTAGAGGCAAATAAGTGACCCCACCAATTGTCGGTCAACCACCTTAACCCCATATTCTTTGTGTTACTTCAAAAATGACCAACTCCTACAATCCAAAAGAATCTATTTCTTATCAAAACAGTGTTTAATGGTAACTTTGATCAATTTCAAATGCAGCTACATATAAAAAATTCAATAAGAATTGCATGCCTTCATGAAATGTACTCACATGAAACACATACTTTCCTATTTTTGATGTTTTGAGAAATCCCATTTTACCTCTTAATTGCTTGAATTTATACATCTATAGCTTGTTTGCAAAAAGAAAACCTAATCTATTTTTCAGGATATTTATTGTAATATACAAAAACCCCTCTTGCATCAAAGGTTCAAGAAGAAGTGTCCTGAAAATTGCAGTTATCTACCCTACCCCTCCAACCATTACCTGATTCTATAGAAAATATACCGTGGAAATCTGATTTTACTGACTGTCCTTTTTCTGAGTATATTTCCATTCAATTTCAATGTATCTGAGTGATCAAATACATGCATTTGATTCCCCTGAATAATTAAAGTGATCGTCCTGTCCTTACTTGGCATTTGTGAGTAAATTTCAGGTGTTTAGTAGAATCCAATAATTACATGAAAATGTACATATTTCTGATATTTTGTTCATTAAATATGCAAAAAGACCATCTGTTTTGTTATAATTTAAAGAAAAATATATAATCTATATGAAAATAATGAAAAGTTTAAGTTCTATCACATTATAGAAGACAAATGAGGGGGAAAATGAAGGGGAGGGGGGTATTTTTTTTATGTAATTATCAATAGTAAGATGGGTCTAATTTGAAAAAAAATTAAAGCACTGCAATTCTTTGAATAAATGTGGTTCTGTTAACTGATATATTTGCATACTGACTCATTCTTTTCTCAAAATAATGATATTTAGTGAAAATACATGTAAAAAAGAGTAAGTTTATAATTTGTAATTTCAGTGATATCGCAATAACTGAGCCCCTTTAATTTTAATTAATACTAAGTGATTGCATCAAAATTTGATAAAATATATGTGACAGTGCCCAAACTATTATTTTCAAACAAATAAATTTTTCTCAGACAAAAATTGCCTTACTCTGTTAAGATTTGTTATGCTGATGCTTCAAACTCTTTGAAAATGTGTACTGGGAAAGGTTTACCCCCCATGTGTTTAGGTCTCTCTACCTAAATGAATGAGAGTCAAATAAAAGAAATATGGTGAGTTTTGAAAATGGCATACATCAATAAACTTATTTAGAGAAGAATTAGACTAAATTACATATTTCTGAAAATTGGTGTTTTCAGATAGTTTTTTTAAATGCCAAACATGTGCCGAGGGGGTACACATATACATGTGATCCATAAAAACATGTACATGGGGACAGTTTTCCAGGGGCTAATTAATTACACTTCATATGCCCATGGCTCACAAATTATGTCAACAAATTACATGTAATTTGCCTAGTAGAGTGCACATGTACCAAAAATACACCTGGGGTCTCCCAAAATTTTGGCTTGTTTTTCCAAGATTTGGGCCTCAGTTGTACCCATACAACCCACCCCCAGGCCCGAGCGAGCAGGATAAAACACCCAGTAGTCTGTAAATCAATGCATGCCCTAATGAAAATTCACCAATTGATATGGGGCCATTCACCTTCCCTCTGAGATACACACCTTCTTCTAAGGCCTACTTCTTTTCAGTGTATTTCCTCTGCAACTGACCATGTGTTTAAGGTTCGCATTTACAACTCTGTATATAAGCGTCATAGTGACACCTACATGTTGCACATCATTTATTTCAGCAAGCACTCTGCTACACTGCAAATGTGTCCCATAATTATTCTAATCATTTTTCTACATAAAATATCACATCAAACAGGGGATATCTCAATTCTTTAAGAAATTTGACCGGGTCTTTAGTACAAAACTATCCCCTGCCACCTGAACAACAAAACCTGCTTGAAAAACATGCAATAAACAAACTAAATTTGATCACATATGTTGTAAGTTTTTCTTTGGGAAAACTTCCATTACATTTTGGGAAAATACAGGCATATTTTCAATTGGGACTGGGGCCGAATTTCGGCCCCAAGTCGGTTCTAAAAAAATCACTGACTGCACATTTTATCTATATACAGAACATCAAATGCTCGTATTTATCCTTTCTTTTCCTGCTGCTAGTACATGTACCCGTTATTGATTTCTTACCTGAAGCCATTTGAATGTGTTTTGTCAGTGACCCGTGATTGTTAAACAATTAAAGTGTAACTCTTATAAAAACAAAATTTTAATTATGAGATTTTTTGCATTCAATCAATACAATTTAAAAATGATTGATATTAATATCAGAAAGAAACACCTTTGAATTATGCTCATAACCATTCCCCAGTTTACATGTATTTATAAAGTTTTATTATTCTTCATTAATTGGTAGTTCCATTTTATGAGATCTGAGATCTTACGAAATTGCAGGTTGAAACTTTACAATTTGGATCCGACATCTTTTAAAGTATGCCAATGCATGTTTGTCGAACAACAAAATTCCTTTGAACAATTAACAAAGACTGGTTAAGCCTTTCCCTGAGTTTGAACACTGATACGTTAATAAATGAACTGAGCAGGTCCAATTTTTTTTTTAGCTCATATGAGCCATAGGCTCAAGTGAGCTTTTCTGATCAAAATTTGTCCGTTGTCTGTCGTCGTTGTTGTCATTGTCGTTGTTGTTGTTGTAAACTTTTCACACTTTCATCTTCTTCTCAAGAACCACTGGGCCAAATTCAACCAAACTTGCCACAAAGCATCCTTGGGTAAAGGGGATTCAAGTTTGTTCAAATGAAGGGCCACGCCCTCTTTCAAGGGGAGATAATTAGGAATTAGTGAAAAAATAATGGCATCATTTAAAAATCTTCTTCTCAAGAACCACTGGGCCAGGAAAGATGAAACTTATGTGGAAACATCCTCAGGTAGTGTAGATTCAAGTTTGTTCAAATCATGACCCCCGGGGTAGGGTGGGGCCACAATGGGGGATCCAAGTTTTACATAGATATATATAGGAAAATATCTTGGAAAAAAAATTCTTCTTAAGAACAGTAAAGCCAAGATTGGTCATATTTATATGGAAGCATCCTCAGGTAGTGTAGATTCAAGTTTGTTCAAATCATGACCCCCGGGGGTAGGGTGGGGCCACAATGGGGGATCAAAGTTTTACACAGAAATATATAGGAAAATATCTTTAAAAATCTTCTTCTTAAGAACAGCAAAGCTATGATTGTTCATATTTTTATGGCAGCATCCTCAGGTAGTGTAGATTCAAGTTTGTTCAAATCATGACCCCCAGGGGTAGGGTGGGGTCACAATGGGGGATCCAAGTTTTACATAGAAATATATAGGAAAATATCTTTAAAAATCTTCTTCTTAAGAACAGTGAAGCCAAGATTGGTCATATTTATATGGAAGCATCCTCAGGTAGTGTAGACTCAAGTTTGTTCAAATCATGACCCCCGGGGTAGGGTGGGGCCACAATGGGGGATCCAAGTTTTACATAAAAATATATAGGAAAATATCTTTAAAAATCTCCTTCTTAAGAACAGTAAAGCCATGATTGGTCATATTTATATGGAAGCATCCTCAGATAGTGAAGATTCAAGTTTGTTCAAATCATTATCCCGGAGATAGGTTGGGTCCACAATAGGTGATCAAAGTTTACAGAGGAATATATAAGTCTTTTTCTCAAGAACAGAAAAGCCAATGATTAGTCAAATTGATATGGAGGCATCTTTGGGTAGTGTAGAATGAAATTTGTTCAAATGAGGGCCCCCGGGGGTAGGGTGGGGCCACAATGGGGGATCAAATTTTTACAAATGAATATATGGGAAAAAAATCTGCTGCTCAAGAACAACAAAGCCATTTGTTATATTGACATGAAAGCATCATCAAGTAGTTTAAAATTCAACACCCCCCTCCTTGTAAACTTTTAAATTCTGTACTGATTTTTGCTTTTTTTTCTCCTAGCCAATGTGCTCAGGTGAGCGATGTGGCCCATGGGCCTCTTGTTTTACATTGAATTTAAGAGTAGCAAATTTTTAACGAACAACAGACTTAACAAATTTTAGTCGATAGTCAATATGATTGAATGATAGTCGAGTACTCGAATATTCATTGACACCCCTAATGAAACCATCAAACAGAGTTCAAAGATACTGTCACATTTTCCGTGTATTATTTGTAAAAAGTACTCTATTAAATAGATGTTTACATGCAGTCAATTTTGAGGATGTAATTACAAAATATAATATAAATAGGGATTAATTAGGAGTTTTTTTTCATGATTTCACAAAGGAAATGCACATAACTTATACATGTAAAAAATTTATTAGGATGGCAATGGTCAACTGGGTAACCATCTAATCAGTCAGAAATATAGTAACCGGTTTAGTATGGGATGACGGGTAATGATTTTCATAACCGGTTAGTGGGTATTTTTTGTATAATATGTACTTTTTAAATAATATACCAGTATACATTTTTTTTTTTAAATTACCACTAAGATCATGTAGATAGCATGTGTAAAACTAGTCTCATTCAAGCAGATGCTCGACTGTCTCCATAAACTCCTGCTCGTTGGAGTTTACGGAGACAGAAAAGCATCTGCTTGAACAAGATTAGTTTAAAACTGAAAAGTTGCTATTGACTTATTAAATTATTCACAATATACAGCCACTGTGAAAACAAATCCCCATTATTTTGTCATTACAGTAAAACATGCTTATAAGTGCCAGGGACAAATAATTTTGATTCATTATAAATGTATTCATTTTTCAGTTTAGTTTTCAGTATGTTTTAAAACCACAGGGAATGAAAATCACTTCACTATACGCTTCAATTCCTTATTTAAGTCTGTTCGCAGTAAGCGTGTTTTACTGTATAACCCAAATACCACTCTAAGTTTACATACCCAAATCATAAAAAATTCTATATTCTAATTTCAAGAACTAATTTTTTACTAAACAATGTTTTACATGGTAATTAATCTAGTTCATTATCTGTAATGGTAGCCTAGTTGTAGGGCATTCATTTTGTAATCAGGAGGCCTGGGCTTGATTCTCATTTGCTGTGTCAAACCTAAGACATAAACATACAGGTAATGAAGGTTCCTTCACCAAGCGCCAAGCATTAGAATGAAAGTCAAAGGTTTTTCAGATGAGACCTTAAAAACCTCACAGTAGATGTTGGGACAATAAAGAACCCTCACTGCTCAATGGGCCTTAGTGCCAAGTATTAAGGTCTATGTTTGAAGCCCTTCACCAGTATGTGGTAATGTCTCTATACTAGGGGTGCAACGATACACTAACCTCACGATACGATACGTATCACGGTATTCAGTTCACGATACGATACGTATCACGATACATAAAAAGGTTAAATAGTCTTTCAATTTTGTCATCATATTTTTTAAAACTTGACAGGGTTATACAAAATGTTCATATTTTTTAATAATAATTAAAATAAAATTTTGTTAACTTGAATTCGATTGTTAAATAGATCTTTGAGTTGTGTCATTTTAAACCAATGATGAACATTTACAGGGAACTACGGGGACCTTTCCTAATAATCTTCCTTTTAAATTGGAATGAAAAAGGAAGACATTCATTCTTTTATTTATGTAGAAAACCAGTTGTCATATTTCTCGTGTTAATACGTTTTAGTCAACAAGACAGCGAATTTTCATCGAAATACACAGGTGATGGAATATCATGTATTACCAAAGAATACGTTTAGATCTAAAGGGTTTATCATTTGTCTTAACATCTATAACTTATAATCACATTAAGTCCCTCTCCGTTATAAATCTGAGGTCTGTAAGATGCTGGAGATGAGTTTAACTGCCGTAAATGCATTATCGGCGACCTCACCGGCTCATGTTTTGCGCGGAAGCCATTTTGAAATAGTAAAGAAGGAAATAAAATGGACAAAACGGATAATTCTGGACCGATTGAACCGAACCGCGATATCAGTTTAGCGTATCGTGAATTGAACCGTGGAAAAATATACCGCGATATACCGTCAAACGGTTTATCGTTGCACCCTTACTCTATACAAGAGAAAAATTCACAAGTAAGATGTAAAACAACATACAATCAATCAAAGTTTCAGTAAGAAGCTGATCCTTACGTCGCAGGTTCGAATCCCACAGCTGGATGTGGAGATAGGTTCCTCAGATGGAACCGTATGAACCGAGGTTCTGTGTCACAGAAGGTGCTGGCATGAAAAAGATCCCTCACTTCCCAAAGGCCATAAGTGTCAAGTACAGGTCTATATTTGCAGGCCTCCACCAGCAAGTGGTGGCATAATAATATGACTAAAAAAAATTTGAAGGGGCAATAAACAAAACACAAATCAATCCTGCAGTCTTATCACAGAAATAATTCAAACTTTTATGTATAAATATATTTCCAAATTTCTTTTGCAATTTAACTGAGTGACATTTTTGAGATTTTCCAATAATAATACACATTTACTAACTGGGTTCGAGGGCAACATGTGTTTTGTCGGACCCAAGAACCAAACTGTTTGCCTGAGGCCATTAGGCCGAAGGGAAACAGTTTGGTTCAAGGGGTCAGCAAATTGCATTTTACCCCGAGAACACGGTCAATAAATGTTTTGTTATATCTTTTACTTTCTTTTTTTGTTTGACATACATGTATTTTGTAGTGGCTTCCGTGATGTAAATTTCCTTTACCAGCACTGAGGAAAAACTCTGTCAATTCCGTAACTTTCGAACACCAACGAATGCAAATGAGATTTAACTAATCCCGCGCATACTGTAATATAGGAGTGAAACGGTCCACCGCGGTATCGATGCACCGCGGTATTTTTTCTCGGTTTGATACACGGTGCAAAATCTCTAATTTTCGGTTCGGTTCATTTTTCGGTCGGGATCGTTATTCAGTCGGGTTTGGCATAAGGTATAACACGTTACTCAGAATAAATAAGTATAGAAAACGTAAATTTTTAATGACTGATAGCTTGTAAAATAATTTTTGACAGTCAAATAATTTTAATCAATTTCTTCTAGTCAATTTGCAAATAAAATTCGTAAAATATGTGACTAGATTTAGAAAAAGAAAGCATAAAACAACGTAGAATTTGTTTCCTTCTATCAAAATGTATCGTATCGAAAATAACCGAACCGAGACAAAATTATACAATACGTATCGAACCGTGAAGGAGGTGTATCGTTTCACCCCTACTGTAATATGTAAGCAGTCCAATGATCTCATCGACAGGTTCAATATCTCACTTTGCGGTTCAACATAGATTTTTTATGATTGCTCATAAAACCTTGGAAATGTTAGACATTTTGAGTGTACACTGGTATAGATTTATATAAGAACAAATTTTTAAAGGTATAACAAATTATAATATTAATTAAGGCCCTAGTTATAACAGCTATTCATACTTGTTGAAGAATATATAACAATAATTATCATGTTTGTATATGTAGTATGTTAGATAGTGTATTGTTGAATTTTTGCATTTTTTTGTTTCAATAAAAAAAAATAAGTCTTGGTGAAATTACATGCTCTCGTGCATTTAAATATAAGGTAAAGCAATGGGGATTTGACAATGTCATGTCAGGGCTAACAGACAGAGACTGAACCATAAAATAGATAACATACATCAGTGTTTGTGCGTACATTTATACATTTGCTGGCATATACATGTAAACATCAGTGCTGTAAGCAGCTGTTAAATTTTAGATAAGAAAAATTCTAACCTTCATTTCCATGGTGCACGCCAATCATATATTAAAATGTCACCGTGAACTCTTTCATCACTCGCTACATTTATCACAGAAAACTCCGACACAAGACTGTTCATCGCTGTTAATGTGATCGTCAGAATTTCCTCGTAAACAATTTGCGCAAGAATATATATATCCCTTTAAAACTAATGCTCCCTGTACGCAACCAAGGATTTTATGTGCTTCGAAGATGTGGATTAAATCTGCATGTCTACATACGGCTCGTACGTTAAGAAAATGTACAACTGTCAACTTCACATATTTTCTTCTCATTTTCAGTTTTTCTGTCTGTAATTCCGACTTGCATGGCTACTTCCGGGGACGTACTAAAGACTTGATATACTAAAGACCTGATATTCGACCTGATGATTTTTCAAAAAATAAAATAATCAGATTGAGTGTTAGACATGATTTATTTTTAAAAATTATTGATTATGAAGCATTATGCTATACTAAACTACACTTCTTTTTAAATATTTGCCAACAAAGCATCAGATCAAATCACGTTTTTCGTATATCGGGTCTTTAGTGTCGTCTTCCCACAATGCCGCTCGTGATTGTTTACATCCAGGTTACAAACAAGAGGCCCCGATTAAGACTCTTTCTATACGGATGCATTTGTAAATGTTGATTTACCTTTACTTGTGTAAATAACTTGCATTTATAAACGATTTGAATAACAGAAAACAGAGAAATCGAATCAAAACAATTTATTTAAAACACAACAACTATCTAAAACCGTACAAGCATGTGTTACGATGCCCTAAAAGGCGTGGCTGGTTTGTAGACAACTTGTTCCTGTACGATTCTCGAATAATTATTATATAAAATAGAATAAAATATAGCACGGAGCTTGTTTCTCTTTATACCACATGACAAGATTTGATATGTTAGAAATTATGTCATTCAAATTTTTTCATAATATTTTAATATTTTTAGCTATCCAAAAAATACTTTTATGACCTGTTGTCCCCTGAATATAGGGGCCAGCCCCTTTTTCTTGATGTTGTCTGAAAGCTCTCGTAATTACACACAACTTTTATTCTATATGTCTTCCCAAATTTTTATCAGTTTAAAAGTTATTAAACAAAAAGCAGCAAAATTTCATGGAAAAATAATTCTTAAAACTTGCCGTCACATAGCTTCCGAACTTAAAAAAAATAGCCTACAATTTTAATGTTCTGCGCATCTGCAATGTATTAGTTACAAGTTCTCTAGTTTTCATGCAAATATCATGTGTCGTTATTGAGAATTCTACTGGACAAGAGACCCTCCAAATATCGATTAAAGGGCAATAACTCATGAACGGGGGTATATATCAAAAATTTGAAAAAAACGTTTTTAGACAATAATACATTGTATCTACCCTGAAAGTTTCATAGCAATCGGACAAAAGGTCTCCGAGAAATCGCCTGCTGAAAATCGGCGGGAAAAAAAAAATAAAATAATAATAAGAAACAGTAGAATAACAGTAGGGTCTTCCGAAGGAAGCTCGGAAGACCCTAATAATCTTAACCATCAGAATCAGTAGAAGGTCTTCCGCCTGGAGCGGAAGACCTTAAAAATGAACTAAGAAAAAGAAATGCCAGGATAACGGGACGAAAACAAGAACTGGTCGACAGGTAATTCGATACTGAAAACCGCATGACAAAACTTCGTGCTGCATGCCGACAATGTGAGCTCTTCGTCTTAATAATTTATTGGTCTGGCGATAAATTAAATAATCGTAATATGTGAATATCAACAGTTTCTTTTTTCTTTTAATTTTCCACAGACTGGAAGCATATGACAGAAACTTCAACTTCGGAAAAGTTGATCAAATTGATCCAGAATTTTGTATGCAACTTCCAAGTTACGATACATACGCTGACGTAAATTCTGACACTCCTTTTTCTGGTATGACTATGGATACAATTCGTAATTATTTTGCGAGGTTTGAGAAGAAATTTGAAAACCATTTCATTCACCTTTAGGACGACAATTTCCTGATATACTACCGTATATCCATCAGTTCGGCCTGTACATTTGTAAAAGGAAACTGTCGTGCAGAAATGAGAAAGGGTGTTTGTTAAATTGAGCAACGAGGGGTCTGTTCTGGAGGCCCAGTGCGAATGTGCAGCAGGCATGGGGCCTGATGCACATTGTAAACATGTAGCTGCAGTTATGTATGGTGCTGTCATGTTTGCAAAGAATAAATTTATCAAGACCGAGGAAACATGCACATAACGTTTGCAAACTTTCCACAAGTGTAAAAGATTCAAAGGCAGTCCCATTAAATCTGATGGGACTGAATTTAGAATTAACAAATATTGCTATTGACCCAAGACCTGAAGAATTCAGAAATAATCCATCTTATCCTCACTACTTTAGAAATGTATGTTTGAATTTCCAGGGTATTTCCAAGATGCCCATCTACCAGACATTTACACCAGCAAACATGATTGCAGTAGCACATGACCATGTTTATCTTAAATTATCTCCTGAGGACAATTTTTTGGAAAAATTACAAATAACAAAAATATCAGATTCCCAAAATGAAAATATTAAGTCAGCAACAAAAGGGCAAAGTCTAAAGAAAACATGGAAGGTGGAAAGAGCAAAACGTTTAACATCTTCGGTGTAAGTGCATTGATAAAACTGACATAGTGAAACTTGCCATGTCACTTACAGTTATTAAAAACATTAAAAGCAATTCAATTGAGCATGGTAGCAGGCATGAATCTGTTGCAATCAAGAGGTTTGAACATGATAAACTAACCAATGTTCAATCAAGTGGTCTTGTCATTTGTAAGGAGTACCCCTTTCTTGCTGCATCACCTGATGGAGTCATCAATCAAGAGAAACTCATAGAAGTCAAATGTCCATATGTCAGTAGAAATAAAAGGAATTTCAACCTCTGCAGTGCCATATTTAAAGCAGACCAATGAAGGAAAATATTGTCTTGATCAGAACCATGACTACTATTATCAGATACAAGGACAACTATTGTGTACCGGTGCAAACACATGCATTTTTACTGTATGTTTAGCAAACAATTTAAAAGTAAATGACATCATATACATTGAAATCAAACGTGATGATGCATTCATAGCTGATATGATTAACAAGCTAAACACCTTTTACACAGAATACTTCAAACAAGCTATTCTTGAGAAATATTTCTACAAGCCTTACAGTGAATCATTGTGAATGTGCGCAATAAAAAATATAGAAATTTTCTTATCCAACTACAGTACATGTAGTGTTGTTTATATTTCTTATGTTAACTAGCATCAATATTTCTGCCAAGAATACAAAACATTCTCAAAATGAAGTTAAGAAATTAAAAAAAATGTTTTTCCTATGCATTTGATGATACAATACCAGTGCGAAAATTGCACAACATAAAACAGACAAATATTATATCTGATGACATGCATGCTTCGGTACTTGTTAAAGGATGTGTTAATATTTTATAAGTTTTACCAAGTCCAATAATTCTTTCTATATGAACCCTTTTACTTGAAACCTTTCTGTCATTGAGCACAATTCTTCCTGACATTCTGTTTCTATTTCTAAAAAAATGTAGGAATGTTTATAGTAACATCTTTAGAAGCAAAAATATCTTGCACCTTGAAACCCTTATCAGTCATTAAACTGTCACCTTGATTACACAGATTTTTAAGGCAACTTCTCTCAACTATTTATCTATCACTAGTTGACCCACAATATGCTGGGCTAATAAAGTTAACAAGGCCTCCTGGTGTACATCCTATTAGTGCTTTCATTGTGTTTCTGTTTTTGTATGTAGAAAATGTGGCTTGCTGTGTCCTAGGTGTACTTGGTTTTTTAATTGGAAATTCAGTTGCATCTAAAATGGCTCTGGTAGTGGGAAATTTTGCCTTAAAATCTGATGGTGCAAAATAACGAACAAGAGATTGAGAAGGCCAAATTGAAATCTCTCGCCATTGTTTTGACATAAACAAAATCCAAGTAAGAACAATATTTTTAACAGTACTTTCAGATACATTGAAAAATCTTGAAAGTTTAAAATTGGTAGTGTACCTTCGTAGTTTCATAAGTGTCATAAAAAACTGATTAGGAATAGATACCCCTTGAACTTGGAAAAATACATATCTTAAACAACAAGCATTCTGAGATTATTGCATTAGCAATACTAGTCCCCTACCGGCAAGTGTAATCTGGTTCCCGTTAAGAATTAAAAATGCCATAATTCCGTCAAAAATCAATGAAGCGGGACGAAATGCAAACTTGGTCTATAACTAATCAAGGTTAAGTCGTTTGCCAAAAATCAGCTCAATATCTGAAAGCGTTTAGAAGAAAATTGCGGAAAACCCTTAAAAATTGAAAAGGCCGTAATTCCGTCAAAAATCAATGAAGCGGAACGAAATGCAAACTTGATCTGTAACTCCTCAAGATACACTCACATACCAAAAATCAGCTCAATATCTGCAAGCGTTTAGGGAAAAAGTGTGGAAAACCAAGTGGGACAGACTGACTGACAGACAGAGGGACAGACTGACATACTCAGAGGAAACCTATAGTCCCCTCCGGTTTCACCGGTAGGGGACTAATAAGCAGCAGGACCAAGTGACTGCAGTGTAAACAGAAATTTGGCATAAGTTTCAAGACTAGTATAGAAATGTATGGCTGAATCATCCTTCTCGAACTGTTCAACTGAAAATATTGGCTGTGACTGCGTTTGTGTACAGGTGTCTCCAAGTTCAACAGTGTTTATTTTTTCCTCCTCATCACACACTTTTGAGTCATCAGCTAGAACAGTTTCTTCCACAGAGTCTAATTCTGTAAAACTGGACTCTAAATTTTCATGGCAGAATTCGTCAAACTTTCTTTTTCTACTATCCCTGCCTTCTGCCCTGGATGCTCGATCAGATGAATTTTCTACCTCCTTTGTCCAAAAGAAAATGCTTGGTACAGCAGTATTCTTCAGTCTTCCAGATAGCGGTTTCTGTCCTACATATAAATAGTAAAACATATTACACTGTGCAGCAACGTTTATTTAAGTACTAAATTCTCAAACTATAGACGTTTGCTTTAGTTCTATGCTTAAACCAATGCAGTGCCCCCCCCCCCCTTTCCATTTTGATGGAAAGGTATTTGATACTCTTAATGGATGAATAATAAAAAATCAAGTGAATAAAACGTAGTTGTAATATATTTTCTTTCCACAATATTAAATAAAAATCTCAAATTAGAAACCTGTATATATCTACAAATATACATACCGTATACACCATATACACAACATATGTATTTAAGATTGTTCGCAGAACGTACGGTCACTCAATTCTGGTATTAACAATATGATGTCTAAAACTGAGTATTTAATAATTTAATGTCATTATACAATACCCTGAATAATCTCTGTCACGTAGTCATCTAAAGTGAAATGTCGTTTACAAACAACAGCTGACTTCGAAGGCTCCCACAACTTGTTTGTGCGCTCGTCCAAACGTGTAATGGCAACAATTCACTTGTTTCTCCTTAACTTTTCAGTTGGGAACTAATGTCCTCCTCTTTCGTGACACCCAGGCACACAACAACAACTACTAGGCATTATTCTTTGTATTTTAAACAATCTTATATCTGATTCCCGTTTTATTTACTATGTGTTTATCACGATGCGGAAGTTTATCATGGACCGGGACACGTAGCGCCACCACAACACGAACGATAATTCACTACTATTAACCATTGTAAAAATTGAGATGAATTTTCATGTGAATTCATGAAAACTGAGAATTTAAAAAAAAAATATCGAGGAAATTCGGATTAAATGTATTTATTGAATATAAAGGATTTCATGTTATCTTTCACCAGCTCATTTCATATTAATTAGTCATCAAAAATAAGTAACAACTTTAATTTTAGGGTGAAAGATATTTTTTCAGTCAGCAAAAAATGCATAAATTTCAAAACTTCTTTGTGTAAAAGTACTATTTTTAGGACAGACTTTCAAATGACCTTGACTGAAAATCAAGGCAGATGACACCAAAGTTTTTGGATGTTTAAATAGGGTAAACAATCTGAATATTGAGTATTCAAGATTCTGCCATTATAAGAAATATGAGAAGAATCCATTCTTAAATTGTTCTTGTTGACTAAACTACTTTCAAGATAAATTTGACGTATAAAAGTAATTAAAACTAATTTGATATTGTATATTATAATTAAAACATTTTATATTGTATAATATAATTAATTAATTGATTGGTAACTAATCATAAAATATACAATAAACAAAGCTGCAGATGATGGGCCTTTATGCTCTAACACAACCAGTTGAGAAATATATGATGCATTATTTGTTATAATTAATACCTACACCACAGGAGATGTATGTTTATCAAACATTTTAACGAATGGAAAAATCATTGAAATCTTTGAATCAAGATTAGTACTTTATTAGTAACTCCTACACTGAAGAAAAGAAAGACAATTACATGCATAAAACGTTCGTCTTAGTTCGTAATGTATCTTTTATACAATATTTTATCAAGCTGATAAAACATTTATTTCTTTGAGTCACACTTTTTTGTGAACTTGAGATAATTTTTACTCATTGCAAACTTGTAAAAATCCCACGAATCTGGAAATTCTTTGGGTACGCCAGATCCTACACATAATATAAAAAACAGAAGGAAGATAAAGGTACCTTTGATATCTTTGAATTCCTCCAGCAACGTTGAAGGTATCGCACACCCCTCACTTGCACCTTGCACGAATATTGGTCTTGGGGGTCATCTGGCTTGATTGTAATGGAATTCATTTCATTAGGCTGTGCATAGTTCAAAGGAAAAGCATTACTGTTATAAAAAAGTATTATCCAGCATAATGTATTTATTCAACATTCTGATGTTCCCATTCTTTGTGTTAGTAAATCAAATTCAAGTGTTGACCTTAATGAGCATCATTAGATGATTCTTCCAAGAGATTCCTTTGTGAAAGACTGAGATTTTCAATTGTTTCAAATCCTGCATAAATTATTTCATGTATACTGTCATCAAAATGAATGCTAACTAGAGATGGTGGCCATCTCAAAGGGCCCCGCTTTCAACAACGAACATGACAATGTAAGGAAGCTGAAAAAGGGTTTATTTTGAAGGGGAACATTTGTGTACTATTAATGGATGTGTTGTTCGAGTCTAAAGGGGACAAAAAGTAACTACTCTCTGAATGACCCCAGTACTATGTAACAAGATACCTATTGAATATAAATTTAAATAACTTAATATTCTAGCAATACTCTTGTACTTCGTTGTCTTTATTTGTACTTGAAAAAACGGCCACCTGTGTAACCGGCCAGCGGCCACTCAAATCCTGGCCCATCTCGTTAATTACACTGTAATTGTCACTGGTCAGCTTACCTGGACCTAGTGAACAGAATTGTGTTTGAATTAAATATTTTGTACTCTGTTATCATTGTTTGTATTCTTACTTATAGTTGAAATGGTCTCGCCGAATGCTTAAAGGGAAGTTTTAACTTTGTCTGAAAAAATCAAAATAATTGATATGGATAAAAAATCAAAATAATTGAAATAATTGATATGGATAAAAAATCAAAATAATTGTTATGGATAAAAAAAGTACATCTTCTCGCAAGATTACGGTAGAATGAAATGTTAGCAAGATTCAGATAAACAAGCTGAATATCTGACTGAATATCTGGAGGATTTTGAAAATAATGTGGACCCAGAAAGAAAACGGCGACGACTTATTACTGAAAATGAAGAAATAAATGGTTTATGCTGGGAGTGGTTTAAGAATGTGACATCTCATAGAATAAATGTAAATAAATTCGAATAAATCAATCGAGAATACAATTATACAACCGCGAAATTTGTACCTACCCATTTGCGTTTCCTTTAGTTTCAAATGTTCTCTCTTTTGATGCTGCCCTCATCCACTCCTCCAGGGAGGCAATGGTGTTGGTAACCGTATCAGCATATATGTTGTCCGAAAGAGTCACCAGTTTATGCGACAGTTCCCGCTGCACAACCCTTGATGTTATGCTTTATTTTTTTAAGGCTGACAGAAAACAGGACTCTTCTTGACGCCTATTCGGCGTATCTTCGTCTGTTGTTGATGAAAAATAAGGTCCGTTTGAAGTTCCTGTTGATTACGAATGCTCGAGAAGACAAGTGCTATGCAAGTCAAGTATTATCTTTGGCCTTTATGCATGACTTCTAGTAATATGACGTGCAGCCATGATCTTTATGGAATACTGATAAAGAAACATCATCAAAACGTTTAATTAAAGGTTGTAACTACAAATATGCGTGAATTGAAACTGTAAAAGAACAGTCGGACCGAAAGACAACAATACAACTTACGCAATTAACACATCTGTAATTTTTTCCATCCTTCAGCCCGATTTTCCCTAATTTTAAGTCCCATCTCCTTTCATTTTTCCAAATAGTATCTCCTCCCTCCTCGTCTACTAAAATGATCTATCTGATGTCATATTAGCAGATCTTTTTGCCAGTTTTGCTTTTGTAAACAAAGTCTATATAGCAGAAAAATATTTGTTTACTGTTATTGTTTATTGTTCTTTTTTTTACCGCAAAAATCTGAAGAGTTCCCTCAGCAAGTGCGATGCTCCTCAGTAAAAATGTTCAGAAACAGCGGCGCGTGTGTCAAAGCGCATCTTAATTTTTCAAGTGAAAAAATTCTCAATTCTATTTATGGTCGAAGATCTTTCTGAAATTATCAGCTGAAAATTTAATACTTGGAAATTTTGTCATGTATTATATAAAGAAACAAGTATCCTTCGTGTATCATTTCTGTGTTACAGTATTTGAGATTCATATGTATAAACTAATATTATAGTAATAGTTGTTTAAACTAATATTATATCAAAGAATATTCGTGAAAATGTTTTAATAATGCACATATAGTGTGAGCAAAAATGTGTTATGCGCAAATATTTGTTCGAATGTCAAAAATTGTAGTTATCTTCAAAATAAGAATATTAATCAAAAGAATTTACAAAATCCGAGTTACTACAAAAGAGTTTAAAGTCTCATTTGTAATTTTGTAACAAAGAAAACCTTTTTCTCAACCTTACCATCCATCTTTTATAGGCTTCCAAGTAAGGAATGAACGTTTTGGCTATAGAATGCAAATGTTTTGAAGAATTGGCGCCAAACACGGGAAATCAATGCAGAAAAATAGCTTACTAAGCAGAATCAAAACATGAAAGAGGCGCAGATCATAGAGTAAATTTTGAACATCGTAGTTAAAATTTTCAATTTATTTTAAAAAAGGCATTTTAATGAAAACGACTGGTAGTTACCATAGAAGTAAATGTTTTCTGATATTCATGATTTCGCTGGTGTCAGTGATATTGAAAAGGAACAGGGATATATCATATCGTTTGCGTTTTGAAACAAAGTTGGAAACAGTTTTATGTTCAATGTATTTTTTAACTGCCTCAATGGCTCAGTCGTTTAAAGGTTTGTACATTGATGATCAGGGGTTCGAGTCTCGATTGGCTCTTTTATGATCTCTTGATTTTTCATTTTTTTATAGAATCATCAATATATTTTCTTTTAATAATTTTTATTGAAGATAATTTTATATTTAATTAATTCTTTGGAACAACTTTGTATGATGCCTCATATACCTTGCCATCTTCTGTGATATCACATAGCTTTGGATTGGAGTCCTGTTTTGCTAGAACTGTTGAAGTTCGACACAGACATGGAAAACCAAACTTTTCCATTATCCAACGGGCAAGTTAACCAATACATTATTACCAATCAGCACATGACAAAACGCCTCCATCTGCTTCGGTTTTACAGACATCCTCTTGTCATAGACGTAAACGGCATTTTTGTCCTTCATTTTTGTAATCATGTGATCATAATTCAATTTTTACATCCGCAAACTAGTTCTCAAAATACCTGGGGAAAAAGTTTAAAGGGATGATAGAATTTAATTGAATGATACATTATCATTTTTATTAATAAATAAAAGAATCAAAACAATTATAAATACATTTTATTCATTGTTGATAATTTGAACAAGAACGCAGCTAGGTTAAGGCTGTCCGAAGGCTTAATATGCATTAAATATATACTATTTTGTATTGAGCAATGTTTTGATTTCAATTTGTAATCTATGTATACATACACAGTTAAGTAGGCCTTTCAACTAATTTTTCAAGTTGCGTATATAGGCTGCTTCAGTTGGTATTGTTATTTAAACAAAAGGGTTCCTTACATTGTTTTGTACACAAAAGTGTTGACCAAAAGAAGGAGAATGTCTTCACTTTACCTGAAATAACGGGATCAAATGAATGGGGAACGGACTATATCCAAGATTTTTAACTCTCTTTGTCAATTGTTATGAAAAAAAAAATATAATGTCATGTTTTTTGTGTGTGCATTTTTGTGCTTCCTATATAAATATATATATTTCTACAAGTAAATGTAACAATTAATTATCTTACTTGTGTTACTAAGCACGAAGAAGAACGACCAAGTATAAAAATTTACTCAGGTTAAAATTTGGAAGGGGGGTAGATTTCACTTTATATTTTAATTTAAAATTTTACTTATATGTAATTAAACAGTGTCCGTAACTACATGGTAAATAAGTTTCACATTTGTGCTAAATTTTAAAACCACTGGATTCTACTGACAGCAAAGAAAGACTTGGAAAACGCTAAAAACTGACTTGCTTAAAAATACTCAGATCCTCGAAACTGCTCTAAACAAGTTCCGGCAATGAGTTATCGTTCTTAACATCGAACCCTAGCGGCAGTTGAAAGGCCTAAGTTAAGTTGTAAAGAAAGTTGAATAAGGTATTACAAAAAACCATTTTTGTGATGTCACATGACTGTGTTGATCACGTGACGGACACTTATAAATTTTCTTAAATGTTGTGAAAAACAAAATTACTGTGAACGGCTTGTTACATAAATCAATTAAACGTATTCTTTGGTATATATAAAGTGCTGGGGGCAAGTCTGAATTTTATTTCATAAAATTCAACTTACCCACATACAAGGAGTCATTTTCCACTCTTCATCGCAATTTATACAAAATAGGATAAATTACATACGATCCCCCAGCAAAATTCAGTTAGAGGACATATTTCTCTAGTAGATTCGCACAGAATATCTTCAATTAATCCTTATTATTCACTTGTGCCAGTCTAATATATATAAGATTTATAGATTCTAACTCTGTCTACAGACACGTTAGGGGGCATTTCACATTCTTTTTTTCAATTGTTTGAATACGTACATGTTAGACAAGAAAAAGTAATAACTATATTCTGTTATGTTATCATACCAAGGGAATCACGTGAGATAGCATTGTGTCTGCGTAATAGGGTCAGTGCGTTGCTTCTGCTTGAAGTGATAGGGCGCAAAAAAAATTAAGAACTCATTACCGTTGTGAACGGTGAATTATATAAAAGAGTTCGTTTTTTCTTTCACCAAATTTGTCGTAGACAAATAACTTTTGGTGAGGTATTTTTATCTGTCGAAGACAGATTCTATTGTGACATTTTTTGGATAATCATCATACACGTGGTGTAATCATGGCATCCGCCATGTTGAGAAAATCGGCAGATCGGGGAAAAAGTATAGATCGTGAGTCGATATCAGTGCCAGTTAAAATTCCCCTGAATAACATTTCAAATGAGAATGTTTTTGACCGTATACGTGCGGCAACTGTTACAAAAAATCCTGCCTCTGCACAGGAAAAACAGGATACGCCACGTGCTAGTAGTAGTACAGCTACAAATATCACTTCTCCACGAAATGAGGTTAGTGATTTGAATGAAAAAATAGGAATTCTACGCAAAACATTGGTAATTTAGCCAAGTGTTTTGATATGTTAACAAACACTATAACAGCAGGATTTCGAGGGCTAAGATCAGACATAGTCGAACTGATTTCAGATCAAAACAACTCATGTAACGATTATGAATCAGAGAGCTACTCGGATTATGATTCTGAGATTGACAATAATGTCCTAAACTCACAAGTAACAGATACGACTATGAGTGTGAATGACTTATTATCGAAAACAAAAATATCGGGTTCGATATCCGGAAAAACACAAGATTCCGGGAAAAATGAAAACGAAAGTGGATCACAGTCGCAATTTTTGAAAGTTGCTGCTGAACAAATAACCTCACAAGATGTTACAACTGACCCAATACACAAAGACTTGGCGAAGCTTGTTGATGATCTGATGTTCAAAATTAAAGATGACAAAAAGTTAGCAGATCAAGTTAAAGAGTCTGCTGAAAAAATCAAAAGACCAGAAAATTGTGAGAGTTTGGTATGTACTAAAGTTGACGAGTTAATCTGGAACAGACTACGAATAGCTACCAAATTGTTGGATAGCAGATTTCAACATTGTCAGTTATTTTTGGTTAAAAGTGTTACGGTTCTGGTGAGCATTTTGGAAAAAATTATGTCGAACAAAGAACTAGAAAAAGAAGAATTGGTCAAAGAATTGATAAAATCAATTGAAATGCTTAGTTTTTCGAACTATGAACTTAATATGAGGAGAAGAGAATGCTTGAAAGGTGATATAGACAGTGTTAACTATTTGTCTCTCTTCTTTCCGGGAGTACCGATAAACCAATATTTGTTTGACGGAGAACTGGGCAAGAGGCTGGATGAAATAGAAAAGACCAACAAAGCAGTCAACAAAGTCATGACTAGCAAAGCTGCAAAGCAAAGAGGAAGTTACCAGGGAAACAGAGGTCGACGTTTTCAACCGTATTCCCGACAAGGGTTTCAAGGCAATTACAGAGGTAGAAATGCGCCTTTTTAGGCCAGGCTCCCAGAAAAGGAGATTACAACAGGAAGTTCTCAAAAGGAAAAAAGAACTTCAAACAAGAGTGAATACTGACAAGTTCAATGAGGTAAGAACTACTAAAGTCAAATTTCAAACAGAATCAATTGATGTTTTGTTACCAGAAAATTTCAGAGCTGGTAGACTGAAACAATTTTTAAAGGAATGGAAAGAAATTACTTCAGATAAATTTATATTAGAATCTGTAGAAGGATGTCAAATTGAAATGATAGGTGAAGCTAATTTAAATCAACTAAGGCCATCATATCCCTTGAAATTTAATGACAAAGAAGTTAAAATTGTTTCTAATGAAGTAGAGAAATTATTGAACAAAAATGTTATAGAGAAATGCAATCACTGTTCAGATGAAATCATATCAAATATATTCATCAGACAGAAAAAGGAAAATTCTTATAAAGTCATATTAAATTTGAAAAAATTTAATAACTTTGTAGAATACAACCATTTTAAAATGGAAAGTTTGCAGTCAGCTGTAAATTTAATGAAACAGGGATGTTTTATGGCTTCTGTTGATTTAAAAGATGCATATTATTCAGTACCTTTGGCAGAAGAACAAAGAAAGTACATGAGATTTATTTGGGAAGGAGAATTGTTTCAGTATTCTTGCCTTGTAGTGGGACTAGCATGTAGTCCAAGAAAATTTACCAAGCTTATGAAACCTGTATACTCAGACCTTCGAAAATTAGGCTTTTCTAATGTCACTTACATAGATGATGTATATTTACAAGGAAGTAGTCAGTACGATTGTTGGAAAAATGTTGAGGCTACAGTAAATAAATTGCAGAAATTGGGATTTATACTGAGCATTGATAAATCAGTTTTTATTCCCAAACAAGAAATAGTATTTTTAGGTTTCATTCTAAATTCAGTGAACATGAATGTGAGATTAACAGAAAGTAAAATAAACAACATATACCAGTGTTGTAAAGATATTTTGAGCATGTATGAGGTTGAAATTTTACAGGTTTCACAATTACTTGGGTTTATGGTAGCTAGTTTTCCAGGGGTTGAATATGGTCCTTTGTTTTATCGCACTTTAGAGAATAACAAAATTGATGCATTGAGAATTTGTCGTGGAGATTACAAAGAAAAAATGAAAATTACCTGTGAAGCAAAAAAGGACATAGAATGGTGGATAAAAAAATATACAAAATTCGGACCGGAAAATTTCACACGGTGAACCTAGTTTTGTGTTGAGGACTGATGCTTCCAGCATGGGCTGGGGAGCTGAGTTTAATGATACAACCACTGGTGGTAGGTGGAATGAGCATGAATGGCTTTTACATATTAATGAACAAGAATTATTAGCAGTGTTATTTGCACTTAAATCACTTTGTAAAGAGGTAATTCAAGCTCATATCCAAATACTATCTGACAACACAACAACAGTTTGCTATATTAATGCTATGGGAGGTAGCAAATCAAGATCATGCAATAAGATAGCAAGAGAAATATGGTTGTGGTGCATAGAGAGAGAAATTTGGTTGTCAGCAACTCATATTCCTGGTTCAAAAAATACAGTAGCGGACAGATGTTCAAGAATTTTTAATGATCGCACAGAATGGATGCTTAATCCAAAAATATTTAATAAAATAAGTGCATTATGGGGACCATTTGATATTGACATGTTTGCATCTAGACTTAATAAACAATTGTCAAGATATATTGCATGGAAACCTGATCCCCAGGCAGAGTTCATTGATGCTTTTTCAATAAACTTTAAAGAATTTTATTTCTATGCTTTTCCTCCTTTTAGTATCATAAGTCGAGTACTTCAGAAGATTCAAGAGGAAAAGGCGGAGGGGGTAATAGTGGTCCCACTATGGCCCACACAAACATGGTACACGAGTCTCATGGAACTTCTAGTGGATGTTCCCCATATAATTCGGAAAGCTCCCAATTGGTTAAAGTTGCCACATTCGGAAAAGGCACATTCGTTGAAGATGACATTGATGGCATGTCGAGTGTGTGGATCAAATTTCAGGAACAAGGAATTTCTAGAGAAGTATTACAGATCATCAAAGAATCATGGAGAGGATCCACTAGGAGTAAATATGCAGGATTTATTAAGAAATGGACAAGCTTCTGTAGTGAAAGGTGTTTTCATTTCTTTCAACCAACTGTGAATGATGTGTTAGAATTTTTATTATTATTGCATAACAAAAATTTGAGTTACAGTTGTATCAATACTGCCAGGTCAGCATTATCTTGTTTTGTGAAAATAGATGGAATAGATGTAGGTAAACATCCTTTGGTATCACGTTTTATGAAAGGTATTTTTCAGATTAAACCAACAAAATCTCGTTATAGTGAGATTTGGGATGTGAAAGTTGTTTTTGAATATATTAGGAGCATGGAGAGTAATGAGTCATTATCATTGAAACAATTGACATTGAAAACTGTAACTTTAATGGCAATGATTTCCTCTCAACGAGTTCAGTCTATTCATAATGTATGTTTGTCAAATATGAATGTTGATGATTCAAAATATGTTTTTTATTTAGCGAAGATAAAGCAATCTAGACCAAATTGTAAATCATTAGGGCCCCGCAAGGATTTGCGGGTGCCCTATAGTAATCACTCTGTCTTTCTGTCCGTCTGTCATTCTTCCGTCCACAAATTTTCTTTTTTTTTTCTATTTTTTTTTTTAGGGTTGACCAATTAAGTTCAAATTTGGTATGTTGGTTGAGTAGGCAGTAAGACATATTTTGATGCTAAGTTTAGTTCTCTATGTCATCCGGTTTGGAGCTGGGGTGGTGGGGTAGATTCCTTAACTTTATATAAGAGTGAATGGGCAAAGAGAGATAACTGCTGAGAATGTTCCTATTGTAAACTATGAAAGGCTGCAATGAGTCTCTTGGGATTAATTAACTTTCCTCTTGAAGAAAATCCAAAGCATTTATCTTTATCTGCCACATTGAGATTAATTAACACCTCTGTCTGCAAATGAAGTTTGTTTTGAAGTTAAGGTCAATTCTGAATTATGTTTACTTTCTCTAAAATGTGGATTTAAATAATGTTCATACTTTATTTTGTTAAAATACAAAATGAGTTATGATTTTATTGAATTCTAAAAACAAGATATAGATAAAGATATTGTTTTTATTATTATTTTCTTTATCTTTTTTTTTCTTTTTTTCTGCCTTATGTAAATTCAAGAATACAATTTATTTTAACAGGTATTCAGGTAATAACCTCATTCTATCATTGCTGAAAAAGTTCTTATTGTAAACTAATAGAAGAAAAGGTTGAGAAAGCAGTATAATTAATCCTGTGGGTTTGATTATCTTGCTGGTTTGCAGAATATTTTAGAGGGTTATCTTTCTGTCACTTTAAGATAAATTAACACCTTTGTCTGCAACTGATATTTGTTTTGAAGTAAAGGTCAAGCCTGGGTGATATTTGCATTCACTGAAGGCTGGCATTTTAGAAAACACATGCTTCATTCATTTTTAAATCCACGTCTAATTGAGTTATTATAGATATGATGTTTTTTACTGCCTTATGTAAATACATGTACAAGGATACTTTTTACAGATTGTTGGATATTTAGCAGTTGCTGTTGCTTATTCTTTATATATTTTGAAATTTTTTGGAATCAAGTAAAATTCTCATCCCCTAATCTGCACCCTTATATTTCTAACCCTCGGCGGGGCCCTTGCTGACTGGTCAGATTTCTAGTTTTATATGAATTTGAAAATGTTTCCAAGTGAAGAAAAACTATGTATTTTTCAATGCCTGACAGAATATTTGAAACGCACAGAACTTATTAGGAATGAGTGTGACAAAGTTTTTATTAGTTATTTAAAACCTCATAAACAAGTGAGCAAAAGCACCATTGCAAGATGGATCAAAACATTTCTGGGATTAGCTGGAATTGACATAAATTCTCAGCACATAGTACCAGGGCTGCTTCCTCTTCTGCGGCATCCTTACGTCGCGGGTTCGAATCCCACTGTGAGACGTGGAGACCGGTCCTTCGGATGAGACCGTATAAACCGAGGTCCCGTGTCGCAGTAGGTGTTGGCACGAAAAAGATCCCTCACTGCTCAATGGCCGTAAGTGCCGAGTATAGGACAAAATTTGCAGCTCTCCACCGGCAAGTGGTGGCGTCTCCATATGAGTGAAAAATTCTCGAGAGGGACGTTAAACAACATACAATCAATCAATCAATCAATCTTCTGCGGCAAAGCTGAGTAGTGTACCCATTGGAGAGATTCTTAAACAAGCTGGATGGAGTTCTGAAAAAACTTTTCTTAGGTTTTATAATCTAGATATTGTGAAAAATAACCAGTAAATTTCTTGAATTGCTAAAGATGTGTTTATACCATTGCTGATTGTGAAAAAATTTTATTCTTGAAGTTTTATGTAATAAATGAATTACATTTGAATACTGGTTTTCATATTTTAATGTAATGTAAATGCTGTAAGAGGAAGTTTGATAGGTTCTGGTTTACTTGACATTAAGTAAACTTGACACATCAAGGCTTCAAAATCTCACGTGATTCCCTTGGAATGATGACGTAACAGAATTAAAAAATTAAACGAGACTTACCTGTAAGTTGAAGTTTGATTGAGATTCTGTTGCGTCATCAGGATACCAAAGGGATTACGTGCCCACCCAGTTTTGGGGCTGTGGGTGTAGTTCTTGATGAGTCAAGTTGTATCTTTTGAAGACTGACCCTATTACGCAGACACAATGCTATCTCACGTAATCCCCTTGGTATCCTGATGACGCAACAAAATCTCAATCAAACTTCAACTAACAGGTAAGTCTCGTTTAATTTTTTAATTATACTGCAAATATTCACTATCATTACAGCCTTAAAGCAACAATCCAGACACATGAATTAAACATCAACGTAAAAAAATCTACATGTGATGTGAAAGGAATGTAAAAGTTATGGCACTTTCCCCGTCATATCAGCTCAAGTATGCAGTGACTTGACGTCATATCTAGGTACCTTGCCATCTTCTGTGATATCACATAGCTTGTGGATTGGAGTCCTGTTTTGCTAGAACTGTTGAAGTTCGACACAGACATGGAAAACCAAACTTTTCCATTATCCAACGGGCAAATTAACCAATACATTATTACCAATCAGCACATGACAAAACGCCTCCATCTGCTTCGGTTTTACAGACATCCTATTGTCATAGACGTAAACGGCATTTTTGTCCTTCATTTTTGTAATCATGTGATCATAATTCAATTTTTACATCCGCAAACTAGTTCTCAAAATACCTGGGGAAAAAAGTTTAAAGGGATGATAGAATTTAATTGAATGATACATTATCATTTTTATTAATAACTAAAAGAATCAAAACAATTATAAATACATTTTATTCATTGTTGATAATTTGAACAAGAACGCAGCTAGGTTAAGGCTGTCCGAAGGCTTAATATGCATTAAATATATACCATTTTGTATTTAGCAATGTTTTGATTTCAATTTGTAATCTATGTATACATACACATTTAAGTTGTAAAGAAAGTTGAATAAGGTATTATAAAAAAACATTTTGTGATGTCACATGACTGTGTTGATCACGTGACGGACACAAATTTTCTTAAATGTTGTGAAAAACAAAATTACTGTGAACGGCTTGTTACATAAATCAATTAAACGTATTCTTGGGTATATATAAAGTGCTGGGGGCAAGTCTGAATTTTATTTCATAAAATTCAACTTACCCACATACAAGGAGTCATTTTCCACTCTTCATCGTAATTTATACAAAATGGGATAAATTACATACGATCCCCCAGCAAAATTCAGTTAGAGGACATATTTCTCTAGTAGATTCGCACAGAATATCTTCAATTAATCCTTATTATTCACTTGTGCCAGTCTAATATATATAAGATTTATAGATTCTAACTCTGTCTACAGACACGTTAGGGGGCATTTCATTCTTTTTTTCAATTGATTGAATACGTACATGTTAGACAAGAAAAAGTAATAACGATATTATACTGCAAATATTAACCATCATTACAGCCTTAAAGCAACAATCCAGACACATGAATTAAACATCAACGTAAAAGAAATCTACATGTGATGTGAAAGGAATGTAAAAGTTATGGCACTTTCCCCGTCATATCAGCTCAAGTATGCAGTGACTTGACGTCATATGCCATTATGACGTCATATCTAGGTAGTTCAGAGAAGTTACTACGGCTGGCATACTGTGACATTCTTCGGACAGCCTAATCCTTGCCGCGAATTTTGTACAACAGGCGCTGACAGAGGTCTACGTGAAGCTTGCATAGCGCGCCCTCTAGTGAAAGAATGTATCACAAAAGGAGGAATATCACGTGACGTTCTTTCAGTCAATGAGAATTACGATAGTAATCTTACATAATATGTTATACTTCATGTTCACAAAGTGGAAATGGTCGACTCTGTTGTACTTGAGAAACGAACAACTTTAAAGTTTAAAGTATGTATGAAATTAAAATTACAAATGTATCCATGCTTGTGTACATACTGAATAAAATGTATCTCTAGATAACTCTACATGTACAAGAAATAATGTGTCGGTCTCGTGTTTCGTCATATTTTCATAAAGATGTATATACCTGCATCAACACACGTTGCGTAGGCATTTCAGTATTTAATCTATAACAATTAAGTGCATATAATTAAGAAATGAATTTTAATTTTTGAAGATTCATGAGGACATGAACTACGACGCTTCACGCCGGCATATGTCATGAAGCGCGTAAGCGCTTCATGATAAATATGCCGGCGTGAAGCGTTGTAGTTCATGTACCTCATGAATCTTCAAAAATTAAAATTCATTTCTTATATTTACATTATTTTCTGATGAGTTACCACAAATTTCACCATTCAACTGTCATTTTTAAAGCAAAACAGTTTGCACTATAGTTTTGACGTCAAGTATGGTATTATGACGTAACAATGAAGATATTCATGCTCATCCATGGTAGTTCATGAGAAAATGATCAACATTCTAATTTGCAAAGAATCTTAAGAAAAAATATTTTGAAATGTAAATATTATTGCGAAGACTTAAGAACTTGATGAATTATGATGTATACAATCCATGATTTATCTCAAAGTTCTGGCCAGAGTAGAGCTATAACAGGCAGAGGGGGCGGCAGCCACATGTCATCGGGCTATACAAGCTCTGGTTGAGGATCACACACGCACTGAGTGAAAAATGGAAGTGCCATTTTCTCAGGTTGCTGACGTGTATCTCCAGCCCTCACCGTCTGCTTCACCCTGGACTTCCACACAGGAATGTCCTCCACGTCTTCCATCCACTGGGGATGTCGCCTGATCCTCTGGGATCGTCCGAGCTCCATTCTACAATGACAATATAATAAAATATTATATTGTCATTGGTATTGGTTAACTTGCCCGTTGGACAATATTATAATAAAACTGTTTTCCTTTAATTGTACTAAATAAACTGTAACCGAGTATACGTTTGTTTGTTTGTTGTTAAACGTCACTCTCGAGAATTTTTAAGTAATACGTGTTTGAAGACAAACTGAATATTTACACTTTATTTTGAAGATAACACAGTTAAGTCTTTTTAAAAAAGTTTCTTTTCTTAAAGCTCTGTAAAGGGTTTTCAAATCAGGTTTTTAAGGACGTGGTTAACAACTTATTTCTCCAGTTGATAACCGATTATTGGCATGATTTTTCCTCAAGAACAATTTTTCTCTCTTTTATTAAAACATGGTACATAAATAATTCAATGTACAGAAAATCATAATACATACATTGCATAGAAATTTATAAATCAAAATCACAAATAATTGCCTACTTCTAGATACAGATTATCATTAATTACATGTGCTTTCCTTAGAATCACGTTTTGTAAACAAAGACAATTTTTTTATCTTATTTCGAAAAACTTCTATATACATGTTTTCTTTTTGAAATCTACATTTCATTTTATATTTATAAATGGTAAAACAAATGAATGACAATAGATTATTCAATCTAGTTGTTTTTAAATTGATTTCATTGTAAAATCCTAGTACCAGTATTTTCCATGTGATTTCAAAACCCAAAAACAAACTAATTTTTTTCCAAATATTTTCACAAAATTTACACCTGTACAGGAGATGTTCAGTGTCTTCAACAACCATACAATATTCACAAAAAGGTTCTACATCTTTGTTCCATTTTCTTACATTTAAGTTATTGTTCAATATGCAATTCAATAATTTATAATTGAATTCAGCAACATTTTTTCATACACATACTTAATTTTAGCTAGATATACATTTTTCCAGACATATTTGTAACAAAGATCAAAAGTCTTTTGCCACATATTTTCATAATCTGATCATTGAAACTTTATGTTTACCAAAATTGAATAATAAAAATCACATTTAAGGTTTGCTACAGTTCTTACACTACTATCTCTAAATAAAAATGACACTTCGTTTTTAATATTAATAAATTTTGCATATGTACAATCAAAATTGTTTTTGTATTCTCTGAATGCCTTCTTTATCATAATATATTCACAGAGTATATTGTTTTTCTTTTCCAGTATATTATAAAAGTGTTCAATACTAAGGAAGTTTCCATCATTATCAAAAAGATCTTTGATATATAGAATATCACTTTCTATCCAGTTTTCAAAACAAAGAGGTTTAGAATCATACTGAAACAGATTATTGTTCCAAATGAATTCCGATAAAAATTGGTCTCTCTTTAAAGCACAAATTTGTTTAACTTTTTTACATTTATTGAAAGCAGAAAGGACTTCACCATAAAAAAGTGGTATTCTTAGCATCTTAAAAAAAAGCAGTATTTTCAAAGTTACATACACTTGTTTTAACAATATCATTAACTGACAGGTTTTTAAGATTAAGAATATTATTCAACATGTTATATATTATACTTCTTTTATCTAGTATTCGTTTTATCCAAGAAGCCTTCGCTGCAGTAAATTTACTCTCCTATTCCACCTTGGTCAACTTTACCAATTAGCGTATTTCTCTTTATCCTATCTTTTTTCTTCCATAAGAAATTAAATACAAGTTTTGATACATTTTCAAAGAATTGATTTTTTGGATTTGACAAAATAAAAGCATTATATTACAATTTAGATAATGCTAGTATATTTATTATAGTGCATTTTCCGAAGATCGTTAAGTTTCGCCTTCTCCAAACACTCAGTATTCTTTCAAGTTTCTCTAATTTATTTGTCCAATTCATATCATAACAGATATCCTTATCCGAGATATACACCTATATATCAAGAACAATTTTAACAAACCTGATCAGAGCATGCATGTGTTCAGGAAATATAAATAGTAATGTATTTTATCTATCATGTTAATTTTGAATTTACTGGGTGGCAGTAAATACATTATTAGCAGCAATCAATCCTGAAGCATGCTTGTTTAAATGTTTCAGTTTAGAAAAGTGTTCTTATTCTCATTAATTTGATCTCTTCTGCCTACCTCAAAATCAGTTGAAATTGTCATTGCTTGCCAGCAGTTTTAAGGTATGAGAAGTGCCACCAACTTGGTAACCTTATTGCATATATGTATATATATATATATATATATATATATATATATATATATATATATATATATATATATATATATATATATATATATATATGCGCTAATTCATTTTCACACAATATCCCTTTCTCTATGCCATCTCCGACATGCTGCATTTTTGCTTGATCTATCCATAAATCTTCAAGGACATCTCTCTAATCATTAATGGTCATCCTGCTTGGATCACCACCTCTTCTGGCAATAAATTAATGTTAATCCTAAAACTATCAAATCTCATCTTGTAGTTTGCAAAGTTTTGTTTAATCTAATGGGTGATAACATCTGATCTTTTTTTTGTTGTACATGGAAAAGAAATTCACTCCCCGTACTCTGAAGAAGTCCTCCATATTGTTAAAGTGTTTATCTGCTGGATATTGATGCTCCTGGCCTCCTTCAGCTCTCTCAGAGAATTCAGTTCCTGGTAGAGAGGATAAGGATGCACTGCAGGCATTCTTTGTATCATTCTTCGTTTATGACCACTCTTCGTTTATGATGACCGTTCACGGTAGCTCCGTCGGTAGAGCGCTCGCTCCGTGATCGGAAGGTCGTGAGTTCGAATCTCGAATCTATTGGAAGTCGATAACTTATTCAGCATAACTTTAACTCCTAAGCTTAAACAAACTTTAACTTGGTTACGTAATGGTCAAGACCATTGTCATCCTATCAATTTAGCCAGACTCTTAAGACATTTATAATAAAATAATGAGAAAAAATTGCTAGCAATGCAAACAAATCGACAGAAACCTACAAAAGAGCACCAGGAGTATTACATGATTCACATAAAAACTGTCTTTAAAAACAAACAGTATAATTTTTAATGAAGTAGTAAGTGAAAAATTTGCGTTTACCTTCTTTGATCGAAGTTTATCATATACATTGACAATAATCCGCTCAGTTATATCCACAAACCCAACCAACGACTAGACGCAACGACGATGAGGTGGATAGGAGAGCTAGCTCAGTCTGACGAAAAGGTTTTATAATCCACGAAGCTAAATTTGGATGCCCAATTTCTTCAATGGACTTTGAACTGGGCTCTTATATGATGACATTTGTACCCTGGTTCAGAAGAAAATGACTTGATTTGAACGAATAAACTTATTATCAACTGCTGATCTTCTAATGAAGAAGGACTCTTTTTTTTGCTTGCCCTGATCAATGTCTCAGACATGAAATCAAAGTTTCTGGTTATTACGTTCATCCCAGACAAAGCTGATGTGCGCTTTGCCATAGTTTTTTTTCAGTTTATTTGAATGGATTGCCTTTATATTGTCTTTTACAGGTCTATCTATATACTTCATCTGTAGATCTGCAGCAATGCAAAAGCAAGACCTAGTTCTAACATTCGAGATGAAAAAGATTCCACTAAAGCAGGTCGTTACTGCTCAACTATAGGTATCAGTATCCTCATAGGATTTATATATGAGCTGGTAATATCAACTTCCACACATATCCGAGGTTCTGTGTTCCTAGTGGAATTATGAATTATTTGTATGGAATCTTTTAGATGTATTTTTGTACAAAATTCCTAATTACACCACATATGACTTGCTGCTTCTCTGCATCACTTAGTTCATTGGCAAGCAAATCTTTTAAGGTGACGTACAGGCTCTTTATTGACATCTTTCATGTATAAGTATCGCAGAGCTTGAACAACCACATGTGATGCTATCGCAAAACTGCCAAGTTCTTTGCACTGCTCATAGTGATTTTTTTAACAGTTTCCCCATTTGCAGGTGATCTATGTTGTTTTTTTTTATTCTGCGTACAATGTTCCTGGTTCAGTTCAGTTGTAATTGTACAGAGTTTTTAACAATAGAGTTTTTTAAAAAAAAAAGCAATCTCTAAATGGAAAACCTGATATGTAACTGGTGACAAGTGACGAACCTTTTTTCTTCGCATGGCTTGTTGGCGGACTCGCTTTCAGTTTGCACCAGAAAATCTTTCTCTAGTTAATTAGTTTACACCGATATGGACTTTAACACCAACCAGATATGTTGCATGTTACTGTTGCATGTCAGTTGCATGTTACTAACATTCACAGAGTGCTTTAATAAATCGGCGGTGCAAAAACTTTACAAGACTTGCAGACGAAAAGTAAACAACTTCACTAGCGAATCCCGATCGCGATGGAACACTAATAACAGTTCGTAGGTCTAATACACAATTGATTATTTTAGTAAATTCATAACTTGTATCGGTATAATAAAACAATTGATTACCCCTTATGAGTTGAACATGGTGAAATAAGGACCCTCGACCTGGTCAGGTCACCTTGTGGGCCAGGTCGAGGGTCCTTATTTCACCATGTTGATCTCATAAGGGGTAAATGATAGTGTAATAATACATAATCAGTGAACTCACAGAAAATAAATAACGAGCTCATCAAAAGCCTTATTCAAATGTTGCATATGACTGTCAGCAACTTTTACGTAAATAGGTATTTACAAAAATAAAAATTTCATGGACGGCACATCTAACATTGCACATAATTTATATACTGAAACGCAAAAGAAACGCAACATCCTATTTTAAGGTAAAATATTATATATAGGATATAATTTTGTATCTAAAAAGTAAGCACATCTTCATCTTTGTAAATATCGGTAATTTAACGGTTGAATGATTTTCCTACCATTACCGGAAGTTAGGTTTGAGTCCGCTTAACAGAAATCAAAAATTGCATGTTTAACAAAATATTTGGCAATAATATGGGGTTTTAAGAATTTGTATCTGTTCATCATAAGTAATGAAGCAATGTTACGAAAAATAAATTCTCCTTTCTTTTCCGTAAGCGATGCCAAGGCTTCCTAAAAATGACTTAAGTACGCATTTCCATTGAACTAGCTGGAAAATCTCAAAATAAAGGTGATTGGGAGTTGCATATGCAAATATGCAACACCTCACGCCTCAACAGGCTCTTACGTTTCATTAGCATGAATGACAGACCTTGGACCGGAAGTCCAAGGGTTACTACACTGCTCTTGGCCAGAGAATATTCGACCTCGTCATCTGAAAAACAGGCATTTAAAAATGGCAAAGAATATTTCTTTCGCTCAGATCTCGAGATCGATGAACCTATTGCATCGTAGAAATCAAGCTGCAACTGTTGTACTTGGCAGTCTTGCACGCTGTAATTGAATTGCCGGGGTGGGGGGTGTTTTAACATTCATGTGTTACTTTCTAAAGTTAAAAGATTATAATTTAATATTTTTATCAAATCTCTGATGTTTATAAATCGAGTTTTAACTTACTGTATTCATTTTTTGAAAATCATTAGATAAAAAATTCAAATATTTGTAGATTACTGCTTGCTGCGTTTCTTTTGCGTTTCAGTATACAATAGCTAAAAACCACCCACCAACCATCCTAAGCTATCATATTTACCCCTAATAAATTTAAAGATACATGTACATAATTAACAAAGCTAGATAAACTAAACTTTACAATAAGAATAAACATTCAATTTACATTCTGCAATTAATTAATGATCTATCATTTATACCGATTAATGTTCATTTTCTAAATCTCTTAGATGGTCTATAGCTGTTGGGCACTCCATGCTGTAACATCTTTTTCTTCCTTCTGTATAGATCCGTAAAAATCAGCTAATGATTATTCTTTGCTTTGAACACCACCGTAAACACTATCTAGAGTCTCAAGAATATTTTCTATCGGCTTTTCCAGTCCTTGATATATAACCATTCGCGCTGCTGAGCCAGTCAGAGATCTTCTGATTGCGAAGTTCTTTTGCTCTTTAGTGTATGTTGGATCCTTAAGTGTCATATTCACTTCATATCTCCATACATCATAGGAGATTTCTGATTTGTTATCTCCTCCAGAAAAAGTTCTAATTTTTGGGGGAAATGAAGATAATATTACCGTTTTCTTCGATATAGCTCCAGTGTCCGGTAAAGCAAGTGGTTGGAGTTGTTGGATAGGCTTTGTGTCCTTTGACTTAATGTAACTTTGTATCCAATTGTCCAGTTCCTCTGGTGTGTCACCTTTTGGATTCAATCGCATGGCTTGGAATGTTTGAAACATTTTTTCATATCCACCTTTCAGAGGTGTAGTAGTTGTAAGAGGTGCAGTAGTTGTCATAGGACTGGTTGGTAGTGTAGTGATTGCTGTTTCGTCAGTTGCCACGATAAAATTTCACTGTTTTCATTCTAAAAATTTCAATTTCACAATAAGTCACATTCAATAGAAATGAATGACGATTACAATATAACTGGTAATTAAAAGAAAAGGAAATTAATTTATGTACATATTTACGAGGGCGAAGATTTTGAACACATTCAATGAACATATTAGAGGTTCGGTAAAGTACAACTTTGACGTTGGTAACATGCACCACTCTCCACTTGGAATGCTGGGCAACTCGCCCCCCCCCCCCCCCCCCCCGACAGGTCGCCCCCAATTCAGGACAGGTCGCCCCCATTTTAAACAACTCGCCCCCAGTTTAAGAAACTAACAAATATTAAATGTTTATATAGATATTTGAATTTAAAAATGTTCTTAGAAAATTAAAACAAACAACTGAAAATAAAATTTCTCAATTTTTTTGAACATAAAACACAACACAAATAATTGAAACACTAATATCTATTGTCGGTACTGGACTTTTTTGATATATCTTCACTAAATGCACACATTTGTTTACATTTTCATCACAAATAAAAGTAAATATACGTAATTTTCAGAGCTTGCATGCTTTAATTCTTCATCAGTTTGAAGCTGCTTCGGAGCTTTAAAAAAACAAAAATCAAAAACAAAATATACGTAATGCGTGCATGTCCTAATTAGTCATCACTTTGAAGTCAGGCGCGTAACCAGAATAGAAATGATGTGTACGCAGAGAACGGCAGGGGGTTGGGTGGGTGTGGGTCTTGAGCCCCCCCCCCCCCCCAGTATTTAAGGGTTCTGGTCAAACACGTAATATAGATTTTGCCAGCCAGGAAAAAATTACAACTTTAAAGATTTTGTCAAGCAAGGAAGGAAAAAGGAAGATTGTCAAAATTCAAAGTCCTATTTTCTTTGTGTTTGTTTGTTGAAGGGTGGGGGGGGGTCAATCTTTCACAAACCAAATTTTTATTAATACATTACCAAATTACCATGAATTAACAATAGTGCAAAAAACAGTGGGGTCCACCCTTTCAATGTACATTTCTTTCAATAGTAAAAGGTTAGGTTTTGGGAATAAATAGTGGGGAGGCTCCCCTGATACTACGTGCCTGCTGGTGAGGGCCCAGAAGCTCCGGAGTTTTAACAAATATTTCATTCATTTTCTTGAAAAATAAAAATTATGCCATTTAGTTCTTGTTTAGGAAATAAAAGACATAGTAATATTTATTGTTTTAACGAAAATTAATATTCCGTGGAAACTTATTGTACTTCTAATTGAGGCTAAAAATTTAACCGATATATTAATTGGTATCATGTAATCATTCTTAACCTTAAAAAACACGTATACAAAAATTTTAATTATGAACAAAAAAAATATCGTATTGTAAATTATACTGGTAGATCATAGCATTCAACGATGTAGCTGAAATTTAATTTTTCAAAGATCTTTTTAAAAAATATCAATGTATGATCATACAGCCATGATAATTTAAAATTTAAATCGAACACAGTATGACACAGAATAATTTGAAATACGAATATTTGTTGTATGGTACTGAGATTTTTTTTCTCCGAATAATTCTCTCTTTTTTCTTTTTTTTTCCTGAAAATGATGTGTACGCACTTGCGTATTTGCGTATAGCCGTCAGAGGACAATGTGCTCTTTTAAAATAGACATATTTTATCAATATAAATATATGTTTTCAAAATATGATAAATCAAAATGCATTTATTCAAAATAAAGAAAATAACACTTATAAATACTGAATAGTGGTTCTAGAAATTATACCTGTTATCTACAAATCCCTAGACCAGGCTGGACTTGAAACGGGGAAAATAAATTTACTCAGATACTTCTTATTCACTCATGACAACATCCGGTTTTAAAACGAGGCTCTCAGCGCAAACAAATATGTCGGCATATCATTGTTGTGTGCCACTTTGTACGAATGATTCTCGTTATGACGAGAAGAACCTCTTGTCGTTCCATCGATTTCCAAGTGACAACGAATTAAGAAAAGAATGGATCGTCAAAATTCGCCGTGATATAGGACGAAATAATTTCCAGGTAATGCTTTCATTTGCATCTATAGGGCAACTATCACTATGCATTCGTGTAAGCCTATATCGGTACATGTTTATGATGCATGATGTGGCACATACAAACATGACAACCACAAACGAGTTTGATTTTTTCGTTGAAGAAATGTGTTCTGTTATAATTAATAATTTATTTCTATGCGACTAACGCATTAATATTTTGAATATTAAATGAAATCTCACATAATGTGTACACTCCTATTGCACGTGTACAACAGAGTACAATACATTGTAAATGCTCCTGACCTCGATACGGCGAAGAATATAACTAAAGTTCTCTTAGAGTATCAATTAATCAAAGAAAATTGCATCACAATGCCTCATGATGCCTCTCAAAAATAAAGAGATAACAGTGTTCAGATATATAGATACGTATACACATTATAAGCTGACTCTGGGAGGGTGGGGTAGTTAGACAGTCAAATACACACATTTACTAATAAAAATAAGTTTTTATGGAAATCAAGTTAGGCTAAGTTGTTTGCATGTGTGCTTAATGTGTTTTCTATATTCAGATTACAAATAATGCCCTTGTGTGCTCTGCACACTTTGAAGATGCGTACATAAAGAGGACACTGGCAGGAAAGAGAAAACTTATCGCTGGTGCTGTCCCAACAAAATTTGCCTGGACAAAGACACCTGCAAAGCGCTTGGGACCACAGCGCAGATCAATGCAAGTTTTATTTAAATGAATTTATGTAAATATATCCTGTCCGTATGGACAGGTATATCTGCAGAACTAGTTCTAAGGGCATTTTTCAAATTAACCGATAGATACTGAAATTTTAATTCTCATAGAACTACAATTCTGTAGTAAATGTAATGAGCTTTTCAAATTATATTCATTAATTATTATGTAATATAATTATCTTGTGTTATAATTTAAAGTACATGTAGATTAGTTATGTTGCACAAGCACCTAATTTTGTTTTTTTAATTTACAAGAACAAAATGATAAAACCTTTCTTCATATTATTAATTCAAAAGGAAATTTCTCAATTTGATTTTTCAGAATAAATTTAGAAAGAAAATTAAAAATAAGTCGACAAATTCTTTTGTCCAAATTTTCTCATCATGTAATCAGCACATAAAATCTGTACTTTGGTACTGTGTGTGCATATACTCTCAAAATGCCTGATATATATTAATAATCATCTTTAAATACAACTTGATGAATTGTAGTTTTTTAATTTTAATTTTCAGAGTCAAGATTGAAAAGGGTAAGGATGAAAATGTTATTGCATCAGACTCTGTACAAGTTCCACTGGCAACATTTGACCATGACTATGTTGTGCAACAGGAATCAGATTCTTCGAAACTTGAATCGGCTCAAGTAGAACTTAAGCGACTCGAGGAGGAGAACGCAGCTCTAAGAGAGGCAAAGTTTGGATTAGAACGATTTCACAATGACAACAACATGATAAATTTCTACACAGGGTTCAAAGATTACCAAACATTGAAAGCTGTGTTTAGTGCTCTCAAACCAACAGCTACAACTATGATTCGATGGACTCAGATGCAGAGACAGGAAGCGGATTTAGAAAAATTAAAAAAAACAATTTTTAGTTCGGAAAGTCATCATCTGTCCCTGATTGACGAATTCTTTGTCTTCCTTTGTAGAATTAGACAAGGCTTCCCTGAACAAGATCTAGCGGTTATATTTTGTGTGTCACAAACATCTATAAGCAGAATTTTGATCACATGGTCAAACTACCTGTATGCTATGCTTGGCAGTTTGCCTCTATGGCTTTCAAGAAGTGTTGTGAATAAGAACATGCCTGAAAGTTTTAGAATTACATACCCATTTACTCGTGTAATACTTGACTGCACTGAGATAAAAGTACAAACCCCTAGCTCAAAAGTTCTTAACTCACAGATTTACTCGAACTACAAAAGCCACACCACATTCAAGGGTCTTGTTGGTATTACACCCTGTGGAACTGTTTCATTCGTTAGCTCTCTATACACTGGAGGGATTTCCGACAAAGAAATCACAGCCAGATCTGGAATACTTGATCTGCTTGAAGAGAATGATGATGTCATGGCAGACAAGGGATTTTTAATATCTGATCTACTGCAAGCCAAGAATGCTGGCCTAGGTATTCCTCCTTTCTTAGGAGCAAAAGGGAAGTTTTCCAGGAATGAGGTTGCTACAACCCATGAAATTGCACGTCTTCGAATTCATGTTGAACGGGCAATCCGAAGAGTAAAGGAGTACCACATTTTCCCCTGAATCTTGCACCATCAATCAACCAAATATGGACTGTGTGTGTTATTCTGACAAATTTTCGGGGAGCATTATTTTAAGAAAACTACTAGAAATGAGTTAAAACATTATGTATTTTAATTATATTCAAATCTTACACTACTGTAATGATTTTCCCCTTAGATTCCAAAAAATCCCCTGACGTTCCCCTGTCTGTCCCTGACATTTTCCTGTCTCCCCCTGACTTTCTCCTATGATCCCCTGTCGTTGTCCCTGACTACCCTGTCTACTCCCTGACGTCCCCTGACTTTGCCCCTGTTACCACTGTCTAACCCCTGATGTCCCCTGACATTCCCTGACGTCCCTGTCAACTCCCTGATGTCCCCTGACTAAGTCCCTGACCACCCTGCCAACCCCCTGTCGTCTCCTGACATTCATTTTGACCAGGAAAAAGGGTTAAATATGTTTTGTTGCTATTTACTTGTGAGAAGTACGTTACTCTTGGCAATTCTTAAGTTTTGTGAAAATATATATTTAGTCAATTGTTATTTGTTTGAATATCTTGAGTAATTTATTTCTTAATATGATTGTATTTGATTGTTTTAGTTTACTACATGTAGCTTTTAGATAAATTTTAAGGAGAATAAATGCCAGTTACTTTGAAAAGAATGAATTACAAATTTATTGTGTCTTGTTATGAATGGCAAGTAAATATATTTATATTTATTTATATGTTTATCTATATATCCACATGTATTTATTTATTTGTTTTATTTATTTATTGACTAATTTATTAATTAAATCTGTTCATATATTTCTTTTTAGATATATTTTCCTTATTGAATTATTAATTAATTGATAAATATTATACATTTATTTAGTTTTTAATTCATTTTATTTTAATTAATTAATTCTATTTTATTCAATTTATTTGTGAGTTTCGCATAAACAGTCGTAAGGTAAAACAAAATATGCTTCAAAGTATCTTTTAAGCATATTTACATTTCTTTTAATTCTTTTTACTTCATGATGGGTATCAAAATAATTGTCTTATTACACACAATCTGAATTCGGAATTTGTTTTATTGCTTCTTTTACTTTGGAAAAAAAATTAAAAATGTTCCTCAAAGACTGTCATGGCTGTGAGAGTAGTTCCGAGCTGTTGATAGTTGACCAGTGACTCTGGGTATACAGACCAGACACCTATTCTTCTTTTGACTGACCACTATACACTGTTTATTCTGTGGCAGCACGACCGTATCCACTCTGCAGGTGTTATTTCTTTCACAACCGTGACAAGTTTTTGAGGAAATTTTTATTTTACCAAAGTAAAAGAGATAATAAAACAAATTCCAGATTCAGATTGTGCGTAAGGAGACGATGATTTTGATACCCATCATGAAATTAAAAGAATTAAAAGTAATTTGAATATGCTTACAAAATAGTTTGAAGCAAATTTGTTTTACCTGGAGATTGTTTATGAATAACTATACAAATTGAATTAAATAAAAATTAATCAATAAATTAATATAAAAGAAATAAATAAAATAAAATAAAATAAATAAATAATTTAAATAAATTAATTTATTTGTTAAAAATTAAATAAAACAAATACGTAAAAATAAATTTGATAGATACAGTGTATAATTAATAAATGATTGAAAAAATAAATAGATAAATAAATGGTCAAAGACATAAATAAAAAAAGATAAATCAATAAATTTAATTCAAATAAATTGATAAATTTACTAAAGATACTTCAAACAAATAATTAGTTACAAAATCAATATTTTTATTTATTTTTTTACTTATTTCTTTGTATATTTTCCTATTTATTTATTTTTTATCTATCTGTTTATTTATTTATTTAATCTATTCATTTCTTTTCTTTTAGATATTTGTTTTATTCAATCATTAATTAATTAATGTTATTTCTTTCTTTATTTATTTTGTTAATTCGTTTTATTTTAATTAATTATTTTTTTCAATTCCTATTTATTTTTGTAGTTCCCCATAAACAGTCTTACGGAAAAACAAACGATGCTTCAAACTATTTTTAGGCATATTTACATTTCTTTTAATTCTTTTAATTTCATGATGGGTATCAAAATAATTGTCTTATTACACACAATCTGAATTCGGAATTTGTTTTATTGCTTTTTTTACTTTGGTAAAAAAAATTAAAACTGTTCCTCAAAAACTGTCATGGCTGTGAGAGTAGTTCCGAGCTGTTGATAGTTGACCAGTGACTCTGGGTACACAGATCAGACACCTATTGTTCTTTTGACTGACCCCTATACACTGTTTATTCTGTGGCAGCACTCTGCAGGTGTTATTTCTTTCACAACCGTGACAAGTTTTTGAGGAAATTTTCATTTTACCAAAGTAAAAGGGAACAATAAAACAAATTTCAGATTCAGATTGTGCATAATGAGACAATGATTTTGATACCCATAATGAAATTATAAGAATTAAAAGTAATTTGAATATGCTTAAAAAATAGTTTGAAGCAAATTTGTTTTACCGGAGACTGTTAATGAATAACTACACAAATTGAATTAAATAAAATTAATCAATAAATTAAAATAAAGGAAATAAATAAAATAAAATAAAATAAATAAAAAAAATTAAATAAATATATTAATTTATTAAAAATTACATGTAAATAAAACAAATACGTAAAAATAAATTTGATATATAAAATTAATAAATGAATGAAAAAATAAATAGATAAATAAACGGACAAAGAAATAAAAAAAAATTATATACATCAATAAATTAAATTCAATTAAATTGATAAATTTACTAAAGAACTTCAAACACATTATTATGTACAAAATCAATATTATTATTTATTTTTTTACTTATTTATTTGTATATTTTTCTATTTATTTATTTTTTATCTATCTGTTTATTTATTTATTTAATATCTTCATTTCTTTGCTTTTAAATATTTGTTTTATTCAATTATTAATTAATTAATTAATGTTTTTTCTTTTCTTTCTTTATTTATTTTGTTATTCATTTTATTTTAATTAATTAATTTTTTCAATTCCTATTTATTTTTGTAGTTCCCCATAAACAGTCTTATGGAAAAACAAACGATGCTTCAAACTATTTTAGGCATATTTACATTTCTTTTAATTCTTTTAATTTCATGATGGGTATCAAAATAATTGTCTTATTACAAACAATCTAAATTCGTAATTTGTTTGCTTCTTTTACTTTGTTACGAAAGGTAGAAATGTTCCTCAAAAACTGTTCGGTTGTGAAAGTAATTCTGAGCTGTTGATCGTTGACCAGTGACTCTGGGTACACAGATCAGACACCTATTGTTCTTTTGACTGACCCCTATACACTGTTTATTCTGTGGCAGCACGACCGTATCCACTCCGCAGGTGTTATTTCTTTCACAACCGTGACAAGTTTTTGAGGAAATTTTTATTTTACCAAAGTAAAAGGGAACAATAAAACAAATTCCAGATTTAGATTGTGTGTAATAAGACGATGATTTTGATACCCATCATGAAATTAAAAGAATTAAAAGTAATTTGAATATGCTTAAAAAATAGTTTGAAGCAAATTTGTTTTACCCGGACACTGTATATGAAGAACTACACAAAGTGAATTAAATTTAATTAATCAATAAATTAAAATAATTGAATGAAATAAAATAAAATAAATAAATAAAAATTTTAAATAAATCCATTTGTTTATTTATAATTAAAGAAAACAAATAAATAAATTAAATAGATAGATTGAATAAAAAAAAATAAATATATAAATGGAGAAAAAAGAATAGATAAATGAGCAGACAAATTAATAAATAAACAGATACATGAATTAATAAAAATCAATAAACAAACAAATAAATAAACAGATAAATAAATAAATATATATATATATTTACATGCCATTCGTGCTACACAAGACGCAATAAATTAGTAATTTTTTTTTAAGTAACGGCATTTATCCTTATTAAGATTTATCTGAAAAGCTAGTAACAATCAATAAAATAATATTTTGAAAGATTCGCTAAAGATATTTCAAACAGAAAAACTAATGATTAAATCTACATTTTCACAAAACTTGAAAATTGCTAGGAGTAAGGTATCGATTTTCTCACAAATAAATAGCAACAAAACATATTTTAACCCTTTTTCCTGGTCAAAATGAATGTCAGGGGACGACAGGGGGTTGGCAGGGTGGTCAGGGACTTAGTCAGGGGACATCAGGGAGTTGACAGGGACGTCAGGGAATGTCAGGGGACATCAGGGGTTAGACAGTGGTAACAGGGGCAAAGTCAGGGGACGTCAGGGAGTAGACAGGGTAGTCAGGGACAACGACAGGGGATCATAGGAGAAAGTCAGGGGGAGACAGGAAAATGTCAGGGACAGACAGGGGAACGTCAGGGGATTTTTTGGAATCTAAGGGGAAAATCATTACAGTAGTGTTATGAGTTTACATGCATTAGCATTTTTGCAAATCAGTAATTAAATCAATGCATATTGAAAACCTGATCATATATGTAAAATCTGTTATATTTCATAGTGATTCATACAAAGAAAAATAATTAAATAACATTTATCAATGTTTATTGTTTTGAAATATATTAAAGATTTAATAAAAGAATACATATAAATGTGTTTCAGTGAGAAATAAATTTACAGGAGTGATTCCAAAGGTTACTGTATACAGTGGGAAAAAATAATTTTAAATTTATCTTCAAATCATATGACTAGCAAAGATATTACAAATAAATTATATATTATGCAAACAATTATAATGGAAAGGAAATAGTTTTGCATTGATCCCACACAGTGTAAAAAGATTTTAATTCAATTGCTGAATTGTTTTAACATAAAATATAAATTTATGCATTTTATATAATCTGTAAATGGGTTCATGTGTTCACATTCAGTTTATATTGACTATACAATTAATATTAATATAATAAGAGTGACACATTCAGTTAATATTAGTGCTACAATCATACATAAACAATTACTTGTTCTACAGTAACAGAAAATATTACATGCATGTATTTGTTAGAATCCATGTCAAATAAAATTAACACAATGTACATGCTGCTTTCACTGTTTAATCTTTGTGACATATTTGTGGAAGCATTTCCTCAAAGTAGAATTTGTCCAAAGAAGACTTCATTGAATCCCATTTGTCCTGATCAAATGATATTCGTTCCATGTGAAAATCATGTCTACACTTGACAAAAAAGTCACACCATTTCAGTCCAGTTAGTGCCATTTGGCCAATGACCTGGAAATAGTAACCGTGACTGGTCCTCAGTTTAAATGAATGATTGTTCTTGTTCTGTACAAGATATCTACACTCTGTAAACGAGTCTTTGCTCGGACATTTTATCTCAAGGAGTCCATACTCTGGAATTGCATTTGGATCAAATACTTTCCTATCCGGCGATGTGCCGAGATATGGGGCACTAGGGTTTATCACAAACCCACACAGATAGACACTATTGCCTGTTATCTCGCTATAGGTTTTTGCAGCAGCTGGCTCATTTTCTATGCCGAATTTCATCTGAGCCGTCATTATGTTTTTAGACTTCAGAAGTCTGGAAGCAAGAGCTGCAAAGTCTGATCTGCGCGAACATACATCCTTAAACACTGAAGATGTAATTCGGTTTTTTCTGACATCATGCCATGTTTTGTTGTGACTCTGAAGTCTTGTTTGCTCCTCCACTTCTCTGCTGGTTGTTTCAGTGACGTGCATTCCTAGTAACATGTTTAGTTGATTCTCAGGCAAAACTGCATTGTAGGCCTGTTGTAAATTTGGATATGGAAAATTGGGATAAATTACATCTGGATGGTTAAGTATGTCTGTGATTGTTGAATTTAATTTCTGTTGGTATGACAATGGGCATCCAAAGGGTACTGGACCAAATGTTGATTCTACTGTACGTGTTGAAGTGGAGGGCAGAATTTTGAGAATCTAGAGAAACAAATTACTTATAAGTATGTGTATAACATCGTACAAAAATACAGTATTTTTCAAAATGCTGTAATTTTATATACTTGTGCTAAAATTGCTAACTTTTTAAATAGCACAATTCTTTTCTAATAATTAATGTAATTACTTTGTTACATGGTACAAGTGGTTTATGGTTTTTAAACTTTAAAATAATTAGTTTACCTGCGCATCACTTCCAACAGACTTCAAGTTCAAGATCAACTGCTGAGAGAAATCTGATGAGATGGGTTTCTCAACAGGGTAGTAAATGTTGGGTAGAATGCCTTCAGTGACCCTCTTTTTCTTTTTGGGAGGACCCTGTTGTGGTTTGATTTTAGAAATTTCTAAACTATCCACAGATTTCGGAGCAAGTCCTTCCACTCTACTGGGAATATGCCATGTTTGTGGCAGTGATGTCTTGCTCTGGACTGGTGGAACAGCTGTAAATGTGTAACAAATGTGATAGAAACAAGAAATATAATCAAGCATGCATATAAATACTGTTATTGTTAACTGAACAGTGTGTGAATTTCATTGTACTGAAATGTTATGAGCTCAAATTTTGTACAAACCTGTTAGTCCAAGTTTCTGGTAATGGGATACCAGGTAGAGAAGACCTAAAGAATGCCTGAAGTGTCCATTCCCTGCTTTGCACTCACATTCTGAACCAATGATTGTAGAGGCATCTGGTGATATTTTCACCTGGATATATATGAATTGATTTTTAAAAATGGATTCTGTTATATGAGATAAAATACTTCTTAATAAGTAGTATACAAAATTTTCAATGAAAACAACATATGTATTTCCCGATTTATATTAAAGATTTTTTTTAAATTCAAAAATATTTTAAAAAATAAAATATTAGAAAAAATTAAGTAGTAAATAAGTTTACTAAATGTTTAGTCTGTAATACACCAACTCAAGTTATATTTTTTTATTTGATAGAATCTGTCTATAATTAAATGTTTGAAAAATGTCATAGATTGCTATGAATGGTAACAATTATACATACATCACTCAGGGATGCATATACTAAGTATTTTAGTATTAGTATATACATGTACTTCCCTGCATCAATCAATCAATTAACGATCAATCAATAGTCAAATTTTGACCTAGTTTTAATGTTGGTACATATACATGTATTTATATATATTTATGTCAATTGAAATTATAGCTATGAGACAGAATCATATTTAAAACAAATTAATCATTACAGTTATGTACTAATCATTAAGATCAAATATTATTATCAGTATTGATACATGTATATGTGTTCATAAATATATATTGTGATGCTAAATGAAATTCTGGAGAGGAAAAAAAAACCACCAACAAAGTTCAAAGAAAATAAACAACTTGAACACCATCAAACCATTTGAGTATAAGGTGGGTTGTTTTTCCTCATGGATGGATACGCTTTCGATACGCTTTCGATCTGATAAAAATCGTCTTCCCAACAGCCTGGACTTTATTTAAAAGTTTAAACATAAAGTCTCTTCCAAACAGATTACTAGTATATACTGATGGATCGATCGATCGATCGATCAACACTTAGTGCTTACTGATCGTCGATTTTTCTGACGTATATAGTCTGGTTAGATTTAACAATCGCAGTTTATGAGTATTATAAGTGTATACAATCAAGATATGGTTTTCAGAAAGAAAAAGGTATCGTTAGGGTAATAAAATCTTTATTCTTGATTTATCTATTAATCATTAAATAGGAACCTCCTAGCTTTTACAGCTAAAATAAACCAATTTAATTATTACATTGTAAATGAGAAGGAAAGAGAACTTAAAAGTAATCAACACTTTTTTTTAACCGAGTTGCTTCTTTCTTTCTTTTTCGTAGTAGTGTCTGTGTCCAGGTTGGTTCCATATATCTCAATGATCTGTGATTATACTTATTCTAAGACATTACTATCTAGTCTTCTATCAAGAAAAAAAGTGTGAAAAACCAACAGAGATAAAACATTGCTAATTTTTTTTTCATTGATCAATATCAATAATGATCTCCATCTTGATATATAAAATTCGATACAAAAACGGTATCCTGATCCGGAAACTGCAGTGGCAGATCAATGATAATTGTACTTCAAATAATGCCACATTTTTTTTTATAGGTTTTTCTTAAAGATTTAACAAGATAATAAAATCAAATCTTACTTTGACAAGGTAGGATTCCCATTCTTGAATTCAGAAACTGTACCCGTCCCATGGGTACCACCACCGTGTGTGTGGCATGTCCGATCTCCACAAATATGTCGGAGTGGGTCACCTCACAAAAGGACACGCAGGAATACAGGTAATCCAAAAGATTTTCCCGGCAATCATAACCTAGGGGTGATTCTTTGCAACACCGATTTTGTGTTGGGCAATGTAACTGTTGGACTGATAGTCCAATCAGTGAAAAAAGCAGCATGGTAAACGTCGTCATTTAGTGTAATGATGTGTCAAAAGTACATTACTGATATTTTTTTCACTTATATACCCTCATTGTGACCTGTAATTTATTTATTTAATTTACTGTGGTTCTCGAGAAAAACTTTTTTCTACATATTTCAATGTAAAACTTGGATTCCCTATTGTGGCCCCGCCCTACCCCCGGGGGTCATGATTTGAAAAATGTAGAATCTACACTACCCCAGGATGCTTTCACATAAGTTTTAGCTTTTCTGGCCCAGTGGGATTTTTTAATGACCCCACCCTATTTTGTCTTTTCTCGATTATCTCCCCTTCGAAAGGGGCTTGGGCTTTCAATTTAATAATTTAAACCCCCATTTACCCAGGGATGCTTTGTACCAAGTTTGGTTAAAATTGGCCCAGTGGTTCTTGAGAAGAAGTTGAAAATAGGAAAAGTTTACAGACGAACGGATGACGGACAACGGGTGATCAGAAAAGCTCACTTGAGCTTTCAGCTCAGGTGAGCTAAAAATGTATACATGTATGTTTAATAAGGGATATATTTCATAAGGTTGGTTCCATACAGAGTGAAACGACTTCTAATTCGTTTGTTTTACTCCAATAAAAACGAAAATCGTGATTTTGGAGGGAAATTTAACAATTGTTAAGCAAAGCTATCTTTGTCAACTTTCTTTAGAAAACATTGATAGGGGCAAGGGGGGGGGGGGTTGAATACAATCCAAAGAAAGGGGGGAAGGGTTGTATGGCGTAAAATATATTTGACCAAATTATATCTAAAATTCCTTACCTACCACTTTTTTCCCTTACCTACCACTTTTTTTTGTCTGCTGATACAACTCCAAACTTAGAATAGACATGAAATTCTCGCTAAGGCAAATTGAAAAAAAAAAATAAATAAAAAAAATAGATTACATTTTTTTTTCAAATTAAGAATTATGTATCAAACTAGTTGGTTTGGGTTTCTTTTTTTTACATAGGCAATTTGTTTTTTTTAAACTTCCATTATTATTCATAAATTTGTAAATTTTAATGAGATTTGAATTTCTACATATAAAAAAAAATATTCTCTTTTTCTCAGGACCACGAATGACTTAAACGATGGAGAAGAGATTAGGTGGCACTAACCATCAGGTATGTAATAAACCTAAAGATATTCATACGATGGGTTGATTTTTTTTTTATACTTGTGAGTGTTCATCGAATCATTTCTGAAAAGGTACTCAAGAATTCATATTGTAGACTATTTAAGTCGGAATAGTTCAATTCGTTTACAAGATCTTATCACCGGTAATCCATTTTTTTTATTTTAGTAAACATAAAACTCAAAGAATTCAGGAAGCCACAGGACAAGAAGAACAAGAACAAAAGGAACAAGTAGAACAAGAAGAAAACAAAAGAGATGAAGAAAAAGAAGAGGCAAAGATAGAACACATGGATATTGATGAGGACGCACAGGTAATTGAAAAACTTGTGTCTCGAAAACGTGTTTTAGAACAGCGAGAGAGAGAGAAGTACAAAAACAACTTCGGTTAAAGAACGAAATTTGTAACATTGAAGAGGAATTGGAGGAGTTATCCTACCTTATATAATTATTTATACCGTTAGAAAGAACAAAGTACGTTATTGGCTATATACCGCCGAGAAATTTTACGATTTTTCAGCTACGTTTTTTTGTACAACTCTTTTATGTTTCGTTTACAATAAGATCAGAGCTAATGACAACTTGTATAAAAATGACGTAATATGCAATAGTGACGTCATAAAACCACGCCAAACACCAGCTGCTCACGACCAATAACGTACCTTGTTCTTTTATATGTACATGTAAGTACGTACTTTTTTTTAATCGGAGGTTTCATTATTATCGGATGCTGTGACTAACTGCTAGTTTTATAGCATAATGTACATAAATTTCAGTACTTAAAAATACTTGTAAATTTATTTTCATAATATTTAATAAAATGCACGTACCTTAATCTCATCAACTTGTAAGTGAAAGTGACAGTTTCTTTTCTTTATAGCCGTAAAAATTATATTGTTCATGATATTTATAGTGTACATGTAATATCTATAAATCTGATTTTTTTCAATAATAAAGGAATTGCACAACCTTGTGTCATAAATCTATTTTCGTATTCTGATAAAACCAGAAATTACCACTATATTTATTATTTTCATTATTTATGAATTTAAAATAATTGACCGTTTCTTTTTCTGTATCAGGAAACTTAGGTGGCCGTGAAAATCAATCTTTCACTTCTTTTTCTTTCTCTTCATGAAAAAATTCAAAAACGTACTCCCTATCCTTCCACATTGACCTGCCAAGAGGACGCTGTTCAAAGTTAAGTTCCGCTTTCCAATCTTCGTGGTAAGGGATTTAGATTGAGTCGCAAGGATTGTCAGTATTTTTGAATCTTTCGTTACCAAAAAAAGATTATTGACCACACTGCTTTCCAAATCTTTCAGACAAATAAACACGCTTAACATGTAACTGTACACCCAGAATTTAAGTAAAGCATTTCTTTTGTGACATTTCTTTTGAACAAAATCATTTCGTACATGAACAATCTCAACTGGCCCAACTGAAAGCCTGATATGCAAGTCAGCAGAGGCCGTTTCGGCCATGTTAAGAACAGGTGGATGAAAGAAGTTATCTTTCATGTAAAGAAATTGAAAACAGTCACGTCAGTAATAAAATTTATTTTCAGAACTTAAAAGCCTATGTGCTTGAAACACCTGAGGCTCGAGTTATAAACTCAAAATACTCTGGATCGGGGAAAACCCTTACATACGGAAAAGAAGTTTGCAAAATTCGAGGATTTTCACTCAATTATGACAACAGTAAAAAACTTAACTTCACTTCGATGTTGGATTTGGTAACCGGGCCACAGAATGAAAACGAGTCGAGAACATCAAACATCGTGATCAGCCACCCTAACAAGATCGTTAGAAATAAGCAACATCAAGTCATCTTTCACCGCAGAGAAGAAAAAGAATACAAACTTGTTTGCGACAAAAGAGTGATTTAAGACGGTACTTGGGACACATTGCCTTATGGTTACTAAAATGTATGCATTTTACAGTAAAAATGTTATTCGTGTATGATTATATATATATGTATGTATGTGTGATGATAAAAGATTATGATACTGAATTCTGATAGTGAATTCTGTCACATTATAATACATACGTATACATGATATTTTAACATAGTTTTTGGTAGATCGGGGACATGTCCACAACCATCACTAGGCGGGAGGACCAGCTCGGTATGGATGGTCGATCTGCCCTTATGACGCTTTGGGAAAGAAAAGCAGAAGAGACATCCTAGATTAATATATGAAATCCATGCAGTGAAAGCGGCAAACGAGTTTCGAGGCCAAAGAGCCTACAATTCGACTCGAAACACAAGGTAGTTAATCAACAAGTAATAATGAGAAAATGTTGAAGTGCTTAAATTACTTTGCATCTGTACAATTTCTTAACTACATTATAATGATTTGCTTGTTAAATCATAAACATTGCGGCTATCAATTGATTTTTTTCTGCTAGTTTAATAAATGCATCATAAACCAATGTTTGAAACATTTGAAATTAATTTCAGCACACTTGCGCATTACTTCGTTCTCAAAGAAGCAGATACACTTCCTGCTAATAACCTCAAAATTTAAGGAGGCTGGGGGGTCAACAAATTAACCACCAGATTTAAATTAATTTTTTAGATATGATATCTTAAGCTGTCAACTATCATTTGGCAAAGAAAAATTTCAAAAATTTTAGTTTTAAAATTTGATCATTTTCTATATCTTCATATGGAGCTCTTCTTCTAAAGGAGATCAATATAGTCTAAAAATGGCCACAACCCCCCAGCCTCTTTAAACCATAAATCCTTTCAAACATATAATATTTCAGAGAGGGAGAGAGAGATTATAGAAAATATAATTGAGGCAATATTCCTAATAATTTATTACTTACTGAATTCGCATGGATAATTAAATGTCCAATAAAAGTAAATATCGTTCCCAAGTTATAAATTGTAACTTTTTTTACTGATCTAGAAATTCCTGATGACCATTTATATGTACGCAGTATTTGTCGTCGTCTGTGTCGGAAGTGAATTCAAAAAGTCGAAATTTTACACTTTTTGTTTTTCAACATGTTTTTCTCTGAGGTTTACAGACTTTAGAGAGTATTTTCTGAGGATTCTAAATATGATTTCAGTTTATCGATTTTTATTGGATGACCAATCCATATTTCCCTGCAAGGTTAGGAGTTTGATCCCCGCTGGAGGCGATTTTTTTTTTTCTCCACTAGATGAAATTCCGCGCAAGCGCGGGAAATTGATTTTTCACCTGACTGATCAATTCGAATAATATATATATATCTCAATACTTTCTAGTGGAATTAATTCTAGGTTTATAGAAAGAAGAAATACTTTGTGCAAAATCCACAATAAGTTTAGGAACAGAAGAGGGTAAGCACAATTTTATTTTTAACAGCTTTAATAAATTAAGAAAACCTAGAATAAATCACTTTTACTTTATACTTTTAAACAGTACCTATTTATTGATATAATCTCTTCAGCTAGTTCACTATGTCCTTATTGTACATAGGATTGGTTGTCATTATGCTGTGGCAAATCTGCAAACTTTAATGCTAGATTTATTATAGCACAACTTACTACAAATTTTTCGATATATAAATATTTTCATGACTCAGTGCGATATCAATTGCTAGATTAGCCCCGCTGGACTTCTCCCCTTCCTCAATAAACAGCACCAACCGAAGCTTTAACCGAGATGAAAAGACTCCAAAACTTACAAATTCAATAAATTCCAAGAGGCATGAGAATTTCTTTTTTTTTATCATGAAATCATTAAATTGATTGTATTGTATTTATTATGCATGTACTATACTACCGGTATTTCTTATGTTTGTTATTGGTTTCTTTCTTTTAATTTCTGTTTCAAATTTACTCTCTACAGCTTGAGTAACTCTGACGTTTTATCAGTATATACTTCATTTTAATTTAAACTTTTTTTTTCATAAAATGATTGGACAGCAGGCACTGCCTATAAAAGTCCTCTCAATTATACAAGGTCAAATAATATATGTACTAGAAAACATTTACTAGAAAAAGACGTTAATGGTTCTCAAACAACAAAGCTTTATGATGAACGTGATGACTTACTTTACAATCGTCAGTTTCCCTTACTTAGTCATCTCGTATAGTAGATGTTCAGATAATTCAGGACATGATTTTAGCACAGAGGATAGAACATTTGGAAATACATGTTGATACTCCAGGTAAGGATAATACTTTACAGCAGACGGTAGATACATTGAAAAGACAGGTTAATTTTTTGAGTTGGGAACAGAGAAGAGAAAACAAGAAGATTGCAATGAATTGTGAGAACAAGATTCAAGAAACAGAGCCAAAGTTGAATAGAAACATCGCCGAAATTTACGAACTTCTTAATAATAGAACATTTCAAACTGTTAAGAAAGGTATTCCTGTCGCGCTCTCTCTCTCTCTCTCTGTATTATTTTTATTATGTGGGTGGATTGCAAAAATGGTTTTTGAACCCCTAATGGCTCTTACATATACTGGATTCTGCCACATGGAGATGACGGATAGTTAAAATGAAAATTGATACAATGTAAAACATAAAAAGAATATTTGTACAAGTTTATTTAATGTTCATCAGTTTTAAATGCCAATAGGTTTGCTTCATTGTTCATGGCTTCGTTTTTATGCTCTTAATTGTTTTAATTTGAAGATAATGTCAATAATCATGCTGAAAGTTAATTTAAACAAAACATTGTGAGCAAACACTGACCTCTGAAAGCATCCTTGTAACTTTAGGGAATGGATACTTTAATTTGTTGAAAGGTATTTCTCTGTTGCAATTTGTTTTGTTTTTTTTTTTATTTTCCCACACACGTCACAGGAATCCTAGCCCATGGACAGGGAAAGTCGTATTTCTTCACATGGACAGACAAATTCTCCTGTGATTCGACTATCACAATGATACTTCAAAACCTAATATTTGTACATATCGAAAGCCTGCTGTCTTTTATACTTGGAAAGTGCTGCTAGAATCTTGAGGTAAATTTGGTTTGAAGAAATATTTAGGGTTATATGTATAAAATGCAAAACATTGGGAGGGTTTTGTGCGAATATGTGGAATTATTTTCTCGACCAGACAGTGGGATTCTAGCAGCACTTTATGGGCATAAGAGATGTTTTTCAACTATATTATTTACTCAAAGAAATTATCAAACCCCGGGGTATTGTTCTGTTATCTTGCTATTAATAGCAGTCACGTAATGACGTTGTGTGGTGCACTTCTTGGCTTCAGACACTCTATTATCTTAATGAAATAATTAATACTAGTTTACGTTTTATCGACGACTTTAATAAATTATCAAACTTAATTTTTTTTAAAAGGTTTAAATTTCCCGAGAAACGATTTGTATCCTTCCTAACATACCCACGGGGAGACATAAATAAACAGAAGCATATTTCAACATAAAATTATTTAAAAACTGGTTCTAATGCATAATTCTGATGCTGAAAGTTCCGATATAATTGCTACTTATAAGATAATTTTGAATTGTGAATAAGAAAATTATTTTACATTAGAAGTACAATGAAGACAATGTCTAAATGAAGATATCCGAAAAGGAGTTATTGCCCCTGTTAACATTTTTAAAGATTGAATAATTGATTAAATAAAGAAATTACACATTTTAAAAATTCTTTTACTTTACAATATTTATCATTACACCTTTTGAAATGCATTCTTCCAAAAGATATTGTTCTATTAGATATGAGTTTAAATTAATAACAGCTTTGCAAAAACCTATGACATCATAGGAGGATGGAAATACCTAAGTATAACACCAAAACTATCTTTGGAGTGGTATGAACAATATTTTTTTTTATTAAATGTATATTTATATTATATAAAATATGACTTCATATCTTTGGAAGTTAATTCATTTATAAATATACCTATAAAGGATACCCCTCAAAGAAGGATGCCCACTTCCATCCCCTTTTTAGCTCACCTGAGCCGAAGGCTCAAGTGAGCTTTTCTGATCACTTTTTGTCCGTCGTCCGTCTGTCCGTCCGTCCGTCTGTCCGTCTGTAAACTTTTCACATTTTCGACTTCTTCTCAAGAACCACTGGGCCAAATTCAACCAAACTTGCCACAAAGTATCCTTGGGTGAAGGGGATTCAAGTTTGTTCAAATGAAGGGCCACGCCCCCTTTCAAGGGGAGATAATTAGGAATTAGTGAAAAAATAATGGCATCATTTAAAAATCTTCTTCTCAAGAACCACTGGGCCAGGAAAGATGAAACTTATGTGGAAATATCCTCAGGTAGTGTAGATTCAAGTTTGTTCAAATCATGACCCCTGGGGGTAGGGTGGGGCCACAATGGGGGATCAAAGTTTTACATAGAAATATATAGGAAAATATCTTTAAAAATCTTCTTCTTAAGAACAGCAAAGCCATGATTGGTCATAATTATATGGAAGCATCCTCAGGTAGTGCAGATTCAAGTTTGTTCAAATAATGACCCCCAGGGGTAGGGTGGGGCCACAATGGGGGATCAAAGTTTTACATAGAAATATATAGGAAAATATCTTTAAAAATCTTCTTCTTAAGAACAGCAAAGCCATGATTGGTCATAATTATATGGAAGCATCCTCAGGTAGTGCAGATTCAAGTTTGTTCAAATCATGACCCCCGGGGGTAGGGTTGGGCCACAATGGGGGATCAAAGTTTTACATAGAAATATATAGGAAAATATTTTAAAAAATCTTCTTCTTAAGAACAGCAAAGCCATGATTGGTCATATTTATATGGAAGCATCCTCAGGTAGTAAAGATTCAAGTTTGTTCAAATCATGACCCCCGAGGGAAGGGTGGGGCCACAATGGGGGATCAAAGTTTTACATAGAAATATATAGGAAAATATCTTTAAAAATCTTCTTCTTAAGAACAGCAAAGCCATGATTGGTCATAATTATATGGAAGCATCCTCAGGTAGTGCAGATTCAAGTTTGTTCAAATCATGACTCCCGAGGGTAGGGTGGGGCCACAATGGGGGATCAAAGTTTTACATAGAAATATATAGGAAAATATCTTTAAAAATCTTCTTCTTAAGAACAGCAAAGCCATGATTGGTCATATTTATATGGAAGCATCCTTAGGTAGTGGAGATTCAAGTTTGTTCAAATCATGACCCCCAGGGGTAGGGTGGGGCCACAATCGGGGATCAAAGTTTTACATAGAAATATATAGGAAAATATCTTTAAAAATCTTCTTCTTAAGAACAGCAAAGCCATGATTGGTCATATTTATATGGAGGCATCCTCAGGTAGTTAAGGTTCAAGTTTGTTCAAATCATGACCCCTGGGGGTAGGAAGGGGCCACAATGGGGGATCAAAATTTTACATAGAAATATATAGGAAAATATTTTAAAAAATCTTCTTCTTAAGAACAGCAAAGCCATGATTGGTCGTATTTATATGGAAGGATCTTCAGGTAGTGCAGATTCAAGTTTGTTTAAATCATGACCCCCGGGGGTACGGTGGGGCCACAATGGGGGATCAAATTTTTACATAGAAATATATAGGAAAATAATTTTTAAAAATCTTCTTCTTAAGAACAGCAAAGCCATGATTGGTCATATTTATATGGAAGCATCCTCAGGTAGTGCGGATTCAAGTTTGTTCAAATCATGACCCCTGGGTGTAGGGTGGGGCCACAATGGGGGATCAAAGTTTTACATAGAATTATATAAGAAAATATCTTTAAAAATCTTCTTCTTAAGAACAGCAAAGCCATGATTGGTCATATTTATATGGAAGCGTCCTCAGGTAGTTTAGGTTCAAGTTTGTTCAAATCATGACCCCTGGGGGTAGGGTGGGGCCACAATGGGGGATCAAATTTTTACAAATGAATATATGGGAAAAAATCTTCTGCTCAGGAACAGCAATGCCATTTGTTATATTGATATGAAAGCATCATCAGGTAGTTTAAAATTCAAATCCCTCCCCCCCCCCCATTAACTTTTCAATTCTAAACTGATTTTTGCTCTTTTTTTTCCCCTAGCCAATGTGCTCAGGTGAGCGATGTGGCCCATGGGCCTCTTGTTATTAATATTACAGTCATTAACACTTAAAGTACACAAGAATCTTCATTTTTCAACTTGAATGAGTTTTGTTTCTGTCATTAATTGAAAACATAATTTTAAATATGTCATGAGTTATGCGAGATATCAAGAACTTCTTATGTCGCAAACCTATGTTTTTTGCCTTGCCTGTTATGCAAGAAAAGGGAAAATATTATTTTAGCTTTGTGTACCAATATTCAGCTGTATGTAATGATATTGATATGACATCACATCTGTATATAAATAGTCAGTTTATATCCCTTTTCCTTCATATTATTAAGCATGAAATGTCCAATATGTTTCTTACTGACTCTTGTTCATAAATTTGTCATTGAGAAATATGTCTCATGATATGACTTTCATTGTACACATGAAAGATCAGTCAGGAATAATAGTGGACTAATAACTGTTTTTATGCCCCCGTATACGAAGTTTCGGGGGTATAGAGTTTTTGCCCTGTCCGTCCGTGCGTCTGTCTGTTGGTCCGTAAAACTTTAACCTTGCCCATCACTTTTGAGTGGGTGGGGCTATGGATTTCATATCTCACAGGTGTATTTCTTGTGACAAAATCTTTCTTTGGGTACCACCAAATTTGACCTCTTGACCTTGGAGTTTGACCTACTTTTACAAAACAAAATTACCACACTTTAATCTTGGCTGTAACTTTTGAACAGTTGGAGCTACGGCTTTCATACTTCACATGTGTATTCATTGTGACAAGACCTTTCAGCTGGTATAAATAAAATAAAAATAAAGTGGGTCATATATATATATATATATATATATATATATATATATATATATATATATATATATATATATGTGACCCACTTTTTAAAAACTTTAACCTTGGCCATAACCGTTTAACAGTTAGAACTTGGGCTTTCATATTTTACAGTATATTCCTTGTAAAAAGACCTTCCTTTGGGTACCAACATTTTTGACCTCTTGAGTTTGACATGCAATTGAGAAAATTCAACACTCGCCATAAACTGCCATACGGGGGCATCAGTGTTTCACAAACACATCTTTTTTTGTTGTTTTTTAGGGGGGGGGGGGGGCAATTTGTTTCAAATCGTAATTTAACAATCTTCTTATTTTTTATGATGCATTTATAATGCTATAGTCAAATTAAAAAATACCTCTTGAATTAATTTTGATAAAGTATGTTTAAATCTGCTTCAGCCATATTGATTTCATGTAGAGAAATTTTTTCAGAAATTTGCACTTAGATGTTGAAGCTTAATTTTACAATGCTAACTTGAAATGTCTTATTTTTAATGAAAAAGAGTTATTCTATTTAGGTATATAAGGGATAATGCCACGGCAACAGATGGGTTCGAACGATCGTACATAACTGATGTACCAGAGTTTCTGAAGAACAGACCTGCAAGCTTCATAAAGCAATGCATGTCAAAAATGAAACTAGCAGACACCATCAATGAAACTGGTTATATCTCTTTGCAACAGAACATACAAGGTAACTTCAGTGAACTCAAATTCATAGAAATGTACATTGCAATTAGAACTAAAACATTAAAACATGTTTATTACTAATATTACGAGCAGAAATCACAAGCCATTTGAGGTTACAACCATTTTGCTAGCAAAATAGATTTTATTGCCGAATTAAAATTAATATCCTAAAATTTAACATGTATAGCAGTTTGTATTTGTGTGAATATTAACCTGAAAGATATCTTATCTCGTATAACTCGTACGTGTACAGTTCCATGCAAACTTTTAAATAGCAGGTTATAACATAAATATTGAAGTAATTAAAAAAATGTACTTCCCTGTTTGATAAAATAGGTGAAAAGTCAATCTGAACCTGGACAAAAAACAGGGTACCAGGTCACAATTGACAATGGGAATGGGATGCAAAGCTGTGGATGCCATGCATTGATGTGGACATTACTCTCTTACTAGCATATTTTTGCCATCATAAAGCACAAAGAATTATCATGGTAAGATTTACCACCAGAGTACCTCTCCTCACCATAATTTAACATTGACTCTCGTGTGATTAACATTCCAATACTAATTCCATCTGAGGCACTTGAGGAAGATGAGATGGAAAATGACAATTTAGATGCAACACACTTGATGCCAATGGCGATGATGCATCACAACTTATTGACCTTCCTTCAGCTAAGAAAGGCCTTATGTCCCTAAAAGCATTGGCAGTCCAGTGTAGAGAAAAATTTTCACATTTACAGAATGCCACCTATCTGTGCCAAAGTGAAGTTGCCTTTAGACCTCTTGATTCTCAGCTGAAGGAGGCTCTGAGTGCCTTTAACAGCAGTCTATACATGGACAGTGGACTTTGTACAGAAGCTGTAGATAAAAGGCTGTAAAAAGACCAGCAACACAAAAAGATGCTCCAAGTAAGAGAATCAAAATTCAAGAAAACATGAACAGAAAAAAAGGAGTCAAGAAGAAGAAATAAAAGGCCACTACTAAAGTTGCAAAAGAAAGAACGTACATGTAGTGAGACAATCATAATAGAGGGACATGAAACAGTTCCCAATACGATACAGGAAGATATTACAGGTATCTTACTCTTTGGATCTTTTTTCATTTAAAATTAATATTCAGAACTGTTTTGAAATAAATTCTTGAAGCTTTAGTTTCTTTTATCAGAGCGCAGGGTTGAGTGATCATGTCAGTCAAATTATAACTGTTGTGAATTTGGACAACACTCAAGTTAAGAGAATGTCATAACCTCTCTTCGTTGGGGTCGTTTCATTAATTAGTTATATTTTGACAGAGGTTATCTCAACCAGGACTTGAAAGGAGAGAAAATTTTCTTTACGATATATGTATATAGTGTTATTACTTTTACTGAGCATTGATGATGAACAATACGGGTATAATGCTTCCAATTATTGTGATCTAATAAGTTTTTTCTGGGCAAAATTGAATACTCGCACATTTTATGCAAGTTTTTTTTTGGTTATGATCACAATGTTCTGTGAGGATTTAGCAATAAAATAAAGAAATAGTTCTGGAATTTTTGTTTCAAGTTGTTTTTTTTTTTGTTTTTGGTGATTATTGGGTTCCAGTACAAAAAAAATATTATTAGTTTAAAAAAAAATGAAAATATTTTTCACACTACCAATAATACGTAAAAAATAGCTATTTTAATAAAAAGTATCATCTCTATAGGATGTCTTGTTTAAGAGGAAAATACAACAATATAGCAAAAATACTTGATATACTTACTAGAGCATCTAATAGTGTACGGAAACATACCAGTCTGTAAAGTTTAAATCTGGATTCTTATTTTTAGGATGAGTTGAAATACTTTTTTAATGAAATATATGAAGATAACGAACAGTATTCAAAAGTCCATCAAACAATACAAAATAAGAGCAGAGCAAACACGGACCTCCAAACATCAGAGGTGGGATCAGGTGCCATGGAGGAGTGAGCATCCCCTGCCGACCGGTCACACCCGCAGTGTGCTCCTTGTCATGATCGGGAAATAGCGGAAAAATCCGTCGACAATTCAGTGTGTAAATAATAGCCTAACAATTTGTATGAAAAACGCCAGTCAGCATTTGACTCAATGATAAATTGTATTTGCTGACAAGGTCATTGTATCGACCAGAGAACTTACGAAATGATGACTTTAAACGAGACAGCTGATATTCTTGTTTCATCAACTTGTTTGTCAATAATTTACCTCTTTTTAGAAATTGTACATACGTAGAGCATGCTCTTGCGTATCGAATCAACTGAGAGATATATACCCAGTATGCAGGTGATGAAGGTATATTGCTGCATAAGTAAGGGAAGTTGACGATTGAAAAGTTAAAGTCATCACGTTTATCATAAAGCTTGGTTGTTAGATTACCATTAACGTCTTTTTCAAGTAAAATATCCAAATATGAAACAAATATGTAATCCCCAAGGTGATCCAACTTCCACCTAGATGTTGATATAGATGTGTTTCACCATATATAAGATATTGGATGTGACCTTCATTTTGACTTTATATCTCAAGGTCAGTGAATATAGGATGTTGACCTCATTAATTTGGACGTGACCTTCATTGTGACTTTATGTTTCAAGGTCAGTGACTGTCGGATGTTGACCTCATTTATGATTTTGGGATGTGACCTTTATCTTGATTTTATATCTCAAGGTCTGTGACTGTTGTGACCTCGATGGTATGACCTTGACCTGATTTAGATAAGGTTATGATCTTGACCTACTTTTAAATGTGACTGCAGACACCCCTTCACTGTGACCTCATTTATGGCCTATGTGGGTGGGCTCCGGAAAACCCCATGACGTCATCTTGACTGTAGACTGACTGTTCTCTACCCCCTTACTACTGCTGGGCAGTCATGAAAATTTATGTGTTACGCATATTATACTTGTTTTGGTAATTCATTATTGTGTTGATAGATAACTGTATTCATTATTTTATTCTATAATTTCCTGCTCGATGATTGGTTGAGATCTATCATTGTAAAATTCATACTAATTTAAGCTGCACGAGACCTTTTTTTTTCTATACTGGACAAAACATAATTCAAGCAATTCCAACAAGATGATTAAGCCACCCCTTAAGTACAGTATTCACTTGGCTTTTGGGCTTGGGGAATACTGCTCTTCAGGAAGCTCGATCTTTTGTCCTTTAAACAGCAATCTTTGTATTATATTAATATGTTTTAATATTAAACATGGTAACACAAGTAATATAAAAATTCCTAGTAGATGTCGTCAAAAGTTTGTCCTAATAATAGAAGTCATAAAACAAAGATTCGTGTCATTAAAATCTTAAAATCATTAACAACAATACTTAGAAGTTTTATTGAATATTAAACATTAAGCTCGGTAAGATATTCTTGCATTCTTTCTCCTATTAGAATGTCCGCCATAATGATTTGTCATATTCAAAGCATTTCCAACTTTTGGACTTCTTACAGCATTATATTCTAGAAGACAGGGACAATACATTTTTCATTTCGCAAGCGCCTTGATCCTACACAATAAATCCTGCCGTACTCAATATGAGGTTACATTGAAACGTCATAGCAAACATCCAGGGTCAGCCGAGATTGCAATATTATAATGTATCTCATTATTTATAGTTAGTATTTCAAAATTTTGTACTACTTGTACATACAGTGTAACTTGAGTTTCGTTTTACAGATCATTTATAATTTACTTCCATGATATAAATCATTGTTTTATAAGGCGAGTTTAACGGAAAACTTATAAAAAAAAAAAACAACAGCTTGATAATCAAACAACCAAAACAAACAAACAAAAACTAATAACTGACCCACTGATAAGAATATTTTTTTAAGTTGTTCTCAAATATATGTAAATGATCATTTGAATAATTTACGGTCCTTAATTACTGGTTCATGACCACCCCCCCCCCCCCCGGCCCACTACATACATGTACATTTCAATAACTGTAAACTCGCATAGCAGCTTAAGTAGATGAAATTAAGATAATAACGATGTGGTTTTTTTTTTAAATTGTTTTATATCGATGACCCCCCACCCCTCTCCGTACTCAAATTGTTTCCTATGAGCCGGTTGTAGAGATTTTAATTTCAAATAATATACAGTGTTCTCTCTCTCTTCCTCTCTCTCTCTCTCGTAAAGCTATTTTACTGATTTTCAGCATTCAGGTGGCAGCAAGTTACATGAACATTTACTTTTCATGCAACGTACCAAAGAACTATGACGTTTCCAAATTCATAAATCAAAAAAAAAAAAAATATAATTGAATTTTTCATTGATAACGTGCCCAGACGAGGTAAATGTAACTTAAGGGGCATCGAATGTAGGGGGAGTATATTCTCAGGTATACCGTGACCATGGAGACAGTATACATTGTACATCCAGCTAGCAAGTGTCAATTAAAAAAATCCACCGCAATTGCTCTTAGCACCCGCAATATCTTCGAAACAGGTGGAGGATTACCGACACGTGATGACCTTGGCTTCACTTTGAAACTATAATTATTAAAGTGTTAAAATTAAATAATTATGACAATTACAAAGTTCAAATACAGGTACCTATGTAATGAAAAAATATATGTACATTTTTGTATTAAGGTATCTTTGTAAATTCAATTACTAATGTTGCAATTACGTGTACTTTTCATGCACAAGTACAAAACGTACCCGTCTAGTATTTTTTTTTTTATATCCATATAAAGTTTTTCGAAAATACATGTAGTACATGTAAGAGGTTCGTGAACATGTAAACCTGTATATATATATCGACGCGAAGAAAACTGATAAGCATTTTTGTTTTGTTTTGTTTTTTTGGACTGACTTGCAAGTAGTTACAAAAAATCAAAAACATACAATGTAAGGTCTACATGTAGGATAATTAGAATTGACAAAATAACAATTCCCTATATACATGTATTTAAATCAAGCTACTGATTAATTTTTGGTAAAAGATTAATTAAAAAAATATCATTGTAGTAAAAAAAAAGAGAGATTTTTTTCCTCCAATTTACATGTACGTATTGACATACAATGTACTGCACATTTATACTGTACAATGTACATTTAATTTTTTTTCATGAATTATTAAGATCGATAATTTCGATGTTGATCTGGATAAATTAAAACGTGCATGTAAATTGAAATAATAAATAAAAAATAATTAAATACATGTACATATTCTTATACTGTATCTTGAGATAATAAAATTCTATAATTTATCGAAGACCACTCTTTTTTATTCTTTTTTTTTTAGTAAAAATTGTTCTAACCATTATTATCTTCTTTTTTTCTCTTATGAATTAAAGTACTTATTGTCTGATAAATTTACGCAATGTATATTTACATATTAATGGATTTTATAAATATAAAAATAAATATGTAACTATACATGTAACATGCTACCTGGATAATAAAAATATATAATGTATTAATAGATTTAAAAAATAAAAAATAATGAAAATAGATGTGTAAATATCGCATGTTGTCTGGAGAATTAAAATATATAAATATAAAATCATGTTTAAAAATCATATTAATAATATTTTTACACCGTACATTCACACGCTTTGCTTGTACAATGTTTAGATTACAAACTGGCATGTTGACTGGTCGATGCGCTGATGGTCAACACATTTTATCACTTATCCTGATTGACAGACCTGTTCGGCATGTTGATTGGTCGACACGCTAATGAGTTAATCGCTAATCCTGATTGATAGCTCTGTTACGCAACACCGAACGCGCGTTCGCTTTCTGGGACCGCTACTGAATTTGGGGTTCGCTTTCAGCGTTCGCTCTGGGTCAGCACTAGCGGACCCCAAGCGAACCCAGAGAGCGAACCCGGGGTGCGCTCTGGGTTCGCTTTCTGTTAGGTTGTGTCTGGTCGGTACTGTACCTTTTAAAACTATCACAGGATTCCCTGAAATATTATATACACACAGTTATTATAATACTGATATATTATATACACACAGTTATTATAATACTGATGCACTGAAAGAGAGTTGTAAGACTAGTACCACGTGTATAAACACCAATTCAGACCCCTAGAACGCGAGGAAGAAGGGTGCATTCTCAACTTTATTTCTGAGTATAGTCTTTTGGTGTAGTAATATTTATTTAGATGCTGGTTCCCCCTCCCCCAAACTGTTGCTGTAAGGTTGAGCAAAGTCAGCATTTGAAAAAATATACCAAAAAGTAAAGGGAAAGTTCCAACCCCAAGCCCCCCAGTTGATAGACGTCCTAATAGTAAAGATTGTATGTTGTGTTACGTCCCATTTTGACCTTTACTCGGCTCTCAGGGCCATTGAGCAGTGAGGGATCGTTATCGTGCCAAGGTCTGCCGTGACACGGGGCCTGGGTTTTTAAGGTCTCATCCGAAGGACGACCCGCAACTTTCACTTCAAAGTGCCAAGCGCATGGCGAAGGAACAGTTGCTACCCATTTTTTTATCGACTTAGGTCAGTCGCGGCCGAGATTCGAACTCACGACCTCCCGATCGTGGAGCGAGCGCTCTACCGACTGAGCTACCGTGAACGGTCTCCTAATAGTAAAGAAGATTCCTCAAAAAGTTGCCCTCTCTTTGCTGTCTAGGATTTTATAAATCGAGTTGAAATAAGAGAGTAAAGAAAAGAAGTTTAATACACATATATACTACCACCGGCAACCAAAGAGTAGAGCAATTGATTCAATGATTAAAAACAATCAAAGAACCTATTACAAGGAGCCAAGTCACCAAAAAATGGACAAGAAATTATTCATGAAAAGTGATCAAATTAGAGAAACTAAACAAAATATACAATACTGATGATATTCTGGGTCAAGAAGTTAAAGAAAGTGGGTTTGTCTAGAGATGCAAATGTTCGACATAAACTCGGAGAGCTGTCTACTCGTCTTCCGGTTTTTAAAAATTATTATATGGACCTGAAAACTTCGTTCTTATAGACTATATCAGTCCGGGATACTATGAAAACATAGTGATGTCAGTAAGATTCTATGTTAAGGAGATGATGAGGACAGAGGTCATCAGTGTCCTTAACTTGAAGTCATTCCTGAAAATTTCTTGCACCATCACCTGACAGCGTACACGGCCATGTCATATTTTAATTTTTTCCCCCGCTAATGTAATCCAATACGCAAGTGTTGGGATTGTAGTTCTCCAACGATAGAGGCGCAAATAGTATCCCTATCAGCATGGAAGTGGGACAGGTTGTCCATATACACAAAAACACACATAAATTAACGATGACTAGGGCTTATAAAATTTATTTAATGTCATAGATAGATTATAAGGCCAAACAGCGATGATTTTATTGAGCTCTACTATAAAAGTTTTACAAACCTACTTTCAATTAAGATACTTGAAAACCAAAGAACCGTCATAGTTTTCAACGGATTACTTTGTGAAATAGACGCTTCCTCGATTGTACTAACCTTTTTCTAAAAAGTTAGTGGACGTTTTGAAATTATTATAATGGAAAAAATCGGTGTGTCATTCAGAATGCCGACGTGCAATGATCAGATGCAAGTGTCTTTATCATCTGTTTATTAGAGATCATCTCTCTTCTTCATCTGATAAGCCTTATCCATTGATGTTTTCTTTTGTTCCGATTTTTTTGGTAGAAAGAAATTGACGTCTTACTTAAATTAGGTAATTTTCGAGTTGATGAGTGCATTCCGACTGACAGTTATGATAGACCGGCATATCCATGATGTAACGTTATAAATAACCGTCCCATCTGCCGGTTTACGGGGAAACAAAACACCTCTCCGTAACGAAAGAGCGCACTAAGGAAGATAATCTCGAAACTTGCGTATTATGTTATTTTTTATTATTAACATTGTTATTCTGTGCTATTATATCAATGACAGTACACACAATCAGGTATATGGACATGAGTAGAACCAGATTCTGTTAGGTGATGTCAAAAACCAACCAACGAGAAAAGTTGAAACTGGAGGAGAAAGAAATAAGATTTGAAAATTTGTTCTATTGTAACAGGTTGGAGAGAATAATTGAAATCCCGCAGAGTCCCCGATATCAGGGTATCGTTAAATTCACGAAATCGGGTATCCTGTGTAACTTGCTTTAAAAAAAAAAAAAAAAAAAAAAAAATCAAGCAACGGCGCATAATATCAGTTAGTTTTTTTTTTTTTTTTTTTGGGGGGGGGGGGGTTCATTGAACCCAATTTACAGGTTTGTCTAAAGAATTTAAAATGACACGACTAACACAGTGGGGGTGACAAGGAAGACACGACCGCATCATTATTTTTCAATGCCATTATCAAAAACTAATCACTACATGCTATTTGAGTTTATTTTCCACAAGTATATTCCCCAAGCTTAATTTCTAAGTCTTGTGAAATATTCATAAAGTGTATCACTTTCTTTAGGAAATTAACAAATCACCGTTAGTTATTTATTTTATACTGAATCTGGACTGAATACTGGACTGAACTGAATACTGATCTGAACACCGATTATGAACTGAATACTGACACCGGACTGAATACTAAACTGAACACTGAAACTGGACTGAAAACTAAAATGAATATTGCACTGAACACTGAAACTGAACTGAAACTGGACTGAATACCGATCTGAAAACTGAACCTGGACTGAAGACTGAACTGAAAACTGAGCTGTACACCGATTCTGAACTGAATACTGACACCGGACTGAATACTGAACTGAACACTGAACGGAAACTGGACTGACTATTTCACTGAACACTGAAACTGAACTGGAACACTGAAACTGGACTGAATACTGACCTGAACACTGAATATGGACTGAATACTGCACTGAACACTGAAACTGGACTGAATACTGAACTGAACCTGGACTGAATACTGATCTGAACACTGAAACTGGACTGAATAGACTTGATTTACTGTTCCATTTTAACTGGTCAGATCAGTCATTTTTCTACACCCAATTTCGGTCCGAATATCGGCCCTTTCCCCTCTCAAAAATTACATTTTTTCCCAGTTTCTGGTACTTTTTTCCACAAACGAAACCGTTGTTGCTTTTGTTATATTGCATTTTTTACGCACGACCTATCTATAATGGAACGCTGTTCTTGGTCATTCAGACTCTTAAAATAATAGTAAGGAACAGCGCGGCTAGGATAAGGCTGTCCGAAGAATGTCACAGTGTACCAGCCGCAGTAACTTCTCTGAACTACCTAGATATGACGTCATAATGGCATATGACGTCAAGTCACTGCAAATTTGAGCAGACATGACGGGGAAAGTGTCATAACTTTTACATTCCTTTCACATCACATGTAGAATTTTTTTTACTTTGATGTTTAATTCATGTGTTTGGATTGTTGTTTTAAGGCTGTTTTGATAGTGGATTTTTGCAGTGTAATATCGTTATTACTTTTTTTTGTCTAACATGTACGTATTCAAACAATTACAAAAAAAATGTGAAACGCTCCCCTTACGCGTCTGTAGTCTGACTGAGAATTTATAAATCGTGTATATATTAGACTGGCACAAGTGAATAATAGGGATTAATTGAAGATATTCTGTGTGAATTTACTAGAGAAATATGTCCTCTAACTGAATTTTGCTGGGGAATTGTATGTAATTTATTCCGTTTTGTATAAATTGCGATGAAGAGTGGAAAATGACCCCTTGTATGTGGGTAAGTTGAATTTCTCGTGAAATATTTTCTTAAGAAATAAAATTCAGACTTGCCCCCAGCACTTTATATATACCCAAGAATACGTTTAATTGATTTATGTAACAAGCCGTTCACAATAATTTTGTTTTTCACTTGTGCCGATGCGATTTTTGTGCAACATTTAAGAAAATTTATAAGTGTCCGTCACGTGACCAACATAGTCATGTAACATCACAGAAATGCTTTTTTATAATGCCTTATTCAACTCTCTTTACAACTTAACTGTGTATGTATACATAGATTACAAATTGAAATCAAAACATAGCTCAAAATAAAATAGTATATATCTAATGCAAATTAAGCCTTCGGACAGCCTTAACATAGCTGCGAGCAGATTACTTTGTGCATTTACAAGACCCAGAAAAAACACATTGATCATGTCAAACTTGTGTGTAAATACATCATAAAGTGCAAGATGCATGTGAAAGGGCGAAACATAGCTTTATTTGTAAATCCAAGTACTAGCAGTTCTACAACAAGCATCCCTGATTCCATGAAAATCAAACTGTTTCTACAATCAGCAGATGCAACTAGTATTGCAAAGAAATTGCAGCAATTTGATTAGCTAGGGTAATAAGAAAACTTGCTAATTTGTTTGAAAAATAAATGATTTGTCATAAATCATGTCAGATTATTCTGTCTTCAATGGCTATTACGAGAGGGATTTTCTCTTATATCTACCATTGTGGCAAAACACAAAAAAGGAAATATAGGTTGGTCACAATTAACGACAAGAACTACGCACGCTAACTTTCGATTCCCGCCTACATTTTACACCCATTTAATTCAATACTAATGGCAATTTGGCCAGAAATTTTTTGTTGAATGCAAAGAACAGTTCAATGGTAATTGACTGATAATTTTAATTCCAGTGTTAAACAGTTAATTACCCCTAATTCCAGCTATTTAAATAAGGGGGTAGACGATATTTTTCATTGAAATCGGGCTTTAAAGCATCACCACATTTTAAAATATTCTTGGATATGAATAAATGTTCCTTGAATCATTTCTTATGTTTTACTCATATAAAATTAAACATATATTATTAATAAAATACAATGTTTTAGTTATACCCCTTTGAAATTGGTGATAAAATAAGCATTTTTGTAGTTTTTTGTCTGTGAACATGTCCCCCCCCCCCCCCGTGAAACACAAAAAGCTTTGGTATGAATTTGTGAAATGACAGTCCATATTACCTGTAAAAAGGAATTTTTGTTTCACGGGGGGGGGGGGGGGGGAGATGTTTTAAAAATATTTTCCGTTTTCCGTTGATTTCTATAGTGAAAAACGCAAGTTTTGCCAAAATTATAGAGTTATCTCTCTTTGTTTTCCCAAAGAAATAATGTTTTATGAAAATTCATATAAATATCTATATACATATGAAAAATCATTCAATTGTGTCAACTTTTGAAAATTGACTTGGAGGTAGGCGGGAGAACAATACTATCGTTCGCAGTTCTTTAAAGATTAAAAAAAGTTAAAACGTTAGAACTGTGTCTAATTTGTTATTTTGTAGCAAATAAAATGAATAAATGATGTAACATTTACAGTGATTTACTTGTATATTTTATTTTACCTGTCAATTAAGGTTAAATTACAATCTTATTGATTTTTACCAATTTGACAGTAATGTCGATGATATTTCCCAATTGAAAAAGGCCCAGGCCCCTTTTAAAAAATGTATAAAAATCACTGGGTCTTTGTTCTGGTCGCGATGTTTTGCATCAAAATCACAAATGTCCGTTTTTGCGACGACGCCTCGTATCTCCTATTCTTAAATACATCAGACTTTTGAGGTGCTGGGCGCTGGAGAGCGTGGGCGTAATCCATTGTCTCTTGATCAGGTTCATCTTCATCTCCGTCGGGCTCGTATGAGTAGCCGTTTACTAAGTTTGACGCGCACTAATTTAGCACCCTCTTCTCTGTTTTCCTCCATGGTTGGTGGGTATTGGCGATGTATGCCGAAATTCGAGCCCCGGAGCCACTTAGATCTCTCGAGTACGAGGTCTAGATCCTCCTGATAGAGAAACCGGGCGATGATTACATGTACCCTTGACATATCGCCCATATCTGCACATTCACAAACTCAATTATTGATTATTATTGTTTAACGCCGAGTCGGCAATATTTCAGCCATATTTCGGCGATCAAATTAAGTGTATTTGCCCATTTAGGAAGTTTTAGGTTTCTCTGGCGGCCCCCAGTGAGCCTACTCTTTTTCGAAAACCAGAGAAACGATCTTTTACGTGCCAAGGGGGCTGTTATCCTTGACACGGGGCACCATTTAACGTCCCATCCGAAATTTAAATTCAAAAATATGTAAACAGTTAAACTATATATACAACATTCTTAAGTTATTAAGATTCTTAAAAATCAGTTTCATCGCGGGTATGTTAATGTATGACGTGAACTTTAGAAGTAATGATTTCTTAATATTTATAGATTAATTTCAGGTAAAAAGAAATGAATGGAACCATTCAAAACAAAATATAAACTAAATCTTGTCGTTTTGGGGTGGTAAAAATTGCTAAGTATTTAGCACGGGGGTTAAATACCAAACCCATGACGTCATAACCATTGATCAAATATTTGCCGAGTGAAATTAAACGTGACGAGAATTCATGTAAACAAATAGATGAAATGGGAGTTTTAAAGCATATACCGTGAATGTTATGTGTGATTCATAAGGAATTTAAGATTAAGAATCAGGTACGCTGATATATTCTTATCATGTTTTCTTATAATGAACACAGGCAGTGCTTTGAAATCCCGATCAGCCTTTCCTCTGTCGTTCTATAACAACAAAGATGCAAAAGTTCAACACTATGCCGCATAATTTGAAACAAAATTTTTGTTTGTATCGAAAGCTTGTATTCTATAGTACTTGGAAAGTGATGCTAGAATCGTGTGGTTAACATGAATTGATAACAATTCCTTGAACGTATGCATAAAATGTGAAAATTTTGGTAAGGTTTCATGCGAAACTTTGGAATATATTTTCTGTGTCGGCAGAGTAGGATTCTAGCAGCACTTTTCATGGCCCAGTGATGTTTTTACATAATTATTTCCACTAAAAGAAATGAATTAGCTCCGGGGTAGTGTTGAACTTTTCACTTTTTCATTAAGGCAATTTTTCTATTTATAGACGTCACGTGATGACGTCGTAGTGGAGTGCTTCTTATAGCCTAAGACTCAATGACGTCTATACAAGGGATAATAATAGTAAATGTTTTATCTATGACTTTTCCGATTTATCAATGTTAGATTTCACGAAAAAAGTCTAAATTCGCCGAAATATGATCTGGGTACTGCCTTAACATACCTGCGATGTAAAAATTCTAAAATTGTATAAACATTTATATTTGTAAAAAGTTCATGCATCGTTTGCACATTTTTAAATAGTCAACTTCGAGTAGGAAAAAAAAAGGTACATTCCAAAAGAATATTACTGATAGTTAACGGACATTCGCATGATATACATTCTGGTTGCAATTCTCGAGTAAGTAAATATTCATGCGTTATTTTTGAATGACCAATACGTATTCTGGAAATAATCACTTCTTCTTAAAGTTTCAAGCCGAAATCAGATGATTGGTTGACTTTGTTTTCTATAGCATAAAGCTTACTTGTATCACAAAATTCCCAATAATTTTGCCAGAGTGAATTTACATAAAGTTTAACAAAATATTTCACATCAGTGTATGGTAATTTGAAAAAAGTAACGTCATACTGAAGTGCTGTTTTTGCAGCTCCATCAGCTTTGGTGTTTCCAGGGATGCCAATGTGACTTGGAATCCAACAAAAGTCCACCACTACTTTACCTTGATGAGTAAAATAATAATATTGAATTAATATATCTAAAATGTATGGTTGTTCGATGTTCATTTTTTTTATCGTTTGTAAGCAACAGAGCGAGTCCGAGTATATTGTAAATTTGTTATCAGTAGAAGATTTAATATATTCAAATGCAAGTTGAATGGCTTTTGCTTCTGCTGTAAAAATAGTCGCTGCATTATGAAGCCGTGCAGAAAACACACTTTTGTCAATCACTGCAGCTGCTGCCACTTTGTTTTTAATTAGGGTCTTCCGTCTCCAACGGAAGACCCTTCTTTTATTGTATTGTTTCTTTTTCACTTTTATTATTAGGGTCTTCCGTCTTAAGCGGAAGACCCTTCTATTATTCTTCGGTTTCTTTTTTACCTTTATTATTATTTTTATTCTTTTTTCTTCTTACAGAATTTGTGCAGACGATTTCTCGGAGATGGCTCGTTCGATTTTATTCAAATTTTCGTGGTAGATGCGTTGATATCTGAAGTTAATTCCGGCAATTTCGTTAAGGGATATATACTTCCGGTCGGAAGTTTTCGCCCTTTTATCAAAATTTAGAGGACCTCCTTGTCTGCGATGGAACTCAAAAACGGCTTTAGCTAGAGCGCTGAAATTTTCAGTGATGATAGAGGACATGTTGCCATTTTGCACCTGGGTTTAGATATTTTCCGGAAGTGCCTAGTATGGAAACTCTGTAGGGGTCGAAATTTAGGACACGTATTATGAGTGAATTTTTGAGACATTTTGTATCATATCTTTTAAAGTATAATTATTTTGCTAAAACATACTGAACAATATTTGTGCAGAATGACAAGATCTTTAATATGATATCAAGAAAAAAGGGCTGACTCATCATATTAGGGGCTGAGAGGGGCCAAAAGTATTAAATCAATAACTCTTTAACGATCAATATTTTGGTATACATTACTGAAGCAAAATTATTTATCTTAACAAATTACAACTATATATTATGATTTTTACGTCATATGTTACATAAATAAGTGCCACAAGGGGCCAGAATGCTTAATCTTTGAAGCTTTATATCTCGAAAAGGGGAAACATTTTGAAAAGCAATATTGAACAAAAGTTGTTTAGAATGATGTTCTCAACATTGTGCATCCTTTGAATTTTTCCTAAACAGCCCCTATCTGGACTTAAAGGGACGGCCCCTAAATATTTCAAGTCTACATATCTCGAAAACGAAACGAAACTTCTGAATAGTTGTTGAACAAAAAGTCTTCAGAATTACAAGACCTTTCATGTGATATCAGGAAAAATGGGCTGACCCCTTAAATTAGGGGCTCAGAGGGGCCAAAAGTCTTTCATCTATAACTCCTTAACGTTAAATATTTTGATATTAAATATTGAAGCAAAAATGTTCATCTTCACAATCTGCAACTATATATCTTAAATTTTTTTTTCAAATATTACGTAATTAGGGGCCATAAGGGGCCAGAATGCTTGATCTTTGACGCTTTATATCTCGAAAAGGGGAAACATTTTGAAAAGCAATATTGAACAAAAGTTGTTTAGAATGATGATCTGAACAATGTGCATCCTTTGAATTTTTCCTAAACAGCCCCTATCTGGACTTAAAGGGACGGCCCCTAAATATTTCAAGTCTACATATCTCGAAAACGAAACGAAACTTCTGAATAGTTGTTGAACAAAAAGTCTTCAGAATTACAAGACCTTTCAAGTGATATCAAGAAAAAGGGGCTGACCCCTCAAATTAGGGGCTCAGAGGGGCCAAAAGTCTTTCATCTATAACTCCTTAACGTTAAATATTTTGATATCAATTATTAAAGCAAAATGTTCATCTTCACAATCTGCAACTATATGTCTTAAAATTTCTTCAAATATTACGTAATTAGGGGCCATAAGGGGCCAGAATGCTTAATGTTTGAAGCTTTATATCTCGAAAAGAGGAAATATTTTGAAAAGCAATATTGAACAAAAATTGTTTAGAATGATGTTCTCAACAATGTGCATCCTTTTGAATTCTTCCTAAACAGCCCCTATAAGGACTTAAAGGGACGGCCCCTAAATATTTCAAGTCTACATATCTCGAAAACGAAACGAAACTTCTGAATAGTTGTTGAACAAAAAGTCTTCAGAAATACACGACCTTTCATGTGATATCAAGAAAAAGGGGCTGACTCCTTAAATTAGGGGCTCAGAGGGGCCAAAAATCTTTCATCTATAACTCCTTAACGTTTAATATTTTGGTATTAAATATTGAAGCAAAAATGTTCATCTTCACAATCTGCAACTATATATCTTAAATTTTTTTCAAATATTACGTAATTAGGGGCCATAAGGGGCCAGAATGCTTGATCTTTGACGCTTTATATCTCGAAAAGGGGAAACATTTTGAAAAGCAATATTGAACAAAAGTTGTTTAGAATGATGATCTGAACAATGTGCATCCTTTGAATTTTTCCTAAACAGCCCCTATAAGGACTTAAAGGGACGGCCCCTAAATATTTCAAGTCTGCATATCTCGAAAACTGAATAGTTGTTGAACGAAAAGTCTTCAGAATTACAAGACCTTTCAGGTGATATCAAGACCCCTCGAATTAGGGGCTCAAAGTCTTTCATCTATAACCCTTTTACAGTAATGTTCATCTTCACGATCTGTTTCTATAAATATTTTAAAATCTTCATCTAATATTGCGTTTTTTGGTGCCATAATGATCAAATTTTTGTTAAACATAACTGAAGCAAATTGTACGTTTTCACTATTTATATATCTATGAGCGAAAATCTCAGTCAAATTCGTATCTCATCTTATCAAAAATCGGACGGAAGACCCACTCGTTGCTCGCAACGAGATCGCATCTAGTTATTATTCCACTTTTTCTTTACAATTTTTGTGCAGAAGATATCTCGCAAACGGTTCGATCGATTTTCATGAAATTTTCAGGGGTAATGCCTTTTGATCTGAAGATGACCCTTTTTTGTTCAAATCCTTAAAATTCACTTCCGGTCGGAAGTTATCGCCCTTTAATCGATTTTCAGATAACCATTTTGTCGACACAAAAACTAAGAAACGGCAAAAGCTAGAGCGCTGAAATTTTCAGCGATTATAGACGACATGTTGAAGTTTTGCACCTGGGTTTTCAAATTTTCCGGAAGTACCTAGTATGGAAGCTCGGTAGGGGTCGAAATCTAGGACATGAATCGGGAGTGAATTTTCAAGACATTTTTTATCATATCTCTAAAACTATGGAGATTTTCTAAAAACATATTGAATAGAAATTGTGTAGAATTACAAGATCTTTTATATGATATCAAAGAAAAAGGGCTGACTCATCACATGAGGGGCCAAAAGGGGCCGAAAGTCTTTAGTCAATAGCTCTTTAACGATCAAAATTTTGTAATGCATTACTGAAGCCAAAATGTTTATCTCAATAATTTAAAACTATATATTGTAATATTCACATCATATGTTACATAATTAGGGGCCATTAGGGGCCAGAATGCTAAATCTTTGACGCTTTATATCTCAAAAGTGAGAAATATTTTGATAAGCAATATTGAACAAAAGATGTTCAAAATAATGTTCTAAACAATATGCAACCTTTTATTTTTTGCTAAACGTCCCCATTAAGGAATTGAAGGGCCGGCCCCTAAGTACTTCCTTTGCAAATATCTCAGAAACGAAAAAGAATTTCTAAGTAGTTGTTGAACAAAAAGTGTTCAAAATCATGAGAGCTTTAAGGTGATATGAAGAAAAAGGGGCTGAGAGGGGCCGAAAGTCTTTGAACAATAACTCTTTAACGATCAATATTTTGTAATGCATTACTGAAGCAAAAATGTTCATCTTAACAATTTACAACTATATATTATGATATTCACATCATATGTTACATAATTAGGGGCCATAAGGGGACAGAATGCTAAATCTTTGACGCTTTATATCTCAAAAGTGGGAAATATTTTGATAAGCAATATTGAATAAAAGATTTTCCAAATTATGTTCTAAACAATATGCAACCTTTCATTTTTTGCTAAACGTCCCCATTAAGGAGTTGAAGAGCCGGCCCCTAAATACTTCCTTTGCAAATATCTCAGAAACGAAAAAGAATTTCTGAGTAGTTGTTGAACAAAAAGTGTTCAAAATCATGAGAGCTTTAAAGTGATATGAAGAAAAAGGGGCTGGCCCCTCAAAATAGGGGCTGAGAGGGGCCGAAAGTCTTTGAACAATAACTCTTAAACGATTAATATTTTGTAATGCATTACTGAAGCAAAAATGTTCATCTCAACAATTTACAACTATATGATATTCACATCATATGTTACATAATAAGGGGCCAGAATGCTAAATCTTTGACGCTTTATATCTCAAAAGTGAGAAATATTTTGATAAGCAATATTGAATAAAAGATGTTCCAAATAATGTTCTAAACAATATGCAACCTTTCATTTTTTGCTAAACGTCCCCATTAAGGAGTTGAAGGGCCGGCCCCTAAATATATCCTTTGGATATATCTCAGAAACGAAAAAGAATTTCTGAGTAGTTGTTGAACAAAAAGTGTTCAAAATCATGAGAGCTTTAAAGTGATATGAAGAAAAAGGGGCTGGCCCCTCAAAATAGGGGCTGAGAGGGGCCGAAAGTCTTTGAACAATAACTCTTTAACGATTAATATTTTGTAATGCATTACTGAAGCAAAAATGTTCATCTCAACAATTTACAACTATATATTATGATATTCACATCATATGTTACATAATTAGGGGCCATAAGGGGCCAGAATGCTAAATCTTTGACGCTTTATATCTCAAAAAGTGGGAAATATTTTGATAAGCAATATTGAATAAAAGATGTTCCAAATAATGTTCTAAACAATATGCAACCTTTCATTTTTTGCTAAACGTCAAAATAGGGGCTGAGAGGGGCCGAAAGTCTTTGAACAATAACTCTTAAACGATTAATATTTTGTAATGCATTACTGAAGCAAAAATGTTCATCTCAACAATTTACAACTATATATTATGATATTCACATCATATGTTACATAATAAGGGGCCAGAATGCTAAATCTTTGACGCTTTATATCTCAAAAGTGAGAAATATTTTGATAAGCAATATTGAATAAAAGATGTTCCAAATAATGTTCTAAACAATATGCAACCTTTCATTTTTTGCTAAACGTCCCCATTAAGGAGTTGAAGGGCCGGCCCCTAAATATATCCTTTGGATATATCTCGGAAACGAAAAAGAATTTCTGAAAAGTTGTTGAACAAAAGGTGTTCAAAATCATGAGAGCTTCAAAGTGATATGAAGAAAAAGGGGCTGGCCCCTCAAAATAGGGGCTGAGAGGGGCCGAAAGTCTTTGAACAATAACTCTTTAACGATTAATATTTTGTAATGCATTACTGAAGCAAAAATGTTCATCTCAACAATTTACAACTATATATTATGATATTCACATCATATGTTACATAATTAGGGGCCATAAGGGGCCAGAATGCTAAATCTTTGACGCTTTATATCTCAAAAAGTGGGAAATATTTTGATAAGCAATATTGAATAAAAGATGTTCCAAATAATGTTCTAAACAATATGCAACCTTTCATTTTTTGCTAAACGTCCCCATTAAGGAGTTGAAGGGCCGGCCCCTAAATATATCCTTTGGATATATCTCGGAAACGAAAAAGAATTTCTGTAACGTCTTTGAACAAAAAGTGTTCAAAATCATGAGAGCTTTAAAGTGATATGAAGAAAAAGGGGCTGGCCCCTCAAAATAGGGGCTGAGAGGGGCCGAAAGTCTTTGAACAATAACTCTTTAACGATCAATATTTTGTAATGCATTACTGAAGCAAAAATGTTCATCTTGACAATTTACAACTATATATTATGATATTCACATCATATGTTACATAATTAGGGGCCATAAGGGGCCAGAATGCTAAATCTTTGACGCTTTATATCTCAAAAGTGGGAAATATTTTGATAAGCAATATTGAATAAAAGATGTTCCAAATAATGTTATAAACAATATGCAACCTTCTGATTTTTGCTAAACGTCCCCATTAAGGAGTTGAAGGGCCGGCCCCTAAATATATCCTTTGGATATATCTCGGAAACGAAAAAGAATTTCTGAGTAGTTGTTGAACAAAAAGTGTTCAAAATGATGAGAGATTAAAGGTGATATGAAGAAAAAGGGTCTGACCCATTAAATAAGGGGCTGAGAGGGGCCGAAAGTAAACAATCAATAACTCTTTAATGATCAATATTTTGTAATATATTACTGAAGCGAAATAGTACATCTTCACACTATCTAAATAACATGATGTTGATATCATATATTACGCAGTAAGGGGTCTTTAGGGGGCCAGATTGCATAATCTTTGGCGCAATATATCTCGAAAAGGAAGAATATTTTAATAAACAGTATTGAACAAAAGACGATCAAAATAATATTCTGAACAATATGCACTCTTTCAATTTTTGCTAGACGTCTCCATTTAGGATTTGAAGGGCCAGCCCTTAATATTTCTTTTGCATATATCCGGAAAACAAAAAAGAATTTCTGACTAGTTGTTGAACAAAAAGTGTTTAAAATCATGAGAGCTTTAAGATAATATCAAGAAAAAGGGGCTGACCTCTCACATTAGGGGCCAAGAAGGGCCGAAAGTCTTTCATCTATTATGATCAATATTTTGTTAAACATTATTAAAGCAAAATTGTTCGTCTTAACAATTTATTTATATCGTTATATCTGAACCAAAATCTCAGTCAAATTTTTATCTCATCTTATCAAAAATCGGACGGAAGACCCACTCGTTGCTCGCAACGAGATCTCATCTAGTCTTTTGAACCGTCTGTATAAATATCGACTGAAGAATTCTTAGAATGTTTTATTTCGGTAAATTTCTGTTTAAAAACAAGAGGATTTGTCTCTGATTTCTTAAATTCAGTTAAAGATGTATCTACAGTTGGTTTTATTAATTTCCATAAAGGTATTTCAGAATAGCTTGTGGGTTTTATTATATCCAAAGGTATTTCAGAATCTCTTAGTCCTAAAGGTTTTACACATGATTTACTTTTATCATACAAATCTTCATACTGCGGATGAAAAACACAATCATAAGCAGGATTTTCAGTATTTGCTTTTAATTTCAGAATATATTGTAAGGTGAGTTTAATCCTCTTCAAGTCGAGAGGTGGCTCATTTGCTTCGACGTGTAAGCTGTCTATAGGAGAAGTACGAAAGGCTCCTAAACACAGTCGAAGGCCTTGATGGTGGATTGCATCAAGTGTTTTTATATACGAAGTCCTTGCTGATCCATATACAATACAGCCATAGTATAATTTAGATCTTACAAGAAAGCGATAGAGTTTAAGAAGAGTTTTTCTGTCTGCCCCCCACTTTGAATTTGCAATAACTTTAATTACATTTAGTGCTTTTGTACATTTTTCTTTTAGCATTTTAATATGTAATACAAAAGAGAGTTTACTATGAAAGATAACACCTAATTATTTAATTTCTATAACAACTTTAAAGGGGTTTCCATAAAGCTGTAAATGCGGGTCATCATGGGTTTTCCGTTTGGTGCAAAAATGCACGCAAGCGGTTTTACTTCTGGAGAACTTAAAACCGTTCATATCAACCCAATTTTGAATTTTGTTTAGACTTTTCTGTAATTGTTGCTCAATAGAACTCATGTTTTTGGATTTATAACAAAGAACAAAATCATCGCCATATAAACTTCCATGCATATCATTTTCTAATATTTCCGCTAAACTATTTACTTTAATACCGAATAATGTAACCGATAGAATACTTCCTTGTGGTACTCCCATTTCCTGTTCAAAATTGTTCGAATCACAAACTCGATGTGATGGTTAATATTGAGTTCCCATGCAAGAAACTGTTGGGGTTTTGCTTGTGTGTCATCGTTCCTGTTTTCCCCCAAAGGCCTCTTAACACCAAATTCATTACCATGGATCTGTGTTGCAAATCCCTCCTTTTTATCTCCTGATCAAGTTTAGTTATATGTTGTCTTTTCTCTCCTCCTTAGCTCTACCCATTTGGACATGTACTCGATCATATTTGAATGCCTTTTTATCTCCTGATCAAGCCTAGTTATATGTTTGTCTTTTCTCTCCTCCTTTGCTCTGCCCATTTGGACATGTCCCCGATCATATTTGAATGCCTTTTTATCTCCTTATCAAGCCTAGTTATATCTGGTCTTGCGAGCTGTATATTGTTCTTAGGCTGTTTGTAATCCTCTGCGTTTTTTTTTTCATTGGACCGGATCATAGTATTAAGCGTATTCGCATTCGCATTGCTAATGATTTATTATGATCATAAATTTGGTTCATGAAATCCATCGCTTTTTCTACATCACCCACCCTCTTTTCTACTCCCACTACTGAGCTTTTAACAGTTTTGATCTCGAAGTCAAAATGGCCAAGTTTTGTTTCAATCGAGTCAGGCTTTTGTAATTTTTCGCACATTTGACTAACTGTTTGCATAAGTTTGTCAAATTTCCTACATGGAGAATCGTTCAAATTGTTTATTGGTGACAAAACATCCATATTTACAAGTATTGTTTTAGGCCCTTGGGGGCCTATAGGAGATAGTGTCGATATCTGGGCTGCATTACTATTATCCAAATCGGTAACAGGCTTTGAACATTTCCCCCAACTCGTGCGTGGAACTCAGAATCCCTTGTGTAGAGAACTACTTACCGGCACTTCATTTACACTCTCACCACTGGTATTCTGCACTTCATTCTTCCTTTTAGGGTTCCGACTTTTCACAGAATCTGCCATTCTGACTATGTCCACCCTCTAGACGTCACATGGAAGTAACAAGTTATTATTTTAATCCTTTTAAACATCAAAATTTTGTTAAATTCTCGGAGTTTTACTAAAGCACATTCGCCGGCGCATTCGTACACCAGACTTATACAAAAACTTTTATAACATTTAGTACAAAGAGTACTTTCATAGATCTGAATGGTCAGGTAGACCTTTAAGTCATAGATAAAGGAAAATGAGACAAAAATACTGTATCTTTGTACAGTAAATAATCTTAAAGACTAAGGCCAATGTGAGGGGGGGGATGAAATTTGTTAAATGATAGTGCTATAGAACTATTGTTATGTTTTAGTCTGCATAAGGATAGTGACAAATGGGGGAAAGTACAGGAAAAAAATGGATCAATTGTAAGATTTGTTACTGAGTATTAAATCAATATATTACTGATCCCTGATCATCCCATTTTCCTTGCTTTTGGGCAACAAAGCTTCATTTATGAGCTTATTATGATTTAAGGACATACGCAACGTGTCTACATACAGATAATTTTTCAAGATATTCTTAATCTAAGATGAGAGTGCCATCACAAGACTGCATCATATGTTCGAAGACAAAAAAATGAGCATGCACTACGAGGGGTTTTGAAAAGATATTAACTGATGAAAATTCATGTATAATTCAAAGAAAAATATACAAAAATTACTACTTAACGTATTCTAGATGTGTTGTTATTCCAGACTTGTTTTAGAAGAAGTGTACAACAGCATATATAGACATTATAATGTAGCACAGTTTCTGTAAGTATTGGAACTCCTCAACTCTAGGGAAAAAGACAGCGAAGTTCAAAACGACGTTGCATATGTCCTTAACGTTACATTCAGGTGACCGTGAAGGCCCTTTGGCCTCTTGTCCTGTATAGTTGTTTACATGTATCCTTGGACTCATCCTATTATATGTTCACCTGTTTACCAGGCTTTGCTGTCGCCTGTTTAAGGTAGCCTTTATTACATGCATATTGAATTAATAACACATGTATATTAATTCAGTTACGCGACAAAATAAAGTACGAGTTATTATTGTATAATAAAACGTGTGGTAATTAAGGCGGAATTAAATTATTCGGATTAAACAACGAGACGAGATTCGTTGAAGAATAATACACTTCCTATACCACAGGGTTCTTGTTTGTTTATACACATTGAAAAGTTTTTCTTCGAGTTTTGTATATTGTTGGTAGGTTTAACGTAAACGTGGGGTTATTCTTGTTTAAGACATACATCAGCTTTGATACTAAATATGTAAAGAACTATATACGCTAACTCTCGATTCCCGCCTACATTTCATACCATATAATTCAATATCAATGGCAATTTGGCCGTAAATCTTTCTTGAATGCAAAGAAACTGTTCAATGGTAATGAATTAATAATTTTAATACCTGGTGTTAAATAGTTAATTACCCCTACTCCCAGCTCTTTAAATCTTTAAATAAGGGGGATAGACGGTATTTCCCATTGAAATCGGGCTTTAAACCATCACCACATTATATTTTATAAAATATTCTTGGATGTGAATAAATGTTCCTTAACCCTTTTCTTATGTTTTACGCATATAAAATAAAACATGTATTAATTATAAAATACAATGTTTTAATTGTAAACCCTTTAAAAATTGGTAAAAAATAAGGATTTTTGTCTGTTTTTTACTTATATCACCCCCCCCCCCCCAGTGAAACGCTTTGGTATGAATTTGTGAAAAGACAGTCCATATAACCTGAAAAAAGGAATTTTTGTTTCACGGGGAGGGGGGGGGGGATGTTTTAAAAATATTTTCCGTTTTCCGTTGATTTTTGCATGTAATGTATTCATCAATGAAATTACGAACTTCACTCTCTGAGTGCTCTCAGTACTTTGGGGCAATTTTGCACCACAACAACATGTGGATATGTGGTGATCCTCTCTGTTGGTATTGTTTTATGAAAATTCATATCAATATCTATATAAATGGGGAAAAAAATTAAACAGCGTCAAACCTCATCAATGAATGAACTTGCAATCAAACAATAGTATAATAGTTTATTTGAAAAGCAAAGAGGATTCTTCTTCATGCTTATTGGCTATTCTTTCATTCAAACATTTGTTCTCTTTTGTGCGAGTCCCATACTCCTCGGTGGTCAAGAGATATAAAGCCATCCGCCGCCTCTTCATCGCTCTACATATTCATATACGACTGCTTATGGCCAAGAAATTTGTTCACGATGACTTTTTCTCCTCTGTCCAGTTCTTCTTTTTGTCAGTCGCAAACAGTCTCCGACTCAAATTTTGAGGATTAAAACAAATCGGTAGGGGTCGAAATCTAGGACATGAATCGGGAGTGAATTTTCAAGACATTTTTTATCATATCTCTAAAACTATGGAGATTTTCTAAAAACATATTGAATAGAAATTGTGTAGAATTACAAGATCTTCTATATGATATCAAAGAAAAAGGGCTGACTCATCACATTAGGGGCCGAAAGGGGCCGAAAGTCTTTAGTCAATAGCTCTTTAACGATCAAAATTTTGTAATGCATTACTGAAGCAAAAATGTTTATCTCAATAATTTAAAACTATATATTGTAATATTCACATCATATGTTACATAATTAGGGGCCAGAATGCTAAATCTTTGACGCTTTATATCTCAAAAGTGAGAAATATTTTGATAAGCAATATTGAATAAAAGATGTTCCAAATAATGTTCTAAACAATATGCAACCTTTCATTCTTTGCTAAACGTCCCCATTAAGGAGTTGAAGAGCCGGCCCCTAAATACTTCCTTTGCAAATATCTCAGAAACGAAAAAGAATTTCTGAGTAGTTGTTGAACAAAAAGTGTTCAAAATCATGAGAGCTTTAAAGTGATATGAAGAAAAAGGGGCTGGCCCCTCAAAATAGGGGCTGCGAGGGGCCGAAAGTCTTTGAACAATAACTCTTTAACGATCAATATTTTGTAATGCATTACTGAAGCAAAAATGTTCATCTCAACAATTTACAACTATATATTATGATATTCACATCATATGTTACATAATAAGGGGCCAGAATGCTAAATCTTTGACGCTTTATATCTCAAAAGTGAGAAATATTTTGATAAGCAATATTGAATAAAAGATGTTCCAAATAATGTTCTAAACAATATGCAACCTTTCATTTTTTGCTAAACGTCCCCATTAAGGAGTTGAAGGGCCGGCCCCTAAATATATCCTTTGGATATATCTCGGAAACGAAAAAGAATTTCTGAAAAGTTGTTGAACAAAAGGTGTTCAAAATCATGAGAGCTTTAAAGTGATATGAAGAAAAAGGGGCTGGCCCCTCAAAATAGGGACTGAGAGGGGCCGAAAGTCTTTGAACAATAACTCTTTAACGATCAATATTTTGTAATGCATTACTGAAGCAAAAATGTTCATCTCAACAATTTACAACTATATATTATGATATTCACATCATATGTTACATAATTAGGGGCCATAAGGGGCCAGAATGCTAAATCTTTGACGCTTTATATCTCAAAAAGTGGGAAATATTTTGATAAGCAATATTGAATAAAAGATGTTCCAAATAATGTTCTAAACAATATGCAACCTTTCATTTTTTGCTAAACGTCCCCATTAAGGAGTTGAAGGGCCGGCCCCTAAATATATCCTTTGGATATATCTCGGAAACGAAAAAGAATTTCTGTAACGTCTTTGAACAAAAAGTGTTCAAAATCATGAGAGCTTTAAAGTGATATGAAGAAAAAGGGGCTGGCCCCTCAAAATAGGGGCTGAGAGGGGCCGAAAGTCTTTGAACAATAACTCTTTAACGATCAATATTTTGTAATGCATTACTGAAGCAAAAATGTTCATCTCAACAATTTACAACTATGTATTATGATATTCACATCATATGTTACATAATTAGGGGCCATAAGGGGACAGAATGCTAAATCTTTGTCGCTTTATATCTCAAAAGTGGGAAATATTTTGATAAGCAATATTGAATAAAAGATGTTCCAAATAATGTTCTAAACAATATGCAACCTTTCATTTTTTTGCTAAACGTCCCCATTTGAAGGGCCGGCCCCTAAATACTTCCTTTGCAAATATCTCAGAAACGAAAAAGAATTTCTGAGTAGTTGTTGAACAAAAAGTGTTCAAAATCATGAGAGCTTTAAAGTGATATGAAGAAAAAGGGGCTGGCCCCTCAAAATAGGGGCTGCGAGGGGCCGAAAGTCTTTGAACAATAACTCTTTAACGATCAATATTTTGTAATGCATTACTGAAGCAAAAATGTTCATCTTGACAATTTACAACTATATATTATGATATTCACATCATATGTTACATAATTAGGGGCCATAAGGGGCCAGAATGCTAAATCTTTGACGCTTTATGTCTCAAAAGTGGGAAATATTTTGATAAGCAATATTGAATAAAAGATGTTCCAAATAATGTTCTAAACAATATGCAACCTTTTGATTTTTGCTTAACGTCCCCATTAAGGAGTTGAAGGGCCGGCCCCTAAATATATCCTTTGGATATATCTCGGAACGAAAAAGAATTTCTGAGTAGTTGTTGAACAAAAAGTGTTCAAAATGATGAGAGATTAAAGGTGATATGAAGAAAAAGGGTCTGACCCATTAAATAAGGGGCTGAGAGGGGCCGAAAGTAAACAATCAATAACTCTTTAATGATCAATATTTTGTAATATATTACTGAAGCGAAATAGTACATCTTCACACTATCTAAATAACATGATGTTGATATCATATATTACGCAGTAAGGGGTCTTTAGGGGGCCAGATTGCATAATCTTTGGCGCAATATATCTCGAAAAGGAAGAATATTTTGATAAACAGTATTGAACAAAAGACGATCAAAATAATATTCTGAACAATATGCACTCTTTCAATTTTTGCTAGACGTCTCCATTTAGGATTTGAAGGGCCAGCCCTTAATATTTCTTTTGCATATATCCGGAAAACAAAAAAGAATTTCTGACTAGTTGTTCAACAAAAAGTGTTTAAAATCATGAGAGCTTTAAGATAATATCAAGAAAAAGGGGCTGACCTCTCACATTAGGGGCCAAGAAGGGCCGAAAGTCTTTCATCTATTATGATCAATATTTTGTTAAACATTATTAAAGCAAAATTGTTCGTCTTAACAATTTATTTATATCGTTATATCTGAACCAAAATCTCAGTCAAATTTTTATCTCATCTTATCAAAAATCGGACGGAAGACCCACTCGTTGCTCGCAACGAGATCTCATCTAGTCTTTTGAACCGTCTGTATAAATATCGACTGAAGAATTCTTAGAATGTTTTATTTCGGTAAATTTCTGTTTAAAAACAAGAGGATTTGTCTCTGATTTCTTAAATTCAGTTAAAGATGTATCTACAGTTGGTTTTATTAATTTCCATAAAGGCATTTCAGAATAGCTTGTGGGTTTTATTATATCCAAAGGTATTTCAGAATCTCTTACGTGTTTTTTAGATCTTAGTCCTAAAGGTTTTACACATGATTTACTTTTATCATACAAATCTTCATACTGCGGATGAAAAACACAATCATAAGCAGGATTTTCAGTATTTGCTTTTAATTTCAGAATATATTGTAAGGTGAGTTTAATCCTTTTCAAGTCGAGAGGTGGCTCATTTGCTTCGACGTGTAAGCTGTCTATAGGAGAAGTACGAAAGGCTCCTAAACACAGTCGAAGGCCTTGATGGTGGATTGCATCAAGTGTTTTTATATACGAAGTCCTTGCTGATCCATATACAATACAGCCATAGTATAATTTAGATCTTACAAGAAAGCGATAGAGTTTAAGAAGAGTTTTTCTGTCTGCCCCCCACTTTGAATTTGCAATAACTTTAATTACATCTAGTGCTTTTGTACATTTTTCTTTTAGCATTTTAATATGTAATACAAAAGAGAGTTTACTATGAAAGATAACACCTAATTATTTAATTTCTTTAACAACTTTAATGGGGTTTCCATAAAGCTGTAAATGCGGGTCATCATGGGTTTTCCGTTTGGTGCAAAAATGCACGCAAGCGGTTTTACTTCTGGAGAACTTAAAACCGTTCATATCAACCCAATTTTGAATTTTGTTTAGACTTTTCTGTAATTGTTGCTCAATAGAACTCATGTTTTTGGATTTATAACAAAGAACAAAATCATCAACATATAAACTTCCATGCATATCATTTTCTAATATTTCTGCTAAACTATTTACTTTAATACCGAATAATGTAACCGATAGAATACTTCCTTGTGGTACTCCCATTTCCTGTTCAAAATTGTTCGAATCACAAACTCGATGTGATGGTTAATATTGAGTTCCCATGCAAGAAACTGTTGGAGTTTTGCTTGTGTGTCATCGTTCCTGTTTTCCCCCAAAGGCCTCTTAACACCAAATTCATTACCATGGATCTGTGTTGCAAATCCCTCCTTTTTATCTCCTGATCAAGTTTAGTTATATGTTGTCTTTTCTCTCCTCCTTAGCTCTACCCATTTGGACATGTACTCGATCATATTTGAATGCCTTTTTATCTCCTGATCAAGCCTTGTTATATGTTTGTCTTTTCTCTCCTCCTTTGCTCTGCCCATTTGGACATGTCCCCGATCATATTTGAATGCCTTTTTATCTCCTTATCAAGCCTAGTTATATCTGGTCTTGCGAGCTGTATATTGTTCTTAGGCTGTTTGTAATCCTCTGCGTTTTTTTTTTCATTGGACCGGATCATAGTATTAAGCGTATTCGCATTCGCATTGCTAATGATTTATTATGATCATAAATTTGGTTCATGAAATCCATCGCTTTTTCTACATCACCCACCCTCTTTTCTACTCCCACTACTGAGCTTTTAACAGTTTTGATCTCGAAGTCAAAATGGCCAAGTTTTGTTTCAATCGAGTCAGGCTTTTGTAATTTTTCGCACATTTGACTAACTGTTTGCATAAGTTTGTCAAATTTCCTACATGGAGAATCGTTCAAATTGTTTATTGGTGACAAAACATCCATATTTACGAGTATTGTTTTAGGCCCTTGAGGGCCTATAGGAGATAGTGTCGATATCTGGGCTGCATTACTATTATCCAAATCGGTAACAGGCTTTGAACATTTCCCCCAACTCGTGCGTGGAACTCAGAATCCCTTGTGTAGAGAACTACTTACCGGCACTTCATTTACACTCTCACCACTGGTATTCTGCACTTCATTCTTCCTTTTAGGGTTCCGACTTTTCACAGAATCTGCCATTCTGACTATGTCCACCCTCTAGACGTCACATGGAAGTAACAAGTTATTATTTTAATCCTTTTAAACATCAAAATTTTGTTAAATTCTCGGAGTTTTACTAAAGCACATTCGCCGGCGCATTCGTACACCAGACTTATACAAAAACTTTTATAACATTTAGTACAAAGAGTACTTTCATAGATTTGAATGGTCAGGTAGACCTTTAAGTCATAGATAAAGGAAAATGAGACAAAAATACTGTATCTTTGTACAGTAAATAATCTTAAAGACTAAGGCCAATGTGAGGGGGGGATGAAATTTGTTAAATGATAGTGCTATAGAACTATTGTTATGTTTTAGTCTGCATAAGGATAGTGACAAATGGGGGAAAGTACAGGAAAAAAATGGATCAATTGTAAGATTTGTTACTGAGTATTAAATCAATATATTACTGATCCCTGATCATCCCATTTTCCTTGCTTTTGGGCAACAAAGCTTCATTTATGAGCTTATTATGATTTAAGGACATACGCAACGTGTCTACATACAGATAATTTTTCAAGATATTCTTAATCTAAGATGAGAGTGCCATCACAAGACTGCATCATATGTTCGAAGACAAAAAAATGAGCATGCACTACGAGGGGTTTTGAAAAGATATTAACTGATGAAAATTCTTGTATAATTCAAAGAAAAATATACAAAAATTACTATTTAACGTATTCTAGATGTGTTGTTATTCCAGACTTGTTTTAAAAGAAGTGTACAACAGCATATATAGACATTATAATGTAGCACACAGTTTCTGTAAGTATTGGAACTCTTCAACTCTAGGGAAAAAGACAGCGAAGTTCAAAACGACGTTGCATATGTCCTTAACGTTACATTCAGGTGACCGTGAAGGCCCTTTGGCCTCTTGTCCTGTATAGTTGTTTACATGTATCCTTAGACTCATCCTATTATATGTTCACCTGTTTACCAGGCTTTGCTGTCACCTGTTTAAGGTAGCCTTTATTACATGCATATTGAATTAATAACACATGTATATTAATTCAGTTACGCGACAAAATAAAGAACGAGTTATTATTGTATAATAAAACGTGTGGTAATTAAGGCGGAATTAAATTATTCGGATTAAACAACGAGACGAGATTCGTTGAAGAATAATACACTTCCTATACCACAGGGTTCTTGTTTGTTTATACACATTGAAAAGTTTTTCTTCGAGTTTTGTATATTGTTGGTAGGTTTAACGTAAACGTGGGGTTATTCTTGTTTAAGACATACATCAGCTTTGATACTAAATATGTAAAGAACTATATACGCTAACTCTCGATTCCCGCCTACATTTCACACCCATATAATTCAATATCAATGGCAATTTGGCCGTAAATCTTTCTTGAATGCAAAGAAACTGTTCAATGGTAATGAATTAATAATTTTAATACCTGGTGTTAAATAGTTAATTACCCCTACTCCCAGCTCTTTAAATCTTTAAATAAGGGGGATAGACGGTATTTCCCATCGAAATTGGGCTTTAAACCATCACCACATTATATTTTATAAAATATTCTTGGATGTGAATAAATGTTCCTTAACCCTTTTCTTATGTTTTACGCATATAAAATAAAACATGTATTAATTATAAAATACAATGTTTTAATTGTAAACCCTTTAAAAATTGGTAAAAAATAAGGATTTTTGTCTGTTTTTTGCTTATATCCCCCCCTCCCCCCCCCCCCCCCCCCCCGTGAAACGCTTTGGTATGAATTTGTGAAAAGACAGTCCATATAACCTGAAAAAAGGAATTTTTGTTTCACGGGGAGGGGGGATGTTTTAAAAATATTTTCCGTTTTCCGTTGATTTCTATTGTCCCAAATAAGTAATGTTTTATGAAAATTCATATCAGTATCTATATAAATGGAAAAAAAATTAAACAGCGTCAAGCTCATCAATGAATGAACTTGCAATCAAACAATAGTATAATAGTTTATTTGAAAAGCAAAGAGGATTCTTCTTCATGCTTATTGGCTATTCTTTCATTCAAACATTTGTTCTCTTTTGTGCGAGTCCCATATTCCTCGGTGGTCAAGAGATATAAAGCCATCCGCCGCCTCTTCATCGCTCTACATATTCATATACGACTGCTTATGGCCAAGAAATTTGTTCACGATGACTTTTTCTCCTCTGTCCAGTTCTTCTTTTTGTCAGTCGCAAACAGTCTCCGACTCAAATTTTGAGGATTAAAACAAATCCATTTTTAAAGTCCGAAACTGAAAAAAAGTTGTTTATGATGTTTTCAAGTGTCGTTAAATTGACACAGAGGGGCGTATAAAGAAGATCAAGTTTTTCACTTATCCTATCGTGTTTTGCATTTATCAGTAATCTTATCTTTTTTGCGTTTATAAGGCTTTGCGTTTATCGTATTCTGTGTTTATCAGTTTTATCGTGTAATAAAAAAAATCATATTGCGGAATCATTCACAGACCTGTCTACTCTTACGATTTGGCCGTATTTTGAGTCCAAAATTTTTGCTATTATGAAAATACGGAAATCAGAAATACGTTCGTTTGGATTTTAGCAGTCAATTTTCGTTATGATCTGTCTCAGTCTGACGCCTTTTAATCGCTAAAAATGAGATAGTTTTCAAAGCCTTAAGTGATGCCAGTAGGGTTGGGTAATAATACCGATATTCCAGTATTTTGCGGTATGACAAAAATGTCGTATTGTAATACGTTTTTGTAATACCGGCCAAATGTTTGGACTCAGGAATTCTATCATAAAATACGAAGAAATGTTTTCAGAAAGGTTTGCGATCATGCCATACAGGAAGACAAAAGCTGGTTTATGGGTGTTTTTAGACGCATATCTGTAATTCAAACAACAAGATATCTTTTTTTTTGGCTATTTACATAGGCGACGGGGCGGGGGGGGGGGGGGGGCTAGGGTTTTTTTGGGGGGTTGACAAGTTTTTTCCAGGTTTAATTTTTTTTCCTTTCAATTAGCCCCCCCCCCTTTTCAATTTGCTTTCGACGCCTATGATTTATCATAGTTATGTACATTTTACATTTAAAGGAAGTTAATATAATAAGAAAATACCATTTAAATATTATTTGAAAATGTTGCAATACATATCACAATACAGTTAAAAATCTCGTAATATATGGCAATACAAAATTTCTAGTCAATACCGAGCCCTAAATGTCAGGTTGAAAAAACACCATGTCAAACTACGATTGGAATTTAACTAACATGATGTAAAAGACATCATGCTTGAGAAGTTTTCCCACCCGGTTCGTCCTGCATATATGATCCATGTTGATTGCCAAATGATCAGATTATCAAAGACATTGAAGGCAACAACGCCGGTATCTTCTTCGTTTTCTCTCTCCAGTTAGAGAATTTATTGCAATTGCTCTATGTCATCCATACGAAGCTTAAAGTTTTCAACTTCAGACTCAAAAACATTAATTTTGGATACTAATGTTTCAAATATAAAGCTTCTGTATGTTAGGCCAAAAAAAAACAACTTTGTTTCCCCTTGCGCGACCGACCCACTTAAAACGCGCCGACCTGAAAGTTTTTTTCATAAGATTATTCCAATATATTTTTTTTATTTTTATCAACTTTTATAAAACAGAACTCCACCAAAATCAGTTTTTATCAGAACGACTGATTTTGTTCTGTGATTTTCAAGCGTTTGTTGAAAACAACATGTCTCTGTCACGGAGGGTTAGTTCGTGTTTTAAATGAAAGAAGTCGTATCAAACTACTCTTGAAACACTTTGTTAATAAAATATAATATACAATGACCTGATTGACCAATTAAGCGTGTTTCGGTTATATTTACCAACCTGTCTTAAAATAAAGTACATAGTAAGCATGCTTAGGCACGTAGGCCCTCCTCATGATACCCCTCATGAGCAGACAAGGGGCCCACCTTGTGAACAAACCAATCAATTTCACTGCATTTTATTTGAGTTTTGATCTTATAAATAGATCATCAATATTTCTATGTTTACTGTATGGGATCATAGGAGTTGTAAGTAAGTCTGCATATTTCATCCAATGAATAAAATTCAAACACCTTTTCTTCATGCCTTTTATTCATGGATTAAACTTCATGACTTTGACATTGTGTATGAATTTTATCATTTTTAGATATAGTTTTTCTCAATTAAATATGGTCAACACCACATTTTTTCAAATAAATTTGAAATAATGATAAAGATTCCTGAGACGTCAGTATATTTTTCTTGAATAAGGCCCTTGAAAATCGGTTGTTTCTTTGATTTGAATTACTTTGATAATTATTGGGAAAACAACATTTATTTAAACATTTGTCTGGTGAAGGGCTCGAAATTTAGACTTGCACGCGGCACTTTAGGCCATTGAGCAGTGAGGGATCTTTATAGTGCCAGTATCTATTGCGACACTGGACCTAAGTTTTATGGTCTCATTCGAAGAACCGGTCTCAACGTCGCGCAATGGGATTTGCACCCGCAACTTAGAAAAGCTCCTTACTTCAAAAATTCCAAAACGAAATGCTCTAGAACCACTGCACAATTCGACCCTTTGGAAAAAGTACACTGCATATGTAAGCACTGGAAGCTTATATTAGGTGTGAAAAAATACTCGGATGTTCGGTCTTTGCGTACCCGAGAATCTTTTAAACAGATGTATTCAATTTCAACAAATTTACTCTAGTATGAGATATTTCACAAGTTCGATTGAATAATAGTTGTGAATTAATTTACCTTAAATGTTAGTCTAAACGGCATTTGTTTCGTATTCTAGCTGTTTACAAATCGCTTTCTTTTGTGCTTAACTTATTTATAAAGGTATCATTCCATTTAATTTTAAGAATGTATTTCCAAAGCTGCTGTCAAAAAAAAAATTATTTGCCTACCTACTTACCCAACTTGAGATTTTTGGGTCGGGTTAGGGGAAACAAAGATATTTTTAATGATGGCCTGATCGTTCTAAGAATAAAGTCTACAGCTAATTTAAACGCATGTTCATTACGTGATAAATTGAATAATGAAAATCTGCTTTTCCAAGATGGCTGACTTACTGGTAGTTTATTAAATCTGAAATGGATATCAAGTGCAGTAGTTATGTATATTAAATATGAAATAAATTTCTTTTCGCAAACATTTATTTATGTAGATGCATTTGGTGTGACGATTTTGTGTTCAGTACCCTGCGTCACTTACACAGTCTGCCAGATTATTGTTCTTTTTCGTGAGTAAATATTTCCTCACTTTGGCTATTAATAAGTTTATTTAACCATAAACAGTTTATATCACCCTTAAGGCATTTCTGATATTTTAATCCTTAATTTAAGTCTTTCGACCGAATTTACTCTGTAACCTATCATATAAGCCTGTGGTTCGTAAATCGACCAGTCGATGCTTTCGAGACTGGATCGTGATGTTTTTCCCTGTAATATCTCATACAAATGACCTGTAGCCCATTAACTAGAACCAATTAAGCATCAGATTTTGGTTCTTCAAAAATGGAGGTCGCCATGTTTGATTGTTGCGTTAGATGGCATTTCAGTAGATCTGTAGTATACTGATCTTAAATGTATATGTTTAAATGTCCAAAATGTTCAATACAATATCATATAAATTTCATCTTAGTCCTGTATTTTTTAAAAAGAATTTTGACCAAAAATTTCTTCGTGTCTTTGCCATGTGCTTCTTTACAGTTCGGGATCGGGAATTCATAATTTAATTATGCCACCTGCACTGCTTCACATATTTGAAGTTTTTCCCTCCCAGGGAGTCTAGAACACGCATCCCAGGGAGTCTCGAACAGGTACCTGTCTGTTGGGAACATTACAGTGATTCTAATTCTTGTGAATTTGGAGAAACGTCCAATTAAAATGCTAGATATGACAAATATATTAGCAAATTTTTTCTTCTGACATTTTTTTGTAGAATACAATCGCTTTACAATTATTAAAATAGCGAGTACCACTTTGTTTAAATGTCTTTAATATATTTCCCCATAAAACGGCCAAATAAGATCTCTCTCTGCATTGTTGACCTCACCCTGCAGTAGATACAGATATGTATTAATGACCTGTCAGTAAGAAAAATTCAGGGAAACTAAACAATCCACCTTATGAAATACTCAAGATCCCCAGCAATTACATAATGAATTTGAAAATCACAAGTACTTTTATAAGTCTCTCAGTTGCCAAGAAAATTACGATGCCTGTAACCCATACGATCGCAGCAAGGCTGTCATCCTCATAGCCTTCGATAAAATGGCAAAGATAGCACTCTTTTAGATTTTGCAGTTTCCCTTTTCTGGTTTTTTTTTTTCCAAAACATCAACTGTAAACAGGTAACTTTTGGTTGACATTCCTAATATGAAAATTTATTGAATCAACAATTTCAATTCCATTTTTTAATCTCGAGAATTAGTATAGACGCCCGCTGTCCCCACCTAATATTGGTAAATGTACGTAAATAAATAACAATTACAAAATGTGAATAAACATTCCATAGATACTTGGCGTAGAAATTGAAGTTAGAAATGCATATTGGAAAGACCATTCCACATCACTAATAAATCAGTACATTGAACAATGTGCCACAAGTGACAGCCCTGGTAGGAAGTGACGACATTCTGAGCCAAAGCATCCTCACAAACCAGAAAGTGCCATTCCGAGCCACAGAACGATGCAATTGTGAAAAGACATGGACTTCAGTGTTTAAATCTTGGCTGATTGTAAGGTGTTAGCAGTGGCATTTTTTAAAACTTTACTGTGGGTATATGTACATAACCATCGATACCCAACAGACGTGGCAAAACTGCTATAAAGATCATGAGGAAAATCATTTGCATAAATATCGAACTTTAAAATTCATTGCAAAGGTAAATTTAAAATAAAATTTACATTTGGTTACTTTTCCTCTTTAATCAACAAACTTGACATACATTTGTAGTGCGTATTATCTATCGGAGAAACAAATTATTCAAACACTGTACGAAACGAAATAAAAAATAAATACGTCATCTCTCACAAATTATATTGGTAAATGTGTTTTTACACACTCCATGCTCTGGATTTTAAATTTCATCCAATGATTTTGCCTTTTTGTTCACCGGTTCATTTAGTTCCTATGCGTTGGAAATATCACGTAGCAACAGCTCACTTGGACACTTATACGTACATGTATTTACGCACACTCTCTACAGAACATTGGCCTGTTCGTTCCATGATTTCCTGTTCTGGTACCCCGGCTTGTTAAGGAGGGTCTGGGCAAGTGCGCTTACCCGAATGAAATTCCGGCTTTATAGCACATATTTTTCATAATTCTAGATAATTTGTGGACCCCAATGGGTTGTACCCTGAAACGGACTTCGTTGATTTCTCCATTTGCCATTGGTCGCCGGAAAATCGGTAATGTTCTGAATTTTGCGCTCACATGTCTGATACAGTCCACATTAGAAAACAATGACCTTATACATTCACATTATAAATATATATATGCACTGTGTGTGTAATTGTATTTTAAGATACCTTTTCCACCTGATAATTGAGCTTTTTTCTTAACATTTCTGTCTGGTCCAAACTGGCACTCTCTTACATCCCAACCTAATATTATAGATGTTGTTCCTTTATATTGGATCTTTGGTTCCTACCCAGGACTCGCATCTTCCCACTTTACTCTGTGTTTACCAAAGTCTGCTTGTAAAATTAATACATATATGAAAAGAATGATAATTTCTCATTAAAAAGTCTCCAAACATGAAAACTGTATGTTTTTTAATAATATCACTTTGAATATTACATTCAGACATGAAAACATTTTCTACAAATTAAACATGGTGAATATAACAAGACATTTGCCACTGATGTCCTCTCAGAATCCCTTATTCCGACGGAAAATAGTAAAACTAGATTGTATTTCGTTGTCCTTTAGGTTGCATCTAGGAGGGTGACTATTTCCATCCATCTTTATCAGTCTCCTCTGCCACTCCACCTAAGGTGTAAACAAAAATTATTCCCAGTACCATCAGCTGTTTCCTCCGTGGCTGTGCGATAGCGGTCTTCCCTCTTTTTCCAATCATTGAGCTTTGTTCTTAAGTTCTCCTGATCTAGTGCCGAAAGTTTTCCTGCAGCAATTGCTTTATGTCTTTTGTAAGAGGATAGAATGCTCTGTCAAATATTGATGGTCTAATTTTTCACACCATAAAATTTTTTAATTAAAAAGAATGTGTTTACATGCAGATATTAAAAATGTATACATGCTATAAAGAGTTTAAAATAAACATGTTTTATATGTTACCTGGAGTATCATATCTGACATCTACAGCCAAACTAAGTGGTAAACCTCCTATAGTTTTAATGATCAGGTAGACTTGTAAGTAATAGATAAATAAAAATGGAACAAAAATAACTTGTCTTATTAAATGTTCATCAAAGACCAAGAGAGGCCAATGTAAGAGATTTCAACAAGGAATTAAAATAGTACAGAAGCACTGATAGTTTTTTAATATACTGTATAGTGATAAATGGGAAACAGATTAAAACCTTATTTATAAACTGTCAATGAATACTAGATTAATTATTTTGTTGATCCTGATCACGCTATTCTCCTTGCTTTTGGGCAACACCTTTCAGTTCATTTTATACTCTATGGATCCTCTAAATTGTTGTATTATACTCAGGTGACCATTAAGGCCCTTGGGCCTCTTGTTAAAAAAAAGAACATGTATCTGTATCCTATTATCCTTTAAAACAGTACCCCTTGGGATTTGTCCTTTGGCAGTCTATATTTCCTAAGCCAATCTTTTCAGCTGAATAAAGATGAATTGGTGATTTATATAAAATATCTTAGGATCATCAAAGTCCATCAACAAATTTGTAGAATATTTAATAAGTAAATTTATCTACCTAGTTGGCTTTTCTGTATGTGAACTTGATCTTTCTGTATGTGCTGCTGGCGTTGAAGGTCTTACTGGCTGGCGTTATAAATTAAGTTAGTAATGATACCTGCAACCTTTGTTTATATAAATTGGCAAGACTTATTGCCACTCTTCTCACTCTGTATCAAAACCCAAAACAACATTTGCTGACGGTGCGAGGATACCCATAAATATTACAAGCAATGTCCATCTTGATTCTCAATCCCCGTCTAAACTCAGGGTACGATTGATATGTTGATGGCAATTATATTGTCGATCCACAAGTGTGTGCGATAACTCGTCTAGCTTTTCCTGTCAGGTTGACAAAACTTGTCTTGCCGACAACACATAGTATCTGCCCCTTTGAAAAACGTGGATGAATGTTGTAGTGAGACGGAAGATGTGTTTGAAGTGGTCATTCTGAAAGAAAGGTATGCTTAATCAGTCGAGGAGCTAGACAAAGTTAGGACGGAGGGAGCTATAACCTCCTGAAGGGCCCTGGTAAATTGCATTGACAACCAACTAAGATCATAAGAGGTGTGTACTGACCTGATGGAATTGAATATGGATATGGATATCGGTATAAAAAATAAAGTTATGATCAGAGAAATTGACATATATTAAGATCACATGTATAACTTTGAAAGAAAGTTTTCTTACACTAAAGTTAAAGATATATGTGTATATAAGAATTTTTATTTAGGTCCAAGTCCTGAGTTCTCGGAGTGACAGTGATCAAACATCAGAAGCATCAGACAGTGATTCAGGTAACAAGCTGTGTTTGGTTTTGCATACATAATATAGATAAAGATATACATGCAGTTTATGTGATGAGTTTTGGCAAAGTTCATTGTTATCAATAGATCTCGTTATGCCTAAATATCAGCAGATCCATCGATGTTCATAACATAGGCATCGGAAGCGAATTGAAAAAAAAGGGGAGGGGGCTAAACCTCAAAATAAGTTTGTGGACTACACCCCATTTTTCAATGCCTATATTATGCCTATCTTAGCAAAAAAGTGTGGGATAAGTCCTACTCATCCGTTCACATGCCTATGCATAATGCCATGTTCTTTGGAAAATGTAATATTTTTTATAGTTTTTCAAATTCTTATTTCATTTTATATTTAGATTTTTTTTTCTTTCATTACTAAATATATACATTTGTGGTATCTCTCTATTATATAAACATGCAGAGAGCAAATATCTTCATACCTGTATGAAGTTTTTCGAAGGTCATAGGTCATTACGTGACCTAATCACACAGCGCAGTAATATCTACATAAAAAGACTTACTCCACTAAGCAATATATAGCATGTTTTTCATGCATAAAAATGTACAAAATACGCAAGTAAAATAATCATCATTTTATTTACAATGTAAACGAGTATTTAATACAGCTCTTGATCAATTTTACATAGAGAATAGAAAACTACGTGTTATAAGTTTCATGTCTGAGCTGCATAGTCTCAACGTTTACCCTCATTTTTCTCGCAGACCTCTGAATGCTATAATTTTTGTTCATTAAACTTTACTCACAATAAATTTGAAAATCTGTTGAAAAATATCAATGTAATGCAATTACGCCACAAACAGCTGCACTTTGGAAGTTCGGTAGACACACCTCCATCATCGAGATTTTTGTGACGTTGTCTTAACAATGTAAGCTGAAAGCTGTCGCCCGTGTCTCCATGTCACATCATAAAGTAATAAATATGTCTTACTGAAATCGTAGATTTTATGTTTTTGATCAAATTTTGTACTTGATTTCAAGTTATCTGGTCCGGACAAGTATCTCCATCTATCCCTTTCCGACCGAAATTCCCCCAACTTTTTATTATCAAACATCGGACGTGTTTCTTGTGTTTTTAACATCGAATATGGGTTCTCATGAATACAAAAATTCCCAGACACCAATATGCTCACTATAGTTGATCACAAGTAGCCTTTCACAGAATATCCCTTCAAAACAGAATCCTTTGCCAGATGAATTTGAAGCGTAACCGCTTTTCAAGCCGATTGACAACCTAGCGTAATTTGTCAAAATCTACGACGAACAGTTAGTGCATTATTTATATTCGATTACATTCGATTGTCTGTCTCAAATGTATATATAAGTAATAAATAACAAGTTTAAAAACTTCAATGGGAATTGAAGTGGGTCGGTACGTGATTTGATCACGTGACCGACCCACTTCAATTCCTATTGAAGTTTTTAAACTTGTTATTTATTTCTTAACAATAGTATACATGTACATTATGACACATAATTCATGTATAACATATTTTGTAGAAAAGCTCGGCAGACCTTTGGGTTCCAAGCGCCCAAGAACAAAATCACCCTGCGAAGGAGTATTTCAATGTACTTCTGTCATGAGTTTGAGCAGATTTTATCATAATTGCATAGTTAGAAATTTAAATACTGTTGACACATATATGCTCCGAAGTAGCTTTTTACAATTTATAATGCCCAGTAAAAAACTTAAAATATATTCTTGGATAATTTTTAATATAGCTCAACAATACATAACAAAAACAAACAATTTATTATATATTCGAAATGTCCATTATCAATTTCAGTATGTATACTTCTTATAGAGAGAGAGAAACTAGGAAGAAGAAAATTATATCAATAGAAGGCCTCAGGGCGGTGATATGGTGTGCTACGATGTGTTCACGTGGATTAGGATTGGTGGCTTACAGAGAGAATTACCAGGCTTTGAGCTCCACAGAGAAAAAAAACAGTGGCTTTTAGTAATTAATCATATTATATGAAAATCATTTTAAGATTATTTTTAAATCAATGAAACATCGAAGTAAATAAATAGGTGTTAATTCAAGAAATCATCTATTGTATTTGTAATTTATGTCCACACGAAAGACGTATAGCGCACTTTGTATATGATATGGCCAACAATAGTATTGCTTTTACAAACATATCACACTTTTCAGTATTTTACAATATCTTATTAAAATGGCTATAAAGAAATGTAAATTACACAATAACTTCACAAAAAAGTCCAAAATACTTTAAACGAAAACGGTGCAATTTACCATTTTTGCATGGGACATAAGGAAAACTGATAATTCCAGAAATATTTTATTTTTCTTCTTTTGTAGTGATTTAGTAACCATGGTCTCACGGAATTCACTTCATAATGTCTCGTCTGTGCCATTCCATGTTCCAAAGCTGCTTGTATTTTTTCTTAGCACATCAGAGATACGAGTGAATTTTTTTTTAAATGGAGCGTAAAACAACATACAATCAATCAATCCAAACATAATTTAAAAAAAAAATGTTACCACAAAAATTGTCAGATATTTTGCTGTAGGTTTCGTCTGTTTAATTGTCTTAAACTTTCTCCTAAACATCCTAACTGAACTCGGCAATTGTACCGAGTAAATTCACATCCAGATCGAATGTTGCAATTTTTTTTAATCTGTAATCAAAACACACCACTTCACTCTCTGTAGCTGGTGAGGGCGTCAGGATTGTTTATTGTTTAATGCCGAGTCGGCAATATTTCGGCCATATTTCGGCGGGAAATATGATTGATTGAATGTTGTTTTACGTCCCATTCGAGAATTTTCACTCGTAGAGAGACGACACCATATACCGGTGAAGGGCTTCAAATTTTGACTTTCACTCAGCACTCAGGACCATTGAGCAGTGAGGGACACGGGCCCTCGGTTTTTAAGGTCTCATCCGAAGGACCCGCAACTTTCATTTCAAAGTGCCGAGCGCATGGCGAAGGAAGTTTGTTTGTTTGTATGTTGTTTAACGTCCCTCTCGAGAATTTTTCACTCTTATGGAGACGCCACCACTTGCCGGTAGAGAGCTGCAAATTTTGTCCTATGCTCTGCACTTACGGCCATTGAGCAATGAGGGATTTTTTCGTGCCAGCACCTACTGCGACACGGGACCTCGGTTTATACGGTCTCATCCGAAGGACCGGTCTCCACGTCCCACAGTGGGATTCGAACCCGCGACGTAAGGATCAACTACTTACTTCGCGACTCTTGAGCAGACGCTCTAACCACTGCGCCACACGGGCGACTCAAATAGATATTCAGTAAGAATGACACAAGGAAAATAAAAGGAAACTATACTCACACATAAAATATGTATCTGATTGATCCTAAGCCAACGCTGGATATATGAACATTAACATGAAAACGCCGGCGTATTGGAAATTTGCAAAAAGGCAGATAATAACAAAAAGTTACAGGTACATCAATGGCATTTCAAGAAAATCAGCTCTGTGTGATCAGCCGATTGATTGATTTTATTTTGTGTTACGTCCCATTCGAGAATTTTTTAACTCTTATAGAGACGTCACCATATACCGGTGAAGGGCTTTAAATTTTGACCTTTACACGGCACTCAGGGTCATTGTCCAGTGAGGGATCTTTATCGTGCCAAGGCCTGCCGTGACACGGGGTCTGGGTTTTTAAGGTCTCATCCGAAGGACGACCCGCAACTTTCACTTCAAAGTGCCGAGCGCATGGCGAAGGAAGAGTTGCAACCCATTTTTGATCGACTTAGGTCAGTTGCTGCCGAGATTCGAACTCATGACCTCCCGATCACGAAGCGAGCGCTCTACTGACTGAGCTACCGTGAACTGTTCGGGAAATATTTAGAAAACGAACAAAATTCAAGCTCAAATTAATTTCCGTTACAAAGTGAACTTTGTATTGGACTGTTTGTGGATTTTTTTTAATCACTTTAGTAACATGTCTATCCAAACATAGTTGCACTGTTCATTCCTTAATTGTAGAAAGTCCTATAGCAGTTTTAACTCATAATGCGCACAATTTGTTTCCCATTGGTAATAATGCCATATTTTTTTTATTGACGAGTTATCGACGATTGGAGAGGAATCTGACTTAAGACCCTGCATATACCATAATTGTTTTTTTTTAACTTGTCAGTTTTCATTTCTGTGATTTACGTCCCTTGACATTTTTATATTCAGCATAAACTGCATAAATGGAGGATGATAGTGACGGATAAGAAAATGTTAAGAGAAAAAGAGAGAGGTAGTAAAACAATGACAATTTTAAGTGAACAGTCCCAATTATTTGCTACGAGTATAATCTTTTTAAGGTTGAAGCGAAGAGGCAATAGATGATGAGTTCCTCATGTCTTTTTCCTTATAAGGACTCCGAGTCGGGGAGTGTCAATTCCACATTTTCCTCCTCCCGAATAACTTTGCAATAGTATCCTATATTTGATGGGATAAAACAAGATCTGCCTGTGCTGCCATCACCATGACCACTCAGTCTTCCACAAGCTACATATCAGTCCACTAACATGTAAACTTTTCTGAAATTACTGAAAATCGCTTCAAATATGCTGTTAAATGAAATAATTTTTTTCAGAAACCCGGGGACAATATTTCTCGTGCCCAAGAGAAACAGAAGACCAACTACGGCAAACACAACAATATAATTAGGCACACCTTCCAGGTCAACGACAGAGTTCTTCTACAGAATTTGATTGATTGACTGTATGTTGTTTAACGTCCCATTCGAAAATTTTTCACTCGTATAGAGAGGTCACCATATATCGGTGAAGGGCCTCAAATGTTACCCTCTACTAGGCACTCAGGGCCATTGAGTAGTGAGGGATCTCTATAGTGCCAACGTCGTCTGTGACACGGGGCCTCGTTTTCCTTTTTCTCTCTTTGTTAGCCTAATTATAAATGACAATTAAACATATAGTTTACTTCTTTCTCACAAAGAACAATAGATGTCAAATTCATCTATCCTCATTAACTTGTAAAATCTTCAGATTCCTACCTTTCCTTTAATTCTTTGTAAGGCAAGTGTTACCGAGTCGGGAGGAGAAGGACATTCCTACAAGAACTTCCTCATTTTCACCACACTCATATCCTTCTTAAAGACCTTCTAGATCTGCAGGATCTCAAGAATCTGGTCTACACTTGGACGGCTTACTTCACGAAATGCAAAAATGGTGGTCGAAGGAAACTTCGTTATTTTCTCCACTAGGCTCCAGCAACTATTGTCCATGGTAGAGAGACGTATTAGATGTTGTAAACGCTTTTTCCTCTTTGCCTCTTCCTTACGATCACCAATACACAAAGGAATTAAATATTATCCTTTTATATTTTTCTTATTTTCTGGCCATTGTGTGTAATACCCAGTTCTGTTACAGGAGGGTATCTTCAGTAAATGCCATTGGTCGCTGAAACAAGTCCTCAGGTGGTTCGTTAGGCGGTAATCGAATGTTAACAAAGTCCAAGAAATGTGCACCCGTTGACTGAAATTCATAGTGTAAGCAAATAATTTGCCATATGTGTCGAAAAACTGCGATCTGAACGAGCTTGAATTCGAGGGTTCTGACTTTCTGTTCGCGGGTTTTTGCCATTTAAATCGGGACATTCTAGTCGTCGTCCTCGAAGTTTTTATGGGAGTTAGTTTTCTTCCCCCCAAGTTGTACCATCCTCTAGATATTATATTTTATTGTTCTACAGACTACAAAGGAGATTTCTCAAAATTGTGAAGTTGTTTCAACAAAACGTTAAATTTTATTAACTTTTATGGTGGTAAACAATTTTTTTTTGAATTTGCATTATTTATTTTAAAACAAATTCTAAATACAGAAACTCTGGTTTGGATGATTTTAGGAACATCACCTGCAGTTATTATCAGCAGCATTTTCACTCGGTTAAATTTCATGTTTTGAATTGTGACCTCCCCACATTTACACTCCGTGATTTTAATGAAAAAAAACAATGAAAATTAATCAATATATGACAGACATTTATAAATAATAAAAGGATATTTTTAATCCAACGAAAGCTGAAATCGTCTGCATTCTATGCAATCGATACACAAGTAAACAAACAGATTGACCCTCTGGTGTTAAATGAAACAGCGAAATCGCGACATGGTGACCCAATTCATTTCTCTATAAAGGAAAAAAGGAGCCGTATTTTAGAGCTTTTAGTAGAATAGAAATAAAGTCCTTGTTGTCGGGAATGAGACAGGATAACTCCTCAGTCTCGAGATGTTCTTGAAATACAAAAGCCTCGGCTAACGCATCGGCTTTTATGATTCAAACAACATTTCGAGACGGAGGAGGTTATCCTGCAATATTCAGGAAAATGCGGTCTTCATTTCTTAATTATTTGTAAACAATAACAACATTAAAGACAGTCATGTATAATTTATTTACATATAATACAATGGACAGTCCATTACATGTGCCTCCACCGACTCGTCCACACCGAGAAACACCAGAGCCTCTCACCCTGGGACCAGAAGTTAGCTCATCATACATGTAAGTAATCACTTTGTTTATCTGATTAACACTAAGGAGCAGACAGGATTATTTATAAGAATTAATGCATTTTCACTATATTATCAAGAGCCCCACCCTTACACCAGCACATCTGACCCACGGGTCATGCAATTCACTACTCTGGAAGAAGCAATCATGCTCATCATAACTATACACTTAGCTTCTTTGCTTTTTAACCAGAAGCAGAAAAGAATATTTTCAAAGAAATTTTGCTTTTTCACTATATAATCAATAGAGCCCCTCCCCCCTTTTTTTCACCAGAACCCTTGACCCTGGGGCCATGAAATTTACAATTTTGGAAGAGACAATCTTGCATATCATAACAATATACTTAGTTTGTTTAAATAATACCCAGGGGCAGAGAAGACTTTCAAAGAATTAATGCATTTTCACTATATAATCAATAGAACCCCACCCTAACACCAGAACCCCTGACCCTGAGGCCATCATTTTCACAATTTTGGAAGAGGCACTCTTGCTCATCATAACTATGTACTTGGTTAGTTTATTTAATACCCAGGAGCAGAGAAGAAGATTTTCAAAGAATTAATGCATTTTCACTATATAATCAATAGAGCCCAACCCTAACACCAGAACCCCTGACCCTGGGGCCATAAAATTCACAATTTTGGAAGAGGCACTCTTGCTCTTCATAACTATGTACTTAGTTACTTTATTTGATACCCAGGAGCAGAGAAGAAGATTTTCAAAGAATTAATGCATTTTCACTATATGATCTATATAGCCCCGCCCTAGCACCAGAACCCCTGACCCTGGGGCCATGAATTTCACAATTTTGGTAGAGGGCTCAATGCTAATTACAATCATGCTAACAGTTTGATTGCTTGATGTCCAGGAGTAAAAAAGAAGATTGCAGTAATTTTGGTGGTTTTAGCCCCACCCCTCAGGCCCCGGGGGGGGGGGGCAGGGACCATGGAATTCACAATTTTGGTTCCCCTCACCCATAGATGCTTTGGTTGAAATTGGTCAAGTGGTTTCAGAGAAGAAGCTAAAAATGTTCAAATGTTAACGCACGTCGCACGACGACGGACGAAAACGGATAGCAATAGTGACTCAGGTGACCTAAAAAGTTGAACCTTTTATGAAAATTTCCTGAGGTAGTGAAGATTTTATTTTGCTCAATCCCCCACCCCCGGGTTAGGGTGTGGTTGTAACATGGAATCAAAATTTTACATGAAATATGTATAGAGAAAAATAATCTTCTCATGAATTTCGGAATCAGGAAAGCTGAAATATGTGGGAGCTTCCTGGGGAAATGTAGATTCTAAATTAATTAAATCATGTTAAATCATACTAATGTGGAAGTATGTTCTGGTAGTGTTGATCCATTTTTATTTTGTTCAAATCATGGCCCCTGGGTATAAGATGGGGCTACAAAAGGTGATCCAAATTAACCAGGAAAACATGTTAAGTATAAATCTAACAGCGGTGCCAAAGTGACACAGGTAGGCGTTATTGGCTTTGGGCCTCTTATTGCATGTTTCACTGGCCATTGACCATTTCCACATCCACAGTTATCCACATCTGACTGAAGTTTCCTCTTCCTTGTACCAATCAGATGTAAAGTCAGTTCCATCCTAAAACTGAGCTGTGTTATTACTGATTCTCTTCCAATTTTGGTGACAATTCTGTGAGTTTTTTATTCTTTCATACAAATTAAACTGTTCACAATGGCAATGTCTACGCAAAACCAGAACAAATACTTCCACTATTCAAGAGTTCTACGGCAAGTACTGTATGCCATTCAGATTGGTCGGCACGATCAGCTCCGAACACGGTACGTCTGTCCCACAAAATAGTCAAGGAACTTCTTTGTCTCTACCATCTTTTTATCTTCTTAGAACAGCAACATTTTCTATTTGGTCGCAGTTTGTAGATAGGTAATGGACAACTCTTTTTGTCCTTCCATGCAATTGCTTCTTCTGCATAATGACATGATCTCGTTTATTTTTTTTTTTTCAGTTGGGCATTCTCTACCGCCTCTGGTATGCCTTTGCGATTTAAACGGACAGTTCACCAACAGTAAATTTTCTCGATCAACACCTATCTTCGTGAAGTGCTGTGATAAAAAGTGAATTGTTTATGTAAACATGGTGGCCTTTTCCCGTGTTTCTGCGAGCCAGATCTTTCACAACTCTTACGCACCTATGTTAAGGCAGTACCCAGATCATTATTCGGCGAATTTACACTTTTTGGGTAAAATATTACATTGATATATCGGAAAAGCCATAGATAAAGCATTTACTATAATTATCCATTGTTATAATTATCCATTGCATAGACATCAATGAGTCTTAACTGATACTTCACCTCTACGTCATCACGTGACGTCTATAAATAGAAAAATACCTTAATGAAAAAGTGACAAAAAGTTCAACACTACCCTGAGGATAATTATGTAAAAACTTCACTGGGCCATGAATTGCTGCTAGAGTCCTAATCTCCCGTCACAGAAAAATTATACCTCACCAAAATGTTTACGTTTTTGCACATACTATAGAGGAATTTTTATTAGTTCATGTTTACTACCCGATTCTAGCAGCACTTTTCAAGTACAGTTGGATACAAGCTTTCAATATAAATAAAAATTATGTTTCAAAGTATTCGGCGTAGTGTTAAACTTTAGCACGTTAGTTGTTAAGAATGACAGAGGAAAGGCTGATCGGGATTTCGAAACACTGCCTGTCTTCATTTAAATGAAAAAATGATACAAATAAAACAGCTTACCTGAACCTTAATCTTTAATTCCTTATGAATCACACATGATATTCATGGTATATACTTTTAAATTTCTTTTTCATATATCTGTTTACATTAATTCTCATTAGTTTCATTTTCACTCGGCAAATATTTGATCAGCAGTTATGACGTCATGAGTTTGGTTTGTTTGTTTGTATGTTGTTTAACGTCCCTCTCGAGAATTTTCACTCATATGGAGACGCCACCACTTGCCGGTGGAGAGCTGCAAATTTTCATGAGTTTGGTATTAAACCCCCGTGTCAATTACTTCGCTATTTATACCATCCAAAGAAAATATATATATATTATGCTTTACCTGTTTCCTTTTGTTTCTCGAACCTTAAATAAAACTTTTTATTACATTTTCAACAGTGAAATACCGTGATTTATTTCTTGAATGAAAGTGATATTCTCTCACGGTGTGAAAGGATACCAAAATGATATTCTCTCACAGTGTGAAAGGATATCAAAGTAATTAAAAAATAATTTCTGGACTGTCATAAGATAAAGATAGTAACTAAGCATCTTGATTGAGCAAAACTGCAAATTTCTTTTCAAACATGTTGCTAAAATCCATGCTATGTAATGTTTTCAATCACACAACTGCTAAGCTATGACGTCTCAACCGCTTAACTATGTCGTCAAGCCTATGACACATTGTTAAGAAAAGACAGAGGCAAAGGGAAAATCAAAGAAAATGTAATAAACAGAAAATTCAACGTTTTGTAGATGAATATGGAATTTATTTCACTCGTGAAACAGGATTTATTTCACTCGTGAAACAGGATTTTTTGATATTTTCACTCGTGCTTCGCACTCGTGAAAATATCAAAAAATCCTGTCCCACTCGTGAAATAAATTCCATATTCATCTACAAAACATTGAATATCCTCTACAGAAATCGGTATCTCTAAAGTTCACGTCATACAGCTTACTATGATGTCATGCTGTATGGGCAAGCCTTAACGTACCCGTACTTCGTGGCTTTTGTTCTTTCTCTTTGGTGGCTCACACTCCTAAAACGAACAAGAATAATCATAAATAAAAAGCAGGGTCAATAAACACCAATTTAAAAATATTGGGTAGTTTTAAAATCAGTACAGCACTTTATTGAAAAAGGAAAAAGCATCTCTGTTCATGCACGTGAACTGTATCATGCTTTTATGGGTAAATACCCCTACTAACGCATAATCTCAATTCATGTATATATGCATTTTTGAATTATATAAATAATATTTTTCAAAGCTATGAGTGAAAAATTCTCAAAGGGACGTTCAACAACAAAGAAACAAACAAAAAAAACAGTTTCTGCCGGGTCAAAGAAGGTAATTTTCCTTGAATCTGGCGTATCACATTGGCAATTCGACCTCATCTCTTGGATCCAGTGTTTTAATCCAATCGTCTTTGCAAACCTGTATAGACTATTTGGTTCTACTATGATGACAACAGTCATGTTGAACAATTTTTTGGTCTGTGATGTTAGTCACACAAAGTTTTATCTTTCTCTTCTGATGGCTTTCTTGAAAATTTTTATCAAGAACTTTGGCTAGCTCAGGACTTAGGACTAGTTCCGTGCGGTCATCCTAAATCATGACTGATTTACTCCTCTAAGGGTGAAACACATGGAGATAACGAACAGTATTCAAGCTCGTAAGTCCATTAAACATTACATACTTGGGAACAGAGCAAAAATGGACCTCTAAAACATCAGAGGTGGGATCAGGAGTGAGTTTGGTGAACAAACTAATCTTATTTATACATGTAATGAATAAAGCTTATAATAATTATGTTAAAGGCAGATGATACATAGAAAAATATGGATGCCTGAATTGGTATATATTTGTTAATTATTTTTGAAGAAAATAATTATAAAATAAATTTCTAAAATATGAAGGCATTTTCAAATTTTTACTATGAAATTTATGGAGATAACGAACAGTTTTCAAACTCAAGAGTCCATTAAACAATACCAATCAGAAGCAAAGCAAACACCTGCCCCTTTTCAAGATTCTACACCTTTCTACAGCTATGAAGTTTTGTCACTTTAAATTCAGTTCTTGTGAAAATACTAAATAAAAAATATATGCGGTTATATTTATTAATTGTACTTAAATAAAGCCGAATTAGGGTGTAATTTTCAATTTTTTGATAAAAGTTTGCATCATCTGTCGTTAAAATTACAAATTGTATATGTCTGAATTACAGGACTCGGAAATATTTAGTCATATGTAAAATTCTTGTATTTCATGAAAACTCTCCCTTGGGGATAAAGAATCTGATCCGGTTTTAAGGCTTGAGAGAATAGCTTTTTTAAGCAATCTCAACCAATCTTACATTGTGCGAATCTTAAAACAAGGTGTAGTTTTGATTAAGTCCATAAAAGAAATGTCAAAAAGAATATAAAAAATAACTAGACCTTTTTTGTCGTTCAACAAAAACGGAGGGCTTTTCGACGCTTTAAATCTCAAGGACCTTAAAGAGAAATAACTCTAAGAAAATGAAAAACATAAAAAAAATAATCAGACTGGATCAAGTCTTCAGGAGCTTTCAAAAATGGAAACTTAAAGAGTATGTAATTCTCACTAGAGCTCTGAAAAGGGGGGGGGGTAACTCTTACAATGTTATTTTGAAAATTACTAAAAGTTACTACATTTCAGGTCTCTAAAACAACTATAAGGGGTCAAAAAGTGACCCCACGGACCATAATTTTTAAACTGTACCCTTTATGCTGAACTCAGAATCGAAAACTGTTCAAAAATTCATTTAGAAATAAAAAAAGTTACATGGAGAAATCAGATTTCAATATTAGCCCCTTGAAATCCCATATTATTCAGAATTCCATTTTCAGACCCTAAAGGGGTTGAAACATTATCAAAGTTATTATATTACTCAATTTTCACAAAAATATCCTATTTAGTTTAGGAGATATCGTGACATGTGCATTTTTCCATTTAACATGGGAACTGCCATAGACAAATTCAGAGATTCATAAAACCGGAAATACTTGTCATATGCATACCAAACTTGAAACCTAAAGCGTATGTAAGCCCGCCAACAGATGTGCAAAGGGAGATAACTCTTATTTCATCATATTTGAAATAAATAAAAATTTCATTATTCCAGTCCTCTATAACTCCTATAAGGGGTCAAAAAGTGACCCCACGGACCATAATTTTTAGATTGTACTCTTTAAGCTAAACCCAGAATAGAAAACTGCTCAAGAATTCATTAAGAATTAAAAAAGTTATGGGCAAAGGTCAGTTTTCAACTTTGGCCCCTAGAAATCCCTTATTTTCCAGATTTTCAATTTCAAACCCTAATGGGGCTGAAAAAATATCACAGTCATGAGATAACTATATTTTCACAAGAATATCTTGATCACTTTAAGAGATATCGTGAGATGTGGAATTTTCCATTTAACATAAGAACTCCCATAGACAAATTTAGAGATTCATAAAACCGGAAGTACTTGTCATATGCATACCAAACTTGAAACCTAAAGAGTATGTAAGCCTGTTAACTGATGTTCAAAGGGAGATAACTCTTACTCCATTATTTTTGAAAGAAATAAAAATTACATTATTTCAGTCTTCTGTAACTCCTATAAGGGGTCAAAAAGTGACCCCACGGACCATAATTTTTAGATTGTACTCTTTAAGTTTAACCCACAATAGAAAACTGTTCAAAAATTCATTGAGAAATAAAAAAGTTTTGGGCAAAGGTCAGTTTCCAACTTTGGCCCCTTGAAATCCCTTATTTTCAAAAATTTCATTTTCAATCCCGAAGGGGGTTGAAACAATATCACAGTCAATATATCACTCAATTTTCACAAGATTATCTTGTTCAATTTAAGAGATATCGTGACATGTGCAATTTTCCATTCAACATGGGAACCCCCATAGAGAATTTCAGAGGTACATAAAACCGGAAGTACTTGTCATATCCATACCAAACTCGAAACCTAAAGAGTATGTAAGACTCTCAACAGATGTGCAAAGGGAGATAACTCTTACTTTATTATAATTAAAATAAATAAAAAATACGTTATTTCAGTCCTCTGTAGCTCCAATAAGGGGTCAAAAAGTGACCCCACGGACCATAATTTTTAGATTGTATTCTTTAACTGAAGCTCAGAATAGAAAACTGTTCATAAATTCATTGAGAAATAAAAAAGTTACAGGAAAAAGTCTGTTTTCAACAATGGCCCCTTGAAATCCCTTATTTTTCATAATTTTGTCTTCAGAATCTAATCAGGTCGGAACAATGTCAGATTCATTGTAAAATTTGAATTTCACCAGAATATCTTGGGTACTTTTAGAGAAAACGTGGTACGACTGATTTTATTTTAACATAGAAACTCCCATAGACAATTTTCAAAGACCCCTTAAACCGGAAGTTCCGCTCGAATTGATATGAAACTTTCAGTATATGTTCTAATTTTTAGTCTTAACGTATTATAATGCTCAAAATAATTTTCAAACCTTAATTGTGATTTTTAAAATTTTCATCCCCCCTTCTTCAATTTTTAAAGTCTTATATCTCAGAAAGTATCAATGGTCAAAAATCACCGTCGCTAACTTTTTTGTAGGTATTGGTCTTTAGAATTTATATCTTGAATTTGAGAGTCTAGATATTCAAAATGAAAAAGATTTTAGCTTCTTTAGGAATTTCAGTTTTTCTTTCGTAGAAACCGGAAGTGAGTAAACCGGAAGTTCAAAACATTACATACGGGAGATATTTACATTTCCTATTTAGCTGTTAGAAAAGAAAAAACCTATTTTTAAAGGTACTCCTTAAATGCTGAACGAAAAAAGTGTTAAGTATAATAATAATAATAATAATAAAAAAGACGAAAACAATAGGGCTTTTCGCCTGAAAGCGAAAAGCCCTAATTACGGAAATAAAGTGTGCGGTTACGGCACATAATACACGTAGGTCTTAACACACGGGCATGGCATTGAGTAAAGGACAAACAAGAATCATACTCGCCACAACTCTCACCTGGGACAAATTGGCATATAAGTATCAATTAGTGTTGGTTTGCTTAAATACTTTTATCTTTAATTCCCCATATATATCGGTATACAACTTGATTTCCTGAAAAGTATTTGAACAAATTGAATCTAACCTAGGTAATGAAGATTTCAAATGTTAACCTTTTAAATCGAGGCCCAGTGGTTTTTAAGAAGACTTTTCCTATATTATATATATTATTATATTCCTATGTAAAATTTAACCAATCACCATTCCCACTTAACATTGGATCCCATCCTACCTACGCAGATCAAGACTGAACAAACAAGATTATAAACTTAAACTTTTTCTGGCCTATTTGGTGGTTCTTTAGAAAACAGGGCGTAGCCACGCATTTGAACAACTTAGAATCCGATCACTTAGAATACGATGGCCGATGTGAGCCGTCCAATTACAAACTAGTATTAATTGTAACGGGGACCGTTACAGATGTTCCCCAAACGCTCCCCAACTTCCTTTTGGTGTCTTATTCCCTGTAAGTTTCATTAAATAAGGCAATCAAGTATATATTGGTTTTTTTACGCATTACACTCGCTCGCACGGGCATGCATGTACAAAATGACCAAGTCAACTTGTCTACACTTTAAATACATCATTATATTCAAATTTCATCAAAAGATAAAAAAAATTCGGCTATATTAAGTATATCTGTCATTTTACGCATTGCAAGCGCGCGCACGTGGATGCATATCCATGATGACCGTGTCGCCTTGTCAACATTATTAATATATCTACATATTTTGAGTATCAAAGCATATCAGCAAAAAGTATCAAAGTTACAGCTATATCAAGTATATTGGTCATTTTAGCATTGCATGCGCGCGCATGTGCATGCATGTGCATGTTGACAATGTCGTCTTGTCTATATAAGCATTACATCAAAAAATGTAAAAGTTATGGTTATATCAAGTTTATTGGCAATTTTACTCATTGCACGCATACGCACGTGCATGCATGTGTGCGCTGACCATGTCATCTTGTCTACACTATTAATATATCCTTATATTCTGAGTATTAAAGTATTTCATCAAAAGATATGAAAGTTTTGGCTATATCAAGTATATTGGTCATTCTACTCATTGCACGCGCACGCACGTGCTTGCAAGTGCATGCATGTGTGCGCTGATCATGTCATCTTGTGTACACTTCTAATATATATTTATATTCTGAGTTTCAAAGCAATTCCTCAAAAAATGTACAAGTTAAGTCTATATAATTTGTATTGGTTATTTCAATCATTGCGCGCATGCGCACACGTGCATGCATGTGCATTCTGACCATGTCATCTTGTCTACACTTTTAATATATCCTGATATCCTGAGTATCAAAGCATTTCATCAAAAGATATGAAAGTTATAGCTATATCAAGTGTATCTGTCATTTTACTCATTGCACGCGCGCGCACGTGCACGCACGTGCATGCATGTGTGCTCTGATCATGCCTTCTTGTGTACACTTCTAATATATATTTATATTCTGAGTTTCAAAGCAATTCATCAAAAAATATACAAGTTAAGTCTATATCAATTGTATTGGTTATTTCAATCAATGCGCATGCGCGCACGTGCATGCATGCGCATTCTGACCATGTCATCTTGTGTACACTATTAATATATCCTTATATTCTGAGTATCAAAGCATTTCATCAAAAAATATAAAAGTTACAGCTATATCAAGTATATTGGTCATTTTACGCTTTGCACGCGCACGCACGTGCAGGCGCGTGCGCGCAAAATGACCTTCGTTCCGCAAATCTATACAACATTCCTATTAACCCTAAAAAAACTCAATCGGATGTGTAGTTTCGGAGATCACTCACGGACTAAAAAGTACCCAGGAAGAAAAATAATAATAATTAATAATAACTAGATGAGATCACGTTGCGAGCAACGAGTAGGTCTTCCGTCCGATTTTTCGATGAGATGAGATGTGATTTTAATTAAGTTTTCGTTAAATGATAATGATATAAAGATTTTCCTCCTTAGATTTCATTCTTTGGATTTATATAACATAATCTTGAACATATTTCGTTCAATTTTGCTATTCAAAATGTTTCCCCTTTCCAAGATATGAATCGTAAAAGATTTAGCATTCTGGCCCCTTTTGGCTCCTAATTACACAATACAGAATCAAAATTTTACAACATATTGTTGCATATTGTTACGTTACGAATTTTTGCTTCAGTAATTTATAACAAATTCTTGATCATTTGAGAGTTACATATTAGTCTTTTGGCCCCTCTGATCCCCTAATTTGATAGGTCAGCCCCTTTTTCTTGATATCAATTGAAAAGACTTGTGATTTTAAACATTTTTTGCTCAACATCTATTCAGAAGTTTCTTGTCGTTTTCGAGATATGTAGAATAGAAATATTTAGGGGACAACCCTTCAAATCCTTAATGGGGCCGTTTTGCAAAAATTGATAGGATGCATACTGTTCAGAACATTATTCTGAACATCTTTTGTTCAATTTTGCTTATTAAGATATCTCCCCTTGTTGAGATATGAAGCGTCAGAGATTTTGCATTCTGGCCCCTTTTGGCCCCTTATTACGCAACATATGATCTTAATTTTATAATATATAGTGGCAAATCTTTAAGTTAAACATTATTGCTTCAGTAACTGATAACAAAATATATATAGTTAAAAAGCTATAGATGAAAAACTGTTGGCCCCTTTGAGCCCTTAATTTGAGGGGTCAGCCCCCTTTTCTCAATATCAAATGAAAGACCTTGTGATTTTGAAGATTCTTTGTTCAACACCTATTCAGAGATTTCTTTCGGTTTTGGAGATATGCTGAATGGAAATATTTAGGGGCCACCCTCCAAGTCCTTAATGGGGCCGTTTTACAAAAATTGAAAGGGTGCATATTGTTTCGAACATTATTCTGAACATCTTTTGTTTAGTATTGCTTATCAGAATATTCCCCATTTTCGAGATATAAAGCGTCAAAGATTTAGCATTCTGGCCCCTTGTGACCCTTATTACGTAACATATGATCAAAATCTTATCATATATTGTTGTGAATCGTTAAGATAAACATCTTTGCTTCAGTAATACATTACAAATTATTGATTGTTAAAGAGTTATAGATGAAGGACTTTTGGCCCCTTTAACCCCCTAATTTCAGGGGCCAGACCCTTTTTCTTAATATCAAATGAAAGGTCTTGAGATTTTGAAGCATTTTTGTTCAACACCTATTCAGAGATTTCTTTTCGTTGTAGAAATATGCTGAATGGAAATATTTAGGGGCCACAGTTCCAAGTCCTTAATGGGGCCGTTTTGCAAAAATTGAAAGGGTGCATATTGTTAAGAACATTATTCTGAACATCTTTTGTAAAATATTGCTTACTAAAATATTCCTCCTTTTTGAGATATAAAACGTCAAAGATTTAGCATTCTGGTCCCTTTTGGCCCCTTATTACGTAACATATGATCAAAATTTTAAAACAAATAGTTGTAAATCGTTAAGGTGAATATTTTCGCTGAAGTAATTTATAACAAAATATTGATCGTTCAAGAGTTATACTTGAAAGACTTTTGGCTCCTCTGAGCCCCTAAATTGAGGGATCAGCCCTTTTTTCTTGATATCATATGAAAGGTCTTATCATTTTGCACATCTTTTGTATTATATGTTTTAACAAAATATTTACAGGTAAAAAGATATAAACGAAAACGTGGCAAATTTTGCGAGATGCTTGTGAGCCTATTTTTCGAGCCCAGGCGAGCTTCGGCGTCATTAGAGCTGGAGATATATAGATGCCTATTTGCACATCTACAATACTTCCTCTATCTTCACTGAAAATCTTAACTCAATATCTTACGTCGTTTAGGAGAAATTTCCAGGACAAGCCGACCTTCTGAAAATCAGAAAATCGTCCATATCTCACGACCGGAAGTGACGTCATCGACGACAAAAATTTCCGACAAGGTTCAGATAAATATCTATCAGATCTGAAAGTTTGATGAAAATTGACTGAGTCATTTCCGAGAACTCGCGTGCACAAAATCGGTAAGAAAAAAAAAAGAAGAATAATAATAATAGGGAAAAAGAAACCGAACGAAAACAATAAGGTCTTCCGTTGGAGACGGAAGACCTTAATTAGAAACAGAGTAAAAACAATATGTTCCCAAACTTCGTTTGGGGAACATAATAAGAGTAACTCTATTATGTACGCAGAAATGAATGACTTTAACAGTACTACCTGTATCATTTTGTACATGTACAGTTTTGTCAATGACAAAACGCATCTACTTGTAATATATATTTGTACATGTACACATCTTAAGACAAAATACATTTGAGGCAACTTAAACCTTCCATAGATTTCTATGAATTTAGACGGAAACTGAACAAAAACACGTGTTATGTTTTCCTCTCTCTCTCTCTTTTATTTGGATTGGGTAAGTAAATGACGTATGCCTGATTTTACATCGTCAGTGATCTTAACTGTCGGACTTTTCCGTCATTGAAGGCACATTTCGTGAGTCTTTATTCAGACTCCATAGTTAATCAGCTGCATCTTTATGTAAAACGTTTATATATTTCGTCCATCTATTTTTTTTCTCTCGTTCCAATGAGAAGAAATATTGAGGAAAAAACGAAATATGAAAAAAGGCAAATCATAGAGTGAAAAATAAACATATTTCTTACTCAGATCATCAAACGACAGATTTTCAACTGGCGGGTAAAGAAATACACATAATAAGGATGCAGCATCATTGTTTCTGGAATATTTAACCAGTAATTTGGGGGCTACGTATGAAGGTTAAGGTTTTGTTGTCGTGAAAGTTAAAATAAATAAAATTAAGAGGAATCTAAATTAATATAGTTGCAAAAAATTCTATGATGGAAAAATTTATATTTTGAGAAAACGAAAATAAAAATAATTCCGCTGCATATTGCGATCAATTGAAGTAAGGTACATAACATTTATTTAACAGCTGAAATATATAGGAGGAAAATAGAAGAAAATCAGACAGATGTTTTTGATTTAGTCCATTCTAAGATTACAGATATTCATCCAAATAAATCTAAGGAATGTTAAGTAGTCTCAAGTGTATTTTGTCTTAAGATTTGTACATGTACAAATTTATATTACAACTACAAGCGTTTTGTCATAGAATAAGCTGTACATGTACAAAATGATACTGGTAATACTATTAAAGTGAATTAATTCTGCGTACATAATACAGTAACTCTTACGTGTAATTTGACGGCTCATATCGGCCATCGAATGCTTTGTGGAAAGTTGTTTGAGGTTGGTCGGGAATCTGAAAAGTTTACATAAGGACGGATGTACAACGGACACATTATGATAAGAAAACCCCTTCTTCTCAAGACCAAAGAAATCGTTAAGGAAAGCCGTATCAAAGAGCCATAGCGCATTTGATAGGCATTTTCGCCTACTGTAGTAGTGATTTCTCTAAAACATTTTTAAACCAATATTTTTTTATACACTCTTAGTTAATACCTTAGTTAACTCAAATTACACTATAATAGTATTTAAATATTAATAGTTCCCTTATACGATTAATATGGAAATTGTTCAGTTTGTATGAATTATATAGAAAATATTAAGGTAGCTACCTAAACTATGACAAACTGTTGCCAAAGACCACCCTTAACCAGAAAAACAACTTCTGAATAATTTTATTTGGGTATGACTACACCTTATTACATTTAGATAATTTTGGTTAAAGATGGTCTTAACATTGAAAATGATAGAAATATATATTTAATATTCCTTCTCATATTTCCGTAAGATTTACTAATCTGTCTAAAATTTATCATTTTGATATCAATGAATTCGTGGCGCAGGGGTATAACCGCTGGACTGAAAATCTTATGATTCCGAGATCGAGACCATTATTTTAATTTATTTATTTTTTTTTTTTTTGCGTTTCTTTTCTACGTTTTTTTTTCTAAATTTTATATTGAACACAATTTCGAAAAGTTTCAATATACACGTTACACTTTGAAAGTCTAAACTATTTTATTAAATTTTACAAATTAATACCTCTTTCTTTTATTGTTAAAGATTTTCTTAACCTTTTGTCTCGAAATTAGAGTAATGAGCATGTAAATGACTTTTATATGTTATACTTGCACTTAAGAAAATATACCACGTCCACAAATGATATTATATACAGCTGTACGTTGGCTTTGAATTGAACAGGAATGTCTATAAATAGAAACGGGTGATTTCCTTTTAAATTCTCGAGTCGGCCGTGTCGTCGGCAAGGCAGCTATGGCTCTTTATCTGCATCCTGAACGTCGATGGGGATGTAAAGTTTGTTGATGCAGGTCGATGCGGTGGGGAAATTTTGCTCCGAGAATTGTATAACTGGATAAAGGCTGTATCCCAGTAGTACAGGACTACCTGTTACAAAGCTGAGCATCTTTTTAATTGATACTTGTCCCCGTCTTCCACCTGTAAAAAAGTTTCTTTTAGGTTACTGCTGTCAAAATCCTGCAATCATACTTTGCCATTAGCGATTAGCAATACGTGCAAGATTTTAAACTCACCGTATACATCTCTGGTATATCGCAGGAATACGCGGTACGTATTTTTAAGTGGTCATTAAAAGATGAATTTTCAGAAAACTGGATACAATATACTATTGGACTTGTAAATAATTACTGCAAATGTCAGGACTCCCATTGATTTCGGGAAAAATTGACATTTAAATACTCACGGGCCAGGAATGGTACATGTATTCATGTTAAAGGTTTTTTGGAGAACACCTGTAAAAAAAAAATTGCTTTAAGAAATATTTACATATTTCTGATCGTGAAAAAGTACATATACCTGAAGAGTTCTAATAACATACATAAATCATATTATAACAGAAGAACAGCCGCATGGTCGACATAACATCCTTCTGTCCACCAGATAAGAGAAACTGTATAAAGTTACAGATGATCGCGTTTCTCTCGTATATCCTCTTTTCTCACCAAGGAGCTTAAAGTTGATATATATCTGTATGTAAATGGCTATCACTTTTTGTAGGATTAAAAAAGTGCACAAAATAATTAAACACTGTACTAAATTGTAAGCAATATGATTAAAAAAGAAAATACTTAACTAAAATACACAAATCATGCTTCTTGCATGAATATATCTGAGGTCATTAATTCCAGACCAAACAATTTTTTTAAACACAGTCACTGGGCAAACTTTGTGTGCAACAGTTTGATGTCTAAGAGTCTTGCTGTCCTTCAAGAAAGATATTCAAACGAATCTGACAGGAAATATTCTTCAATAGTGTTTGCATCTTATGTTGCCATATGGTTGCCTGTTGCCAAGGTAAACAGTATTGAAGAAAATATGGTTATTTTAAATTTGTATAACTAGATAAGAAACACACTGTGTCTGTAATTGATTTGTGCAAAGACTGCTTCGACATCTTTAATTTGCATGAATTTCATCTGACATACAAGGATTTATCTACAATTACATCGACTTTAGATTTGCAATTCTCACAGGTGCGGAAAAACTGAATACTTGCTTGGATGATTTAGCCTTCTTTGGTGAAAGTATCAGAGTCAATTGTTGGTGCAACACAGTTTTATTATATCAGCAACTAATGCTGCCGTTGTTTGCTTGGTAAATTTTTCACTTTAGTTGTCTGAAAAAAGTCCTTAAGATAAATATTGAATTTTGTAGCTTTTGTTGACTTTCAGTGTGAAACCAGGGGTGTATTCGATCGGTGGGATGACGAGCTATAAAAGTGATCCTAATTTGCTCGTTTGAAGTTCGCAGATCTCAGACTCTCTATCTTCTACTTTTCAATTAGAAAGACTTTGGAAAAGCGCGTGATATCGTCACGTTACGAAAATGGCGGTACCCGATGTTGTCATGGAATATGAAGTTTGTAAAAAAGAATTTTCGACCATGGAGACATTTCTGACGCATCTGTATGCCAGGTAATAACATTATGATTATCTAAATAATAATAGTTAAGGTATTCAATGTATAACGACCATATTTTGTACCTAATAAATAAATGGTCTGATATTTTTAATCATGGTACCATTTTGAAAATGTTATTAAATAAAAATACTCCACCAAAGGAATTTACAAAATTTTTATTATTATCAAATGAATTTCACCTTGAATTTTACATTGAATTCTATGGGCAGCGCAGGTTTTATTAAGATATTGTAAAAAGTAATTTGAATTTCATACAGATCTCTTGGTGAAAATATGCATAAACTCTCTTTTTATTAAAATATGAAATAAAAAAAATCATTAACCACAGATATTTTGACAAATTTAAAATTTCCTTTTTTTTCGTCAAGGGCAGATAACTCTTCAAAAACTTTAAAGGTGCAAAATGACCAGCTTCTTTCATTTTATCAGTCATATGAATTTGGTTCATTTCCCTTTCATCGTTATCTAGCAATGCATTTTTAACAAGTTTAAAATGATTAAAAATTGTTCAGAATCCATTGATTATACATTGAATACCTTAAAAAGAAATGGTATTTTTTTTACTTTTAAATATTGTTTCGTATTTAAATGTAAAAAGTGGTTTAATGTTTAAAATGTTAAGACTCAGTCTAACATTTTAAACATTAAAAACAGTCAAAAAATATGATCAATTGTACCAGTTGATCAGAGATTTTGGGATGTCATGATGGTTTTTAGATTAATCTGCATCTGTTAATTGCTTATTTAGGCAAGATCATCAGACTCAAGTCAACAAGCTAATTTTCATTCATGTTTGAAAGTAAGTAAAGTGTTTCAACGTTACTTTTTAAATTCATCTTAAATCTTATCACTTATTTACCATAAAGAACACGAAGCTAAGCTTGGTCTTCCAGAGGGGGACGCACCTTCCCATTTTTTTATTTGCTCCATGATGTCCGGTAATGGAATGACCTTTCAAATCTTCAAATTTACACATTCTTTTTAGGAGCCATTTAGTATCCCATTACCAGCCCTTACCTGGGAGCCTGTCAGAAAAATTAAACACAGGTAATCAGAGCTCACCCCAACGAATGCTGTCTTTAACTAATAATGTAGTTGCTTGAATCAGTAAATGAAGCATTTATGCAATTTGGTCTGATAGTGCTTACAATTTCTTGGGAATGAACTATCTAAAAACTTTGAACTAGTCTCTCATTCAGAAAAAAAAGTCAAATCCAGCATCTGAAGCAAATTTGAGTGTTCATTCCTTGTTGCTTCGTCAACGCAAATTTGGCTCAAATAGGCCTTTTCGTTTCTTGGTAATGGACCTCCTCCAAAAACTTTAACCTGGTCAATCATCCAGAAAATGTAGGTCACATCCAGCATCCGAAGCAAGTTCAGTAATGTGCATCCTTAGATGTATCATCCATGCAAGTTTGGTAAATATAGGCTTTTTATAAGTTACTTGGAAGTGAGACTTGCTTCAAAAAACTTTAACCTGGGACACCGATGCTGAAGATATAATATAAGCTCCCCCAACTTCTAAAGGTCAGCTAAAAATGTAGCAAATCATTGCACTATACTTTAATTGGAGAAATATTAAATTAACTGAAAATCTAGCCACATATTAGTTACCTTTGTAAATCCAGCCTCCCCAAGCAGAGTACTTGTATTTACTGGTGATGGTGCTGATATATCAGAGCATGAGAATATTAAGGGTTGTAAAAATGTCTGATTTGAGGATGCAGGTAGATGTCATCTGTTGTAAGGTGGATGAAGTCTGGGTGGAAGTTTTTTTTGGGATGGCGTCTGTTGGGTTGGTGAAGAGGTGTCTGATGATTCATGAGGAGATATGGGTGATAGTGTCAGGAGAGTGAACATTGATGTGGAAGTATTCTGTATTGGAGATGGGGTTTGGGATGTGTTTGACGTGTGGATTGGTAATTCTAGTTGGACACTTGGCTTATCAGGCAACTCAATTCTAGATGATGTCAGCATGTCTTCGGCGTGTGCAAGTTCTTTGTTCTGAAAACTGTTACACATTACAATTGTCTTTATTCAGGAATATTTTTTTTCAGAAATGCTAATTTATTTACCTAAAAAATTGACACAGTCAGAGAGTCCACTATTAAAGATCTGTCAAAGAGAAGTGATATCATTGTATTAAATAGTACAGTGATGTTGAGAAAATATGCATGTAATACATATAAGAATCAATCACACAAGTGTCAGAATTGTTAGTATTTGAAGATTGAACGTACATACATACAAAGTGAAAGTTGAAATTGTATGATCACAAAAATTATAGGAGGCTTTTCTTCTTCTATTCAACTCCTACTGTATTAAAATTGAAAATTTACAAAGAAAATTGTTGACCTTGTTTAAAAGGATAGATGTATGTAGATGTCCTTTTCCTTTTCTTGTCGTAAAATTGTCCTTTTCCTTTTCTTGTCGTAAAGTATTTATGTACAAAAATTTAAAATGTTATGATGAGAACTATCAAAGTTTAAAAGTCACAATAAGAGTGCTGACTGACAAATGTGTAGATTGACAAATGGACCAAAAAATTAAGATATCTTCCTCTTATGGTCAACTCTCTGCATAATTTTTGAATAGTTATAAAAATTGAGTAACATGTAGATATACATTCAAGCACACTTGCAGATAAACACAATGATATGACTACAATCTATACATGTCTTGCTCTTTTACCACTATAAGGTTTATAAACCTGTTAGTGATCAACTATTCCTGCATATACAGGAAATTAAGACTGTCAATTGAATGCTTCCTATCAAATACTATATTTTGTTGGGTTTTAAAAAAATATATGGATAATTGTATTTTGCACTTCTTACTGATCTGTGGCCTTCACCAATATCTACAGTAATATATCTATTTTTATGAGGTGTTCGGGGAGGTGTGAGAGGTACACGGGGTCCTGACAGAAGAAGAGGCAGGTCAAAAGGAAGTCGGAAAAGGGTCTACACGGGACGCCCTTACATTTGAGGAAGTTAATCAGAGGGCAGAAATCTTACAAGTAAATACCAAAGTTAGAAATATAATGTCAGCTAGTTATGTGTTCCTTGGTCTCTTTTAATATTTGTCACTCTGTGTTAGGTAACAATTTTCAGGAAATATAAATATATACTGTTCATGACATTATTCAATAATTTCTTTTAAAAACTTTTCTGTAATGATCCTTGATGAAGCTGTACTAGCACGGGCAAGATGTAAAGGACTGATGTTTTAGTTTTCGATGATGATGTAGACTGGAACAAGGTCAGCAGATATCTAGGATACCGGCAGTATATCCTGTGGACCCATGGGTGGTTTAGGGGCAGGGGACAGGAGAGTAATACGTTCCCGGAAGATAAGGGACAAATATCCAGATCCCTTTAGGCAAAACACTGAATTCGTTCCTGGTAGACTAGGTTTACTTTAAACTGTAGTGTTGTATACAGATTTTGTAAATTTGAGATATGCTACAGTGCCCGCATCGTTATTCTTTACAATTCTATCGTGCGTTTATCCTATCGTATCGTGCGTGTATCCTGTCGTATCCTATCGTATCGTGTTTTCCGTTTATCAGGTTTTGCGTTTTCTATCGTGTTTTCCGTTTATCAGGTTTTGCGTTTATCATGATCGTTCATCAGGTTCTATCGTGTATCGTGTTTTGCGTTTATCGTGTGCATTCGGAAACCCTCGCTTTTTATCTTTACCTTGAGAAGAAACACCCGAGATATCCCGAGTTCATTTTTCGTTTTGTTATTTTATTTACGATCCATTTAATTGTTGAAGAGAGAGAGAGAGAAATTAATAACTTATCTGATTCTCTGGTATATAAATTTAAGAAAATAAATAAATGAATTACTAAATAAATAAATAAATACATAAATAAATAACAAAAAACGTCAAGTACCGGCCGTAACCAAGCAGAGAGCGTAAATCGAAAGTTAAATCTATTTAGCACATAAAATAATCGGTCTACAAGTCAATCGTTTTTTTTTTTAATTCAGATTGTCGATTTGTAAGAAATACTATTTGTCAAAAATAGAAATATTACAATTTCTTTAAATAGTCAGAGTCACTAAAAGGTAGACCATTATTAACTTTCTTTTGATAATTATAGAAACATAAAACAGTAGGTATGTGTGCAAAAATAAATAAATTGAAAAAATAGCAGCATCTTTTTATCAATAATGGAATTCATCAATAACAAGTTATTCATTTTTCAGAAACACTAGTAGAAGCACTTTTTTTTATTAATATTTGAAAAGCATCGTCTGGTAACACACATGTACATGTCGTTGTATTTTTATGCCTCTATTCTAAATGTATGCACAATCAATTATCTAAAGGATTGTTTCCAAATGATTCATAAAGGCATATACAATGTAATGCATGATTTTAATAACATATACAAATTTTTGTCTGTACGTGCAAGTATGTAGTTCCTATTTATTTTTTTTTCTATTTATTTGTTTCTCTTATGTGTCTAACTAAAAAATAAATTACAATTTATAATGCATGAGCATGTTCTATTCAATTCATCATAATTATAATTATATATCATAATATAGATGTTTAACCATTTTTACTTACTACTGCCTTTAGAAAATCGAAAAAAAAATCAGTATACATCTTACCCATTTCGGCGTGGAAATGAACTGAGTATACACTGCACACTGACAGACGGAAGCGCTCCCGTACCAAAAGAACTGACACCTATATGTACCACTGTCTCCCTGTCAGGTCAACACCCAACCCCCTACCCCTACATGACACCTTGGCCTGTTGTGTATTCAAGGTCAACATACCTGAACTGCTCTCTCATCTGGTGACAAGAATTTACCTTGAACCCTACTGGGTATAAATATATGCAAAAATTTATATGAAATCGCCCGGTTTTGCTTCGATACACAAGACATGTAAATGCCTTGAATTTAATTTCATGACTGTTTATCGATGACATTTAATACTTGACTATATTCAAGAAGTCAATATATATTTTAACTTTTTTTCTTTTTGAATCGGATCCTTTTTTTATTTAAGTGGTAAGTGACCCCCCCCCCCCCCGCTGACTGTGCCTCAGGTGGGATTAAGACTTTCATAATTTACAAAGTTTTGTTTTATTTTGCCGATATAGCCATAAATAAGATAAGTTTAGTAACAATTAATACAGAATCTAATAGAAATGATTTACCGTTTTTCAGTCCGAAAATCTGCTTGTCATATTGTGGAAATTTATTTTACATTATTATTTATTTGTGTGTGAATCAGCCTAGCATACACGTAGCTATGGTAGATATAAATTCTGTTAATGTGAATATTTACAAACAGCTTTTCCGCGACAAATTACACTTCTTTTCCGCGATAATATTTTTTGCTTTTCTGAGATTTAATTTAGCACATATGCTTTCCGTTAGTCAGGTAAATACTCTTTCTCCCTGCTATAAACCGGCTTCAATCTTTTTTTTTGTCTTTACTGAGATTGTTGTCAGTATTCTTTTTGTTTCTATCTCGGCAATCTTTTGCATCGGTTGTAATTGTGGCTTTGCATATTTTATCTTTATCTGTAAGACACATCGCCATTATTTAAAACATTGACCTTTTTATACGTAAATCCATCGTTTGTAATATATATTTGTTACCACGAGTTGGTTCGTTATGAACAATTTCCATGACACCTAAAACATCACCGACCAGTGTAATACATGTATGTGATTCATTCAATTTTTATCACAATGTGGTACTATCGAGTAGAACTTTACAGGGAGATACATGGTAATCCGGTAAATATCGGCAACAGTTTGATGTAAAGTACTTACAGTGACAATTTAAAAATCGCGAAAAGGAAGTATCGAAAAAAGGAGAAAACATACAACTTATAGTAAAAAAGACAGTTCGCAAAAATAAAATCGCGGAAAAGCAGGTGGGCGAGGCTTGTGTAGAAAGCATTTTCATTTCTTCAGGGGCCGGGGGGGGGGGAGTCTAAAAAGAAATGTTTTGACAAGAAAACAAATTAAAAGAGGCTAAAGACATTGTTGACTGGCGATATTATATAAGCATTATATTTTACTCTTTACTAAACATGTTGGTACACTGCAACATTTTTAGGTACACGACTGCGTTCTCCCTTCTGGGTCCTATACAGGCCTATGACATTGGAAATACAAGAGAATAAATACAAAAGAATGGAAATGCGATATTCTTTTCGGATACTAGATGATCTAGTGACGTTTATTAAATTTGTTCAATTCGATTTCTTTTGGTCGTTATCCTTCTTCATATATATACATATACAATGTATGTACTTAGAATATGTAAATGATTAATTTTCGTACCGGATATATATTTCACACTGACTTTTTCGTCTGTGAAGTTTGGGGAAATTAGCCTGGTAGGATAGCTACTCGCTTTTTCTACTGTAATGCTAAATTGGCAAAGAGAAACAATTCCGATTAAGTTGAATGATGTTTATTGTAGAGTCAGCAGATAGAAAGTGAATTTTATAAAAGTTGTTACACAAAAAAATTATAATAAACAGTACAAGTAATTATCGAATAAACAATGTCAGATAAGTAAATAGCTTTTGAAACAACCTGTAGCGAAACCCGCTAAGAGAAGGTACGATTACTAAAACAACAAATAAAGATCGATCGGTTACGTGAAATCAGTCATGTATAGCCCTTATCAAAGTTTTTACAGTTACAAAAGTTAAAAATCAAAAGTAGACAATAAAATCAGAAAACTTACAAACATTTAACTCCAAAGACAATGTTTACAAAACTTCGGGAAAATTTAGTTACCTTCTCTGACTAGAGAGTTCCGAACAGGGAACATAATTCATAAGCGGTAAAATTAAATTGCCAAAAATTTATAAAAATAGAAAAATTCCAAAAACGCTATTTCGTGAATAATTCAACAAAGAAATGATTGCTAATAATGTAATTATATAATTTTAAGCATTACTTGAACATTAGATGAAACAAGCAATTTGAAATTAATAAAACATTTCAGATATTTAAAAATGAAGTGTAAGTCAAACAAGTTTGGCTTTCCAGAAAGCCTGAAATGTCATCTCTTTGGCTTCATTAATGTCACAGAATAAACAGTGGAATGTTATATTATTTTCTCAGCTATTACAGGCAGTAGTATCGCTTTTGAAAAAATGGGGGGGGGGGGGGGTGGAGGACAAAAAAAAAAATCGACGATTTATCTGAACAATCTTTGACAAGGGAAAAAAGGGGCTATCCAAACTCAACATTTTCATTTCTTGGAAGGGAAGGAGGGATTACAACTTTTCCGACAAACATATTTTAAATTATAATACATTCTCATTTGATGATTTGACGTACCATACTGCAACAAAAGGTGGAAGAGGGGTCAAGGGTGCGCCTCTTCAATGTTTGGTGCTATGTGCCTGTATTATTTTACCTGTTGTAAATATGCTTTATTCAGTTTAAATATATTTTGTATAATGTCTGAAAAAAATTCTAACCACTGAATCAAGCACGTTTCAAAGCTATTAGAAATTTAAAACAAAAACCGATTTATTTACCGATTCAGATTTTAATTAACAGACACAGGTTTGTTTGTTTTTTTTAATCAGTCGAACTATGGAAACATGAGGTTATTCAAGTTCAAAATCGGTGAAAAATTTAATTTCAACGTAAATAACATATATCATGTTTAGTTACACCCAATCTCGTATTTTTATTTTTTAGCTCAGATACGCCATATATAGCTTTAACAATTATTCCGAAAGAGAAGATGGATAAAAACTTAGCGTTCCTTTTGACTTTAGATCTTAGCCGCCTACTACGGCAGCAAAGAAGTTTTAAAGCGCCAACTTAAGATAATCTGAATCTGAATTAATTCTCAAGACTTTCCTTATTTTCCTCAATCGTATCCTCTGAAGTGACTTGGCCATCGAGCCACTGGGATTTGATTGATTATCGAGCCACTTTGAATATCAAGGAAAAAATTGAGACACTCATCATGCCCCTCTGCTGCCCATGCAGATTCATGTTCTATCGCTATATTATGTATAATATAAGTACATGTACATGTATACGCTCCTGGGAAAAAATCATGCATAGAAAGCATAGAAAGGTAATAAAATTAAAACGTTACCATTTAAAATTAAGTATTAACACACCGAAAAGAACCCTAATCTACCAACATTGATTTTATAGGCTGTTCCATGAGACACACATTTAAAATTTAAAGTTTTGGCTTTATTTCAAGAATACGAGGAATGATTTTTTTTTTTTTTTTTACCTTTTCTCGTTGACAAAAAAAGCAAATTAGAATTGCATAAAGAAAATTATAACAGTTGCTTTCTTTATTAATTCTTAAATTCTGGGCCAGGTAAAAAAAACTATTTATACTTTCCTTATACTTTTCTACAGGGGTAAATTTAAATAAAAAAGAATAAAGTGCACACATCCGAGAATTAAAATACTCATATAATGATTCTTTATGATCTTTATTCCAATGCCTGCAGCACTGAGTTACTTAAACCAGAGACATTTATGTTTCTGCCTAAATTGTGCTTTTAGGTAAAATTTCTTTTCTTCGAAATTTATTTATTTATTTTGAATAAGTTCTGTTTTATTTTTCATATATATATATATATATAGGGCATTAATTATCGATTGACTAAAGTGCACATAAAAGTAAAGTTTTTGCCACTGTATATATGCATTTAATGTGAGTTGTTATTTATATGTTTTCACTGTTTTCTTTCGTCAGTAAATCTTGGATCCACGCCTTGGCTTATACATTCAATATGCCATGTTTTGTGTATATTGATCCCTGCGCGCTGACCATCGTTTTACGCAATAGCCTAGATACAATATTTATGTGTATAAACCGTTAATGAAGACCCACCACCACCCAAGTGATCCTACCTCTATTACTCTTAATGAACACTGGTGTAGTTTTACTTTAAGATGGACCATTTTGTTTAATAATAATAAGACAGACTTTGGTCAATTTTGTTTACATCTCTATATTTAGAAATCGTGTCATCGTCAGTTCCTTTGCCAGACCACCAGCTTATCAATGGCAGCTTACACTAGGGCTTCACTTCCGGTGATTCAAACTTAATGTGTCATCTCCCGAGGGAGATGACAATGAATAACGTAATTTATCCTAACTCCGTATCAAAAATACTTTATAGGAAATCATTAAAATATTAATTAAAAATAACTATAATGAAATTAAATCTAATCTTTAACTTTCAAATAAAATTTCACAAGCTTACCTAAATTGGCAAAGAGAAACAATTCCGATTAAAGTTGAATGATGTTTATTGTAGAGTCAGCAGACAGAAAGTGAATTTGCTAAATTCACAATCTATCCGGACTCTACTTCGGAATGGAACTCTTGACCAATCAGGGAGCTTGTTACAAAAATTATAACAGGTAAGTCGGCGATTTCTTTTGATAGGCTTGACACTGATTACTTACATTATCAAAGAGCCGAGAGGTGATGAAGTCAATTAGCTAAATTTCCGTTTTGAGTTTTTAACAATAGGAAGATTAGGTGAAGTCGAAACAAAATAAACAAGATTCTAAATCGTACAATTAATTTAATACCTGTGTCATAGCAGTGTGTCAAGCCAATCTTGCAAAGAATTTGCCAACAAAAAGGCCGAAATAAAAAAAGAATTTTACAGTTTATTTAGTAGATAAAATAATTGTTTCACAATCTGTCATGAGTAAATTGATTTCCGAAAGGTGACAGATAGCTCAAATTCCGCATTTAATGGATTCAAGAAAGCGTATATTTTTTGTGATACAGAAAAATAAAAATTGTAATTATTTTAAGAAAACTTAAAATTGAAATTAAGAAAAAGGAATTATTTTCATAAAAATTAAAACAAATTTAAAATGTCAAATTGTAATGAATTTAAATTCATATAATATAACATGTTACATTAAAGTTTTAGAATTCATAGAATTTAAAACTAACTATAACAATCAGGTTATATTATATGAATTTTAATTCTTTTTTATTTCGGCCTTTTTGTTGGCAAATTGTTTGCAAGATTGGCTTGACACACTGCTATGACACAGGTATTAAATTAATTGTACGATTTAGAATCTTGTTTATTTTGTTTCGGCTTCACCTAATCTTCCTATTGTTAAAAACTCAAAACGGAAATTTAGCTAATTGACTTCATCTCCTCTCGGCTCTCTTTGATAATGTAAGTACATGTAATCAGTGTCAAGCCTATCAAAAGAAATCGCCGACTTACCTGTTATAATTTTTGTAACAAGCTCCCTGATTGGTCAAGAGTTCAATTCCGAAGTAGAGTCCGGATAGATTGTGAATTTAGCAAATTCCCTTTCTATCTGCTGACTCTACAATAAACATCATTCAACTTTAATCGGAATTGTTTCTCTTTGCCAATTTAGGTTAGCTTGTGAAATTTTATTTGAAAGTTAAAGATTAGATTTAATTTCATTATAGTTATTTTTAATTAATATTTTAATGATTTCCTATAAAGTATTTTTGATACGGAATTAGGATAAATTACGTTATTCATTTGACTTACACTTCATTTTTAAATATCTGAATTGTTTTATTAATTTCAAATTGCTTGTTTCATCTAATGTTCAAGTAATGCTTAAAATTATATAATTACATTATTAGCAATCATTTCTTTGTTGAATTATTCACGAAATAGCGTTTTTGGAATTTTTCTATTTTTATAAATTTTTGGCAATTTAATTTTACCGCTTATGAATTATGTTCCCTGTTCGGAACTCTCTAGTCAGAGAAGGTAACTAAATTTTCCCGAAGTTTTGTAAACATTGTCTTGTAAACATTGTCTTTGGAGTTAAATGTTTGTAAGTTTTCTGATTTTATTGTCTACTTTTGATTTTTAACTTTTGTAACTGTAAAAACTTTGATAAGGGCTATACATGACTGATTTCACGTAACCGATCGATCTTTATTTGTTGTTTTAGTAATCGTACCTTCTCTTAGCGGGTTTCGCTACAGGTTGTTTCAAAAGTTATTTACTTATCTGACATTGTTTATTCGATAATTACTTGTACTGTTTATTATAATTTTTTTGTGTAACAACTTTTATAAAATTCACTTTCTATCTGCTGACTCTACAATAAACATCATTCAACTTAATCGGAATTGTTTCTCTTTGCCAATTTAGCATTACAGTAGAAAAAGCGAGTAGCTATCCTACCAGGCTAATTTCCCCAAACTTCACAGACGAAAAAGTCACTGTGAAAAGTGGTGTGAGAAACCACAGATTCCGTGCCTCTCACTAGAACAACCGGACGCCTCTTCAAAAATACAGCTTAAGGTCAACATCCAGTCAGAATTCAGAGTCCTCAGACGACCTCATCAGTTTTTCTGAACAAGAAGCATCAGCAGAAACTACAACATCAGAAACAACAAATACCCAGCATTCATCTGAAGCCACAATCACCGAAGTTCGGAACAATCAAGTGCCCATACTTCAGGCGTAAATACACAAGCACCAGTGTCTGCTAATACTACTTCATCTACAAGTTCCCCAGTAACAACAACTGATGTTCAAATGGCTACGATAAGCACAAACACAGGAAATTCTGAAGTCATCAACTATAGAGATAATGTCTCGGCTAATCTCCCAAAGTATTCTGGAAGAAAGAGCAACATAAGTGCAAGTCAGTGGTGGACACTATTCATGCAGTGGTGTACCCTGCATGCCTTTACAGAGCAACAAATTGTGAACAGATTTGTATTTCATCTGAGTGACATTGCACAGCAATGGTACCTTGCTTTGATGCCAACAGCTAAGAACAGTATTGTAAATTTGAAATCTGCATTCCTTGAGAGATTCGGCAAAAGTAAAAATTCCTTTGATTTGGATTTCCTGGACATAAAACAGCATTTAGATGAAACATCAGAGGAATACATTTCAAGGGTACAACAAATGGCCTGTGATGAAGAAATCCCACAACGCATGTTAGTCAATTTAATCGCCAAAGGATTTCGACAGGACATAGCAGAAAAAGTGCTGGACAAAGATCCAGAATCTTTTGAGGATTTATTTCGCTGTGCAAAAAAGAGCAGAGTCGACATTGAAAATCACAAAAAACGACAAAAATGTGATAGCCAGCATTGAAGGAATGGAAGAGCGCCTTCTTTCGAAGTTGACAGACCAATTGCAGTCAACAGTGATGGCTATCAGCTCGAATCTCCAGCCATCACCCAGCAGAGATGACCCTCCAGCCACTTAGTCAAGAGGTGGATTCCGCCGTGGTAGTTCCAGGAACTTCCCGAGACAATCTGGTCATGGACAGTATCAGAACCGTCCCCAGACTGTGGAATTTTCTGAGCAGTTTTATCCCCGCAGTGATGAATTTACGAACAATAACAATTCAACTGTGTATGACCGTAGTCATAATTATTATCAAGGAAAACGTCCAAACTACCGACCCAAGATGCAAGCTCAGCAGAACCCCAGACCAGCGAGATTCCCTCCCACTGCACAACCCCAGTACCAAGGACAACCAGGCCCCCGTAAGTGCTTTCATTGTGGTCTTGATGATTGTTTTGACAAATATAATTGTATAGCATATAATCACGTTTGTTAAATTTGTTCTGAATTCAACCATTTTTAATCTATATGTTTTCGAAATCCAGCAAGTCCATTTTTCGACCCTTCTTTTAAATTACAATAGAAATTCATGCCTGTCCATAGCACGGATAGGCGCCTCGAAAATTCAAAATTGGCAGAAATCAATTTGGCAACAAATTTAGTTAGAAATACTGTTTCTGTTTTTATCAATGGTGTAAAAACAAATGCTTTAGTTGATACGGGTGCCTCTATAACTGTTGTTAGTGCTTCATTTTTAAGCAAAACATCTTTTGAAAACTCAGTGCTACAAAAACCAGATTATCACTTTGTCAATGGTGTAGGAGGTCATTTGAAAGTGCTAGGGAAATTAAAATTACCATTGTCTTTTAAAGGTGTGACATTTACCTTTCCAGTGCATGTAGTAGATAGATTACCACATTCTTTGATTATTGGTCTTGACTTTTTACAAAAACATCAGGTGACCCTTAATCTAGCTGCAAATACAATGTCTTTTTACAATGACTCAGCAAATGTGTGTTTAATGAAATCTAGTAGTGGTTTAGTTAGAGTGGCAACAACAACAATTTTGCCACCCTTTTCTGAGAATGTTTTGTCTGTCAAGGTGTCCTAGAGATATTCAGGTGAAGAAGTGCTTTTAGAGCCAATACAAGATAGTCAGAATCTACACATATTGGGTGCTCAATGTCTTGTTAAAATCAAAAATGGTCAATCAGTTCTACAGGTGCTAAATCCCACAAGTCAAGAAATTAGGTTACCAAAAGGTAAGGTTATTGCTAGTGTTTCTGATTTTGACCCCAATGCAGTTTTTAATTTTGATGCATCAACTCCATCAGAACACAACACTGCACATGTCAACATGGTCAATACACAGCAAAACACAAGTGACAAAACACCACTCACTTTTGATCTTAGCAAATCAGATATAACCAGTGCTCAAAAACACACATTGACACAATTTCTCAACAAAAACAGAGACATTTTCGCAACTGGTTATCATGAATTGGGACAATGCAACATGTACATGCATAAAATTGACACAGATCCAAATGCAAAACCAGTAAAAATGCCATTTTATAGAACAACAACTTCAAACCATGCCGAGATCAACAGACAAGTCGAGGATCTCTTGAAAAATGACATTATTAAGGAGTGAAACAGTGACTGGCATTCACCCTGTCTTCTTGTCAAAAAGGCTTCAGGCGAATTTCGTTTGGTTACTGATTTTCGACGTTTGAACAAGATAACAAAACCAATGTCTTTCCCTCTCCCTCGTCTTGAGTGTGTTTTCGATACAATTGGTCAAAGTCGGGCTCAATACTTTTCTAGTCTTGATCTTCACAGTGCTTTTCTTCAAATTGGCATGCATCCAGACTCTAGGCACAAATCTGCTTTCATCACTCAGAGTGGTATTTATGAATATAAACGTATGCCATTCGGGTTGATGAATGCTCCAGTATCCTTTCAGATGGTCATGACTCAAGTTCTTAGAGGATTAACTTGGCGTCAATGTTTAATCTATCTTGACGACATTCTGGTCTACTCTGAAACATTTGAGGATCATTTGACTCATCTTGGTGAGATCTTTACTCGCCTTCGCAGAGCTAATCTTAAGCTAAAGCCAAGCAAGTGTGACTTTCTTGCTAAAGAGATCAATTATCTAGGGCATATCATCTCTAAACATGGTATTCGAACCAATCCAGAGAAAACCAAAGCTGTCAGCACATATCCTGTTCCCAAGACACAAAAAGATGTTAGATCATTTCTTGGCATGTGCAATTACTATAGAAAATTTGTGAAAGACTACTCTAAAAATCACTTCTCCTTTAAACAATCTCTTACGCAAGGATGTTACTTTTGAATGGACCAAAGAATGCCAAATTTCCTTTGATGCTCTTAAGCAGTTCTTTTGTCTTCACCAATTCTTTCTTACCCAGACATAAACAAAAACTTCATTCTTACATGCGATGTATCTTCATCAGCCATTTGGTTTGTTTTGGGTCAGTTAGATGACACAGGAAAAGAACATGTCATAGCTTATGGTGGCAGAAGCCTTACAGATGCTGAAAAGAAATGGTCCACTTCAGAGCAAGAGATGCTTGCTGTTCTTGAGGGTATTCGTTCCTACCGAATCTATCTTTCTGACAAGATTGTTATAGTTAGTTTTAAATTCTCTGAATTCTAAAACTTTAATGTAACATATATTTGTGACATATACATGTATATCTATAGAGGAGAGATTATATAATCACAGTCCAGTGCATAGCCTGTGTCAACGCAACTAGCATATTTCAGCAAGTAACGTGTTTAAAACGTAAAAAAAAAATATATAATAAAGACAAAATCATAAAAACTTTAAGGAGACAGCGTTAATTTTAAAATGTAATAATTTTATTTATATATATATTTTTCCCCTAAACTGACTAGTAAATTATTTTCGTAAGATTTGAATTATTAAATACCGATGATTTAAATTAATGCGATTTTGGATACATCACAGACTTATTGAATCCAAATATTTCATTTATTACAGAGTTCTTCCGGATATATACTCAATATTTGATAATGAATCTATAAGGTTTAATTTTTTAAAATACTGAATGTATTTATAGCGTTTCATGAATTATTGCACCTGGTTAAAACTTCGATTGACTACGGAATTTTTGAGCAACCATCATTAAAATCTCTGTTTTTAAACGACTAAAATTCAAATTTAACGATTCGAGGAAATTTCGACATTTGAACTATTATACAAACAATCGCATAATTTCCACCTAAGAGTGCAATTTATCTAAAATAATGACAGTTTGAATTTTGTGACGATCCATTATTGACAAAAAATAAACATGTTTCTTGTACAAAGCATAGCTACCTCAAATGTATAATCATAATACATTTAATATATTTAAGCATTTAGATTTGCGGCTTTGTTAGTAATTAAAATCATCATACTACAGTGTATCTAAAAAAGAAACAATTCGTCTTGTCAAAATACGTTGCGCATTTTGAAACAATCCTATCAGGTTTTGCGTTTATCCTATCGTGAAGATCGTTTATCAAGTCTATCGTATTTTGCGTTTATCGTGTTTTCCGTTTATCGTGTTCTGCGTTTATCCTATCGTGCGTGTATCCGGTCCTATCGTGCGTGTATCCTATCGTATCGTGCGTGTATCCTATCGTATCGTGTATCCTGTAAAGAATAACGATGCGGGTACTGTATACGTTTGTAATAAGTATATTCAAGCAGTATGTACGTACATACATGTATATAATAACCGAGCCCTGAGAAGATTAAGTGTTCTGTTTTGTCTTATTGATAAAAAATCTTATTATTTCCATGGCATGATTCTCCTTTTTTCTCACTGTAGTAATATAATATAAAATAATATCTTTAATTAACAAATTCTATCATTTACAAAACCCCTGTAAGGTGAGTTAACCATGTATCGGGCACATACCTTGCTTCGGACAACTTCAAGCAATAAACTTTCATACAACCTGAGTCTCTCCGTGTTTTTAATTGTTTCTGTCTTAAAGATGAAGATTTAAACTTTTAAGTGATGCCAATTTTATTTTCATGTTGTGATTAAAATACCACGAGAATTGCCTTGAAATTACGTCAAATTTTCATCATCAAAGGGGAGTATCCAGAATTTTACGATTTTGCATTTTTTAGAGTTGTCGTTCTTTAAATAGACTTCAACGGAACGAGTCGGACCTAGGTAAAATTTGTCCGTAATTGATAAGTTTAAGGAATTTTTTCCAAAAAATTTTACTTCAATTTTTGTATATATTTTAGAGTTGTTTTTATTTACTACTGTAGTATGTTTATTTCACCGGACACAAATTAACCATGCATCGGACACTTTTCGATGCATTGGTAATCATTTCCATTTTCATATAAAACCCAAATGACAGCAGTTTTATACGGAAATAGAAAATAAAAACTCTAAATCTTCAGTGAAAATACAAGTTATCGATATATGACGACTAGAAGTGGACTCAATTTATTTCTTTAAACTAGATGATGATAACCCACGAGACAAAGGTGCGAGCTGTCATATTACTAGCATTGTAAAGCCTTCTTAGGCGATGTGATGCAACTATAATCTCTTCACATTTGTGGATCGACATAGTCATTCAAATTTAACTAGAAAGTTAATTTTTAAATAAAAGATAAAAATGTTTCGATATCACTAATTTTAAAGCACCGAGATCAAGGTATGATATTTTTCTGGTTTAAATACCGAATGTCCGATGCATGGTGAATATTATCCGATTCATGGTGAAATCTGACTTATTTCGAAAAAATCGGTTTTTAGTTTTCTCAATAAATAGCACACGATTGTGTCAAAAATTTATATTTTAACCACATACTACATGTTAAGTTCCATTTTGAAATATGCGGTCGGTAACGATATCGATAGAACTTGTTGAAGTGCGAGGGTGTCCGATGCATGGTGAATTCACCCTATTATATTTTCGTCAATTTGACATGTTTTGACTATTACCGCCATCTGCCATTTTGAACCTCTACAAACCCTTCGTCAGAGCGGGGTCGACTTCGATATCAACCCCAGTAGAATTGGGGCCGGAACTCTTGCGGTTAAGTGCTGAGGGGCTGCTTGTCTTGGAGGGGAAGGTTAGGAGCACAGCAGACTTCTCCACCTCTAGGTCACTGGTGAAGTCAGGAAGCCTTGGTCGGATCTTAGAGAGGTATCTCCCCATGTATCTCCATAGCTCCTCAGAGAATACCAGAGTTATAGGTGAAATATGACCAGTCATGTGTTGAGAATTCTGAAAAAATAATGTTAAAGATCATTATCCTTCTTTCACATACATGACATATACTGAAACGCAAAAGAAAAGCAACATCCTAATTTTAGAGGGGGGGGGGGTATATACAGGTTATAACTTTGTACTTCAAAAGTTAGGCATCTTCATCTTTGCCAAATCAGTATTTTAACGGTTGAATAATTATCATTCCATTACCGGAAGTTGATTTTGAGCCCTCTTAACAGAAATCAAAAATTGCATGTTTAATAAAACATTTGACAATAATTTGGGTTTTCAAGGGTTTGTAGCTGTTAATCATAAGTATTGAACTAATATTCCGAGAAAAATATCCTTCTTTCTTTTCCCGATGTGATGCCAAATCAAAATGACTGAAAGCACGCATTTTCATTGCTCTTGCTGGAAATTAAGGTGGAACTCTCAAATGTTAGTGACTGGGTAGGGAATGAAACAGGGGTAGTAAATTTTATACCTGGCGAGACCATTCCGTGCAGAACTTTGTAATGAACTTATCTAATCGATGGCATGAATATATGGTTTGTAAAATTGATTCTCCCTGCTATGTTCAATCACTCCTGTCCTTTCAAGTGCTATAATGTTGTGTGAGGTTTTCGGACAGCGTGGAATTGAGGCGATTACAGATGCAAAAGCAATGACTAATATTTACATCAAAACTCTCAAATGTTAGTGACTGGGCAGGGAATGAAACATGGTTAGTAAATTTATACCTGGCGAGCCCATTCACTTCAAAACGTTGTAATGAACTTATCTAACCGATGACATGAATGTATGACTCTCCCTGCTATATTTCCTCACTCCCGTCTGTAAAGTGCTATAATGTTGTGTGGGCTACGGGCAGAAGTAACGTAAAGAGAAGAAATAATGTTCGCTCCTTACTGGCATTAGTCACTCGACAAACCTCGTGTCTGTTGATAATAACAGAGGTTGTTCTTAGTGTATAAACTCCTTACTGACCGTGTATTGCTCCTCGTGTCTATTGATAATTATAAAGGTTGTTCTAAGTGTATAAAAGAACTCCATACTGACCATGTATTGCTTTTCAAGTTACCATGAACAAGTTTTGCACTCACTTCACGTGTTAGACTTGAACTAATCGTAAACCTGGATGTCAGTTACAAGGTTATCAAAGGAAGGGTAAAACGTTTTATTTAAAAATGATTATATAATCTAAGATGTATGCTGAATATGATTCCTTCCTGAGCTTCTGGATAGAGTCCTTTATTAAACGATCTAACTTACTCAGTTGTTTCCTTGATAATTTACGATGATATCCTTCAAAATCACATTATGCAATCAATCAGATTTAGAAATACTTTAAAACACATTAGAATTCTTTGATCCCTTCTGTTTGTTTATTCTTTTGACTGTTTCAATGTTTTCAAGAAGATATTAATTCCTAATACATGTATGTATGTTGTTTAAAACAATTTAATATGTATCTGTATTATTTTTTATATTTAAAAATCAAATCAAAATTCTGTAGTGAATTTTGTCTTTAATTGAGTATTAAATTCTTTCTGGCATTCAATATTTGTACCATAAAACATGTAGAAGTAGGATGCATTTAACACTTTTTTTATATCATTGACAATTAATCGGTTGGTTACTTCATTTTCTTCCCTTCATTCTTCGTCTCAAAAGACGACAGTTCTGTCTCCTCAGTCCGTCCAGCCTCATCCTCAACATGATCCTGAGCAGACTGTGGGGATGTCAGCGCCAACTCCACGGCCGGTCTGCTCAAGTTCTGGCCAAGGAAGAGATAGGACAGGCTGAGGGGACGGTAGTCTCACTTTCTCTAACTGTAAAACTCTGGCTGAAAATTCGCTATCACACACTGAGGGGATGTCACGGTCTGCTCAAGTTCTGGCCAAGGAAGAGCTAGGACAGGCTGAGGGGACGGTAGTCTCACTTTCTCTAACTGTACAAACTCTGGCTGAAGATTAGCTATCACACACTGAGGGGATGGCACAGTCTGCTCAAGTTCTGGCTAAGGAAGAGCTAGAACAGGCTGAGGAGACGGCAGTCTCACTTCATCTGTCTTTACAAGCTCTGACTGAGGATCAGCTTTACAGACTGAGGGGATGGCACGGTCTGCTCAAGTTCTGGCCAAGGAAGAGCTAGAACAGGCTGAGGGGACGGTAGTCTCACTTCATCTGTCTGTACACGTTCTCCACGGTCTGCTCAAGTTCTGGCCAAGGAAGAGCTAGGACAGGCTGAGGGGACGGTAGTCTCACTTTCTCTAGCTGTACAAACTCTGCTCAGCTGTGTTAAGGAAGGTAATGGAAAAGGCGATCTTGGTACATTCTTAATAGGTGTTATTTTTAAAAATCTTTGTAACAAAGTAACTGTAAACATTTAGGAAAGGTAATATAGATATCCATAATGGATAGGTTTGTGGCTTACTCAGTACAAGTTACGTGGCATGTATCAGCTGTGTGTCACGTGACTGATATAAAAATAGAATTGTTCAGCTGAATGCAAAAAAATGAGGCTAGTGCAATGGCATACGCATGTTTTTGGAGAAAAAAATTGATACATATTAAAAAATATATACATTGACTTCCCGAAAAGTGCTGGGAGCTACTTAGAGCTGTTTCGGAAATATTCATAATTTTGCCGAAAACGCGTATAATAGCTCAAAATTTCCACTTCGCTTAAATTCGGTCATGAATAAAAATAATGTTATGCCGACTGGAATCAGCTCCCAGCACTTTTCAAAATATACATGATATAATCAATTGATATTCCATATTTCAGCTCAAACAGTCTAGTCTATGCCCGTGAACTTTTGAGGTTAATCAGGTATACACTTATCGTGTAAGAGATATTCTTTACATTCTCGGACTTTGTGCAGCTCCATAGCACAAGAGATAAATTAATAATCTACATTATAGTTTTAAATAAATGATTTTCTTTTCATTTTATTGATTAAATTTAAACATTGGCGATGATTTTGTATTTATTTAAGCATTTTTGTAATTATTTAACCAATGGATCCACTCCTCGGGATCACTTGTACTGCGTCAAGTCAAGGCTAGTGACGTCATTTATGACACAAGATTTGCTTCTAATAATTCGGTAGTATTGCTTTCAAATGTTATGATTTTACAAGCTTTTATAAATAATTGATAAAATAAATGAATGCAAGTTGTTATTTACGCATCATCATGTGGTTAAATATATTTTTGTCGCCTGTTAAATTTTTAATGACGTCACAATGAAACATCCCATACAGTGCATCACAGATGTGAACTCGTGCCTTCCTTAACGTAGCTGAGTGGCTGAAGATTAGCTATCACACACTGAGGGGATGTCACGGTCTGCTCAAGTTCTGGCCAAGGAAGAGCTAGGACAGGCTGAGGGGACGGTAGTCTCACTTTCTCTAACTGTACAAACTCTGGCTGAAGATTAGCTATCACACACTGAGGGGATGGCATGGTCTGCTCAAGTTCTGGCCAAGGAAAAGCTAGGACAGGCTGAGGGGGTGACTGTCTCACTTCATCTGTCTGTACAAGCTCTGACTGAGGATCAGCTATTGCAGACTGAGGAGAGGGCACAACCATCACTACATATTGATCAAGCTTTTACTAAGGAAGATCCTGATGGCCATACCTAGCTATCACTAAATTTTGTTCAAGCTTTTCCTTAAGAAGATCCTGTACAGGCTGAGGAAGTGGCAGTGTCATATTCTCAGGTCGTTGAAGTGCATCTCCGGCTTTCACCGTCTGCTTCACCCTGGACGTCCGCACCGGGATGTCCAACAAGTAGGCCTCCATCTACTGGGAACGTCGCCTGATTCTCTGGATTCTTCCGAGCTCCATCTTAAAGAAAAAAAACCCAACTATTATTTAATAACAAAATTTTCCTTCAATTGCACTTTATATACTGCTACAGAGTATAATGAATTCTTTTTAAGACAAACTAAATGTTAACATTTTATAAGGAAAAGAACATTGGCTAGTCTTGGAAAAAAGTAAGTTCTCTTAAAGCTTTTTATAGCTATGTATATAGGGTCTTCATATCAGATTTTTTTTCTGAGGCGGTTAACCACTTATGTCTCTAGTTAATACACGTAACACATTACTGCGAGGATTTTTGTTCAATAATTTTGATTGATTGATTGTATGTTGTTTTACGTCCCATTCGAGAATTTTTCAACCATATAGAGACGTCATCATATACCGGTGAAGGGCTTCAAATTTTGACCTTTACTCGGCACTCAGGGCCATTCAGCAGTGAGGGATCTTTATTGTGCCAACGCCTACCATGACACGGGGCCTCGGTATATGGTTAGGTCTCTATATGAGTGAAAAATTCTCAAACGGGACGTAAAACAACATACAATCAATCAATCTTACCTTTTATGGCGTTGGTCCTTCCTCTCTTTTAGCATTGTAAACATTGCATGTCCATCTTACCTTCCATTGGGTTTGACCTTCTTTTTCGTTGGTTACCATTACTGGAGCGGTTACATTACTGCCTCCAATAAAACACTCCAAACCTTATGATTCCTGGTACAAATATGCACATTACCCCTCCCCCCTCTTGAAACACTCCAGTGACAATGATTGCAAAAAGAATTTCAACGTTAATACATAAATGTAGTGCAATTGAAGCGGCCACATTACCGCCCCCGATATATCACTCCAGTTATAGTACTTAAAACCCAATGATAACACATATTTCAATCATGTTACAGATATCCGAAAGTGATGCAAATGCAGCGGTCACATTACCGCACCCGATACAGTTACAATCTTGAAATATGATGCCTACGAGAAGTATTTCAATGTTTCACAGATTTAAATGTAACGGATTTGCAGCTATAGCAGCTACACTGCTCAGAAAACAAAAATTCAATTACATTGAATATTTAAAACAAAATAGATTGCTACACACATATAAGCAAGAAAGGCTGCAACAGATTTGTGTAAGGCATCTTCCTGAATGCTGCTGACTGGAGTCTATGTGCAGAAGAAATCAGTTCATCGCCGAGACCAGTAAATGTATCATTTAATGCAAAACGCTGATAAAATGAAAATGTTTATTCTCAATTTATATCTTTTTACATATGTCGGTATTTCATTTTTTTTTAAGATATTAAATTTTTGTCTTCTCAGAAATAATTCTTGGTGGTGTTGGATAAATTTAGCAATTTAGCAAATTGAATGAATCTAATTTTAACTACAGTTAACTACTTAATACAGAGATTGACTTTTTGACATCAATGCAAGTATAATTCTTTGTACCATAAAAGATGGTACATGAAATAACCCCTTCCCTAAGGTATTAAACATCTGGCAACTCTTTAGCCTTTACTCTATGACTGTTGTCTTGTTCGTTTATGTGGGGGTAGTCTGTGTTCTTGCAAGTGTTTGGGACCAAGCACTCTAAATTGAACACTGCGAGAATTTCCGGGTCCATTTGCTGTATTATCCAACTATATAGATTCTACGATATAATAATGACATTATTAGATGTTTAATAACTTGCATTTATTCATGTGCTTAGTTTAAAATCAATTAAATGCCGATGTACAAGAAATCATGAGAGTTATTGAATTTTAATTCAAACGAGCACATAAATGCTGGCACACAGGGTATATGATTTATACCTGGAGAAATTTAAGTAGCACATTAAATTAGGTCCTTCATTATCTGCACACATAAATATACTTTATCAGATTTATGTTAAATCTTGTTTGGTAGCTATTGCTATTTATATTATATTGGAGAGAGAAGTTCAAACTGGTCATTGGCCAAAATAACTGTGTTAACAGATATCATCGAGGAGAACGAAGAAGTTTTTAAAGCTTCTTTTTAAAATTTGCTAAGACGCAGGGAAGCCCATCACAGCCAACCACTGTGCAAGATCGTTCACTGGGGACTTTAGTAGACTGTTTGATGGATTGAAGAACATATTTACAGCCTCTGATGAACAGGCTTATTTGTTATTGGATTTCTCACGACAGCTGAATAGGGGTTAGCATGAAAATGTGGAATGATGTTATATGGGTCGTGTTTAATATTAGATTTGTCTGGAGGAGAATAATCACTCTTCTGCATGGTATGTATGGAGTCAAATTTCATCATGTTCAGGCAACTGTTGTTCAAGAATGAGAGAAGTCCTTTATCCAATACAAGTTTCCTATAATTTCTATAGAAAGAGGAATAATCGGAAAACGCTGATAATATGGATTAAAGGGAAAGAGAAATCTCTACCATAAAACCACTGCCTAGGTGAAAATTCTGCTTTTTGTTGGATTTCCGTTGAAGAAAATGGGAAAAAAGGAACAACAGTTGTTATAGCACTAAGAATAGCCTTTGCGTTGTAGAGGACTCTCCAGTATCTGGCGAGCTCTTGATTGTTATCAAAGAAAGTGATAACGTCATCCTCCGAGCAATGGTTAGAAATCCAGCTGAGGATGGTAGAATATGAACCCACGGATCACATGATACATTTAGAGTCACATCAGTTTGTTGTTAAGAAGACCTCAACACAGGTCCACATGATACATTTAGAGTCATATCAGTTTGTTGCTAAATAGATTCTTTGCAAAAGGAAATGATAACACGAGATTTTTCTTAAATAAGGAATATAAATTCTCAACACCGAATGCTAATAGGGTACAGTCATCGTCGAAGATGTTTGGGAGGTCTGATTTAGAAGCAGCAATGAGAAAAGATATCACAATGCTGTTTCCTCTTTTAACCACTCTTGGATATTAACTGTTTTTTAAAAGTATCAAAAATTTTTTATACCATTTCTGAATATCCAAACAGTCTTGATAAATATCTGTCAATTCACTCTCAAGAATTGTTTTTATCAGTTTGTTTAAAGTGCACTTGGATATTTGTTTTTTTTATTATTATTAAATCTATAACTTCTTTAATTTTGCTTTCAGTGTCACTACTAGACTGTGTCAAAATAGATTTCTCTGCATAAGTTCCACAGCCAGTGCACATATCAAGTCCTCGCTCACAAAAGATAGTGCTTAAGTTCTCGATATATTTATCCTTATATCTGAAAACTTAACTATCTTTGTGTTCTTTATGTATTTCTTTGCTCTTCGAAAACAAAACTATACGTACAAAATCATGCACGAAGAACGTAAGCTACCGTAATGGAAGTGTAAATAGACTAAATTTTCAGTGCTCTTAATTTCAGGCTATCATTATAACAACATTTTACTTGGAAGTTTTGTTGTAGAAGTAGTAATTGGATATGTGAGGACATATGGTTAGTAATTGGGATGGCAATTTGAAAAATATTAAGAGATAAAGGCAGAAACTTCGCACATTTTGGCGCAATAAATATACATTCTTTTTCAGTGGATGGGAATGTAATTCTCTGGTTGACTGAACAATATTTTTTAAGATCAGCGACCTACAGATATCTAGTTAGACATTTTGAAATACGTCTTCATTATATAATATATAATTAATTTGTATGTCGAAACACACAACCAATTCTTTCCGCATTAAAAAGTGATGGAGAAGGACATGCAAATTTCTTAAAATAAAATATGCAACCCCCATTTTCGGACATCAGATTTAAAATAATAATAAGTTTAAACCATATTTTATTTGAAAATGACATGCAGAATATACAGGTTTGTAGTACAGAAAATCTCAAAGGATTCGGAAACAAGTTTAAAAAATTTTACTAATCCGTTTCCTTATTAATTATGATTAAGACGACAAACTCTTATATAGTCACAAAGCACGGTTTTTAGCTGCTTTAAAAAATGATATGATAACTAGGAGACTAATTGTTCTCGAACAATCAGAGGTCTTTCCACCTTCTTTAAATTTATATATATATTTTTAACTTTATATATATATATATATATATATATATATATATATATATATATATATATATATAATGTTTAACTCTCTACATTTAATTTTCAAACAAAAGGAGATCAGAAAGGCTTGATAATTTGCATAAATGAAAAAGTAAAAAAAAAAAATATAGTGACCTTAACCTTTGACCTTAAAAAAATATTAAAGGTCAAGGGTCACAGTGCAATTAACCCCTTGCTTCTACGACTTTTAGTTTTAAAGTTCTAATGTTTAATAGTAAGTGCAAAGACTTTAAAGGGCCATAATTCAAAGATATATGTTGAAAGACAAAAGAGCTATAAAATCCTGATATATCGTATTTCTATGTTAATGCATTATGCATTGGAAGGTTTAATATGAGGTGTCAAGTGTTCTGATTAAAGTAAACTAATTAGAAAAGTTCTGATGAAATAAATAGGACTGGAGTCTAACATGTACATGTATGAAAGTTATCATATCATATGGGAGAAAATGGATTGACTTGAAGCGGTCAGACTTTGGATCCTAAGGTTGTTGTAGGTTCGCAAAGAACATTCCTGATCGATATAAGCTTCCAAGTGAGTTATATTTAATGGATCTTAAATAAAAATGTTCTACATGCAATTTAAGATAAAAACAAGATAATTAAATGGTAAAATATTTCTTTTCTTACATCAATATTGGTTTAAACCCCTCTTTTCATAGTTTCTAAACTTAAAAACATTTTTCTTATCCTGTCATTAGGTTAAAGTGAAAAACTAAATACATCTTCTAAAGTTTGTCCTGACCCTTGGATCATAAGTCAATTGGACATGGATCAGGATTTTTAGGTCACCTGAGTCACTCAGGTGACCTATTGCTATCCGTTTTTGTCCGTCGTCGTGCGATGTGCGTTAACATTTGAACATATTTAGCTTCTTCTCTGAAACCGCTCAACCAATTTCAACCAAATTTGGCATATAGCATCTATGGGTGAAGGGGAACAAAAATTATGAATTTTATGGTCCCTGCCCCCCTTGGGCCTGAGGGGTGGGGCTAAAACCACCAAAATTAATGCAATTTTTAAAAATCTTCTTCTTTACTCCTGGACATCAAGCAGTCAAACTGCTGGCATCATTGTAATAAGCATTGAGTCCTCTAACAAAATTGTGAAATTCATGGCCCCAGGGTCAGGGGTTCTGGTGCTAGGGCGGGGCTATATAGATCATATAGTGAAAGTGCATTATTTCTTTGAAAATCTTCTTCTCTGTTTCTGGGTATTAAATGAACTACTTAAGTATATGGTTATGATGAGTAAGAGTGCCTCTTCCAAAATTGTGAAATTCATGGCCCCAGGGTCTGGGATTCTGGTGTTGGGTTGGGCTCTATTGATTAAATAGTGAAAATGCAATAATTCTTTGAAAATCTTCTTCACTGCTCCTGGGTATTAAATAAACTAAGTATATAGTTATGATGAGTAAGACTGCCTCTTCCAAAATTGTTAAATTCATGGCCCCAGGGGCAGGGGTTCTGGTGTTAGGGCGGGGCTCTATTGATTATATAGTGAAAATGCATTAATTCATTGAAAATCTTCTTCTCTGCTCCTGGGTACTAAATTCAGTAACTAAGTATATATATATGATGAGCAAGAGTGCCTCTTTCAAAATTGTGAATTTCATGGCCCCTGGGTCAGGTGTTCTGGTGTTAGGGTCGGGCTCTATTGATTATATCGTGAAAATGCATTAATTCTTCGAAAATCTTCTTCTCTGCTCCTGGGTATTAAATTAACTAACTAAGTATATAGTTATGATGAGTAAGAATGCCTCTTCCAAAATTGTGAAATTCGTGGCCCCTGGATCAGGGGTTCTGGTGTTAGGGCGGGGCTCTAGTGAAAATGCATTAATTCTTTGAAAATCTTCTTCTCTGCTCCTGGGTACTAAATTCAGTAACTAAGTACATAGTTATGATGAGCAAGAGTGCCTCTTCCAAAATTGTGAATTTCATGGCCCCAGGGGCAGAGGTTCTGGTGTTAGGGCGGGGCTCTATTGATTATATAGTGAAAATGCATTAATTCATTGAAAATCTTCTTCTCTGCTCCTGGGTATTAGATAAACTAACTAAGTACATAGTTATGATGAGCAAGAGTGCCTCTTCCAAAATTATGAATTTCATGGCCCCTGGGTCAGGTGTTCTGGTGTTAGGGTGGGGCTCTATTGATTATATCGTGAAAATGCATTAATTCTTCGAAAATCCTCTTCTCTGCTCCTAGGTATTAAATAGACTAACTAAGTATATAGTTATGATGAGTAAGAATGCCTCTTCCAAAATTGTGAAATTTGTGGCCCCTGGATCAGGGGTTCTGGTGTTAGGGCGGGGCTCTATTGATTATATAGTGAAAATGCATTAATTCTTTGAAAATCTTCTTCTCTGCTCCTGGGTACTAAATTCAGTAACTAAGTACATACATGTAGTTATGATGAGCAAGAGTGCCTCTTCCAAAATTGTGAATTTCATGGCCCCAGGGGCAGGGGTTCTGGTGTTAGGGCGGGGCTCTATTGATTATATAGTGAAAGTGCATTATTTCTTTGAAAATCTTCTTCTCTACTCCTGGGTATTATTGAAACGCATTAAATACAGTTATGATAATCAAGGATGCCTATTCCAAAATTGTGAAATTCGTGGCCCCTGGATCAGGGGTTCTGATGTTAGGGCGGGGCTCTATTGATTATAAAGTGAAAATGTTTTAATATTCTTTAAAAATCTTTTTCTCTGCACCTGGGTATTATTTAAACAAACTAAGTACATTGATATGATAAGCAAGGATGTCTCTTCCAAAATTATGAAATTCATAGCCCAGGGGACAGGAGTTCTGGTGCTAGGGCGGGGCTATATAGATCCTATAGTGAAGGTGAATTATTTCTTTGAAAATCTTCTTCTCTGCCCCTGGGTATTGTTTAAACAGACTAAGTACATTGTTATGATACGCAAGGATGCCTCTTCTAAAGTTGTGAATTTTATGACCCCAGGTTTAAGGGTTCTGGTGAAGAGGGGGGGGGGGAGGCTTCTATTGATTATAAAGTGAAAAAGCAAAATTTCTTTGAAAATATTCTTTTCTGCTTCTGGTTAAAAAAGCAAAGAAGCTAAGTGTCTAGTTGTGATGGGCAAGAATGCTTCTTTCAGAGTAGTTAATTTCATGACCCCTGGGTCAGATGTGCTGGTGTGAGGGTGGGGCTCTTGATAATATAGTGAAAATGCATTAATTCTATTAAATAATCCTGTTTGCTCCTTAGTGTTAAGCAGATAAACAAAGTGATTAGTTATCATGTTTGTTTGTTGTTTAACGTCCCTCTCGAGAATTTTTCACTCATATGGAGACGCCACCACTTGCCGGTGGAGAGCTGCAAATTTTGTCCTATACTCGGCACTTACGGCCATTGAGCAGTGAGGGATCTCTTTCGTGCCAGCACCTACTGCGACACGGGACCTCGGTTTACACGGTCGCATCCGAAGGACCGGTCTCCACGTCCCACAGTGGGATTCGAACCCGCGACGTAAGGATCAACTCCTTACTTCGCGACTCTAGAGCAGACGCTCTGACCACTGCGCCACGCGGGCGACTGATTAATTATGATGAGCAAACTTATGGTTCCAGGGTCAGAAGCTCTGGTGTTTTTTTTTGGGGGGGGGGGAGGGGGGGGCTCTATTGATAATATAGTGAATCTGTAGTAAAAATGCATTATTTCTTTAAAAATTTTCTCCGCACCTGGGCATATCTGAGGCAAATAGAGTAAACATTTTTATAAGGAAGGGAATTTGTACAAGATTTTTGAACATCTGGACCATTTGGTCAAGTGTTCTGGTCCTGGCAAGGGCTCTATTAGTTTGTATTCTACTGAGAGGAGTTATTCCCCTTTGCCATTTACTTTTGATAATTTATCACTGTAAATAATGTACTTGAAAGGTAAATAGAATAAGAGAATTATGCAAAAACTTTTATTGTATAATACAAAAAGTACTTTCATTGTTTTAATGATCATATACACTTGCAAGTAGTAGATAAATAAAAATGAGACAAAAACAACTTGTCTTATTAAATGTTCATCAAAGACCAAGAGAGGCCAATGTAAGAGATTTCAACAAGGGATTAAAATAGTACAGAAGCATTGATAAATTGTTAATATACTGTATGGTGATAGTGATAAATGGGGAACAGATTAGAACCTAATGTATGAACTGTTAATGAATATTAAGACCAATTATTTTGTTGATCATGATCACCCTATTTTTTTTTTCTTTTGGGCAACAAAGTTTCACCTTTCAGTTCATTTTATACTCTATGCATCCTTTAAATTATTGTATCATACTCAGGTGACCGTTAAGGCCCTTGGGCCTCTTGTTAAAAAAGGTTTTTGCTGAGAGCTATGTAAAAATATATTCTCATGAACCTTGGGTCAAAGGTCAAGCCAAAGTTCAAAGCACATATGATTATTTGATTACATCAGCCGGAGTTTGATTAACCTTTACTTTGACCCAATTTCAAGGTCAAAGGTCAAGTGTTTATATATTCATAAAACGAAAGAAATATCACAGTGTCCGGAAATCAATATGAAAAATTGTTAAAAACGTCTGAAGACATCCCATTCTTTTTTATCAATAGTGCTAGCTATTTCTGTAATCAGTTTTCATTGAAGAGTACATGTACGTGTGATGGATGAAGATCTGGCCCCAGGATCATGAAACAACCTAAGTTAAGTCAATTCTTTATATTGTACTTAAATGTTGTAGAAGTCAAGCAGACCAAAATTAAAATATTTTTCAATATTGCTTCACAAAAGTGTTTTATTTGCAAATGTAGAGATTAATTTAATAATTAATAAACAATTAACAGGCGATTAAAAATTTGTCTTAGGTCTAAGTCTGCTTCATGATCCTAGGACAGGTCCCAGGATCAAAAAAAGTTTTAGACTTAAGTCAAATTTTCAGGCGTCTGTAAAATGATAAATAATTGAATTAATCTCTAAATTTGCAGATCGCGCGTTTGTAAAGCAGATTTATAAAATATTTGAATTTTTGAATCCTTAACTTCTACAATACTTTTTACAACATAAAGATTTTGTATTAAGCTTATGATTTTTCATGATCCATCCTGGGGCCTGGATAATTCACAATCTCAAGAATTTGAATTAAATCAATATATACAAATATGAAAACAACAAAATGGTCCATTTTTTACTTCTTTTTATTTTGTTTGAGCTGAAAAAGAAAGAAATATACAGAATGAGAAAGGATTCAGTTCAATGATGCTTTTCTTATGATGTATTTATATATGAAATATATTTTAAAAAATCATCCTCATAGTGTTTTTTAAAATGACATATATTAGATAAAAACTTAAGTTCTTACATTTCCATGATCTCCCCTTTTCTTTTCCTCCCCTGTACCCTCTTTCCCTGGACAAACTTTTTATTAGGGAAGAGGGACTCTCTTTGTTCATCAGTCATAGTTAATAAGTCCCCCGAAATCTCTACCAGATTCCTGTAAAATTAAATTTATAAACTTGGTAATAATTTGAAACATAAATAGCATGTAATAATAATAAAAACAACAAATTACCATAGTTAACTATAATTTACTATGGTAAATACTTTGATACTTTTAATTTTTTATGACACTTTACTCCAAAACATTTTTAAAGATTTAGAACCTTAATATTTCTAAAATTACATATCAATTATTTATTTTATATATACATATATACATATATATGATGATTTAAAGTGAAAACGTTGATTTACTATATTTAACAATAGTAAAGTATATTTAACTATAATACTTCTTTGCTAAGAATTTTTTCTGAAGTAGGGAAAGGATTCTGAAATTTGGAATTTGTTTTTACAAAACAATGAATGAAATATTGTTCAGTCTTTCAATGATTTAAATTTTTTCTCCTTGTATAGTGAATCTGTAACAATTAACATGGATGAAAGAATGAAAATTAACTTAATATTTTTCTTTTCCGTTGAAATGAAGTAGGTGTAATTATTTTAAATAATCATATAATGTTATTGAAATAGTAATCATATACAAAGCTATATTATTTTTTTTTTCAGGACATGTTAATGATAAATAAATCAATGAATTTTGCTGTAATAAATATTAAATTAAAATTATTTTCTGTTTTCTTTTCTTTTACTCGGTTGATAATATACAAGTAAATTATTACACATGAAAGAAAGAAAAACGGTAATCTACATTTCCAGTAGAAATACTAGAACTGTCCAAAAGGGACAAATACCCCCCGCTGGGTTTTTCAAAGAAGGTACCAAATCACTACTATTTTCTAGATGTGAGAGGTGTTCACAATTTGCTTAAACATTTAGAATGAAAATTTATTTACTCATATTTTTTTTAATGAATGAAACTAAGGTGCAGCCTAATAAAACATCAATACTAATAATTACAGTGTTTTTTATTACATTGAAAAAATAGTTCGCAACTATCTGTCATCTTTGTGAGACAAGACACTCTGCAAATTGATTGTTGAAAAAAAAAACTATCATAATTAATAATACAAAATCAAATTGATCTTAATACCTTTATTGTCATCTCTCTCTCGAGATGACACATTAAGTTTGTAACCCCGGATATGAAGCCCCAGTGTAAGCTGCCATTGATAAGCTGGTGGTCTGGCAAATGACACGATTTCTAAATATAGAGATGTAAACAAAACTGCTCAATGACAAAGAATTGGCAATCTGTCAAACAGGCCATCTTAAAAAAGAAAAACTACACATAAATCATAGAGAGTCACAGAGACAATATCGCTTGGGTAGTGGTGGGTCTTCAAAATACATGCAGTTATCTAATCATGGTCAGCGCGTGTGTATCAGAATGCACTAAACATGGCATCGATTAGAACGGACAAGGCGTGGATCAAAGTATTTACAGAAAAACAAAGTAGCGGGTCTTCAAATAACATGCAGTTATCTAGGCTGTTACGTAAATGATGGCCAGTGCGTGTGTATCAAAGTACACTTTATATGGCATCGATTAGATCAGCCAAGGCGTGAATCTAAGAATTTACAGAAAAACAAAATCAAAGTAAATACTCGCATTAAAAGTTTAAATACGACTGATGTGAATTGATGTCGAAAATTTTACCTTTATGTGTATCTTAGTCATTCAATAACCTGATGCCATTTTTAAATTTTTTTTTTAAACAAATAGTTAATGTTAAAACTACAGGCATTGGAAGAAAGATTATATAATCATTGTGAATTTTTACGCATGTCTGCACTATTCTTTGTTTTTTGTTCTATAAAAAATAAATGTCAGAAATACAATATTGTTACCTTTGTATAAAAGACGCATTTTCTTTACCCGACTCGTATTTTGAGAATTTATAATTATAGCATCTGCAATCATTTTCTTTGTGTAATTTTAAATTGCATTATTGGTTAGTGGCAAAAAAAAAGCTATCAAATCACTTCTCTTATTCTTGAAATATTATTATATAAAATGATTGTTTCCTTGAACAGCCTAAATATCAGGGTTGGTAAATTGGTACTCTTTCAGATAATTTGTAAATGCCTAATTTTAGCTTATACCGTGTAAATTTTATTACTGACCTATATTTAAATGCATGTGAGGGTTATTTCTTTGGATAAACCATATATTTAAAAGTGGAAAATCTTTCGAAATCAATTGAGGGTCAGTGTCGTTTAGTGAGACTTCCCCATAGTGAGATTTCCCCGGAAGACTGGCTATATAGTGAGATATACCCCGGGAAGACTGGCTATATAGTGAGACTTTCCCCCGGAAGATCGACTGGCGATAGAGTAAGACTTCTCCCGGGGAAGTCGCACTATATAGCCAGTCTCTCCCCCCTTTCATAGTGAGACTTCCCCTCAAATGTAGTTTCCGGAATATTTTATTTCATTGTAAAACAATATTTTTCAGTATATGAATAAAAGTTCTCCGTTAATTAATAATTAAAACATCTTAATAGCCTTTTAACAGTTTGTTAGCCAAAAATAATTATGGGATGACATGTACATGTATATTGATGTGAGATAACTGAATGAAAAATGTACGTTATTGTTACAAGTATACATCTTTCTTTACTATATTGTATTTATTGCATTACCCATGAAGGGTAACATAAGCAAATTCCAAGAATCCACGAGTAATGATCTATTAAATGTTCAATGTATTTCTTTTGATAAGAATCATTTTGGAACAATTCAATTAATGTGCACGATAAATTTTTAATGCGCACTTCTATATTTATTCATACATGTATCTATTTTATAAGACCGTTCACGGTAAGCTCAGTCGGTAGAGCGCTCGCTTCGTGATCGGGAGGTCGTGAGTTCGAACTGACCTAAGTCGATAAAAAATGGGTAGCAACTGTTCCTTCGCCATGCGCTCGGCACTTTGAAGTGAAAGTTGCGGGTCCTTCGGATGAGACCTTAAAAACCGAGGCCCCGTGTCACGGCAGGCGTTGGCACGATAAAGATCCCTCACTGCTCAATGGCCCTGAGTGCCGAGTAAAGGTCAAAATTTGAAGCCCTTCACCGGTATATGGTGACGTCTGAGTGAAAAATTCTCGAATGGGACGTAAAACAACATACAATCAATCAATTTATTTTATAAGATCATTATCAAAATGCAAATATATATACATCGTCGATGTAAATAAAATACTACTGAACATGGAAGGGGGAAGCCTCACTATGGTCGTTTAGGGGGAAGACTCACTATATAGTAACCCCCCCCCACCGGGGAGTCTTACCGCTATATATAGCCGTATTTCCGGGGGGAAGTCTCACTATGGGGGTGGGAGTCTCACTATATGACACCGGACTAATTCAAGTTAGCGCTTTAAACTTCTTGGCTGTTGTCCGAGTAAGCTGCTGTGATGTAAAGTCAATAGGAACGCTAAGGTTTTTACCCATCCTCTTGTATAACAATTGTTTACAAATTTTACGAATACTGCTGAGTGGTTACATTTTTTAACACATATACAAAAAATATTTAAAATTACTGTTGCAAATGTTTACTGAAAGGCAGCTTGCCTCTACCTTCCCCACATTTTTTGTTGCAGCACATTCATACCCCCCCCCCCCCCCCCCAATGTGTTTTCGAGAGAGTCAAAAAGTTTAAATCTTCCCTCCCATCCACGAAATAAGAATTTCAAGTTTGAACACCCCCTTTTTTTCCTAGTGAAAGATTATTCAGGTAAGTTGTAATTTTTTTTCTGACTAACCCCCCCTTTTTTTGAAAAAAGTTCTGCTTGTAATCGCTGAGGAAAAAAAATGTTACATTCCACTGTTTATTCTGTGCCCCCCCCCCCCCCCGACCCCTTTAGAAAAATGTTCTTCTGTCTGTAATAGCTGAGGAAAAAATGTTGCATTCCACTGTTTATTCTGTGACATTAATGAAGCCAAAGAGATGACATTTCAGGCTTTCTGGGAAGCCAAACTTGTATCAAACTCATTTTAAAAATAAAATGCTGGTTCCAGTAACTATGTATTTTGACAGATATAAATTACAATTAAGAGACTTAGACAACAGAGATCTTTATTTCTTTCTGCCCAATTCCCAGGAGATACAGATATGACCTGCTTGATCAGAGATGCCCTAACAGCTTCCCACACTGAACTCATTAATTAATCTTAACTGGATGCATGTCCACTCATTACTCCCAAGGAACAAATGAATTTACACTATCTGCTGTATAATGTAAAAACTGTTTTTAATACTTTGTGATTTTTTTTTTTAAGTTCTAATGAGTTGTTTTAAGCTGTAGTTCACATTTTTGTACAGATGTTCTAGATTCTATGTCTCAAACCTTAGACATAAACCCGAAATGACTAAGTCAATAAAAATGAAAATAAAAACTGTAAAATGTAGAAAAATCATCAAATAATGTTGAAAATACCAGGTGCACATCTTCATATGGTAAATAATAAGTGTACAAATTTTCATACAAATCTATGCAATAGTCTCTGGGAACAGATCTGGACAAATCCACATAATAAAAATTAAGAAAAAAACCTGTAAAATACAAAAAAATTATCCAATCATGATGAAAATACCAGGTGCACACCTTCATATGGCAAATAATAAGTGTACAAATTTTCAGACAAATCCTTGCAACAGTTTCCAAGAAATGGTCCGGACAAAATCTCGTCTACAGACAGACGGACAAGCTGATTCCAATATACCCCCCTAAACTTCGTTTGCGGGGGGGGGGGGTATAATAAATGCTTTCATTATAAACTTAAAAGGAAGCAATATTTTTTTTTTTTTTTTTTTTTTGAGAATGAATTTTGTTGCCATAGAACTAATGTTGTACGATAAAATTTTGTATGTAAATAAAATTGTTGTAAATAAATTTTTCACTCAATTTTTCTACCACGTGCACCAACAAAGCCGTATCGCCATTGCAAAAAAAGTATAGAACATACATGTACTTCTTGTATATTTTTCCTGCGCAATTTATTTTAAATATTTTTTTCCATGAAAAACTAATTTTTAAAAAATAATACACAATTTCAAGTCCAAAATGGGATTGATAAATTTCTGTTGAGATTGTCAATATAAAATAATTGACAGTGTCCTCATCTACCGTGTAAGACTAAATGTATTCCTGTCAAAAGAAATCGATCCCACTACTCCTTCAAAATTTTCCTCCTTTAACTCTTCTTCTTCCACCATCTAGAAATAATTTATGTGTGTGTACATTAATTCATTGAAATTCCTGAATTTTTATTTAATATAACTTTTAGGTTTCCATAAATTAAAAAATCCTAAGTAATTTATTTAAACATGTTTATTTACCTTGAACGTTGTTGAAGGGGTAGAGCAATAAGCCCTCTGGCCGCGAAATTCATTCGCGGCCTTGAGGGCTATAATATCATACATGGCCCCAAGGGTTATGTTGGTCTGCTCTGCCCTTTCTCCCCAAAGGGTCAGAAGGGCAGAGCGACCCTCCACTGCCAGTTGGATCTCTTTTCGAGACGTAGTGCTATTTTTTGCGAGCTCGCCAATCTGAAAAAAGTAATGTCTGCATTAATATTGAAATTTAAAAATCTATTTTAAGAGAAATAGATCTTATTACGCACCTTAAATTTTCAAAAAAAATCCTTCCCATAATTCCGTGCGATAGCGCATGCGCAGTACTATATAGGGCAAAGCCACCGCTTTCTTTAAATAGTAGTTTACCTGTATAGCCGCCATTTTGATTGTTTACCTTTATGACCTGTGATATAGACCTGGTGTTTGGATTCTCTTGTTTCAATTCTTCACCATGCCTGCCCACTGCTGTGCTTATGGCTGTAAAACCGGCAGATACCAGGGATAGATCTGAAGTTTTTCCGAATACCTAGGGACCCTCACCTGAGAGCAAAGTGGGTTTCGGCCATTAAGAGAGACGACTGGGAGCCTACTGAACATTCCATAATCTGCTCCAAACATTTCATAAACGGTAAATTAATTTCATTTCATTCGGTTTTACTTACCACCCAGAAAATATACGTAAGAATTTATCTCCCTTTACCACAGTCAACTCGATTTAAATAAAGCGCTTTACTGACTCAGATTAGTCCTAAACACGCTTAGTTCCTCTTCCTCTAATCAGTTTATTTTTCTGGGCCAAACAGTCAACATCTTTGACAATCTGTCCCCATCGTATGAAAATTATGGCAGAAAATGAGATATCTTCTGTTATTACATCTAAAACACGGTCAGGAAAAAAAGAAGAGGACCACGACCAGAATAGAATTTGAAGATTTCGAAGCAAGACTTGCTAGTCAGAAAGAACAAATGGGGCAAATAGATAACAAAATTGACCAAATTTTTCAAGTTTTAATGGACCGTTCGGTTACTGACAATGTACAAAACGGTTCTGAGCCCCATATTGTACGAAGTATTATGTGAGGAAGAAGAACGTTTTTCCATGTACACTTCTAATGCAAATTCAACAGAAAATAAAGAAAACAACGTAAGTAAACTCACTGCAATTTTCGGTTCTGATGCTTCATTAACAGATAATACAGATGTGGGATTGTGTCTGGATGTAAGTCAGAAGGAATTAATGAGCAAATCCTGGAGGACAGATAATCCTTCTAAATTGACATCATACAAGGAAAGTTACAAGACTTTATTTTCAGTAAGTAAAGATAGTAAGGACATATTAAATGTGCCTTCTTTGGATGACTCAGTAGAATCATTACTTATCAAAAAATATGGACAGAAGGGAGCTTTTGGTAATTCACCAGGACTCTATACCAAATCCCTTAGAGCAGTGGAGAAGTTGGGTTACCAAGGACAATTCGCTTCGAGGATGGCTATTATTTCGAACTTTTATACACAACAAGCATTGGGTTTCTTGTTAGATTCGCTACAAGATAAAGAACCTATCATCATATAATAAGACGCAAAGCCACCATGTTTGATTCAGGGCTTAGTGAATATAAAGACTATGCTTCCACCATTCTTTCACTTCCTCTGACAGGAGATGATGTTCTGGGGAGTCAGTTTGATGACAAACTGAAAGCGAAAACAGAAAGAAATAAACAACTTACTGAAGTTTTGCCAGATTTCAAGTCTAAATCTGCAAGTAGTAGAGGTCCTATACTTCTCAGCAGAACAATTATAAAAGAAAAAGCTTACATATATATTCAGAGGCTCAACCCAAAAGACAGAGAACTACCTGTTCAGACTACAGTTATGGAGCAGGAAACAGATTTGCTCAGGCAAACAGAGCATTACGTGGAAAGAATTACAAAGTGAGTTTTTTTCACAACTTTAAATCTAATCAATGACTCAGAAATAATATCAATGCATGTGTCCCTACATACCTGTAGGAGGTCGTCTTCAAGAATTCTACCATCACTGGGAAAAAATAACAGACGACAAATGGGTTTTACAAACTCTGAAAGAGGGTCTAAAATTAGAATTTTTCTATTCCTCAATTCAGACAGGTATACGCAAAACAAATACCAATTCTCTTATATTAGACGAGGTTCAAAAATTATTGGGAAAAGGTGCAATAGAGCCTGTTCCTTGCATGGAAATGCAGAACGGTTTTTACAGTACATTCTTTCTAGTAACCAAAAAAATCTGGGGAACTTATAAATCTAAGACCTCTAAACAGGTATATGGTGAAAAGGCATTTCAAAATGGACACATTGATAAAAGTAATCAATTTGGTGAACAAGAACGATTGGGCAATTTCTCTCGATCTCAAAGATGCTTATCTACATGTACCAATGCATCCAAGTCATCGCAAGTATCTTCGTTTTTTTGTTCCAGAAAAAGCTTATCAATTCAAAGCTCTATGTTTTGGTCCAATCCAAGCTCCAAGGGTATTTACCAAAATAGTAGCAACAGCAGCTGCTTATCTTCGGGTACAAAATATCAGACTGGTATCTTACCTAAACGATTGGTTAATAGTCAATGTCTCTCCATAGAATTTAGTGTTGGATCGACAGAAAGTGCTCAAGTTGTTACACCTAGGTTTCATAATCAACAGAAAGAAATCTCAATAATTGATTCCCAGTCAGAAAATAGTCTACTTGGGGAGTTTATTCAGACTAAATCAGGGTTTAGTTTTTCCAACCCTAGAGAGAGTTCAGCATTTAGAGTAAGCAGTTCAAACCTTAATACTAACAGGGAATCAGATGTCATCAGCACAGAATTTCCTGAGAGTATTGGGTTTAATGGCCTCTTGTCTAGAACTGATTCCTTATGCTAGACTGTTCATAAGACCAATGCAGTTACATCTGTTACATTTCTGGAAACCGTCGTCCAGAGATCTAGATTCTCAGATTCCCATTACTCAACACCTTGTGGAACATTTAAATTGGTGGTTAACGAGAGTAAACACTTTAAAGGGCAGATCCCTTCGACCATGGGAGGCAACTATAACCCTCACAGCAGATGCTTCGAACATGGGGTTCGGGGGTTCATAGAGAAGAAATTTTATCAGGGGATATGGGCAGAGAACGAGAAGTCCCTGCACATCAATCATCTAGAATTAGAAGCAGTGAGTTGTATATTTTCTTCCATATCTGAAAGATCATTCGATGCGACAACACCACTGTAGTGCAATTCAGAAACAAAAATGGGGGAACAAAATCACCTGACCTTTGTTTAAGTGTTTGGAAGTTGTGGAAATTGGCAATTCAAAACAACATTTTACTGAAAGCTGCTCATCTAGCAGGTCATTTGAATTTAATTGCAGATCACCTGTCCAGGGTAAAGATTCAGCATACAGAATGGTCTCTGAACAATCAGGTACTTAATCAGATATTCAGTGTTTGGGATAAACCAATGATAGATTTATTTGTTTCGAAATGGAATCACAAGACTCCAATTTACTGTTCTTGGATTCCAGATCAGAAAGCTCTAGCAATAGATGCATTGTCAATATCATGGGACAAGATGATTGCATACGCGTACCCTCCGATGTCTCATTCCGAAAATTCTGTCACACATGAAACATTTCCAGATCTCTTAGTTCAACCAAGGTCAAACATTTATCATCCAGATCCAAAGATATTCAATCTGACGACATGGCTTCTATCAACAGAAATTTCAAAAGTAAAGGCTTTTCAAAAGAAACTAGAAAACTTTTATCAGCATCATGGAGAAAAGGAACTAAATTGACTACAATTGTAAATTCAGAAAGTTCAGTAGTTGGTGTGATAATGGAATAAAGATCTCTATTCAGTATGTTTAGTAGATTGTGCAGAATTTTTGACAGAATTGTATAAGGAGGGTCTACAATATAGAACTATTGCTGGTTACAGGTCGATGCTTTCTTCTGTTTTGACTCCTATTGACAGTGTACCTGTAGGACAGCATCCGTACATTATTCGTCTTCTTAAAGGCGTTTTCAATTCAAGAACTCCAAAAGTTAGTGTAGTACCTGACTGGGACTTGCATAAAGTACTAGCTATGCTTCAAAAAGGACCTTTTTGAACCTCTGAAATTGGCTTCTTTAAAACATGTGACTTACAAGACTGTTTTTCTTGTAGTATTTCGGAGGTGCTCAGACATCCAAGCCCTGAAGTTAGGCGAGGGAGCTGTGACAGTGACAAACAGAGGAGTGACGTTTGTGAGACAAGGACTGTCAAAACAAGATCGCATGAATCATTTTGGTGCCAAGATTTTTCTACGAACTTTTTCAGAAAATAAAAAGTTAGATCCTAAAAGAGCAATAGCTTTTTATTTGAAGAGAACAGAAAACTTCAGACATCTCCTTTGAAGGATAAAGATGAAACAAAATTGTTTCTATCTTTAAATAGTCCCCATAAACCTGTTTCAACACAAACAATATCAAGATGGATTGTTAATACCATCAAAATGGCTTATGATGACAATATTGAGGTAAAAAGTCATTCAACACGTTCTTTTAGTCCTTGTTGGGCACTTTTAAAAGGTTCAAGCATGTCATCTATTTTGAACTCTGCAGATTGGAAGTCAGAGTCTACATTCACAAAATATTATTTGAAAGATGTGGATGCAGCAGTATTAAAACATTAAAGTTTATTTTTTTCTGCGAGTTGCGATATATGTAAATTTTGACATTTTTGGTTATTATATACAGACCCTGAAACGTGCTACTACCCCCCAAAAAGCGTGTAACTTTCGTGCGCTTTTCGTTTCGTGTAAACCGTGCAGCGTTTCGTGTAAGCTCCAAAGCATTTCGTGCAAACCGTGTAGCGAGCGTGCGAGAAGCGTGTGAGAAACGTGCGACTTTCGTGCGAGAAACGCGTAGGATTCATTTGGAAGTCATTTCATCTTAGATATGGCTATCGATGGGTCAGGATATAAAATATTGGTGTTTATTGCTAATATTATTCGGATATGTTATACTGGAAGTATTTTAAGAGTGAAATTAAAAAAAAGTATGAGAGCAACAAAATAAAATTACACGGCAATGTATATTTAATTTGTGTTTCTTTTTTTTTCTCAAAATAAAGATGGACAGAATTTATTAAAGATAATTATATCTAATTACAGTGTATGTGCAACAATTTTAATGAATTGATTTTAATGCACTATCGGGGTGATCGATAGTTTTTTTTTTTATTATTTATCAAAGAAAGCAACAAACGAAATTTCAAGCGAAATTTTATCAGGACTCCGCTCTTGTCTATTTATTACCAGATTGTATTAAATAATATTGGTTAAAACTGTGTCATTAATAGTCTTCTAACACATAGCATCGGTTGATTAATAATTGAAAAATATATGAGTTATAATTCACATGCATTTACGGACGCAGGATTAGATATTTCCGAAGGGGGGTGGCGCATTTTAAATACGCAAGCTGTAATTTTCAATTGTCGATACCGACTGTTAAAAAGCATAATTAACTTTCTTTTGTATAAAGAAATAAATTATTTATGCGGTGCATCGGATGCACCACCTAAAATATATTGGAATATTTACACCTTCAACTTCCCATTTGCAATGTGCAACTGTGATCAAGGTCATTTACATGTACAACAGCGACCACAGGCTTCACGGGCAGGGAACTGAAACTTATTCTGCTTTTATCTTTTGTCAATCATGGCTAAAATACACCCGAGAATAACGATTGAGTTTAAATTTGTGATATTAAATGCTTATTTTTTTTATTTAATGGGTACACATAATATCCATGGATTTTATTTTTAATCGACCCGAATTTCCGTAAACAGTGGACTGTTCGGCAGTCTTAATAAAAAAGAGTTTAGGAATCAATATAAACGTGATGACTTTAATTTTCAATCGTCAACTTCCCTTACTTATGCAGCAATATACCTTCATCACCTGCATACGGGGTATATATTTCTCAGTTGATTCGATACGCAAGAGCATGCTCTACGTATGTACACTTTCTAAAACGAGGTAAACTATTGACAAACAAGTTGATGAAACAAGAATATCAGCTGTCTCGTTTAAAGTCATCATTTCGTAAGTTCTATGGTCGATACAATGACCTTGTCAGCAAATACAATTTATCATTGAGTCAAATGCTGACGGACGTTTTTCATTCTAGTTGTTAAGCCATTATTTACACACTGAATTGTCGACGGATTTTTCCGTTATTTCCCGATCATGACAAGGAGCACACGGCGGGTGTGACCGGTCGGCAGGGGATGCTCACTCCTCCAGGGCACCTGATCCCACCTCTGATGTTTAGAGGTTCGTGTTTGCTCTGCTCCTATTTTGTACTGTTTAATGGACTTTTGAGCTTGAATACTGTTCGTTATCTCCATATATTTCATGAATAACTACGTATTAGTTGTTTTATAAATCAGGCAGCTTTAATTTGTAATTTTTTAAATAGTTGAGTTTTCATATAATGTACTTGAACATGCATACACGAACATTGCGTGGTAAGTTGAGTGCCGTGACTTTTTGTAAATTATATAAAGATTTTCACTCAACCGAGTTTTATAATGATGGGTACATGTATATTGTTGTTATTTTATGTACATGTAGAGAGAGAGTTTCTTATCCATTATAACCCCCCGGGTTCTTCTTCCTTTCCTCCATATAGAACTCTAATGTTAAAATAAACTCTGTATTTACCATTTGGCATAAAATGTTTTATTTAATCTAATCTCGCTTGAGACATGAATATTCTTAAGCACAGTTACATGTTTCTCTAATGTTTTTTTCCCGACAGTATAATTACTGAAACGACTGCCGGTGGTCTTTAGCCATGTCAGATTTAGAGATACACTAGTAAGATCTCGGTAATCCCCCCTCCTCGCCCCAGATCCCCCCCCCCCTCCCCCAAGAAAGAAATGAAGAAAATGCATAAAGATCCTCTTTTCTGCAATGTACTTATTAATTTTGCATATTACAGAGGGAATCTGAATTAATTAAATAAAATAAACTTATTGCTACATGTAAATCATAAGAAAATCAATCCGTTCAATGAAATAAACACAATATAATATTAATTAAAATTAATTACTAAAGTTATATTTTGGTAATAAACGATTTTAATATAATACTTTTGAACAAAAAAAAAATTAATGCCCAAAAAAACAAATTATGCGTGACAAATAGAAATGTGTGCTTTTTTTTTTTTTTTTTTTTTTTTTTTGAGTTTATAATTTAGACTTTAGTGGAAAAAAGGTTTGTACACTGACGATGATGGGTATATCACCTTAAAACAAGCGAATTATAAACGGAATGACAATCATTATAATTATCAACTACCTCACTTTGAATATTTCCATCTGTTTATATACATGTAGTACAGGTGTAGCGAGTTTTAATTTAAAACGTTCTATAAAAGATTGCGACTCTTAATTAATCTATAATTAACCCGTAAAAAAAAATAAATGCCCGAGAGATTCCGAATAGAAAACTCCAGATCGAGGCCAAAGCGTGCGAGAATCGTGTACAAAGCGTGTGAGAAACGTGTACAAAGCGTTTCGTGCAGCCTTTCGTGCAAAGCATTTCGTGTAAACCGTGCAGCGTTTCGTGCAGACCGTGCAGCGTGCGTGTGGGGTAGTAGCACGTTTCATGGTCTGTACATATATATATATATATATATATATATATATTACATTTTCAACAGTGAAATACTGTGATTTATTTATTGAATAAAAGTGATATTCTCTCACAGTGTGAAAGGATACCAAAAATGATATTCTCTCACAATGTGAAAGGATATCAAAGTAAGTAAAAAATAATTTCTGGCCTGTCATAAGATAGAAATAGTAACTAAGCATCTTGATAGAGCTAAAACTGCAAATTTCTTCCCAAATATGTTGCTAAAATCCTTGTACTATGTAATGTTTTCAATCACACAACTTCTAAGCTATGACGTCTCAACCGTTCAACTATGACGTCAAGCCTATGACACTGTGTTAAGAAAAGACAGAGGCAAAGGGAAAATCAAAGAAAATGTAATAAACAGAAAATTCAATGTTTTGTAGATGAATATGGAATTTATTTCACTCGTGAGACAGGATTTTTTGATATTTTCAATCGTGCTTCGCACTCGTGAAAATATCAAAAAATCCTGTCCCACTCGTGAAATAAATTCCATATTCATCTACAAAACATTGAATATCCTCTATATATACACACACACATAGTGGTTAAGAAAATGAAATTTTCATGTATATAGTCTATGAAGAGAAGAGAAAATTTATAAAGATTCCCACCAGCCTATTTTTAGGTTGTAAGTAAAACCGAATGAAATGAAATTGAAAATTTGATTTTCAAGTTGTAATTTTATGAATGAAGGATTTACTTACCACCTAGTACTACCCTCCCTTCCTCCCCACAGTTCTTGTGACATTATAAATAAAAACAAGAGAGGTAACTGTGACAAGCGAGATGCTAGAGAGGTACCAGAGAGGGACTTTCTTTTTTTTTTAACACCATTCAAAATCAACATATTCCTCGCCCCAGATCCCCCCCCCCTCCCCCAAGAAAGAAATGAAGAAAATGCATAAAGATCCTCTTTTCTGCAATGTACTTATTAATTTTGCATATTACAGAGGGAATCTGAATTAATTAAATAAAATAAACTTATTGCTACATGTAAATCATAAGAAAATCAATCCGTTCAATGAAATAAACACAATATAATATTAATTAAAATTAATTACTAAAGTTATATTTTGGTAATAAACGATTTTAATATAATACTTTTGAACAAAAAAAAAATTAATGCCCAAAAAAACAAATTATGCGTGACAAATAGAAATGTGTGCTTTTTTTTTTTTTTTTTTTTTTTTTTTTGAGTTTATAATTTAGACGTGTACAAAGCGTGTGAGAAACGTGTACAAAGCGTTTCGTGCAGCCTTTCGTGCAAAGCATTTCGTGTAAACCGTGCAGCGTTTCGTGCAGACCGTGCAGCGTGCGTGTGGGGTAGTAGCACGTTTCATGGTCTGTACATATATATATATATATATATATATATATATATTACATTTTCAACAGTGAAATACTGTGATTTATTTATTGAATAAAAGTGATATTCTCTCACAGTGTGAAAGGATACCAAAAATGATATTCTCTCACAATGTGAAAGGATATCAAAGTAAGTAAAAAATAATTTCTGGCCTGTCATAAGATAGAAATAGTAACTAAGCATCTTGATAGAGCTAAAACTGCAAATTTCTTCCCAAATATGTTGCTAAAATCCTTGTACTATGTAATGTTTTCAATCACACAACTTCTAAGCTATGACGTCTCAACCGTTCAACTATGACGTCAAGCCTATGACACTGTGTTAAGAAAAGACAGAGGCAAAGGGAAAATCAAAGAAAATGTAATAAACAGAAAATTCAATGTTTTGTAGATGAATATGGAATTTATTTCACTCGTGAGACAGGATTTTTTGATATTTTCAATCGTGCTTCGCACTCGTGAAAATATCAAAAAATCCTGTCCCACTCGTGAAATAAATTCCATATTCATCTACAAAACATTGAATATCCTCTATATATACACACACACATAGTGGTTAAGAAAATGAAATTTTCATGTATATAGTCTATGAAGAGAAGAGAAAATTTATAAAGATTCCCACCAGCCTATTTTTAGGTTGTAAGTAAAACCGAATGAAATGAAATTGAAAATTTGATTTTCAAGTTGTAATTTTATGAATGAAGGATTTACTTACCACCTAGTACTACCCTCCCTTCCTCCCCACAGTTCTTGTGACATTATAAATAAAAACAAGAGAGGTAACTGTGACAAGCGAGATGCTAGAGAGGTACCAGAGAGGGACTTTCTTTTTTTTTTAACACCATTCAAAATCAACATATTCCTACAAATTTGCTCCCGTAGTATAAAAAATATTTTTAAAAATCTTACTTATAATTAGTTAAAAAACGTTTTAATTGTAAGTATTATATTTATATTTTCTTTAAAAGTATTTTTGAAAGCTCATGGAACTAGCTGCTGTCAAAGTGAAAGAGAAAAAAATGCAGAGTAAGAAATATATGTAGATGCTACATTGAACCAGACTTTCATTTATTTTTTAAATCTGTTACATGTGCATCTATTTATTTTAACATGAAATTATTTTTTTTAAAATAACTTGAATTTTAATTTTTTTTTCAGTAATAATTATCATAAATTTAAATAAAATGAAATTTAAAAAAAATCGTTTCGTCTTATTTTTGTTGTTGCCACTTCCGATGTAAGTACTTGAAAACAAACAAAAACTACCGAATGAAATAAAATTGTTCTAATTGTTCTAGCTTAAAAAAAAGTTTACATGTATGTATACCTGATGTGTGTGAGAGAGAGAGAGAGATGTTACATTAAATCCAGTTTATTAATACAATGTGAAATGTGAAACTTTAATGAAAAGGCGAATTTTCAAAAACACAACAATATCGTATTATGAACAGAAATCTCTATCTCTTTTTTTTCTTTTGCTGTCTATTTATTTTCAGTAACTCGAAAATATAACGTTTTGGTACTCGTGTTGTGCATAAAAAAGTCCAAAGGTTTTAGCTTTATCTGCAGTTTTTAGTCACTTAAAAGTCAAATATATATAATGCTTGTCATTCATAGAATCTCAGCATTGTATGTCATTACAGTTCTATTATCAAACTCGTTTTCTTATTGAAATAATAATCTCAGTTATCGGTTTAGCATGACATTGCTTAACTTGTCGTTGAATTATGTAAACGGGCTGATTTTGTTATTTGGATTTATTGAAATAAATCTGGTTAAGATAAAATTGTATTCAAACAGGCATTGTACAAATTAAATTAAATGCTAAAAAATATACTGCACAAAGGACTAAGAATATGTTTGCAAGTTTTTATTTTTGTGGCAGTGCAGGAGACCGGGGAAGAGGGCCAGGGTCATTTTATATTACCGGGACCTAACTATTTTACAGTGTATCTGTAAATCTTTACAAGGATAAGCATATCCAAGTCTCTGGCATGGGGCCAGAATGGAATTTTTATATTGTAAAACTTCATATACAATAACATTTGAAAAAATAACATTAGAATTTAATACGATAAAGAAGCCGCGAGAAATGATGGGGGGGGGGGGTCTTCACACATCATCAAATAACAATATTTACATGTACCTAAATGTGTGCCACATCGTAAAAATTTGTCTTTTAAAAACTCAGCCAGTCAAGGAATATTATGAACCAGCTGTCGCATTTAACTGACTGAATATATAAAACTTTCAATTAATCCCCCCCCCCCCCAGCTGAAAAAAAATCTATTAATTAATCTGCATGTCATTGATTAATAACAAAAACATATATGTAATTATTTATGATTTATTTCTTATAAAAATCTATTTGATATTAATTTAAAAACATTACATATTGATTTCATTCAAAGTCCGGATAAAATTTGTTGAAATGAGAATAAAACACCCGATATCTTTTAATACCCAGTGTGTACATGTTCTTCTAAAACCATTTAATTTTACAAAATCAAACAAAATCGTTATTCTAGGACGCAATTTTTCTCATGATTAACTAGATTTGGTAGCAGTTAATTTTCCAGTTCCAGGCATGTGCAGCTCATGATCGCTGTTTGTCTTGAAAATGACCCTGCTCATATATATACATTTACGTAAGGAGAGAGTTCAAGGTACAAAAATAAATTAAGGAATTATTTCAATATTATTTCAAACCTAACCAAATGACGTATTTGGAGGTTATGGGGTTGGTGGTGGGAAGGCATCCCCCCTGCACACCTTAATTGTAGGAAGTTTTTAAAAATAAGACAACCCTCGTATGCTATTAAACTCATGTTTACTACAAGTATTGCATGTTTCTGTCATTTAACTTTTAGCCCCCCCCCCCCTACACACACAATCCAACCACTGATCATCCTGGATCTGTTCCTTTCATTTTAAATGAATTATAATTCATCCATTTATTTATAATTTATCAACCTGCTTACTTAAAATTAATTATTCAAAAATTTTCCTTGCTGTGACTGAAAAAATGTGTATCATTTCAATTTAAAAAAAAGAAGTTTTGTTACCACATACGGGCAGAAGTCCTTCTGATTTTTTGTTTGAAAATTTTTCTTATCAAATATTGCTTAACATGCAGTGTATCAACTTAATGTCCTTAAATTGTTGTACAGCGTATACAGTAACTCACTACATTTCACAAATTTTCTGTCTAATTATATTTAGAAAACAAAAACAAAAAAAGCAACAAATTTTCACTACCCAGCAGCATCTATTTTATTGTCGTTCCCGAGAATTTTTTTGAAATATTTTTGAACTTCACATTTTGAAAGAGATATCGTTTATACTGGATTCAACCCCCCCCCCCCCCCCCCCCAAAAATGACATCTTGTATTATCGAGAGCCATGCTTAAAATGAGATGATTTTCGAATGAATTCTACAGGTTTCTCAAACGATTATTACACGAGATAAATACTTTGGTTTTGAGAGAATAAATTTATAGTGAACAGAAGCCGCTTCCTTCTCGGGTTTCCTGACATTCCAGCATAGTGAAATGTAAAACAAACAAACGAACAAACACTCATAATTCTATACACCACTGCATGATGGATAATAGTTAATACAACTATTTATTATATTATACATTATTAAAAGAGACAAAGACTCAAAAATGTTTCTGGAAATGCTCAATAACATACATTTATAACCGTAGTAACATTACAATGCAAAGTGAAAGTCATGTTCACTCTGAAAACTTTTGACGTTGGTGCGAAAGTAACATGACGTCATTGTTTACCTGTTCAAGTATCATTGATTTAAATGAAGAAAAACCCTACTTAGAGTTGACGTAGGGCCATAAAAATTCAGATTTGGCAACTTCTAACCTTGCTATATTAATATCCATGAAAAAGTTAAAATGTGTAAAAATTGCCATAAGGGCCCTTTTCCCATGGGCGCAATCATATCTTGTTGAACATTATTGAACTCCCTTTATAATTTCATTCAAGAAATTACTGTGTGGTCACAAATTAATTGATTTATATAGCCCCAAAATTTTTAGATCTTACAATTCAGTTCTCTCAAGAGCACGCAAGTTGATTAACAGTTTTTTCATGCATTGTTTATAGGAAAGTTCAAGGTTTCATTAATATTATCACTGTACCAACTTGTTTTAGGTATGACTCTTTCTGCATGCTGAAAAAAGCATATCTAAGAAAAATTTGTAATAAAACACGCTTTTCTGAATAGCTTAATAGGCTATATACCTCATTCCAGCTGTTTTGTAAAATCAAGAGATTGTGCCGGACTTGATTATGTATAAATATACTTTCGATTAATGCATAAATCTGCTAAAAACAATTTTTGACTTTGGTTTGTTACAGGTCATCCATCTAGAGAGCTCACAAATCCAGATTATGTGCCATCCATATTTTCCTACAAGGCTCAACCCAACGATTCAGTTCAGAATATAGTCCTTCGACATCAGAGCCTTCAAGAGAGAAAAGAAAACTGCGAAGTCAGAATCTGCTGCAGTTCTTCTTTCATTGGGCAGTGAACTACCAACATGTGTGCCAGGAATCTCTAACATTTCATTGACCTCGATTTAAGAAAGTGGACAATGAACACACACAAAATTGAGGAGGGAAATGTTAAGCAGTTGGTTGTGGTTCATAGGAGACACATTTTGAACTCAGCACTGAAGGCTTTTGACAGGGCTTCATTTAAATTGGAGGAAGCAATGAAAGTAGAATTTCCAGGTGAACTCAGTGAGATCGGATTTTTGAGGGCCAAAGAGGGAGTTTTTACGGTATAAACAGATTTTTTAGGGCCATCTGCTCTGTGGGTGCCTTGAGGATCAGTGTTATCTGTCTGTCTGTCCATCTTCCATCTCATTATCACTTGCCTAAAATATGTTCTCTCTTCTTGGCCTCGTGCTTCGCCCACATAGTACCTGTGGATAGAAGGTGTGCAATGAACATGAAGCATTTGTAGTTCACCTGAGCCAAAGGCTTAGGTAAGCTTTTCTGATAACAAAATAAATTGTCCATTGTCTGTTGTTGTCGCGTGAGTGTAGCAAAGACGCTGAGAGACAAAAAGGAGCCACAAGACACAAGGTGGAAATTTAAGCTGCTCAAAGTATGTGTCAAACAATAAAATTTTTAATGATGACTTAATGAAATTTTTTTAATGAAACTGTTGAAATTCCTCATTCAACTAAATGTACAATTGGGGTTTAAAATTGTTTGTCTGTTGTTTATCAAGTGATAGCATTAGCAGAATAGTATGCCACTTCCACTGGTATGGCTCAAGCCAACTGTAGTCTAACAAAGACCGTGCCTTGCAGACTATCTCCTAAAAATAAAGACAGAAAAATATGATTATCAAAAAGCATTGCTTTCAATAGAGTGTTATCCTAGATAAATTGTTAGCAGCTTTTTCAATTTTTAGATACGCATGTAGAATTTTAAATGATTCATACCATCAGGTGTAATTACTGAGCCACATGTGTACATGTACCGCTCTAAGACTCTGCTAAGACTCCTTTCTTCTCGGGCAGTTAATTGCTTACGACTGTAGATGCACCTCGGTTTTCTACATTCCATACATGTCACAGTTCGACGAACATTTTGTGCAACTAATATCCGATTTGGACAACCCTGCCAGAAATGCATAAAATATACGAATAAATTCTCTCCCAACTTTTCAACATTTATGCCAGGAAGTCATTTTGAAGTTTTCATCAAATCATTACATGTAGAACACATCTGTCAGATACCTGGTGCTCTTCTGCTACTTTAGCAAGTGGCATATTTCTGCTCGAGGGCATGTCCTCCTCTGTAGTGCGGCTTGGCCGAGATCAGGTGCCCATGTTGGTTGCAGATTAACAAAAAAATGAAGTCAAATGAAATTTATTACAAGTATGCTCTATGTAACACTACATCCTTTTGGCAGATTGTCTGAAATTTCTGTCCATTTCTGTCAAGCGGTTTAAAAGATTTCACTTTTACTATAACAGAGACCCATGTAGGCTACGGACTATACATATTCAGGCATAACATTTATCTTTATCATATTCAACTGAACAAAAAAAGTATAATTCAAATACAAACACTTCAAATAATATTGTCGGAGCAGAAAAAATCACATAATTCATTTCTATTAAAATGTTACAGTATACAAAGGACATGGGTAAATTTGTTAATCTTTGAGAGTTTTTCTACTCTTAATATTTGGACACTTGAAGAAAAATGCATTAAAGTACTTTCAATTTTTCTAAAGAAACTGTATATGGGAATGAGAATTTCAAACTTATTTGGTAATACTCAGAGAAAAACTGTGTCAAGTATTTTTTGATTGACTATTTTGGGACCTTGGGCTACGGACTATACATAGAGTATTTTTCATTTAAGGAGAGACCATAGAAAAAATAGTTGCTTGTATCAGTAAATATTTGTTAAAATTATCATCTTGGAGTTCACATTTGTTTAATAAATACTTTCAGTTGGATATTAAATCAATTTATACAAAAATCCTGTGAAATTTAACAAAATAAAACTAAAACTTAGCATAAATTCCCAATACGAGTAAAATATGAATTGTCAGAACAAAATAATACATGTCAGAACTACATGTAATTGGTGTTTCGATAACAAAATATAGTCTAAGACCATCTAAAGACCAAGAATGAACTTTAATTTAGCATCTAACATGTCTAAGAAGGATGAATTTCATGAGAGCACTGGGGCTACGGACTACACCGTTAAACATCTCTATTGTTGACAATCATCTTAAAGAAAATATATTAGTATAATTAATTCTTGGGCAATTTTTATATTATTATTTTGGTTTTCTACAACAGTTCACACCACTAAGTTTGAGTATTTATAATACTGTGCTTAAAGATCAATTGTCTAATGTACTGACTGTACTTTCAATGCCAAATAATGGAGTTGATCCTTATGTTTTGGGATCAAATCCCAATATGGGATGTTAAGACTGGTTGATGGGACCTAATAAACCATTGAAGCCACATTTTGCAGTGATGCAGGCAGAAAACAAATCTCTTGCTAATAAAGAAGTAGATGGTTACTAGTATATGGTCTGTAAATTTGCTAAATTTATTTGAAGAGTCTGTAGCCCTTTTCTAAGTAGAATTTGTGTGGCCAAATATTCTTTTAAAAATGTTCCAATGCTTATTATTCTAAATGGATTGATAGTATGTATCATAAGAAGGAAAACTTTATCATATATTTTTAGAAATATGTTGTGACCACAAACAGAACAGGACAGACTACAGAAGCAAGCCTTTAGTTGAAAAATGTTAATTTTCAGACACTTTATCTTTAATTACAGTGATATATGTATTTAAAAACATTGTATTTGTTCGAATAAACATATTACTGTATTGTAGTTATTGTATCAATAATGTATATGACTTTTTCTGGAAGTTGTAATATTAGGGCTACGGACTATACAGGGCTACGGACACCAATCATTCTTCTATAACTTCTTTTGGTGTTGTCGCAAAAGCTATTCATTACCGTTTTTATACTTTACTGGTAATTTTGAAAATATTAAACAAGAGCATGATAAATTATACATTCTTTTGTTGAACACAAACTATAATGAAATGTGGGGCTAGGGACTATACAAAATATTAGACCAGTGTGGAAAAAAAATTACAAAATGTGCACACATTTTACCATATAACCACTATAATTTTCTTATACTACTTTTTTTCTTAAGTAAAATAAAAAATTTTAAACTCATTATATTTGCTCTTTTTCTGCTAGAAATTATGAATTTTTTCAAACATTGATAAATCTTAAATTATATAACAAAGGTATATCTGCACACATTTTTTCATAATTTCCACAATTTTTACTTTTTCTTTTCTGTAAAAAATAAACTTAACCAGAATGATTTCTCTATAATAAAGTATATTTATTTTGGAATGTTTCATTCAAAATCATTTTAATTAACCATTTTTTTAAAATGTAAAAAATCAAGTGCAACAGCATAACGCTTCAAAAATTATGAATCTGAGACTTTATTCTGTTGTTTTTTCAAAGATGTAGGTACTATATATATGATATTATATACCAATGGAAAGCTCTCATTCTGCTCTTTGCAATGCAACTAAAGACATTTAGATTAATTGTAAGTAAATAGAGTTACGTCTATATACATTATTCATGTGGAAATGGGCACCTGATCTTGGCCAAGCCGAGTGTTGGTCCCTATGACATCATGGAATTTCTTGTAATGCTGGGGATCATCAGGATTGATCACTGGATCTGGAAGAAATGGTGGCAGTTCTACACTGGAATTACGCACAGGCCTACAGCAACCTTGGTCATCACATTTCCTCACCTAAAATAAAATTCAAACAACCACATAACATTATATTAATCTTTTACATCAAAATAGAGTTCAGCCCATATCTTGAGATCCCTTTGATATTAGGACTTCAAACTTGTAACATAGAAAGAAGACATTGAGACAAGATGCACTGCATTAGAATTTTGACCTTGACCCCTTTCTGCCTTCAAGGTCAAATAGAGAAAAAAAAACGATCTGACCATAACTTGAGAGCCCTTTGACAATAAGACTTCAAAGTAGGAACATGCAGAGATGGTATAAAGGAGGGATGCTAGCCACCAAAATCTTTGACCTTGATTCAATTATTATAAGGTTAAGGTCAATCCTTCACATGAAAATAGTCCAAGCCAAAGCTTCAGTACCCTTTGATATTAGGACTTCAAACTTGTAATATAGAAAGAAGACATTGCTACAAGATGCAACACATCTATATTTTGAACTTGACCCCTTTCTTCAAGGTCAAATAGATTGATTGATTGTATGTTTTACGTCCCATTCGAGAATTTTTCACTCATACGCCCGCGTGGCGCAGTGGTTAGAACGTCTGCTGTAGAGTCGTGGCGTAAGGAGTTGATCCTTACGTCGCGGGTTCGAATCCCACTGTGGGACGTGGAGACCGGTCCTTCGAATGAGACCGTATAAACCGAGGTCCAGTGTCGCAGTAGGTGCTGGCACGAAAAAGATCCCTCACTGCTCAATGGCCGTAAGTGCCGAGTATAGGACAAAATTTGCAGCTCTCCACCGGCAAGTAGTGGCGTCTCCATATGAGTGAAAAATTCTCCAGAGGGACGTTAAACAATCTACAAACAAATGATATAGAGACGTCACCATATACCGGTGAAGGGCTTAATTCAAATTTTGACCTTTACTCGGCACTCAGGGCCATTGAGCAGTGAGGGATCTTTATCGTGCCAACGCCTGCCGTGATACGGGGCCTCGGTTTTTAAGGTCTTATCTGAAGGACCCGCAACTTTCACTTCAAAGTACCGAGCGCATGGCGAAGGAACAGTTGCTACCCATTTTTCATTGACTTAGGTCAGTAGCGGCCGAGATTCGAACTCACGACCTCCCGATCACGAAGCGAGAGGTCAAATAGAGAAAACACGATTAGACCGTAACTTGAGAACTTCAAACTTGGAACATGGAGAGGTGGTATAGAGAAAGGGTGAATGCCAACATTTTTTTTTCACCTTGACCTATGATTAAAGTCAAGGTCAATCTTTTACATGAAAATACAGTCTAGGTCATAACTTGATAACTTTCTGACATTAGGATATCAAACTTCGAACAAGGAAAGACAACATTGAGACTAAATGCACCGCATCAAAATATTTGACCTTGACCACTTTCTTCAAGGTCAAATTCAAAAATGACCAGGACATTACTTGAGATTCGTTTGACATGGAAACTTGAAATTTTGTAGACAGAATTTGAGTTGAGATGCACTGCATTATTATTTTTTACCCTGATCATATATTTGCACTCGTTAATGTTGGTAAAGAAGGGGAGACGTGGTTTTTTGTTGTTGTTGTTGTTTTTTTTTTTTTGAAAAAAAAAACACCCACTAGTTTTCCTTGTCTTCCATTTTGAATGGTTAACTAGTATAGAAATGACATTTTTTCCGCTATATTTCTGAAAAAGTTAATAGATCTGTTTTTATTGTCCGTTTTTAAATGAATTTTTTTCTAATTGTTACAAATAAGACGACCTTCCTATGGATACAAACCACTTTGACCTTGACATAGGAGTTTGACCTACTTTCAAAAAACCTTAACCTTAGTCATAACTTTTGAATGGTTGGTGCTAGGGCTTTCATACTTCACATATGTAATCCTTGTGACAAGACCTTCCTTTGGATACCAACCACCTTGACCTTGACATTTGACTTTTTTTTTTAAAACTTTAACCTTGGCCATAACTTTTGAACAGTTGCAGCTAGGTCTCACAAATTTCACAGGTAGATTCCTATATAGACAAGACCTTTCTTTGGGTATCAACATTTTTTATCTTTTGGCCTGGATTTTGACTGCATTTGAGAAACTTTAACCTTCGCCATAAGCTGCCATACGGGGGCATCAGTGTTTCACAAACACATCTTGTTTTAATTTGTGAAGGAAACAGAAGAAACGCATTTCGAAGGCGAAGTAGAGGGAATAAAAACTCTTAATTAAATTTCATCCTCTGATTTACAGAAACCTGTAGGTTAAATGGTTGAGTTGTATGCATTGGATAACTTGCTTCGAAGCTAATTCGTCGGAATAATTGAAAGATTTAAAGTTTGATTCTTGGACATGATTTACACTTTAAAATATTCATGAGATAAAGTTGAACACAAACCTAGAAAATTACATTGTCATTATCATGCATAACTCTGAAATTTGGGAATTAGTTGAAGAAAACAAGGTCAAGGTTAACTTATTTTATTATCTTGAGTAACTTCTGTAGATTTGTGTGGTCGTTTGTGATACTAAGCCAAACACAGGATTAAGATAACCGAAGAGAGCATTGTGGTTCATGGGCTACTTCTTACGAGTTGCAAAATATAACCTTTGTTGACTCCTTAAGAAACCAATCGTAATTTTGTAATTTATTCCTAAATAAATGCACACAAATCTGTTATTTAATGTTACATCATTGTTTAAGAGAAAACGCTTAAAAATAGATTCAGTTCTTTTGGAAATAATTCTGCCAGGGAAACAGTTTGATCAAGTTTTAATAACAAAATGTCACAACACAGCCTCAAATAACAACTGACAACAATCCAGAAGAAACTGAGAAACATCCCAATCAAACAAGTGCCGTCTAATCAAACACTGAGACGAACAACATAGCAACAGAACACTCTGATCCAGAAAACCTTCATAACCAACAAACAATGGCAACCGGATTTAGCCTTCCTAAGTTCAATGGATCGGAATCCCCTGTGATCTGGATTTCAAAACTTGATGCTTGACAAAAATTCCACAATTATCGAGATCAGAAAATTCTGGACATGCTACCATGTGCTCTAGAAGGAAGTGCCAGTACATGGTATCAAACTATGCAACCACCCTGTAATTCTTTAGCAACATTCAAACAACTGCTGACAGAGAGGTTCCAAACAAGTATATACGGAATGCCTTTCATGGGAATCCGACAGGACGCCAGTGAAACCATGGATCAATACCTTGAGAGAGCAGAACAAATTGGAATGATCCACGACATTGCGGAACATTATAAAGTACAAGCAACTGCTTCAGGACTCCTACCCCCTTGGCGCGGAAAAGTGCTTTCTCCCGAACCAAAGACTTTCCAGGTACTACGTAATGCAATTTCAAAGGTGCATGTAGAACTCGGTGACCTTCCATCAAATTCCAACAATTCCAGTGACAATAGTTTAGCTAACCTTTGCGCAACGCTAGCAAATCAGATGACCGAGCTTACGCAAAACATCAAGGCAGAGATAAGCGCAATCCGTGTGGCCAACTATCCCTCCCACCAATCATCACAGCAGCGCTGGACCATTCAACTTGGTGGACGACCACGGTTCAACACACACAGAGACCTCAGTGAGAGTCCAAGAGAGTACGTGAGCTGCAAAGGGTGTAGTAAGTCATGTCCTTTAAGAGAAAAGTGTCAAGCCTTTAACACCAAAATGCACATACTGTTTCAAATGGCACCATTTTGAAAATGTTTGTTTAAAAAAAAACAACTATATAACAAAGGCACCCCAGTACTAACTCTCACTCTACTAGTTAGGGACGCGTGTCTGTCCCTAGCAAGGATAGGCACCCAATTAACAGATCTCAAGCAATAGTCCCTCGTCACAGTGCTAATACTACAATCCGAACTAACAAGTCTAACACTAAACCAAGTACTAACAAAACCAATACCCCTGCTAAAACTGACCCTCAATCCCATAGTGTTAGTCTTATTACGCCTGTGGAGAAAAATACTGTTTGTATTTTTATTTATGGCTTTAGTGGAGACAGAAGCAAGCATATCCTGTGTGAGTTCTGATCTTATAACCCATCTCCTTACCCATCTCCTTTGGTGGGCGTATCATCTTTCACACTTTTCATGTCTTTCAATCATTCAATCATCCTTTGATCTTTGGTCTTGATTTTCTGAACAAAAATGATGGCATCTTCAACGCTGAAAACAACACTTTTTACCTCAAAGATCCTGCAGATCTCACAGCCTTGATACCAACACTGGATTTGCTAGGACTCTCAATACAACTAGAATTCCACCTAATTCTGTAGTTTCAGTGCAGGTCTTTATTATCAACATAGCTAATACTAGTCTGTACTCTTAGAACCATGTGCACAGCTACCACAACGTGGACTAGCAGGAGCGAAATGTCTTGCTGACAACACCAGAAAGACATACATGCAAATCATAAATCCATCTACTAAACCTATCAGACTAAGTGCTACTACACCTATTGCATCTGCATCCATTGTGAGCGAAAAGACAATTACTCCCTTGATACCACAACAACAAAAACATGCTCAAAGAATCCAAGAATCCCATTGAGTTTGATCTTGATAATTCAACTCTCTCTACATCTGAAAAACAACTACTTGAAACATTCCTGAACAAACACAGACATGTCTTTGCCACAGACCTACAAGAGTTAGGGAAAGCCAAAACACAACCTCATCACGTTGTCACCGGGGATTCACAACCTGTACGCCAACGTTTCTACCGACAATCCCCTCAAGTTAATAAGGAAATGAATAGACAGATTGAAGAAATGTCAGCAGGAATAATTGAAGAATCTGATTCAATGTGGCAGAGCCCTGTAGTTATAGTTAAAAAGAAAAATGGACAACTTCGCTTTGCAGTAGACTACCGCAAACTGAACATTTACAACACTTGGAACAAATATTCACTCGACTTACATCAGCTGGATTAACCCTGAAACCCAGTAAGTGCGCCTTCGCTTTACAAGAAGTAAAATACCTGGGACATGTGTTAACGAAAGATGGCATTCAAGTAGATGTGTCCAAAACTGATGCAGTGAAGTCTTTCCCAGTTCCAAGAAACCAGAAAGAATTAAGATCATTTCTAGGACTCTGTAATTATTATAGGAAGTTTGTGCAAGGATACAGCAAAATCACCAATCCATTGACAAGTGTACACTGCAAGGACGTACCATTCTCATGGACAGAGGAGTGGCAATCCGCCTTTGACAGACTGAAAACAGCCCTAACAACGCCCCCAGACCACAGCAAACCATTTACCTTAACAACAGATGCTTTTGGATCTGCCATAGGCTACATACTTGAACAACTTGAAGCAACTGGAAAGGAAAGAGTGATTGCTTATGGTGGACGTTCACTCAACCAACATGAACGCAAATATTCAGTATCAGAGCGAGAAGGACTTGCTATTGTTGAAGGCATAAAAACATACCATGTATATCTGGCAAGTCAACCAATCAAAATTTTCAGACCACGCAGCACTAAAATGGATTAACAACATCAAACAGCCAACAGGACGACTCGCTAGACGGTCAGTCTTACTTCAAGGGTACAACTATGAAATCAATTGCAAAACTGGGAAAAAGAACGAAGTTTCTGATGCTCTATCAAGACGAACCTATGCTGATTCAACTGACTCTTTAGATGAACCGGAAGATGTGCTCCCTTCATCTGACATATCCAGTCTTACATTCAGCAGCAACTTTCAGGAAATCACATTCTATTACAGCAATTCAACACCATCCAGCATGCCTGAAGCAACATCACATGCAGTTTGTACTATAGACACTCGTCTATCAATTGCAGAACTGCAAAATGATTGCCCTGATTTTGGACCAATATATACGTATTTCAAAACTGATAAATTATCTGAAGACAAATCCCGCCAAGAAAAACTTCTCAGTGAATCAAACTTTTATGTGTTCCTGGACAATGTTTTGTATCATTATTACCAACCTCGGTCAAAGAGAATGCGACATCCTGACAAGTATCTCAGACAATTAGCAGTTCCCCGTTGCCTTCAGGAAGACGTACTTCACTCTTACCATGATAGCTTAGCCGGAGGAGCTCTCCTTGGATTCGAGCGAAAATAAAGAGCCATCCAACAAATACTACTGGCCAGGTATGTACCAGGACGTTGCGGACTATGTGCGCTCTTGTGCTGAATGTCAATGTGCTTAGAAATCTACATAACCTAGCCATGTTCCTCTTGTCAACATCCCAGTTACAAAACCATTCAGCAGAATACACATGGATATCCTGGGTCCTGTAACTCCAACACCTGAAGGTCATAAGTATATCCTGCTATACTCCTCTAAATGGCCAGGAGCTTTTCCTCTGAAGACACAAGACTCGCAAGAAATAGCAAAAGTCCTTTTCAGCGAGATATTTGCCCGCTATGGAGCCCCTCGCGCACTCATCACAGACAGAGGACAAAACTTCATGAGTAAATTAGTCACAGCTGTATGTGAACTGTTCCAAGTCACTCGCCATTTCACAAGCTCATACCATCCCCAAACGAATGCAGCTTGTGAACGTGCGCATGAACAGCACCACTGCCCAATGCATCCGCACATGCATCAATAAGGATCAAGATAATTGGAAAGAGCTGCTTCCTGGAATTTTGATGGCCCTTCGAATGAGTCTTTCCACACAGTCTTCAGACCTTTCACCCCATCAGATTCTCTTTGGCACAGAAATGGAACTCCCGTTCGACACATCTCTACTCCCTAAAGATGGTATGAACCCGGACGCCAAAAATCATGTAAACAATCTTATTAAACACCTCAAGATTATTCAAGGACTAGCTTCAGACAACATCAGAAATGCACAACAAAAACAAAAGGCCCAATATGACAAAAAGGCAGAAAACAAGGAATTTGGAGTAGGAGAATGGGTTTTACTTCACAACCCTAAAGTCCCAAAAGGCCACTCTCCCCAATTCCACAAACCTTGGGATGGACCATTTTATATTACCAGAAAAGGACTCAACAACACATATAAAATCATACGCTGTTCCAACACCAAACAATTCGCTCATATATCCATGCAAACAGACTCAAGTCATATACTAATCCAGCTCATCGCGAAAGTCTTGACCCACCACCTGCCACTGAAGCTATCGATGATTCACATCAGCCAGCAGCTGAAGATGCCAACGAAACAAACCAACCTGATGACTCACTCAGACACAAGGATGCCTTTCTACCTCCCAATCCTTTGGGTGATCAACCCAAAGCACCCACAATCCAGAACCCCAATGGTGCACCAGAACAAATGCCTTATGACGTTCTACCAGAAGACGATGCTCATTCTTTCAATCCACAACCTAACACTTCCTCCTACCACACAAACAGGAGACGGTACACAGTGTCAAAACACACAACCACCTGACGACAAAACAACATCTGATGGCCTTCAGGGATATGTTGAAAAACTCATCAAGTACAGGTACATACGAGGTAAAAACACCTCCTTGTAAAATAGATAGGACACAATGAGAAAACTTGGGGACCGGAAGAAAATCTCAACCCGGCTCTTGTCCAAAAGTACCATATTGATAGGACACAAACTGGACGTGTCAAGAAACGCAAGAAGCGCACTTGCTTTAACTATATTGCAATGTTTGTTGCTATTCTTTCACCGTTTCTCATTTACTTTTTCTGCCACTAACATTTTTCTTGTGCTTGTGTAAGATCATATGTTAAAATTTTAACTTTTTCATTTATGCAACTTTTTTTTTAAATGAAGCAATTCCTGAAATTGTTAATTAACACCGATTCTTTGTAACTTTCAAAATTCTTTGGCCACGGTATGTCTCAGATTTGAATGAAACTCTGTGTATTATTAGATATTGGTGTAAAACAGGTAAAAAAACTTGTGCAAAGATTTGACTTAGCAACGGTTGTCATGGAAACGTATCTCAAAACAACCAACGGTTGAAGTATTGGAAACTTTAAACAATCTCGCAAAAAAGAAATATATTTAAAAGAAAAACATAAAAACAAATTAATCAGTTTGTTTTAAACGTTTAAAAACAAAAAAATTATTTACCTAGCCCACAAATGAAGTGTAAATAGTAATTTTCAGTAAATTTCCCTTTTCACCAATGCAAATCTTGAGAGATAAAAAAACATGTTTTGCCCAGTCATCTGATGTAAACATTTATGTTAGAAAAATAATATGAAAATTTGTATAGAATACGGAAGCCTTAAATCTATGGAGAAATCAAAGATAAATCTGGAATCAGATTAAATTACCTGTGCACTTTGTGAAAAAAACAACAAAGAGTTACAGTTCTTGATAGTACTCTTTTGTATTGAAGGGAAGAACGGCCTTCATTTGTTTCCAAAATGTCAGAAGATGGAACCTGCAGTTTTCATTCGTTTCATTCTTTAGTTGTTTGTTCTAATGTAGAAACTTTTAGTTCCATTGATTCATTACCATCAACTTTGAGTTCTATTATATTGACGGAATCGGGTTTGATTTACGGTAAATATTCAAATTCATTTAACATTTGCCAAAATCATTTGAGTTGCATTCAAGAGAAGAATCGTCTGCGTAAAAAAAGTAAATGTTGCGGAATTCCTCAGCATCTGGCATCACACTCAATAAAGAATAAAAAAAGAACGGGGAAGCAAAAGGCAGACAGACACATAACTATTCATCAAGTGGAAGGCATAAACAGGAACTATGGGACAATTCTTCCTGTAGGAACGCGTAAGTAGTATAACTGTATAAGCCCCTTTGTTTCATTCTATTCTTTACACTAATTTGAATAAATTTCAGTAGAAAAGAATACAAACACGATTATAAATTATGATAAAACCATTGCATATTTTTTTTCTAAAATGCTTATACAGGCAAAGTACATTTTCTGCCATTGGGGCTTTAGGCTATTTAGTCTAACTATACTAATTATCATGATTATTAGTACATTTCTGTACTTTCAGCTATATGCACATCTTGTCGTGCTAAACTATTTAAGGAATCCAATGTAGATAGTGATGTAGAGACTTGCAAGGCAGTAAGTATCTTTCATAACTTAAGTAGGGCTCCGCGTAAAAATCATGCAGGTAGCACAGAAAAGGCGCTACATCGATAATCTGCAAATTCATTAAAACTGAGTTTAATATATTCATTTGGGTCTAAAATGAATGATAACGAATGAATTTGTTATAATTCTTCTTTTTTCATATAGCTAGGGATAGGGTACTCCAGGGGTAATTTTGTATGGATAGTGTGTAAATAATGCATATTTCAGAAAATAATTTCTTCTAAACCCAAGAAGATGTATAAGATCTAAACACATAATTACAGTGAAAATAGAAATTGTAAATTAAATTTACTCTAATATTTTTGTGCAAACAAAGGATTGAAAAGATACAGGGTGTTAAAAATCTGGAATTTGTGAAGATTCTTCGTATGAGTTATCTCCCTTAGGAAATTTATATAGGTGGCGGTAGTAAAAAAAAATGGCGGCCTCCATGATTGATTGATTGATTGTATGTTGTTTTACGTCCCATTCGAGAATTTTTCACTCATATAGAGACGTCACCATATACCGGTGAAGGGCTTCAAATTTTGACCTTTACTCGGCACTCAGGGCCATTGAGCAGTGAGGGATCTTTATCGTGCCAACGCCTGCCGTGACACGGGGCCTCGGTTTTTAAGGTCTCATCCGAAAGACCCGCAACTTTCACTTCAAAGTGCCGAGCGCATGGCGAAGGAACAGTTGCTACCCATTTTTTATCGACTTGGGTCTGTCGCGGCCGAGATTCGAACTCACGACCTCCCGATCACGGAGCGAGCGCTCTACCGACTGAGCTACCGTGAACGGTCGGCCTCCATGAAAAGCTGTACACTGCAAAGTTATTTTGATGCATCATGTGGTGTTCATTGTAAATATCTGTGTGAATTGAGTAAAAATGATTGAAAGGAATTTACAAGAACAGATTGGACATAGAGCTCGTGTAAATTAAGAGGAAAAAAAATCCGTGAAACGAGAAAGTGTAGCTTGGGAATATTACTGTCATCGTCTGATCGTGTTGATAAGGGTATCAGCAATTTTCCTCATTACTGACATCAGTATGGTCTATGTCGGAAGTTTAGCTTCTAAGTTAATCCACCAGAATCCAAGAGTAAGCCCTCAGAGAGGAGTTGCAGTCCGGCTGTGTCAGTATACTCAACTTGGAGAGGGAAGATAATGTACCGGCGCCACCGGTACATTTGGACAGCTGTTTGAACAGCTTGATAGGAAGGATTTAGTTTAAATTTACTTCTTATATATGATTATTGATATTTTATACAGTAAAGTATGTATTTGGAAAATTGTTGGGGATGGCCAGTTCCTACATATATCAATATCATGTCCATTTTGAAAAAAATGACATCTTACACATATATATGTTTGAGTGATGTTACTGTGTCTTGGGACAGGCCCTGACCACAGTTAGAATGCCTTCCATATTCCCGCAATGTAGCAGAAAATGGTGGAAACACTCTGAAATGATTTTGGAGAAAATAAATGAAATTGCATTGAAAAATAAGCGTCAAGTTAATAATAACAAAGTTAACCTTTTTTTGTCACAGGGATACCTTTCACCCCCAAAAATTAATCCATATAATGTAAGAGTTCAACACTTTTTGTCAACGTTTTTTTACACGATTCAAATTTACATGCCATGTTGACAGTCAGAAATCTCCGAATTGTTCAGAGTAAATGCATTGACCAGAATTAGTTATGACACGATAGCTCAGTGTTTTTCTTTGAAGTTTGCCGTTCTGTATTAAGGAGCAATACAGAACAGGACTACAGTGGGCAGAGCTGATTTCCATTCTGTATTAACCCTATATACTGTCTTGTATTAGCCAACTATTCTGTATCTAAAATACAGCACAGTCAAAAAATAAATCTGATTCAATTTATCAAAAGCAAGTACAAATAGTATATGCTGAGTTTTTTCTTATTATAAAATTTGGAGAAATATATCCCTAGCAATGAAAATATCAAAATTTCTCAATTTTTAAAAAATTATTCCACACAGAATCTACACGTTATTTCGATCCAAACAAAAAGGAAAATTCGCAGATATGGAAAGCATCCTATGTTTAATAAATTTCTGAAAACTTGTTTGCTTTCCCTGCTTTTTTGGGGTCCCCTTCAAAATAGTTAAGCCAATGGGTTCACGGGTGCAGCATACATTATGTGAACTTCGCACAGTCACCCCCCCCCCCATTTTCCACTCTTCTCGTGCAAACTCATTCAAGTCCATTTTGAGCATTTTTTTTTAACATTTCATCTTAAATTCTTATCGCTGACGACTGCTGCACATCTCTTTCTCTTTGTTTTTAAATTTAATGTCGCATTTCAATAAGAAAATAAAAATTTGTGACATCAAAGTTCATTAAAGAACTGTTTGTATCACCTGCATGTGTATCTAGTTAAACTGAGATTTTAAGACCCCTGAAATAAATTAGGATCAGTCTCCATCTACAGGAAGGTTAAATTGTCCACCTTATCAATTAAGACAATGTCTACCCCGTTGTCAAAACAAATCTGACTAAATCTTATGTTGTCTGTGGAAATATATATCTACTGCGGAGGCATACTCCCCATCAAGGCATCATCTACAGAGAGAACAAACAAACACTGGCAGTAGTTTGAATGCTGCACAGCTGTAAAGGGTTGAAACTTTTGTGAAAAGTAGTGGTAGCATGGGGCTTTAATGGGTGGTCAAAATTTTACTTTAAAAAAAATGTAGATACTGGGTAACAATCTTTAGAAATCTTCTTCTCAAGAACTAGACATACTGGTAGTATAGGGCCACAATGGGGGATCAAAGTTTCACACTAGATAGTGATAATTCTTCTTTTTAAGAACAGCAAAGCCATGATTAGTCGTACAGATACATGTATATATTGAAGAATCCTCAAGTAGTGTAGATTCAAATCTGTTGAAATCATGAACCCCTGGGATAGGGTAGGACCGCAATGGGGATCAAAGTTTTACATACGTATATATATTAGAAAAATCTGCTGATGAAGATATTGACTCAGGTGAGCATTGTGGCCAATGGGTCTCTTGTTTGCTCTACCCATGTCAACATGGCACTAGTCAGAAATGATAACTAAATAACAAAATCAAGTATGGACAGAAAAAAAAAATCAACCAAGATATAAAAAGCACCAAAAAGCTTGATTTATTTAATAAATATATAATTTTTCAGACAAGGCTGTTTATGCACATTTTTTAACATTACTGATGGTATAATCTGTAAAAGATATATCACTGAAAATTCTATTAGTCTTGTCAAACTATTGCTGACTTACATTTTACTGGCCCAACATTTTTAATCAGGCTAGTGTATTTGGAAAACGGTGTACTGTGCTTTGGAATCACCAGGTCAAGTTAATTTAGGGTTGTTAAATAGGTATATTTAGTTGTCTTTATACCTACTCTCTCTCTCTCTCTCTCTCTCTGTATGTCATATTGCATATAAATCTAGATGAAAAATATTCCTTGTTTTTCAGAATGATCAAGAACTTGTTTGACTGAAGAGATAGAATGAAAAGGGAAGACCCAAAAGTGTTTTATAAGAGGTACTGTGAGAGTACCGGGTATTTCATTGTGTAGTTTTAATTTAACAGTAGCAAGATTACAGAATTCATAACTGGTTACAGTTTAAATTGTAATATGGTTAAAACCTGAGACATAAATGATAGAAAATATGGTAAAGATATTTTACATATTTCATAAGTTAGTAATTTGAATTATATACTTTTGAAATGAAACCCTATATCATTTTCACAGAATGCGCAAGATGGTTTGCATCATGGTTATGAAGGAAAAGCTGACAGTATTTTTAAGACAGCAAGAAAAACATCATTGCACACCACCAACTAATAAGACTCCAAAGGTGGGGGACCACATGCCATGCACATGCAACCATTTGAGATTTTACATGAAATTACTGCATTACATAAACTTGAGATTCCATGTAAAGTAATTTATAAATTTAAAAAAAACCCTTTAATACCTTTAAATCAATGTAGAACAATGAGTTTTAATGTGGTAAATGATAATTATATGTAACTATTATTTTAGGAATAACAAAGATTAGAGTTCAAAGAATGCTGGTACTTGGATAAAGATAATCAGGCATGGACTTTCATCTCCCATGGATCTTCAGCACCTTTAGGTTACAGTTTTATATTTCACTAGAAGAGACTCATAAATAAACAAAGGACAGTCAGTTACTACAAAAGAGAAGCATCGGAGATTAGTGATATTTTGTTCAGCATTATTTCATCTTACAAAGATGTAAACTATTAAAATTTTGTTTACATCTATCAATTAATGATTTTGATACATGTACCAGTAATTAATAATTTTGATGTGGGATAAACTGGTAAAATTGAATTGAAAAGAGGCAGATGACTTGGTAATGATGTGTAAAAAACATCATTCATTTAATTAATACATGTAATTGCATGCAGTTAAAATTCGATCAAAATTCTTGTGGTGTATATTGAAAGGTGTAACCAAGAGGGAAACATAAAATGATTTTCATATTATCATTAAAATAAAAGTTAAGTTGTATATTATACAATTATTTGTTTTTGAGGTCATTACAATGGTTTGGCTTGCCTAAATGTATGCATTCACCGATCCTAAAGAAGGAAGTAAATATTGTCCCTCGATGGTTGTTGGATTAATATATTAACACCCCCCCCCCAAAAAAAATAAATAAATGCAATTTCAATTTTTGTATAATACCCTATGTATCATACCCATAGGGTATGGTGTGTGCGAAACAAGCGTGACCTTTTGATTTGCATTGGCTGTTGGACTTTAAAAAAAAATTAGAGGCTGAAAAAAACCCTCAAAAATGGGATATGATACTGTTTTTGTAAATATGGATTATCTCCCTTTTCAGCTTAAAATTAGAACATTTTACTGGTCATGAAAATATTTTGATTAAATGAAAAGTAAAATTGTGTTGTATTTCAAATTAGAAAATTGAGAATTTTTTTTTGAAATGTCAATTTATTCTTACATGCATACCTGGTATATATTCATGATATGTGTATAGGGCATAGTTATTGTACTATGACAAAAAAAGGGAAATTGCCATTTTTTATATAATTCATCAATTGTTTTGGGAAAATAATAATCATTTGCACAAAAATGTTTTTATTTTATTTGCTATAGGGTATGGTGTCTATGAAATTAGCATGACCTTTTGGTTTGGCTGTTGGTTTTTTTTTTTAAATTTTTTGATAGCTGAAAATCCTCAAAAAATTGATATTTTGCTGTTTTTGTCAATATGGATTATCTCCCTTTTCAGCTTAAAATTGGAACATCTTACAGGTCATGAAAATATTTAGATTAATTAAGATAAGTAAATAATTGTGTTATATTTGAGTTTGGAAATGTAAAGAAATTGTGTTGAAATGTCAATTTCCTTTTACATGCATACATATATGGCATATATTGGACTGTGACAAAAAAAGGCAAAATTGCCATTTTTTTAATGAAACTCGTCAATCTTTTTAGAAAATAATAATCATTTGCACAAAAATGTTTTAATTATTTTATTTTCTATAGGGTATGGTGTCTATGAAACTAGCATGGCCTTTTGGTTTGGCTGTGGGGTTTTTTAATTTTTTGATAGCTGAAAATCCTCAAAAAATTGATATTTTGCTGTTTTTTTCAATATGGATTATCTCCCCTTTACAGCTTAAAATTAGAACATTTTACTGGACATGGAAATATTTTGATTAATTATGAAAAGTTAGTATTTGAGCTGTATTTGAATGAGAAATAAACAAAAATGTGATTTATTGTCTGATTTTCTTTTAATTTCACATGAAATATTGATATTTTTGCCTATTTTTAGAGGAAATTTCAGCCATATTTTACCGAAAACAGTTTAACTGTTGCCATGGCAACCAGACACAGAATTGATAAAAAATCATTTTATTTTTTGTAGTATCTTAGCATACCCTATTAACATGCAAAGTTTGAAAAAATTCTGAAACCCCCCATGTATCACCCCCTGCATGATTTTTACACGGAGCCATACTTAAATCATTAAATATATTTGTTAAGTTTAAACATGCAAGATATTATCAAATCAACTGATCAGAAGTTGTAAATCAAGATATTTGTAACTTATGTATTGGTTTGGGGCCAAAATTAAAAAATTGGTTGTTTGCCGTTTTCCAACCCAGATTTTTAACAATGGGTAGGTAGGTAGGAAAAATATTTTATTTTTTCTTTTGAAAAGAAGCATAACAGCCAAAATGCTCATTTGTGTCACTTTCGATATTGCTGCTCTTCTAATGGTTGTTTTTGAAAGATTTCTACATTCCCATGAAAAATTGTGGGTCCACCCTAGGCTTAAGAACACATGACATAACCGAATTTGATTTTCCCCTACATGCATGATTGTACATGTACATGGGCAGAAGGGCACATTATGCTGCAATAAGAAAAAGGAATTATTAGACATGTTTTCTGTTGCATGCTTATAATTTATTAGGCCTTGAGGTGGTTTATTTACTTTTTGTCTGCTTGTATTAATTTGTGTAAAAAAAAAATAATAATAAAGGAAAGGGGGGAGGGGGTTAGAAATTAGAAAAAAAAAAAAAAAAAGCTATGGAAAATTATATATCAAGTGAAAACTCATCAATAAAATTAATAATTTATATTTTTTAAAAAATGATGTAAATCCTATTGAGAACTTCTTTCTGACTCGGAAACAATTGAACCTGCGGGTATCAACTTTCACGTTTGAACAACATCATTTAATGTATTTGACTTTTGACTTCATACTCTGTGTTACCAAGCCCATTTCTCATTCATCTTTTAAATTTTAGTACTGTATACAGGGTTATTTTCGCCCCATGTTATTTTCGCCCTTTTACACTTGCGAACAGTTTTGCCCCGTTTTAAATTCGCCCAGTCACGGTTTTGTTTAAGGAATTATACTGTGTTCTTTGAATTTGCCCCGTTTTAAATTCGCCCACTTGTGACAAGGGCGAAAGGAACGAAAATAAAACGGGGACGAAAATTTTCCTGTATACAGTACATTTATGTAAGTTGACTTATTAAAGGTGCTTGGACACAGATTTGATGTTAATGTTTTCTCAAATTTTCTGCATAATTTCATGACTTATATGTTGCTATAGCATTTCATACTATAATATAATAAAAATCTTATTTCATCTCGAAGTTACTGAAACTTCAAATTTCTGGACGCGTTTGATTGACACATCCTTGCACTTTCACAAATTTTAATTTTATTCTTAATACTTAAGAAAAATGGCAATTTTGTTGTGTATTAATGAAAAATATTAAAACTATAATCCAAAATATTCAGAGTAGAAATGTTCGAAAGCAAAACCCACTCACAGTATTGTCAGTCCGTGCTCAGTGGTGTGTGCAGACTTTAACAATTGAACACACCCGGTGAATCGTAAACATTAACAATAACAGAGCTCGTGCCCTGTTTACAAAAGCAGTTTACATTTCACGGGTATATTCAATTTGTTTAACTCTGTACACAACACTGAGCACGGGATGACGATATTAGTGAGGGGGTTTGCTTTCGCATATTTCTCTCTGAATTTTTGTGGATTATAGATGTAATGTTTTTCATTAATACACAACAAAATCGCTTCTTTTCTTAAATATTATTGATAAAGATAAAATTTGTGAAAGTGCAAGGATGTGTTAATCAAACGCGTCCCGGAATTCGTAGTTCAAATAATTTCCAGATAAAATAAGTTTTTAATTATATTTTCGTGTGAAATGCTATTTCAATATATAAGTCGTGATATTATACAGAAAATTTGAGAAAATATTAACTTAAAATCTGTGTCTAAGCACCTTTAATGTATCTGAAGGTAAAATCAGCAACCTTGTTTGCCACTTTTTCTCATCAACGATTTTTTTCTACTTTCGGTTTTAAAAAGCACCTCCAATTTTGATAATTATTTTAATTGTTTAATAATTTATGTTTGATATCTTTTACAAATTATGCTCCAATTCTCAGTCATTATTTTCTATCCCCTATTACTACTTTTGTCAGTTGTGTGTTCAAGCGAGACATGATTTCCTGTACATTTCACACCTTTGCGTGTATTAAATATCTAAGGCGATATTGCTGCATGCACTGAATAAACAAAATAGATATTCTAGAATTAACACAGATTTTGCCAATCACATTTTATTTTTAATGCTATATGTACTAATCAAAGCATTTAAATGACCTTAAAGAAGTTTTTAACAAGATTAAAACAAACTAGTTTGAAATTATTTAAATTAAAAAAAAATTGGAAATGAAAAGAGCAATAAAATATTTTTAGTCGGGCGAATTTTCGTGGGTCGGTCGGCTGAGGGCAAACAAACAATATTTTAATTTAGGCCTGGCCCTTGAACAAGTCACATTGGTTCTATAATAGTCCAGTTTGTATCAAGTAATTTTATTTTATTTTAGGCAGTGGAACAGAGTACAGAATGTGGTGGATTGTCTTTGAGACCAAGAATTCAAATACACAATGATGAAATTGTAAGATCATAGATTTTTTTCAATGTATTCTCAGCTACATGTATATGCACATCTTGCTGTGCTTTAAACTATTTAGGGAATTCAATTTAGATATAGTGATGTAGAGACTTGCAAGGTAGTAAGTATCTATCATAAGTTTAATCATTAAAATTTTTAATATACATGTATTTGTTTAATTTAAACATGTAAGATATTATCAAATCAATTAAGTTGAAAATCAAGATATTTGTAACTAATGTATAGGTTTAGCCCTTGAACATTGGTTCTATAATAATCAAGTGAATAATCAGCTTGTACCAGGTACTTTTTATTTTATTTTATTTTATTTTAGGCAGTGGAACAGAGTACAGAATGTGGTGGATTGTCTTTGAGACCAAGAATTCAAATACACAATGATGAAAATGTAAGATCATAGATTTATTTCAATGTAAATTTTATATCTCCTTACTCGTCTTTTTGTTATTATACCCCCCCCCCCCGAAAAAAAACAAATATTGGAATTTTGGGGGGGGGGGATATGAATCATATTATCCATCTGCCTGTCTGAATAGCTGTCTGTACAAAAATGTCTGGGCTATTTTCTGTAAAGGAGAATCATTGGAGGCATATACTTAAGGGTATCTTATCACCTGACCCAAGGTAGAAAATTTTTTAAATTTATATCAGGTCCATATTTTTTAGATTACTTATGACCAGAGGATGTGTTTCTTTTTTTAGCCAAGGTCATTTGGCAAGTTCAAGGTCACTTCTAGAAAATTCTATATGGGCTGATTTAAAAAAATGAAAGGATGAGGGGGTATGTATCATTTTGAATGTTAAATCTCAACCAATCAGAGAGATAGGAATTTTTCAATTATATAATGATAAGATTTACTTTGAGAAAGCCATTTGAATAAGATTGTGTTTATTATGATCAAGAATATTATTTGTAATGTCATGTTAAGTGTATATACCTTAAAAAAAATTCTAATCTCCCCAGAACCTAGCTAAGATGTACATGTAATTATAAACAGCTGACTTTGGCTTTTAAAATATAACAAAAAGTGTTTAGACCAAATGTTTTACATCATCTGCTGATGCTTAGTTTAGATTGACTCGGAGATCACTTTGCCTGGTGTCTTTTTCTTCATCTGTCTGTTAAATCTTTTGGACTGAAAGAGTCACACATATGTTTAGAGATTTGATATTTATACCCTGGCTCCAAAGGAGAGCGGGGTATACTGTTTTACCCTTGTGTGTCAGTCTCTCTGTGTGTCTGTCTGTCTGTAACAATTTTTTCGTCGCAGTTTTCTCAGCAACACACACACACACATATATATATGTATTGTAATTGTTGAGTTTATGTTTTTATGCCCCCTTGCTTTAAATCCATTAGTTGTCAGTTGGTATGTTAATAGGTAGACCAAGTGTTGTCCCCTTAACATTTTGAGAATTCTTTGCTTGACTGTTATCACATTTTATACCTTGGTTCCCCCTGTAGTCTTTTTAGGTCACAAGGTCAATAGTTTAGGGTCAAACTGCTCTAGATAGGAAGATATTGTCTGTTCAATATCTTTAGAACCCTTTGCTTGACAGACATCAAATTTAATACACTAGCTGGTTCCCCCTGAGAAATGGATAAGGCCAAATAAAAAAATATGTGTGGTTCCGGTTACCCGACCTTCCCTATTTTATACCCCCGACCCTAAACTTTTTGGGGGCAATTTTCATATTTTTTCCGGAATTTTCCCCAATTTCCATCAGTGGCTCCGGTTTAAGTTTTAGTTAGCAATGACGGCCTCCTTGCAAAACATAGTGCAAGTGTTTAATAGTATTAAGTCCAAAGCAAGCTAGCATGTAGGTGTCCCCTACCAATATTGACTTGTATATTATCACATCACATTTAAATGCCATTTGCAAAGCAGTGATAGGTATTATTTAGAAAAATTAAGAAAATCATTTTGTTAAAAATAAAAAAAAAATTCCCTACCTACCTAATCTAATTTTTTTGGAAGTTTAACTGGAACCACACATATTTTTTGTTTGGCCTAGCACTGCAGATTTTGAGGTCACAAAGTCAAGGGACAAGGTCAAACTGGACATAGGAGGATATTGACTTTTAGTATCTTTAGAACTCTTTGCTTGACAGACATTAAATGTGGTACACTGGATCCCTCTAAGGAGTAGATAATCCCTATTGATTTTAAGGTCACATGCCAGTGTGTCAATGGTAAAACTGGACATTGAAATATATTGACCGCACAATATGCTGAGGACCCTATGCTTGATGTACAACTGTAAAAAAAAATATAGACTGCTTGAATAAAAGGTTAAGGTCATTGGTCAATCTCAACAAAGGGCAAAATCACTGATTTATGTTAAACAAAGTCAAATTTTTTCTATTGTTTCTTGTATTTGTAGGAAAATATTGAATCCAGTCAAGAAACACCAATGGATAGCCAAGAAAACCAAGTTTCAGAAGCATCAATTTCTGGTATTGATCACCTTTCTAAGCTGAACGAGTTCCTTGCAGCATGCAACAAGAGTCCTGTTAAAACACTTCGAGAGTCATTTGTTAGTTCAAGTGAGCGAACAAGAAGAAGATATGCCGCCAAAGCAAATGAATGCCTCTCTCTTCTTTTAGAGACAATATGTCCAGGAGAAAGTGATGCCTTAAAAGATGCCATGTTTTCCAAATTAGAAAAGTCTTACACTCATTATGAGTCACCAGCACTTGTTGAGGCTTTAACTGAGAGTTACCTAAAAGCTGAGACACCAACAGTTCGGCGTCAAATATTGTCTATTCTTACCACCCAGATCAGTTTTCAAGACATTAATGCTATGATTCCATCTGTTACACAACACAAATTTTACTCTGCTAAGAAACATGCTAGGGAGTTAGGAGTTGGAGCACCAGTGCCACATGAAAAACAAGCTAGAGAAAAAGTAGATTCTTCAAAACTTGAGCATTTCTTGGACTTCGTAACATCAAGTCAAGTCATTAAGGACCTACCTCTGGGAGAAAAGACCCTAACCCTAACTACAGGGGAGTTAATTCAAACACCATATGTCATCAGATGTCTAGCACCTGCGACAATTGTAAGACAGTATTCCCAGCTGTGTTTAGAGGAAAATTTTGAAGCCATTGGTAATACTTTATTTGCTTAGTAACTCTTAAGACTACATATACATTAACATACTAATATTGCAAACTTATGTACACATTTTTTCATAATTTTTCATTTGAAGGTGGTTTCAGTTATGATATTAATCAATTGTATTTGTGGAAATTCTGAGTTATCATTTTTTTTTAATAAAGTATTTTTTAGGAGAGAGCACCATGTACAAGATTTTGTCAGAGTGTAGTGCTGCTGTGCGCAGATCTGTTGAAGGAGTTGACTACTATGTTGCAGAAGCTAGTGAGGCTTTTCGTGAGTTAGAACATGTAGTTCGGGAAATGCAGATTCCTCTGAATGAGCAGAAGAGAATGTTGGAGAACCTGATGAAAGCCAAGTATTATTTAAAGGCTGATTACAAAGTAAGATATATTTGTAATATATTACTTTTATGAATTAATGATTATTTGAAACAATTTAATTAAAACATAAAGCAAAATCAATTAAAAAATACATGATACATAGAAATTGACACAATTTCATTTTTACGTCACCTGAGTCACTCAGGTGACCTATTGCTATCTGTTTTCGTCCGTCATCGTCCGTCGTGCGTCGTCCGTCGTCCGTCGGTCGTAAACTTTTGAACATTTCAGCTTCTCCTCTTGAACCACTGAACCAATTTCAACCAATTTTGGCATATAGCATCAATGGGTGAAGGGGTACAAAAATTGTGAATTTCATGGTCCCTGCCCCCCTGGGGCCTGAGGGTTGGGGCTAAAACCATCAAAATTAGTGCTATCTTTAAAAATCTTCTTCTTTACTCCTGGACATCAAGCAGTCAAACTGTTGGCATTATTGTGATAAGCATTGAGCCCTCTACCAAAATTGTGAAATTCATGGCCCCAGGGTCAGGGGTTCTGGTGCTAGGGCGGGGCTATATAGATCATATAGTGAAAGTGCATTATTTCTTTGAAAATCTTCTTCTCTACTCCTGGGTATTATTTAAACAAATTAAATACATAGTTATGATAAGCAAGGGTGACTCTACCAAAATTGTGAAATTCATAGCCCCAGGGTCAGGGGTTCTGGTGCTAGGGTGGGGCTATATAGATCATATAGTGAAAGTGCATTATTTCTTTGAAAATCTTCTTCTCTACTCCTGGGTATTATTTAAACAAATTAAATACATAGTTATGATAAGCAAGAGTGACTCTACCAAAATTGTGAAATTCATAGCCCCAGGGTCAGGGGTTCTTGTGCTAGGGTGGGGCTATATAGATCATATAGTGAAAGTGCATTATTTCTTTGAAAATTTTCTTCTCTACACCTGGGTATTATTTAAACAAATTAAATAGATAGTTATGATAAGCAAGGATGCCTCTTCCAAAATTGTGAAATTCATGGCCCAAGGATCAGGGGTTCTGGTGTTAGGGTGGGGCATATAGATCCTATAGTGAAGGTGAATTATTTCTTTGAAAATCTTCTTCTCTACTCCTGGGTATTATTGAAACAAATTAAATACATAGTTATGATAAGCAAGGGTGACTCTACCAAAATTGTGAAATTCATAGCCCCAGGGTCAGGGGTTCTGGTTCTAGGGTGGGGCTATATAGATCATATAGTGAAAGTGCATTATTTCTTTGAAAGTCTTCTTCTCAACTCCTGGGTATTATTTAAACAAATTAAATACATAGTTATGATAAGCAAGAGTGACTCTACCAAAATTGTAAAATTCATAGCCCCAGGGTCAGGGGTTCTAGTGCTAGGATGGGGCTATATAGATCATATTATATAGTGAAAGTGCATTATTTCTTTGAAAATTTTCTTCTCTACACCTGGGTATTATTTTAACAAATTAAATAGATAGTTATGATAAGCAAGGATGCCTCTTCCAAAATTGTGAAATTCATGGCCCAAGGATCAGGGGTTCTGGTGTTAGGGTGAGGCATATAGATCCTATAGTGAAGGTGAATTATTTCTTTGAAAATCTTCTACTCTACTTCTGGGTATTATTGAAACAAATTAAATACATAGTTATGATAAGCAAGGGTGACTCAACCAAAATTGTGAAATTCATAGCCCCAAGGTCAGGGGTTCTGGTGAAAAGGGGGGGGGGCTCTATTGATTATATAGTAAAAAAGCAAAATTTCTTTGAAAATATTCTTTTCTGCTCCTGGTTAAAAAGCAAAGAAGCTAAGTGTATAGTTATGATGAGCAAGAGTGTTTCTTCCAGAGTAGTGAATTGCATGACCCCTGGGTCAGATGTGCTGGTGTAAGGGTGGGGCTCTTGATAATATAGTGAAAATGCATTAATTCTATTAAATAATCCTGTCTACTCTTAGTGTTACAGTGTTTTTTTTCAGTACTTTGGGACTGGGGGCTGAGACCCTCAGAATTGGGAATTTCAGCGTCATTTAGGCTAAATTGGGAATCTCCCAGAAAACCAAGTCACTTAAAAAGCTTGTCAAAAAGCTTTGCTTTTGTCTTTGCATTAATTTAACAAACAATTGTTATAACAAACCAAGACTATTCTTGGTATGAATTATCTAATTACTTGCATCAAGAACAATAGTGGTATGAATTATCTAATTATGAAGAAATCCAACATGGCTGAACAACAAAACCTGCTTTAACTTCACTGAAAAACATGCAATAAACAAACTGAATTTGATCAAATATTTTGTAAGTTTTTCTTTGGGAAAACTTCCACTACATTTTTAGGTCACCTGAGTCACTCAGGTGACCTATTGCTATCCGTTTTTGTCCGTCGGCGTGCGTCGTGCGATGTGCGTTAACATTTGAACATTTTTAGCTTCTTCTCTGAAACCGCTCTACCAATTTCAACCAAATTTGGCATATAGCATCTATGGGTGAAGGGGAACAAAAATTGTGAATTTCATGATCCCTGCCACCCTGGGGCCTGAGGGGTGGGGCTAAAACCACCAAAATTAATGCAATCTTTAAAAATCTTCTTTACTCCTGGACATCAAGCAGTCAAACTGTTGGTATGATTGTAATAAGCATTGAACCCTCTACCAAAATTGTGAAATTCATGGCCCCAGGGTCAGGGGTTCTGGTGCTAGGGAGGGGTTATATAGATTATATAGTAAAGTGCATTATTTCTTTGAAAATCTTCTTCTCTGCTCCTGGGTATTAAATAAACTAACTAAGTATATAGTTATGATGAGTAAGAGTGCCTCTTCCAAAATTGTGAAATTCATGGCCCCAGGGTCAGGGGTTCTGGTGTTAGGGCGGGGCTCTATTGATTATATAGTAAAAATGCATTAGTTCTTTGAAAATCTTCTTCTCTGCTCCTGGGTATTAAATACAGTAACTAAGTACATAGTTATGATGAGCAAGAGTGCGTCTTTCAAAATTGTGAATTTCATGGCCCCAGGGGCAGGAGTTCTGGTGTAAGGGCGGGGCTCTATTGATTATATAGTGAAAATGCATTACTTCTTTGAAAATCTTCTTCTCTGCTCCTGGGTATTAAATAAAGTAACTAAGTATATAGTTATGATGAGTAAGAGTGCCTCTTCCAAAATTGTGAATTTCATGGCCCCAGGGTCAGGGGTTCTGGTGTTAGGGCAGGGCTCTATTGATTATATAGTGAAAATGCATTAATTCTTTGAAAATCTTCTTCTCTGCTCCTGGGTATTAAATAAAGTAACTAAGTACATAGTTAGGATGAGCAAGAGTTCCTCTTCCAAAATTGTGAATTTCATGGCCCCAGGGGCAGGGGTTCTGGTGTTAGGGCGGGGCTCTATTGATTATATAGTGAAAATGCCTTAATTCTTTGAAAATCTTCTTCTCTGCTCCTGGGTATTAAATAAAGTAACTAAGTACATAGTTAGGATGAGCAAGAGTGCCTCTTCCAAAATTGTGAATTTCATGGCCCAAGGGGCAGGGGTTCTGGTGTTAGGGCGGGGCTCTATTGATTATATAGTGAAAATGCCTTAATTCTTTGAAAATCTACTTCTTTGCTCCTGGGTATTATTGAAACAAATTAAATACATAGTTTGATAAGCAAGGATGCCTCTTCCAAAATTGTGAAATTCATTGCCCCGGGGACAGGAGTTCTGGTGCTAGGGCGGGGCTATATAGATCCTGTAGTGAAGGTGAATTATTTCTTTGAAAATCTTCTTCTCTGCCCCTGGGTATTGTTTAAACAAACTAAGTACATTGTTATGATAGGCAAGGATGCCTCTTCCAAAATTGTGAATTTTATGACCCCAGATTTAAGGGTTCTGGTGGGGGGGGGGGGGGGGGGGCTTCTATTGATTATAAAGTGAAAAAGCAAAATTTATTTGAAAATATTCCTTTCTGCTTCTGGTTAAAAAAGCAATGAAGCTAAGTGTATAGTTATGATGAGCAAGAGTGCTTCTTCCAGAGTAGTGAATTTCATGACCCCTGGGTCAGATGTGCTGGTGTGAGGGTGGGGCTCTTGATAATATAGTAAAAATGTATTAATTCTATTAAATAATCCTGTTTGCTCCTTGGTGTTAAGCAGATAAACAAAGTGATTAGTTATGATGAGCAAACTTATGGTCCCAGGGTCAGAAGCTCTGGTGTTGGGGGGGGGGGGGGGGGCTCTATTGATAATATAGTGAATCTGTAGTAAAAATGCATTATTTCCTTAAAAATCTTCTCCGCACTTGGGCATATCAGAGGCAAAAAGAGTGAAAGTTTTAATAAGGAAGATTATTTTTACCAGATTTTTGAACATCTGGACCATTTGGTCAAGTGTTCTGGTCCTGGCCAGGGCTCTATTATTTTGTATTCTACTGAGAGGAGTTATTCCCCTTTGCCATTTACTTTTGATAATTTATCACTGTAAATAATGTACTTGAAAGGTAAATAGAATAAGAAAATTATGCAAAAACTTTTATTGTATAATACAAAAAGTACTTTCATAGTTTTAATGATCAGAAACACTTGTAAGTAGTAGATAAATAAAAATGAGACAAAAATAACTTGTCTTATTAAATGTTCATCAAGGACCAAGAGAGGCCAATGTAAGAAATTTCAACAAAGGATTAAAATAGTACAGAAGCATTGATAATTTGTTAATATACTGTATGGTGATAGTGATAAATGGGGATTAGATTTATAGAACATAATTTGTAAACTGTTAATGAATATTAAGACCAATTATTTTGTTGATCATGATCACCCTATTTTTCTTGCTTTTTGGCAACAAAGTTTCACCTTTCAGTTCATTTTATACTCTATGCATCCTTTAAATTGTTGTATCATACTCAGGTGACCGTTAAGGCCCTTGGGCCTCTTGTTTTCAATTTTGTCAATTTGAAATTTAGATGCATGTCAGAACATCTTCAAATGTAGCTGACCACTGTCTTGCTCATGCCCTTAGTCAAGTTGACAGTGTATTCTTCGAAGAGAATTGTTCTCATGAGCATACATATACTTGTCTGCAATGCAGTGAACTAGATGAACTTTTGTCATCACTTATGAAACTGATCAAAACCATGGACTGGGACAATCCTGATGCATACATGTTTAAGGTTTGTAAAATGTGTCAAAGGAAATATGTGAATTAAGGTACATATGGTATTTTTAACCTTGTAAACAAAATTTCAGAATTTAATAGGCCCGTAGTTGTTAAACAGAATGATGCGAACATTTTTCACTTGTAAATATTTTTTGGTTTAGAATTTTATACAGTTAAGTACATTGTACTTTGTGGAGCTTATCTTACCAATGACACCAAAATATGCAACATGTATAATTTTGCCACATGATTCTTCTGTAAGTATTTGAAATTGTCTCAAAATTTCAATGTAGGTGGAAAGGTCTGTGACTGCCATAAAGGAACTCAAGGCACATGTACTGAGATCTAAAAACCAAGATGTTGCCAGAGTAGACATCACAGCAAACCTTGAGGATGGAGATGTTTTCCTTGTTGCTGACTGGGCCATGAAGTTCTTGCCTAGAAAATTTAGAGAAGGTCAAACAGACTGGTTCGGAAAGCGAGGCATTAATTGGCACATTGCTGTGTGTGCTACAAAACACAATGATATTTTTGAGCTAGTTACTTATGTACATGTCCTTGATTCACAGTCTTCACAAGATTCCAGACTCACAGCAGCTTTGATAGTAGACGTTGTCAAGGATATTGCAAGTAGAAAGAACATACAGAAAGTTCACATATGGTCTGACAACGCAGGATGTTACAAGAGTACCTACACTCTACATGCCTTGTATCAGGAACTACACCCATTGATTAAAACTTACAACTTTTGTGAAGCACAAGATGGGAAAGGCCCATGTGATCGCAAGGCATCACACATAAAGTCAGCCATAAAAAGATATATAAATGAGGGGAATGATGTTCTCGATGCTTCACAAATGAAAAAGGTATGTTAAAAAGAATTATTTGAACCAAAAGAGAATTTTGTATATGATGAATATTTCTGTACATTGTCGGCCTCATCCACTCCCCCAACTGTCATCAGTAATGTCTTCATCATGCAAAAACTCACTTTTAGTCAATAAGATGAGAAATTAATGACATTGAATAAATTTATTTAGTAAAGAGTGAAATATATATTCTAAGCTTCAGAACCGGTTGTTACTATTATAAATATGTAAAAATGCAACTTTTCTTGTGCAAGAAATATCCTAGACATTTGCGTCAGTAACTTACTTGCTGCATGATTAATATTGCTTGCCACAAACCATTCATTTATTTATTTATGATGAATGTTTCTTCAGTCCCATATATCAAAATATCAGTGGGTGTATTTCAAATTGACAAGTAACAAAATAGATGATTTTCAGTAAGACTGTTTGTTATGTGAATCAATAGGGAATAGATCTATATATCAAACCATTTTAATCATAGTTACCTGATTTCTTACAATATTTTGTAGGCTATTGACACTCAGCAAAAAGGACAGTACAGAATCAAAGTCGTCACTCCAGTCATTGATGCTGACGCTGAGAAAGCAAGTGTGAAAGCCATTCCCAACATTTCATCTCTGAACAACTTTGAGTTCAGCCCTGATGGATTACGAGTATGGAAGGCATACAATATTGGGCCAGGTAGCAACTGATTTTCTAAAACTTCATTTGATGTATGTTGCAAATGTTCTCTCCAAAACCAAGCCAATAACCTCAAAGGTTTGATTCTGAGTTTTTCTTAAGCAGCTGGTAATTAATCGAAAAGATGATGCACTGATTTATGCACTCTTTTCCGGTTATTTATTCATATGACTGTAGTAAAAGTAAAATGGAATGTTGTTCTTAATGAGATTATTATACATAACTAATTAAAATAATTAAAAAAAAATGTTAATTATTATTTTCTAGGATAATTATTACCATGGACAACTACAACTGTGCCATTTATGCAGTTAAATGTCATCAAGACTTGGACAAACGAAGTAAATCCTGCTGTTCTTTCTCCAGGTATATGCACATTTTAAAATTTCCAAGGTTCAAATAAGCATTTCTGAATAGCATGTTTCTATCATGTTTACTCCAATACACAGTGTATATTGGACATAGAATATTGTTTTGCATATCAGGCAGTTGTGATGTCACAGTGGCTTTTGCATGAAAGTTATGACAAAAATAAAGTGAATTAATGTACAGAAACAGTCTGTGTAAAATACATGATAGTAACTAGTATGTGTAAAACATGATAAAAAGAATCTCCCATAGTTCATTGTTGAATATGTTATTTATCCTACTTGTATGTTTTATCTCCTTTGCAAGGATCAGGAATAAAAAAAAAAATGCACAACTTGAAAATCATATGATAAGGTTTATACTTGGTTGTTTTGTTCATTTGATTAATGCAAATAATGACCACTTTGTACTCTACACAGTTTGTATTTCATTTCAGATGATGAGATCGAGACTACAGAAAGAAATGAATTTTCTGAGTCGTTACCCAGAAAACGGAAAACGGTAGATCATGTGTTTTGTTGTGCCAATGAGAACTGCGACAGATCATTTCGTTCCTTAACATCTCTGGAAAATCACAATCTCCTAGGTAACTGTAGTGACAGATCAGAGAGAAACCTTATAGATAGGTGCAAAATTATTTATCAAAACAAGTTGTCAGCTTTGAATACAACTTGTCCATCATATGATGAAGGCATTATAACAACGGAATGTAGAGAGCCAATCAAACCAACTGGATGGGCATTGAAAATGAAAAAGCCGAAGGTTTTGTTTACTGAAGACCAAAAAGAATACCTTACAGAAATATTCAAGGCAGGCAAAATTACTGGAAAAAAGGAGGATCCAAGTAAAGTGGCGAGAGACATGCCGTATGTACTTGTAAATGGAAAAAAGCGTTTCAGAATGGAGGACTACTTAACACCAACACAAATAGCAAGTTTCTTTTCAAGACTCTCTCAGAAAGACAGAAAATGTTATGCTGGAGATTTCTTGGCAGCATCTTTTGATAGAAATTTGAATGATCTGAAAGAAGAAGTTCTTTCACATATATAATGTTTCAGTTGCTAATACATGTACATGTATATTAATGAGGGAAAATACATGTGCTTTTCCCATTTTGTTACACATTTTTGTTAAAAATTTTCAATTATTTACAAAATCTGATAGTCATTGTTATTTTCAGTATGCTAGGGGAACTTGATTTTAATGATCTTTTGTGTACATTTTCATCTAGCTGTGAAGAGCAGAATAATGAGTTCTGATATCTCTTATCTGTCATGTTTCTTGAGGTTCATAAATCTTTTTATGTCAAGATTACATTGTATGCATGTGTATTACAAATTGCATTTCTCCTCGTTTCTTGCTAAATATTTTAATCCACTCTGAAATACAGCAAAATTGCAATTTATCGCAAATTAAGTGCCAGAACATACAATTGATTTCATGCCATAATATTTCTAGTCTTATGTGCAATGTTTCTTCAAAAATCTTTTCATGCATTTAAGGACATTGGCAAGGTTCCTGGTTATTGTATAGAATTTTTCAAGAACTTTTGAGTAGGTTTAAATGCACTAAACATGCTATAAATGCACTAAACATGCTATATTCTGGATCGTTTTACCTACCAATCCAACATTCTATTTAGATTTTGTCAAATTAGTGTTTTTACAATTCTTAATGCATTTCCTATGTAAAATGTTGATAAAAGGGACCTACAAAATTTTTCACCATAATATTTCTTCAAAACTCATTTATTTCATACAGTTTTTGTATTATATACATTATTGTATCTTCATTTCCTATGACTTCTAAATATTTTGGCTGAAAATGTATATATAGAAACAAGACATGGCTATACCGGCACCGATCATCATTTTTGAGTTGCGTCCCTTAACAGCTAAAATTGGTCAAGAGACTGGTTGATTGTTTTTATCATGTAATTGACTGAATTGATTGAAACACATTGTCATAAAAATATTGGCATGGATTTATTTTTAACTTTATTCGTAATTACTAAATGCTGATTCCTTCACACGACCTAAGAACTGTTCTCAGTCGGCATGGTTGACCTACCTTTTAGTATATGTGACATCCAGCATACTGAGCATAACAATGGTAAATGACGACCTGTTGGCTCCTTGTCCCTGAATACAATGTACAACAAAGCCATTACTACTTTTCTTTCTTGCTGTATAGATGATTCTACCCGTTGAAGGAAGTGCACGTGCTTTTGTTTACCTCTGTAACATACGGCGATACGCTTTATTAGTTTTCACCGCTTAGCGAATTCTACACGGGAGATCACTCTCAATCACTATTTTATAAGAAAAAAAACCCATGTATTAAACCTTTTTTCTCCGGAAAACCCTGACTTGCCAATGTCCTTAATTAAAAAGGTCTAGATTCTGCTTATATACTGTTGACTATTGCATTCATTCCATGTATTTCTAAGATTTTTTAAACAAGCATGCAATATTGCAAAAATGCAGTTTTTTGGCATAGTGCCAAATGTTCAGTTTTAAGCTATGATTGCTCTTTTGTATGAAGTTTAACCATAATTCTTTCAAATGTGTTTAAAATGTGGAGATTATGCTTGTTATTGGCTAACAATTAAATTTCTTCTCCATACTTGATACTTTTTAAAAATATACTCAGAAATAGAGTAAGTTGCACTTTTTGGCAATGTGCCAAAAACATATAACTTTCTTGCCATGGTTTCTCTAGAGTGTGATGTTTCTCCATTAATTTTAATATGCTTTTTAAAAGTCAAGATTATGCTTGTGTACTGTTTATAATTGCATTTATTCCATGTATTAGGCAAATGTTTTAAAATCAAGCATAAATTAAAAGCAAAATCCACTTTTTGGCACAGTGCCAAATATTAAAAAAAAATTGCATGTACCCTATGCAATCATCTTTAATCACAGAGTTATAATGATTGCAGGTATAAAGAGATCTATTTGTAGAAAAATGAAATTTGTAATCAATGTTTGCTATTTATATTAAAATTTAATTTGCTGAGATATTAAAAAAGGCCAAAAATGGACTATTTCACGGCTACAAACCACCCTTAAGATGCCATGGTTGGTTTCCATGGCAACGGATGAATATTTTTTTGTTTTTAAATCATATTTGTGCAAGATAGATGATACGAAGCTAGCACCCCCAAAATTAAAGAAATCGATGACATCAAGTGGCCAGACCTCTTCTAGTTTCTTTGATTCTTACATAGAATCAGTGTTAAGTGCTTCTCATATATTCCATTGCATTTTTTCTTCAAGAAGAAAGTCAAGAAGTGGTAGAAATTGTTCATATTTCTCTTTTTTTTTTTTTTGAAGGATCCATTCGCGTTTCTGAACTGGAGGAAGAATGTTCTCGATTTCACTTATCATAGTTGTAGTATTCATTTTTCTTTCCATGTTTACCCTTTTTAGATTTAAGAAACATCTTTCTATGATTTCAATACTGTTAATAAAACACAGATGATCCCCATCAAGAATACTTCTGAGATTTCGAATGTCAGAAAGTATTGAGTCGGTAAGTCTTTCAGGTCTGCCATTATTTAGTTCTAGTCTTTTCCGCATCTCTTCATAATTGTTATCTACACCCTGCACAGTTTTAAGAGCCATTCTCTGTAATGACTTGAACTTTTATATAGGAGCTGTGGCACGCATAGTCTCAGAATTTCTCCAAACTCTCTATGATAAAAGTCTTTGATACCGTTAACTCAAATCAGGCAAAAATTGGTTGCTACGTGTCATGGTTACCATAGCAACATGTCCTAAAGTTTGAAAAATGGCATTTTTCAACATGTTAAGAGTTCTACAGTTAATGTTTGCAGCAAAGCAAACAAGTGACAATGACTGTTTCTGAAAGTTGAAGGTCTGGTGTCTTAAATGCATGATAAACAGGTTTGGTAGATCAACTATTACATACGTTACTATGGAAACAAAGTATTCAAAGGTAATAATTTTGTTCATTTAATTTTATAAAGTCGTACATTTAAGAGTAAAAACAATTATAGGTTGAAATGCAAACAAATAATAGACAAGAGATCCATGTTACATATACCAAGGATAAAATATATTTCTTATAGGATTGCAATGTTTGCCATGGTTTTAATAACACGAAGGGATTTAAATTTACGCTCTTAGTGTCTTAATCTTATCATATCTTTTTAAAAAGCATATTTCTATACAACTGATGATCAATTTTTAAAGGCGTTTGTGTGACCCTAATTTTCTCATTTCAAAAAATTCAAATTCAATTCTTTAAATAGAGCGTTGCTATGGAAATTAGCTGAAAAAATATGCATAAAAATCTGAAAAATATTCTGTTTCCTTGGATACGTACCCTTGTATGTAGATTCCCAAAACTTTTATGATTGATATATATGAGCAACTAACCCGACTTTCAATTTTGACTACCACCCAATCTCTAACAGGATGCAAAAAGCTTGCACATAGGATTTGATATTGATATAAAATTAACAAAATCGAACATTTTCCCTTCTTGGTAACCATAGCAACAGTGTTGTATTTTTCAAACTTCATCAATATATGATATTCAACTTTAGTTCTACCAGATAAGTGCTATTCAATGTGAGTAAAATGCTCTGTTTCTTGATTAAAAGGTAAGTAAATTCCTAAAGCAGCAAAAAAAATATCACTTCAAACACTTGGTACATTGTTCCATGGTTACACTGCAAAGTAACAATTAATCCTAATTCTTCTTATGTTGTCGGTGTTGCAAGGTCCTAAGGAAGTATATGTGCCAGTCATGAATTTTATTGTTGTTCCTCAAGATAGTAGCATTAACTCAATCGTAGCAACAGATTTTGCATGGTTACACTGTGTTACCATGGCAACCATGAAAGTTATTGTTAGAATAATATTGCCAATACCTAATTACTTAAGGTTAAATATTTTTATTGTTTTTCTTTGGTTGTTGATTGAGTTTGATCATGTAACATCTATCATTAGTGAATATTGAGCGTTTTTCGGCATTTTTCAGCATCTAAAATGTATTCCAAATGTACCCATGGTTACCACTTACTTAGAGATAAATTCTAAATAGTTTCTTTATAGCATAAGTGGCAACAAGGTGTCATGTTTTTTGGAGAATGGTTTGTTTGTTTTTCTTAGTCTTTATTAAGGCTTAATAAAGATTCAAAGTAGCTGAAAATCTCAATTTTTTTCAACTTTTCTGGCTGTTACCATGGCAACCAAGACACATGCCAACAAAATTTTATTTGATATATGTTTCTGGTGTCAAGTTGTAATAATGGGCAAAGTTTCATCAAAATCGGTGACCATGCGTGGCAAAGAAGTTTAAGTGGTTACAGAGAATCGCTATTAAATGCTTCACTTGTGAGACTCTTCTTTAATGCAACTGGTTCGGTTCCATATGTTGAAACACAATGCTTTCATAAACTCTCTTGAAACTCGGAAATTCTCTAATTTCACCACTAAATATTGGTGCATCTAATTTCTTTACTTTCACACCCTCTTTTTGTTAGTCCTTTTCTGATTTAGATTGTTTGTCTTTACACTACAGCAGTGACTGCTTACTAACATCTGCACGACAATTACACAGTTCATTATACATTGTGTCCATATCTTTATCTAAATTATTCATGTCAATGACATCTTGTTCATTTTCTGGATTTAACAATTCTATGTACTCAGCATGTCCGTTTTCCAGTCCTTTGTACGAGTTTTCCATATCAGACAAGATGTTCTTGAGTAATTCTAAACTTTCTGAACTTTTCAAATCTTCAAATCTATTAAAAATTCTGTGAAACTTCCCTTTCAGTGTTGATCTTCTTCTTTTCTTGATCAATGCTGTTGGTGATTTCTGAGGAGTTCCATGCTTATCTGCCACTTTCTCTTGTTTGCCAGTCATCTTCCCGTGTGTTGAAATGTTGTAATCAAACAAACCGTCAAGCAGTAATCATTTATTGATTTCAACCTGTGATAAACATACATCCATTAAATATAAATTTGATAAAAACTCTGGACATATATTGTTAAATACTATTACAATAAATATTAAATATAATTTTACTTACACATTGACGGGTATAATTTTAACATCATTCTTTCAGTCATCGTAGTCAGTGTTCATGATACACGATTTTCTGCTGCCGGAACTGGGTTAACATAACTAATTGAGGATATAAAATGACGGAAATGAAAATTCCGGATTAGTTCACTACACCTTTGTTGTCACTAACACGAACCATATGTTGTCATTATTCACAAAGGACATGTCTGCAACAATATTTCCCTCGTTTGGAAACACAGGACAAATATATAACTTCAAAGACATATTCATCCTTTGTTTTTGATTTTTGTTTCTGTTTTTGATTTTGTTTTTTTACATAAAAAAGAAATAACAAAAATGTACAATTTGATGTTGTACTTGTTATGTAAGAATGTGTGTTAAATAATTCATTGTATTAGAAGTAAAATTTGAATTGAATAATTGCTCATCATCATTCAATAAAATGCTTGTTCAGGAATATCTTAATTATAAAGCACTTCATATAAACATCCTTTAAAGTAAACAAGTATCTCAGCCATTCGCATTGCCGCCGATTTACGAAATTCTGCATTCATACAAACGCATAGTGCACAGGGTTTCTTCGCCCTAAAACCGTTAGGGCGAGCGCTGTTCTATGTTTAGGGGATTAATTTTTTCCAGGAATGACCGTGTATCATCATTAACAGTAACATACATTGTTGATATGAATTGACTAAGTTTAATGAATTAAAAATGGCCGCCGTGGTCAGTTGCATTTAAACATCGGTCTTTATATTTTTGTTAATTCTTTTATTACCAACTGTTCTTTTCACAATGAATTTGACAGGGATTCTGTGCTTCGACCTGAAATGCAATGACCGATGACAAATTTGAAAATGTTGTGTCACTAGAAGGAAATTAACTTAACGTGTATTGGCTGCATGGTAAAAGTCAATGAAAACAAATTAATTCAGAACTTTTGGCTACAACGGAATGGATTTGTGATACTTGTATTGACTTAATAGCTAGTCATTACGATTTGGATCAATTTGTTGATGCGTTAAGCCGATAGCCAATAAGAAATAAAACAATGAAATAAAATGAAAGGAATTTAAAAAAACCTAGAAAATCTGCTATTGCAAGCAATAGCGTAGGTCACCCCGAACTGAACCATAAGCTCTAAGACTGTTTAAAAGAAAAACAGTATTCGTAGAAAAATCTCCTCCCCCTTCTCACTCAAGTTATAAAAAGTATTGTCTAGAAGAAAATTGATTTTTAGAGATCTGATTGGTGTAAAATAAAATTATTAATTTACTCTGATATCAGGAATAACAAGAATATCTTCTGTAAAAGACGGTAGGCCTTAATTTACACAATGCCAGGTTCAAGTCAAAACATGGCTGACGCAAAATAGTTCCTGAATTATATTTCAAATATTTCCGTGAGATATAATAATGCATTGACCTTCAATTCAACACTAAAATAACAGCTCTTTAAAGTATGACTACCTATAAATAGATAAAAACTACCCAGGTATGAAAACCTACTGCGCATGCCTCAGGTAAACCCCATCTGCTCGATAGATATAATCGATGACTTTCAATTCAGCTCGCCAAGTGAGTACACGTGTTTTCGTGTTCGAATGGCCAATGCCCAACTTCGTTCGCCGGGTCCTGGACAGGCAACGCCGGCACGTCATGAAAGTAATGAAGAACAGGAAAGCTCACCCGCAGAGGCGGAGAAGAGTGATAACAATAAGGTAGATGAATCGGAGGACTCTCAAGTAGAACATGTCTCTGTAGCGGACAAAACAGAGGATGATTATCGGCGGCAGTGGTCGTCGGAGCAAATTCGAAAAGCAAAAGGTAAGTCTGGCGACGTTTCTAATAGAACACAGTCGAGCTCAAAAAAACGTAAAAAGAGCAGGTCCTCAAATGAATCAAGTTCCAGCTCCTCTAGTTCTAGTTCCTCTAGTTCCTCAAGCTCGTCAAGCTCTAGTTCCGAGTCTGATTCAGATTCTGATTTGTTTTTGTGTTCCGCTGATAGCACAAAATCTAAACCAAAAATTTCTAAAAAGATACTTAATTTTGTTACTAAGTACGCTACTAAAGGAATCAATAAAAAGAACAGACAAAATGTTGCAAAGTTTTGTCCTATACCTAATTCAAAAAAGCTTCAGGGTTTGTCTTTGGATAGATTTTTCAAGAAAATTTATTTCAAGGGGAAAAATGGAATGGCAAATTAGAGAAAAATAAAATCAATACACAGATGAGAATTCTAGATGCTTTAGGGCCACTTTCTGTTTTATGGAGCGAGGCAGAACGAATAGGCAGAACGGGCAAGGGTATGGACCCTTCTGATGTAATTCAGTTTGTCCAAAGAGCAATTATGTTTGTAGGAAATTCTCATTTCCTTTACAATACTGATAGGCGTAAAGCAGTTTTAGCTAAAACAATGCCAGAGTCAGTAGATGTACTTTCCGATAAGAGGTACAAAAAATCACTGGGAAAGTGTAATAATGATTTATTTGGAAAACACTTTCTCAAACAATTAGCTAGAGATAACAAAGATAACAGAGAACTAGAAACTCATTACTAGTAATGAGGTCTTCCGTAATAGTACTTCCTTTTGAGGTAACTGCGTGGCGCAGTGTTTAGAGTGGATTTTTGGTCCGCACTTCTAGCAGTAAAAATTATGGATCAGTGCCCATCCATTGTATATTGAAACGGGTAGATACTGTTAACCTCCTGTTCTTAGAGAAAAACGTCTATGGTATTCATGTAAATTGTTTATTGAAGATGGAAAACATTTTGTTCTATACTGTCCAAAGTATGACCAATATACCGATATATTTAATGTAAACACATATATTAGTGATAATCCCATTAGAAAAATTCTCATTCCTACAAATATTACGACTGCTAGAAGGATATGTTGTTTCTTGAAAAAGTGCTTTGACACCAGAAAAGAAAGTCAACAATGAATATTAGTATTTAGAAATATACAGTATTTTGTTTACCTCACACTTGTTGCTTTGTACATTCAATCGTGTTAATTTGTGTTATGTTATTAATGTTCATGACTGTATGCTGACATAGTAATTGTCAATAAAGTGAATTGAATTGAATTGAATAGTAATTTTGATCTGATAGGGCTTGCAGTTACTTGGGAATGGACTGATCCAAAACTTTCAAACTAGTGACTCATTCAGAAAATGTAATTCAAATCCATCAACTAAAGTTAAAATGATTAATGTCATACGGACCCGGTTTTTCGATAGACTGGGTTCTGTGTATTAGCAATCTAAGCAAAGAAAATACGGAAGATAACTCTAACTCAATGCATACTCTATGAACAATCCAGAGAGTTCCGAAAGTCAACATGGCAAATTCGAAGCGAGAAAAAAATGTTGAGAAAATGGATTTTTCGTCTTTACATGAATTATTTTTAGGTTAAAAGTCATACACAACCTCAAAAAGGTTTGTTACAGTTAATCTGTTTAGTTATTTTCAGTGCAATTCCTTCTGTTTTCCTTCAAATTGTTTCTGCAATTTTTTGCTAACACTACCACACTTGTTTCATATGCTGATCTGACCTATATATTCTGGATGAGTGACCAGGTTAAAATTTCTTAAGCAGGTCATTTCCAAGAAAATATAAGTCCTATCTGAACCAAACTTGCATGAATTTAGTTACAATAATATAACTGCCTTGGGACGAGCTACCACACTAGTTTCAGATGCTGGATCTGACCTATATTTTCTGGATGAGTATCTGAAACGAAGTGTGGTAGTGTGTATACTTAGATGTATCCTCCATGCAAGTTTGGTCAACATAGTTCTTGGAAATGAGACCTGCTCCAAAAACTTTTAACCTGGTCACTCATCATGAAAATATTGGTCAGATCCAGAATTGGAAGCAAGCCTGCTAGTGTGCTTCTTCAGATGCATCATCCATGGAAGTTTGGTCAGCATAGAACTTATAGTTATTTGAAAATGAGACCTGCTCTAAAAACTTTAAAGTGGTCACTCATCTGGAAACATACATCTGAAAGAAGCGTGGCACACACTAGTTACGTGTAATGTGATTGAGCAAAAAAATAACGTATGTAACAGGAGAATCTTCCAATAATGAAAATGATAAAAAATTCTGAAATGGCAAGATCAAAACTTACTAAGATAATATAAAAACAAGATTTTCTCAATAAATGATTTTGATTTAATTACAAGTTGTACAAGTAAGTCACATGTGTATCCATATCAGTGTAGTGCAAAAACATGTGGGAAATACAAAAGTAAGCATCTCTAGTGTTACGATAAACAGAAAAATTCTTTATCAACGACATTTTGTATTGATGAATTACTAAACAAGTTCAATGCCAAGAGAATACATTATTTTCCACCTACTCAGGAAACACTTTATGGCTTTAGAAACTTAATTAGTTTGTCCTTTTTGATTTTTTTTAATGAAAATAAAAGGGTATTTTCTAAACATTTTTTTATTTGCCTTGAGTTTTTTTTTTTTTAAAACTCACATGTACGGGGAAACAAAAGGTTTCATACAATTAAACAGAAGAAGTAAACTCAATTTTTTAAAAGCTTACTTAAGCTTTAAGGATTTCTCTTTAAAAAGAATGAGAGCAGAATTACATAGTCCCAACGTCCCAGTTCCCCCTGTTTTTTTTTTTTTTAAAGGCAGGCAACACCAAGTCCGACTTCTATTTTCTATTCTTTCTTTGTCTTTTTGGCAGGATTGAAGCGCTGGCTGCAATTTGAAAAAGAGAAGTATATATATATATATATATATATATATATATATATATATATATATATATATATATATATGTATATATATATATATATATATATATTTGCCTATTGTGCAACCAGTATTTTTTTTTTTGCTTAAAGCAACATAATTTTGAAAATCAGTGTACTAATTTGAAGAATTTGCCATCTATTTTGGAATTAAAATTTATTAAATTTCGGTTTATAAAGTTGCATTATTTCTAAAGAAAGGAATTTAAATGGAATGTTGCAAAAAAATGTTAATATATCTCACAAACTTCAATCCATTTTCAAAAATATTAACTCTCAAAAGGTGATGAATACTTACATATCCACTACAGTGGTGCCTTTCACAGATCCTTTCACACTGATGTTCTCTTTGAAGGTCAAACCTTCAAAGATGGTCTGTATCATATCTGTACGGATCTTGAGTGTCATCCCATTCACTATGATGTAACTGTAGTTTCTATTAACATTTTAAGAAATAATTTGAAAAGTTTGTAAAAATTTATTGATACATATTTAAAAGTTAATGTGATGTTCTAAGAGGAATATCAATCTGTGTAAATCAAAATATTCCTAACAAGGGCAAGGACAATCAAGACTATATAACCTTGAACCTCCGATGACCTTGATTGGACCAACATTTACCTTTGACGTGAAAATACCAAAAAAAGTGAAGTTTCCATTTGATAGAATTCTGAAGTTATTTAGGTTACAGGCATAATTATGAAACTAAAATGTTTGTACAGCGGGTTTATGGTTTGAAAAAAGTTGATTAATCTAAGGTAAAGAGTCTGCATTTTATTTTCTTATTGGTTTTTCTGCAGTAGTGGTTTTCGTTCTTTATATCTCTATATTTGTAAAGAATTTTTATTTGAACAATGTTCAATCATTTCATACAAGGATGCTTTGTAACAAGTTTGGTTGAAATTGGCTTAGTTATTATTCTTGAGTAGGGGATACAAAATGTGTGGACCCTGTATAAATTATGCAAGGATGTCACTCCACTGCATATGAAACTTACTCAGAAACCTCCAACGCTTCAACTTCTCCTTGGAACTTGCCTTCTTCTTGAGTTTCCTAAATAAATAAAACAATATTTTATTTTCCATAATCAAAAATGATGGTCATCCTGGATTAATATAGCACATGTCAGACACATAGAAATGCTGTGACAGAATCTTCAAATTGTACTTGAAAAAGCATTAATTGGTAAGCCAAGGATGACTTAGTACTTAGTATCATACAAAAAATATTAGTTATAGTTGTCCTTATAAAATTAGAAAATGATTTGAGTTATCACACCACCTCAAAAGTATCTATAGATATACATACAAAAAGACAAAGAGGCAAATTAATATACCTCTATGGAAACAATTTGTTTTAAATACAGGCATTGTAATTTGTATAGCAAGGCATTCCATATCTTTTGCAGGAGCCTTATTACAAATATGTTTATCTTATCCCTAACTTGCTTGATATGTAATCTGAAAGGAATGATTTTATTTCTGTATGAAATACAAGCAATAATCCTTAAGTATTATAATGAAATATAAATTTATGAAAAAAGTTTACCATACACCCTCTGTGATTCAGAAAAAGAAGTATAAATGTGTGCAATTTAGGATTTAGGAATATATATATATATATATATATATATATATATATATATATATATATATATATATATATATATATATATATATATATATATATATATATATGTATGTATGTATGTATTTTTACTGTGCTTGTTGAGAATGAGCAGATATTAATTTTTTTTTTCTTCACTATGATGACTTACAGAACAAGTTGGAGATGATCGACTTTTTTTGTATACTCTCTTACCTTCAAACGTGTTAACACACTGGAATTAAGACAGATTTCTCCTCTCCACTGATCCACTTGAACATTTGTTGCCGATATTATTGTGTCCACTGGAGGCATTTCATACTTTGCGCATTCCCCCCAGAGCTTGCAGACAACTTTTCTTGCACCCTGCAAGGACTCCAATGTAATTTCCCTTCTCTGACTGTTAGGTGATGTAAGTATGTCTGTGTACTAGAATTAAAATGTTCATTTAAATTAATTTGTAAAACACTACTCCTAGTGCATTTAATGCAGGAAAAGTTCCATAGGCGTTGAATTAAATTAACTTTAATGTTTGAAACTTTTTTGACCCTTTAGTATCAATTTTCTGACAGAGATAATAAGATTACGAAAAAATACTTGAGATTAAAAAATATCTCATGAGAAATAATATAATGAATGTTAACAACAACTATATTGCTGAAGTTTTATTCAGATAAATTCAGTGCAACTTACATTACGGAGGATTCCTTTCACACTGACTGTTGACTTTTGTGGAGATTCCAACACTTGTTCTACTGAAAGTTCAGGAGGGTTTAGGTACTTCTTAATTTTATCCATTTCAAGTGGAAATTTTCCACACTCGAATACCTTGAAAAAAGTGGGAAACATTATAATATGTGAAACTCCGGAACCAGTTTTTCTATGGCCGCAAAGTGTACTCAATCTTCAAGAAAGTATATATGAATAGCAAAATTATCTTTCAACTTTACGAAATAATACCAAGGAACAGACTAAGCACACTAATAACTATGTAAAAGTACAAGTAGTCCTGTTTTATTCAACCCAGGTTCTGAGATCCTAGACTATGATCAACATCTTGAAAGAAGAAGTTTGAATTTTAACAGTTATTTTGGTTATGAGTGTAATACCCTAAGAGAAATCTATCAAAATAGTTGAAAGCTTCCATACACCCTAAGAGATTCCACATAACACCCTAGAAAATATAGAGGGACTCTTGATGCAAGTAGACTGAAAATTTCCTAAATTAATTAAGTCCTATATTTATTACACAAGGGACACTTAAGGCAATTTATTCATTATAAATAACACTATAAAGGCCTAGGGATATCTAATTCATTGTTGAACTAATGTGACTCCAGCTAAGGAGTTAGTTACATTTTACAGTATTTAGACCATGTCCTAAACCAAATAATGAGACTGTATGGGCATTACATCTCAGGGATTAAACCCCTTAGAGAGAAGAAGAGAAACTTTAACTTTTGGGTAAATCTGGGGTTGATATATAAACTCTAACCAATGAAAATCATTCTAACTAGCTAGCTATAAAATAGTAAATATTGTGAATATCTAAAATCACTTCTGATATGTTGAAAGTACGTACTTTGAACCAATGAATAGTCAAGAACCAAATTAAGTTCGGAATGATAACCAATATATGGAGGTAAATTTAACTTGAGCACATGTGAAGACAAATAAAGTTATAAATATGGGACTAAAACTTAACATCAACTATGACTATTGGAAAATGTAGAGACCAGGTAATTATATTCTAAGAAAGACAATTAAATTAAATGTTCAATAAAAGTCAAATCCCACACACATGTATTTATATACTATTTGATGCCTACGAAATTGTTAATATGACTTATTATGACTATGGCCATTCTTCACAATAGTAATAATGATAAAACAAAAAGCCTGAGAATTTATTCTTTTGAATTGAATATAAAATTAAAAGACTGCTAATAAATAATATCACAAGGGGCTTTTATTGCGTGGTTGGCTCAGGTTTGATATAACTATTATATATGTTGTCAAAGCAAACAATGCTCACTAGTAATAGTCCTGCTCTGATGTGAATATATACACTGTATCATGTGATTACAGGGTTTAAACTTAGCACTCGCCCACTCGCTAATTGTGAGTAAAACTTGGTGTGACCTGCTCATAAAATGTAGCACTTGTTCGCCCACATGGTGAATTAAAATCTGCAGGAGCGGAATTCATTCGCAGTCTCCTTATTGAAAAACATGTTTTCCCCAGGTTTTTGCTTTAAAACTCTGTTCAATTCAAGAAATCAAAGTGGCATGGTCCTATTTAACGTAAATATCCTTCATCTAATCCATTTACCAGTACTACATGATTTGTGAAATCTTTAAAACGATTGTCTTTTTTTTTTAAATGTTCCTAATCCAAATTTCCTGCATTCCTTTATGTATGGATACGTGATAATTATACAATTACATTATTTCCAATTAGTCAATAATATAAATAAAAGTGTTATTAGGTGCCTAATCTTATTATGCCCCCGGATGGAAAGATCCTGGGGGTGTATTGTTTTTGTCCTGTCTGTCTGTTTGTCTGTTTATCTGTTTGTCTGTCTGTCTGTTGTCAACTTTAACCTTGCCCATAACTTTTGATTGGTTGGAGCTATGACTTTCATATTCACATGTGTATTCCTTGTGACAAGACCTTTCTTTGGGTACCATCATATTTGACCTTTTGAGCTTGACCTTGTAGTTTGACCCACTTTTGCAAAATTTTATGAGACTTTAACCTTGGCCACAACTTCTGAACAGTTGGTGCTTGGGGTTTCAAACTTCACATGTGTATTCTTTGTGACAAGGCCTTTCTTTGGATACCAACAACTTTGACCTTTTGACCTTTGAGTTTGACCCACTTTTGCAAAATTTTATGAGACTTTAACGTTGGCCATGACTTTTGAACAGTTGGTGCTTGGGGTTTCAAACTTCACATGTGTATTCCTTGTGACAAGACCTTCCTCTGGATACCAACCTCTTTGACCCTTTGACCTTGGCCTAGGAGTTTGACCTCCTTTTGAAAAACTTTAACCTTGGCCATAACTTTTGAATGGTTGATGCTAGGGCTTTCATACTTCACATATGTAATCCTTGTGACATCACTTTCCTTTGGATACCAACCACTTTGACCCTTTGACCTTTGAACTTCTTTTGAAAAACTTTGACCTTGGCCATAATTTTTAAATGGTTGGTGCTAGGGCTTTCATACTTTACATATGTAATCCTTGTGAGAAGACCTTCCTTTGGATACCAACAACTTTGACGTTTTACTTACTTTTAAAAAACTTTAACCTTCGCCATAACTTTTGAACAGATGCAGTTAGGGCTTTCAAATTTAACATTTTTTATCTTTTGGCCTGGATTTTGACTTGCATTTGAGAAACTTTAACCTTCGCCATAAGCTGCCATACGGGGGCATCAGTTTTCACAAACACATCTTGTTTCAGATATGTTTCAAAAATAATTAAACTAAAAAAAAATCTTATTGATGTGCCAGTGTCACTTCATCAATAGCTAAGGCTTTATAGTCCAATGAGCAACAAAAGGGACTTGTAAAAAAGGATAGTAAAATTGTTTATTGAATTTTATTTCCTATGATCAAATATTAATATCATTATGGTATTTGATTTTACATAGTAAGAACTTCAATTTTAATTTTAAACAAAGGTATTTACATTAAACTGGTATCTAATTTTGTCCCAGTGTATTCAAATAGTTAAAACAAATCAGAGGGTTTTGGGCTAACAAATTTAGCTGTGGGCTCCTAAATTTGAAACTTTAGGAGCCCACATGGCTAGTGAAAATTTTAGTTAAGTATAAACCCTAGCTGTTATATGTACGCGTGTTCAGTTATAGACAGATGCATTGATAAACAGGAAGTTAAAATCACACAGATTCATACAAAAACAAGCATTCTGAGAGTATTGCATTAGCAATACTAGTCCCCTACCAGCAAGTGTAATCTGGTTCCCCCTAAAAATTGAAAATGCCATAATTCCGTCAAAAATCAATGAAGTGGGACGAAATGCAAACTTGATCTATAACTCATCAAGATACACTCACATACCAAAAATCAGCTCAATATCTGCAAGCGTTTAGGAAAAAAGTGCGGAAAACCAAGTGGGACAGACTGACAGACAGACAGAGGGACAGATAGACGGACGGACAGACTCAGAGGAAACCTATAGTCCCCTCCGGTTTCACCGGTAGGGGACTAATAAATCCCACCATATGGCATATATTGCTTCAACAAAGAGTGTGTTAAGATTTCAAGCATCTGTAATGAGTTGTTCTAGAGAAGACTGTTACAAAAATTTGTTAGATATTATACAGACAGACGCACAGATGAACAGGAAGTTGACATCATATTCAAACAGAAAGTCAATCCCACCATATGACATGCCAGGGATTAATCTAAGGCATATTTACTACTGATATTCGTTTTTTTTTGCCCAAGTGAAATCTCCCCTGAATATCCCATTTTCCACTTTTGATGAGAAAAAATTTAATTCCCCTGACAATGATAGCAATTAAGAGGCCCATGGGCCACAATGCTCACCTGAGTAATTTTGGCCCTGCTGTTCTTCACCAGATTTCCCCCAGTGTAATAACTATTGTGGCCCAGCCCTACCCCCAGGGGTCATGATTTTAATAATTAATGTTATCTTCACTACTCTAGGATGCTTCTACCTAAGTTTCAGCTTTTCTGGTACAGTGGATCTTGAGAAGAACATTTTTAGAGGTTTTTTCTTCATATTTCAATGTAAAACTTGGATTCCCTATTGTGGCCCTGCCCTACCCCTGGGGTCATGATTTTGACAATTTATAATCTACACTATGCCAGGATACTTCTACCTAACTAAGTTTCAGCTTTTCTGACCCAGTGGTTCTTGAGAAGATTTTTAAAGATTTTTACTACTTATTTCTATGTAAAACTTGGATTCCCTATTATGGCCTGCCCTTCGCCTGGGGGTGATGATTTATACAATTTAGAATCTACACTACCCCAGGATGCTTTCACATAAGTTTCAGCTTTTCTGGCCCAGTGGTTCTTAAGAAGAAGATTTCGAAAGATTTTTTCTACATATTTTAATGTAAAAGTTTGATTTCCTATTGTTGCCCCGCCCTACCCCCGGGGGTCATGATTTGTACAGTTTAGAATCTACTCTACCCCAGGATGCTTCCACATAAATTTCAGCTTTTCTGGCTCAGTGGTTCTTGAGAAGAAGATTTTTTTGATGACCCACCCTATTTTTGTCTTTTCTTGATTATCTCCTCCTGGAAGGGGGCTTGGCCCTTTATTTTAACAATTTAAACTGTCCTTTACCCAAGGATGCTTTGTATCAAGTTTGATTAAAATTGGTCGAGTGGTTCTTGAGAAGTTGAAAATATGAAAAGTTTACAGACGGAAGACGGACAAAGGGTGATCAGAAAAGCTCACTTTAAGTGAGCTAAAAAGATCAAATAATTTTTTCCTTTATAAAAAGTGGAAATTTAAAGTAAAAATGTTCAGAAGATGTGAAGTATGGTTTTTCTTTGCTATTTTATGCACTTTAAATGGTATATTAAAATGATGATATTCAGTTGGGCCCCCCAATTGTGCTAGCCCTGCACCCGTTTGGGGTCTGGATTGACCCCCCAAACCCTAGCTGATTTTCCCAATTTCTTCAGAAAAGGTAGTTTCTCCCAAAACCTAGATTAATCCCTGCATGCCTAAAGAAAGTGTGTGTAAACTTTCATGCAAGTTATCAACAAGGTGGAGAGGGGGAATGCTTGAAATTTGAAGGAACTTGAATCTATTTAAACTGTCTTTGAATGCTTCCATTTCAATATGACTAAACATGGCTTTATTCTTCTTGAGAAGATTTTTCTGATACATGTATATATTCCTATATAAAACTTTCATCCCCTATCGTTACCCCATGGTGCCCCCAGGGATTATGATTTGAACATTTAAATCTGCACTATCTGAATTAAGTATGAAATATTTGAAGACTTGAAGTGTCGTAATAGCACTAATGCTCTTGCAGGTAAGGAGCAAAATTTCAAATGCCATTATAAGTTTAAAATTTGTCAAACTTGGTCTGTATTTTCTGGTAATTAAATTACCTGGAAATGCGTGCGCAATTTCAATCTTATATATATATATATATATATATATATATATATATATATATATATATGCATCCCTACAAAAGTTGGAGAATGGAAATTGAATATTTAATTTGACAATTTTGATGGAGGCACCTCTCATCAATATAACCATGCAGTTTGTTTGCTTATTATACAGGAGGATGGAAGAGCATTTCCAAAGAATTAATGCATTTTCAGTGCGAAGTAAAATTTTAATGCGGATTCATATGAACATGGCATTAAAACCTCAACTTACTGCAATGTTAAAAATAACCGTGTACACATCTGCCCATGGTCTTCCGAGAGGCCAAAATTCTGACGCGGGTAACAAATTTTTATGTATCAACGTTCTGTTGTTTAGCAAATTTTCTACTTTCTACAAGAAATTTACATTAAATTGTACCTGCAGTAAGGTTTCAATTGATAGGGATCGAAGTCAAGATTTCGCTTTCTTAGACGAGCTGAGACACGTTTGCCTAACGCAGATGTAAAACGTATGCCCTAATTTTTCACGAAGAGCAATAATATTGTCAGGCTACTAGATCTTCAGCAGACTTTTCATTACTAGCGATGGGGTGTAATTTTAAGACGATTTTTAAAGAATGAATAAAGTAGAATTCCTAAGATATTTTAATTATTTAAACGACGTTTCATACTACACTAGAAGAGCAACATTTTCCTTAAACAACTTTTTTATTTGTCTTGAATATAATTTATTCTTACCCGGGAAGTTTCGTATAGGCGAATAGTGTCGCCTATGCTGACAGCCTTAATCAGGTAAAATTTCCCCGTCAGGAGATGATCTTTAAATTTTAGAGGGAATGTCATTTGCTTCATCTCCTTAGTCGTGTTGTCGAATACTACGGTCAACCGATATTCTCTTTTGTCTGTTTTCCTTTCTTGCGAGGCCGAAACTACATATACTTTTGCTTCTACTCCTCCAGACGCCATGCCCCCCCCCCCCCAATAATTTTGCCGATATATAGAAGACTATAGAAAACATAGCTACTATATGCTTGTGCCCCCTCAAGAATAACGTCTGATGTCCTTTTTTTTTTTGCTTGCTTGTCAAGGATTTTTGGTACTTGACAGTGCCCCCAACTGAAAGTGTATAGTTGTGCCCCCTCAAAGTAAAATTGCTCTAATTTTTGAAGAGTAAGAACTAGGACTTTCTGGTGATTTATTTGATAGTAATGGTAATTTGATGATCTTGTTAAAGAATTTTCTTTAAAAGTCCCTTTTACTATATACGAAGGTATAAAAAGGGTAATTTTGCATTCTTGGCCAAATGTTATTAATATTAGTATAAATTTTGTCACAAGACCTTATCAGCCAAAATTTGTGGAAATCATCAATAAAGATAAAAAGGTTCTAAAACAATTTATGATACATATTTGTCATTACATGTATATACTTCACCAAAGTGTTAATCAAAATGGACTAAAGAACTGCAGTTACAGTAGGCATTTAATTGGAAATTAACTCATAAAAAATATTAGACACAAGGTTTTTATGGTTTAATTTTAGAATGATACATAGGATTCTTGGTACAAATAAGTATTTGTTTTTGTCAAAAATGAGAGAAAATAATCTATGTTCTTTATGTTAGCAAAATGTTGAATCAATTGTACATATTTTCTTTTATTGTCCTAAAGTTAACCCACTGTGGTCTCTTTTAGAAGATTGGATATTTGAAAAAAAAACTGGAAAAATAATAAAATTTGATGTATGCAAGGAACGTTATACTTGGTTCTTCTAAAGAAGACACAATTATTAATCTTATATTGCTACTTATTAATCAGTGCATTTTTCAACAATCAAGAAAAAACCAAAATATAACTATCCAAATTATCATGAAATACTTATATGTGTATTATAAATTTGAAGAAAAATTGTATAAATTTAACAATGAACTTCATGTGTATAGAAGAAGATGGACTAACTGGAACCAGATATTTGAAAGCATAAACATATAGATAAATTTATGTCATCTATATTATTATTTTAGTATGTTCTGTGTATTCATAATTTTTTTTTTGTATTTCATGTATATTCCTAAAAATCTGTATGTAAGCTTTGCAGTCGTGGTGTGTCTGTGTTTGTTTATGTGTTTGTATGTGTTTGTTTATGGCTAAAGTCAATAAAAAAAAAGAACTAGGACTTTCATGTTTTACAAGTATATTTATTGTGATAAAACCTTCCTTTGGATACCAAAAATTTTTACCTTGACCTTGGAGTTTGACCAGCTTTAGAAAAAAAGTTAACCTTGGCCACAACTTTTGAACGATTGGCACTTCACAAGCAGGTATATTTATTGAGACAAGTCCTTTTGGGTATTTGGGTAACAATTTTATTGATCTTTTGACCTTTACCTTGGAGACTAATTTGCATTTGAGAAATTTTACCCTTCTCCGTAAGCTCCCAAACTGTGGCATCAGTGTTTCACAAACACATCTTCCAACTCTTGCATTATAGTGATTTGGATGTACGACATGGAATTCAACACTGCCGGTAGGAATTAATTTATTTCTTAATTAATTAATTGTCTCCTTTATTTAAATTCTATGCCGTTCCTGCAATAAAGATGCTTTTATTTTATTTTGAAGACACCAAAATAATATTTATTTTAATCACAAAATGCATATTTTTGACCACGGAGCAGATATTCTAACATTAACATGTTCATTTTATACATGCGGGGATCTAAGGGGGGGGGGGTCAGTGGGGGTCTGGACCCCCTGGAATTTGCAGAGTTATTAAATTCATATACTAAACCAAGTTACAAGGGACCTGGGATTCCCTCTAGAAAACGCAGACCCTCTTCGAAAATGCGGATCTGTATGAAAAGTCTTAGGTATGAAGCATTACAAGTCAAAATTTGCCAGCCCCCCTCCCTCACCCCCTCCCTCAGAATCAAATGGTCATCCCCCTACATGGAAGTATTCGTTGCCAATTGACCCAAGAGCATTCGTTCGAAGATTTTATCTCCTGTACCAGTGCGAAGTCGTCTCGGGCGACCTTTTACTTCTCCTATGGAATGCAGAAGGAGACTTTTCTGAACGACTTAATTTTCCATGACGTCATTGACATTTCCTGTCGTATGGATGCAGCGTCCTGAGTGTTGACTGTTGCAACTTGCAGGAGAGCTGGAGCTACTGATTCCTGAGACGTTTATTATTTATTTCGGAAAGTTTTGAGGATAGTCTTTGTTAGTCTTTTAATAGTTGAAGATAAAAATTGTTACTACAATCAAAAAGGTGCTTGGAAAGTTTTAAAGTAAGTATTTTGAACAGTGGTTATCTGATTTAACAGCCTGTTTAAGGTAGTAGGGACGTATAGAACTATGAGTCATTATCAAAATCCACCAACATTTTGGTCACAAGTCAGTAAAAAAGTATAGGAAGTAAAAATTATATAATTTTTACTTTACTATTCAGAATACATTATTCGCTCCGTGATCGGGAGGTCGTGAGTTCGAATCTCGGCCGCGACTGACCTAAGTCGATAAAAAATGGGTAGCAACTGTTCCTTCGCCATGCGCTCGGCACTTTGAAGTGAAAGTTGCGGGTCCTTCGGATGAGACCTTAAAAGCCGAGGCCCCGTGTCACGGTAGGCGTTGGCACGATAAAGATCCCTCACTGCTCAATGGCCCTGAGTGCCGAGTAAAGGTCAAAATTTGAAGCCCTTCACCGGTATATGGTGACGTCTCTATATGAGTGAAAAATTCTCGAATGGGACGTTAAACAACATACAATCAATCAATCAATCAGAATACATTATTGTGTAGTTGGCAGAATACTAATTTTGTTGCTGTATGATATATTTAGAGAAAAAATGCATTTATAAATGTGTATATGAACATATTTTACGATGTCCTACACTCCTTTGCGTTGAATGTACGAGTGTTTATAGCCAAATTGAGTTAATTTTTTTCTCATTTTTTCCTTGTATGCCTAAAAGTATTCTTAACATATATGCTATACAAATTAACACTTAAATTTTGTAAATATGCTTGTCTTATAAATATCAATACTAAAATGTGTGTCCCACTAGTTTTTGTTTCTCCTGTTATGCTAATGAAAAAACAGAAAGTAGATATATTTAGATTGAATCTTCTTGTTTCCATACTTATTACCAGCCTCAGTTTCAAAAACATGAAACCAAGTTGTTGATGCCATTCATTCAAATTTGATCGTTTGAAGAAAATGTTCAAAATATATTAAGTATGATTTACTCAGTAGAAAAAAAATATGTCTGTACTGTTACATCGAAAATAAGCAGTAACATTGGAATAGAGAAATTAAAACTTTTCTTACAAAATAACTTTAAAATTTTGTTTCAAACCTACTGCATCATTAGCTTGTATGGTAATCAATAAGGAAAATAAAGAACCAAATATAGAGTAAAATTTTGTCTATCATGTTATTGTCCATCCTGTTACGTGTAAATTTGTAACAGTAAAGACAATTTTTTTAACAGGAAAGACAAACATTACATAAAATAAGGATGTAAGACCTATGTTATCATTAATCTAGCAATTAATTTTCATACAGTTTTTAATAAAGTATTATGTAAAATGAATACACCCTGAGTGAGGGCTTGTTGGTTCAAATATGTATGTTAAAACATAAAAAGTTTTTTTGCAACAGGAAAGACATACCATATTGTAACAGTATGGATAGATTTTCTTAAAATCAGAAAAAAATATGGCCTTTTATTAATTTGTCAGATTTAATATTATTTTCATATTAATATTCTGTAATATTCATTCTATTTTTTGTTCTTTTTTCTATACCGGTAATAAAATGCTAATTCTTTAAAGTAAAGGATTTCGAAATATATGTTTGTAACAGGAAAGACAGGGATTGTTATAGAACGGAAAATTTATGAGATTTTTTTCTTTTAAGCATATATATATATATATATATATATATATATATATATATATATATATATATATATATATATCGTTTAAATAATCTTTGAAGAAAAAACAGTTTCTTTTTAAAAATCACTTTTCAGCATTTTTAATATCAGTTTAATATGATTAAATAAATATATTCATACATATTTAATTCAGTGTAACAGGAAGGACACAATAAATTATGTTACTTAGATAGTATATTTTTCCATCCCTAAACAGAAGTTTTACTCAGTTTTCAGGGATTTTCCTCTCCCTTTGTAGGGCAGAATTTAGGCCCCATTCCCAATTGCAAAAACCCTTCATTTTTCCTAATAAAATAACTACGTTATAGTTGAAAATGGAAAGAATCACTAAAATTTGAAGACATATTGTTCTAGTGATGTGATGATTAATCTACTCTTTGATTAAAAATTCTAAGTAATGTAAAAAGAGGCACATGCACCACAATGTTAACCTGAGTTAATAATGGCTCTTCCTGATCATCGTTACCTATATATGAAATCTTGATCAACAAGTGTATCTCCACCTTACCTTGTGGGGTCATGATTTGAATAAACTTGAATGTATACTACCTGTGAAGATATTTTTTTTTAAATATGACTGATCATGGCTTTTGTGTTCCTGGGCAAAAAGATTGTTAAAATTTTTTCTATGTATTCATATGTTATACTTTGATCTCCCATTGGCTCCACTCTATCCCTGAGGGTCATGATTTGAACAAATTTTAATTTACACTATCTGAGTGTGCTTCCATGTAAATATGACTGATCATGGCTTTGTTAATGAGAAGAAGATTTTTGAAGATTTTTCATATTTATACCCCTTTAAAACTTTGAATTCACCAAGAGTGGCCAAATCATACACCAGGGGTCATGATTTGATTGATTGATTGATAAGGGTTTAACACTGAGTAGGCAATATTTCAGCCATATTTTGGTGGAACATTAAATCTATATGACCGGTTTTGAAAGATTTTTGGTTTCTCTTGTGGCCCTTAGTGAACCTACACTTTTCCGAAAACCAGAGAAATGATCTTTTGCGTGCCAAGGGGGTTGCAATCCTTGACATGGGGCACCATTTAACGTTGACAATCTAGTTTGAAGAAATTTTATAATTATTTTTATCTTCACAGTAAAACTGTAACAGGAAGGACAAAATTTTAGGAGAATCAGTTCTTTGATCTCTTGTTACTCTGAAGTCAAAAAATTCCTAGGTGGGAGTTTAGTGTTTTTGTGTTCTCCAGATACGGGTATGTGTTTTACTGTAACAATTAAAAAAATTACTTTTCAAAGTAAAAAAAAAATGTTGATTTTCCTGAAATTTTATTTCTGTGGCTTTTGATAATGACTCCTATACCGTTAGGTCATTGCAAGTTTTTTCTCTGTTTAGCGTCCACCCATTGTCAAAAAGATACCTACCTTTTCGAAAAAAAAACCCCACACAATCCAAAAAAATAAAACATAGACATAGTTCTAAAAATGGCGTTATTATTTGATTTCCTTTATCATCTGATCATGTTATAAGTCTATTTAACTCATAGAGAGATCAATTCCTTATCAAAATCAAAGTACTCAAAGGTCTTATTATACCTTAAATGACATATTCTAGACAGTTATGTAGAAAAATTGAAAGATTTTGATGAGAATCATTATTTTCAGGACTCTTGATTTTTTTTCCTGATTTGGGGTGTGAAAAATGAAGGTGTACACGGGCGCTAAACATAGAAAAAACCTGGAATGACCTTAGTATGATAACACTACTGCGTCAACTCAGGTTTTTGACAATGTTACATATTTTTTCATTGAAACGAAGATAATATGTTGATGGCGCAACTGTTGGGGTGGCTGCAGTTGTGTACTGATTACCAGATACCTATTTACTTTAAACCTGTATTCACCTATTCAATTCACACTGTGACATGACATTTGGAACTTTTAGATCATGATTTTCTTATGACATCATAGGTTAGTAATATTTTTATGTAAACAGAGACTAAAAAGTGAAATTTTTAACCTACGACCAGATGTTGTGATGTCATGGTTTAGACGTTCCCAAAAAAAATGAAAGTAAACTTACTTTAATGTAAATGGCAGGTCAAGTTGCAGATTAAATGCTCTTTATTACAAACAGCATTTAATCTGCAGCTTTAGAGGATGAAGGAGACATGGTCATATGACTGTGATTAATTACAACATAGTCTCCATTTTATAAAACTGCAAAACATGTAAACCATCAGTTTTTGTATAATTTTTTGACAATTTGTTTTATAAGCTCTTCTGAGCCAAAGGGTCAAAGAGCTAATGCCATGGCCATTTGTGTGGTGTCCTTAAACTTTTTAGAATATGGGCTATAACTCAAGAACCCCTGGGCCATTTATTGTCAAATTTGTCACAGGGTATCCTTGGTCCAAGGGTTCCCATTTGTACTAAAACTAAGGTTGTGACCCTTAAACAAGGGGAGATAATTAGGAAAATAGAAACAAAAGTACTGGTTGCTAAAAATCTTCTTCTCAAGAACCACTGGGCAGATTAACACCAAACTTACAGAAAAGGATGAGGATATTTTGAAGATTAAAAATTGTTCAAGGCATCACCCTGGGGCAAAAGGCGTGGTCTCAAGGTCACTTCAAAGTTGACCAAAAATGACATTTTATTTAGAATGTTGATATTTTGCTTACTATAAGGACTATGATCATCAAATCTTGTCAGTTGATGCATCTAAGGACCTCATATCATGTTGACTCAAAGATAGGTCATGGTGATCTACTTTTTAGCTCACCTGAGCCGAAGGCTCAAGTGAGCTTTTCTGATCAAAATTTTTCCGTTGTCTGTCGTTGTCGTCGGTCTCGTCGTTGTCGTTGTAAACTTTTCACAATTTCATCTTCTTCTCCAGAACTACTGGGCCAATTACAACCAAACTTGCCACAAAGTATCCTTGGGTGAAGGGGATTCAAGTTTGTTCAAATGAAGGGCCACGCCGTCTTTCAAGGGGAGATAATAAAGAATTAGTGAAAAATTAATAGCATCTTTTAAAAATCTTCTTCTCAAGAACCAGAGGGCCAGGAAAGATGAAACTCATGTGGAAGCATTCTCAGGTAGTGTAGATTCAAGTTTGTTCAAATCATGACCCCTGGGGGTAGGGCGGGGCCACAATGGAGGATCAAAGTTTTACATAGATATATATAGGAAAAACCTTAAAAAAATCTTCTCAGGAACAGGAGAGCCATGATGAGTCATATTTATATGGAAGCATCCTCAGGTAGTGTAGATTCAAGTTTGTCCAAATCATTACCCCCAGGGGTAGGGCGGGGCCACAATGGAGGATCAAAGTTTTACATAGAAATATATAGGAAAAATCTTTAAAAATCTTCTTCTCAAGAACAGCAAAGCCATGATGAGTCATTTATATGGAAGCATCCTCAGGTAGTGTAGATTCAAGTTTGTTCAAATCATGACCCCTGGGGGTAGGGCAGGGCCACAATGGACTATCAAAGTTTTACGTAGAAATATATAGGAAAAATCTTTAAAAATCCTCTTCTCAGAAACAGCAAAGCCCTGATTGATCATATTTATATGGAAGCATCCTCAGGTAATGTAGATTCTATTTTGATCAAATCATGACCCCGGGGGAAGGGTGGGGCCACAATGGAGGATCAAAGTCTTAAATAGAAATATATAGGAAAATTTCTTCTTCTGAAGAACTGCAAAGCCATGATTAGTCATTTTGATATGGAAACATCCTCAGGTAGTGTAGATTCAAGTTTGTTAAAATGATGACCCCCTGGGATAAGGTCAGGCTACAATGCAGAATCAAAAATTTTACATAAGAACATATAGGAAAAATATTTCTTCTCAAAAACAGAAAAGCTATGTTTAGTCATATTGATATGGAAGCATCCTCAGGTAGTGCAGATTCAAGTTTGTTCAAATGATGACCCCTGGGATAGGGAGGAGCCACAATGGGGGATCAAATTTTTACAAAGGAATATATGGGAATTTTTTTAAAAAATCTTCTCAAGTACAACAAAGCCATTTGTTATATTGACATGGAAGTATCATCAGGTAGTTTAAAATTCAAGCCCCCCCCCCCCAGTAATCTTTTCAATACTGAACTGATTTGTGAGCGATGTGGCCCATCGGCCTCTTGTTAAATTATGTGGCCATTCTTTTTCAAAATGATTTAGAGGCATATTTTAAACAATTTAAGGCCTATGATCATCAAACTTTGTCAGTTCATGCATCTTGGGTCCTCGGAGTTTGTGAACTAAAAAGTAGGTCACCTTGACCTACTTCTTGAATTTTATGGCTAATCTTTTTCAAAGCAATTAAGGTCATTAATTTGGATACAGAGAGGTTTAGAATCATTAAATCTTGTAAGATGATGCATCTTGGAGCCATAAAACATATTTATTAGAAAGTAGGTCACAGTGACCTACTTTTTGAACTTTGCAGGCATTTGATTTCAAAGCGTTTTAGAGGCATAATTTGAACATTTTAAGGCCTATGATTATAAAACTTTGTAACTTGATGCATCTTGGGTCCTCGAAAAATGTCAACTGAAAAGTAGGTCACTGTGACCTACTTTTGAAATTTTATGGCTATATTTAAATATTTCGGGTACTATTTGGCTTAGAATCATCAAAGTTTGTCAGTTGATGTATCTTGGGTCCTCGGAGTAGGTTGACTGAAAAGTAGGTCACTGTGACCTACTTTCAATTTATATGACTATAATGAAATATTTCCGGTACTACTTGGCTTAGAATCATCAAACTTTGTCAGTTGATGCTTCTTGGGTCTTCGGAGTAAGTCGTAGGTCACCATGACCTTCTTTTGAAAATTTATGGCTTTAATTAAATATTTTAGGTACTAATTGGCTTAGAATCATCAAACTTTGTTAGTTGATGCATCTTGGGACCTTGCAGTATGACAACTAAAAAAGAAGGCCACCTTGACCTACTTTTGAAATTTTATGGTTGTTTTTAATATTTATTCAGGTACTATTTGGCTTAGAATCATCAAAATTTGTCAGTTGATGTATCTTGGGTCCTCGGAGTAGGTCGACTGAAAAGTAGGTCACCGTGACCTACTTTTCAATTTATTTAACTATATTTAAATATTTCGGGTACTAATTGGCTTAGAATCATCAAACTTTGTCAGTTGATGCATCTTGGGTCTTCGGAGAGCGTCTACTGAAAAGTAGGTCACGGTGACGTACTTTTCAATTTATATGGGTATAATGAAATATTTCAGGTACTAATTAGCTTATAAACATCAAACTTTGTCACTTGATGCATCTCGGGTCCTCAGAGTTAATCAACTGAAAAGTAGGTCACGTTGACCTACTTTTGAAAATTTATGGTTTTAATAAAATATTTTCAGGTAGTAATTGGCTTAGAATCATGAAACTTTGTCAGTTGATGCATCTTCGGTCTTCGGAGTAAGTCGTAGGTCGCCATGACCTTCTTTTGAAAATTTATGGCTTTAATTAAATATTTCAGGTACTAATTGGCTTAGAATCATCAAACTTTGTTAGTTGATGCATCTTGGGACCTTGTAGTATGACAACTAAAAAAGAAGGCCACCTTGACCTACTTTTGAAATTTTATGGTTATATTTAATATTTTTTCAGGTACTATTTGGCTTAGAATCATCAAAATTTGTCAGTTGATGTATCTTGGGTCCTCGGAGTAGGTCAACTGAAAAGTAGGTCACCGTGACCTACTTTTCAATTTATTTAACTATATTTAAATATTTCGGGTACTAATTGGCTTAGAATCATCAAACTTTGTCAGTTGGTGCATCTTGGGTCTTCGGAGAGCGTCTACTGAAAAGTAGGTCACGGTGACGTACTTTTCAATTTATATGGGTATAATGAAATATTTTGGGTACTAATTAGCTTATAATCATCAAACTTTGTCACTTGATGCACCTCGGGTCCTCAGAGTAATTCAACTGAAAAGTAGGTCATGTTGACCTACTTCTGAAAATTTATGGTTTTAATCAAATATTTCAGGTACTACTTGGCTTAGAATCATCAAACTTTGTCAGTTGGTGCATCTTCAAAGTATGTCATCTGAAAAGTAGGTCACTGTGGCCTACTTTTGAAATTTTATGGTTATAATAAAAAAAATATTTTAGGTATTAATTGGCTTAGAATCATCAAACTTAGGTGATGCATCTTGGGTCCTCAGAGAATGACAAGTGATAAGTAGGTCACCATGACCTACTCTCAGGTACTAATTGGCTTAGAATCATCTTGGGTTCTCAGAGTGTTTCATCTAAAATGTAGGTCATGATGACCTACCTTTGGAATTTCAAGGCTTTATCTAAATACATGTATACAGGATACTTAAGAGGCTTCAAATAGAAGTGGTAGGTGTACAGTTTATCAGAAGAGCGATTCAAGGCCGTTGGGCCTCTTGTTTTAATTGCCATCTTATATAAAATTAATTAGAGTGTTCCAAGAAGCACATGTGTTGCCTGCTTTTAGTTTCATTAAAGATGTAACTAAATCTAAAAGTGACCAGCTATTTTAAAGTTCATGCAATTTTAAAAAAATCCATGGATTGTAAGACTTTGATAGAATCTGACAGTAAAATTATAAAATGGAAATACAAATCCCCAACCCCTCAAAGCTAAAATGGATATTAAATGAAATTTAAATTAATATAAATGATAATTTATCAATTAATGACTACATGATTTTAACAATATTCTTCAGAAGCTAGAGACTTCACTTTGTCTTTACCGCAATTGTCAGTCTACACTATCCATATTGGAATACTGATCCCAATGTATTCTCATAGTACTTAAATTTCACTTTTTGTGGTAACTATATTTCATCCAGTGTCAAAGTACATTGTCATGAGCTCATAAACATGTATGAATGCTAATTATCAAATCCCTGCCTGTCTTATTTCAAAAGTCATGAGTTAAACTTAACCCTTTCCAATATATTTTGCAAAGTAGGTCAAAGGTCAAGATGAAGGAGATTGTAACGTTGGTATTTTTCAAAAGGTTTAATGACAAATAGTGCACATGCTAAATAGCATAAACTTACATCTTAAATGTTAAAAAAAAGTTGTATATCGGCATTTTCAATTATTTCTAAATGTAGGTCAGAGGTGAAGTTCAAGGATAAATAGGTCATTAACCATGGTAAAATACAAAAGCCATAGTGCCAAGCTGTATGTGTGCAAAATATCAAATCCATACCTCTCACAGTTCTCAAGACATAAGGTGTGAACGATGGACAGACAGACAGACAGATCCTGGGTAAAGCGATCCCTAAGTGCCGCTCTTCTCTGCTGGCGACACAATAAAAAGTTTAAACACATTACTAAATTACGGAATATGTTGTTGCACTTCTTTTTTTCCCTACACTGCACGTTCAACAAGTTGGTGATGTCATACACGATCTATTAGTACAGGAAGATTATACTCGGTGAATACACTGGCAGTATTATTATGTGAAAACAGGTCATAATCAGTGTATGATAAGATATTTTGAGAAATGGGGAACACAAAAACTATTTCTGCATGGCTGATGACAAAAATCTTATGTAGGTATATCTTATTTCACTTATTTGTGACATCATATTTTTTTTTTGTACTCAAGAAATGTAAACATGACAAGTTTTTGTCATCCTTATGTCTTGTTTAACGATGTCCTGTGTATTATTGAGGTTAGGTTCACCATCTGATATTTTTACAGTTAATCAATAAAATGGAGAACTTGCATTTCAACATAAATTTTCAAATATTGAATGATAGAATTGTTTGCAAATTAAGTTTTTGCTGTTTAAGTTGTTTTAAAAAGTACGTAATTTCCCCCTACGTGGATGCAGTGTCATAGAAGAAACTTGATTTTTTGAATTTTAAACCCTATTCATACTCTGAAATATTTCAAAAGATACATGTCCACTGACATGTTTTTATGTATGCTTTAAAGACCCACTATGGACAGAGATGGGCCCAGAAACATGGAGAATCAGAACTCCATTAAGACACTGTAGGGCATAGTATTTGTCGATCAATATCTAAAATAAGGTTAGAAACCTAATGATATAAATGCTTTAAGATAGGTTGGACATACTAAATTAGAAATATACAAGATTTGAAAAAAAATTGAACGATAAGTATTTTTTCAGCTCATGGTCCTTCTTCCCCTTAAACTGCCATTTCTATTAAAGTAAGGTTAGTTTCTTTTTTTATTTGGGAACTTCTGTTTGGTTATTGCAAGAATGCAGTTTGCAGTGAGATACATTTTGTATTGCAGTGTAGGTCTCAAGGTAACTGCAGGAAAAGTTCCTTTGGATCACACTGTACAGTCCAAATTCTCTCTTTACTCACTATTATTGATTAAAGTGGTCAAGGTGATGAGCTGTACTTCATGCCATTTGCTTCCTGCCCTAATGAAAAACAAGTAAATTTGTTGTATTGAGGTCCAATATTTTTGAAGTAGATAGAAGACTATATGTCTATGCTCAATGGCACCTCACTCTGTCATGTGACACATTTCTCTGGGTTGAATATTATTGACATGTTGGCCCATTTAATTTAAAAGACACCTTAGCCCAAGAAAAATTGGTCTGTCCAGGAGTTAATTTATATGAAGGAGAATAATTGATTATTGTTTCATTTTTCTAAGCTCTAAAATGAAGAGAAATTTGATAAAGAATAGTAAGGCCATTTTATTCATGTGAGTGTTGTGGCCCATGGGTGTCTTGTTAAAATGAGGCAAGGTATTAACAAACAGGTTGGTGAAACAAGGATATCAACAATGCCAACTAGAACTGTCCAAAAGGGACAAATACCCCCCGCTGGGTTTTTTCAGAGAAAGTACCAAATCACTAAGAGAAATATGATTTACGACGGGACGTATTATGTTATAGCGTTCATGTTTGTCCGTCCGTTAGCTTTTTCATGTCTGGCTCATAACTTTAATACTATTAGGCCTAGAATTATCAAACTTTGTCAGCTGATACATCTAGGGTAGGTGTGTCGCACATTAAAACCATGTCGTTCTGACCTTTTAATAAAGACGCTATGGCCAAATATGGAAAAATCATAACTAGAAAACCATTAGACTTAGAATCAAAAAACTATGTCTTTTAATTTTTAAATTACACAATCCCAAAAGATGTCAGAGTATTGCAGTATCTTTATTAAAAAAGTGTTAAATCAAGAAAATACTAGTCTTATTTTTTTCATTATGTTCTTTACAGCAATCTGTAACAACAAAAATTCCACCTCTCCCATGGGTGTAATGATCAGGCACTGGTCAAGGAAAATTTTGATAGCAGAAAATTGCATGTCAAATTAGAGATAAATTAATGAGTTTAGTGTGAAGAGATAACTGACAGAGCATCTCTGATCAAGCAGGTGTTATCTACATCTCTTTGGAAATGGGCAAAAGGAATCAGTCTCTTAATTAATTGCTTTTGTTGTATTGAATTGTTCTTGTTGGCTAGTCTTACTTTCAAGATAAATTTGATGTAATTAAAACTAATTTGATATTGTATATAATAATTAAAACTTATATGATATTGTATAATATAATTTAAACTAATTATTTTATATTGTACATTTTTTATTTGAATTTTTATATCTTTACAACAAATTGCAGACTGCCTTGTCTCGCAAAGATGTCATTCAAACAATTGAATCTAAACTGTTTCTGATAATTTAACAATATTTGATGGGCATATCATGCTGTGGTGGGGCACTTTATTAAATGAATGAAACTAAGGTGCAGCCTAATAAAACATCAACACTAATAATTACAGTGTTTTTTATTACATTGAAAAAAAAAAGTTTGTAACTATCTGCCATCTTTGTGAGACATGACACACTGCAAATTGATTGTTGAAAAAAAATATCATAATTAATTATAGAAAATCAAATTGATTTTAATACCTTTATATCAAACTCATTTTAAAAATAAAAGGCTGGTTTTAGTAACTATGTATTTTGACAGACATAAATTACAATTAAGAGACTTAGACAACAGAGATCTTTATTTCTTTCTGCCCAATTCCCCCGAGATATAGATAAGACCTGCTTGATCAGAGATGACCTAACAGCTTCCCACACTGAACTCATTAATTAATCTTTAACTGGATGCATGTCCACTCATTACTCCCAAGGGACAAATGGATTTACACTATCTGCTGTGTAATGTAAAAACTGTTTTTAATACTTTGTGTTTGTTTTTTTTAGTTCTAATGAGTAGTTTTAAGCTGTAGTTCACATTTTTGTACAGATGTTCTAGATTCTGTGTCTCAAACCTTAGACATGAACCCGAAATGACTAAGTCAATAAAAATAAAATTAAAAAAAACACCTGTAAAATGCAGAAAAATTATCAAATAATGTTGAAAATACCAGGTGCACATCTTCATATGGTAAATAATAAGTGTACAAATTTTCATACAAATCCATGCAATAGTCTCTGGGAACAGATCCAGACAAAACCTCATAATAAAAATGAAAAAAACACCTGTAAAATGCAAAATAATTATCCAATCATAATGAAAATACCAGGTGCACACCTTCATATGGTGAATAATAAGTGTACAAATTTTCAGACAAATCCTTCCAACAGTTTCCAAGAAATGGTCCGGACAAAATCTCGTCTACAGACAGACGGACAGACAGACGGACAGACAGACGGACATGCTGATTCCAATATACCACCCCTAAACTTCGTTTGCGGGGGTATAATTACAGTCATGACAATGAGCACATGGCTGGTGTGACCAGTCAAAAGGGGATGCTTTCTTCTCCATGACACGTTTCCACTTCTGATGTTTTTACAGATCCATGTTTGCTCTGCTCCCAATTTGTATTGTGTTATGAAATGACTTTTGAGCTCCAATACTGTTCAGTATACTGTAAAATCCCTTTTAACCCTAGTTGTCCCTTTAGTGTAAGCGTCCCCTAGGCCTTGTTCAATTGTCAGGCAATAAGGGCCCCCCTGTACTGTTGTTACAAATGTTTAGAATTGTATTGAAAGTCTGCCATAATTTAAAGGAAGTGAAAATGAAACTTGGTTATTGGATAATTTGTATGTAAAGTATTCCTGAAAGTGAATGATTTTTAGAAGGGCGTAATCGTTATGAAAGTTACATAATCTTTGATGTTAAAGACTTTAAACATCATGGTTTTTTAGCTCTTCTGGTCAGAGACCAGAAGAGCTTATGTGATAGTAAGGTGTCCGTCGTCCGTCCATCTGTCTGTCTGTCTGTAAACAATTTTTCAAAACGCTGTTCCTCCTACAGTTTTGATCTCTTTTCTATATAACTTGGCACACAAGTAGACTACACTAAGATACATAATTCTGTTTATTGATTTTTGATTTCGATGAACGGTGTTGCCATGGTTACTAAAAATAGAAATTTCTGTGAAATACTTTCAAAATGCTACTCCTCCTACAGTTTTGGTCTCATTTCAATATAGCGTGGCACACAAGTAGACTACACTAAGATACATAATTCTGTTTATCCATTTTTGATTTTGATGAATGGTGTTGCCATGGTTACTAGAAATAGAAATTTTTTGAAATACTTTAAAAAGCTACTCGTCCTACATGTTTTGTCTGATTTCAGTATAACATGGCATACAAGTAGACTACATTGAGGTACATAATTGTCATTATTGCTTTCTGATTTTGTTGAATGATGTTGCCATGGTTACTTAAATCTGAATTTCTGTAAAATTATTTAAAAAGGCTACTCCTCCTACAGTTTTATTCTGATTGCAATAAATCTTGCCACAAAAACAGACTAAACCAAGGATCATTATTCTATTTATTGCTGTTGCAAAATTTCAAGTCCAAGTGCTACTTTTATCTTCCTTTATAAGTACAACCAGCAGAGCTACAGTCTCATCAGAGACTTCTGGTTAAAATGAATGATTCAAAAATATGAGAATCAGGTTACAAAAAGAAATTTTAATTTCATGGATTTATCACAGCCATTGAATAGAATGTCCCAAGAATTTACCATTACTTTCACACAAAATGATTATGTCACCCCTTTTCTTGAAGACAAATGAACTGATTGAGTGGTGTTGAAATGCAGATTAAAGGTCACATGGACAAGACGTTTTGTGAATCGCATTGAATAAACAGTTCCATGCAAGAAAAGTAAAGAAAGGGAACACATCAATATGTTTTATCAGTAATTTTATTGTTTCTTCTACTGACTTTTGTCATTAAAATACAGGTTAGGAATTCCAATGCAGATCAGCTTGTAAAAAATTTAGCTGGGTAGGTTTAACCTATTGGCTTTGTACCTTGGAAAAATTTGTCCTTATGCTGCCTGACTCTTGTGGTTTCAGGCAATAATTTTCTGATGGAGAAACGTTGCATGTCCATATTTCACTGAATGATTACTAATATGTAGAGAATATGCCTTGTTCAAACAAATATTTTTTGGCAAGTTCAAGGTCACATTTCCACAATTTGACTGTGCACTTAAAAAAAAGTGAATTGTGTCTTGGACTTGGTTATTAATTTTTTGAGGTGACTGATAGTACCTCTAGTTTGAATGTGGACCTGATCTCAAAAACCCTTTTATTAATTTTTATCAAATTTGTTACAAAGTAGCCTTGGACATGTTGGATGAAGGGCTCTCATTTACATTAACTAGAGGGTTCTATTTAGGAACGAATGTGTTGCTTGCTTTATAGCTTCATTAAAGATAAATAAATCTAGGAGTAGTCAGCTATTTATTAACCACTAGCTTGCTAGTTCATGCATTTGCCTGCAAAGAGATTGGGATAGAATCTGACAATCAAAGAAAATATAGTTCCCCAATCATCAAATGAATTATGAAATTGAATTGATTAGAAATAATTTTTTATCATTTTATGAAAACATGTACCTGTTTCCTTTCCAACAATCCTTCAAAAGAGTTTTCAGTCTGTCTTTACTGCAATATGGTGGGATTCATTTTTAGCTCACCTCTACGAAGTTGGGGGAGCTTATGTAATACCCTCGGCGTCGGCGTCTCAGGTTAAGGTTTTTGGAGCAGTTTTCTTTTCAAGTACTTCTATGGCCTATATTAGTCAGAGATGCATGGAGGATGCTTCTAGTGTGTTTCATTGTACCAGTCAAGGTTTCAGATGCTGCAATTTCAGCTAAAGAATGACCAGGTTAATGTTTTTGGAGCAGGTTAAAGTTTTTGGAGCAGGTCTCATTTCCAAGTATCTATAAACCCTATATTGACCAAACTTGCATGGATGATACATATAAGGAGGTACACTACTGGACTTGCTTCGGATGCTGAATCTGACCTATATTTTCCGGATGAGTAACCAGGTTAAAGTTTTTGGAGCAGATGTCATTTCCAAGTATCTATAAACCCTATATTGACCAAACTTGCATGGATGATACATATAAGGAGGTACACTACTGGACTTGCTTCGGATGCTGATTCTGTCCTACATTTTCTGGATGAGTAACCAGGTTAAAGTTTTTGGAGCAGATCTCATTTCCAAGTAACTATAAGCCCTATATTGACTAAACTTGCATGGATGATACATCTAAGGATGCACACTACTAGACTTGCTTCGGATGCTGGATCTGACCTATATTTTCCGGATGAGTGACCAGGTTAAAGTTTTTGAAGCAGATGTCATATCCAAGTAACTATAAATCCTATATTGACCAAAGTTGCGTGGATGATACATCTAAGGATTCAAACTACTGGACTTGCTTCGGATGCTGGATCTGACCTACATTTTCCGGATGAGTGAACAGATTAAAGTTTTTGGAGCAGATCTCATTTCCAAGTAACTATAAGGCCTATCTGAACCAAACTTGCATGGATGATGCATCAAGGGACAAACAATCTCAAAACTTGCTTCGGATGCTGGATTTGACTTACATTTTCTGAATGAGTGACTAGTTTTAAGTTTTCAGATAAGTCCATTTGCAAGTAACTGCAAGCCCTATCAGACCAAAATTGCATAAATGTTACATCTAGGGATGGACACTCCTAGATTATTAGTTTAGTGTGGGACTTTGCCTAAATTAAAGACAACATTCGTTGAGGTCTGTCCATTGCTGAACTTGTGTATATTTACATCAGAGTGCATATACACATCAGAGTGGGGGTATTACTAGTGAAGATTGGCTCACAGACTTCTTGTTTTTTGCAAAGTGGATAAAGGTCAAGGTCAAGTGGATGCCATTATTTTTCATAATTATTATCTCACCTGAGTGAAGGGGTCAAATGAGGTTTTCTGATGAAAGTTTGTCTGTTGTCTGTCGTTGATGTCGTCATAAACTTTTCACAATTTCATCTTCTTCACCAGAATCTCTAGAGCAATTTCAACCTAACTGGCCACAAAGTATCCGTGGGTGAAGGGGGTTCAAATTTGTTCAAATGAAGGGTCATGCCCTCTTTCAGGGGAGATAAATCAGAAATAGTGAAAATTTGGTGGCATGTTTCAAAAATCTTCTCAAGAACCATTAAAAGAAATAAGTGGAAACTTGTGTGAAACCTTCTTTACATAGTGTAGATTCAGATTTGTTCAGATGATGACCCCCTGGGGGTAGGGTGGGGCCACAATGGGAAATCAAAGTCTTACAGAGGAATATATAGGAATAAATCTTTAAAAATCCTCTTCTCAAAGTTGTGATTAGTCGTATTGATATGAAAGCATCCTCAGGTAGTGTACATTCAGATTTGTTCAAATGATGACCCCTGTATGTAGAGTGGGGCCACAATGTGAGATCAAAGTTTTACATAGGAATATATAGGGAAAAATCTTTTCAAGAATAGAAAAGCCATGTTAATCATTTAGATATGGAAGCATCCTTAAGTAGAGTAGATTCAGATTTGTTCAAATCATAACCCCGGGGGTAGGGTAGGGCTATAATGTGGGATCAAAATTTAACATAAGGATATATAGTAAAAAAATCTTTAAAAATTTTCTTCTCAAGAATAGCAAGGCCATGATTAGTCATTGTGAAAGAAGCATCCTCAGGTAGTGTAGGTTGAAGTTTGTTTAAATCATGACCCCCTGGGGGTAGGATGGGGCCACAATGGGGGATCAAAGTTTTACTTTGGATTACATAGGATTTTTTTTTAATTATTCTCAAGAATATCAGAGCCATGATTACTCATTGTGATGTAGAAGCATTCTCAGGTGGTGAAGATACAGATTTGTTCATATCATGACCCCCTGGGGGTAGGATGGGTCTAGAACAGGGGTTTAAAGTTTTACAGAGTAATATAAATGGAAAACTTTTCTTCTCAAGAACAGAAAAACCATGTTTAGGTATATTGATATGGAAGCTTCCTCAGGAAGATTAGAATCAGATTTGTTGTAATCGCGACCCTGCGAGATAGGGTGGGCCACAATGGGAGATAATTTTTTAACATATAAAAATATATAGAAAAAAATCTTTAACAATTGTCTTCTCAAGAATACAAAGGCATGATTAGTCAATATGATATGGAAGCATCGTTAGGTAGTGTAGATTCAGATTTGTTCAAATGATGACCCCTGGGCGTAGGGTGGGGCCACAATGGACGTTCAAAGTTTTACGTAGGAATGTATACGAAGAAATCTGATGAAAAATAGAAAAGCCATTTTAAGTCAATTAGACTTAGTTATGATTATGAACTTGTATGATATATCTGATCTTGAAAATTTTTAATGCCCCTGATATCTTAGGCATGTTTTGGTGGTTTCCTTAATTTATGTCTTGGGAATTAAATAAGACGCGATATTATATGTAGTGTTCTGATTAAAAGCAAACAAAATATTACTAAGTTAAGGACATTGGCAAGTCAAAGTTTTCTGGAGAAAAAAAAAGGTTTAATACATGGGTTTTTTCACTTATGAAATAGTGATTGAGAGAGATCTCCCGTAGAATTCTCTAAGCGGTGAAAACCAATAAAGTGTATGTTTACAGAGGTAAACAAAAGCAGGTGTACTTCCTTCAACGGGTAGAATCATCAACACATCAGGAAAGAAAAGTAGTAATGGCTTTGTTTTATATTGTATTCACGGGACAAAAAGCCAACAGGTCATCATTTACCATATGTAGTTATGCTCAGTATGCTGGGAAGGACAAAGATGTGACATATGGTGAAAGGTAGACCGAGATTAGTTTCTAGGTTGTATAAAAGAATCAGCATTTACTAACTATGAATAAAAATTGAAATAAATCCTTGCCAATATTTTTACGACAATGTGTTTCAATCAATTCAGTCAATTGCATGATAGAATCAATCAACCAATCTGACCCTCTTGACCATTATGAATAATATGTGATTGTAGCTGTTAAGGGAAGTAACTGAAACATAAAGATCGGCACCGGTATGTCCTTGTCTTGTTTCTATATATACATTTTCAGCCCAAATATCTAGAAGTCATAGGAAATTAAGTAACAATAATGTATATAATACAAAAACTATATGTAATAAGTGGGTTTTGGAGAAATATGGTGAAAAATTATGTTGGTCCCTTTTATCTACATTTTACATAGGAAATACATTGAGAATTACAAAAACACTGATTTGACAAAATCTAAAAAAGAAAGTTGACTTGGTACATTAAACAATCCAGAATATAGCCTGTTTAGTACAATTAAACCTACTCAAGAGTTCTTGAAAAATTCTATATGATAACCAGGAACCTTGCCAATGTCCTTAAGTGAATACAGGTTACTTGAAAAAATATGTCAGAAAAATTGCATATGATGCCATTAACTGGTTAATCGGTCAGAATGTTTTGAGATTAACCATTAGGAAGTCTGTATTTGATTGGTATATTTAATATATATACACTGACATTAGTGACAAAGAAAGTTAGAAAGATTTGGGGTGATAGTTTTGCATTTTGAAGGTTTTGATTTTTTTAAAGATGCCTAAGAGAAAGTCTCTCACTGGTAGAAAAGAGCGCAGGAGGGATGTTGAGAGGAAGAGGCAAAGGAAACTTGAGTCCTGCCGTGATCTTCCATCAGAAAAACCAGTGACAGAGTTGAATGCTCCACAGAGAGAAGTCCATGAAGCTGCTCCTGGCTGCTCTATAGGGTTGCCACCTACTACACTAAAACCCTTGGCCAGGGTGCAGGCCTCTCCTTGTGAGAGAATGCACTCAGCCCCGAGGTTGTCATCTCCTCGGGGAAGTCGTCTGATTGTTCCAAAGGACAAGGTAGCATCCCCTGACTCCCCAGCGTGGGTTTGTACTCCAACGAGAGTACCTGAATCAGACATTTGGAAGATGTCAGATTCAGCAGGTCAGGCGCAGCGGATACCTTCTGTGGGGGAAGAGGTCAGCAGGACATTAAAAAAAGATGAGTGCCACAATGAGGAAAATAAAGGAAATATAGAGGAAACTAAGAAAAATATAGAAGAATCAAAGAAATTTGAAAAGAAAACAAAGAAATATAGAGAGAAATCGGAAAGATATGAAAGAAATGGTAAAGCGATACCAGTGCAAGGATATGACACATGTACTGGTAGAAGCAAAATGAATAACACAAAAGAGAAGAAATTTGAAGTTGAAAAAAATGAGAATGCATGTATGATTGAAAACAATGTGAATAGCGATAGAAAAGCTACTACACAAGTTACTGGTAGTGGTAGAACAAGTGATGGTAAAATTTCAAAAAAATTGAATTTGTCTGTGCAAGGTTCATTTCATCAGGGAGATCCAATGTTTGGTGAAAATGCTGGAACTCAGTGTGTAGCAAACTCTTTAACAGCACTGGCATATCATAAACTAAAGAATTGTGAGCAATGGCAATCTGAAGATATGAACAAAATTTTGGCAATAGGAGATGAGATTTACTCATATCTACAGTGTAGTTCAACAATTGCAAACAGATACCTTTTAGTAAGTGAGTTGCCTCAGTTTTTTGAATGCTTTGGTAGAATGTTTGAGTTTAAAGCAAATGAGTCTTTACCAAGCCTGATAAACTTGGCAGATGTAGTACTAAATTATACTGACTTCAATGCTTATCAGATATTAGATGCACTTCAAATAGCCCTTGATGACAGTGATGGTTGTTTCGTGTGTTTTGGTGGAAATACATTTTTGATTGGGAAATGTCAACATAATTTCTTCACATTTGATTCCCACTCAAGGTCATCTGCAGGATTTCAGAGTGTAAATGGTAGAAGTACACGAGTATTGTATGAATCAGTACAAGATGTATGCAATCATATTTTGTCTTTAGCTAGGTCAATGGGTTATTCTAAAGCAGTGGAATGTGAAATAACTGGAGTGCAATGCTCATTTAGACAGCTTTCATTGGGTAAGGAACAAGGCATTGAAAAACAATTACAAATCAGTGATAAAGAGCATGAACTGAACAAATCTGGAGAGTTTCAATGCAGTATTAGTAGTACTGGTTTACGAAATGCTGATGAGGTAGAATTTGTTGGGAGTGAGAAGCATCAGATAAGATTTTTACCACTTTCTGATGATCAGAAGAAAACACACTGTGAAATCTTAAAAATACCATATTCAATGCATAAATGTGAAAATCAGCATGAGTATGGACAAGAAATAACAGCGCCAATGAACACTGTACTAGTTGATCCAGATGGAAATTGTTTCTTTAGGGCAATTTCATTCTGTTTAACAGGAAAGGAAGACTTTCATCACACAATACGTTTAGCAGTATGTCATCATCTCTTGGAAAATGATTTGCTTTTCACACCATTCTTAAGGCCAGGTGAAAATTCTATAGAGAACCACATTTCCTTGTCAAGCATGTGCATGGATGGAAGATGGGCAACTGAATTAGAGATTCTTGCACTGTCCCATTTATTGAAAACTGAAATTCATACATACTCACAGAACAAATGGGTTACTTTTTCTGGATTTATGGTAAATCCATGAGAAAACATGGCATCACTGGGAGGCATTTATTTAGATCATAAGAATCAGAATCATTATAATGTTGTCACATTTGTTACTTTGGAAAAAAATGTATCAGCAATTCAATCACAGAAACTATTATTTTTGAAACAAAACAGTAGGAAAATTGGAGATAGAAACCAGAAGAGACAACAGCGAGAATCTATTTCATTCCAAAATGAAAGATGCAAACTTGAGATGTCAGATGTTAGTGCTAAAGAAAATAAATTGTACAAGAAAAACATGAAGTACAAGACAGACCCAGAATTCAAAACAAAATGCATTGCAGATGCTAAGAAAAGATACAGAAATGATGAAAACTATTGTGGAAATTTAAAACAAATAAGTGTTAAATGATATAAAACAAACCAGCTACACAAAGAAAAAGTGAAAGAAAAAAGTAAACAAAAGTATGAATCAAACCAGCTACACAGAGAAGAAGTCAAACAAAGAAGCAGACAGAAGTATAAAACAGATCAGTCACATAAGGAGGAAGTCAAACGTAGAAGCAGACAGAAGTATAAAACAGATAAACAGCACCATGAAAAGGTTAAAACAACTAGTAAAGTAAAATATCATTCCAGTGCAGAAACAAAGACACAGATTAAGGAATCTGTACAAAAACAAAGACAAGCACTGCATGAAATGCTTAAAAACATTGATGAAGTGGTGAAATCATTTAAAAATTGTGTTAGACGTGGACCAGAATATGTATGTTGCTGCTGCCATCGTCTTTTGTTTGAAAACCAGGTACAAGGATGTACACTTGAAATGTATGAAAAAAGTATTAAGGCAGTTCATGTTGCAAATTTGTGCATGGATAAGAAATATGTTCATAGTTGTACATCAGCATGTTCTCAAAATTGTCCCAAATCACGTACTTGGATTTGTTTTACATGCCATAGAAAAATTTTAAGGGGAAATGTTCCTGCTGAAGCAGTTTTCAACAAAATGTATTTGGAAGATATTCCTCCAGAGCTCAGTAACTTGAATAGTTTAGAGCAGCATCTAATTGCTCTTCATATACCTTTCATGAAAGTAATGATGCTTCCAAAAGGTGGCCAGGAAAATGTACATGGACCTGTTGTGTGTGTGCCATCGAACCTTAAGAAAACAAGCAGTTTGCCTCTGAATGGAAATGAAAATCTTTTATTACGAGTTAAGCTCAAACGAAAGTTGTCCTATAAGGGATATTATGAATATCAGTTTGTAAACCCAAATGACAATAAAATAGCTCTCAATTATCTGAAAGAAAATAATCAGTGGTATCATAATGTTGAAATCAACACAACATGGGAGAAAGATAATGACCAAAGTACCTTATTCTGCCAGCCAGAAGTATTTGACAATGAAGAAATAATTGAAGAACAAAACATTGCAATTCAAGAAGTCGTTACAGATACTTGTTTACAACCTGTAGATATTGCCCAAGAAGTTCTAGATCACTACTTTGATGATGTGTATAACATAGCTCCAGGTGAAGGACAAAATCCAGTAAGAATGTTGCAAGAAGAGGGCAATGAAGCAAAGACATTTCCTCACTTATATCCATCTGGAAAATAATCATGGAATGAAAGCCGAGATGTAAGGATAACACTTTCTCGATATTTTAACAATAGGCTGATGAATGCAGATAATAGATTTGCAAAGGATACAAATTACATCTTCTTTTGTCAATACTTATCTGAATTGAACCAGGTGACTGAGAAAACACAAATTTCAATTCGGAAATCTGTATCAAAACTTGATGGAGGGATACAAGTCACCACAGAAATGTTACAAAATCCAATTGTACTTGCAAAACTGCTCAAAACTGATGAGGCTATGCGGTTTATGCAACCAATTAGAGGAACACCTGCATATTGGTCAACTGCTCAAAAAGATCTTTTTGCTATGCTTCGACAACTTGGAATTCCAACATGGTTCTGTTCTTTTTCGTCTGCAGAGTTCAGGTGGAATGAAATACTGAGTTAAATTATGCTACAAATGAATGACAATAGAAATCCCTCTGACTTAGATTGGTCTGCGAAAAGTGAAATTCTAAGAAGCAATCCTGTTACTGTTGCAAGGATGTTTGAACATAGGTTCCATATTTTCCAGAAGAATGTAATAATGTCACCAGCAAAACCCATTGGACATATTGTAGATTACTTTGTAAGAGTTGAGTTTCAGCAGAGGGGTTCCCCTCATATGCATTGCTTGTACTGGGTTGAGAATGCTCCAAAATTAGATGAAGACGGTGAGGAGACTGTTTGTCACTTCATTGTTAGGCATATCACTTGTGCTCTACCGTCAGAGGACACTGACCAAGAACTTCGACAAAGTGTATTAGATGTGCAACAGCACAGCAAAAGTCACTCGAAATCATGTAGGAAAAAAGGAACAGAGTGTAGGTTCAATATTCCTAGACCACCATCTGAGCGTACATTCATTTAAAGACAATTGGAACAAAATTTGGATGATTCAAGTAATGAATTAACTTGTGCGCAGGCAAAGGAGATTTTGTTGAATGTGTGGAATGAAATAACCAATGATGCTAATGCATGTAGAACAACAGAGGAAATATTCACCAATATAAAGCTATCACAGGATTTATGTGAAAAAGCACATAGAGTATTGGCCTCTAAAACCACCACTATTTTGAAAAGAAATCCAATAGAAATGTGGATAAATCAATACAATCCATGCCTGCTCAAAAGCTGGGATGCCAATATGGACATACAGTATGTATTGGACCCTTTCAGCTGCATAGTCTATATTATATCATATATTTCAAAATCTGAAAGGGAAATGGGAATGCTACTGAAGCAAACTCAAATAGAAGCAGCAGAGGGAAATTTGAGTGCACATGACACCATCAAGAGGGTAGGGTCAGCTTATCTAAATCACAGAGAAGTGAGTGCACAGGAAGCAGTTTATAGGGTGTGCAATCTTAAGATGAAAGAGAGTTCAAGGAAAGTCAATTTCATTCCTGTGGGAGAAAATCCAACTCGATTGAGTAAGCCTCTAGCAGAAATTAAAAAGAACCAGGATGTCAAAATTGGTGAAAATGATGTGATTATAGATGATGATGATGAAGAAGAAGAAAACAGTATGTGGATGACAAATATTGTGGAAAGGTATGAAAACCGACCTGAGTTAAATCTTTTCCATAAAATGTGTCTTGCTGAATTCTGTTCAGAATACAGAGTGCTTAGTAAATCTGAGATTCCCAAGGGCAAAAAAGAAGGTGTATATGAATTGAGAAATGCAAAGGGTTACATTCAAAAGAGAAGCAGAGGGAAACCTGCTGTTATACGATATCCAAGATTCAATCGTGACAATGCACCTGAAAAATTTTATCAGTGTCGCCTACAACTTTTCCTTCCATACTGGAATCTTAATCAATTGAAACCACCTGGGTTTGATTTATACCAGACTTTTTATGAGAATGGATATGTCAAAGTGAAACCAAACAGAGATTTAGAAAGAGTCAAAAGCATAGTGGATAGTAATTATGATTACTTTTCAAAAAATGAGGATGATATTGAAAATGCTCAGGATGCATTAGAAATGCTTGGTGAACCAGAGGACGCATGGGCAAGTTTATGTCCAGAGTCAGAATTAAACCGAAGAGAATGTTTGAATGAAAAATTACAATCAAAGGAACAGGAGAATAGAGAATCAGAAGTCACACACGAAATTGAGAGTAGTGGTTCTGAAGACATTATTTATCATTTAAGGGAAACTCAAAACACCAGAAAAGAGATGCTTCCCTTACTGCGCAGTTTGAATGGAAAACAGAGGCAGATTTTTTATGCTGTTCATGAGTGGTGTGTAAAGAAAATATCTCGAGAAGATGTTGAACCTTTGCACATTTTTATAACTGGAGGAGCAGGGACAGGAAAAAGCCATCTGATTAAGACAATACACTATGAAGCATCTCGTCTCTTTGAAAAAAACACTGCCTTCTCCAAATGCAGTATCGGTGATTCTCACAGCTTTTACAGGAACAGCAGCATTCAATATTGGAGGACATACCATTCATCATGTTTTTTCTTTAACAAAAGCTTTACCAATTCCATATCAACCCTTGAAGGAACAGAGTTTGAGTGGAATAAGAACCAGATTAGAACATTTGCAGATTTTGGTCATAGATGAGGTTTCTATGGTGTACAAAAGACTGCTGTATTACATTCATGAACGACTTGTCCAAATCAAAAAATGTAAAGAACCATTTGGTGGTGTATCTGTGATAGCAGTTGGAGATTTTTATCAACTTCCACCTGTTAAACAGCGAAAAGATGAGAGGTTATATAAAGAAAATGGTTCATATCCAATTGACTATTGGCAAGATTTCTTTAAAATTGTAGAGTTGGATGAAATAATGCGACAACGTGAAGATAAAGCATTTGCAACCGTTTTGAATTCATTGCGTATTAGAACATCTGAAGAACCCATATCAGATGAATCTTTGGCAACACTTCAAGAATGCATTAGAGAAGGACCAGATGATGTCTACATGTTTATTCTACAATCCAAGAGGCAAGTGAATACAATCTGAAAATGTTGCATGGGAATTGTGAAGATTTAATAGAAGTACATGCTGATGATTATCAAAAAGACAGGACAACAGGGAAATTAATTTTACGTGACAAACCTTTGATTAATACTCGAGGTGATGGCCTCTCTGTTTCATTACTTTTAGGTGTGAATGCAAGAGTAATGCTAACACGAAATGTAAGTGTTGAGGATGGACTAGTGAATGGTGCAATGGGATATATTTCAAATTTTGTATTTAAAAGCAAACAGCCTGTAAAAGAAGTAGAAATAGTTGATGTCATCTTTGATAGTGGAAGTATTGGTAAAATTCAAGGAAAGAAGACACCCAAAGGAACTGTCGTCCCAATTAAAGGAGTGGAAGAAGAGATAAATGAGAAAAATATGAAGAGTGTTGTCAGACATTAATTTCCACTGAAACTCTCATGGGCATGCACAGCACATAAAGTTCAAGGCATGACTACCAAGAGTGTTGTTGTCAATTTAGATCGGACTTTCTCTCCTGGTCAAGCATATGTAGCAATCAGTCGCGTGACTTCAAAGGATGGTCTATTCATTGAGACCAATGATGAGAGTGTCCTGCAGAAAAAAATTTATGCTGATTTAGATGTGAAATTAGCGCTCACTAGTATGGAGAGATACATTTTAGGTGAAGACTTGACATGCAGTGCTACAAAGTATGGAAGTTACAAAACAATTCTTTTGTTCAATGTTCAAAGTTTGAGAGGACACTTTCAGGATATGAATTGTGACAACAGATTATTGAAAGTTGATTTTATTTGTTTAACAGAAACATGGTTGAAGGAACAGGAGAACATCCAAGATATTGAAATTTCAGGCTTTGACTTTCACCATGTTGCACGAAATCAGTGTTATGATGATACTGAAGACCTGATGAGAAGACTAAGAAAAGCTAAAGGTGGTGGGGTTGGAGTGTACAGGAAGAAAACAAATGAGACAATCTTGATCAATGCTTTGGAATGCAAGAATATAGAAGGAATAACTGTAGAAATACATCAGGATGATGTTGCAATCATTATACTCTACCGGCCAAATGTACTGCCTGTGAACAATTTTCTTGACACATTACAAAAAGTGGTGGATTTTTATAGGAGACATTATTGCAACTTGATTATTATGGGTGACATGAATGAAGATGCCAAATTGCAAGGACCCATACAGAGATTTTTAGAATCAATAGGATTTATGAAAATGGTGCAATTTTACACAACAGAGGGTGGAACAATATTAGACCATGTATATGTAACTGACCCTCTGAAAGTCTGTGTACACAAAGTGCCATTATATTTCAGTTATCATGAAGCTATTGAAATTCATTTGAGAACTGAATAATAAAGGTTCACATTGATTTTGACTTCACATCATTTTTTGAACAAGGATTATCTTTAATCTTACCTGATGAAAAATGGATTTAGTTGATTTATTATGAGATACATTCTTTATTTCGAAGCCTTTAGTTACAAGTTTTTCGAAGCCCTTAGTTACAAGTTTAGTTTTTCTCCCATATTCAATAAATAATATGTAAGCATTTCAATTTGAAATACTTAATCATGCTTGAAATTTCCTGATAAAATAGTGAAAGATGATGTTACATTGTTCAGATGACATCATATTTATTATCCGTGTAAGACCAAGTGAATTTCTTAAAAGAGTTAATACTGTTAATACAATGGATATATATCAGTTATATTTGTCTCTTTCATTGTTGTTTTAGATATCTTCACTGCGATCCAAGTTAGATTCTATACATCAACATTTAATGCCTTCAGACATCTGTACAGTAAACTCTACTTTAAGGGAAGATAGAAAAAGAGAGCTGAAAAATAGCTACAATTTGAAGGTAATATTACCACAGAATTTTAAAGAATGGATTGAATTACATTTCTAACTTTTAGTACTTTGAGAGGTTCTATATGCAATATAAGGCTAGTAATTAAACAGAAAAAGCATGATATATTTCTTCAAACATAATTATATGTTTGAACAGGGTCATATTAATATTCTACATATTAAGGATGTACCTGTACATTTTATATTTACTTCTCCTTTAATGTATTTAATGTTTCAATATTTTGAGTAAACAAATCTGAGGTTAATATTTTGAATTAAGTCATCTTAGTTTAGTTGTCTCCCTTTCTTAAATGAGAGAAAATTAAAGAAGATGGGCAAACAAGGTGAGCAAAATGCCTATAGTGTGACAAACATGCAGTTGAAGAATTAAATCTCAAAACGAAATTTTCTTTGATATTTCATCTAACATTAAAACATTTTCCCTGTCATGTCAGCTCATGTTTTTAGTGACTTGACGTTATATGATATTATGACATCATATCTAGGTAGTTCAAAGAAGTTACAATAATTGGTGTACTATTGTGCTTTTTGGACAGCCCTATGCTAGGTCATCGTGTATATCTGAAGCTACACCTTATTTGCCCATCTCCTTTCCAAGAATGTTCTTTACTGTTACCCATAACATAAAACAGCATTGAATTCAAAAGACATATCAGATTCTATATTCTCTGTATACAATATGAGACATGTCAGTGTGATTGTGTGTGTTCAAAATTTTGCAAATGAAATTTAGAAGCACCTTTCCAGAAAAGTCCAAGATTGATATTTTAAAAAAAGACAAGAAAATGAATTATAATGAACAAGTCTTTTAATTATGAAGTACCAATGGGCCAAGAAAGATGAAATTCATGTGGAAGCATCCTCAGATACTGTAGATTCAAGTTTGTTCAAATCATGACCCGCGAGGGATAGGGTGCGGCAACAATGGGGGTTGAAAGTTTAACAAAGGAATACATAGGACAAATCTTTAAAAAAAAATTTCCACAAGAACAGCAAAGCCATGATTGGTCATAGTTATATGGAAGCATCCTCAGGTGGTGTAGATTAAAATTTGTTCAAATCATGACCCTTGGGGCAAGGGTAGGGCCATAATGGGTGATCAAAGTTTTACATAGGAATACTTAGGGAAAACTTTTAAAAAATCTTCTTAAGAACACCAAAGCTATGATTGGTTATATTTATATGGAAGCATCCTCACGTAGTGTAGATTCAAGTTTGTTCAAATCATGACCCTCAGGATGGGGTGGGGCCATAATGGGTGAGCAAAGTTTTACGTAGGAATACATAGGAAAAATCTTTAAAAATCTTTCTCCCTGGAACACCAAAGCCATGATTGGTCATATTTATATGGAAGCATCCTCAGGTGGTGTAGATTAAAATTTGTTCAAATCATGACCCTTGGGGCAAGGGTAGGGCCATAATGGGTGATCAAAGTTTTACATAGGAATACTTAGGGAAAACTTTTAAAAAATCTTCTTAAGAACACCAAAGCTATGATTGGTTATATTTATATGGAAGCATCCTTACGTAGTGTAGATTCAGGTTTGTTCAAATCATGACCCTCAGGATGGGGTGGGGCCACAATGGGTGAGCAAAGTTTTACGTAGGAATACATAGGAAAAATCTTTAAAAATCTTTCTCCCTGGAACACCAAAGCCATGATTGGTCATATTTATATGGAAGCATCCTTACGTAGTGTAGATTCAAGTTTGTTCAAATCATGACCCTCAGGATGGGGTGGGGCCACAATGGGTGAGCAAAGTTTTACGTAGGAATACATAGGAAAAATCTTTAAAAATCTTTCTCCCTGGAACACCAAAGCCATGATTGGTCATATTTATATGGAAGCATCCTTAGGTAGTGTAGATTCAAGTTTGTTCAAATCGTGACCCCCGGGGATACAGTGGGGCCAAGTTTTACATAGGAAAACATATCAAAAGTCACAAGAACAACAAAGCCATGATTGGTCATAGATATATAAAAGCATCAAAAAAGGTAATGTAGATTTCAATTTGTTCAAATCATGACCAACCAGGAGAATAGAGGATCCATTAAAGGGGATCATAGTTATACAAAGAAATATAAAGGATATATCAATAACAATTTTCATCTTATCGTCTTATAAACAGTAAAGCCTTTATGTGTCATAGTATTTCAAAAGCATCGTTAGGAAGTGTAGATTTAAGTTTGTTCAAATCCCTCTCCCTCACCCTCTGAACAACTTTTATATTTAAACTTTTCAATACTGAACTGATTTCTGCTTTTTCCTAGCCAAAATGCTCAGGTGAGCGATGTGGCCCCTGAGCTTCTTGTTAAATTTGGCATTTTTTTTATAATAGATTGAGAGGCATATTTTGGACATTTTAAGGCCTATGATTATTTAACTTTGTCAGTTGATGCGTATTGGGTCCTCAAAGTACATCAATTGAAAAGTAGGTCATCATGACCTACTTTTTGAATTTTCTAGCTTATCTTTTTCAAAGCATTTAAGGTCATTATTTCAAATACTGAGAAGTTTAGAATCATCAAAACTTGTAAGTCGATGATGCATCTTAGGACCTTAAAACATATTCATTAAAAAGTAGGTCAAGGTGACCTAGTTCTTGAACTTTGCAGGCATTCATTTTTAAATTGTTTTAGAGGCATATTTTTTTTCTGGACACATTAAAACTTATGATTATCAAACTTTGTCAGTTGATGCATCTTGAGTCCTTTTAGTATGTCAGCTGAAAAGTAGGTCATGGTGACCTACTTTTGAAATTTTATGGCTTTATTTAAATATTTCAGTACTAATTTGCTTAGAATAATCAAACATCGGTTGATGCATCTTCTGTCTTCGGAGTATGTCAACTGAAAAGTGGGTCACTGTGACCTACTTTTGAAATTGTGTGGCAAAATCTTGATATTTTCAGGCACTTACTGGTTTTGAATCATCAAAATTTGTCAATTGAGAGATTTGGGTCACATAGTATGTTTACCAAAATATAGGTCACTGTGACCTACTTTTGGATTCTAATGGTTATATCTTAATATTTAAGATAATAATAAGATAATAATCAAATCATATATTGTCAGTTGATGCATCTTCAGGTCTCAGTGTGTTTTAACTAAAATGTAGGTCATATGACCTTCTTCTGGAATCTTAAGGCTTTATCTAAATATACAGGATACTTAGAGGATTCAAACAGTAGTGATAGGATGTACAATTTATCAGAAGAGCGATTCAAGGCCCTTGGGCCTCTTGTTTATTCATACACCAATTTTCTTGAATGATACATCAATGGACAGAAAATAATCAGTACTTTCTAATTTTACTACTTTCAGATGATTGTGAATTTATTATTAAACTATGACATTTAGAGTGAGGGATGATCAAATTTTCTGCAAAGGTACATTAAATTTTTTAAATCAGAGAAATTGACCCATATAAGTGTTTGATTTTGATTTGGGTTAATTTATTAAAAGTTATATGAAAGAGAATAGAAATGGTAAAGGTATGTAGATAGGCTAACCTCTGACTGAAAAATTGGGTGCAGTTGTGGATAAATGGAAGCATTTTTAAGGATATTGTAGTAGAACTGTGCATGCTGTAAAATCTTTATTAATGATTGAATTTTCCTGAAATTTTGCATGATGTCTTTACTTAGACATTAGTAAAACATTTCATGTGAAATATTGTAAAATCTAGAAAATACTTCTTCATATTGGGTACATACCTTTAATTACTTTTGGTAGTGCAGAAAAAATTACAAGTTCCTTAATTTGCAGACTTGAATAAAAAAAATTGGTCATAGATGATGTACAATGATAATGTACTAAACTGAGGCTCATACTTGTTGATAAGGAGTATGTTCCCTTGCAAAATGGCTTAGCAAATTAAATCTATCAAGAAGATCAGTAGAATTATCTTGTATATTATTAAACTAGTGAGAGGTCTTAAATTCACCAATTTTGACTTTCATTTTCAGGGGTTAACACAGACAGACATATTTAGACGAAAGACCAATCTGACATGCCACCTCCAGATTTTAAGCAAGGAAAGACAACCTGATGTGCTTCGATTTTATGGGTCACTTACTGCTGAACGAAAATTAGGGACATTGCTATGTGAAGGAACATTAACATTGTCTCCTATGAGAAAACAATTAGTGGACTGTACATCTTTATTTTCAGAATCATTCTTGAAGAAAAATTTCATAACAGCTGTAGATGTTTGAATCACCATCATCTTTGCCACTTTTCATCGGAGTAAATTGTATGAAATTGAATATGAGTGAGTGAATGAATGAATGATTAAAATTGTATGTTTGTTTGTTTGTATGTTGTTTAATGTCCCTCTCGAGAATTTTTCACTCATATGGAGACACCACCACTTGCCGGTGGAGAGCTGCAAATTTTGTCCTATACTCGGCACTTACGGCCATTGAGCAGTGAGGGATCTTTTTCGTGCCAGCACCTACTGCGACACGGGACCTCGGTTTAAACGGTCTCATCCGAAGGACCCGTCTCCACGTCCCACAGTGGGATTCGAACCCGCGACGTAAGGATCAACTCCTTACTTCGCGACTCTAGAGCAGACGCTCTAACCACTGCGCCACACGGGCGACTAAAATTGTATGAATATCTGTGAATAAATGATTACAACATTACACATTTTTTTGTTGAAGACAGACATAATAATGTATCATTGTCATCATTGTTATATTTATTTGATGGACATTTTATTAATCAAATTGCTTCCTTGCATCATTTAATTATGTTAAGTGGAAAGAATTTATTTACTAGGAAGAAGAAAGTGCCTCAATTTTTTTGACATTCATATTGATTACTTGAATAACTTTTAACTGTCTTATTACAGTTGTGTGCTTCACTGACAATTTAATAATATGTGCTTTGATTTTCTGTACATTTATGCATGTGGATACAAATCATGTGTAAAACAAACCTGTCTTGTATGTGTCATCTTTAAAACATCATCTAGATAATATTGCACACTACACCACTGATTACATGTACTTTGTTGATGCGTATTGCTGTTGAATCATCATTTTTTGTGGGATACCAATGTTCAGGGATTTTTTTGGTCACCCTTACCCACAAAGTTACTTTCCCATGAATGATTATTTTGTCAATGTATTGATAATTGAATCTAATGTAAAAATAGGGTACCTGTGAAATTACATCACCTCTCCCCCGAACTAGTAAAATTTTTCTTGTCCACAAACATTGTCTAACAAATAAGAATGATTCTGTGGTATCTTTGTTGAGAAAGTATGATATTTAATGAAGAAAAAAAAATCATGTATAAATAAAAGGACTGCAGTAATTCTTTTCAAATATTAAAGAATTAGTTTGCTGTTTAACATCCCTCTCGAGAATTTTTCAACTTATATAGAGACACCACCACTAGCAGGTGGAGAGCTGCAAATTTTTTACTTATACTCGGCACTCGTAGCCATTGAGCAGTGAGAGATTTTTTTTTGTATCAATATCTACTGCGATACTGGACCTCGGTTTATGCAATCTCATCCAAAGGACCGGTCTCCACATCTCACAGTGGGATTCGAACCCATGACTTAATGATCAACTCCTTACTCCGCAACTCTAGAGCAGACGCTCTACATGGGCAACCTATTTAAGAAATAAGTCAGTGTTTTACAAAGACATAATCACTTATCAAACACATACCATACCGAAAGAGAGGAAACCATTCTGTACTAAAATAAGTAGTTAAGTACATGTATATATAAAGAGAGGGTCAATGGCTAGCCCACAAAGGGAGGTAACTTCTCTCTTTGTAATGATGATAAGGAAAAGTATGAAAGTTTAAAATATGCAGGTTCACTGTCTTTGAAAAACTTAAGACAAATTGAATTGTTCAATTAACAATATAAGCATAATATGATTTTCTTCATTGCTTTCATATTTTTTTTAGCTCACGTGAGTTGAAAGCTCAAGTGACCTTTTCTGATCACCCATTGTCAGTCGTCCGTCCGTCTGTAAACTTTTCACATTTCCAACTTCTCAAGAACCACTGGGCCAATTTAAATGAAAGAAAGTAAAATGAAGGTCCAAGCCTCCTTCCAAGGGGAGAAAAATTGAGAAAAGACAAAAAAGGGTGGGGTCATTAAAAAACCTTCTCAAGAAGCACTGGACAAGAAAAGGTTAAACTTATGTGGAAGCATCCTGGGGTAGTGTAAATTCTAAATTGTTCAAATTGGATAGGGCGGGGCCACAATAGGAAATCCAATTTTTACATTGAAATATGCAGGGAAAATCTGATGATGAAGAACATCTGGGACAGAAAAGCTGAACTTATATGGAAGCATCCTGGGGTATTGTGGATTCTTAATTGTTCAAATCTTGACCCCTGGGGGTAGGGTGAGCCACATTAAGCAATCTAAGTTTTTCAGTGAAATATATATTAGGAAAATTCTTCTGATGAAGAACCACTTGGCCAGAAAAGCTGAAACTTATGTAGAAGCATCCTGGGGTAGTGTAGATTTTAAATTTTTAAAATCATGACCCCTGGGGGTAGGGCCGGGTCACAATAGGCATTACAAAGGGGGAAATCAGGTGAAGAACAGCAGAGCCAAAGTTACTGAGGTCAGCGTTGTGGCCCATAGGTCTCTTCGTTTAAGAAGAATTTGCACATCTCTATAGATGTATTTACAACATTTTTTTTTTTTTGTTTTCTTTTAATGAAGAATTGCACAATGAAGTTTACTGATCATGTCATATAGTCATCAAAATGTATATTGCTGAATAAAATTATCTTTTATTCTTGTTTTTATTCTCTGAATGCCTTGCAAGCCAAGTTGTGATAAATCAATCAGCTGAGTGTGAAGAATTAGTTTGGATGATACTTACTTTTGCAAACGTATTGTTGCATAAGGCAAAAGGATGTTTCGTGATTTTGATCGTGGTCAATTGAATGTCAAGGTTACAAAATCTATGCAGAACTAAAACATAAATGGACAGCCACTGCTTGAAGATGGTCATTTGATACATGTTAGAACAAAGAGGCTAAAATTATTTAACGACCCTCTATACAATAGGGATTTTTTTGATTGAATATTGATAAAAATTGAATCATTATATATATATATATATATATATATATATATATATATATATATATATATATATATATATGTGTGTGTGTGTGTGTGTGTGTGTGTGTGTATGTGTGTATTGGTCATGTATAGGAAACAAAGTATTGAACAACCAGATGTCTGATTGGCTGTAACTGTACTTAGTGTATTTAAGTATAGTCTACTTGTGTTCCAAGTCATATTTAAAGTAGGAAGAGTAGCATTTTACAGAATTTCACAGAATTTTCAATTTGTAGAAATCACTTGTCAAAATCAACGAATAATAAACTAAAAAAAAAGAATTGTACTTCTTTGTCTATTCTTAAGTACCAAAACTAATAGAGGAGAAGCGTGTTTTAACGATTTTCACATAAATTTAATTTCTGGAAACCATGGAAACACCGTATGTCAATATTAAAAACCAACAGGAACATGTTTCCTACTATAGTGTGTTTATGCAGTCTTCTTGAAACTAGACCGAAACTGTAGGAGTAGATTTTTGAAAGAATTTCACAGAAATATCCTTTTTTTTTGTAACCATGCTTTCACGACCGGAAGTGACGACAACGTACAATTCTCCCATGCTGCAGAATATCTGATGAATGACTCTCAGTCCTAGAGTTCTAGATTTCAGGTAAATATTATTGCCGAGCAAATAGGTGAACAAAGACATAATTTCGAAGACAAAAAAACGTGACCGGAAGTAATTTTTTCAAAGGTACTTTAAATTTATTTCAAAAAATTACTCTAGACATCTGTAGTCTTAATAACATTTATAAAATTCATTTTCAAAAATTGTCTATAAGCGATATTTATGGAAAAGTTGTTAAAAATATATCTCATTACGCTGTTTTACTCTTAAAACCGGAATTGGTCTCTTTTTTGCGTGTTTCTGGTGGGTCCAACACATTTTAAAATTAAGAAGAGATACAATAAATCGTTTAAGTTTTTATTCAAAAAGAGAAAAGTGAGTGAACTGAATAAAAATCTCTGAATTGTCTCTTGACATTTGCAGTATCTACAGCATAAGTAAAAAACATTTCAAATACTTATCTATGAGTTATATTTATGAGAAAGTTAAACCACGAAATAACGTAGTTTATCTCTTAAAACCGGAAGTTTAAAGTTTTTGTTTCCGGTGGAATCTAATATATTTCAAAACAGTAAAAGAGGTGCAATAAAGTGATCCAAGTTTTAATTTAAAAAAGAAAAGTTGAATTTTTTAAATATTTTTTTTATCACTTCCTGTGGCGACCGGAAGTGACGGCTGACGCATTCAACCCTCTGCCTACTCCTCAAGGTTTATTACTCCTATAAGTTTGGTGTCTTAATCTCATGCCGTCTCTGAGACCTCGCTCAGATAACTTTTCATTTTGAGGACAAGAAAACACGCCACCGGAAGTGAATTCTACTAAGATATTTCACGTCACTCTAGACATCTGCAGTCTCAATAACATATCTAAAAATCATTTAAAGAACTCTATCTATAAGCGATATGTATGAGAAAATTAAAAACCCCTGTTATGTAGTTCTTCTCTTATAACCGGAAGTTGTCTTTTTTTGTTTCGGGTGAGACCAACACATATCGTAACTGTGAAAAAAATACAATTATATGATGCAAGTCTTATTCCAAAAGAGAAAATTTGAAATTTTTGATTTCATTGATAACTTCCTGTGACGACCGGAAGTGACGGCTGACGCTTTAACCCAAATGGTTTTGTCTACTCCTCAAGGTCTAATACTCATATAAGTTTGGTGTCTTAACCTCTTATCGTTTCTGAGATCTCACTCGGACAAGTTCCCATTTTGCGGACATTCAAACGCGCGACCGGAAGTGAATTTTACAAAGATATTTGACGTTACTCTAGATATTTGCAGACTTGATAACATATTCAAAAATCAGTTCAAATACATTATCTATAAAAAATAGTTATGGGAAAGTAAAATACTCAAATTAAGCAGTTTTTCGCTTATAGCCGGAAGTTGTCGTTTTTGTTTCCGGTGGAACCAACATATTTCAAAACTACAAATAAGATGCAACAATGTGATGAAAGAAAAAGTTCAAAAAAGAAAAGTTGAAATTTTCGATTTCTTTGATCACTTCCTGTGACGACCGGAAGTGACGGCTGACACGCTTAACCCAAATGGGCTCGCCTACTCCTCAAGATCTATTACTCGTGTAAGTTTGGTGTCTTAATCTCTTACCGTTTCTGAGATCTCACTCGGAAAAAATATTTGTGAAAAAAAAACGGAAATCGGAAATATCTGACGACCGGAAGTGAATTTCGAAAAAATGAAAAAAAACGCCTCGGGGTATTTTCATTCTCTATCAACTCTGAAAATTTCAGGAAAATCCATCCAGCCATCTCTGAGAAATCCTGCCGACAAAAAAGGGGAAAATAATAATAATAATAATAACTAGATGCGATCTCGTTGCGAGCAACGAGTGGGTCTTCCGTCCGATTTTTGATAAGATGAGATACGAATTTGACTGAGATTTTCGTTCATAAATATATAAATAGTGAAAATGTACAATTTGCTTCAGTTATGTTTAACAAAATTTTGATCATTATGGCACCTAAAAACGCAATGTTTGATGAAGATTTTAAAATATTTATAGTAGCAGATCGTGAAGATGAACATTACTGTAAAAGGGTTATAGATAAAAGACTTTTGGCCCCTCTGAGCCCCTAATTTGAGGGGTCAGCCCCTTTTTCTTGATATCACATGAAAGGTCTTGTAATTCTGAAGACTTTTTGTTCAACAACTATTCAGAAGTTTCGTTTCGTTTTCGAGATATGTAGACTTGAAATATTTAGGGGCTGTCCCTTTAAGTCCTTATAGGGGCTGTTTAGGAAAAATTCAAAGGATGCACATTGTTGGGAACATCATTCTAAACAAATTTTGTTCAATATTGCTTTTCAAAATATTTCCCCTTTTCGAGATATAAAGCATCAAAGATTAAGCATTCTGGCCCCTTGTGACCCCTAATTACGTAATATTTGATGAAAATTTTTAGATATATAGTTGCAGATTGTGAAGATGAACATTTTTGCTTCAATAATTAATATCAAAATATTTAACATTAAGGAGTTATAGATGAAAGACTTTTGGCCCCTCTGAGCCCCTAATTTGAGGGGTCAGCCCCTTTTTCTTGATATCACATGAAAGGTCTTGTAATTCTGAAGACTTTTTGTTCAACAACTATTCAGAAGTTTTGTTTCGTTTTTGAGATATGTAGACTTGAAATATTTAGGGGCTGTCCCTTTAAGTCCTTATAGGGGCTGTTTAGGAAAAATTCAAAGGATGCACATTGCTGAGAACATCATTCTAAACAACTTTTGTTCAATATTGCTTTTCAAAATATTTCCCCTTTTCGAGATATAAAGCGTCAAAGATTAAGCATTCTGGCCCCTTGTGGCCCCTATTTATGTGACATATGACGTAAAAATCATAATATATAGTTGTAGTTTGTTAACATAAATAATTTTGCTTCAGTAATGTATACAAAAATATTGTCTGTTTAAGAGTTATCGATCAAAGACTTTTGGCCCCTAATGTGATGAGTCAGCGCTTTTTTCTTGATATCATATTACAGATCTTTATATTCTGCACAAATATTGTTCAATATGTTTTAACAAAATAATTATATTTTAAAAGATATGATACAAAATGTCTCAAAAATTCACTCATGATTCGTATCCTAAATTTTGACCCCTACCGAGCTTCCATACTAGGCACTTCCGGAAAATATCTAAACGCAGGTGCAGTATGGCAACATGTCCTCTATCATCACTGAAAATTTCAGCGCTCTAGCTTAAGCTGTTTTTGAGTTCCATCGCAGACAAGGAGGTCCCCTGAAATTTGATAAAAGGGCGATAACTTCCGACCGGAAGTGAATTTTTAAAAATTGAAATAGCGGTACAACTTCAGATAGCAACGCATAATCCCTGAAAATTTGAAGGAAATCGGTCGAGCCATCTCCGAGAAATCTTCTGCACAAAATCGGTAAGGAAAGAAAAAGAATAATAATAACTAGCAAAAATTCAAAGAGTGCATATTGTTCAGAATATTATTTTGAACGTCTTTTGTTCAATACTGTTTATCAAAATATGCTTCCTTTTCGAGACATATTGCACCAAAGATTATGCAATCTGGCCCCCTAAAGACCCCTTGTTGCGCAACATATGATATCAATATCATGTTATTTAGATAAAGTGTGTGAAGAAGAACTATTTCGCTTCAGTAATATATTACAAAATATTGATCATTCAAGAGTTATTGATTGTGTACATTTGGCCCCTCTCGGCCCCTTATTTAAGGGGTCAGACCCTTTTCCTTGATATTACCTTAAAGCTCTCATGATTTTTTTTACACTTTTTGTTCAACAACTAGTCAGAAATTCTTTTTCGTTTCTTAGATATTCGCAAAAGAAGTATTTAGGGGCCGGCCCTTCAACACCTTAATGGGGACGTTTAGCAAAAAATGAAAGGTTGCATCTTGTTAGGAACATTATTTTGGACATCTTTTGTTCAATATTGCTTATCAAAATATTTCCCACTTTTGAGATATAAAATGTCAAAGATTTAGCATTCTGGCCCCTTATGGCCCTTAATTATGTAACATATGATGTGAATATCATAATATATAGTTGTAAATTGTTGAGATAAACATTTTTGCTTCAGTAATGCATTACAAAATATTGATCGTTAAAGAGTTATTGTTCAAAGACGTTCGGCCCCTCTCGACCCCTATTTTGAGGGGCCAGCCCCTTTATCTTCATATCTCCTTAAAGCACTCATGATTTTGAACACTTTTTGTTCAACAACTAGTCAGAAATTCTTTTTCGTTTCTGAGATATTTGCAAAAGAAGTATTTAGGGGCCAGCCCTTCAACTCCTTAATGGGGATGTTTAGCAAAAAATGAAAGGTTGCATCTTGTATAAAACATTATTTTGGACATCTTTTGTTCAATATTGCTTTTCAAAATATTTCCCACTTTTGAGATATAAAGTGTCAAAGATTTAGCATTCTGGCCCCTTATGGCCCTTAATTATGTAACATATGATGTGAATATCATAATATATAGTTGTAAATTGTTGAGATAAACATTTTTGCTTCAGTAATGCATTACAAAATATTGATCGTTAAAGAGTTATTGATTAAAGACTTTTGGCCCTTCTCAGCCCCTAATGTGATGAGTCAGCCCTTTTTCTTTGATATCATATAAAAGATCTTGTAATTCTACACAATTTCTGTTCAATATGGTTTAACAAAATACTCATAGTTAAAAAGTTATCGTAAGAAATGTCTCTAAAATTCACTCATGATTCGTTTCCTAAATTTTGACCCCTACCGAGCTTCCATACTAGGCACTTCCGGAAGATTTGAAAACCCAGGTGATCAATGGCAACATGTCCTCTATCATCGCTGAAAATTTCAGCGCTCTAGCTTTAATCGTTTTTGAGTTCCATTGCAGACAAGGAGGTCCTCTGAATTTTGATTAAAGGGCGATAACTTCCGACCGGAAGTGAATTTCAAAAAAATGAGAAAAACGTATAAGGTTCAGACAAAGATACATCTTCCCTGAAATTTTCAAGTAAATCGATCGAGCCAACTCCGAGAAATCTTCTGCACAAAAATTGTAAAGAAAAAAAAAGAATAATAACTAGATGGTTCTCGTTGCGAGCAACGAGTGGGTCTTCCGTCTGATTTTGGATAAGATTAGTCAAGATCTTGACTGAGATATTCGTCTATAAAAAGTGAAAGGATGCATATTGTTTAAAACATTATTCTGAGCATCTTTTGTTCAATATTGCTTATCAAAACATTTCCCCTTGTTCGAGGTGTCAAAGATTTAGCATTCTGGCCCCTTATGGCACCTTATTACGTAACATATGATCAAAATTTTATAATATATAGTTGCAGAATGTTAAGATAAATATTTTTGCTTCAGTAATTTAAAACAAGATATTGATCATTTAAAAGTTATAGATGAAAAACTTCTGGCCCTTCTGAGCCCCTAATTTGAGGGGTAAGCCCCTTTTTCTTGATGTTAAATAAAATGTCTTGTGATTTTGAAGACTTTTTGTTCAACAACTATTCAGGAATTTCCTTTCCTTTAAGAGATATATAGAATAACAATATTTAGGGGCCAGCCCTCCATGTCCTTAATGGGGATATCTTGCAAAATTAAAAGGGTGTATATTGTTTAGAAGATTATTCTGAACATCATTTGTTCAATATTGCTCATCAAAATATTTGCCCTTTTCGAGATATAAAGTGTCAAAGGTTTAGCATTCTAGCCCCTAATGACCGCTTATTACGTAACATATGATCAAAATTTTATAATATATAGTTGCAGAATGTTAAGATGAACACATTTGCTTCATTAATTTATGACAAAATATTTATCATTAAAGAGTTATAGATGAAAGACTTCTGGCCCTTCTGAGCCCCTAATTTGAGGGGTCAGCCCCTTTTTCTTGATATCAAATGAAAGGTCTTGTGATTTTGAAGACTTTTTGTTCAACAACTATTCAGAAATTTCCTTTCGTTTAAGAGATATATAGAATAACAATATTTAGGGGCCAGCCCTCCAAGTCCTTAATGGGGATGTCTTGCAAAAATTATACGGGTGTATATTGTTTAGAACATTATTCTGAACATCATTTGTTCAATATTGCTTATCAAAATATTTCCCCTTCTCGAGATATAATGTGTCAAAGATTTAGCATTCTGGCCCCTTGTGGCCCCTTTTTACGTAACATATGATCAAAATTTTATAATATATAGTTGCAGAACTTTAAGATGAACATTTTTGCTTCAGTAATTTATAACAAAATATTTATCATTAAAGAGTTATAGATGAAAGACTTTTGTCCCTTCTGAGCCCTTAATTTGAGGGATCAACCCCTTTTTTTTATTATCAAATGAAAGGTCTTATGATTTTGAAGTTTTTTTGTTCAACAACTATTCAGAAATTTCCTTTAGTTTAAGAGATATATAGAATAACAATATTTAGGGGCCAGCCCTCCAAGTCCTTAATGGGGATGTCTTGCAAAAATAAAAGGGTGTATATTGTTTAGAACATTATTCTGAACATCTTTTGTTCAATATTGCTTATCAAAATATTTCCCCTTTTCGAGATATAATGTGTCAAAGATTTAGCATTCTGGCCCCTTATGGTCCCTTATTACGTAACATATGATCAAAATTTTATAATATATAGTTGCAGAATGTTAAGATGAACATTTTTGCTTCAGTAATTTATAACAAAATATTTATCATTAAAGAGTTATAGATGAAAGACTTTTGGCCCTTCTGAGCCCCTAATTTGAGGGGTCAGCCCCTTTTTCTTGATATCAAATGAAAGGTCTTGTGATTTTGAAGACTTTTTGTTCAACAACTATTCAGAAATTTCCTTTCGTTTAAGAGATATATAGAATTGCAATATTTAGGGGCCAGCCCTCCAAGTCCTTAATGGGGATGTCTTGCAAAAATTATACGGGTGTATATTGTTTAGAACATGATTCTGAACATCATTTGTTCAATATTGCTTATCAAAATATTTCCCCTTCTCGAGATATAATGTGTCAAAGATTTAGCATTCTGGCCCCTTGTGGCCCCTTTTTACGTAACATATGATCAAAATTTTATAATATATAGTTGCAGAACTTTAAGATGAACATTTTTGCTTCAGTAATTTATAACAAAATATTTATCATTAAAGAGTTATAGATGAAAGACTTTTGTCCCTTCTGAGCCCTTAATTTGAGGGATCAACCCCTTTTTTTATTATCAAATGAAAGGTCTTATGATTTTGAAGTTTTTTTGTTCAACAACTATTCAGAAATTTCCTTTAGTTTAAGAGATATATAGAATAACAATATTTAGGGGCCAGCCCTCCAAGTCCTTAATGGGGATGTCTTGCAAAAAATAAAAGGGTGTATATTGTTTAGAACATTATTCTGAACATCTTTTGTTCAATATTGCTTATCAAAATATTTCCCCTTTTCGAGATATAATGTGTCAAAGATTTATCATTCTGGCCCCTTATGGTCCCTTATTACGTAACATATGATCAAAATTTTATAATATATAGTTGCAGAATGTTAAGATGAACATTTTTGCTTCAGTAATTTATAACAAAATATTTATCATTAAAGAGTTATAGATGAAAGACTTTTGGCCCTTCTGAGCCCCTAATTTGAGGGGTTAGCCCCTTTTTCTTGATACCAAATGAAAGGTCTTGTGATTTTGAAGACTTTTTGTTCAACAACTATTCAGAAATTTCCTTTAGTTTAAGAGATATATAGAATAACAATATTTAGGGGCCAGCCCTCCAAGTCCTTAATGGGGATGTCTTGCAAAAAATAAAAGGGTGTATATTGTTAAGAACATTATTCTGAACATCTTTTGTTCAATATTGCTTTCCAAAATATTTCCCCTTTTCGAGATATAATGTGTCAAAGATTTAGCATTCTGGCCCCTTATGGCCCCTTATTACGTAACATATGATCAAAATTTTATAATATATACTTGCAGATTGTTAAGATGAACATTTTTGCTTCAGTAATTTATAACAAAATATTGATTGTTAAAGAGTTATAGATGAAAGACTTTTGGCCCTTCTGAGCCCCTAATTTGAGGAGTCGGCCCCTTTTTCTTGATATCAAATAAAAGGTCTTGTGATTTTAAAGACTTTTTGTTCAATATGTTTTAACAAAATACTTTTATTTAAAATGTTATTATAAGAAATGTCTCTAAAATTCACTCATAAATCACGTCCTAAATTTTGACCCCTACCGAGCTTCCATACTTCGCACTTCCGGAAAATTTGAAAACCAAGGTGCACAACTAGAACATGCCCTCTATCACCACTGAAAGTTTCAGCACTCTAGCTTTTGTCGTTCTTGAGTTTTTGTGCAGACACAAGGTCTAACAAAAAATCGATCAAAGGGCGATAACTTCTGACCGGAAGTGATTTCTCAAAAACTGTAGCGGCGTTATAAACTTCAGATAGCAACGCATTAACCCTGAAAATTTGAAGTAAATCGATCAAGCGATCTCCGAGAAATCTTCTGCACAAAATCGGTAAGGAAAAAAAAAAGAATAATAATAATAACTAGATGCGATCTCGTTGCGAGCAACGAGTGGGTCTTCCGTCCGATTTTTTTGATAAGATGAGATACGAATTTGACTGAGATTTTCGTTCATAAATATATAAATAGTGAAAACGTACAATTTGCTTCAGTTATGTTTAACAAAACTTTGATCATTATGGCACCAAAAACGCAATATTTGATGAAGATTTTAAAATATTTATAGTAGAAGATGGTGAAGATGAACATTACTGTAGAAGGGTTATAGATGAAAGACTTTTAGCCCCTTTGAGCCCCTAATTCGATGGGTCTTGATATCAAATGAAAGGTCTTGTAATTCTGAAGAATTTTCGTTCAACAACTTTTCAGTTTTCGAGATA